>NC_071334.1:9858686-11094936 GCF_027744825.2 Synchiropus splendidus | reverse complement strand
CTCGCCTTCCTCCTTTGAATCCCAAATGAACTTGCCAAGGTTTTTTTTTTTTTTTTTTTTTTACGAGATAACACATACAGTTGAAGTTGAAGAATCAGCAAGAACAATCGGCTCAAATTGCTCAGTAGACTTAAGGGATTATGGGATTTTTATACTCCTAATATCATAATGAGATCTAGACGTTTTACTGCAGATGGACAATAATCTGATGCTGTTTAGGCAACGACTACAATGGATTATTAGACTGGAAAGCTGGTGTGAACGGCAAGTAGTCTGCTTGAAGTGTCTCGGGGAGGGAGAGTGTCTGCTTGCTTCCATCAGTCAGGATTTGAACCCAACGGCAGCAGAACGATCTGCAAGACATGGCCTCATTTTTGTAAGGGGTTATGCTCACATCATCTAACACTGATGGATCGCCTCTGATTTAGATCTGGCCAACATGGCATAAAAAGAATAGCACTATGTATTTTTTTCTCACTTTGATCATTCAATATTAATTATTCTCAATTTTTTTGTAGTATTGTTTTTTTGACAGTTTTTTTTAAGCATGCCTTTAGGAAAACTAATGAAAGTATGAGCTCTTATTTATCAGTTTTGATGTGTTTTAATACGTTTAATCTGGTGGTGGGACGTTACGAGTTAATTACGATTAATTAATTACAACAAAAATTTGTTAAAAATATAATTTAATTTATATTTTGTTGGTTAAATGTATTTATGGGTCCATCATTTGATTCAGTAATATACCAAATTCTTTCAAATGTGGCTTCTTGCGGCAGATATTCTTATACCATTCAACTGCGACTGAGATTATTTAATAAAAATTCTCAAATTAACTAGATTGATTTTTTTTTTTTTTTTCGAATCGCACCCCTAGTTTAATCACTTGAGAGAGCATCTTTACAAATCATTGGGGGGTTCCTTGTGTGTCCTCACATTAATTGTGCCCCAGCCTGCCTTCAATTGGATGATGCATCTTCATGTGGCTAAAAATATTTGTCGTACAATACGTTCTTGTCACCACCATCTGCTGACACAGCTTGCAAACCGGAGTATTTTGCTCCATATCACTGCGGAGATACCTGTACCTCGCCACACAACCGACTCAACGAGGAAGGTTGTTAACCTAGTTTGTACTCACCGCCCAAACAACTGCAGCTGCACTCTGAGACGTCTTTGTCGATGCACCAAGCATAAATGAATAGGTCAATATTTGTCTGATGCATAATAAACTTCAAATCTAATTACAATTTGAGATCTATTGGGAACACCGCCATATCATAATAAGTATACAGTATATCTTGGTCAAATACAGCAGCTGCGTTTGAGGTGGAGCGGCCCTCAAGCACTTGGAAGGTTGCCTGATCGATCAGGCATCTCTGAAGTGTCATTGAGCAAGTTGTTGAATCCACAATTGAGTTCGGTAGCTTGCTGGTAGCCGACATTAAAGCCTTTATTGCGAGATACATTACACATTCTGCATGACACCACTATCGTTTAACAGTTAGAATTTCATGAGCTGGAAAAAAACACTTTAAAATCCCTGCAGTTGAATGTGGAAGGCCTGTCTGCATGACCTCAAATTAACTCCTTACCTGTTAAGCTGACAGTCTAGTTGACAGTAACCCATTTCTCCAGGTTTTATCCTCACCCTCATGTGGATTTGCCTCAATCTTCTGCATTGTGAATGCAAGCTCATGTCTCCCTCCCACCGATGCTACATATTCCACACTCTGCGGATCATAATTGAAGCTTTTAGCAAACATCCAATGTTCCTTTTTACTCGGTATAAACACAATTGTTTGTTGTTGAGCTGACGTGAGCATAGTTAAAACACTTTAATGTTGGTTCCACTCAGAGCCTGCAGAGCATGCAATAGTTAAACTAGCAGCTTACAACACAGTCACCTCCTCCTTTGACTCATTATACAAGGCAGGTCAAAGATTTATTTGAAATGATCTTCACAGAGACCTTATTTGTTGTTTCACGTTGATCCACAAAGAAAATGGATAACTTTTTTGATGAACTTGACCTGCTGTTATCGGAGTATTTCAGTAGCTTTATGGACGTTTCTTTCCTCAGCAGTTCCTCAGTAGGGAGCAACATTATGGAGTTGATGCAATAATATATTGAAGTAAATATTCTCGGCATGGTGAGAGCTTGGGCCAACCTGGCTGCCTCTTCAAAACTGAACTTAATTCGCGGAACCATCCCAGCGGGGTCTACATAACCCATTCTCTCGCAGCCAAAAAAAAGCCCTTCCCCATCTCTCAGGAAAATATAAGAAGGCGCTCCATGAAGTCCTTCTCGGCTCTTAAACAATGTTGACATAATGAAAATCTGTGGGCGAATGAAGCTTGTACAATGTAACGGATTGTCTTTGCTTGTTATCGAAGCTCAATGACTCAGAAATGGATGAATATGGATCTTTCACATTCCACTTTATTTTAAAGTGATCTTGTAGACGCTGTAGATGAGTGTTAAAACATGGACAATGCCCCTTATAATGATCCCGGCTGCGGACATAAGCTGTAAGGTGCAAACAGTGGTTGTGCTTTTGGTTGTCGCTGCCTTTCCAATTTAGAGACGCTACTTTGCAAGTGTGAATGGTGTTTTTCTGCATATGTCAACGACTTCCTGCTATAACTGCAGATCATTTGTGATGCCCTAATAGTGATGTGGATTACCGTTGGCATTTGACACAAACATGTTTTCAGGCTTGCAGGATGTCATTTCAAAATGCATCCATTTCTCTGAACTGGTGAGGCTGTCATTCCAAAACCACAGAAATACTTTTTGACACTGAGCCGTGTGAGTTTAATGAGATCATCTTTGGCGCACCTAATCACAGAAAGTGCAATCGGAATGCTTTCGTGAATCGTTCAAATTATATTGCAGCGTTTCTGAAAACTGTCAAATGCGGGTGACTTTTCCAAACATGGAGAAAAGGCATTTGTTATTTTCCGTGAACAAAAATATGACTCGTATTCAAGTTTATCTCCTTTTTCTATATGATGTATTCTGTTGAAAGTGGTTTTTGTCAGATCTTTTATTCTTTTTCTAGAACTTTGTTTTCTGGCATGTAGCAACTTCTTCAGTACAAAAAAAAAAGTGAGAACTCTGCAAAAGTGATGGCTCTTCATCTTAAGATTTAAATCTTCACAGCCTCAACCAAAGACAGCGATGGGATCAGTAAGCCACCCCAACGTTTTTCAATTTTGTGCTATCACAGACTGTGGAGATGTGTCAACAATGGGCTTCTACAGCAAGTAAACACACCAGTCTGACAAGCAATAACCTAGATTCAACACTGCCTCCGCCCGTCAACCAGGACAGCCCTGCCGCTCTCATCTCATTTAGATTCCTATCTAACCAACAGAAGTGACACGTATTTCACACTCAATAGAAAAAGTAAATGAGAGCCACCATTACCATTATGAGGTGTTTCATACTGTGCTGTTGGATTTACTAAAGCCAAACGGCAATTGCAGTGTCCTTCGGTCTTGAGTCTATACCCTCTGCTCTCTGCGCAGCTAGGTGTGTTTGAGTGGCAGAGACGCCCAAACACCCTCAGCCCAGTGAGAAGCAGTGACACTAAAACTGAGTTTCACTGTGCCCCTAAGCATCACTTTCTGGTTCCAAAGGCATCACATACTGACAATCGTCAAGTGAGCTTTTTTTCATCTTTGGGTGATGGAGACGGGTTACATGCGGAGGCAATAGGGTCTCATTTGGATCATGTTTCACAACCATACAGTAGGCATGACTTTTGCAGCATCAAGCTACCAATCTTACTTTCGTATTTTAATGTCACGTCAAGTGATGTCACTTGATGTATATATAGTATTTTGATGTATGGTTAGAACCTCATGTGGCTGTGAACTTGGCTGACTGTCCGTGAGTAGGGGTGCCCCAATGTTTTACAGTTATTGGACCAATATTAGCCAAAATAAACTGCATCTACGGCCTTATTGCTTTCCTCCTCACAATTTTCCCTAAACGCATGTCCCTCTTCACACATGTGCAGTGCATCAGTCACATCAAATTCTGCCACATACCTTGTACATTCTGTAAGTCAAGGAAGCCAATTTTGTGATTCCGTTTGTGATTCCATGATCACAGAAAATATAGGGACCTGTTTTATGCTGTGACTTGCATGCCGTGGATGTTATTTATTAATCGTGTCGCTCCTCATGTGCATAGAGAGGCGCAATCTCTGAATTTCTTTGTGTCACCATTTATGTGCAACGACCTTAACTGTGAGTCAAACTCATGATCAACCAAGTAAGCACAAGATGAAACATAAAAAATGTCAGCATGCAACGGAAAGTTGACTTGTGCATCAACATATGATGAAGTCTACTTGACAGCCGCCAGAACTCCAGTCACTTCACTATTAGTTTCATCTTGGATTTTCTTGAGCGTTACTGTCTCGTTCAACGCTTTTTGCTTCATTCTTTGATTAGTCGTTGAACAAAGGACACTGCCACTCTTTTCCTTTTTTTTTTTTTTTTTTTTTTCCAAGATATTTATTGTGGTACTAATTTACTATTGCAAAGCAGTTCCTTTTCAGCATCACTTCAAGTCAAGCGTAATCTTCAACAGAAGTAGCCTTGGAGAGGATAATGAACTTTTTCAGCATTTCTGAAAATTGCAGCTTGGCGTTCAGTTTTGTAACATGTCCTTATCTGTGTTTTGCTGAGAAGGCTGCAAAGCATAGCTGCGGGGTGGCAGCGGTAATTGCAATCCTCTTGCTTCACAAAAACATGTTCCGTCCATTCATCGGATGTTCAGCATCAACTGGTGCACCCTCCCACTCCAGTTTCAATTTTTGGTTTCAGAAAAGAGATTTCCTGTGTGAGGATGAGTCCCATTTTTTATCAATACACTGCTGGCTGTTCTTTCCTCTGTCAATTGATATCTCAGCCTTGGGTTCCATCGAGCAATGAATGCATAAGAATATAGATTTAAGAACAAAAAGTCCTCACAGTGCTACAGTGTGTGCGACCTCATGCAGCACTCACGTGTGTCTGCAGGATAAATTGAACCGTAACAATCATAGCACATGACACAAGTGCTCGGTAACACTGTATTCATGTGGGCTTATCCTTTGCCAAAAAACTGTTTCTTCTGTAAATACCTTTTTTACTTGGGGAAGTCAATAACTGAATGGTAATGGATGAATTGTTGGACTAGCAGAATGGATGGCCACTTTCTATAATCGACTCATACTTTGTTCAGGTTGTTTCCAACCTCTAAGGAGATGACGTTTGGCAGAAGTCTGCTCTCCTTTCTCTTCTTTTAAATGTTTATAACAGGAGTGAAGGATGATCGTACTTATCGCGTTAGCACATACCCGAAACAAAATTGAAGTCTCACACAGTCTATGAAATTGACACTTTGAGGTTGACATAAATTAAACTGCTTTCATTTTTTTTTTTTTCTGAGAAAAAAATAAAAAAAAATACCAGTTGGTTTCCCAAAAGATCTCTCATAACTCCTGGATGACTCAGCTGGTCTGAGGAACTCAGAACCCACGCAGACAACCCCCTGAGGGTGGAGAAAATAACAACCTATGGTGTATCTGTAGAATGCTAAGCGAAGGCATTGATGCCAGAATCAAGGGGGTGGTCGGACAATAGGAGAATAGTAAGTAGACTTGAATGTGTGTGGCTGTAAATTCATGTCACAGTATAAATTGAAGTATGGATGCATCATTACCTTTCACCGTAAAAGGAATGCTTTCAAAGAAGTGGAGAAAAAACCCAACTCATTCTCTTCCCCTTTATCGATAAATATTGAATTATTGTCATCATATTTACATGTAAACATCAAGGAAAAGTACAGGGACAGTGCAGACCTCCACTAAGCTATTTTTTTCCCCTGATACACATATATTTTGACCCCGATACATTTTATCATTATATTTCATATTCAGTGTGCTCAAATGGACAGCAGGACAAGTGAATAGATGAGAATACCTTCAAAATGTTGGTGAATCCATATTTGGTCATCTCATTCACAAGAGACATGATTTATTATGTTCCATTGCTTCAATGTGGAGTTGTGCGTTATCAAGAAAAAAGGTCTGCTTTAACCGGAGCTGATAACATGACCAGATGTGCCTCCTCTTTGAAAGTGAGTAGGGGAAACCAAAGAACATACAGAACACCTTTTAATTGGAATGCGTTTGCTATGATTTACAGCCAATATCCAGCCTTGGACCACAGCTGATATAGCTAAGGAAATCAAAGCATGAACTCGGACATCATGATGAGGAACCGTTTGTTTTAAATAATGTACTTTATTTTAAGGATGCTCTGATGGTTTTTTTCTGTCTGTCATGTAAAGTTTGCCTCCTGGCTTTATTTGTCAAACCTGTAAGCTGTGATGTTTTGTTCACAATGCGTGGAAACTGCAAAAGAAGGGTTTTCCCAACAGTTTGCTGCTGGAAGAGTTGCTCAATGGGTTGATTTTTGCTTTATCTTTCTTTGCAGTTCCTCCCAAGATATATGACATTTCTTCTGACATCACGGTAAATGAGGGCAGCAACGTGTCGCTCATCTGCACGGCCAGTGGGAAACCTGAGCCTGCTATTTCCTGGAGACACATAACTCCATTAGGTGAGTTCACTGAACTTCTCACATAGAGATGCATATGAATGGGCAGATGGATATAGAGGTGGCTGCCTCAACAGGAAGGAAGCCTCCTTCAACAGGATCTATCGCTGAGGGAACCAGGAGGGACCCTTTTTTGACTATATGCTTCTTACAAAAGCCAGTGTGGCAAGAAGAACTGGAATACATATCCCTCTTTACATAATGTTGATAGGAACAGATTCAATTTGGTGCAACTACTCAAAATCTGGTGAGTTTTGATCAAAATATGTTTCACTGTCAGAGGAACTGTTTTCCATCTCACAATATCAAAACGACCCTTTATATATTTTAGATGTTTTGGATGAAAGTGTTGGCTACTATTTTATATATGGTGGTAGATGTTTGATCTAGTAAGTAGTTATAACTAAAATGAACAAATAAGGGCAGATACCTTCACCTTCACCTTCACCTTCTTCTGCCGCTTATCCGGGGTCGGGTCGCGGAGGCAGCATTCGGAGCAAGGAAGCCCAAACTTCCCAATCCGCACAAACCTCCTCCAGCTCTTCCCGGGGGATCCCGAGGCGTTCCCAGGCCAGACCGGAGACATAATCTCTCCAGCGAGTCCTGGATCTTCCCCGGGGTCTCCTCCTGGTAGGACATGCCCGGAACACCTCCCCAGGGAGGCGTCCAGGGGGCATCCGGATCAGATGCCCGAGCCACCTCAACTGGTTCCTCTCGATGTGGAGGAGCAGTGGCTCCACCCCGAGCTCCTCCCGGATGACCGAACTCCTCACTCAGCCACCCTGCGGAGGAAACTCAGGGCAGATACCTTATTTAAATATTTCCATTTAATTTCATTACCTTATTGTTGTGTTGGTAATATTGGTGGTACTCTATTAAAAGAAGAAGCTGTTAAAGTGAAGGTTTTATAATGGATCTATCAGTTGCATTTTAATTTTTCACTCCGGAATGATGAAATTTTAGATGAAGCCTAAACAGGTGAACAATATCCCTGCAACACAAAGTGCACAGAATAAGCGTTTTTTCTTCTATCCTGAAGTTTTTAACGTTAAATTCTCCATCCATCAATCACATTTCTTTTAAATGTCATTGTGAGTGAAACCGTTTTTGGCAATACTGAATTGATCACCATGACTCTTAAAGTCCAAGCCTTAGTAAATATTTTGTCTGTCTTCTAAAGAATAAAGTATTCTGGGAAAAAACTAGATGATGCCATGGTGAACAGAATCATGAAGTGTTCATGGAAGGGACAAGCATACCAAAAAGTCCAAGTTTACTTTATCTTCAGCTTTTGAGTTACTTCAGTACTGTATTACCACACCTGGCGGTAAATTTATAAGTTTACAAGGATTATTGTGTCACACTTCACCTTCTTGAAATAGCCTGATGACACAATGTCAAACTACTACTGGAGTCTTAATTCAGTTTTAGGTGCAAATGAATTTACCACCCACTATGTGAGTGATCTGACCTTTGCACGTTGAATGTTGAGCCTAATTCATGGGACTGTTATCACGACTGCAACTAACAATAATAACAATATTTTCATCAGGAACCTGACGGCAAAACAATTTCTCTATCGACCGCGGCTGTCCTCATTTGAATATTAATGGATTATCTGGTGCTGTGCTTATCTGATCGCACTGAGAATGACTGCATTTATCTTCTGACCGGCTCCTCTCTGGCGTGCTTGGCATGATTGCGTGAGGCCAGTCTTCTGGAGATGATCAAAAGAGCCGTCCTCAGAGTCCGAGTGGCGGTCACTCATTCTACTTTGAAGTGTCCGCGCTTTGAAGTATGCAACGGAAGAAATTAATGCTGGGCAAATGAAAGGGCCATCACAGAATATAATCACAGTGTGTCTTGATACCTGTCAGAAGGGAAAGCAGTTTGCCATGCAACCTGAGGGACTTGTTCAACAGATGAGACACAATTGAAATGGAGTTATTTAGTGGTTAATCATCATTTTAATAATAGAGCTACATGATGAGTTGATACAAAAAATAAATTAATATTTTATTTTGTTAAAATTAAATTAAATTCTGAAATCACTATTATGATTCATCACGTTTGCATGCGTTTTTGAAAGATACGCCTGTAACATTTTGTCGCATTTGTGTCGCAGGCTATGATGGAACTCTTTCTCGACAGAAATGTTTAAATTAATTAAACGCATTTTTTTTGTATTTGAATGCTTTAAAAATGTTTGTTTCATGATGGCCTCTGAGGGATCCCATATTAAAACAAGAGCCATAGGTTTCCAACATCTGTGTTGGCTTTGGGATACAGACATGCAGTGATGTCCAGGAACACACCATCATTCTTCTTCATGCCATGCAGGCGCATGTCACAGTAGGAGGAGCAGCAGGTGTGAAAACAATTTGAAGTTGTGCTTTTGACCAGCTGGTTTGCTCCAACTGTGAGAGTTTGTTGGAGGAGGACTTGCACATAAGAGTGTGGGTGCATCAATATTGCTCTCATGATGATAGATAGATAGATAGATAGACAGACAGACAGACAGATGATGGATGGATGGATGATAGATAGATAGATAGATAGATAGACAGACAGACAGACAGACAGATGATGGATGGATGGATGATAGATAGATAGATAGATAGATAGATAGATAGATAGACAGACAGACAGACAGATGATAGATGGATGGATGATAGATAGATAGATAGATAGACAGACAGACAGACAGACAGATGATGGATGGATGGATGGATGGATGGATAGATAGATAGATAGATAGATAGATAGATAGATAGATAGATAGACAGACAGACAGACAGACAGACAGACAGACAGATATTTAGGAAAACATAAACCTAAATTACGCTACAAATATGTGAGTGGGTCATCCATTCTGCTGCCTCCAGGACCTGCTCCTCTCGAGCTGACCCCTCTCATTCGGTGCACGTCCTGTTTGAACCGATCCCTTCAGGCTGGCCAAGATCAATCAGGACCAGCACATCCTGTTAAATTATAATGATAAACCGTCATTGAATTAAGTGAGTGCTACACATGCGACCCGTGTATTGTTCATTCAGCCATGAAGTATTGCCATGGGAAGCAGGGTTTGCATGGGTTTTCTTGACTGACTGTGAAAAGGACTGCCAGTTTGTTTGGATCTTAATGAGCTTTTTTTTTTCAAATTGTAATTGACTTGTAGTGAAATATGAAGAAAAAAAAAAAGGGAAAAAAAGCATCACCTTGTGTGAATTCCAGATGAGCAAAGTGGCTGTTTCATCTTTATCAACCTCTGCTCATGTACCCTTGAGCTAGGAATGTACCCCCTGCTGTTTTGGTGTTGCTGCCCACTTACCATGTAGTTAGGCTTAATCGGATTCTATTAGATATTTCAGTTGATATTCCCAAGACATTTATGACTTTTTGTGTCATAAAATAGGCTGACATGAAGCCAGTGGCGCATTGATATTGTACCATTCATAAAAAGCTACTGATTATTAATGAGTATATGTTTGTGCACCGAATGTGAAAGAGGTTATCTGAGGGGAAAGGCGGCCTGTAAGAAGTAGTGTTTCCTTGCGAAGTCTTGAACAGAGACAAGCAGAAAGGGCACGTGGTTCGCCTTTGAAAAACAAAGACTAAGGGCTTGTACACCACTTACTTCACAGCAGCCTTGTTGAACTCTGAATCTGACTCTCTTTTTAAGTGCCATAACCTTAACCTGCTGATGTCCAACTGGGGGTGCATGTGGTATCCAACCAAACTGACCAACAGTGGAGATGTAGCGTTGGTTTTATTAGACCAAACTGTGTGTGTACCTGACCAGACGGGAGTTTTTAGACATATCTTGGTACGTTACAGACTTCTACAATGATTTTATTATTATCATTATTATTTACAATCTGTGAAGTTTGTTTCGGTGAGCATCGTGAGGATCATTTCAGGAAGAGCAAATCTCTTGTTTGAGACTAAATGAATATGCCATGTTCGTGCGGAGAATGAATTTGAATTATATGATGACATACATGATTAAGTGTTTAGTTTTGGGAAAAAAATCCCAAAACAAAACATCAGTTTTTGTTGGTATTGAAATGACTAACATTTAGGCATATCAGCAAAACGTCAATATTGGTCGTAAATGATGACTGACTTGCTGAATTACAGCCATAATTTGCTAGTGGGTTGCAGTGTATACTGTAGGTGGAAATTCCATGTTTTAAACTGAACAAAACAGAAAAATAAAAAATATCCTCAAATGCATCATTCATTGGCTTCATTCTCATTTGCCCTCATCTTTCCTTCACCTCCCATCTTTCATGCCACAGCCCCAGCTTTCAGTTTCAATTCAGAGCCTCTCATTTATAAAAAAGACTGAAATAAAATAAAATTTTAAGTACTGACTTTCTCAGGCTGTGACTTTAATAGATTTTATATTCTCATGATATAAAACTATAATAACCAGGCGACTCCCCCTCCTCACTCTGTGAGCATGGTTGAACTGAAGACAGATATTAAATAGAAGTGACATCAAAGTAGGTTTATTGGTAATGGATTCAGAAACCAAATGCCATCATCAATTCCGCTCTTAAAATCGTATTAACGTCATTCTGAAGGCTCCCAATTCGTGACGCGATAGCTGTGACATGGGTCGGATGCTCATGAAGAAGTATGGCTTGCTGGAAACGTTTTACTTCACGGCACAGTCAGTGGGTGAGAATACCCTTTAACATTGACTACTGCAGTCTGGTTTGTTGGCTGGATGACTGGACAAAATAGCTTTGATAAGCCTCCTCCACTGAGATGAGAATCCATGGGATGTGTGACCTTTGGAAAGGCTGACTGGAAGACTAGAATACATATTTGATCTTTTCCTGTGATCGGACTCAACTGGGACGCATTCTGCTCTCAGCCAGCAGCGACTGTATTCATCAGCTGCCTGTGGTATATACGCTTTTTAATTACATATCTTTGACGGCTGTTAAAATGACTTGAAACCAGACCCAACAATGCTCTTATTGCAATGCTGTGTGCATGAATGACTTATCAGAATCAGAATCAGAATCAGGATCAAATTTATTGCCATGGTCAGTGGGGAGCCCAATAACTAGGAAAGTGTTTTGAAATAAACTGCTGACAAAGAATAAATAAAATAAAATAAAATAAAATAAAATAAAATAAAATAAAATAACAACAAGGCTGTTCACGAATTCAACAGTCTGACAGCCGAGGGGAAGAAGCTGTTCCTGTGACGGGAGGTTCTGGTCTGGATGGACCGTAGCCTCCTGCCAGAGGGTAGAGGAACAAACAGGATGAGAAGGGTCGGCTCTGATCTGACCTGCACGTCTCTGGGTCCTAGAGGCATACAGGTCCTGAAGAGGCGGCAGGCTGCAACCGATCACCTTCTGAGCAGAACGTACGATGCGCTGCAGTCTGCTCTTGTCCCTGGAGGTGGCGCTGTTTTACCAGACAGTGATAGAGGAGGTGAGGATGGACTGGATGATGGCAGTGTAGAACTCCACCAGCAACTTAGTCTGCAGTCGTAGTTTCCGTAGCTGCCTTAGGAAGAACATTCTTTGCTCTCCTGATGGTTGGCTCCCATTTGAGGTCCTCAATGATGGTGGTTCCTAGGAAGCAGAAGGAGTCTACAATAGGAATAGGTAAACCAGCCAACATGAGAGGGGACAGAGAAACTGACTCTCCTGAAGTCTATGACCATCTCCACTGTCTTCTGGGCGTTGAGCTCCAGGTTGTTGTGGCTGCACCAGGACACCAGCCGCTCCACCTCCCTCCTGTAAGCCAACTCATCTCCATCTGAGATGAGCCCGATGATGGTGGTGTCATCCGCAAACTTGATCAGCTTCACGGACTCGTGGCTGGAGGTGCAGCAGTTGTTGTACAGAGAGAATAGCCATGGAGAGAGAACACAGCCCTGAGGAGACTAGCATAGTTTTTAAATGGCTTGATTTGTTTTTCAGGAGATAAAGAGTTTGCAACACTGGTGTGCCTTCCACCAACATCAGACTGAGCTGCTGAACTGAACATCACCAACTTGAGTGGTGCTCGATGGTTGCATGACCAGCTTCTCTGTCTAGCATGTGGAATGATCCACTGTTTTTATCTCGTCCTGTATGCAGGGTTACCTGTGTCGTATTGACACTGCTACACCATACAAATGAATCCACATTTTATCCTAAATAGGGTTTCCAGGCTCCGATGGTTTGGTGTAGAGCAGGGGTTCTTAATCTTTTTGATCCGGGGGTCCCACCTTTTCCTGGACAAATTTTTCTGGGGCCCATTCCAGTATTAGAATTGATTCCAAATTCTCTTGATTTCATTTGTGATCAATAACCATATTTATTCTATTTACTCGTAAACAAACCAAAACATTGTGAAATGGCATGAAACCATGTGATCATTGCAAAGATATTTGCCACAAGTCATGTTCATCAAATTTACTTAAGAAAAAAAGAAGAAAAAATACCCTTGATGCAAACTGCTGAGAGAATTGGAAAAAAAAAAAATCAGAATAAAATAGCTATAATAAAATCATGTCTAAATATCATAAAATGAAAATAATATATTTTATTTAAACTCCAAAGAATGTATAATTGAAGTGTAAATGAAAGCCATAAAGTGTTCTGATTAATTTAAAAACTGCTCCTACAGCGGCTTTCATTAACTGAACTTTTTTACTGTTGGGGGCGCTGTCACTTCTCCATTGTTGGTAACTGTCACAGATTTGCAGCTGTCAAGTCTACACTACTGCCACCATATGTGGCTAATGTGTTTACACAGAGCATCTCGCAGCCCTCGTGGCCCAAAAGTGTAAAACAAAAAAGTTCTAGTGGCTCTTTAGGGGCCGCTTTGCGGCCCAACAATGGGCCCCGCCCCTATGAATAGGAATCACTGGTGTAGAGGATGTTGCTTGTAACATCTTGAACATGCAATGAAAGCCTTGCATCTAATATACAGTGATGTAGTTATTCATTTGCAATTGAAACGTGGTGGATTTTTCAATCCGCTGATGTGTCAATGCCAACCACTTAGAGAACAATTGAACAGGCTCATTTGAAACGGACCACTAGCCTCCGATATATGTGGCAATGTTGTCACGGACAAATGGTCCTGGCTTGCATATCGCTAACGGTCAGTGTCTGGGCTGCCAAATTTGTGATCATGATTTAAATGTGATTCATGTTGCAGCCCTAATATAAGATCTGACTGTGGACGGCTTCAAAAGTGCTTTGTTTTTCATTAGGTAAAGGAGGATGGAGAGACATCGGTAAGAGGACGCCTTAATGTCCAGGCGCAGAAATAGCTGAGCCCAAGACCAGCCTCATGATTTATTAGCTGCTCAGCAGTACCCGTGGTCAACAGCTTTGAGTAGCGACTGGAGGAACAACAAGCTCAGTTTAGAATTGCTGCTACTCCACATTGTTAGAATTCATTTGATGTGGCTCAGACCTTAGGGTACCTCCGGGAGCCTCTCCTGTGAAGTGTGGTGGACATGTCAAACTGGTAGGCGGCAAAAACTAGCTCGAGCTGTGCGGATTGTGTCCCTCGGTTATGATTTGAAATATGTTTACATTAGATATACTTAAGCCTTGAGGTTTCATGAAACAGTGTCCTTATTTTCAGAGCTCAGGAAGTGGTTTAAAGATGATGTGAGTAGCATTTAGTCGCCTCTGAGAATAAGGACATTATTTCATGAAGCCTCAGAAGCCCATCACTAAAAAACGCCCCAGACATTGAGCACACTTTTTTTTCCGGGTGCTGAAGTCTTGTTCACCCCAGCCACGCCCACTCTGCTGTGATTGGTCTGGAGGAAACTTTCAGTCCGCCTCTGCTCACAGCTGCAGCCAGGAATGGCGCACTTAGAGGATGAAATCTCTCTCAGCCTGAGCCCCAGTTCTGTGTGCTGCCCTGTCCATGTGCTTGGCTGTTAAACATTGAAAACATGTTTTTTTCTACTCCTTTAGTGGACCGGAGATCCATGGGATACTAATGTCACCAAGATCAAAAAAGACCTTTTGTGTTTACTGGTTTTACTAGTACTGACTCAGACTTGGCTTGGTTCTGTCGCTCTCTTTCTCACTTCCAAATCTGCCTGTTAAATCGGTGGTCATTGCTGCTGGACACAAAACCTGTTTATTATGGTCATAACAGTGTGAACCGCTGAACTAACTGGCTTGAATTACGCATTACAGTACTTCTCTGATCAGATGCAAAGCAGAGAGTCTCTGCCTGCATGGCTCGGTCCATTTATAAGGAGGTGGGCGGGATCAGAGCGATGGTGGAGACAGAGTCAAGAGCAATGTGAAGTAATAATGGGCTTCCGTCTCGTAACCTGTCGTGTCGTGTCGTAAATGCTTCTTCTCTGGCGACCTGTCCTAGTACAGCTGTTGATGTTAAAACTTGGTTCCTAGCAAAAAGCCAAAGCCCAAATCAACATATGTTATTACCAGAAAATGTATGTTCTAATCCAGTCAGCGGGAATTGGCAGAAAATGCAAGACAAAATGGATTTCCGTGGATTAAATCAGCATATTTTTGGATTTATTATTATGCTTAAATTAAATTAGTGAATTTATGCAAACAAAGTAAGACCTGCAGGTCACCAACTCTTTCCACTCTTCACTTGAAACCTCTTTTATCCGTTTTTTACTTTGGCTACGAGACGACCGGAGCTTGATGGAACCAGTGGCTACATTTTCACAAGCCCTCCACATTGAAGCCCGCAGTTCTGCCCGACATGTTGAGTAGGTGCCAGAAGGCACCAACACGCATTGTAGCTGTGTGGGTTGTGCTCAGTTTCAGGAGGTAAAAGCATAAATTGAGGTTGAAAATGCTGCTGTATGCTATAATGGATTCCTTAGCGATGCCTGCTCTATCTGTTTATTGCAGCCCTGAAGGAAGAGTAATTCACAGCTCCTCCACACAACAAGGGAAACTGCTGACTGCAACAGTGTTTGGGACGGCGTTGAATACAAAGCTAACCTCACTGTGATATTTTTAATTAGCTTGGATACCATCTTGTGTCAGTAAAAATCCCTGCTCTTCCTTTGCTTTTGAAATATCTGGGTTAGCATGCAATATTTCTTGTCGGTCACATTTTAGTCTTACGTTCTGATTAAATATGAAATATTAAAATAAATAATATTAATAACAAAAAATAATAATACAAGTACAAATTTAAAAAACAAAAATAATAATAAACTACATTTATATCAAGTGATTATCCATCGATTTTATGTAACTGTATGTAACACGCAAGCTCTTTGTGGTTTATTTCTGTGAGAGCAAAGTTGAAGTCTTCTTGGATATGATGACAAATAACAACAAACAAAACCAATAATGAATAATTAAACATTTGGACCACAGATATTTGTAAGTGTCCAGGGTGTATTCAAGATTTTTAAATGTTGGTCAATCATTAATTTGATAAAAAAACAAGTTTCCCTGACCTCCCTGACCCAACTGTCTGATGGGAAATGAGTTGAACTAAAGTGTAGTCAAATCTCTTGCTTGTGTTCCCTGTTCATTTATGCTCATCATTCTGGCCTTTCCTTTCAGCAGGGATGTGTTTCAAGACCCCTTGGTCCCGATAAAAAAATAAAATAATAAATAAATGATGAATCATTCTCAATTCATCTTTTAAAATGCACAAAAAACTTTAACGTTAACGTTTACATAACATCGCTAAGGAGTGCAACATTATTTTTGCTTCTTCTTGACCCGAGTCAGTGCCACATTGGTGAAACCTGCATGTTGGAGTTGCCACCTGCTCTTCTTTCTCAAGAGTCTCATCAAGAAACAAAAAAAAAATAAATCCCATGTATAAATGATTACGCACTAAAATACATTCACAATGAAGACAAACACAATCACATCACATTTTTTTTTTTTTTGTCAGTATTGGACGCAAAAGTCCATTTTCCCAACGTCAATATATTATGCCATGGGAGTGAGGATTGGTCATTTTTTTATTTCTTCAGATTTGTACTTTTTTATTTACTTGGTTTCTTTTTGCTGAGCCTGGTGAGTGGTCTTAAGAGGGCACTTCTGAGTGAGAATTTGTTTTAGCGTCGAAAGCAGTGCTATAATATCATCACTGTTATGGTCAGATCTCTGTTTCTGTGGGTCCCTTTAGCTGCAGGCCTGGAGCAATAGCCTGGCTTGCCTACCGTGGTGTGACAGAATTAAAAACTAAGGATTATTACTACCAATCGCGCTCTTGTGAAAATGAGCTTTGTTGCCTTGTTTTTGTTGTCAGTAAAATTGCTTTGTAGGGTGCAAGAGGGAGCAGAAACATGATGTTTCATTCAAACCCAAGCTCACTCGATTTGCATATTGTTTTGGTTTGTATATGAAAAAAAAAATGCTTGTTTTGCCTCTTCGAGTGTTTTTTTTTAAATAAACATGAATTGTACTTTTTTAAATTATTACACCGATCAAAAAGTTTTGTGCCTGCTCTCCCATATCTCGAGGACTTTTAAAGCAAAAGGTTTCCAGCCAAGTTGGCAAATCTTTTGAAAACTTTTCAGGAACATTGGTGCAATCGAAGCAGGGAAAGCATCGTTCTCTGACAGTGAAGACGCTCATTGATGGAACTTAATTTTCCCTTCCATAATGTTGGTCTCTTTACATTGGTCTCTTGGCTTCTCAGGGACATTGTTTCAAAGTGTAGCTGCAAATGTGGATTTCTTTCATACAGTTTGGAGTGTCTTTTTATTGTGATTTTATGAATCAATCTAAATATTTCAATTTAATCCTCTGTTAAACAGTGATGTCCAGATGGGATGAAATAAGATGTAATGGCAGCTGAGGAAAGTAGTCTCTGCCTCGCCGTTGTTGGGGGCACTCAGTCAGAACTGTGTAAAACATCTACTAACTGATAAATGATTGAATATGAATATTTCATTTCCTATATGGAGTGGTCCCTTTAAATCCCTAAACACATTTTCTCTGCCAACCTCGATTGTTTTACAACGCTTTGTTAAAGTTATTCAATTCTCTTTCAAATTGGGGTCTTGGTCATGCCCAAATCAAATAAATGGACATTTGTGGTATAAAATTGAAGGGACAAGTCCAGCAGGGACTGAACGTACGAGCAAAACCCCCATGGAAATACAATAATGTATGTGAGCTTTTCAGTTAAGCTGAGCCTCGCTGAAATGTCTGGTCTGGTCTGGGTCACAAGTGTTAGGCAAGATTGTGGTGAAAAAGTAGAAGCACCGTCACAGCGCTCAGTGTATTTCTGTTTTTATTAAAACTAGTTTACGAAAAAGAGCCTGGGTTCCACTTTCACAGAACCCGCTTAAATCAGAGCCAGCACGCTGTCCAAAAATGATCTGTTTTTAAAGATTACATTTCGTGTGATCAAACATATTTAAATGAAGTGGAACTATGAACACATAACGCTTGATGGACTTGAACATGATGGTTATCGCCGTGTTGTTCACAGAAAAATATGAGTAAATGACAAAACTCCCCCCTTTGCTTCAATGTTTCGCTAAAGTTTCTTCATTGCCTGTGTTCCGTTCTGCTCCAGCAGCCTTCAGTTGTTTTACCTGTTGAACACTGTGTTTCAGTGTGGTTGAGTTTTCCCACTGTTATACAAAAATGAGAACTTGATTTGCTATTTCTACTCTCTGGAAACTGCTTCACCAACAGTAGCAGTTTGGTAAATGACATTGGACACACATGGGTCAGCAAGTTTGGTTTTCTATCCAAAGTAAACGGCACAACTGCACACAGAGGGCTTGATCATTTTCCATTACAGTGGACTTGGGAATTAAAGTGGTGTATAGGTCACCCGTGTTATTCACAGACTTACGGTGTGATTCTAATGTGCAGCAATTTTTGCACCAGCCACTGACCTGTTAAATGCCCTATCGATGTGCTATAAGTAATGTTGAGACCAAAAATTGCATTATGATAAAAGTACAGAACAAACACTGTAGCAAACCTGAAGTCATTTTATGGTGATTTGTATAATTGGTCATTTCACGCAGCACATGAGCTCAGCTAATGGCTTCACAAAAATCCATAACTGCTTTGCTTGCAATACTTTCTCATTCATTATCTCGCCACAGCATAAGTAAATAGACTCCAAAGAAATAATGAGATAATGGAAACCGTGCCCTTTTGTAATCGTATCAGACCACTGCTCATGTATATTTGGATTGTTAGACTTGTATGTATGGAGTCTTACTTACAGTCTATGTTACAAACATGTCTGTCTTCAACAGCATCATCGACATGCTGGTGTGAGCATTGGACTTGGCTGAAAAGCAGAGTTATTACATGTAATATACAATAATGGATGGTCTCAAACTGTAAATAAATTCATTAAGATGTAATATGGACGGAGACAATATAAGCAGCTTTACGAAACAGATGAAACCCTGATGGTCAATTAAGCAATCTAATTGTAATCTGAAACGTCTGCATCATTAAAATTCATTCTCTAATGAAAATAGATTGGTAACACGTTTCATTGAGAGGCGCACAATGCTGTGATGGATGAACTGAACAATAATGATAATAATGACTTTAACATATATATGAGAGTTCTCAGATAAATGTTAGAGGTACTACATAAATATGAAATCTATGAATATAAAAATTCATGTAAAAATGTTCCTTTTTCCAATAAATAATGTAATAAAATTACAGTTAGTTTTGGATGAAAAATGCTACTGATGTAATGATGGTTATCTTAACATCTCAAAGGCGTGTCCGAAAATATTAACCACTTCTTTGGTAAATTAAAATGATTAAAAACATGAAGGTTCTTTTTGAGTTAAATCCTACTCTGCTACTTTTAACGCCAACATTGTTGTCCATAATTTATTAAAGCTACATTTGTTGCTGTAATTATTGTCTGCTTTTATATACCAGCCGACTGTACAAGTGATCACTCGCGCAACTTTGAAGAGAAGAAAAAAAACATTCTTTAGAGGTTTTCAGTATGTGAACTCCTACACAGCCACACGCTTGCGCATTCCCTTATGCAATTATGCAAATTCATTTGTATCGCACAATTCATAAATGTGACTTTCCACAACGGAAAGCCACATTCATATACTGTAGACAAAAGATGACTTCATCAGGGCTTTGATCTTGCAGTGCAGAAGTGTGTGAACTACACTAAGTAACCAAGGACGCAAAGCGAATACATTGTGAATAACAGATCAGTCGTGAGGACCTGCAAGAAATATGTATGAATTTAACATGATGACTGTGATTCAACATTTGATATTATATAGAAGGTCAATTGATATCTGAGGGGGGTTATGCATCTGGGGGTTGCTGGACCTCGATGATGTCCCTGAATAAAAACAAAGTGAAAGTAGCTCTGCTGTAGTAGTACTACTGTAATTAATAAATAATAAATGAAATTTTATGATGATTGAAGGGCTTTTGCTCTGCATGTCTCCAGAGGTTTTCCATGTCACGAGCGAGGAAGATGGAGGAGTTGTGGGGTCTTGCAATTGTTGCCCTCGATTGGAGCAACCAAATTTAGATGAATATATGCTTTTTTGGTGCAGCTAATTGCGGAAAAAATGACTTCCAAAGCCCAATATCATCATCAGGTCTGAAGCATGAAAGTTGGTGTCTAGGCCAAAGAACCCTACTGTTAAGTGCACTGTAGTCTGACTGGCTGTGTTTCATATTTGATCTTAATATAAGAACTTTTCGACCGTGAAATGTTTATTTCTGGATTTGCACACTGTTGTGTTCCATTTCGAACAGGCAGATAACAGGATTGTGGAGCGTCGTGAATCTGTGACTTTTCTCCGGGCAGCTTCAATTCCTGTACATCCCAAATGGGGATTTTGTTCAGCTTCTTAGTAGCAAGTCAGACTAAAGAGTGGGATTTAGCCTTTTTAAGGTCTTGTTTCTGATCCTTTTTGTGTCAGAAGATGCTCTCCTAAATTGCTGTGTATGGCTGCACAAAAAAAAAAAAGTACTGACCTACTACAGTCCATTTTATTCTCATTTTATATAACATTTTGAAAGTCAACTAAATTTCAGTCGTACCTTATACAGGAAGACAAACAGAATTGTCATTAAAGTATTTAAATTCTATAAACTCCACTATTAAAGACTCATGTCTTGCAATTTTTTCTTGACTTGTGATTTGAGCCAAGTGAAGTGGAATGGTCTCATTAGCTCCCTATGTTTACTGAATTATTAATGTGGCCTGATTATTGTATTCCACCATACAGGCGTGAGGCAAAGTTTTGCATTTTCTATTAAAAAAAAAAAGATTGAGCAGATTTTGCACAGATGTAGTCCTATCTGAAAGTGTTGTCTACTGAATCCTCTGATACATTGCTGCAAACGTGATACATGATTCGATCCTCTCCAATGTCATTTGTGTCACCACGCAATACATGATTCATTTGTTCCACCACCTCATATATATCATTAATAAATTGTATGAACAATTTGGGTCCCAGAACTGAACATTGACACTCCCCATTCTATATATCTCTTTTAATATTATTATTATAATTATTATTATTGTTGTTGTTGTTGTTGTGGTTGTTGTTGCTGTTGTTGTTTGGAAAAGTTGAATTATCCCAAGATTGAAGCCTTTTTATAAATATATGGCTCACATTTGGACACACACATTATCACTGCTGGATCACATACTGCATGAATGTCTTGTGAGAATTCTATAGGGATGGGAATTTATGGGAATTATTTTCTCTGCAAATTATGCATATGGAGGCTACTATTATAAAGTCACTTATATTTATGATAATTACAGTTCTACAGTATAATTTCCAAACTTTACATGACGGAAATATAACTGGAGCATTCGTATGACTTTGACTGACATGACTTTGCTGTTTGAATTCACGTCCAGCGGCCATTGTCAAGTCTGCCAACTAAATCTTCTCCGCAGAAATCCAGGTTGCGTCGTCATCGCACAAAATAGTCCATCGGTGTTCGTGCTTTCCGAAAGAATTACAGGATTTTGAATCAAAACACCCAACCTTTGTGCTTAGACAATGAAATTTTACTGGTTTGCAGCATGGATAAAAACGGTTGCGTGTCAGTTTGATTTGTGTTGTTGTTCTTCATTTAAAATGCACTGGACAATGTAAAAAAAAAACTGTTTCTTCACGTCAAATCTGGATTAACTCCAAGCTGTAATCTCACTCCATTTCTTGAATTTTGTTTCACTTTAAAATAAAGCTCTTTGGGACTGATATTGAGGTTCCAGGTCAGCATGCAATGCATTAGTCTTTCACCGTTGTGTGTAATCTCGGTTATGTCTAAATGGTCCATTGTCCACACATTGCATCAATGAGAGGAGACCAAAAAAGTAAAATTTAATAAAAAAATAAAATAAGAAAAACAATCACTCATTTCACACTGAGGCCTCTCTCTCTCTCTCTCTCTGTGTCTATATATATATATATATATATATATATATATATATATATATATATATATATATATATATATATATATATATATATATATATATATATATATATATATATATATATATATATATATATATATATATATATATATATATATAGATGCCTCAGTGTGAAATGAGTGGTGTAACACATTGATGCGTGGATGGGTTATTCCGTTATTCAGTTGTTCAATAGTCGGTCAACTGGATCTGGCATCAGCACATGCCAATTTGGTGAGTCATGATCATTTCCCCGACATTCTCCTCATTATGCGCATGAGCCTGAATGTAATTCCTTTAGCTCACTTGCTTGTCTGATATTCTCAGTATACGATTAAAGGCTTTGAATCATTAAAATGCCTGAGAGACACTGCGGTAACTTAGCCGGGTCTAACTGTATAATTGTGTTCTTTGCAGACACAGGTTAAGTTCCTTCCTCCTTTATTTCTGTTTCCAGCTCGGAAGCACGACAGCGGGGAATATCTAAACATCACCGGAATCACCAGGGACCAGGCGGGAAACTACGAATGCATCGCCCAAAATGACATCTCTTCTCCCGACACCAAGACAGTTAAAGTCACAGTCAACTGTAAGTAAACTCAAACTGCTTCATCTTTTTCCTTTGTTTTTTTTGAATACGTCCCTGCTGACTTAGAAAGAGACAGGGTCAGTTGTTTGTCATGATGTCATGTGCTCTTCATGAGAGAGCAGCGCCAAAGTTGGAAAATAGTACAGAAAGCTTGTCTGCAGTTTTTGAATGTTTAATGTGAGAATTCCCTTTTTGATAATGCAACTGGGTGATTAATTCACGTGAAAGAAGGGTCCGACTGTTCAAAGCTCTGTTCCATTATGCAGGTAATGAGTCTTTCAAATGTGTGAGGGGACAGTAATGAGTGGCTGGAGTATTGGTGAATGATGGGGGGGCCTATAGCTGCCCTCATACCTGCTTTAAATATTTCAGGTGGCTTCGTCTATGCTCGGCAAATCTATTCTCTTAAAGGGTCCGTAACAGGGTTCTGGAATTATGGATAAATATGCAGTATGAAAATGTCTTATAGCATCTGCACAGTTGGTTCTATTGAATTTGAATGCTGAATTCGTAGAAAAACATTTCTGTGACACTGCAAATGCAGCGCCGATGAGTTCCTGTTATACACCTTGAAGAAGTCTATGTAAACAAGCTGGTCTATTTTCAGCCAAGAAATTTCAGCATGATGCGTGGTGGCTGTCTGTTCTTCTTCCCAAAACATGTACAGATCTTCATTACAATGTACAGGGGTTGGACAAAATAATGGAAAGGCCTTAAAGCTTTTTTAGCTTTACGGTGTTTCCATATTGTCCAACCCCTGTATGTAGCGAGAACATGGGACAAGTGGCAACCAACGCCGTCTTCAGTACTCTGCAGTGATCATTGTACCGTTGACTGTTTTGGAAAGGCATGAACTTGCTCCCCTTCCTCAAAAATTACTGACATGTCACTCATTTTTTTTCTGATCTTACAACTTCTTTCTCATCATCTTTCACATCAGATCTATATGTTCACAAATTTGGTTCCTCCTCGGCTGGCGGCGGTGTTTGATCAAGTAACTACAACTGAGCATTGTTCTTGTCTGCATAAGTTGTGCTTGTAACTATAAACTAAATTACATGACACAATGAACAGTATTTAGTTGCTGTTAATAACCAATGTCTCACTGTTTTTGGTCAACATCCAATTTAGAGTTAATATTTCAAAAAGATTTGTATGAGAGCATATCATAAATGCGTAGATTTTCTTTTGCGTTTCGTATGCATTCTATCGTACCAGAGATCCCCCCCCCCCAAAAAAAATCCTTTGCTTTAAAGCAAATTCAGTTATTGTTCTGTGACTGTCGACAAAGCATCCAAATGTCTTCATGTGTTCTGTAGTGTGCTGTATATTAACCAATATCGTTGTTATTGTTATTGATATGTTGCTGATGTGTTTCCAACCTGACATGGATTCTGAGAAATTCATTCATTCATTTTCTCCTAGTTGTTCCACGACAAGTGGCAGACACTCATATACACGAACGCGTGTGATTAAAATTGAATCACGCTTGAAAGTATGCGTATACATTTTTAACAATCTTAAACGCATGTGTTTCTTCTTACAGTCTGTTATATTATACATGCAGTGATGTCACAGTTTTAAGTTCCTTTGAGCAAGGAAGTCTAGAGTCTATTGTTTCTGCGTAATGTCTCGCACTAATGAAGTCGGGCCAGATGGAAATTAATAGACCGGTTACTTCCTGAGCAACAGAGTAGAAGACTCGGGGAATGAGGCGACATAACAAAGCAGATATCTGCAATGATTGATAAAGCTTGTCGCAGAAACATGACACATTTTTTGGATGGATTGAGCGGGAGGACTTTTCTCTGCCCTACAAGTCAGCCAGCACTTACTGTGCACTAGAGCAATACTTTGGTGGAAGTGTGCTCTATTCTGTCATGTGTTAAGTCAGTATTTACCCGCTGCCCTCAGTTATCTGCTGCTGACAGATCAACAGGGCCGTTCCCTCCACTGAGCAGTTGCCCGCCCGCTGTTATTGATCTGAACCGCAGAATTGTCCAAATATGCTTTGTTGTTCCCTTTATTGGTTTTGAGCGGTCATAATAAAACCTATGGAAGGAAAAAAATAAGTCGATAAACTAGCTTGACTGCTGCACTACAGATGTGCATTTGTCCTGTTTCATTTTCCGAAGGGTGCATATGGAAACACTTCTTCTCCGATGAGCGTTTCTCATCTACATTTCAGAAGTGTTTTCAACGTCTACCACAAAATAGTCCTTCAGCTTGACATTGATTTATAATAATTTGCCTGAAATCAAAGAGGCAAGTGAATATTTTGTTTCTTTTCCGTGTAGATATGTTTCCTTCTTCTGTCACAGCCATCCATCTGACAGCAGCTACCATGGACAATGTCACAAAGGGCCTGAAGCCAATCTCTGCTGACATTGGGCGCGAGTGAGAAGACGGGCTCCTTATTTAACTGTAGCGCTTTCTGCTATGCACTTGAGCCGTGTGAACCTTTTAAAGGGTCAAATGAATTGTATATGAAAAACATGAGCAAAATCCTATTCAGTCTCCACTCTGATACTGTACGAATAATAATAATCAGGTTTTGAAATGTAATTTATAAATCACAAATTAAATGTGTGCTTAAAAATGTTCCCTGTGAAAGAACGTTTAAATGCAATTCATCTGTTTAGTTGGACAGATTAATTATGTTGTCTTTAATGTCCCAACCTTTGTCTTTTGAATCTAAACTTTTGTGATCTGACAGCATAATAGAAAAGGGATTAGAATCATGAAAAAAAACCCCAAAAAACTTCACATTATGTTGGGCTGTGATCATTTGTGGGTCAACCGTTGCAGTGACTGGTGATGGTCAATGTTGCCACTGTTGTGGAAGTAATCTGATAGCACCCTCAAAAAATGACTTTACTGATTTATTGACAGTAAAAGTCACAAAGGTAGATCACAAGTTGGTTTGTTACAGTTGCCAACCATTCCACTCTGCATAAAAATGACTGCTTTAGCCAATACAGTTTAATAACTGTTAAACCTCAGCCTGAACAGTGTAGATATCATTCCCTCATGGAAGTCTTTCTAGTTCTAAAATGAAAACATGCTCATCGCTGGTTAAACAATGGGGTAACATAAATATGTGGTGGCTGTCAGTGCCAACAGCAGAATCAACAAGATGTTACCTTCAAGACAGTTATTTTACGAGACAAGAAGAACTGTAGACGACTAACTTCACCGAGAAACCATAACTTATGTTGAGCGTTGCTACATCCTCGTGGCTCGACCGGGATGTGGCAAGTGCGGCGTAAGTAAGAAAAAAAAATGCCAATAAAACAACTCACTTATTGCGACTCAGGAAATTCCACAAACTGACAGCAGCAGCTGCAACAGCCACACATGGATGCCACATAAGTGGGATCTGGGATCGACCTCAGCTGAGCTTAAGGGGATCTGTGCGCATCATCACACTAGGAAGTAGCCCAGTCACATTTGGAAAGGTTTTATCTTACCAAAAAAAGTATGTTTTGATACTGATTTTTGTACACTTTTTACCAGCCAATCATGTAATAGAGCGGGCAGAAGTGTGATTAGCTTGACAAATGTCGTCTTTTGTTGAAATGAATGTTTTATTTGAGGCAGAATTCTTCGTCCTTCACTCATTAAAAGCATGTTTTAATCCCATTGTAAGTGCTGGATGTGATCATCATTTATTTTTTTGATCAGCAGCCAAACACGTTCGGTCCGAATCACTGCTGTTAAACTGCCGGTAAAGCGGTCAAATCTCTGCTAAATGTTCTTCTCGGAATCTGGTCACAAGCATCGGTTGAAACAATTATAAATCCGAAACATCTTATGTATAAGAAAGTGTCCTTTGTACCAAAGCAAAAGGCTAATAAAAATGTGATGTGCAGCCGAGGACCATATTGTTAAGTTCATGCCATTGTGTGTGTTTTTTTTGTTTGTTTTTTTTTGCCCTTTGCAGATGTGTGGCACAATTGCTCACTTGCAAAGACAAATGTGCTGATTTCAAGTTGGCCATCACAGCTACTGAAATGGCAAGCAGGGGGCGTGAACCAGCTGGTCTCCACCCTCCGCTGCCTCCTCTGCACCATGGTGCAAATATCCCTCATTGAAGCGGACTGAGGAGAATTTTGATCAGCTTCCAATCTGCTATATCATTCATGCTCCGGTTTCACACATCATGCTATATTCACACAGCACCCGGGAGCACGGGAGGCATAAGGAGGGTCTGGAATGACAATTTGGCATTGGGGAAGATGAAGACATTAGCTGACATTGAAACTCAAACAAGAGTGGCTGATGAAGTGGAAGCCAGGAACGAAATCCACTGCAAATATTTTTCATTGTTCCACCATATATCCTTGTCTGAAATGTGTGTTTTTAATGAATAGTTTTCAATCATTCTACTGATGAAGAATTCCTGTGTTAGCTGGTGTCACTGTTTTATGTGATGATACACATAATGCTATCAGATACACTGCATGCTGGTTCATGAACCAAGCTCCATACTTGTTATTCAGACCTGCTTTGAGGCAAGTGTACGTAAATGTAGTGGGTTACTTGTTACTTTCACAAACTATGAAAAAGTTAGGTTCCCATACATGAATTGTGACTCTTGATTTTGAAGCTCTGGACGATCTCCCGACCTCTGCTTTGTATGGATGTGGCTTGATAAGAAGGATTTACTTCAGTTCTTTTTACAATCACCATACTGTAAGCTGTGTTTGGCCATGCTTCCACTAAGTCCCTGGACACATGGAAAAGCAAAACATTGGCTCCAGCATGCACTTTCTGTCTCACTGGAATACTGAACATGAATATTCCTCCTTAGAATCTTCCACTCATTCCCGTAATGGGTGGACAGGTTTATTGTCTATCACAGGGCATGCTACCACACTTCGAACAAATCGGAGTTCGAACAAAAATTTCGAGATTTTTTTGCTTCGGATTTCGAACGAAAATCCAGAACTCGAACGTCCCCGAAAAAAGCCAGAAAAAGGTGCGCGGACCGATCAGCTGACCCACGACGCGCTTTGTTATTGTGCATAACGCAGCCTCTGTATGCAGACGTGTCCCGTTAGCTACATTTACTGACTGTTTCTTCTTCATATTGAGGTGTAAAACCTTTCCTGTCTCCGCCCTGTACTGTGGTAGAGTGTCACAGGGGAGGTGCTCGCTCTCCACACCTCCGAGGCTGGAGCGCTCTCTCCAGGGTTTGATGTCCTGTTGTGGGCTGGAGCTGGGACAGGGATGAGGCGAGTCTGGGACAGAGCGTGACTTGGTTTATGACTTTGTCACAGCCAAACTGCACAGAAGCGCACATTCAGAGCTGGACACGCACCGGGCACCTCTTCACTTCTGGAGAGACGTCACTCACTCGGCAACCCCTCCCACATGCAGCGGCCACACACATAGAGGAACAGCGCACCTGCAGCAGACACTCTACATTCACTCCTACAAAAGCCTAGTTTAAGGCTTGGAACGCATGATTTCTTTTTCCATTTATTGTAATGGGAAAAATCGATTCAGATTTTGAACAAATCGCTTCTCGAATGGCTGTCTGGAACAGATTGTGGTCGAGGTGGCAGTGACCAATAATTTGTCATAAGTGATGCAATACAACATATATCTTCGACCACCGACTCTCTGACAGCTCACTGAGTAAAGCA
This sequence comes from Synchiropus splendidus, assembly GCF_027744825.2. Classification (NCBI taxonomy): domain Eukaryota; kingdom Metazoa; phylum Chordata; class Actinopteri; order Syngnathiformes; family Callionymidae; genus Synchiropus; species Synchiropus splendidus. Next base: position 11,066,656 of record NC_071334.1, on the reverse strand, counting down.
TTGTACTTATAACGCTAACTCTATTGTTGCGTGGAAAGGTAAAATACCTTTTTCGTTGAACTACATTGCATTTGATTATTTATGCAAATCGAAACTTTAATTGAGTGGATTTCTGTTTAGCTAATGAAAGCAGTTTAATGTCCAATAAGTGTCATAGTGCTGCTTAGTGAATTAATCATTAAAGCCTCCAATAAATCCAAATATAAGTGACTGATGCTGACATTTCACGGGTTAAGTGTCTAATTAAACACACGGCCAAATAACTTCAAAACAATTCCCCTTGTCTCCGCTAAGAGCATAGATGACCTCTCGGCTAATTGCAGATTAGAGTTACTCATTAAAACAAGCTAACCAGGCTAATGGAAACAGAAATGAGCTCCTATATGGAGCCTTCACTTGGCACCAAACCTGCCATTTGGCTTTTTTTTGATATGATGGATTAAGGGTTTTAGCAAGCGTGCGGCGATTTCCACGGTCACATTTAATAACCTCAGCTAAAGTTTCTCACAGGTTCAAATGACACCGATCAGATATTGCTAATTAAATTACTGGCCTGCTCGTGCCACTTGTCTTCATCCGTCCGATGATGGATGAATGTGGACGGAAATGCTTTTTATCGGCCTCTGTGGCAGTCATCCAGGAGGTCACCGTGGAACCAGATTGGCTGAGTTGCTGCGCTCGACAAAAGGATATTTCAGCTGTGATTTTACCTGATGAAATTTGATCTGTGACCCACTTTTCAGATTTACATATTCATCCCCACTGCAGGCAGAACTTCTCGTCGCACAGTGTGATTCAAAGGGATAAATATCACATCCATGCGACTGAGCTGGTGGGATGAAGGCGAGCAAAGCCACTGTGGAAAACCTCTGTCAGAGATGAAAAGGCTGGCTTCTGATTAATTAATCAAGCCAAGTTGACGGCACAGAGATAAAACAATAGCAGAAACACTGTAACCTATAAACCAAAAAAAAAAAAATAATCAAAGGTCTGTGGCTTTTCTTTTTAGTTTTAAACTGCCTTCTCGTAAAGTGGTTGTCATTTCTCCCACCTTCTTGAATGAGTGACACTTCAAAGTTGGAGTTGTCGTGGAGTTGGACACTTTGTCTGGAACATTTTTCCTGACAGGCCTAATCCTCTGAGGCCTCTGAGTTGTCTCATGCGCTATATTTCATTATTTGAATGACACCCAGTGCGCTTCTGGTCTACTTTGTCTGTGTTGTTATCAGACCATCCACAGATCTGTTCGCACTCTATCCAAGCAAACGGCACCACTGGATTGTGCACACGTGCAATGTGTGCTCATCCACCTCACTTTGGTTAATAGGAATTAGAGATGGGCTGATGAGGCTTCATGAAACAGTGTTCTCATGTATAGATACCACTAGATGGCACTCTCTGCTCTAAAATATTTGGCAACAACCAATGAACAACCATTTCAACCACAAGGCCACTGTTTCATGAAGCCTCATCAGCCCACCACCAGCAAGAGAGCATTGCCGGATCACTGTGTCACTTCATGGCTGAATTATAATCCAAAAATGCGACCCCCCCCACATCCATGTTGCTAGCTAGTCGCTCGTAACAAGCACTCAATGGTGTGCTCAAACTTACATCTTTATTCGGACCTGGGACTATATTGTGGCTCTTCATTCAGATTTGTTTTGTCTCAATGACAATTGACTGTATGTCAAATAAAACAAGAAACACATTTCACTTCTTATAAATATATGCAAAGTACATAGCCCAAATATAAATTATTGCTATGCCAGTTACCTCTAAAGTGGGAAGTCAAAGCTGAGAATTACGTCACGGTTGAGTGTTCAAGTTATCCAAGTCATAGAACAAGATAGGAAGCTTCATGGAAGCTATTCTCACAACTGCCTTGATGACATATAAGTAACTTCTAGCTTCTTGCAACAAGAATTCTTGCCAGAAGCAGAGGAGACACACATTTCAAAATGTGTTTCTTCCTTTTAGTTTATTTCTACTTCCTGTTCATGTCCTGGGAAGCCGTCTTACGGTAGGTTGTGGGAGTGGTGAAGATTCTCGGACTTGGTAATCCTACATCCGGTGACATAACTGTGGGTTGTATTTCCTTATTTAATTCCTTGTTCAGAGCACTTGCTTTTATTTGTTTGTTTTTAGTTTAGTGAGTGGTTCATTGGCGACTTATTATCCTCAATATATTGGCACATTAGGATGCATTACTATTTGTGTCCATTAATTTCCCACAGTGGATGGTCATCCTACCATTAAATGACTTTGGTCACCAGATCTGACCCTAGTACATGGTCACAGATTAGTACTGCATTTTACTGCCAATGTATAATACTGTGGCTTACATTTCTGGAGAGAGGACTTCCTCGAATTGGATTTGGATCCGATACTAAGTAGAGTTAAAGCCAGTACCCTCAAGCTGTTTGGATGTAAATCCATCTCTCGCCGACTCTCCAAAGCTCTCGTCTTGATTGCCTTCGCGGCACACGGGCCTTGACTAAATGGCTGAAGTCTTGATCTTTAGCATATTAAAGTTTCTCAATGATATTGCCTCTGAGCTACAGATGGAGACGATGACTTTCCGCTTGTTCTTTCAGTTCAACATGACTTTGAGAATGACTTCTGATACCGTATTGCTAAAAAATAAATGAATAAAAGTTCCCAATATATAACACCTGAGACTGTGTCTCTTGTTTGTCCTCTGCCATCAGCCACTCACACCCCGTGAATTACGCTAATAATTTTCTGATGTTCACAGTTTTGTGTTTCACAATTTAGATTGAGGCGTATAAGTATATAAAACGGTTTAATATGTGGTTAGGTAACTGCTGCACAACCTCAAGGAAGGTTCCTGGTACTTGGTTCATGAGTTGACTATTATAAAAAGACTTATTTTTTAGCAATCTAGCCCATGTTCTATCCAATCCTTGTTCCTTAACTGTGATGGGAGATCTCAGATCTCAGGTGTACTGTCTGAAGCCCTATGCAGTAGCTGGCAAGACTGGTCTAAATTTCCATCCAAAACCCCAGGTGCTCAACATCCTACTATCATTCATTAAATGACGGCTTGTCAACTCGCTCTTTGCTCTGTGCTGCTGTCAATGGTCAGATCTGGACTAGAAGAGGCGGCAACAATGATAACGACGAGTCCGGCCGCACCAGTACAGGGGTGAGGTGTAAAGGTCACTGGGAGAGTTGAAGACAGAGTTCTGCCTCTCCAAAACATCAATCACTCTTCAGTAAGCTGATGATTAAGATCAGTGAGTCAGTGGATTCATCATTTCAAGTCTCTCACTCCCTGGTCAAGTGCCCCTCGCTGATGGCGCCGCCATTAAAGAGCGGAAATTACTATAATTTAATATACCGTCAAGTCAGTCTGATTGGGAAGCATATTACTTCGTGCAAGTGAACAAGTGTTACTGAACTGTTCAAGCTCCGTCACTGCATGTAGCTCACAGCAGAGAGCGCTGAGCTAACATGTGTAACAGTGCATGTGGATGGACTCAGTGTTGCATTCAATAGGGAGCATTGAATATGGGAAAACTGTCAGGCCCTGATCACACTTTTAAAATGCATGTGAACAACCTAGTCTGGGCAACAAGGTGACGCAATGGTTAATCCTGCTGTCTCTCAGATTCTTGCTTTGAACCGAGCCGTGGACTTTACTGGGTAGAGTTTGCATGTTCTCCCTGAGCCTGCGTGGGTTTTCTCCGGTACCCCAATTTCCTCCCACAGTTCATGCTGATACGTAGCTCTAACATGCTCTCTAGTTTATTTGGACACTCTAAAATAGCCCCAAGGTGTGTGTGCCCTGCGATGGACTGGCACCATGCAACCTTGAACAGCACTTAGTGGTGGTTATGTACATCTTAGTCTGATGATGAAATTTGAATTCCTCTGAGTCGGGAAGAGCTACCTATACAATTCAGTGATTTAGCCTGCATGCAACAGTTTTGCCATCCAATAACATACAATAGAGAGGCCACATGTATAACCTGACTCTGTGGTGGCCCTGAGGTTTTTGTCCATGTCTGTGTTGAATACACAAACCCGATTAGCCATGTTGTGAATCGCGTTGACGCTGACTTGCAGATATGTTGAGTTTGGGCTTCAACCACCTTCACTCAGGATTTCATTGTTAGTTCTCAATAGGAGATTAGTGGATGCAATTTATTGGTTTGAGGACTTAGCAGTGACGTCACAGGACCATTAGTTATGTAGCTAATCCATTTGTTGTGGACACACTCACACACACAGTTTTTGTGCATCAACCATTTTTCAGTCTGAGACATCACATCAGTGGTGGAAGGAACCAGATTGCATTTATGCAGCTATTCTATCGTTCAAGCAATACCATCGATATAAATATATAAATATGACATTTTATTCAGAAGGTAGTGAGATCAGAAACTCTAATCATAAGATTACAGTAGGCACCATACAAAGCATCTTCAAGTAGTTGAAAAATACCCAAAATATCAGATAAATAAAATATCATTGAGCCCAAGCTAAAACTTATACTAAACAGAAATATGGCTTAACATTTCTTCGCATAACTCTTTCCAAACAGGTGGTGCCGTGGTGACAGTTACATGACTGCATAAATCCATATTACACAAGGCAAATCTGTAGACTGGAACATCCCTGGAGCTGAGCTGACCTGTGGAGACAGAGCTGGAGAGTTGGCTATTGTTATGCTCATGGGCAAAATGGAGCCCTTTAGTGTTATAAAAGAGCCTGTAATGCCATTGGTTTGATGTGACAGGGCTCGATCTTGGTAACGTCAAAGCTTCCCGTAAATTCTGTATTTGGTTCACTGGGCTGCAGGGCGTCATGGTAACTGTTCAGATTCAAGTCACCGTAACTCAGTTCATTGTTGAGAATGATGGCATCTCGCACCTAAGTGTTATAGTTCAACTCTTCAGTTGTTTCGGAAACATTGACACAGGCAGATCTATTTGGTCTTGCACGTTCACTGCATGGTCTGCGATCCACCAACTCCTCCTTGCTGATCGACCGGTAGATCGCAATGGCCTGATTGAGATCAGTCAAGACATTTTTTATTGATTTTCTCAAAGATCACGTCTTACACCCTCACTTAAATGTCAACCTAACCCAGAGCTTCGTACTCCAGCCTCACGATCCCTTTAGCAAGCTGTGTTTCTCACGTGAAAACAAACTGTTTTCACACCATCCTGCAATCTAAGCTGGTTATTTTTCTGCCCGTCCTCAGAGAAGGAGACCGAACACAATGTTCCCAGGCTACCCTGAATAGAAATCTTAATGAATTAATAAATCTTGGCGGGCGAGTCGCTCCTGACTGACAAACTACCAGGACAATGAAGCCTGCAGATGGCAGCGGGGAAGTGCCTCTGTGTGTAAGCTGATAAGTCATGCACTGATGAGTTCATTTCTTAATTGCCATAAAAACTCATTTTCAAATCTGGCTGAAGAGGTAGGGATATTAATTGATCTTTTAATTAAAAACGCTGCATTATCTGGGCTGTCTTGGAAAACAATAGCTTGTCTCTAAATAAATCATATTCAGCCTTGACATGCATCATTTATAGTCACGGAAGTGCTTCAGGACTCAGCGGAGTTGTTTCTCGAAGGTGAGCCCAGCATTCGTTTTACAGTGGAAGCCAAGTTGCTCCAATTATAATCCTAGCTGTTAGGGTTCTTTTCTGCGACCAGAGTTATACTCATCCTGCGGGTAGGAAAGCACTGCACGATGTGGACACATTAGAATTTCTGATAGGCCCTGGACTTGTCATTTGTCAGTGCCTCATAACAGCCATTTTTCAGCTGCATCTGTGCTATTTCTGGACCCTACCCCTCACACCCCATCTGGTGTAGACACCGTGACTTCAGGCATGATTTACAGCACCACCACTGCATTCTCTGGACACTAAATTACCTGGATTATTGGGCCTGCATGATTTTCAGTGCGCTACTTTGCATCACCCTCCCAGCCCTGATGGCGTGTTTCTCACTGTACGGTGATGTAGGACATGCCACTGTGTTGAAAATGGAAATATTGGATATGGGTAGGTTTTATGAGTGAGGGCTGTTTTACACAGTACTGGCTGCCAGAAGGTTGAAGGATTTGGACTGTTTGTTTAAATGTGGGACTTATTTCCGCAGATAAATTAGAGCTTAGAGGTTAATGTGAGAAAATCCATTTTATTGTTAAGCAGAACACACGGTCACAGTCAACTCACCACCGATGTCTTGTCTCTTTAATATGTCTTTTGAGCTGAAACTCATGATCTTAGATGAGATTAGAGATAAAACTTCCTCTTCCTAGTTCCTCCTGATTAGTCATGTAGCATACACCCTTACTGGTGAACAAGACTCCTCAGACTCCACCTCAAAATGACTCACCGTGTACTTACCACTGATGTCCTGCTGTGAACCGTGTCTTACCTGTTAGAGAGGCAGGTCTTTATCCCTGCTGTCCCCCACTGAGAATCCAGCAGACAGATGAAGCTGACTGAACTGTTTCATCAGAGAAAAGCGGTGGTGGGATCCTCTGGTCAAGTGCAAACACATGTATTTGGTAGTACATTTTGCATGTTTTGATGGCCTGTGGCGGCTGGTCAGCAGAAGGCCCCAATAATAATAATGTATTTTATTTATGATATAGCAATATTGGCAGCATGGTCGCCTGCCTCTCACCCAATGACTGCTGGGATAGGCTCCAGCTCTCCCTGCAACCCTTAACAGGACTCTGCGCTGGTTAACTGACAATGTATGTATGTATGTATGTATGCACATAGCAACATTTTGAACAATATGGAGCCAGATAAATTTTGCTTAGACAATGAGTTGTTCCATCCATCAGTGTTTCGTATCATTGATGTGTACACCGTAGGGCACAAAAATATTTTCCGCTGACGCTCCACATGCACAATAGCTACTCTTCAGTGCATTAAACAAGACCATGTTCAAGACCTATTTCCACAACTGGATAGGATTAACACATCACCACCTTTCTGCCACAATGCCGAGTCTCACGACTCAATCATGCTATGAGTGTGGGCATGATTGACAGGTCGAGTCGCGGGAGCTGGGGACGAAATAAAAAATAACGCATTATTAATCATATAGACGTCTTTGTTGAAACGGTGTGTAAATGTGCAGCATACTTTCGTCGGAACCCACAGACCATCGATCTGGACTACTGTAGACACCAAGTTTTCTGAGAACTCAAAATAAATATGTTTTATGTTCAATGTTTTTATTTTTTTATTTTAAGTTTTTAGTTTTATTAGTTAAGTTTATTTAGTTTTGACAAAATATTTTTTTTTTTTTCTAATTCACAGAGAACTTCCAACAAAAATTTATATTTAGTATCAATTTATACACATTAGGAACATGAATTTGGAGTAATAACAGTGTAAGAATGAATAAGTGCTGTTTAGCTGTTGTTTGTGACAGTAGTAGTCACAAAATGCTGCATTTAAATAAAGATTTTTTTTATTGATGAGAGAAATAATTCGATCCAAACAAAGGTGACCCTGTGTGGAACTGGACAACTTGTAGAAACATAACTGGTTTATCAGACCTTGGTTCAGTTTCTGTACACCCAAGCCACACCTGTTCTCAATCTAGAAATGACTTCAGTTGGACCGGCCTGATCGGCCTGAACGTCTTCCATAAGCCATTTGGGATGGGGACACAAGCTTGGGGACACTTCAAGCAGTGTACCAGAGTGGGAGCCATTATCCACAAATGGCAAACCTTCCCAGGAGAGGCCGACCAAATTGACCCCAAAAATGAAGCGATGACTCCATTCAAGAGGTTGCAGAAAGTCCCACAACAACATCCCTCGGACTGCTGGCCTCACTGGGTCAAGGTCATTGTTCATTGTTCAACACTCCATCATAACAAAGACACTTGGCAAACTTGGCCTTGCAAGGTATAAACCACTGCTGTGGTAAAATAATATTATGGCTGAAACCGTCTTTATGATTTAAAAAAAAAAATGGGAAAATACTCGACAAACCGACCAGGTGTGTGATGCATTACATAGGTATAAAAGTAATCCAGCATTTCAGAAAAGAGCAAAATATGATGAGGGTAATGTGATGCTCTGGGGCTGCTTCAGGACCTGGAAGACTCCCTATGGAGTCATGATCCTGGCTGTCCACCAAAAGTATCCAGAAGGAGAAAGTCTGTTTTCGTGACCTTAAGCTGAAGCTTACTTGGGTAGTGCTGAATGAAGACTTCTGACTTAAGAAAAGCAAAATGAAAGGTTTGTGTGAGTGGCCTAGTCAAAGTCATGACATATAAAGGAGGTCCATGCTCCAAGACCCTCCAACGTGGCCGAATTACAGCAATTCTCCACAGCTGCAAAGACTCATTGCAAGTGATTACAAACCCTTCATTACAGTTGTTGCTGCCAAGGGTTGTGCAACTGGTTATTAGATTTAGGGCGCCATCACTTTTTCACACAGGGTCACAGTTTGGATTTTCTCTTTCACCCATGATGATAGTAACCTTCATTTTAAAGCTGTTTCATATTTTGGTTAATCTGATGATCTAAAACATGTAAGAGAAGAGAAAAAAGAAGTTATCAGTGTTACATTTTTTCAATGTATTTAAGTATCAATGTTAAAGGCAGCTAGTTTATGAATTTCAGCCAGAATGGGTTGAGAGTTTGGACTAGCTAAAGAAGCAAAAGGAAAATAATTCATAGCATTACTTATGAAGCTAGCAGTCGGTAGGTGACAGACGGCGGCTCTGGCTGTGAGCTTACAGGTATCGACTAACCTGCCTGGGCCGCCAGGTCTACTGTCCTCGTAGCTGTGCAGAGAGACAGGCAGGTCACCCCGGCGCTTTCAGAGCCTTCAGATAATCAATGGCCCTGCTCAATGACACCAATGGAGGATTACAAGGATTCACTAAGCCTCTGGTTGGCGACTTGTACACCATTGATTTTGTCATACTTGTTATAAGCTTATATTTCTGCCATTGGGCGTTATTATATTCTTCTTTCCCCCGAGTCCCTGTGTTTCCTGTAATGGGTGCTTTTCTTATTTCAGGGTAGTCCATTTGGGAGGGAGGTGTTACGAGTCAATCGGAAGCTGCAGACATTCATTCTTCCATTTTCACTATAGCATTGTCTCTTTGGTCATTCGAACATTCCTGCTGCCAACGGCACTGACAGCCATTCCGACTGGTGCACCCTGCTAGTCAGTGTCCGACCTGCTAGTCGGTGTCCGACCTGCTAGTCGGTGTCCGACCTGCTAGTCGGTGTCCGACTAGCAGGGAGTGACAATTTGTTTCTACGTAGATTGGCATGAAGCACAGCATGGGGTGGTAACCCCAGCCCCCCTAAAACTCTGGAGATGCCTTTACTTCTTGTCCATTTGTAATAAGTTATAAAAAACTGCCACGTCATTTGCAGAACATCATTCAAAATGATTTATCCTGCCTTCAGTTGGAGCGGTCAATCTGCACAATCCTGCTGCATCAGTGGCTGAAATGGAAACATGTTTGCTGAACTGGAGGCATGTGCAGTAGGTGCAGAATATGCGATATGTGCATGTCTTCAGAGCAGCATGATGTCATGTTGGAAGTTTTCATTTTCACTTTTATTTTAAATAGAGGCCAAATATTATTATTATTATCATTATTATCATTATTATTATTGTTGTTGTTGTTGATGTTGTTGTTGTTGTTATTATTGTTGTTATTAGTATTATATAAACAATAATAATAATAAATCAGAGCGCTTTATACGCTTCAATTTTCCAATTTGATTAAACAACATTTTTTATATTACAGTGTGTATTCTCTCAATATTTTTAATCAATGTAAAGACTATTATTTACATTTATTTTTTATTTATTTTCAATAAGTACAAGGAGCTGTTAATGTGCAGTAACAAGGTACTTTCTGTCACTAAACTATTAGTTTGTTTTATTGCGTGCGAGCCTCCCTCGTATAGAGACCTCTACTGAGACGCAGCAGAAGAGCGGAGCTGGATCTGGGTTAAATTATTTACATCAGAATAATTATAGGGCAGATCTAAACCCCAAGGCGACTTCCTATCACCGATGGTGTTAATTCTACGACCTCAGAGGAGAGATACTGAGGATGTCCGTATAAGTTAGGATGAGGATGTCTTATTTAGGTGTACTGCATTGACTGTTCTTGTGAGAATGGTTTTGAACTCACCTGTATCCTACTGACGTATCACATTCGTTGTATGGCGATTAGAAGCCGTAAATGGCTTTTTTTCCTTGCTATGAATGAGTATAAGAAGCAAGAAGACAAAAAGTCAAAGTGCCCTTCCCAGGTATAGACAGTTTTTGCCAGGAACCTAAGTTAATATTGGCCCATTGTGCTATTGTCTTTGACACCCCTGATGATTGATTCGACTAGTTTCAGACCTCATCTCAACCTAAGACCATCTGGCTGCAGTCCAGCCAAAGCTGGATCAATTCCAACTTTGTAGAAGAAAGAAGTGTCCTTTTTACCCCATTAGTAAGTGGATCTGCTTTATGCAAAGCGCTAAAGTGCACTGTAACAGAAAACCATTGCTTGAGCAATAGGCTGTAGGTATAAGTCTAACTATAAGTCTGCAAGCTGGTGTCTAAAAGATCTATATGCTGTAAAGAGCATGTCAACTCATTCCCTCTGGCAGGACACCAAACACTCTCTTCAGTGACAGGTGAACTGAGAATAAAGTCATAACAACAATCCTTTACTAACTCACTTCATCCTGGAGCAAAATAGCTGCATAACTGGCACAGATACGTAAAGACGGAATATCAACACAGACCAGTCATGTGAGGGGGCTTATTAAGATGCAGAAGTAGGTTGGTGGAAGGGCATTCATCATCGCCGAGTGCAGTCACACTCTTCTGCATGATCCTGCACCACATGTGCAAATGATGGCATGTATCTTGCTCACATTCTCATGATCTGTTGCATACTAACTCATCCATCTGGGTGGACTCTCACAGGTGAGAAGTGGGACGAGGTGTGCTTCTATTCATCTTCTGTGTTGTTGATATGAATATATGTGATTTACTTTCATTACGCCGTATGAGGGCACAGAAATGGGAGATACGCTTTCATGAAGCCAATGTTTTGATTACAGCAGATCTGTTGTGTGTGCCACACTAGAATACAGTCTACTGAAAGGAAGAAAAGACGGCTCAGATAAATATGAGCAGAGTCAAAGCACGGCTGCCAGTGTAGCACTTGATGTGCATTTAAAACTAGCCATAAATGAAATTGTATTCAATAGTATGGACAAATACAAATAACGGTAAGTTAGTTCTTTGGCTGTGGTGTAACAAGGTTACTGCATTTGCAGCTGCTCCACACGACGGCGGTCTTTTATTAACATCCCCAAATGCAATTGAAAGAAAAGGCTTTCAGGAGCGCGGCCAAGCACTTCCACTGGATGCACAGCTCCGGTCCTGAGTGACAGGTCGTTCTTCAAGGCTTATTGTCAGGAATATAAATAGTTCACATCACACTCTCAGACATGGCCGAGCAATTTACTGCTGGGAAGCAGGACCGACCCTAAGTGGGTGAGCAGCCTCCCTGTTATATCATATGCTTTTAATCAGAATGAGGAATGTCTCAGTCACGCTGGCCTTTTATTGCAGCGTGGATATCTTTTGGGGTTATTGGGCAGGGAATGGTAACAGAACACAGGTGCCTACTGTATGCTGACTTCTTCACCATGGTCCAGAAGAGGACAAATCATAAACTTTGATCTTACTTACATCATGTTCATGTACTTAATACTAGTATGCGTATATCATAACTAAAATATCTGCAGAACTGAACTTAACATTGCTCCATTTCTAAATCCAACTAGTGTCATCTGACCTTATACTTACTTATACTTATACTTATACAATCCAAGTTTGGTTGCCCATCCCTGTGTGGCGAGTAATCTTACATAGTGACTTCTAGTAAGTGGGTTGAGTTGGTAAATGAGCGATAGAGAATTCATTTCATACCATATAGTAAAATATGCATGTTGTTGGACTAAAATGTTTTATGAACAAAAAGCAGATTCAATTGAAAGGTGTGCCATGTCATGTAAAAACTGTCTGTTTCAACTGTGATAGACTGGAATAAGTGAGACAGAGTGAGCGAGGAATAAATGAGACAGACAACTACAAGAAAATCAGGTGTTTCGTAAGGTTATCAAAAAATAAATAAAACATTCAATGCAGGTATAAATGGCTACAGTAGTTAGTTCAAGAATAGTAAGAATAATAAGACGAAGAAGAAGAATTGAGTGAGAAATATCAAGATTTGACTTTGGGCTTGATATCATCACTTTCCATTGTTTCACTTTCTGTGTCAATCCGTTCAGCTCAGAACATTATTGATGACCATGAACCCTACAATATTTTACGTCAGCCAGAACACATTTTTTCGGTTCATCTTTTCAATAGAGTGGCTCAATCATTCTTTACACCTGCTGTACTAAACAAGGGGATATGTATTTTATGCGTACTTAATGGCTCGATCATCGCTATTCTTCAAGAGTGTATTATCGCTAATAGTGTGACTACAAGCTGAGTAAATACATGACGCACAAAAGACCCAGTTCTTTAGAAAGTGTCGCCCTGTAAAGCTGCCTTCATGACAGCGGCAAAGAGATTTGCAGCACATTTCCCTACTTGAAAGGAGCATTATTTTGCATTCGCAAAACCTGCCCTGTCTATTCAGTCTTTGAACTTCCATTAAGCCATTTATCACCATGCAGTTCATTTAATTTCCCACACGCTCTGGATGCATGCCCTTCCACAACCAGCTTTACCGTGATGAGGGAAAGAACCGACACCTCTTTTGTGGCTGATATTACAATGCACTGGGTGACTGAAGATGACATGCAAGTTGCAGTCATTATGTATTGCCTCATCTGAGAATTCATCCAGGCTCTTGCTTGTGATTTTATTGATTTATTTGTTTGTATTTTAATTTCTTTCTTTGCACATATATTTGGAGTTTCACTATTTGGAGTTTCGCTGTTTTTTAACACCATGATCAATATTTCATCTCTGTGTTTTTGTAGTTTTGAGTATCCTGCATTACCACATATCATATGAATGAACTTACCGCCATAACATCTGGACAAGGACATGCGCCAACAGTGTAAACAAGTCCTCACGTTTTCATAATCGTCCTTTACAAAATGGAATTTTTGTCAAGGTGGTTCACAAGTCGTACTAGATTTATTTCCTCTCCTACGCACGCTGCTCACAAAATACCGAAGACCGCAGACAAATGACTAAGGTCTCTGAGGTTTTGCCTTTTACTTTTTGGGGCTTCAGTACTGGACTTTTGTCTATTTCTTTATGTTTCTCCATTCATTTTTCGGTGACTTCCAAAGTATGATGACCATTTTGGTGACTTTAAGGAGGGCGGATGGGTGTGTCCCAACCATTATTCACTCATCCCATTCTTTGAAGGGGTCATGCTATCCCCGTGTATCTGAATGATACCGCGCCACACAAAGCAACCCCCTCTTCTTTCCTTCCATGGTTTCTCCCTGCTGCTCAGTCTGGTTGTTCATGGATGCAGCTATTTTGGCCATCATTCAAGTGCCCACGCTTTGTACCCATCTAGTCTGGTCTCTTTGGGGACTGTGGGCATCTACAGCTGGCTGTTGTGAGGAGAACAATTCAAGTGCACAATTGAGACGTGAGGTTCACTCAGTAGAATCTTAAAGTGGTTGGAGAAAAAGGAAGGTTTTGGGAATAAACAAAGCATTGGTATAAAAACTTGGCTACGGGATCCTATTCCAAAGTGGTGAAATCTGAATTGATGAAATATTTACTCAATGTCATAAACCTCATTTTATTAAACTGACGAGCCCGTCTCTTCAGTATAGTTTGAGGACAGTACTGTGAAGTGTCAAATAATAATGTCTGAGGCAATAGTGTAATATATAAGATGGAAACATTTCTCTCAGCTCATGTTCCGTGTTCCATGTTTTGCTTTCCTTATGCATCAGTGAGCTCTACTACCCATGCATCTGTCAGTATGCCACTGCTTTTTCTCCATGCGTTTTATGAGATGCCTGCTGCTGCTTTCCACCTTGAAGCTGCAATTTATACCCTGATATAGATCATTCTAGCAGATTGGTAATTCAAGAGTGTATTGTCTCTAATGTATGGATAATGTCAAAATATGTCTGAATATTTCTTCTGCTTGCAGTCGCTCCAGCTATCCACGAGATGAAGAGCCATTCCATCGGTCTGGGACGTACCGCTATGCTCAGGTGTGAAGCTGCTGCTGTGCCATCTCCAACGTTCGAGTGGTTCAAGGGAGAAAAACGGTGAGTTGTTGATTGTGGGATGATGTCAGAAAGATGATTTTGTCTTGACTGCAGTAAGCTCGATGCTTGACCAGTAACTCCTCTGCCGGTGTGCACAGTCCACAAAGAGTGAGACATTTTGAAGTGATGTGTGACCTCAGATGGTGATACCAAACTCCTCCTTTATCCAGTATTCTCCCAGTATTCTCCGGTTTTGTCTGGGTTCTCCGGTTTCCTCTCACAAGCCAAAGACATACAACATACTCGCTTGGTTAATTGGACACTCTTGAATTGCCCCTACGTGTGCGTGTATGTGTGAATGCTGTGTGTGCCTTGCGTCCTGTCTAGGGTCTGTTCCTGCCTCTCGCCCAATGACGGCTGTCATTGGCTCCAGCACTCCCTGCAATCCTGAACAGGACAGGTTACTTGAAGATATATGTATGTAAAATAAAGAAAAATAGCATTTTCATTTCAGTGTCATATTTGACACAAATTACTATCCATCCTTTAATCTCATACGCAAAGATATATGTATCAAATACGAGTTGGCTGGCGTTGTAGCTGTAGTCCTGGGATTGAGAAACTTGTAGGGTTTCTTTTTCTGAATATGATGATACATACAGTGTTCAAGGGAGATACACAAATGTAAAGGTGCAGGACTGGAAATAAGATCATCCTAAAGGAGCCCACACCGAACTGCTGGCAGATTGTTGTTTAAGTCCAAATTAATATTTTTGCCTCTATAAACATCTATAATGGAAGATCTCCTGGAACATCCTCCCTGTGCACTTCATACCCATCCATTGAGATTCAAGTGTCTTACGCTTTAAATGCAAATTACCGCATTATCCATCATCTCCTGGTGAGTACAATTCCAGTCATCAGCTCACATAGTGCTAATTGTAATTACGGGGTGGATTCAATTTATTCAAATTGCTAAGAATCAGGTTGACGTGATTCTGGTCTTTATTTAATTCAAGGACTAGTGCATGCAGTGATTTTGTTTGAGGGCACTATCTGCGGCGAACACATGACGCTCATGTACAAGATTATAGAACTTTTAATTGCTTATTTCCCTTTCGCACGGACTCGAGTGTCGCGGCTGTTTTCGGCGACGCACGCTGTCATCTGTTCGTTGCTGACAGTTCGTCTCTGGATTGTGACACGTTTGACGGGCAAATCCCTTTCATGACGTGTCATTGCTTTGCTCCTTCAGTAGGAACAGGTGTGTGTGTGAGGGAGCTTGTTTTGACTGATAGGAACATCGACTGGTTTGATGTTTGAAGCTGGCAGCTCACAAGCAGAGGCATGATTATCAGCATACTGACATGTTGAGGGAGTCAACTTGGATGATAGCATATCATATAGTACTTGTTCTAGATGGTCTTTGGACAGAGTGTTTTTAGCCGGCGCTGTTCCCACACTGAAGCCGGCATCACTTGCCCTTCACACTCCCTTGTGTGTTTATCCCGTTTCCCACTGTGAAACTGTTGCAGAGGCAGAAACGCCTCTGATGAAAGCAAACTCTGTAATATTTACAAATACCCCACTCTCAGGATTCTCAGCAGATGCTGCAACACTGTGAATCTTAATCTCTACAGGCTGGTAGAGATCATCACACCCACTAAAGTAAACAATAAAGCATTTGTCAATTTAACAGCACAAATGTCAGACACAACTGGAATGGGATTTATCGCCGCCTCCCTCCACCTGCGACAAAACGATGAACAACATGTCAAGCGGCACCCAGCTGTTTCACCTCTGGGTCATTTCTCTCTCTGTTTAGTCCTTCAGAGCTTCTCTGCCCCACAAAACAGGCGGAGGAATGTGTTGAAGAGGGTGATGAAGTACTGTTCACTCCACTAAGGATGACAAACATTTGGACTGCCCTTGACACCGGCCACTTCAGACGTTTTATATGTGGGTGAGAAATCAAGACTTAATGCCTGGTGACTGTGTTGTCTTTTTCAGGATTATCAAGGGGCAGGGCATCGACATCAAGAACCTCAGTTCCAGATCAGTTCTTACAGTGAACAACATGACAGAGGACCGTTATGGGAACTACACATGCGTCGCCACCAACAAGCTAGGGACGGCTTACGCCAGCGTGCCTCTCATTCGTAAGTCTTCATGGCTCTTGCTTATTTACATGACCTTAACACCAACTAGATGGGAGAGTCGTCCTACTGTCAAGGTGTGTTGTGTAGCGAATGGAATTGACGTAGCTTCAGGCAGAGTCGCTGACATGTGCGTGTGCATGTGGTGGTTTGAGCCTTTTTGGAGCTCAAGAAGATGGCGGTGTGTGGTATAAACAGTAATCTGCTGGCGTTGTGGGAAGCAGATTCACTGCATTTTATTGCTCTCTGAGGGCAAACGTGTAGACAGAAAATGCTGTCTGTTTTGCGGGTCTCAACATTGATGTACATCAAAGAACTTAGCGCTGAGTTCCAACTTTGACTCCAATGCTACACCAGCAAAAAAGGCTCTGTCTTGAGCCGTAATATTGGCTTTTCTTTCTATGGTTTTATCTCTCATCATCTGGCGCATCAAGAACTGCATAGCTCAATGGGTATTATGAAGTAGTCAGTCGCTTGAATCAAGTGTATCTTTGCGGAATGTCCCCAGGCAACTGGGACGTGTGAGACTGCTGAGCGCCAGACTCAGCACTAGCACATTGTTCGTGTTGGACGTGGTGAATGTGTGGCGCTAGGTCAATTCTTGGGGCAGCATTTTGGACATCTTTCTCCGTCCCACCCTCGCAGCAAGTGGTGACTAACATGACAGCCAAATTGTTCTCCAGCCTGTTGACAGAAACCACAGTCATTATGCTCGCGTTTAGCTGAAGATAGAAAATGGGCTTTAATGGGGAGATATAACGTCATCAGCATTTTACGTCAGGAAAGTGCCCATTCAGAGTAACGTAAATAAACATGTGCTGTGCTGTAATTATCTTGAGATAATGACTTGTCCGTCGTTCCGACTTTCCCGCATCCCATTTGGTATTTTACTCTTAATCTGGGTGCAGCGACGGAGGCTAGAGAAAGAGGTCCAAACCTCCTGGACAGGCCCTGAACATCTCACCACATGGTTTCACACAGTACTCTATATAGGGGTTATAAAACCTTTTCCATGCCCCTTGCTAAATGCAGCTTCTAAACTCAGTTTCTATTTCTTTGAAACACCTTACGATTCACTCCTAACTGAGGGATTCAGTAACACTTGACTTTCACATCAAGTGCTCCACTTGTCTATGGATGTCTGATGTACATACAAAAAGTGTATTCAATTATTTAGTGTACCTGGTGTATCAGTCAAACAACTAGAAAGCCATTACACTAACCTATTTCAAAATCCATTTCCCACTACGTTTTTGAGCTAGAATGGATGGAAAAGCATCCAGTCCAATGTATTCTGTGTTGAAATATGAAACTGCGAATTCAATTATTCAACAGTTCGCTCTGCTTTCTCTGATGATAACATTGTCCCGAGCAGTCCACTGAGTCAGAATACAAAACGCTGTCTTGCATCGTGGAGCTCGCAATTGTCACTGGAGCTCTTCGCTCACCTATTTGTGCATGCTCAGAGAGCATCAAAGCCATGTCTTCGATCGTCAAATTGATGGTCTTACGACAATGTGGCAATGTTGATGCCTCAAAGGCAGAGAGGCAAAAACCCATTAGGCTAGATAGAAAGTTCAACCTCTGTGTTCTGTTCACTTGGTATGTCTCTCCATCATGTTCTGTCTCCTCGACTTTTTTTTTTCGCTTTCTTTCTAATCTTGTCTCTCACTCACTTTGTCCCTTTTTCTTTTACACACTCCTTCGCCTTTGCTCCTATGATCCCCTTTAATTGAGGAGAGAACAATTCTGCTGTCCCTCCTAATGAGAAATGGCAAGCAATCTTGCGCGGCATACTCTCTCAGGTACCTCGACGCCAATAACAAAACCCAGAGGTTAGGTTTCATCACGGGTGACTTTGGATTGCTATTTTAGAGTGGTCGATAGCTATTGATGAGCTTGATGGGAAGTGGAACAGGTAATGCATATTTGAAAGAGCATCGTCCAATGGGGAGGAGCGGAAATATAATATGTGCAGGGTGGACGAAGAGCTGTAGTGCTGGGCAAAAAACTTTCACTGGCCAGACATAGTCTATAAGCTGGATCCAACTGTCTGCTGCACTCATTTGTGTGTCATATCTCAAAGTGACTCACAGTAGTCGAGCGAAATGCTGCACTCTGCAACACATTTAAGACAGGGACTCGAATCTGCAACTTGGACTGGCTCTCGGGCAGACAACACGACTCGGACTTGTGATTTGTGACTCGAGCACTGTGTTTAGTTTCGTATATTTCCATTCTGACAATTGTCTCCCCTGACACCATTTCGCTGACTGTCCTTCTTAGCACATGCATGTGCACAACACAGCCAACCGACAAGTACAAAAGTGACACTGAATACTGTGGTATCCTTTGTTGGTTTACAACTATAGTGACCAACTGCCTCGTAACAGAAGACTAGCCAGCTGCTCAGTCAGCTGTTCCACTTTCTGTAAAAAAAATATCCTTCACCTGTGGGCTTTTTCCACCAAAATTTTACTTTTAAAAAGTGTTATTTTTCTAAATCGGTGATGATGCTGGTGTCACATTTCATGCCTTTCGTAGGATCCAAATTAATTTCTTTCTTTACAGATTTAGATTTTTTATTCTTAACTGTAGTTTGCTTAACTTTCAGCTTCTCTCTGCAATATCACCAGACCCAAAGCTCAACAGGGGGAGGCTTTCTGTTATAAATAGAGCCTGATGGCTATAAATATATCGCCCTAATCTCGAGGTTGGCTGTTCAGGTTGGGAACCCAGTAGTCGGAAGTGGGACAGGCAGTTGGAGAGTTGGATTAATGCCAGACTGTACTAGAAAGCGGACCTCAGGGAGCAGGAGCTGCTGACATGTCCTTACTTACAGGGTCATGCTTCAAAATCTCTATTAACTACACAGCATTCCATGCTACTAAAGTCTGTCTAAATTTCAGATTAGTGCCTTCAACTCAGAGCAGATGCTTTTTGTCCTCACCTGGATTGGCCTTCATTTAGTTTGAGTCAGAATTGGACTGCCAATGATGAGAAGTAGAGTGACAGTGGCAGGTTTAACAGCAGAAAAGGGAACACGTTCTTTCTCATTCCAAAGCTTGTTTGGGATGCGATCCAAGAATCTTTGTTTGAACTGATGATTTTGGTTGTTTGTTTTAGGATACATCTTTTTTTTTTTTGTGCCGTTTATGCTTAAATGGATTTCACGCATCCTACTTTCATCAGTTCAATTAGGGGTCATTTGATTTTAAAACAAATGACTGCTCCAGAAACGCGGCTGCAAAGTCAGCCAAACAACAGCGTTCACTTTTTAATGTAAATCGTCCTCATTCCTCCGTGGGACTGTTTCCAGACTAGTTTTCCCTGCCGTGATCGACTTCCTTGTTTTACTTTAAAGAGCCGAGTTGAACAACTCGAACCACCTCTGATTTGAGATTCATGAATCGCCGAGTGCTGCCTTCCCATTTGCATCGAGATGATCACGCTCTCTTGCAGGCATGATTTTTAACCCTCGTGATTCGAGCTGATGAAGGTTTTGCTAAGATTTATTTCCACATGATTGCTCTGTGAATCTGAATTTTATTCATGCAGCTCGAGTTGATTGAACAACTCTGACGAGTTAGTTGAAGATTGAGAAGATTCTGCACCCCGATCCATGACAGCTGTGTTTTTAAAGCGATTAATCTTAAGAAAGCTTTTAAAAAAAAAAACTCTCAGCAGAATGGAAAATGATTACTCTGCCTCCTTCTGATGAAGCTCAACTCATGTCTTCTATCATAATTCAACTTGCGAAACTCTAATATTCATTCATATTTTCATCCAATCTGTGATGGAAAACCATTTTACCTGTTTTGAGTTAATAACAAACAAGCTGTCGCCTCAAAAGGTTTTTGTCTTTAGAAATTAAAGATGCATTACAAACCGAATAAATGAGCTGCACGCTTGAAAAGATGATCACATAAGTGATGATGCCAGCCTGCGTTTGGGGCAAACGGTGAATAGAGAGCGGAGACGTTCGTGTTCAGGCACAGATCCACTTAGCCAGTGTGTTTCCCCGTGAGACAAAGCCCACTCGGTCTTACCTTGTGAGGCTGTCGCTAATTAACATCAGCAAAACATATTCACAACCCCAATATTTATTTAGGTTTTTTTTAGAGAATAAGGCCTTCAGCTGGTTTAGAGTGTAGGTGGAACATTTGTAACTGACTACAAGAGAAGAAGGGGACTATCCTGCGCCTGGGCTCATTGTGATTCAGTTAAATAGGATGAAAAACAGCAGAAGTCTGTGGACATGGGTCGATCCTCATGTAGGACAAACCTTTTTAAATCTAAATCGAGATTGTTGTTGAACTTTTATATTGATCTGTATCCAAAGATGGAACCATGTGGCGACCTGTAGACTGTAAAATCTTTCTTTTTCTAGCGATGAAAAACATGAAGGGATACATGAAGTAACTCAGGGCAGTGAATTTGTGCTGGAGAAATTATTCACATTTTCAGTTGTGACCCTTCCAAAACTTCAGAATCAATCTAACTACAGTACAAGCGTTTCAGACCACGGTGGGTAAATTACATTTTCATTGTGGCCCCATCATCACAAGATAATATTTAAAAAAAAGGCATGATAAGTGCATTGTTGTTATTATTATTATACAATATAGGTTATTGCCCAGTAATATCGGAATTATGTGGGTAATGAATCAATAGTAATTTGAATCAAGTTGTCAATGTAAAAAAAAAATAATGTGAATTATAAAAACATAAGCGGTCAACAAGGTAAAAAAAAATATAATTCTAATTAGTGCTGTCAGTCGATAAAAAAAATAATCGAATTAATTACAGGATTGTGTAATTAATTCATCAAATTAATCCCATTTTTATGTCATATCTGCTAAAGGTCTCCTGATGAAGAATGTAAGTTCTAGGATATTAAAAAACGTAGTGCATGACGAGAAGAAGAGAAGATTTGAAATCCAATTTTTTATTGGTGAACTGTGCTTCATAAATGAAATCCAAAAGTAAAGGTCAAACACAAACCAGTTTGGCCAGGTGCATTATTCAAAAAGGTAAAACAAATACAGCAATACAGTGAGATAAATAAAATAAAGCTGTCTTCAAAAATGTAAAACAAACAGCAATACAGTTAAATAAATAAAATAAAGCTGTCTTCAAAAATGTAATACAAATACAGCAATACAATTAAATAAATAAAATAAGGCTCTTTTCAAAAATGTAAAACAAATACAGTGATTCAGTTAAATAAATAAAATAAAGCTGTCTTCAAAAATGTAATACAAATACAGCAATACAGTTAAATAAATAAAATAAAGCTGTCTTCAAAAATGTAAAACAAATACAGCAATACAGTTAAATAAATAAAATAAAGCTGTCTTCAAAAATGTAATACAAATACAGCAATACAGTTAAATAAATATAATAAGGCTGTTTTCAAAAATGTAATACAAATACAGCGATTCAGTTAAATAAATAAAATTCTGAAATAAAATAAGGCTGTCTCAAATAGGCACTTAAGCTCAATATAACAATTCAAAAATGAATAATAGAAGTATAACACGCCTCCAAATGAGGCAAAATGAAGAACCGTTGATACTCATAATTAATTGCGTGAAATTTTTTAACGCGTTAAAATGACAGCACTAACTATAATAAATGTTAAAACTATTAAAGTATGTTTGATTCATAAAATAAAAGTGAAATGAGGTTTATATAAATTTGAATTGAAATGAGGAGACGAATCCTCATAAATGGTGTTCGGCTCGTCTGCATCATGAAACAGTGTCTTTATTTTCATGACGCAGCCGTCGGCACTCTCTGTTTAGAGATGATGTGAGGTTTCATTGAAATGGTTATTCAAAGATTTTGAGATTTTGGAGAAGAGAGTACCGTCTACTGGAAATGAGGTCACTGTGTCAGGAAGCCTCATGAGGGCCAGATCAATTCATGCGGGGGGCCACATGTGGCCAGTTTTAGACTTTAAGGAAAAACACGCCTTTTCCGTTGGACCAACCATGAACTTCAGACCAACACACCATATGATTTCACTCTAGTAAAAATAATAATGGGGTGGGGAAAAAGGCTCGCGAATCCCATTTCAACTTCCATTTCATGAGCTTGATGGAAGTGAACTTCGGTGAGTCTGCTCACTCCAATTTTCTGAGTGAAGTCCACCAGCTTAATTGGTCAAGCTCTTATCCCCCAGCCCACCTCGGCTTAGCCCCGGAGGAGATTTTCTCATCCCCATACCTCTGCCTTCATTTCCTCCTCCTCTTTCTTCACTCCCAACCACCCCCGAGCAGTAATCGGAAGACACGTATATTGGAAAGGAAAAAGACGGAACTCACCCTTGTTCTCTTGCTTCCCAGTCACCTGTATAAGTTGTGAATGAGCGTGTAGTGACGGTTATTACTGCAGACTTGAGGAGTTGTCATTTTCTCACGGGCACCCCACAGTTTGGTTGTTTCCACTTGCATGGTTTTATCATGCATCGCAGGCTTGAGAAAATGTGGACCAGGAGATAATAAATAAATAAATATGGCCCTTATTAAAGGATATAATCTGCCAGAATCGTATTTCAAAGTGCTTTATAAATAAATACGGTGTGGTCTGGACAGAGGCACTGCTTTTTGAATCGAGTGGTTATGCACCACCCCTGTCCTTGGGTTGAAGTGAAGTCATTCTAGCACAATGGCAGAGGTGTCTTTATATATAATTGAAACATTGGCAGGTGGCGGTGTCATTTTCCCTGAGGCACCCTCCAAATGCTGCAACATTTACCCATTGTTTGAGTGTCCACATTTCCATATTTTGGCAATCAAAAGAAGCCATTAACATTTTCCGGCGGCTCTGTGATGAGGAAATGTTTGGTGCTGTGAGCGACCGGTCGCCCCACGAGCCAATGGGCCTTAAATCCACCCACTGTCACAGACACTTGTTGGAAAGCCACCAGTGCAGGTAGAAAAATGTCTCCCTGGATGACCGAGCATTAAAGAATGACACTGGATAAATATCACATTAGGTGGCTCAGTAATTACCAGAAATCCATCATCTCAAGTGAAGGTCACAACTGACTATAAATCAGAGTTTTGCACTTTCATGAGCCGTTATAATATATATATATATATATATATATATATATATATATATATATATATATATATATATATATATATATATATATATATATATATATATATATATATATATATATATACAATATCTGTATAACTATATTGTATTTTTTGTAGAAAAATACAATATAGTTATACAGAAAAAACATATTACCTTACACAACATACGTGGGTGACCTCCAGCAAACGTAGAAGTGATCTGTTATCAAAAGATTCCATAAGTCTAGTGGATACACTAAACCAACTAGTGTAAGTCAGGAGGAGCAACTAACAATGTGAAGGGAGAACAAACAAACTGGCGAAAATACTGGCAGAAACTAAGAACCTGAAGTTGACAACTACTACCAACAGAAGAGCTGTGCTGATTGTAGTTCAGTAGTGATGTTAAAATAGAAGCACAGTGAAGTGTCCAGCCCAGAGGCCTTGTCCAACTGAAGCCTAATATTGAGACCAATATCATGTGTATGGTATTTGATCCAAGTTTCCAATTCCAGTTTTCGTTCTTGTTTGATAAAGTTGTCAAGTCAATGTTATTTATGGTGCATTATTTATCCTAAGCAGATATTTAGCTACCGCGGCGGTCTGGTTAGAACAAGCTCGCTACCCGTATGTGTCGAAAAACTAATGGAGAGTGAACAATAATGCTGAATTGTGTTCTATTGCAGACGGGGTGAGCCAAAGTAACTGCCAAATCTTCTCCCGTATGTTTGCATTAGTTTTATTTATTTATTTATTTTTTTAAGGAAGAACAGCTTGTTCATGTAAACATATCATTTATTTTTATTCAAAACATGCCATACTGGATCTGAAAAGTGAAGTAGCGTGGATGCACTGAGCACACCTGCATACTCGTCCCAAAAATACATCTAAAATTGTGAGCTAAATTGTGATTTCATACTAAAAAAAAAAAAAAAAAAAATGTTTCTATATGGCATCCATCTCTACGTCCAAGAGATCCTGTCGTCTTCTCTTGTTTGTGATATCATCTTTGCATACCCATCATGATGTGCATTTAATGAAACACTTGTGTGGTTGTTTTTAAAGGACGAAAGCGTTCGCCTGGGTTGATGTGCTGTATCTATGTGGCTTGCTACATACTTATCTGCTGTCAATTCCTGATTTGTTCTTTCACTTTTTTATTTGACAACACATATCAGTTTGTGGGTCTCATGCTTTTTCCACCATTCAGGACTTGCGTTGGCTCAGTGGATTCAAAAACGTACAGCGGTTTGCTTAAGTCTAGAGCTGGCTGTGCTGTGTTGTATCTCATTGTCTGTCTTTCATTATGATCAGCTGGGGTCTCACTACACCTGGGCTCCGTCAACAAATGTGTCACATATATGCATGTGCACTCACGGATGCAACATGCATTGATGAAGCGCAAACAGAAAGCGTCCGTTCCTGACCAGTTCTAGGCACTGAATTATAGCAGTGTTTTGGCTTTTTCTCCAGTATATATCGGAAAGGATCCTGCGGCGTTATTTGGCTTTGTTTGGAGACGGATGAGAAAAAAACATGGCTTTGAAGATGTTGCTGCGCTCTATTGCATCTTTGTTGAGTAAAAACAAGATTATCTAAAAATGAGGTCTAAACTCAAGGAATGGCTTTGTAACATAAGAAAAGCTTTGTTAGAGATTGAAGTTTGTGGCCTAAAAATGAGATTGGTACAATATTTGATCTTATACTCTCTGCTTCACAATAATAATAATAAAAAAAAAACTTGTATGGTTGTTTCATCACACCCCAGCAGACTTGAGAAAACAAATCAGAGCAGTTGTTATCGCATTTGCCGGATACCTGAGCGCTTCTGTTTGGAATAATGAGTTAGATATTGTTCCTAAGAACTGGGAATTAAAAATGAGGTTATTACTGTTGTTATATATGTATAACAGTGTCAGATTTCAAAACAGTCAAAACTCCATGAGTTTTTGCAGGAGGAGCAATGTTGTGGACAGTAAATGATATTCCTCTCACGATGTGGTGTGGGGGGACACAGCAAACCAGCCGATTTTCAAGTGCTCAGCTGTGTGGAGCCACGCTCCGGTGTTAATCAGATTCACCCACATGCGTGTCTGAAGATAGAAATGAAAAGAAAAAGACTTCCCATATCTCTTCCCCTGAGGAGAACTTAACTCACGAGATGGCTGTGCAACATCCTGCGTTCCTCGGTTTTCACCATCCTCTGCACAGATTCAAACCCCACAGGGAGCGTTTCAGCTGAAGATTTTTTTTTTTTTTTCGGCCTGATTTTGTTGACTAACTGATTTCGACATTGTTCCCTCATGTGATTGTTCTGCCTCTCCTGTGGATGTATGACTAATTCATGCAGTGAATTACTTTTATTTGTCCCTTAAATGGCCTCACCGTTATTGCCGACTTTGAAATGCTGAAGCCTTCTGCTTAAATTGAATTATAATTTACGTCACTTTGCATTTTGAACTTTTAAACTGACACCGGATGAGTGTCGATCTGTGCGTGGAGTGATTGATGTACGCCGAGGTCGTTCTGTTTAAATCGTGTTTATTGTTTCTCCTTTTGTTCCTTGTTCTTCCTCTGCACGCTCTGTACATTTACCATGAGTGAAAATCATCTCAGCATTTACTCAAAGTGTTTTAGCCTCGTACAGGAAAACAAGAAGTCTGAGGCAGCTCATGTGCATTGTCGGAGATGATCAGTGGCCATGACACGTTTGTGTGTTTTTTCAAGCTCTCGATTTAAATCTGAATTTGCGACGCTCTGACTCGCACTTGCTGACAAAAATATAAATGGTGGCTCAGCTCCAATGAAAAGCTTACAATAGAATGGCTTGTGCGCTTCTTTTGACCTGCTGTTGAGGGGCCACACTGTATCCTCTTGAAAACTGATGAAAATGGAGACGCATGAGAGGTTTAAACGCCCTCCCCTGACAGTGAATCAACCCGGATAATGTCTTTTAAACGCAAATGGAAAGTGTAAATGGTGAAGTCCGACTGCTGTTGAGCCTCTCGCACTTTAGTATTGTAACAGCTCCATAACACATTGTGTTGCATGATTGCCTCATTTACCTTGTCAAGCTTCTGAATGGATGAGTCATGACGGGCTCCACTTACTCTCTTGTTGAGTGTTTCTGTTCAGTATAGCTCATGTGTCGGAGATGCCATGTGTTAGATGAGCTGGTCTCCACCTGGCAGGTAGAACTCAAGAGCGAGCAAACCTCTCACTGCTCATTGGAAATAGCCTTGTGGTTGTTGTCTTCACAACAGTGTACTGTTCGCCAAAGTTGTTAATATGTACATCACAGTCTGTCCAATAAGAGATTCGTCCTGAAAGGATCTCACAAAGTGATCAAGCAGCGTCAAACACAGAGAGAAACTTTGCTTCTGTGCACACTTTTCAGTCATGGTGCGGTGAAGGGGGGCCGTGATATAAGGGCTCTTAATTCATTTAAATGCAATGGAGCTAGAATAGATGTGTTCAAGTTGAGTCCGTGCGTGGAGATGAATTCATGCTTGGAGAAATTGAATTGTTTTGTACAGTCCCATTGTGTACGGCAACAGAGTTTTAAGAGTTGTTTACATTACAGGAGCAAAGGCTTCAAGTCAAAATGGAATTGCAGATCATTTTTATGACTAATTTTGATATCTGTGGTCTACACTGCTGTACATTCACAGTGGCTGACACCTTAAAGGGCCAATCCCTCTTCCAGTTCCAGCCACTGTCCATCTTTCATCTTCAAACTCCAATTACTCATTGAGTTGTATGAAAGTAAATCTGTCTCCAATACAAGCCGTCCTCACATCCCTCTCTTCATATGTCCTGCCAGAATCTACGCCTTGAGTTCCGCGAGCAACGGACTTCAGTCCCTATGTTTTTTTTCAGGATTTTTTCCTGAATCACACGGCAAAAACCGTTCGTGTCCATTACCATAATGTCTTCTGTGTTATCTGTTTGCTTTGATGTTTCCACTTCATTTTAATACGTTTGGTCACGTGAGATTTCGTCTTTAAAAAGAGATCATTTTTTCTGATGGCGTGGTGGCTCACATTTAAGCCATGGTGCATCGCCACGCCAGTTAATACATGTATGTGGTGGAAAACCTGATTCAGCTATGCATTTTTCTGATTAATAATGACCTCTGATGTGTAAAGCAAACTGTGTAACGTTGAAATCTCAGGGGGCATACACATCCCTGTACCTCCTCGTGGACAAATGAGACATTGCAATTGAGACATTGCACCTCACTGACCACATCTCCGCGGGGAATTAAAGCCACAAAACTGTATAGGACCAGTCATGGTCGCCCTTCGAATTGGCAAGGGGACAGAGAAAACATGGCAGAAGTATTGAGCAAGGAAAAGTTTAAGCAAAAATACTGTGACAAGAGGAGTACCAGAGGTAGCCAAGAACGTCTCTAGCACAGTGGTTCTCAGTTGGTCTGTCATCTCCCCATAGCAGACAGCTGCAATACAAATCAAGTTTCATTTTATTAACTATAGTTATGCATTATTTAACTATTGCTAAAAAGAAAAATTAGTTATTTGAAGTTTGAAGTTATATGAAAAAAACAAATTCCCAGGAAAGGGTCCACAGCCCACTAATAACAGCTCAATTTCAGAATTTCAGAAACATTTTTGTTTTTGTTTTTGTTTTTTTCGTAAGGAATCTGCATACGTGAAATACATTTCTATCAGGGAGAGTCTCACATTTGCAGCAGCAAGTAGCTGTATATCCAATGACCAACACACCTGTATACCTCATGCCCAGTAATGTTGCAGGATGTAACAAATAAAAATAGACAGATTGCTGTGCCCACCTCTTGAAACACATGAGCACCTTTGAGAGCTGCTCCGATTTAGAAAAGCACCGGTGCTTTTAAATAATCTTCAAAGTTGACCAGCTGCGGATGAGTTTTGGAGTCGAGTCACGTCAATAATACGGTACTATTGACACCCACCGGCTATTAAAAAAGGATGAGATGTTTGGCAGCTGAGCTTCAAATATTTTCATTGTGGTTTAAAGCTCGAGCACTTGAACTTGATAAACTCATTTAAAGCTTTGGCTTCGTAGCGAGGACCACTCCCGTGGGCATATTGATGTTGAGTAGTTTGAGAAAAGTGAGCATTTGGCTGTGCACCAATTCTCCGTCTCTCCAATAAGAGATTCACCCTGAAAGGATCCCACAAAATAATCAGCCCGAGATTTACAGTTGAACGGCATCAGACACCCACAGAAACTTTGCTTCTGTGCACGCTCTTCAGCCATGGAACCGTGAAGGGGGGCCATGATATATAGAATAGATGTGATTTAAAGTCAAGTCCGTGGGTGGAGATGAATTAATGCTTGGAGAGAGATGGACAGTTGTTTTGTATTCCAAGGCAGAAGTGCGATGAGAGATTTTTAATAGAATGCAAAACCCCCTCTGGGCATTCACTTTGCCCACATTTACCTTCAGGAAGCAAATGTAAAACATTCGGCGGTAGCTGCACCTTGTTTATGAGTCACCCAGTTTGGTAGGGAATTCATTGACGTTCTCTCCATCCCCTTGTCCTTTGGTCCTCGCATGCGTTTTCTTTTAATTTTACTTCTCCATTCTGTTAATAATACATGAATGTCCTTTTTCCTTCCCCTCCCCTCTCCCCCCCTCTCCTCCCCTGTAGCAATTATTGAACCCACCACCACTAGTGCTGTCTCAAGCCCAGGTCAGTATATGTCACCATGCTGTACACCCAAATCGGCAAAGAGGTCCGCTGCCTCGTACTAACCCCGATCCAAATTCTCTCATCTTTTTTTTTTTTTTTTTTTTCAATTGGCTGGCTGGATGCTCGTTGCGTTGTACAGTTTCATCGTCTGTTCTTTTTTTTAA
Source organism: Synchiropus splendidus (assembly GCF_027744825.2). Lineage (NCBI taxonomy): Eukaryota > Metazoa > Chordata > Actinopteri > Syngnathiformes > Callionymidae > Synchiropus > Synchiropus splendidus. The sequence goes on along the minus strand of NC_071334.1, from coordinate 11,037,280 downwards.
TACTATAATTTGCTTTTTGAGTTTTCTTTTTTTATATTTTAATGAATTTATTTTTTGCCTCTTACAGCCTGGCTACATATACTTCCCACAGCCTGTGTCATACCATTACAACCCTGCGTCCACCCCCAAAACCCTCACCCCCACCCCACCCCACCCTCCCAGTGTGGACAAATAGCGGCATCATCAAAGTGGCTGTTACACATGCCCCTGGTGCTGATGCTTTTCATAATGTTGATGGCTTCCTTCTCTTCTCTCTGGCTTCCCCACAACCGGCGACACCACTCGTCTCCACAGTGCCAGATAAATGCAGTGTACATCAAAGACTGTTGGTGGCAATGGCACTCGGTGTGGAAAATTGAATCGTCCCTGCCTTTTATCATTCTCTTAGTGGAGGCTGCTGTTTTGGTATTTCTCTTGTGCTGTTTGCAGTGTTTTGTGAACACTCAGTTGGCTCTTTGCCACTGTATTTTAAGCCTTTAGGACCACTGCCGGTGCTCATTCCAGCCCAGATTAATCCCCTCTGACTGTCTGTCCCACATCAGGAATCAAGACCAAATGGATCAAATGTGATATGTTATCTTGTGCGATGTAGAAAACAATCTGTGTTTCCTGTGACCGTAGGAGAAATTACTGTGGTTTGACCTTAGTAACCAAAGACATCTCTCTCTCTCTCTCTCTCTCTCTCTCTCTCTATATATATATATATATATATATATATATATATAGTGGGCTTCAAGATGGCAATATGATAAACTCAACAATATCTATTTCCCTTTTTGTCGTGCATGTACAGTTCCATCAGGCCAAATGCAGTCCATTCACTTGAACCTGCTTTATTAAGAGGAAATAAACATTACTTATTGTCATACTTAGTTCTCTGCAAACCTATAGTCACATGTTGTCTGAGCAATATCACGATATCTTGTGTGAATATGAAAGTATGAAATTTTCTATTTCAAATGTATCATCTTTCCCGTCTTCATGCGTGGCTGCTTCACTCTATTTGGTTCTACAGGGCTTTAAAATCCATATCAATCGGGGAGGGAAAAAAAGTAAAAAAAAATACTCCAAAACATACTTTTAAAATGCACCTGCTCAGGTAATCACAGGTTTGGATTCAGCTCGGTTGATGGATCGGCTGAGTGCTTTAGTGACTTCGCATCCTGCTCTGTGGAGGGACCTTGATTTCTTTTTGCACTTTGCAGAACTGCGAGATGAAGCAAAAGCAAGCTCGCCTGCACAGCCTTGCTGACTGTCTGAGCCAAAGAGAATTATCCACGGAGATTTTGTCAGATAACAACTTTATATAAGCTGAACAGCAATGAGCAGCCCTGGAGTGGCCCCGCATTCTCATTTGAAGAACAGAACAAGCTGAGCAAATGACAATTTCATGGCTTGTGATAAAACCGTTGGTTCAGTTGTAGAGATATATCAGTGGTTGCTGACAACTTAAATGTCATATTATACAGGGGTCAAGGTTTATAATAATAAACTCTTTTTTTTTTTTTCAACCCAGGAGCAACTGAACACACGTCCTTGAACATAAGTTAATGCTTTCTTCGGAGCGCTAACAAGTTAAATACAAACAGCACTCACAAGAGAATGTAAATTTATTCATCGAGAATGTAATACAGAGGTACTCTTCAATCGGCTTTAAAAAAGGTATCACAAGCAAATATAGTCATTTCATATCGTCACCAAATGGTAGAGACATAAGGGGCGGCAGGAATGACATTAACATAAAGGCATGCATGCACAGCGTAAAGCAAGCCAACAGCGCCAGCAAATTCTTCACTAAGAACAAGCGCTGTGGCAACGGTGGAAGGACACGCTTTGAATCGGCTTCAAAAGCCCTGAAGAAGTAGAAAGTAACATTTAGAGCAGGTCTCAGTCCTATTGAATTACTCAACCAGTTGGTGCTGTCTAGAATTTGACTGATAGTATTTGTTACTGATTATAAATGCTGCTATTCTTTTTCTTACTGCACCACATATAGATCTACTTCATTGTTCAAGGATGAGCAGGTGCTGCAGGTGCCTGAAAGTGAGACACATTTCCACATTATAATTAGGGTCGCCATCTTGCAGAAGCTCAGATTACGCCTTTTCTGCCTTACATTCATGCAGCACTACAACTTATATGAGACACGTTATGGCCCATTCATAAAGATCATTTCAAATGTTAGTAGCGTATACTATATATATTGTCACAATTCAGTTGTTAATGATGGATATGAATGGATATTTAAGAAAGTAAATATAAGGTGTTATGTGCACATTTTTCCAGAAAATCTATTTTTGTTGAAACCAAATGAGGAATGAAAAAAAAGCAACATCTCTCTTGTGGATTTCCACCAGATTTAGTGAAAACACTGATCAAGCAACTGCGATTTTACCTGTAAATCTTGCTAATATTTGACAAAAATAAACCATAGTAGTTGGATTGATACCTAGTCAATTATTTTATACCCTGCCATCCATGTTCTCCTCCACCCACCACACACTGTTCTGTTCTTTTCCGTCATGATAAAGCTTGCCTTCATGAAGAACCACATCAATCATGTTCACTGCATGAGGTATGTGCCCCCTGAAAAGGCTTCATCTTCAACCTATAATGGTCCTAGTAACAAGTATTAAATGATGCCAGCCCATACAGAAAGTTCTCTTTGCTGGCACCCCAATCACCCTGATGACTTTTGTGGTTTCTGGTCTTTCTGTCTGCTGGAACCTTTGAAAAGTCAGCTTTTTCTTGACCAATTCTTGACATCTGAATGTGGTTCAATGGTGCCCAAATTTCCGTCTTCCTTCCGACAGCATGCCTCTGTGTCTCTTCAGGATACTCGAGCCACTTAAGAATAGTAGGTCGCTGGTTGATATGTCATGAACCGCCAGCATGCTCCCTTTCATTTTGTTGGAGAACAAGCATCTTACACAAAGCTTGATATTCTCCTTAGGGAGTCTCCCTTAGAGATACGGTAAGGTGCTCGGGATGAGACTTGGAGTGGAGGCAGTTCTCCTCCATGTTGAGATAAGGTGGATCTAGAATTTGTTTAGCATGCGACCTGAATGACTCCAAGATGAGGTACACAAGTGTTCTGCCAGATTTAATACCACTGCATTTTTGATGGGCTCGTAAAAAAGAACTAATACTCTCCTGAGCACAACAGAACTAGAGGTTGAAAGAAAGTCTCGGCCTCTTTTCTCTGGACGCTGCCCCCAGCTAACCAGTCTTATCCACCTGGATTACATAAATACATAAATCATCTGATATGTTGCACAAAGAGATAATATACATTAAAATTCAGCGTGGTCAACATGCATATCTCATGCAACATTTGGACACACAGCATTGGAGTTGTTTCATCCAGTGCATAAACAAGCATTTTATACAAGCATGAATATAAAGAAACAAACATTTTTGTCCACCTAAATAGGTCATGTATTCATGAAAACCAGAAGCAGGTTTATCACTGAGGTTGCATGCCGAGTCTGTTTGATTGCACAAGTGGGAAGAATATTTCGAAACCCCTCTGAATTTCGAATAAAATCTCATTATCTGTCTATTGTTAAAACAAGTTTCATAATTAATTCAAAACATACTTTGTCTGCTTTTATTTCCCCCGTGGTTATAGAAGGAATGAAAAGGGTTTCTGCATGCTAAGCAAATCTGGAGATCTGAAGTGGAAACGCAGTTCAATCCCTCAGCACTTTAGCTGCACTTTACAGCCCATTTGTCTGCAGATAATGACAAAAGAAATCATATTGCGGAGTGAACATAAGTGCAGTGGCATCATTAATCATCCGCCTTTTGTTTTGTAAAGAAGGATTTCAACCCAAGTTTGAAAAATATATCTGGTCTGTCGTTGGTAAACCAGATTCTTAACAGGAGCAAATGGTCGCCTTCTACACTGACTGACGGCATGGATGCTGCGATCTTCGATCTCTGGAAACATGTTGAAATAGCAGGTGACAGACCGCACTCGACGAAAGCGATACTCTGGCATTGTATAATATGTTTTGTCGAAACAAAAGGTCGTCAGGTGGCGCCGGATGCCGAGGCGAATGTGATCAGACGGAGCACAAGGTCATTCCAGGTGCAGTCACAGAGGCATATTACTGTATAAGAACCCTCATTACATAGATGAATGCACTTTTCAGAGTTCAGTGCTGAAAAAGGGGGATGTGGTCAGATGAGTCATCATTCTCGCTATGCTTGACAAGTGGAGGACTTCATGTGTGGCGTACACTGAGCATTCTGCTGCAGAGGTTTCGGGCAGATTCAGTGGAACGAATATGCCAACCGATACAAAGTGTTTCTGATTCATTGCTTTTTTTTTCTGTCTTTTCAGTCGGAGCTGAGGAAGAGTTTTATAACTCAGTTTTTATGATCTTCAGATCCAACAAAAACAAGGAGACTGTGTCATATGTTTTTGGCATCATCATAAAAGAAACCTGGGGAACTATCTTTTATAAACTTGCCAGAGGACTTTATTTATTTGTTTTTCAATTATTACTGTTATTTCTATTTTTGAGGATTCAAATTGTGTTGAAGGCTACTTTGCAGTAGGACTGTACAATTGTATTTGTGCTGAATCCTTTTTAAATCACATATAATACTGTTGCCTTCCTTTACAGTTTCACATCACAATTATTCTCACCTACTCTGCATTTCTTGCCCGTCCTGCAATCGCAATGTGCATCTCTGGTTTAATCGGCACTGACTATCCAAAGCCAAATCAAACTAATATCAGTTATTACCTCCATTATTGACATGTCCCTGTCTTTCTACTTGACGTGAACATGTTGCGTTGTTGTTGTTGTTGCTGAATCAACACATTGTCTACATGTGAGGCTGATTTATGATCCCTAAGATCCTTTTTGTCTAAAACAAATGGCACGCGCTGTTTAGAAACTTTTGTGGATGTGTGGGGCACCGTGTGTTCTGTGCTTCTTCTTCCATTGATCACAGCAGCAACTGCACGACTACACGGTGTTTGCACGTCCCTTTGGAGTACACTAAAAAAAGACTCACATTTTGCATTCCCTAGCTTGATTTTGGATCACAGGTGGATTTGGATTGGAGCCCCCACATCCAACTGGAGCTCCTACCTTCACAGATCACCCCAGACATGGACCTCCACCTGTTCCACCCTGCCTGCATTCTTCACCTGTTTTGATCTCTGGCCATATCTCTGTTTGACTGATCCCAAATCCTACCTTGACACCCTGCACCTTCTTCCACTCTCCTACCTCTCTCTCATTTATACACATGTATTCTGTCTTACTTCGACTGAGCTTCACTCCTCTTCTCTGCAGCTCCGACCTCTCCAGCTTCTCCTCCCGCTCATCTTTACTCTCACGACAGATCACTATTTCATCAGCAAACACCGTAGTCCGTGGAGACTCCTCCCTTACTTGGTTTTGGAGTCTGTCCATAACAATAGCAAACAAGAAGTGTTGAAGGCCTGATCCCGGTCATCTCTCGTATTGGTAAACGTTAGTAGACAGGGTGTCTTCTTTTGCCAGTTGTAGTAGGTGTGAAGCATCAGCGCTTGCTGAGCTGTCTTGTACTTCACTGAGTATGAAACCACTAAAGCTGCCATCTCATTTCAGCCTCACTTTAATTTCAGTTAATATTCAACGTTTGTTTTTTTTTAATGTATAGAGATGATTTTATTTGTCTGGTGGAGGTGGCATCAAGCGGTAAAAGGCCAGCAGATTAAAAATAAGACTGTCTTGAATTAAATCGACTGAAAGTGGAGATAGCTGTAAAGGTCATTCCACATTCAGTGAACCAGGATTTTCACAAGCCTTGTTTGTCGTGACCGCTAATATTTAGCAAAACAAAAATCTCTGATTATCAGGTGACATTATACATGAAGTAAAATCATGATGCAGTCAAAAAAAAAAAAAAACAGGAACCAAACCAGACCTTTTTGCGATTGTCTATGAATAATCATGAGAGGAATAACACATTTGTTGACATTAAAGATGATTTTCTAATCTTTAAATATACAAATGCGGCTGAACACCACACAGCTCCTGTGAAGCGGCTGGCTCTGTGCCTCCTTGTCATCTCAGTGAAATGTAGATCAGTGGTAATAGCATATGCTCCCACAGGCTTTCATTTGTGTTTATTTCTGCAAACCACTGACAGTCGAAAAACAATGTTCCTTGCACCGCACCCAGCCATTTTTTTTCATCCTCATGATGCACATTAAACAGTGTTTGTGGTTAAAGGAATATCACATGTATTATAAATATTGTGTCTCACACACTTTGATTCCCAAGTGTCGCGTTAAGTCTTGAATAAACACACAGCCCGAGTGCAACCAAGTGAAAAACATTCACACGCTGCCTGCTTTTTCCATTAGTTGCGTACGCTCACTTTGTTTTTACCGTCCATTCTTGAACGTCGGCGACATGAAAAAAAAAAAAAACAGTGAGCAGCGGTTAAATCTGTTTCATCCAAGGTAGCAATTCTTTTCATTGCATCCAGAGATGTTTACATGTGTTCTCAAGCTGACTTGTAATCTTCCTTTACAATGAAGAATTTTAATAGCACATTTAAGCCTTTTGCTTAGAGAACTCACACTTGTTCCTCGGCTGGAGGCGTCCACAAAAATGACAATGCACATTGGTAGAGATGAATGTTTGACGTGTGTCATTTTGATATTGAACTACTCACCAAGTAACTTCATGATAAGTCAACTAGTTGGCACGTGTCATGTACAAGTTGAGGAACAAGCCAACGTAATTGTTTAGATTGGCTTAGAAAGGGTGCGACCTCTACTCATTCGCTTTGGGTTTGCATTGTGGTTCCCCCTGCATTTGCACAAATTTCTCAAATTTTTTGAAGTATTGAGTCTTTGGATGTTTTTTTTGGTTGCACTGTTATTATTCTGTCTCACAGCACTGGATTCCAAAGTGAGTGTAAATAGTCTGTTGACCATTAACATGGTGACAGGGGCCCACAATGCATTGCAAAATCACAGGCCCTTTCGAGTCCAAAAAATAAATATCAGTTAAAATGTGTGTTACTTAAATACTTGTATTGTGTTGAATGTTGTTTGGAAACTTTATATGTGAATGGTGGTGTCAAAGGTATACGTCCATTGATGTGTCCTCTGATGTATCCATCGTGGTGCTAACGTTTTGGGTCGTACATGCCCTCGTAAAATCGGTTTTCCACTCACTGCCGATTGGGCAAAGAGAACTATCCACAAGTTTTAGTGATTGCCCATCATCTTTTCCTTCCCTCTCCTTCCAGTTCATGAGGCCAACAACCATATTGGAGAAGCCGAGATTTTTTTTTTTCCTACTATTTACTCAAGTCCAAAGATGGTAGAAAGTTCAAGTCTTGTTGTGGCTCTTACCCTCGTCTTCAACCGCCTGCGCAGAAGTCATTACCGTTTAAATATGGAATGAGGAGCATAGAGGATGTCAGAGTTGACTGAGGGCGTTTAGGCGGTGCTTCCTAAAGTTTTGGTTTGGTGGCCTGAGATGGTGAAGTGCATTTTTGCCCGAGGCAGTCTGTATTCTCACTTCACCTTCAGGATCATGCTTCCATGTTACTGTTTTAAAAATGGTGAAAAGTGAAGCTAGAAAACGTGTCCACACTCGTGCTGCCATAATATTGGATTAAAACGAAGCAAATTGTCTTTTTTTTTCTTTAATGTTCCCCCCATATTAAATTTAAACCATCAGCAACCTTCCAATGATGTTGTAATAGTCACTCCTAAGGAGTCATGTGGACGATCCTCAAGTGTGCTTGAGTGTCCAGTGTTGACATCAAAGTCAGGTTTCCACTTTGCCTGTTGATGCATTGGTGTGTTTTCAACTGGATCAAATGTTTTCCCACCCATGCCATTTCCTGGAGATGGTTAGGGGTAGTGATGTGTCCTCATTTTCATTTCACCTCTCGTTCCTTCCAAACTTTTGATATCACTGTCACATTAAAGTAACAATGATCGCAAGAGGTATGTTTTATACAAACCACATGTCCTGGGTTGTAACATTGCAGAATCAGGGAGCGCCTCCTCATGTCTTACCCTTACCCCAGCCCTATTTTATCACATTGTGAAACGTTGCCCTTGGCATCGGGAAATATTGCAGGAGGGGAAACATTCGATTGAATTGAAATCCTAATGTGGCCACATGCAAGTGGAAGGTTGTCTTCTGCGTCAACAATGGAGGGTAAAGTCCTCTTGACGAAAGTCAATTTGTGGCACCTTGGGAGTGAGAGTATTTCCCTTGCAAATGATGGTTGATGTTGTGAAATGAATTTGGTGGTTTTGTGTTCTCTTTCCCCAAAATGAAGTACTCATACATTATGCATCAATCTCAACACCACTTATGAATATTTTTCGCTTAATGGAAATTATGTTTGGGAAACTTTCGTTGTCTATTTTTAACTTAGTCTTGTTTTTACCGTCTTCAAGGTAACTTGAGTGTGACTTTTTGTTGTGGTTATCCTGTCAACAGAGATGATGGCTCCTTTAACTCCCTTGTTGTTGATCCAAACTAGTTGTGCTCCTCTTAGTGAAATAGAATGCAGCCTCACTTATCTCACACTTGACCTCATCTCCGCAGGCAGCTCCAAGACACCGGCAGTTGCATAACTGTGCACTGAAGTTAAAATCCAAGATGTGTGTCACGTTAGTCTGCAGCTTGCTGCTGTTTTACTGGAGTGTCATGTCTTCACTTGATCAAGTTCTCTGTTTTCTAGTCGAGTCTAGTGTACCACACCACCAAACAAATATGCCTTAAATAGTAAGCAGTCGCTGTCAACATCAGTAGCACCAGTACAGCATGTAAGTTCTGAGCAAACTTTTTGTGACCAGAACACAAGGCCTTATCCTATTGTGGCTTTACTCTGTTCATCAGTCACGGTGGCTCTGAAAGGTCTTTGTTCTCTGTTATACCCATAATACTACTGTATTAGTATTTCAACATACCATTTTCATTTTTGACTTATCTGCTCAGTCGTCAGTGTTTGGACCTCGTGGTTCAAGCAATGAAAATGTTGATTCCCTGTACAAACTGAGAGTAACTCTCCATCATGTCTGATGCCTTTAATGGTCGTCTCCAAAGCTCTAGAGGTAGCATGAACACATGCTTAACATATGCTGGTGTCCCCACTGACTACTTAAGTACTGATCATCGCTCATAGCCAACACGACTGGGTCATCATGAGCTTACTGAAGTAAAAACACAGCACATAGCACTGACATCAGTTTTTCACACAGTCCTAAATAACCCCTCGGTATTAGGTGGCCTATCATTGCCTGGCGCAAGTTGAATGTGCAAGAAATGGATTTGGGTGTCAGATTTCTTTTTTTTCCTTTCGCCAGAGTGCAGACTGTTAGCGAAGCAGTGGTCGATCCAACAATTTTAGGTGCATGTGTTCGCAGAGGGAGAGGAGCATTACGACTTAAACTGCATGCCAAAATGAGTGGTTGTGTTACATTGCGCTATTTTCTTCCCTTCTGCAGCATATTTTACAATCATCTGTTGTTGCTGCTGTATTTTTGTGAACATCCCTCAATAGGATAAAGCATCATAAATCCTTGATAGCAGCACGGGGAGCGTTGGAGAATAATGAACACTGACTGTAAAAGCTCACATCGAGGCACATAGGAAAGTGTGGCTCCTCGCCTCATCCCCCACTGAGTTGTGGATTTTTTGGTATATTTTGAAACTACTTTCACGCAAAGAAACAAGGATGAGGTCCAACAGACCAGAAGGGTATTTGTTGGGACAAGCTGTTCGCCTAAGAGTGTTGTTAAGGGAACACATTTGAGCGATATATGAACTTCTCTCCAGACCTGGTGATTGTGTGTGACTTGTAATGTTTGTGGGAGGTAAGCAGGAAGCACTGACATGGCATTTAGATAAGCAGCATAAGAAAACATCAGCACACAAGGGTATTGCGATATTGGATGACAAAATACTGCAACATCCTTGTTGAGATTTAATAAGTGGATGCTTGGATATGTTTGTGTGTTTGAGTGGTTTTAAGGATTCTGATCGCTAGAAAGCAGCAACGGCTCACCCATGTGACTTCCCCCATCGCACCAAGCCGGATTCCTGTGCATCCGTGTCATTCACAGGGTAGCACAGACCTTGTATAGCCATGCTTTATATTAGATGTGTCTCACTGTACTCAATAATTTATGGAGCACAATAAATCTACAAAAGAGCACGAGAGCGATAGCAGTGCAGCCAAAAGCTAGTGTGAAAGGATTGGATGCTACTCAGATCTCAACTCAACTCTGCAGGTTTCATGCTGCAAGATTATTGTTATTTATTTATTTATAAAACAAAATTTAGAATTTTTCCATCTTCTTAGACTTTTCCTGTTATTTTATGATATGAAAGTTAGTCTCATTCTTCATGTGCACATGTAGTTTGACTTTTTGCGGGGGTGTTTATTTTGAAAAATATATTTTTGAACTATATGTCCTTCATCAGGAATCTTGCTTATGATTATTTATTTTATAGCTTGTAGAAGCAGGACCATGTTTAGTACCTGTAGCATATACTGTATGTGTAGACACTCACGCTATTTTCAGTGGCAAGTGCTGAAGCTAGGAAAAAAGGCACACGTTGCAATAATAGTAATGATAATAACAATGTAAATAATAGTCATTATTATTCTTAATTATTATTATTGCTATCATTCTCATCGTGTAGAACGTGTCTCTCATAGCATAACTCCAGTGAATCAAACATATAACCTTCTCACTCCTGTAACAGGAAACATAACGTATCAACAGATTCTTGCTGATACATGACACTGATTTAGATTCAATGTGTGAGATTTTTCTGGGACCCTCCTATGGTGCTCCCCTGACATGACTGTTCTGAGTGCACTCCAGTACTCCAATAACATGATGATACTCTAAACTGTTTGGAGTCAATCTCAATCTTTAATGTCAAATTTAGAATTTACTGTAGGCTGATCTTTGAAAGAAAAGAAAAACAAAAGTGTGGATTTGGACATTTTGTCTCGGTCATCTCTCCCTGTCAAACAAATATAGTTATTTCATTGTGAAGAACAGGCTGAAAATCAACACACAAGATGTGCTAAATATTTATACGCCCATTACTCTTGTCATTAATGTATTTTATTGAACTCTGCATGCAGGTTTTTATTGGTTGGATTGAATTAAATTCACTCGTCTTTAGCTTCAATGATGCAAAGGGTTGTTTTCCCCCATGGACCAACTGGTGTTGGGCCCACTGAACTGCACACTGATAAGCCTGTTGGCAGTACATTTTCTTCCCACCTTATCTTTAATACAGTCTCAAGTAGAGCAAGCCCGTGTGCCACTCTCTATTGCTGCGCGACGACAAGGCCACCTTGACCTTTTTGCTGTTTGTTTCAAAATTTCATACTGGCCTTCATTCTTATTTATGGGGCTCCTCACATAAAGTTTTAAAATGGAGTTTCGTGGCGTAATGTTGACCAGGAAGGATGTCACCATCAATGTATTTAAATGACACTACAATGAGATTCAAGGATGAAATGGCTGCTAGTTTATCAGTGTGTTTGTCACATACTGTGAGTAAAATATAAGTCACTATTGCATGATGCGAAAGAAAAGGAAAAACAAAAGTGTGGATTTGGACATTTTGTCAGGGTCATCTCTCCCTGTCAAACAAATCTAGTTATTTCATTGTGGAGAACAGGCTTAAAAACAACATTACAATGACAAAACAAAAAACGTGATCTCATAGAGAAAATGCTGAACAAGTAATAATTCTGATTATTTTTGTATGAGTTCTATTAAGGCTCATGCATTGGGCACTAGTAGTTTCTACTGAAACAAAATTGAATTGATCAATATTCATCATTGTCCAAAATTCAATCATTTTTTTTGTAAATGTTTTCATTTTCCATTTACCGTAGTATTTGGTTCTAACTGGTTCGTACAAGTGGAAGGCGTGTGTTTCACTTTTTGTTTTAATAAATGAATTTATTTAATTTTAATTTTATTTGACCGTAATTTACATCCTTTTTTGCTATTTACCTGCTATTGAAAAGTGCCCCAGTGGAAGTCTTTCAACACCATGAATTCAAGCAGCCTTTAAAGTCTATTTGGTATATGATTCTTTTGACTGTCAGCTGATAGTGCCAACAAAGGATTTGCTGTAGAAGAACAAGCAGGAAAGCCAACTTTCTTGTCAGTCCCAAATTCTGACAGATGACTTCAGGAGTCATTAGCCCAACTTTTTCCCAGGCCTCCTGGAAAGACTAATTTCCTGGGCAGCTTTTATCTGTTTGTAAGTCTCCTATACAAATGGACCTGCTGCTCTCCCCCTTTCATCAGATAATTCCTCTGATGCTACATCTCTCTCATTGAGTTTTCCTGCCGCTGCCTGGCTGTTCCCCGCTCTTTCATTGCTCCACTCCCACATGTACCACTCTCCTCTTTACCTCTGATTATCTTCCTCACTTTGCATCTCCTCAGGAGGGGTAGCCATTAACCACTAGCCCGGTCTGTTGCCGGCTCCACAATCACGCCAGAAACACAACTGTAATAACTCCATCCAGAGGAGCAAGAAAAGCTATTTCACAGAACCCACTTTTCTCTTTGTTCGCCCTCCATGGATATTTCTCGCCTGCCACAACCAGTACAGCCTTTAAAATGTGCCAGAAAATCATCTTTTCTTTTATATGTATAGCCTCACTTTTTAAGCTTCTGTTGCAGCGATTTCTTTTGTCCCTGTTGCTGTCACTTATATTTCTCTTATTGGTTTGCTTTGCTTGTGATTCCTGATAATGTGTTGTTGACTGCACTCTGCTGATCAAAGCCTATTTTATGACATTGTTCCTTCAGGTTGAGACATTATCCGGAAATGGTATTGTTTTCATATCTGTGTTTCAGTCCTTTTAATAGGCAGTTGAAAGACTGTAGCCGGGAGATGGAATACAAAGATCCAGAGGGAACCATACAGTGTATATATATATATTTTTTTTGTCGATGTAAATCATTTCCCGACTTTAATTGGCGCCTTTGCCATGGTCAGGATGATGAATAAGACAATTCAGTCGGAAAGTTGATTTTGCCGCCTTCGACGGTCGACAGGATTCAGTTGTTGTGGGGGAACTGGAGCACAAAATTCACCGTCATTTTCTTTTATGGTCCATGCTGCTGCGGGTGGCTTGGGTCGTAGTCTATAATTGACACACGAGGGTATAGTCTCGTTCTGCTCCGTAATAGTGCCTGCATTAAAGAGGATGATTGAAGCAAGCCGGGCCCTCGCTGTAGTGGCCTCAATGAAGCCTTTTGCCTTATTTGCAGACAGTGTTTCACTTTCCTTGTGTGTTGTCCTCTCTCTGCCGTGGGTGTGCTGTCGTAGACAAAACATTTTCCTGAGAAGTTTTTGAAAATTACTTAAACATTCAGGGAAGTTGAGACAGTAGACAATAAATCATTCTGCCTGCTTTTTTTTCTATTTAATTCAGTCTCTTAATACACTAAGTGTATTGCGAAAACTATTATATATATCACTATTTCCACAGTTTTATGAAAGTGACTCTTGCATTTCCTTCTATTCCTTATATCTGTTTTATTTCTGTATGTATTCATTTAGCCCTCACACCAATGAAGAAACAGATCCACTTTTTGGTTAGGACCAGTGATAGATAACAGTACAACAATAGTATATAGTAACAATGTCACTAACATGGTTTTCAGGGAACGTTTGGTCCGGGACCAAAGAAGTGGGAGGGAGACCAAGACTGAGACCAAACTCAATACAGAACAGAATGCTAGTGTGTTCCAGTTATAGCATTTCTGTCCTTAATTTATTTTGGAAAAATGGCGATTGTTTATTTTGCAGTAAGAAATAAATGTGCCCTTGTATATGACAAATAGACTTACACTTCTGAATTCTGTTTTCAGTTTGGTCTCAGACTTGGTCTCCGTCCTCTATTGGTCTCTAACTCAGGTTAGGTAGTGTTGACCACAACACAATTGATTACTTTGGTTACTAAGAAATACTGGAAGAAATATTTATCTTTTAAAAAAAAATATGTAAAAATATGTTTATAAACATGTACTTTTTGCAACTGACTTGTGAAAGCCCGATTAAAATTCCCTGGAAACTAGTTAGTGTTTAGTTCAGTAATTCAGTTGTTAACTCATCCACCATCTAAGAATCTCCGATTTATGCATAACTGAGACATGTACTGTATTTTGTTGGACTTTGCAAAGCCGCGCTTCGAGTGCGAGCTTGTTTTTGTTGTCATTGTTTGTGTGTATTTGTCACCAAATATGAGATTTGACGGAACAATCTTCTTCCTTGTCATGTTTCCCTTGATCATATCGGGCGCTGTTGGAATAATCAAGGTTTTCTTTCATGGTGAAGTACTGACACATACTGAAGTGAAAAAAAAAAAAAAAAACTTTAGCTGTTTTCTGGAGTAAGTACGTCAGTGAAAAGCCACATTTGTAAACCAGAGACTTGGCTTTGTTTTCATGCTCTTCTGTTGTTAATTATTTGAACTTCTTTTCTACTTAGTTTGTGTGTATGACTGTACATATTTGCCTGTCTATATTCTGCATTTTTCTATGTTATATGCTATGTAATTTACATTTTATAGATCCTCCATTAATGTACTTTATAGGTTGGGCTTCTGTTGCTCTCAGAAGAAGCGATAAATGAGGTCCTACGAACCACATTGTCGTCGTTGATTCGTATTCTAAAAATAGATTCCAAGTTCTGAAGTTATTTTATACATCTATATTCATGTAGAACAGCTGGCTTCCACCACATCACTGGTCTTTGATGCTGTCGTGCCTCAAGGCTCGGGTTTTTTCTGGAAAATACTTCCACTTCTGTGACTGGGCCCACCCCTGACTTTTCCCTCGTGTGTATATAAATCCTCAATGAGGGACCGGCTGCCTATATGTCACTGTGAGATAAGTGCTGGGAATTACACAGTAATTAGTTTGCCCGTTCTAAATCAACCTTGCCTCACACTGGCACCAGAGGCCGCCTGGCGAGTTAAGATACTGCACCCACTCCCCAGAAGCAGCACCACCACCCACTATTTGCATACAATGCAATTGGTACTGTACATTTTTCTTTGTTTTTAACTCTTTTTGAATAGCCAATAATATAGTGAAATTGCAACAGTCCAGAGCTAAAACTCTTCTTTTTTGTGTCTTTTATTTGACTCCAATATAATCTCTGTACACACCACTACAACACTCATTTCCTGGAACTTATATTACTTTTCTTCATCTTATCCGTTGCCTTTTCACCTCAATAATTGTCTCACGCCATCCTTTTTAACCCTTCATTTTCACTACCTTACGCCACTGGGCATTTTGTTCTAACCATGGTTGAGGTTGCTTTTTAAAAATTGTCACCACAGAAATGTCTGACCTTTCCAGAGAGATGAAGACTTACCAAATCACCGCAGGATGTCGTTAGCACAGATAAGATGTGAAAGCCAGCGTCCATTACCATCGAGTCGCGTGTAAAGGTTAACGTGAATTAAAAAAATGGCCACCTCAGTCAGCGCCATCATGCTCCTCCGTCATCGTCTGCGTGGTGTTATGTCTGTGTCAAAGCTTCTTATAAACATCCTTATGTTGGTGTGTGTTCCATATTTGGACACACACTTGTTTTTTTTCTTTATCGTGGATGACTGATAAACGTCTGTTTGTTTTTTACTGACCGTCTACCAGCCATCACACTACTGTTTTCAAGTTCTCATTTACTGCTTCCATGACCCTCATTTTTTTTCATTTTTCCGCCTTCTTTTCCAACATTTTTACGTTGTCAAACTCATTTCCCGTTTTCTACGACTCTGTCTTCTCCTTCTCTGTCTACAAACTTCTCCATATGAGCCTCCTCACATATTCAATTTCAATGATAACCCAAGTACAGTATCTTAATCTCTATCTAAGATCCACCTCTCCTCCCTCCTCCACACTGTTTTCATTCCCCGTCTCTTCAGCTCATTCCTCCACCTTTTGTGCTTCTCCTCCAACTCACTGCATAGCACTATATCTTCAGCAAACATCATGGTCCTCGGCGACTGCTCCCTAAACTCTGTCACCTTTGCATGACAGAATTGGTCCCTCTGTCACTGCTTCAGCTCACCTCACACATGTACTGCTCAACCCTCACATATAGTACGTCTCTACCACACATCCTCTCTGGCCTCTATCCTGCTATATCCCCGTCCGAGCTTCATTGTACTTCTAGATGAGCACCCTCAACACAAATAACAGATCTCTTGTGCTCTTTCTCAACACAATCCACGCTCTGCTCACTGACCAATTTATAGGCTCCTAATAGTCATTTGTGGTTATTTTTGCTTTTGTTAGATCCGTCATGGCTCAATATCAACGCACTTGCAAATCCTGATGTGCGTCAGCACTCAACATTGTTGGATATTTCAGAGGATGAAGTGTCTTGTTTGCTCCCAATTTACACATTAAATCATTGCATTGTGCTATTGGGGGAGATTTCACCACGTATTAAGAAGACGGGCTTTTTTCCACCAGATGAATCTTCTTCCTCTTATCTACTTATTAACTGGCAGATTAAAATTTAAGAGTAATTAGGCTGTTGTCAAGTATTTTGCCAAGTGTTGTTTGTTGTGTATTATTTCAAATCGAGTGCCTGATTGCGGTAATGTATGAACACAGTGACAAACAGAATGACTAACTGCACAGGGATCTACTGTAAATCCATTCAAACAGTCTAATCCACCCGACAGGCAGTGAATCACGCAGGTTTATTGACAAGTATGAATTAGATTGTATGACAGGGATTATCTGAAACATTAGGAGGAGATGTTGTTCACCTGATAATTGAGCATTGACTTGCCAACTGAACAAATGCCATGAAACCAATGGAAGTGGGGAACTGCATTTTATACGTAGAGATAACATCTATTACTTTGTTAATCGCAGTTTATTCTCCGTTGAGACGTCCATCAAGAAGTAATGAAGTGTCGTATGAGGCAAGTTTCCTCATTCCTTTGCAGTTAACCTGGAATTTTTCTTCAAAACCCAAACATATTTCATCAGAACCGTCACTGTGAAGAGCCTTGAAGGCTCCGCGTGTACTCATTGAACTGGAGTTACATCCAGGTAACTATTCTTTATTAGATTTGCTTCATAGCATGGTGATGCAGCAACCATTCTCTGTAACTACCATTGAATCAGGATGTGTTTCATGTGTCACAGCATTATGGTTCACTGCTTTGCCAGATCCCCTCTTTTCTCTCTGTCATTCATTATTCATCTCTATAGTCTTTCTAGTGCCCCAATGACCCGTTAAGTCACATGACGTGCTTGCTAGAACTGCGGCAACATGTTGATAATGATGTCAGGAATTATGTTCGCTTTACAACTCTCTGTTTGATATTCATGTTGGTGTGTCCCTTGCTCTCCAGAAACCACAACTATTCACCAAAATGCATCCTTGAGTTTTAAGGCATTTTTAAAAGTAAACCGCCTCCAAGCAACTGCTCGGCATATGCATCTGCCTTCCCTCCATCTTCCAAGCCCTTTTTATTGACAAACAACACCTTTAAGACCTCGGAGGTTTTTAAGCGCGTTTAGAAAAGGTCATGACATTCTCAAATGGCATTCTCTTTGGGAAAATAGCGTGGATGTTTGCAGTTAAATAAGGTTCGTCGTATTGGCTCCATTTCCAGACTGAACGCCGTTGTCAGCCGTCAACATCCAGTGATCCTCTGAGCGATGTTAACGGAGAAGCGCCAAGTTGACCGTCACATTTACCGTGAAGTCAAGCCACTGTCCTGCATGTAAACTGCATGCAAATGTTGGACAGTGAATGCCCTGCAGAGCCTAAAGAGAAAGCATTAACCCATTAGAGTCCCCATGGCCTTGCAGTTGCTGAGTTACTCAAGGCTTGAGACAGGGACACAGCCCTTCTCTATTTAGTAACAATGAGGGAAGGTCAATCTGTCTGCAGAAATGCCTCTGGCAAAACGCATCGTCCGGCAACTACATGAAGATCGTTCTGGCCCCTGAGGCGACAGCACTTCTACAGTCCAGCAGCCGTCCACCACCGTGTTGGAGGTGTCTTAAATGATCTATAAGCCTGTCTCAAGCTAAGTCCTTGGATCTGTGCTCTAAACCATCAACCCTCAATTGGCCCCTCTTCTGCATCCCTGTGGTTCAAGACTTGTGCAGGCTCTGACTCAGTACTATAATCCTGAATGATCGGTACCATTCAATATTTCCAATGATGATGTTCGGTCCTTTAGAAAATGGGTTGGAAAACACTTTTTGTTTAGTTAGAAGGCCAGTTTGGGTATGTTCTGCCATATTCTTAGCACGTGCCACACCGAGAATCATGTGACTGACAGAGAGGCTGAGTCCCACTCAGACTAGCTAAAAACACCTGGAGGTTGCTCCCATCAATTGCTAGAAAAACTCAATCGATAATAAAGGTCAGTAAGTGTGACAGTGTAAACACACCCATTGTGCTCGCTGTACTGTATACAACAGGGACGGGTTCTGTGGTCACTGAGAAAAGTGGACAGTGAAAATTGCCAATTCAAAGAAGAATGGACTGAAAAAATGTGCATTCATTCTTAGCCTGTGGGCGACAGCCGTGATAAAGATTTGTAATTTGAAACAGTTCCCTGATTTCTGTTTTTGCTTTGAGTGTTGACGTATAGCATGACCAGCCTGAATGAATGGCCCGATCAGCAGGTTGAAAATAAGCCATAATATGAATTGAAGAATAGTTGGAAAAATCAATACATGGGATTCACTTTTGTCTTTCACTGCGAGGAGTCAGGGGTCACCGAACTTTTCAGTGACAGCCTTGTGACCTGAGTGGTAATGAAGTCTCCAGAGTGTCATTACATGTTAGTGCTGAGGTTCATTACAGTTGTGCAAAACTTCCTAATAGGGTGCAGCTCTCAACATCTGCAGAAACTCCTCTAGCTGTGGTGGGTTACTGCATTTATCCTATCATGCTCCACCATCTGCAGTAATAAATCCAAGGGCAGTGCCTCTTAGAGTCAGAGATTCTGGCAAGTTCAGGAAAGAATTTTCCACGCATCAAATATTTGTGATCCATTTTATGTCTGCTCTGAAGAGGAATTAAGTTTTGGAGTCAATGATGGGACAATGTATTCTACAGTTAGGGCTTTTATTTTCCACATATGAAACAAGTTGATAATTTGAGATCAATTCACTATCGCCTCTGGTGTGGTTTGTGATTGACAGTTATTAATATTAATAGACGCTCCAGGTTGTTACTCGTGATATGCTTCTCTGTGGAGGTTTCTGTACCAACGAAAACTTTGGAAATTCATGATGACAATTGAGTCATTCTAAGAATGGCAAGATAACACTGGTGTAGATGTGGAGCTCTCACCATGACAAACTGTTCTGGAATTTACTGAGCTCAAAAGTAAGAAACTGACATATCAAATATATAGTTACATATTTATATATTGAGCTCCCCCACCTCCAGACATAGAAATAGATTACACTTTATTAATGTGACAAAAAAGCTTAAACCTGTGTACCACAAATGTTAAAATTTATGTGTAGTAATTTGTATGAGGAGCATTTATCTTTCCATTTAAATATTACATTACTAAAGGTTTGGTTATTTTTTATTAGTTTATTGTTTTATTTCTACTATATATATATATATATATATATATATATATATATATATATATATATATATATATATATATATATATATATATATATATATATATATATAAATTACTGCATTCAGATTATGAATGAAATAGATAGAAACTCAGTCATTCTGCGGCTTGTTCCCTACAGCATTGTGACGATGGATCTGATTTTAGAGGTCACATTCTCTGCAGCCAGAGATGCTTCATCCAAAGGACCCATCACGGATGTAAATGTGTCCCCAGTGTTTGCTGTTGTGATGAGCGAAAAGCCATTCCACCAGTTGGTCAAGGCTTTCAAAAATGCCTTGTGTGATCAATAAAGAGGGCTCCAAAACTTGACAGGGCAATCTCAAAACTCAGACCTACATGAAAGCAAAAGACCACATGTCACATTCATCAGTTCTGGTGTTCATACAGGCATGAAAGTTGCACGTTGATAACGTCACCTAGGCGACGATGATAAGCGTGCAGTCTGCACTGTAAGTGGATTTGGGAGAATGGGTGCATGTGGGCAGATAAGAGTCTTTTTAAGTGTGTGACACTTCTGAGGTTGATGTGATACCATCAGCTTCTTTAAAAACTCAAAATGTCAACATTTGCAGTCCACTGACTCCCACAAATTCATTTCTGAGCTTCAAAGGACTTTTTATTATGATTATTATTGTGAACATCTCAACGCATTCTCTGCCCTTTATCCTAATTTGGAAGCACTTGTTCTTAATAGTATTTCCATTTCACACCGTTTCTGAGGAAATGGAAGAACACCAAGTTGGTGACAGCATTTGCATTTTGATAGAGTTGTGTGTTTCTGTTGGAAACAAGTCCGTTTCTCCAGCTGTCTGCATCGCGATCAACTGTGATTGGCACAAATGTTTCGGAGATTGTTCTACATGACGAGAGAGTATTTGATATCGCGCTGATAAATATTCAGCTCCAGCACGTTGCCCCGGAGACCACCACACACTGTGTACCTTGTGTACGTGTCTCTGTTTATCATTCAGATTTCAACTCCGGACGCTGAATATTGAATAGATGGTGCCATGTGTGGGTCCGTTCTCACTGCCCACCATCGACGCTGTGCTTCAGTTGGAAGTGGGTCACGCAGTTGTATCAATACTGGACTGAAGGGTCAAGTAGATTCATGAGGCTTCAGAAGTGTTCTTTTGTGTGTGTGTGATAAACTAAATCATTTTACAATTCAGACAGGATGCGACAAGCTAGGCACGCGCTCCCTGGTTCAGAGTGGACTGTGTGTGTTTGCAGTCCTGAACTACACACAGACGTTTGACTGGATAAACTAATGTCTCGCAGAGAAGTACTATTTTGCTACACTTTCATACTGCACAATATGTTATTCTGAAAAGTACTTTTAGCAACTCCCAAAGTACTTTTAGCAACTCCCCAATGATAATCAAAGACGTATTAAAAAAGTCTAGTTGTACTAGCTTTTTTTGACTGAATGTAATGGGAATGTGTATATATATATATATATATATATATATATATATATATATATATATACCTATACACCATCCTTGTGTACTGCTGTCATTGAATGGCCCCAGGAATGTCAAAGAAATCCACGTCGCCTCATCAAGTCTGAAAGACAAGAGACTACACAAACATAATCGGTCCAGTTTTCACTTCCCAATGTGTTCAGCAAAGATTTATAGATTGAGTTTACAAGCACCAAACCTTGATGACGGCTTGTCAGTGACACTTGGGTTCAGTAAGCAGCCTTGTTATTTCTGGAATTTTATTCAGTGAAATTTTAATACCAACTACCCCTGTGCATAAACAGAGTGTGTCCTCCATCACTACTGTGCTAACACTGCACCCTGAGCATCAAGGACAAATGAGAGGGATTTTGTTTTCTTCAGTGATTAAATAGCGCTATTCTCTCAAATTTTGCGCCTTGCAATACTTTTGTGTGCATAATACTTAGTTATAAACCTTGTTATATGCTGTCATACATGACTGTAAACGCTCAGATCATCTAGTGAATGCACTAATAACGTGTCGCCGATGAGCCCTTTGGTTGAGAGTCGGGATGCTACGTGTAAATTACGCCATTAAGACGTGTGCCCCGCTTCCTTCCGTTGATCGTTAACTCATCATTTGTGAGTGAAGTGTTGTTAAATGAAAGTTAAAGTAAACTTAATGGGGCGTGACGTTGACACATGCCTTATGGTGCACCAGAGTTGGTGAGCGCATAATAGATCAGGGTTGGTATTTCAAACGTTGCCGGCTCCAATTTCCAGTTAATATCAATTAGCAACATGCTCATTAACAACATGCCGCAGTCGGCGCACACTTTGACCTTTAAATGTTGCATAACAGTCCAAAAGCTTCAGCTCAAAGTTGTCAAGGGAATTCATGCAACACAATAACAATTTGCAATAGAATGATTTTTTTTCTTTTCAACTCGAGTCACCAACTGAGGTTTTTTTTACGACTGTTATGGTAGTTGAAAAATTATATTCATTGAAACAAACAGAATACAGTGCAAACAACTGCTGTCTGACATATTTTCACATTTCTTTTCTAAATACTGGATACATGTATTTTAAGGATCTCTGCTAGTATGTCGAGTTGGACTTCAACATGTAGGGTCTTGGACTGTTGGAAATACACCTCCCGTGTACCTTCGCGCGTTCGCTTACTCGTGAGAATGACGACCAAGAATCCAACTAGTTATATCCAAGATTTATTCCCTGACAGAGGAGTCTAATACAAAAGCAGAATTCTGGGTCAGCAACTACGCCTGACTTAGCCTTAGCAGAAGTTCGGTAGAGCGACAAAAAACTATTTGAGGTCTTGACCCTTTATACACAAAAGTTTCTCTACGTGGGCTCCATCCTCGTCCGATTGGTCCTCCAATGTTGACGCCAGTTCTGGTCACTGGCTCCCTCATAACCATGGCAACGACCACAAGGCATGAACCCCGTTCTGGACCCAGGTGGCTCTTATCAGGACCAGCTCCTTCCAGCTCTGGAGAGGATGCTACTTCCCAGCCTCCTCCGTCTGACCTTGGACCCTCTTGTGTGGTTCACTCCCATCTTTGAACTCCACCTGTAACTTAAAATTCTCACACACACTTCTTTATTAGTAGCACAAACAATTAATAATACTAATACTGTATAATAAATGCATAATTCCCATTAGGAGAGATGTTTGAACGCATGGAGAGGAGAGACAGGGGGACAAAGGATGTTAGAAGTAGAAGTGCCAGGCGAAAGAGGTTCAGGAAATAAATGAGCACATGAAGAGGATAGGTGTGACTCGGAAGGGCGACCAAGGGAGGTGAAGGAGGCCCACGTGCTGCGGCCACCTCTGAATTGCCGAAAGACAGAGATGAAACTTGGAATTTACATGTCACACGGCTGGACTTCAGTCAGACTGTTGTGCGTCGTCCTTGATGAGACACTTTGTAATCGTCTTTAAAGAAACGAACAGTTGCTTGTTTGTTGGCTTTCAAGTTTGAAAGGAAAGAATGTCTCTGATTAAAAATGAACAAAATGACAGTCATTGAAAGGAAGCTGCTCATTTGCCCAAAGTTACCTTAAGTGCAGAGCTCGAAGTATCTGCCTCTGTTGTGCTTGTTTATTTAATTGCTCGTCTCGCTGTAATAAAAATGCATTAGATGTGCAGCTCTGCGGAGGCTGAGCGCATTCTTCACTGTGTCAAACAACAGTGCCCCAGAATCAATGGTTCTCACTTCAAAATACCGCAGCTTTTATCTGCACCTCCTGCAGGCGTTCGGCAACAAGGTGGGGTGTAGGGACTGGAGTTGACGCCGCGCCTCGGGTTCTGCCTTGGCATTGTAAAGGAATATTTCATGTGGAACAGTCTCGCAGCATATGGCCCTGCGCTGTCTTGAGCAGAACTTGTGCTGGCAATACTCAAGGCAAACATATGGCCGCCTCACTCTAATGCTGGCTATTTATGATCCAGCGCGCAGGCTAATCACTCAGCAATTGATTGGCCCTTTTTTAGGTTCAACAATTTCTGTAAGCGGCTAAATTGATCCGAGGTAGATCAATTAACAGCCCAGGGTTGGTAAACATTTACGAAAGAATATGGATCTGCCCGTGCACAGGATGGCCGAGGCGAGTTCTATTTGTAGCTGGTGTGAAATGTGCCAGGACGCTTTAGGAAGCACCGGGTGAGCCAAGATAACCAGGTAGTGTGGTACGATAAAGTTATCTCACTTAAATCGAGAAGAAAATACACTTAACCCTCCACATTCTGGCCTGATTCCTTATCAGTGACTTAATGGAAAATGATAAGAATGCGGTCTTATCATAACAGCGCATGCATAACAGGGAGGAATAGCTATTTTAGGAGACGACAGGCAAGAGATACGGTCTCGCCAAAGAGGGCAAAAGAGAGACCTGCCTCTTAGGTGGGGATCTGATTTTATCCTGCTGTATTGATGGGGCAGCTCATGCAGATGCAGGTAGCATCAGTTCTTCACAAGGCATTCTTCATAACCGGACAGATTGTCACCGTCGTGGTGGGGGTAAGCTGCAGCTGAGTCAGCAAAGTCCTCATGCCTGCAGCATGACTCATGCAAAAATAAAACCCCGATAAGTATTAGAAAGTGAGGGAGCAGCGTGGGGGGTCGGTGGGGAATTAGAGTGGGCATCAAAGGCCCGAATACGAGAGGGAGGTTATTAAAGACAGAGGGAAGAGAAGAGCGCGAGGGAAGAGGGAATCCGAGGTTGCAGGAGTCACTTCATGCTGACAGTGTTTGTTTGTGTCCCTGTGCATTTCATTAAGGCTGCAACATTAAAAGGAAGGAGTGTGAGGAAGAAGTCACAGTCATCGAGTCGCGCTGCAACTGAGCTGGTCTTTTTAAAGGACTTGAAAGGCATCTGCGCTTTTGCTTTTATCGCTTCTCATCCAGGTGACCAACAATGGTAAAATTAGAGTTAGCGCTCAATGTGTCAGTCAGCCTCGGTCGATATCCGATCCGATACCTTGTCACTCAAAATGTTGTTAATATTTATGGATGTGAACTGCTTAATACACCTAAAAGCACCACGCCACTGAATGAAAAACATGCTGCTTCATTCTAACATTGGAAATAAATACAAGTATATTTGAAATAAGTTGACGCAAATTGTGATGTCACTTGGTATATGTAGCAACTTATGTGGCATTCCAACAGATTGTCGATGCCATAGAAGTCACCATGACTGAAGCGGTTCATATATCAAGTGGCACAAGTATACGGTGACTCAGGAGCGCCATCCCATGGCTCGACTCAACCTCTGTCTTTCATTTTAATGTGGTGCGTCGCCCATGGGGTCAGGAAGACCCGCAGTAGATGGAACATATGCCTCGATTTATCACCTAATGCGCCAACGTTGGCTGCATAAACACATGAAATCAAAACATGACTGCATGTCATGCAAAGTGAAATTGAGGATATTTGGGCTTATGAATCAGCTCGATGGGTTTTTGGGAAAAAAATAATAAATCCAACACCCAACAGTCATTTTGGCCAGGATCAGACCCAAAATCAATCCAGTAGATCGGATCGGAGCATCCCTAATCTCCATGCTTTCTGTTGAAGCCACTAGATGACACACACATTTTCAAGTCGAGAAAAGTTCTTCTATCATGACGAATGATTCAGTTAAAGACTGAAATAAAATGAATATGGATGACATTAAGAAGCGACCGTTTGTTCCAGCACAATATGTTTGCCTCGGAAAGTTAGCCGCCACTCATTTGACGCTGGCTATTTAAATGAGATAAATCCTGTGCACTGCTAAGCTGCTTCGTATTTGTCATTTTAGTCAAAACATCCTGCCAACATCATCTGAAAAAATCTAAACTGCTTCACTGCACTGGCAAGCAGATTCTTCGTCGACTGCCTACACAGTTTACAAAATGTATTTTCTCCTAAATGATCCACACTGTCATTTGAGTTGAAACCCACTTTCACTGCATAACATCAAAATAAATAATCTTTTTTTTTTTAAGAAAATACATGGAATTTCCAACAGCTTTCACCCAACCTGCTGATCCAGGACAGCTCTGAAGATTTAGAGCAGGAAAACAGTGTGAGATTTATCCGCTGCACGTGCATATAAAGCCCATCTTTTGCAAGCTCGCTGATCTCCAAGTGTCCTTGAATTGATGGAAGCAATAAACATGCATGCAGGTCAGTATGAAATTGGGACCCCCTCAAATGTCAGACTCATAACTTAGCAGGCGTTGGATGGTAATGAACAGCGAGAGCATATCACTGTGGGACAGAGAGAGCGGTGCTCGGATCAATAATGGAATAGAACATTATGTGGACAGATAAGTGGCCTCTGGAACAGGATTCCTCTTGATGAAGTCAAGGCCCAGATCATCCCGCAATTGAGAGCACTTATAAGCTATCAGGTGACGTATCGCTCCGTTACTGTGTGTCCAGATAGCAACTGTAAGAGCAGCATGTGACCCAAAAGGCCTGCGCCGGGTGTTGATAACCAACAGGTACGAGGAGATGGGAGGAAGCCGCAGGAGGTGGGGCGATGATACGCCAGCACCGGGAGGCAGAGCGGCGTAAATGATCTCTGAAGGCCGTCTTATTAATGGAGGCTTTTCATTACCAGCGCTAATGCAAATGATTGGTGGAGCTAATGAGCTCCAAGGTCCGTTTGAATGAGGACTCGGTGGAACAGCGGTGTGGGATGATCGTAGTGGGATATGAAGGTGATGAGTCTTGAACATCATATCGGGCCGTGATGAACTTGCTGCTTGTACAAGTGCAGGAGGGATAAATGGAGGGATGGATGAATGGGTCAGAGAGTCACTTGTGCTCGGGCTGGATGTGGCAGGAAGCTGCGGGGAAAAAAGTCTAGCCGTGGTTTATGAGGCGGGCAACAGCTTTTACCAGTGGTGTATTGTCGGGAGGTACGGGGGCTTCTCTATGGTTTTCTTGAAGGCGCGCAAACTATATGAATTTGCTACTAGCATTTCTTGCTAACAATCTGTGATGAAATGACTGTTGGACCGGAGAGTGCCACCCAGTGACCTCTGAAAATGAGGACACTGTTTCAGGAAGCCTGGTACACCTATCAGTACTATAGCAGAGGCACTCTTGCCTCTTGCTCCTTGTTTCAGCGATGACTCCGGGCTCTTCGTTGGAAGCTAGCCACACATCCCATGTCGTTGTCATCTGCCTTTTGACACACAAAAGTTGCACGGGAGTTTGCTGATACAATGCTTTCTCCTCAATGCAGGTTCTCTTCACGTTCATTGTTATAGGAGCATCAGCTGTTGGACTTGTTTATGAAGTGGTGGGCATGACGTGCACCAGCGGGCCTTACATTTGCCAAGCCCACTCGAATGGATCCACTGAGATATTGCAAGACATCCTGTGTTTTCAAGTTACAACCATCAGTGACGTTTGGCTTGTCATTCTACACCTCATGTCATCTCTCGATGTTCCGCTTGAGAAGCTCCAGAATTATACGAAGGCTTTCATGTGTGCAGTCATTGATGATCAGCATGCATCTGTGTGAGGGAACAGTATTATCAGATGACCTCATTTTGCGGCTTTCAAAGTGAGTTTCCTGCTAATTATATCCACTAACTCTCTTCAGCGATTGTTTGGCAGTGTCGGACAACTGCACTGTCCCAGTTAAACACTCGGTAAACGTGTGTATCCACATTTTCCAAAGTAAGCGTTCTCATTCCCTTACCAGCCGTGATGAAGTATTTGAAGGCGCTAGATTCCCTCATCCAGCCCAGAAGTTTCTATTATTTACTGAATAACAGCGCACCGCTTCGGGGAAAGAAATGCTTAAAGTGTTTGTTGAGAGTTAAAGACACCCTCGCCAGCTGCTGTGAACCTCGCTTTAGAGGGATTTAGCCCGATTTACAGCTCGGTGTGTACGGGATCAGTTCTGGCTCAGGAGTGTCTCACGCGTGCTCTCTCAGCGGGGCTTAAAGGGGAGGACCAGAGGCCGCCGATTGATGGTCAAGGACGCAGAACTCCTCCCCCCCTCACTGCCCCGAGGAGCCCATCTCTGAAACAGTTGTCCTCTGGGGGGATTGGGATGCTGCCTGGCTTGTTGCCGTCAGTGTAGAGGACAACTCAAGGGATGAATCATCTGCCGAACGACATGATAATGAATTTCAATCTTAATCCTGTCCTGAAACATGGGATTATTTTTTCTTTTATATTTCTACCATATTCACATATGTTACATATTAAGGGCTCAAAAACACAGGGAAGTTCAAATGAACGGATGCTGTAGTATTTCAGTGTGATTCATTCCAGCTGTCTCCTGTGACTGGGCTTGAAGACCTTAGCATTTGTAGTGCATATGATATGTGGGTGACAAAAGTGCTGTCGATGGAGATTTTTTTGTTTTTTTTTTCGTGGGGGAACGAGCAGAGGAGAGAAGGACAAGAGAGCGAAAATTTGGCTCAGGCTCCCAGCAGACTATTTAAAGCTGATGGCCTGTGTCCAGAATCAGAGGAGAGAAGCCCGGATTGTTGTTTTCCCGTGACTTTAGCAAGTGCACGGGAGGCTTCTTCTTTTCCATTTCAATTCTGGAGCAAAACAGTAATTGAAGCGTATCGTTTTCATCTTCACTTATCTCCCTTGCTTCTCCGCACTCAGGGCTCCGCTTGTCTTTCCAGCGAGTCTTGACACTGTTGGTTTCCCTATGATATATTGTCTGGGATTCTGGTACTTCATTGTCGCTGGTGGTGATGTACATGGCAATTAAATTCAAACCCCAAAGAGGAAGATCTCAGTCAGGCCCACCCCCACCCTCCCCGCCTGCCACCGCAGCCTTAGCGCACGCAACCCTTTCAATCACTGTCTTTTTTTTTTTTTTTTTTTTTTGCGGCTCCCTTTCCGTTTGATTTTCCTTTCTACTCCTTCCTCCTATCTGGCTTTTCACTCCCAGCAAGCTCTCTGTCTTTCACCGCTCTCCTTCCTTCGTTTTTACTTCCTTCATGTTAATAAGAAGCGTAATGGTGGTGGTTGCGCGCAGTTGCTGAGTTAATTAAAATGGCGAGTTACAGCCCACACAGTCGAAACAATGGAAGCCTCTGCCTCTTTTTTGTCATGGCACAGCAAGGTACTAAACAAGCCGGAATCAAACGCAGTGTGAAGTGACTCAGATGATCGCGTTGCACACTCCACCCGCTGAAGTATTGATGGTTCAACTCTCCGGCTCGAGCAACGTTAGTCAGCACTACTGATGAAGCTTTATTAATTACCAAACATAATCCCACCTTATTTATTGAGCAACTTTGAAGACTGTGGGAAAATGATGAGCGTCCAAGTTTGGATTCAACTCTAACCTCATTGCATCAAGAATCTTTAGAACTCTATCAAGAAAAAATGCTCCGTATTACGACCTTGTGGCTTCGTGATGTTTTGCCTCCCATTGATTTTATTTTTTTTAACAACGGGAAGAACCACTGGAGTTGGCAGACATCCTGTGACCTTTAACACACTCGATAGCTGACGTTCTGTGGATGCTCGCCAGAATTCTGTGGCATCCTTCATATGCATCATGACCTTAATAATATCAAGCTTGGTATTTCATATAATCATTGGTTTTATAGTTTTACAGATTTTTGGCTTTGAGATGACCATTTGTGAAAAGCAAGGCTAGTTGGTTGATCCTGCCCGTTGCTTTATTTTTCACAATGAGAGTCAAAGTACTGAACTGTTAGACTGAAACTGTGATAGGCTCTTCTTCGGGTGCTGCATTGCCTATGTACATCTGCTTGATCCTCTCTGATTCTGCCACTCACATCTATATTCTCTATATCTATACATCTATCTATATCTATATTTTGAATCACCAAAAATAGCAATAGTCTGAGCAACATTTGTGGCCGTGTTTCTGTTCAACATTTAGGATTAAATCATTTAAAAATGCCTAGGATTTCAAGGGGAAAGGGAGGGATGTAGCTTTGTTGTTGGAGCCAAACGGAGAGCAAGAGATCAAATTTGACTGACTCGGATCCTGAAGAGGAATATTTACCCTCTGATGAGAATGTTCAGTCTTCCACTGGACGCTGCAAGTTTTGTGCAAACTCCACCAAGCGGTCCCATGTGACAGGGATGATTCCCAGCCATTATTGCTTGAGAGACAAGTCATCTCCAGTATCTCCAGTGGATCAGATCAACTTCTCTAAAACTTATGCAAATCGCTATGGTTGCTGCCTGGTGACGTTGAAATATACAAATTAGATGAGTTGATTTTCTCCATCTCCAACTTAAGACGGGTAAATGACTTTCAAGCAACAACCTTTTGAAAGATAATTGAATATTTAGTTGAAAAAACTCACCTTAACTGTCACACTTCAGTCTAGGCTATGGTGCCAGCGCTGTGGAGGACTCTTAAAACCATGTTAGGGCCCCTTTAAGATGGACAGAAGCTCTGCCTTTCGGCTCGAGCTAGAGGACTCTGGGGAAACAGTCTACGACATATCGATGAGGTCCAAGCTAAAGTGCGATCTGCTGAGGGAGTACTGTATTCACATACTATGAATATCAATTCTCATCAGGGTGGTGGTGTCACGTCTTCAGATTTCTGACTGCAAAGCAAATTCTTTGACAGGATATCTGTGAATCTGAAAGCACTTCAAGGAAATGAATTGCCTGCTGCTGGTTGCGAATCATCTGAACTGTGCTGGTTAAGGAGTGCGAATCCTGAGCTCATGGTTGAATAGGATAGTGTATGGGTACGTCACTGACAGAAGCATAAACATACATCGCGCATGTTGGCCCACACTGACTCCCATCAGATGAGAGGAGGAAATGTGACATGTGTCTATTTCCCACCAATCGCTGCCAGTTATAGACACACTCCCCAAACGATTCCTCCAGCGCATGTAGCACAATGCTGAGCACTCAGGCTCCGTCAGCGGTGGGCTGGCTGAGCAGGACAGCAGCTGTTGCTATGGTTACCATCTCTCTGTTCACTCGCACAGCCCTGGAAAACTGTCATTATCCTGTACTTTGGTTAGGAGGAAGGAGAGAGTGAGAGGAGGGGCGTACAAAGAACCACCAGAATGAGGTAGAAAGAGGAGACAAAGATAGAAAGAGAGGGGGTCTGCAGTTCACCAAGGCCATCCACTCGTCTACAGCACACATCATCAAAATTTGTTCCGTTTGTGCCGCGCTATTATCAGCGTTTCCCCAGCTTCCCTGCACTCCACTTGTCAGAGCAGCTTCACTGTAATAGGCAAACAACTTCGGGGCCGACAAATAATGCTGGGAAATATCCGGTGAAAGGAACGTTGTCAGCTGATAGTAGGACGTGTGTCAGCATCTCCGATAGTTGTTACAGACAGACTTAAAAATACATTAGCTCCTGCGAATGTGGGCTTCTTTAAGGAACTTTTTAATCCCATACTCGCAAACGCCGCAACTATCCTCTCGGAAAAAAAAAAAAACGGCATTTTGAAGTTGGAGAATAGGGAGTTCGCCTGTGGCTGTGTGCCGCGTCAAGTCCACATCAGAGGAGCTACATTGTGAGCTAATTACATGAGCGTGTAAATAGAGGCGCCCCGCTGGTGTGGGGTCTGCGCCGCATGATTTCCCCTGGTGGAGCGCCGCGTGTTTGCACGGCCTCACTGTGCTCTGCGAGCACACGTGCACGTGTCAGCATGTGACCTGTACCTGCAGGTGTGAGTGAGTATAGAGGGTAAGACTGTTTACTTTCTGTATCGAGCCACCAGGTAAAAGCGCGTCCGTGTTGGAGAGGCAGAATTCCAAATGAAAGGCCGCCCTCGACTCCTGCCTGACGCAGCTCTCCTGAGATCCACGTTCACATTACGGTTGCTGATCAGAGCCCAGCCAGCACATCAAAACAAAGCGGGCTTCGATAAGAAAAGCAGAGAGACCTGGCTCGCCCTCATCCATCCTCCTTTTTCCACTGTTTATTTTGGAATAATCTCGCAACTGGGGACTTCCATTGTTTCATCATTAAAGCAGGATTAGAGCTGTTTTAGAACGTTCCACAGCCAATGGTGGGGCGTAAACCTGAGCACAAAGGCTACACGATGTCAGGAAAAACTAATCCATATTTCATCTTATATTCATAATATATTCATAATTTCATCTTTGAATATTCATATATTCCAGACTCCCAGACATCTCCAAATGGAAGTACATATAGAGTTCACACAGAGCGAAAAAAGTGAAAGTGAAAAACTTTTTAAGGTCTGTTTTGGACTACCATCTGAATACGCCAGGGTTATTCACCAAAAAGTGACCCCGGTGGCATCTTTATATCTGCGCCACTGTAGCCGATTTGGCGCTCATTCATTCATTGGCAGCTCAACACTGTGTATCCGAAGGATCTGTTGAATGTAGTCAGTGTGTTTTTACATATTTATTTATCTTTGGTTTGAACCTAAAGGTGTGTCTGAGCGCACTGAGATGTTAGTAGCTGCGTGTCTGCGAATGAAAAAGCGACACTACCTGATATATTATTACCATAAAGAGTGAAACACGGCCTTTTCTTAACTAGTCAATCCTCTGTAAATGAGAAATACAGTGGTTTGCCTGGCGTACTTAGTATTCACACAGAAAATTGAGCTCATGAAGTCAGTTTTGGAGAACAGGGTGGCATTTCTCCCTGTATTTCTTTTGTCACGATCGGTAATATTAAATATTCAATACACAGAAACGCGTTTACACCTTCCAGCCAACACACTGCAACAGATATTTTTTTGCCTGGGGAGAGTAAGTGACTTCGCAGCCCACCTTGGGCCTCGGCGCCACCGGTTGAGACCCACTGCTTCAGGAGGCGCTCTTGCCCTAGCGGCTCCAATATACTGTTTATTTATCAATCTCAGGTGAGGGGCTCTTGTCTCTCACTCCAGGACCCTGAATAGCACTTTGATTTGGGGTGAGCTTCTCCTCCAGTCTTATTTACAGCACACTGACTACAAAAATAATGATAAATCCACCAGCAAGCACCCGGGACTTTCAAGACTGCAAAACTCACTGACAGAAGTGACAGAACCTCAACCCGCCTGCGTCTGTTAGACATCTGGATTTCTTTCCCGGACGTCGCCTGCGGTCCAATTTATTGAAATCGAACAACAGCTCTGCAAATGTTTTCTGGTCCTCAAACATTCAATTAAAAACAGAAAGATCCCCTCATTCCACGTTGCTTTCACAGTCAATGAGTGTCTGAGTGAGTTGTCGCCTGTGTACACATGTCCTGTGATGGACCCCTGATGTTTTAAGGACGTTCACCTCTAATGCCATCTCCTCTTTCTTTCCTGCCCACAGCGCCCAACACTGCACCCTATGGGAGCACAGGAAGTGCGTACGTCCCGCTGGCCTGCCGGTACCTGGTCCTGGCCCTCTCCTCCTTCATGAGCGTCTACTAGCAGAGGCCTGGTGTGACACAAAGACTGTCGAGAGCATTTACAGATCCTCTGAGGCATGGCTGGAATCCAATCTGGAGCAGTTTGTTGACAAGCAAACGTGGGAAATAATCAGAATTATTTGTGGGGAATTTTTCTTTTATTGTGAAATTTCTGTCATGTAAATACTGAGTTTTTTTTTGTTTATTTTTAATTATGATTCATGTTTTACCTCTGTTTTCCTCATCCCCGCAAAGCTCCCTTAACCCCCTCCCTCCACCAATCATATCCCTCAAAGTGAGTTGTCTCTGGGACGTGTCTGGATACGACATCTTTTCTAAACAGCTGAACGAAAACTATTGTGCCAAGTCTCTCAGTCCACTGAATCACCACACCAACGTTCCGTTGAATGTATTATGGGATGTAGACGAAAGGAAAGTGCTCATGATTCCGGTGAAAAGAAAGAAGTTCTGAACCAGTATTTATCGTCCTTTCTCAGTAGGTGGAGAAACATGTTGAAGGTCTGCTACGTGTTACGCTTGAGGTGGGTTCCTCGGCTTCTGCGCCTGCCTAACTGCGTCGATGAGGCGGCCTTCATGGTAGCGAATTATAATGTATTCCATCTTTATATTTTTACCATAGAATTGTTTGTTGTGATGCGGGACCAGAGTGTTAAAGTATTTCACGGGGTTGTGCGGAATGAACCCGGCGTTGCTGTCTTTCGTTCTACAGTCGAGTTTATGAATGTCACAGCTGTTAGCGTCGAGAACAAAGAGCCCAATTTACATATTTTGTCTCAAATAATCGCAGCACACTGGCATGATACTTGAACGGGGCAAGACATGCAGTTCTCTTTCTCTTTTGCGTCGTTTACATTCTGCGTGTTGATGACTACATCACTGCACAAATTCAATCCATGTTCCATCTTAATTAGTTTTGTGTGTGTCTGTGTGTGTGTGTGTGTGTGTTTCATTCACACGTGGCAACAACAAAAAGAAAGGCCTCAGTTAGTCGAATGAAACTGTCAAGTTAAATAACGCACAATGGCTCGATTACAAAACATCACTGAACCCTTGAATCAAAATGATATAGATTTGCTCATGAATGTTTCTTAAATATGTACAATTGGCATCCCATACAGAGACGTATCATATACTGTATAGCTCCATTTAACTCTCTAAGGTATTTCTTTAAAGATATCTTGTTGTATACGCTGACGTTTTATAAGAAATGCTGGAGTTTTGAGTCACATTTTGAACTAACCTCTGCCTCTAGTTCGGCTCCTGTCTTCTCAGGATTAAGGTTAAAGCTTCGTGTTGTTGAAGCTCAACACCAACACGTCTTGAAAACCACAAACCTCCAACTAGATTGGCCCTATTTTATTTTTTGTTTGGCACTGTTGAATTCAAACAGCTTCATAGCATCGCGACAGGAGCAGAATCTCCCTGGCTACGCTAACAAAGATGATTGTTTTGACTTGCAAAGTAGTCATCGTGTACTTGAAATGGCGGTACATATGTCCCTGTAGTCTCTTAAAAACTGACGTTGTAGTTCCGAGCACTGATACGATACATACACGATAACTGTTGAGAGTGCAGCGCCACTACTAAGTGCAAGAGATGCTACCACTCAGTACTAACCTTTTGAAGCGGCTGCAATTATAGTCGACATCTTTAGCCAAAAGCTCTTTTCCATCTGTGCCATCGCTTTTCATTCCGGACCCGTGAATTCACTCGGGTGATTTGTGCCGTGAAAGTGGAGTGTTCTCGGCTGGCGACTCGACGTGACTGGTGGCAGGCAGCATGTGTAGCATCAGCACCCACACGGCTCGTGGATGCGCAGTTCAACAAGTGTATTGCTTTTATGTTAATCCAACTCACACCCGTGTCACTGTCCGCTCGGCAACATGGCGTACTTCATATCCATCCAGTATCGTTGATGTAAACAGAGATACTGTATTGCCTTAAAAGTACCATGGACCATGAGATCGACCTCCTTCTCCCACAAAATATGACTGATAACAGAATGTTTTAACATGGAGTCCTGACTCGGGTCAGGTCTTTTTCAACGCTGTTATCCGATTTATTTTAGACCCCACGACTGCGAGAGGAACTAAATTTGAGAAATAGCCATCACAGCTCAAAAGACTTAAAGCACAAACACTGTTTCATGTTCTGTGGTGATTTGTTTTCAAAAGTCTGCCAATGGTTTCCTGAATATTTATCAGCTTGTTTGACAGTTTATGAAAATACTGCACCATATTGTTTCAATGTTGCGATACAATGGAATATGGGTCAAAACTATATTTATTCCTTTTTGAAAAAGATGTATAGAAAAATACATTTGAAGACATGTAACGTGACATTTATTTGAGCGCAGGCTGGCAGAGTTTCTAATGTCGTCAGGTTCTTTTAGATGCCAGAGTTGTTTTCCTTTACTTTGTCTGCCAGGTACATGAAAAAGACAAATGTTTGCAATCAAATGACCTTCTTTTTGAAGCCAAGAGGGTGTGAAACCAATATATCAGTATAATAGAACAGAATCAATGTGTGTATATGTGAAGAAAATAGGATACTTTTGAACTTTAGAGCCAGTGTCTTGTCCTAGTTTTCACTCACTGGCGTGTTTGACGATGTGCAGAGAGTTTGGTTGTGCTGCATGTCAAAGTTACCCCTGTGTTTTTGAGGTGGACATTTTGACACACGCTCATTCTTTACTACCGATGGAACCAGTTTTTACCAGCTCTTTTGGTTCTGGATCTGATCTTGAGAAAAAAAAATACATACATATATATATATATATATATCTATATACATACCACCTATTATTTGTGTTTCATTTGAATTTATTGCTAAACAAAAACAACTGCTGTTCATTATAGTTATCGTGGCACATTGGTGACAGTCGGTTATGTTGTTCTTTTCTTTCGTTCTGCGGTTTCGACCTGCTAGTATTCCATATAAAATGTGCTGGATGTTGAATATTTTTGAAAATGGTATTAACGAGTCCCTTTTATCAAATTATTATTATTTGCAATAAAAGTCTTCATGTTACAATATTTAAACTCACACTGAGTCATTTTACATTGTGTTGTTAGCGTCCATTGATGGTATTCCCTCTCTCTCTTTTTTCATGTGGAAGTGCTCCGTAAACACAATTCCGGACAAGTTCTTTGTCACCAATGGAGAAGGTGTCGCTTATTGAGTGTGAGGGTGCCAAAGATTTTGAGTGTGTCTCGTGGATCCCACTGGACCAGTGCTTCTCAATTATTTTCTATTGCGCCCCCGCAGGAAGAAGTTCACGTTTCGCGCCCCCAACTCTCCGCCACCTCTGTAAATAGTATCATTTGTCAATAAAATTGTGAACATTAAAGAAAATAAAAAAGAAAGCAGTACGGATCAATTGACAATAAAGAAGTAGCTTTATTAACATTGGTTTTGTATGTAACAGAAAATACTTTAAGCGCATGAATTTACCTGATATGCAATTACACTTTATTCTTTTACGGTAAAAAAGGTCACGTGCCCCCAGTGGGGCCCACCCCACTATTTGAGAAGGAAGGCACTAGATGACACTCTGCTGTAAAATTCTATAGCTCTGAACAACCGTTTCAACCCCACATCATTTTGTCTGCCATGAAACACCCTCTGAAAATGAGGACTCTGTTTGATCATGACTCTCATCGGCCCATCTCTAGTTATGGCCTTTTTTCAAGGCATGCTAGCATGTCATGTTGGCGCCAGTCCACAAAGCCCTCTTTTAGTCCCAGTGCCAGAGTTATGTCCACTGCTTTGTGTTGCCGTCAAGTCCAATGTTGTGGACCAGCGAGTGCCATTTAGAGGGCTGTCCATAGGAGGACACTGCTTCATTGAAGCCTCATCCGCACCACCACACACCACTTCCACTCAGTGTTGTTTTCCCTTTAGTTAAGTTTTAGAACAGCTTTTGAGTGATAGTTACAGGGATTAAGTAAATAGTGGGAGCAGCATATACAATATAGAAAGCCAGTTTGGGGTGTGTCACATTATTAAAAACAACCCCTTTATCCATGTCATGGACTTAGCCATGTGGCTGGTGCTTTGACAGTGAAGGCGGACAGAGGCGTTCTGGACATCCTTTTGAAACGAAGGGCGCTGCACGTCAAGCATAAAAGCTCGGTGTGCGGATGAGGCTTCATGAAACGGTGTCCTCATTCAGAGCACAGTAGGTGGCGCTCTCAGTTTAAAAATGACGTGAGGCTTCACTGAAACGGACAATGTTTCATGAAGCCTTATCAACACATCACTAATTTAAAGACATATAGGACCTTCTATCATTTAGAAAGTAAGGAGATGATGTTGAAAATAAAGTCTCCGTCAGTAAAGTGAGCAACAGATGAGACTCCATTGATTCAACCTTATGCCTCACGACTATTCAATGAGATTCAATGAGTCAGAAGGGTTGTTTTATCTCATCTGTATTCAACCAGGTTGGTCCTGTTCAGGACCTCTTATTTCAAAGCAGGCCTGGTCAAGGCAGCGGCATCAGAGACCTGAGAGTCTCAGCAATTGCAACCAGTGACAAAGCAGCTAGTTAAAAACAGCCATGTTGAGATTCTTCAGAACAAGTGCAGGGATGTTCAAAGTTGCTCGTACCAAGAGCGAAGAGAAGTTTTCTGTGAGTTCCAGGCAGTGTGAGTGAAGTGCTTTCAAGGGTGCTTGCCAAATTCTGAAAAAAAAACAAACATCTGGCCACATTCCACGAGTAAGAACCTTTTGAACTTAAACCTTAAATGTTGCAGAAATACAACAGTTCAGGAGTGGTCTTGAAGTGGCTTCATGAATGACCTCGCCGGATGAGGACCCTGGGTGCAGGTCTCCACAAGGGCTCTACAATATCTCTAAGTGAAGGGGGCATTCATGTACAGTACGAGGCAGGAAGGTGGCAGTATTTTTGGCAGGCTCAGTGATGGAAGGCAAGCTTCACCCAAGGTCCGATTTAAGATCCCAGGGCAAGTTACACGGTCAATCTCTCACCACTGCCACATGAGGTTGGGCTGAACTGTGCTGCTGAAGAGCCATTGAAGTCAAGTCTGTGAGGACTAGTCCTGCCAGCCCAGACCACTGCTTTACCAAGGCGTTCTGCTATTGGCATCACTCACTCAACTGTCTTTCTGGCAGCATCAGGAGAGGACAACTGCAGTGGTTTCTCTTTCATTAAATTAAAAACAGCTGCAACACCAAAGCGGTGAAGCAGCTTGTTCTCCAGTCCGACTCATCCGGGACGTCTGCTAGGCATAAATTACACTTTTTTCGTATCTACCTGAAAATATCTGCACAGCTTTGAAGAAAACCAGATCGGGAATGGTGTTGGCTGGTAGCTGGACCGGACAATTTTACACTCTCTCCGACTGAACAGATGTTCACCGAGCTCCACTGAAACTCTGTCCATCACAAATGACTGTATGGTCACTGTGATGCTGGGGAAGTTTATTCGGGGTAAATAAGCCGCGCGGTGCCGCCTTGACGCTGCGGGATCATGCGTGTCGAACATCCTTCCTGTGCCCTCCAACTCTGAGCAAACCCAGATGGCCAGGTGCCACAACACAGAAGCCAGAACAACGTTTGCGCCTCATAATCGTTATCGACTGGAACGAGTGGCTCTCTATATCTGTTCAAACCACATTCGCACCCATAAATCAGCGTTTATTTCCTGCCATAATGCTTTTAGGGAGGATTATAATATACCTGCTCCTGCAGCATCCTGACAGGATCACCTTGCGGAAGTTCCAATGAAGATAAACACGCGGTGAAGAAGCCAAGGCTCGTGCTGAAACAATGGCCGCTCAAACCTCCGGTTCTTTAGAAAAGGGTCTTTAAATCACCACGAACGCCTCAACACCACACAGACCCTCCACGGCCCCCGGGAGATGTTGGACTTCCTGATTCCTCTCTTCTTCTTCTAATGTGTCTGAAGTGTGAAGCTGTGTTTACATGCATATCTTATCAGTTTGGGCTTCTCTTATCTGGAGTCAAACCGCTGGTTGAAATGAATCTTTGAGGGGGGTCAGAAACCGCCTGGGTTTTTGGAAGAGTTTAGAAACACTCCGCCGTCTGTTCATTAGCTCGCACTTGTTTTTTTTATCCTTTTATATGACGACATCTAAGTGAGTGTTTTTCAAAACGCCATCACTAAAGTGAGAACTCAATTTCAGAAGGTAAAGCGGCTGAGCTTATATCACCCTTGATTCTGTGTAAAAGTGGAAGTAGATTTTCCTTCTTGGTGGAACACTGAACTGAAGTGAGGAGTTCAGCGCCAGCAGGCTGCGACATGTGAAGCCTTGTCGTCCGCTTTGTGTTGCAGCCATGATTAGCAGCGTGTCAAAGTCCTGCCGCTGGGAGACGCCGGCGGTGGAAGCGAAGCGAGGAGCTGGAGGGGGCTGTGAGAGAGATTCCGTCTGACCCCGCGGTTAATGAAACTTCCTCAGCCTTTGTCATTTTTAACAGAGAGATTGTGTTGTCAAGAACACAGGAGCTGCTGTTTCACTGAGCTGGTTCTGCTGCCATCATGGGCTTGATGCCCACGAGCGAGGACAAAAAAAACAACAACATATTTCATGCAGACTATTTGAAAACCCTCTATTTGGGGGCACTGTTGTTGTTTTTTTCATTTAACTGAATGCAGAACCAAACCTCTCTTTCATGCTTGTTGGCAAGTGATCAATTGGGACTGTCAATAATCAATGCTGTTTCTATTATTTTCAAATTATTAAGTCATTATTGTTGTCAGGAACGGTGCTGCATGGAGCCAAAGTCCATATGATGAGTGAGTTACCAGAGGATCATAAACGTCAGAGTCTGTAATGTCAAAGTAAAAACCGGACTGAGGATTTAAATACCAACAAACCGAGGAAGAAATCTGAAAGAAAAGACTTGCAGGGGTCAAAACACAGTCACCGATTGAAATAAATGACAAACTCATGCACTGGAGGAAAAGGGTGAAAACCCCAATATGTCACCCACGACAGAAAAATACAAGAAAATAACATCCTCACTCCTAAGGCGTCACATATGCCACAATCATCAAGCGGACTTTTGGGTCAATTGTTGACTCAGGTTTCGGCATTCTGTCTCTCATGTCGATGCATTGGCGTTTGACTGGAATCCGATATTTTTCCCCCACCACTTGGTTGGTGTTTGGAAGCAAAGGGTGGGATGGGGTTGTGAGCAATGGCACTGTTGCTTCACCTGTGATGTTGCTTGGTCTTCATAGTAGTTTATGTGGCTGTGAAGTCCCCTCACAAGTGCGTCCTGTGACTGAAGTTCTTGATCACATGATGAAGTAGATACACCAAATAACACTAAATTTCCACAGTGAAACCTGAGGGAATGCCAACCCATGACTTAACCCTTTTCCCAGTGACACACAGCTTATGCAGAGGTGGGCAGTTAAATTTCCAAAATGGCCACATCATAAACTGTGACTGTTGTGAGAGGCCGCTATGCCAAAAGAAAGGTGCCGATGACTAAGAAGCGTGACGGAAAAAAAAAAATCTTCAGTAACAAGGACGAAATGAACCATTGAAGAGAGGATATTAAGAAGAGCAAATGTGGCATGAAACCTATAAAAATATTCCATCTAATATGTCATTTAATTGGAATATAAATAATAATAACACCATTGAACAAATATCTATAAAATATAAAAAGGAAATTAATTTCAAAATATGTTTTCAATTTTCTTTCAATGTATTTTGAGGAACCAAAAAAGACATTTTAGTCCTTAACATGTTATCATTACTGTTGAAATAGTCATACTAAGAAAGAAACAAGACAAAAAATAGTCAGAAAAATGCGTACTTGCGTCAGTGGTATAGGTTTAGTCTGAGCTCACGAGGGCCACAAAAACACAGGCAAAGGGCCGCACTTTGCTCAGATCTCATGGGGTCAGGAAATGCTATGGTGGGGGTACTGCGATTCAATGGTTGGTCCCTTTGGGATCCAAAAGTCTGTGTGCATATCATTATAAAATGATGAACATTTCATTCAGATATTTTCAGAGAATAATCTTGTTGAGTATATGGAAGAGACGAGACCTTGTTATGGGCCCTTTGTCCTGACTGAGGACCAGA
Source organism: Synchiropus splendidus (assembly GCF_027744825.2). Lineage (NCBI taxonomy): Eukaryota > Metazoa > Chordata > Actinopteri > Syngnathiformes > Callionymidae > Synchiropus > Synchiropus splendidus. Next base: position 10,996,140 of record NC_071334.1, on the reverse strand, counting down.
GGAGGCACAAGATCGGTGCAGACGTTGTGCCATGGAGATGAAGGACCTCTCGATTTACTAGCTGGTTCCAACCTCGACTGAGGGCTTGAGTAGCAATGGGCTGATGAGGCTTCATGAAACAGTGTCCTCATTTTCAGAGCCACGTAGGTGGCTCTGTTGGTTAAAAAAAATTATGTGAGGCATCATTGAAATTGTTTCTCAGTTCCAAAGATTTTAGAGCAGAGAGTGCCATCTATCGGGCTCTTAAAATGAAGGCACTGTTTCGTGAAGCCTCAGGGGCTCAGTCCACTGGGGTGGACACCACGGAAAGATGGTGTCTTTTGGTTGACCAGGTTTAATCTCAGGAGAGGTTTCTTGTGGGCTCAGAGCAGTAGAGTCTTGTCATGTTTATTCAGCACAATACTGTTGTTTAGTTTCTTTATTATTTTTTTATTAGGACAGAAACTAAACTATGTTTTTTGTCATTCATCGACTCATCTCTCTCTGGATTGACTCTCTAAATGTTCCAAATTTACTCACAGAATATTGACTTCAAGCCTGATTTTTTTTTTCAGGGAAACAAGTTCAAATGATGTCATTATTAGGCGATTATTAAAAAGTGAGTCATCGCTCCGCGCATGGACGCCTGACACTTCCCTGCACGTTAGGAAGCTCCGACCAAATCCTCAGCCACGGTCTGCAGGAGGCGCGGTTCCATTTCATAGATGCTGCAACATGCATTTGTGGAGCCGCTCCTCATTATTGCCAGTGAACTGGAAAATAAGTTGCCAGCCGATGATGCAGAGTCTGAGATAATGCTCGCCTCTTTAGACGCAGCTATCTGAGCCAGAACTCTCCATGACGCCTGAATCGCTGAAACGCTGCCTGTTGTCACATGAAGGTCGCCGTGGCTCCCGGGCTGGCGAGCACTCACACATGAGGCCAGTGAGAAAAAGTCATCACTGAACTGAGGGTAAATGTAATTGTGTTTCATTTGTTTTCAAGCCTCAACAGGCAGATCACACGTCGACAGCGCGCGAGGCTTCTGTGCCACAGCAGCAGGTTATCAAGACGGGTGTTCCCTCCCAGCGTGCTCCCACACTTCACTGCTCTTCATGCAGCAGCTCTCTTTTCCTGGTGAGACGCTCCGCTCATTACGCTGGTGAGCACTTCTAGTGGGGCGTCACTGAAACAAAGGTCTCAGCACCAGCACCGAGAGGAAGCCACGGAATAGACGCTTCATTCTTTCGGATGCTTGGTGTTTGTCAGGCTGTTTCACACAACTTCAGCTTTCAGTCCACGGAGGTGAACTTCATCCCTGAAGCAGCCTAAGTGTGCGAGGTGAAGTGGAGATGCGGGTTTGAAGCAACTTTCAACCCACCGCTGGTGTTAGCAGAGAGCTGACAGCTCCTGTCATGATTAGCGGGCAGACTTGGATTTGTTGCTGTGGGAGGAAAGTGTCAAGTCCAAGTCCAAGTTCCTCAATTGCACCGCATTTTCTTTGGCTTTCTTTCCGTCAACAACCATCATGCGATTTAGAGGTCACCTGTTGTGTTGCGTGTAGTGCTCTGAAACAATAGAAGTAATGTGTAGGTTGTTGAATCTCCATATCTTTGAGAGGTAGGTCGCCTCACTGTCAAACCCGTGAGCGCCACCCTGTGGCAACTTTATGTCCAATTTTCAACCTGTTGCATGTGCGTTTTATCGGCTAATCATTAATTTCTCAATGTTTTTCAAATGGGTTTATGAATTTTGTTTTTCTGCTGTTGAATTTGCAGATCGGCAAAGAGCAACTGTCGCATGCTGCTTAAAACAAAGCGAACGGCGTAATATTACTGCGATGTTTGTTCAAGTTGATGTGCTGATGTATATGTCAGGATTAGCGATGAGCTAGTGCAGACACTAGGACTGGATCACTCTTGAGGACAACCGATATCAGCCACCGATATTTAAAGGAAAACAAAAGAAATCTGTCGACTACTGGAGCTAACACACACTCTCTCTAAGACTAGGCTAGGCTGCCTTTGTTCTTTAGCTGAAAGGCTTGTAATATGTGTGTAACACCACGTTTATTATTCTGTTAAAGATGTGGCGGAGTGCCGTCGCCCTCATAAACTGTTGTGGTCTTTAGATCATCTTCAGATCAGGGGTTCTTAACCTTTATGATCTGGGGCCCATTCAAGTAATAGAACTGATTCACGACTCTGCATTTCATTTCTGATCAATAACCACGTTCAATCTACTCACACATAAACAAACCAAAACCTTGTGAACTGACATGAAACCATGTGACCATCGCAAAGATATTCGGCATCGAAAAGTCCAACCAGCAGCAGAACCAGGTGCAAGTCATATTCATCAAATTTACTAAAGAAAAAGGAAAAGAAAATACACTTGATGCAAACTGTTGAGAAAATTGGATAAACTGAATAAAATTCTGAATAAAATAAATATAATGAAACCAGGTCTAAATATCATAAAATAAAAATGATATATTTTATTTAAACTCCAAAGAAGATGTAACTAACAGTAAAATGTTGAATGCTAATTGATTTTCAAAACTGCTGCTTTCATGAGCAGTTTTTACTCTTGAGGGACGCATCACTTTATCTTTTTTTTTCTCTTCAAGAACTTCTCCATAGTTGTTAACTATCTCAGATTTGCAGCTGTCAAGTCAATTGGATAACACACTACTGCCACCATACATGGCTAATGCATTAAAACTGAGCATGTTGTGGCCCTCACGGCCCAAAGGTGTAAAACAAAAAAACTTTGAGCCTCCCTCTAGGAGGCGCTCACGGCCCAACCATAGGTGCCCGGCCCCATGGTTAAGAATCCCTGCTTTAGATTACAATAATAAAGATGTCGTTCACGTGCCGAGACTGGTGAGGAGCGAAATAAGGTGATGAAGTAGAAGACATCAAAACAAAGTAGGAACAGATGTTTGGCTTACGTGGAGACGTGCCTCTTCGTGATTTACAAGCCCGCTATTGTGCTCACACTGCCCCGAGCTGAGTAGAAAAAATAGGCCATAGCCTGGAGCGAAGCCGTGCATCTTTGAATGCTGAACTCAGAGTCGCTTGTCTTTGACTTTTGACTTAAACTCCTCGTAGTATCTGAACTCAGTGACGACTCAAGACTGAGTACTCACGCTGGTATCAATCTGAAATAAAATGGGTGTTGAAAATCCCAGTTAGTTAGGGGAGCAGGGAACAGGAAGCAAAACTTGTCAAGGAAGCGAACAGCTCAAACAGTGTGACAACCTTTTATTCAACCTTGAACCAGTAAACAGAGTCATTTGCATCTCTCATCCTTTCAGTCAAGTATGAACATTTAACATGACTGTAACCCTAAAAAACGTTCAAATTACCCAACTACTACAACACTTTTCTATTGCTTTACCTACATGAAAACACCAACATTTACCCAAACAGTTCAGGACCCACAGTCCTTTGCGACCCAGGTCGCCACACTGCCTTCTGCTAATCGTAGCTACAGACCAGGGCTCCAGTTCCCAGTTCCACTTTAGCTTCAAGAGATTGAATCAGTCCGATATGTTGCAGATCTAAAGCAGGTTTTTGTGCAGGGTGAGGTGCGAAGGCCTCAGAACTGGTCCCGCCCCCAGTTGGATGAGAACAGTTGGAAGTGAAAGTTAGTTGAGTTTAACAGCGTTGTGTGGGGCCGGAGATGTGAAGTGACTTGAACACAGGTCCATATGTTTTGGCAAACTTGCTACGTTAAAACTCACCATATATATATATCCGATCTTTGACTATGTCTCTTGGTTTTATTCTCCTGTCAAATCATCCAGCACAGCGACTTGGACAAGACTCTGTCGGCACCTGAACAACATGGGTCTGATCAGCAGTAGCCACCAAACTAGCCACTTTAAAAGTCAACAGCCTGGACCCTGAGTCAGGCAGAAACTTGGTGACAACATGCCTCACTGATGCTGGTGGAAATGGCTTTTTTTTTCCCCCGAAACAAAAAGCTATTAAAAAGGAAAAGTGTTGGACGATCAGTCGACCTGTCAGCTGACTGCTGCGACTGAGCCTGAACACACTCCATTTAGGTAATGGCACTGGAGCCATTGAAAGCCAATTACCGGGAACACTTCATCATAACATTCCAGTCCGGCCACTCGTTGTCTTCATATGCTGTGATTCCTATAATTACCCCCCTGACCCCCTCCCAGGTCTCCACCCCTCCCTCCCCCTCTCAGCTGAAAGCCACCGACGTCGCACCACGGACTCGCCGATGTGCTGATAAATAGTTAAATCCAGTTATTGACTGGAACCAAAATGTGAAGAGAGGATTCTGCGGGGACCAAAGCGGAGTGGGAGCTGCTCTCTGCTCTAATTGGCCCCTGCTCACCTCCTGGTTCACTTCCTGGCAGCGTGAGAGAGCAGAGACCAAGTCCGCGGCCCACTCTAAGTGGTCCAATAATGAAAGGCCTCAGAGATGGAGGGAATAAAACACCGAGCCACTCGCAGTAAAACTCACTCTTCTTGTCTAATTGCTCCTCTTGTGCGACTGTCTTTTGGAGAACGCCGTTGACATTTATTGTTTTTCAGGCCGGTCTGACTCTCACCTGCAGAGACTGTCGCGCAGCCTCTGTCCAACATTGTGACTCTCCAGAGAATATGCAGATATGAGGAGACGGGGTTTATGATCCAGAACTCCTGGGCTCAGAGACGGAACAATAAGTGACAGCAGTTAAAGTCACAGGAAGAGAATCTGCGAATCATTTGTGAAAAGAAAGTGGGAATAATGAGATCGGCGTATCAGTGGGATCCTGACTCGAACGCGGCAATTACGGGGGACTGTGACAGTCGGACATTCGTTTGTCGAACATTAGGCTGAGGGACTTTGTCACCGAGGAGATAAATAATGAGAGAAAAAGCGACATTTGTTCGGAATATTCTCAGCGTTTTTATGTTGTCGCGGTGGAGCGATCGTCGCAGCTGGCAGGCGATTCTGTTTGGAAGACGGCTCCTCGTCTGATCCGCCTTCGCAAATGCACCTTCGGGGAGTCAAAATTGGAAATGAAGTGCAGCATACAAGTGTTACATTTGCTCGTGTTTTGATACCTTTTTGACAGGTTTACGAAAAAGGAGAGTATCGTCCACAATAACAAACTTCAGGAACCATGTTATCTGTATCTCAGTACGTTGCAAATACAACAAACTATATAAACAATACTACAAAAAATACTCCTTCGTTCCTTGTCTAACCATGACTTCAAGTATTCCTTGTGAGAAATGAAGCACTGCCACAAATAGTGGAGGACATGGCGGAACTGAAGGACGCTTGTTCCCTTATGGGGACCGCAGTGGGCTGTAGCTCTATCCTCGCGACTTTGGGCAAGAAGTGCAGGCCATTCAGTCAAACTCTGGATGTTTTTGGACTGTGGGAGGAAACTGGAGTAAACCCACTCATGCACGGCGAGAACAACCTCCACACTGATGTTTCCTCAAGGCTGGAAACTTGCAACCTTCTTGCTGTGAGGCAGGGTTGGTGAGTGTACACACAGAAGGAAGAACAGTGAAGTTTGTGACATGTGATAAGAGACATGGCACGATGAAGTGAAATGAAAGGAAGGGTGGTCAAGATCAAATCCTGCCATTGATGCCAAGAGTTTGGACAATCAGTCCTGCATTTCTCCCAAACATTAGCACCGCCACATTGTCACATTTGGATTTTTTTTTTACTTAGATGCGTGACAGTTTTCCTTGCAAATCTCCCCGCAAAAAACGTAAAGACCAAGTGTCCAGAAATGGACTTTTTATTGTGTCAAGTACCATTAAAAGCAGTTTTGTCCTGAGACAACTATTCAGCGTGAGAGCAAATAATCACATCTGGTGTGTGAAGGACAGCAAACGCCGGAGTGAGCAGCCGCAACATCGTATCCTCTTCCAGATTTTTCAAAATGTCGTCATCACAGAGAATATTTTGTGAGCAAGTTGTTGCCACCTAGAGGTACACACACCAGAAGACAGACATATTGCTCCGTCCAAACCTACAATAAGGAGAGAGCCATGACAAACATTCACAGTTTCATCCAAATTCCAGCTCACACAGGCGCTCTGGCTTACATAATGGCGGTAAGCCTGGCGGCGGCTGTCCTCGGCCGCCGCCCTCAGATGAAAAACAAATGAAGCACTTTGAGGCTGAGCCGATTCCCCTCCCGTCCTGCGTCTCCATCTGTCACTCTCAGCAACTTACTCTCAGCAAGTGCAGCTTTCTGCGTGACCTCTATCCCGGCGCACAAGATGAACCAAGTGGCTGCGCTCTCTGTCCTCTGTCTTCGTCGTGCCTGAGAAGCCGGGCCACCGCAGCCGCCAGGACACCTGCCATCGCACTGTTGTACTCAGACCCATTCACCTGTCAGAATATTTCACACCGTCAGATGCTGAAGAAGAGAGTACTTCGTACTGCTCCTCCAACTCCTCCAAGTAAAAGAATTAATCGTCAAGTTGACAGGCTTTTGCTATTGAGGTTGGGAAGACCAGGAAGTCTTCACTGCACTTAAAGCTTGAGGCTTGTGGACTCCTGTTGCTCGTGAAGTGCTAATGACATTTATCACATCATTTTTAAACCGAGAGCGCCACCTACTCAGCACTGAAAATAAAGACACTGTTTCATGAAGCCCCAGAAGTCCATCATGTACACTAGATGGCGCTCTCTGCTCCAAAATCTTCGGGTTTGAATAGTGATAGTTAGTAAGTGACTGCCACTCTACATTAACTTTAGATGTAAATCAGTCACTTTCAGCATAAACTTTACACCGACCACAAAACACTCAGGCGATAGTGTGAGTAAATATCAGCTTTGAATTTTGTGAAGATGTTTTCTCACCACTGTATGACAGTGCATTTCAACCTTTTTCAAGCCGCGGCTCACTTTGTTCATTGCAAAACACCAGCGGCTCACCACCGAAGGAACCTAGGGCGAAGTCTTTGTCAAAATCCCTTCTACTTCGTGAAAATATTTAGCTGCTGACACTCGCCTATTTGCCGCAACAAATTGCTGAAAATGTTTAAAAATGTCTCTCCATGAGGTTGGCAGTAAAATGTGCCATGATTTATTTATTCATTTTAAATCACAATCTCGTATGTATTTTTGAGACTAACTCGCAAGTTTCTGGTCAGAGTTCATCCAAAAGGAGAAAAAAATCTGACAATTAACGTCAAACAATTTCTAGTTCGGGAAATTTCCAAACAAATGTTTTACACTCTTTGCCTCAGCTTGCGTCATAACCACAATGATTCTTTCTCTCTTCACATTTTGGAGCAAATTTGTTTGGTTCTGCATTTAGTTTTAGCCAACTTTTAAACAACAAAGCAAACTTCGATTCTCATTGAAGTCATGCTTCATGTCAGTTTGTCTTTGGTGTACAATGTGTGTCTGGTGAAGTTAAAGTCCCATCAGGTTTAAAAACATTTGACGAAGAAGCGTTTGACCGGCTTCTTTGCTGTGAGTGTGTCGGACGAGGAGCATCCTATGCAGTTCCGTTGCAAGTGATGGATGAGTTGATGCATCAGCATAGATCTATAGTGTATAGAAAGAGTGTGACCAAATCCACATAATCTCCACCGGGGCTAGGTACGCCAACACGTTCCATTTGTTCATGACTTCATGTCATGAACAAATGGAACGTGTTGGCTCATTTCCCACGGCACAGCGGACACACTAGCATGCCGCGGCACACCGATTGAAAAACGCTGATCTAGGATTCATCGTCTTTATTTGGCATATGCTTAAGGAATTTTTAAAGCGATCGGTTTTCTTGTAGGAAGTAATATACAGAAAAGATGGACTGAATAAATGAATGAGGCGGTAAAAGAGTCATGTAACCACAGCTGTAGTTGCTGTAGTAACTCAATGTTGAAGCGTGAGGGAATCAAATGTATTTTCTTTCTTTGAGCTTTCTACCTCACAGAAAGAGAAAAATACTTTCAGTATTTTTTATGAGTTGATCCTCCCAAACTCCACCTGCTTTGTGTCAAGGACCCCCAGCGGAGTCAGAGGTGAAACGTCGCCTCAACCACACACTGAGTGATGTCCTCACTCAGCTGTGTTTAAACAAAGGTCGGCAGTTTAGTTAATGGCCCTCCATGTATTCTGGTGAGGGCTGGACGCTGGCAGACGGGTTGTGATTTCAAGTGACCTTGCCCTCAGGCTGCATTTTGTCTGCTTTCCGGTGGGTTGGGTTAGGTTGGGTAGCTTGCCAAACAAATGACAGACAACTCCTCCATGACTGCGCTGGAACAGGTCAGGCTTGGACGCCCTCGTGTGAAAGGATTTTGGCAGCCAAGTACCTGAAGATTTGGTTTACTGCTGGAGCAGAATGTGACCCCGACAAAGTTAAAAAGTCAGTGTTAAACAAAGTACGCTTCTTTTGAGCCTCATCCTTAGGTATTGACCGCAAGCTCAGTTTTTGCTTGTGACACTCTTCAGGCTTTAGACTCGCGGCATGTATAAGTAGGCCATGAATGTTCCTTAACAGCAGCCATCTTCATGAAGACGTCACATTTACAACAGCCTCTTTTCAAGCGCAGTTTTCACCTGGTTGCATCAGATTGCATCACCCTGTGGCGAAGTTTTTAATTGGTCCTTTGAACAATATATACAGACATCTGCACTTTTGTCTCTTCACTGTGCAAAGAAGCATAAGACGGTAGAAATCCTGAGAGATGGAACAAAGGAAGGGTGAAGAGGCGAAGCTGCGCTGTCCTGTATACGCCAGGTCGATGACACGCAAGAGAGACAGGTGGAGTCCAGGTCATAAGCAGATGGAAGCGGGAACGATGACAACAGTCACTATTCTATAAGCTGCACGAGCAACAGATGCTTTTCAGCTACAGAGCTTTGGGAAAGAAATCTAGCTAGAAGAACAAGATAACTGATACCAGTCAATGTAGTTTTTATAGTTAAGGTTCCTTTCATGGTCTTCAGTCTAGTCCACTTTTAGACAACCAAAGGTTTGAGTATATTAGTCGTGTTTAAGGTCATTTTTAACCTTAGTTTTAGTCATTAAAAGTTGTATTTAGTCTCTTTTTAGTGATGCAACTGTATTCCACACCTTTTAATGTAGTATCTAGTGAGTACTTTGTAGTGTAGAAGAAACACTTATAAGGTATAAGATACACTGCTACAGACCTATTTGATTTAAAAAACAATGTGAAATAATATTTAACATAAAAAGCAGACTTAGTAAGTCTGAGACAGTTATGTAGGAGGCGCTGTTTACCAGCATTAACAGCTGACTTTAAATGAGGAAACAATATAAAATGCTTTTCCAGCTTATTTTATTTTGCACCTAAAAAAAAAGGAAATATTGCAAGAACACGCTTCTGTATCACTGGCAGTGAGCTGCGGCTCATGAATTAGCATTTCCTCCAGACTTTGGTCAACTAAAACTCAGAGACATTTTATCACAGCTGTTATTTTTTTGGCTCAGATTGAGTCTTGTTTTTATTCCTCTACAGTGGTACATCACATATTTATTAACAGTTGTTGTCAAAAAGAAAGAAAAAAAAAACATTTGTTTTTTAATTATGTGTTTTCAAAATGATATTTTTTCATGAGGCTGATTCTGTGCACAAAACTGAATCAAAATAACACTAATAAACGAATGAGTATTTTACTGTATGAGTACTGTATGCCAATTTTATTTTGTTCCCATGGACTGGTGCAAACAAGGACGCTGCTTATGGTGCATTCAATATATCTGTACAATACGTTTTAAGCGCTATTGCTGTGGAGCAATAACATCTTTGGCTGAAGGCCCCTGACACAACACATCCCATGCCCACTTTATTTGAACATATTCTGAATGCAGCACGACATGGTGATAAAAATCTCCCTGCACCGTAACACACTGCGCTGTTTGAGTTGCTTCCGGTTTGTGAGAACCAAAATATTCTATCTAAATTGTTTGTTTATTCGTTTCGCTTTTTTCCCAACTGAAACAACTTTGGTTTATAATGTTCATTTAAATACCACACTTGAATGAACAAAAGATGCACAGATCTGTTTCCAATTTGCACTGTCTGTGATAAATTATAACATTTATATAACATTATAACATCATTTCTCCTCCTAAAACACACTCAGAACTTCACTGTGAGCTTCCTAGAAACCAGATGAGGACTTAAAACTCTATTGCCATTTGGCAGCAATGCCCCTCCACATGTGAGGATTGAGGGCTGAACTGGTCACATGACTTTCAGCAGAAATTTCTGGGCGTGCTCTGATCTTGGTCCGGCGTCAGGTGGTCTCGACTTCAACCCCAGCCTCATACTCAGGAGGCTTAGCAGCCAGATGAAGAGCTACCTCCAGACTTCAGCAGCAAAGAGAACGACTGAAGATTTGTACTCCCCACACAGACGGTGGACACCGAGGCGCATTTTATTCAGAGGAAACATCAATCAGAATTCTCAAATTGGACTCAGTGTGAGACAAAAGCTGCGCTGGTTATACATCTCAAGCCTTTTACCAAATCCAATTAGCACCTACTGTACTTGAAGTGAAGGAAACAGCTCGGAATAGTACATGAATTCATTATTGAAGACTTCTTCAGAGCCTTTTTTTTTTTTTTTTATGGTTGGGAAATGAGCGGCTCAGTGGCTGCACATGTACTGATTATTCTTCTGTGAACACCTCGAGTCTTCCTCCTAATACATGAACGCCACACAAAGCTGAAACATCCTTCCAGCCTCCTTCCCTTCCCTTCAATCTGCGCGTCTCTTTTTTGCATTTCCATCCTGCCAGCCTCCGACGCAGCGCTGCGCTGGAAGAATGGGCATGTTGACACACAGAGCCTCTTCCAAAGGTGGAAGAAAAGAGAAAATCATAACAGTGTTATTACACAGCCTGCTCTTTCTCAAAGCAATCACACTCAGCGAGCGCCTTCAGGAGCGGCGTGCGCGCGGCTAATGGAAATTTAATCAGCAACCGCGGCGGACAGCAGCCGCAACGCAAAAGATGATAAATAGAAGAAAGATGCAAATGCTATTTATTTAACAGAAGCCTCTCTGACATGCCTGATAATGTGTCCTAACACAGCCTCCTCCAGACTGGCTGTTCCATATTTCACAGCCCATCGTTCCAGGAGAAATTGTCCTCTTCATGGGAGTGATTTCATCTCGGTGACTGTGCACCTGAACTCCGTGTGCCGGACTAAATTAATAAAGAGCATCATAATATTTCAAGCCAACAGGGAGTAAACACAGACTTCAGTGTGTCATATTACACATTCGGCGACAGGATTTGTTCTGGTTTAGATGAGATCAAAACTCTCTTTAACCTTCGACGCTCTCAAACAGAAGTAAAGACGGGGAAAGACAGTGACATTTGTGGAGCTCTGCATGCTACAGTGACACGTTTCATTGCATGAATCATTTATATCTGACTGTGTTTCACCTCAGACTCTCTCAAGAGTCCCCAAGTGTCTCATAACTTCTCCAAACTGATGCTAAAACCGGCTCCTTTCAACGCCAGCGAGGGCTGAATATATATGAGGTTATTCTGAAAGTTCAGATGTATCACAGTCATTGCAACAACAAACAACTGGCTGATGACGTGGTCTGTCAAGCCCACAGGTGCAGTTCGCCGGTGAGTTGGATGTTGCAAGGAAAGGACGGATCGAGTCATCTGGTGATGTTGGAGACCGTAGTTCTCATTCAGAAAGGGTGGGAGTGTCTGGCTGTGGTAGAGTCTCAAGGGTCAGTGAGACTGAGGACGACCGGAAACCATTCTGCGATGTGACTCACACTCACAGCGAGTCCTGTGGTCAGTGTCCTGTCATAGAGAGTGTGTGTAGGAGAATACTCATTTTTAGCTCTGAGTTTAGCAACTGAGTTAGATATGAGTCATATCTTATTTCAAGTCGGAGGCAAATCAAATGTCAGTGGCCACTCATCCTGTGACCATACCATACACCGTAATGCATTATGGCGTAGCGGGTCAACCGCTTCACCGGTTCGCGTCACTGTTTTTTAAACTGTGATCCTGGTGCAAGCGTGCTGGTTGTTAATTTTAATGTTGGTAAAACATGAGCTTTTCTAGTTTCCAGAGTGAGAGAAGAGCCAAGGACTCGGGTCTCTGGAGTGAGAAAGTTGCACTGAATAGCCTGGGTAGCAGCCACAAGACGCCCAAACATCACTTTCAGCCCAACCTCTTGACACAGTTTGACATGTTCATGGCACTTTCTTTCTGAAAAGGTTCGACGACCAAGATCTGACTCCAAGCACATGTGCTGCTGTTTCGTAAGATGTGCATCAGAATGCCACTCATGTTTGCTGAAGTTCATCTCACTTAAGTCATTGAGGATTCATTCGGCATCAAGTACTTGACATGTTTTAATCAACCCATGCGTTCTGCCTCTGCTCAAGTGTCATGTAGGTAAGTGCCGGTGAACTCAAGATCAGATCACGGCAACAAACAGAGGCAGAAGTCAATCATCTCTCCTCACTCACAAGAGATTTATTTAGAGTTTATCAAATGTTTCTGTTCATGCTGATCAATTAAGTTCATTTCTCTAATTTTTCCAGGCACCAAGTGCGGTTTGTTCCGGTGTGAAACAGTTTCCCTGACTACCAACGGTGCAGGCTTGTGGACAACTGCATTATTTTTTTGACGCTTGTGTGGAACCATAACTGCTGACAAGCGATGACACGGGCCACACGTAATGGATACATGAAAGTTGAGTCAGCGATTTGATTCCATGCTGTGTTTTATTCACTCACATTTGTTCTTGTTTTTCACCACAGCAGATTGTGTGACCGGAAGTAATAGAAATAAATGGAGAAATTTTTAGACCGTAGTAAGTAATCCAAGATTATAAGCAACATTAATAATAAAAGCAATAACAAGAGTAACTTTTGAATCATTTTCATGGCGGATGCCTCTTCTTCCCTGCCCTGCAAAATGCCTGTGCCTGTACCTGGTCTCTCACCCTCAGCAGGTCGGCTTTTTGATCTGTCTCTTTGTGTTTGTCTTCATGTTTTCAACAAAGAGCCTGATGTTTTCATTTTCCATTTCTTCTGCTGCTGATTTGATCGTCATGTTTTTGCCATCGCGACCAATCTCGAGACTCTCTCCTCCGTCTCCTCTGAGGCATGTTTCATTCTGTCCGCTGATCCCATCACTGGGTTATTGACATGCTGAAGTATTTGATTTTTCACTCAGTGTTTTACTGTTTTCCTGTCCCAGTTCTTGTGTTTAGACCTGGATGATGCTTGTGTTTTGTTACAGATTATGTTTTTTTCTTTAATTTGGCCACGTCCTCTCCCATCATATCTTGAATACGGTAGCTATAAAAACTGTGAAACCACAAATAGCTCTTCTTGCAGTGACATCTTTTTCTTCCTTGTCGACTCCGATAACTAGCATTTTACAATATCTTTTGTCGACTTGTGTTGAATTGCGATTACACAAGTGACTGTTTAAGGACAAAGAAAATTATGCATAAATAACACATGAACATTAGCTTACGCTCATCGTCTTCATCAGTGTAGTGCGGGAAAACAAGATACTATGTTGTGAATGAATTTGTTTCTCACTGCATTGTTCGCCCATGTCCTGGCAAAGTGCTCAGCATTGTACGGCAACGGAGCCACATGCTGTGACCTCCCAAAATAGATTTTATTTCTATTTAATTTAGAAATGAAATATTTTTTTTGTGATCAGTATTACAGTTACTATATCATGCTGTATGTCACTTTCGCTTTTACTTACAATTTTTTCATCACTAGAGCATTTTTATGAGCCATTTGTCATGTTTTATCAAGTTTTATTTCTAAAAAATACTGATATGAATGTTACATTAACATTCATGTCAGTATTACATTAACATGAACATTCATATCAGTATAACTTTCATTTCAAGTGTGTAGATTGAAAGACACTAAATGCCTTTTCACAGTAAAAGTCTTAAGAGTACTTCAGATTTTTGGATCTTTATTTTGACCCAAAAAGTGTCACCTATTTTCTCCAAGGATGTGAAGAACCACAATGAGTTTGTTGCGTGAGCGCGCTAACATTGTTACACTTTATTTCTTGCCACGAGTATTAATAATTAAAGCACATAAGAACAATTTGCAATGTAAATGACATCACGTATGAATTATTTAGGTGAACATAAGCCATAACTCAATCGCGCTGCAATATCACTGTTCAAGAAGAAGCTTGTCGGTGTAAATATCAAGTTAAAAGTGCTGAAACAACTAAAGTGTTCAGAATGCAAATGTCTGCCTAGAAATATAGTTGTGTTTGCACTGCTGCTTGTTTCATTAATGTCATTTCTGATACACTCTTTTTGTTGGTAGAGTTTCTTTGGTTTGTGTAAGTGACCAACAGTGAGAAAGTCATGGAGGGTTGGGTTATTCTCAAATGAAAAAGATGGATAAATACGAATGGATGGATGAACTCATATTCATCTCTCTGTCGAGAGGATCTCTGGAATGATAAAACAAACCTTGTTTGTTTGCTGGTCCGGTTTCAGCATCTTTTTACAGCGTTTATCCTCATAATGTAGCTTCATTGGGATCTGGGTTTGTTTTTGCTCTGCAATTTCCTCATGAAGCCTCCGCCTTAGTGCTCATTAAATCTTCATTCTGGACCAGAATCCCTTCAGCCATGACGACCAAAGTGCACGTGGAGCCCAGCAGGTCATTAGCGGTAATATAACGGTTGACGAAGCCGCTGGACTGCGTCCTGCACGAGAGCGTGACTTCACTCATTTGCTTTTTATGTCGCGTTGCACAGCTGCTTGAGTCTGACTGACGCGTTTCCACAAAGCTGCATCTCCTCCAAGCTCGGCAGTAAACTTCCTGTGAGTCTCACCAACACAATCTCACTCTCAGATAGCCACGTTCCTCCGCTGACTTTAGCATCCTGTGTTGACTCAGACCTCATCCTTGGGTGTGCGTGTTGAGGCGTTCTCGCAGCATGACACATGGAAGAAAGTTGGAGGTTGGGGAGGATGCTCCAGAGTGTCCCTTGGCATATAAAGAGTCTTTCAGTCACGGTGACGTCTGAGGCCCCATTAGTAAGGAGGAGAGCCACATGAGATGTTATACACATCAAGTGATGTCCTTTCTGACACCTGACCTTCACCTCTATACCCAACCTACCCTCTTGGAATGTCACACTAGAAAGAAAAGAACACCGAAGACAGACTTCAGTGTCAACATGGGACTTACAGGTCACTTGAAGACAGTCGCTGACAGTGATCGACGTCTCGATGAACCTCAGCGTGGGAGGCAGTTCTGAGGAAAGTGATCTGACTCTGCAGTGCAAAGCTGCTTTTACTGTTGTCCAGCAAATACAGTTTAGACTCAATGGTCAAGGTCATTTCTCATTATTCCCTCCACTGATCGACTGTGAACGTGACGGGGTTGTCACCTCACTGTGTCGATGACACGCTACTTGGTGACACCTGTCGCTTCACTGGACCATGGGCACAGGCAGTGGCAGTCTTAGGTGCAGGCGAGTCAAGGCAGCATGAGCCATGTAAAAATAAATACAGCAGCACCGGGGGACGGGCGCCATGTTACTCAGGTGCAACACACGACTGTCACACTCTGACACTGTCAGGAGGACTGGAATCTTCCCCAACACTTGTGTCCCTCCTTAGCTATCATCCCATCCTGCCTGACACGACGACGGACGTCATTATTCTTGTTAGCTCAATTTGTTTTGTTGAGATGATTTCAAGAAAAAATGCAAAGGAAGCAGGATTCATTTTTCTTCCAAGAAACTGCAGGTGATGGGTCCAACGTTGCCCCAGCAGCAGAGGATTCAGGCTGTTCACGTCTAAACTGGTATTGAGAGAAATGTATCGAAATTTAATAGAAACCTATGATGATATTTTGGGATTATTGTTAAAAACAGTGCATGGCCTTGTTATTTCGTTAGATATTTCAAACAGGGTCACGGTAAAATGCATCAATAGAAAAAATAAATGCACAAGAGACAGTAACCTTGTCATCAATCACGGGGCTGTCCTTCTACACTACCTCAAAGTCATGTGACCTGATGCTTTACTGAGCATAACAGCCAGATTGAATTGATTTGAATAGACTCAGATCGGGATCCTTCATGTAGCACAAAATGACTCTACACTCACGCTGTCACTCAAAAAAGGCAAGTTTAAGCTGTTCAATTCAACACGGACCGCCACTGTGCACAAGGGTCCGCTGACGTAGTTCCAGGAATCAAGCATCTGACTCACTTCCTTCCACTGTTTCTGACACTTCAGTCAAGTCTCAAACCTACAAACCTCATGTCCTCCTTCACCACCTCCATAAACCTCCTCTTTGGCCTTCCTCTCCACCTTCTGCCTGGCAGTTCCAACCTCTCACTTTCTCCCCTCAGTCTATGAGCCAAAAAAAAAAAGTAAATTATTATCATATTCAGACGCGTGACGTGTCAATCAAAAGCACCAGGAACATTTTTGGTTTGTTTGTTTGTTTTTTCCTGTAGCCCACGAGTGCTTTAAAAACATTGCTAGTCCAAATAAAATTCAGCAGTCAAAGTGTCCAAAATGAAGATCCCAATGTGTTTTGATCCAACAGAGTGACAGTTGTGTCCGTCTGACAAAGGTCTAACATAACATACACTAAACACTATAAATGAATTTACGATGTTGACAGATGTAACGTCAAGCGTGTTTGGGAGGAAGGCACAGTGACTGTGAAAGCGAGGCAGGAGGGAAAGACTTACTGCGTTGAGGTGCCTGATTGTGTTTCCTTGTCGATTAACAGACATTTATTTTAATAGATTTCTTCATGAAAAGCAGCTCCTACTGAGCCTGAATCAATGACTCTATGCTGAGGTGATAATAACCAAAAAAAAATTTTTAATCTTAGTTTTACCTGTTCAAATGTGAGCTTGTATGTGAGTCACTGTGTAAACACCCCTGGTTTCTACACAGCAGTCACATGCCACCAAACTTGCATTGACAGGGTCAAGCTCCTCGACATGACTGACTGAGGACAGGTGGCTTATGAGATCTAACAGGGAAAACAAAAATAACAGAAAGAAAACTTTTTACCTAAAATGTTACAAACTGTGCTGATATTTGTTGAGGAATCATTTTATTCCACGCTGTCTTCTCAGTAACTTCCACCGACATCATCGAGACCTTTGAGTCAAAGCCAGTTGTCTAGCTTTGTAAATACAGTTGAAACTTCCAAACTGTCCGTGTTTATTTTCCTCCTCTGACCCCGAAACGTACCGCCTTATCCGACTTTAAATTGTCTACAGGTGGTGAGTGAAAGGGTTGTTTGTGTCTGTTTGAGGTGAACTTCACATCTCTACCTGCGTCCACTGGGACACGCTCCAGTTTACCACTGATCCCGCGGTTAGAGAGTAAATGAAGCGGTGTCCACAGCAAACCATGCTCTGGCAGAGCAGTGAGTCGCCTCGCTGAAAGAGGTGACGGTTTATAAACCCTGACTGTTGCTGGTGTGCTATCAAACTTTTGGAGCCTTTTTATTGGGGATGGGTTGGTGAGGCTTCATGAAACAGGTGGTCGTTCAAATCCACAGATGTTTGAGCAGAGACTGCCATCTAGTGGGCTCTGAAAGTCAGGACACTGTTTCATAAGGCCTCATTTAGTGCATCCATAAATAGTTGCCATGTCTGTCTACTGAGCCAAGATGAACTGACTCTGACTCTCACCCACTTCACGCGTGATGGAAGAGTGACATTCTCAGGTGAGAGGAAACATCTGGTTGAACTTAATAAACAACAAAATGACAACAATTTATAGAGTTCTGCAATCGACTGGCAACGTGGGTGGCGGAGCTTCATTTGTTTGAGACAAAAATACGACCAATTCAGAACTAAATGATGCAACTTTAATCCAATCTAACAAATGAAGTGATTTAAAATGAATGAGTTAATTGAAAAAGAAAGGCCATTTATAATGAGCGCTCATCATATCCAGCCATGTGTAAAGGTGTGAAATGGATACTGGCTTGGAGCAGTTTGTTGTGTCGAACAAGTGCGAGAGTCACAGGGTGAAATGGAGACGATATGCTGACAAACAACAGCGTTATTAAAAAAGAAAAGAAAGCACTGTCACTGTCTTCTTTTTGTTTGCTCCAATTACTTGAACTGTGCGGAGCTGCTTTTCAGAAAGGTTTTCTAAACAAGGCCACAAGAGACCGGAGTGTCGCACCACCCTTTTTTTCCCCACCAGGAACTGGGCCACATGTTCTTCAGCAGAGATTTCAACAGAAAAACATGACGCTGAGAGAGGCAACCCACAACACCCTGTGACTCATTTTGCCGTTGACCCCCTCATGAGCCCGACTCTCTTACGTGTCAACACATTCGCTTCTCCACTGATCCTGACATTTCCCAGTGATCAAAGGGTCTCCTCATTATTGCGCTCCTGCGCCTTGGCCATTTCCTGCTGATACGTGATGAAAGATAGAAAATGACTAAGTTTCTGCGTGACTTTCATGCGTGAGCATGAATTTCTATTAACAATTTTGAATGAAAGTTAAATAAGGCTTTTTTTTCCTGACAAGAAATTCGTTTTTTTATTGACTCAATGAGTTCTTTTCTCCAATTGCTCAAGGGCTTCATTTGAGTCACACACCATCCATGTCAATTCCGACAGGTTGAAGGTTAGAATTCCAACTAGACCAGTCTTTATGACCCAGAATGACGATTCTTTATTCTTTATCAGAAAATGCTGGTTCCAGGTGAGGAACCACTTCCTGCCTTAAGATTGTGAGATCAACAGTTGGATGAGTGCAGCATCTCTAGTCACGAATACGGCGTATCAGTCTCTCCCAGTGAAGACACAGCGGAGACAAAGCTCTGTCCTTCAGATACGGACGTTTCCTTCTCCTGCCAGTCACTGCCAAACTCGGTCACAAGAATACGAGGAGCTTCATTTTCTCTGCTGGATGTCTGGACTGGAGCAGAGTTGTGGAAGAGAGACTCTAGTAAAGGCACTGTTTTCTCATCTTCATTCTGATACCCTACAGACAAAAATGTGTCTGGCCCATGAAGGAAATGAGATGGTTCAGTCATGTTGGTCATTCGCTGTCCAAATTGTCATTTTGGTGTTCTTGTAGGTCGCCCCAAAGGCCCTGACCCCAACCTCTCTTCTTCTGAATGGCAGGTGGGAGGGGAAACATTTGACTGTATCAGTGTTGCCAACTCCCCAGCCAGGAAAGTTGCTATTGGTGGCACCAGTAGTAGACTAGTGTAGTTAAGTCAGTGTTCGCTGGATCCTCTCCTGGATAGGAACCGCTGAGTCCCTCACCCAGGCTGCTGAAGCTTGAGTTTGTTACTCCGGCAGAGGTGCAACTACCGAACAAGCAAAGGTAGGATCTGAGTGGCATTATTACAGTATAACCAGGCTAAGAACCTGCCGCTAGCAACTGCCACAATTGCATCAACAACTTGTATCGCAAAAGAGAGTGAAGGATGTGACACGTTTGGGGCTGCAGCTCCTGCACCTTTTGAATAACAACTGTAGTATCAATCGCTGGAGTTGAAAAATCTGAACACTGGGAACCAGCCACGGCATGTAAACCAATCACAACCAAGATTAGGAAGACGAAGCGTGTAGAGAGGCAGACGTGGAATGGAAGCGGAGATGATCGTAGTGGTGACCTCAGAAGGATTTGACGGTAAAGAGACAGCAGCGTACAAATCGACCTTTTTTCGGCTTTTAATGCACTTCCACAGTAGATGAGAGGCCTCTCCTGCTGAGACGCTGGAAGCCACCGGAAACCTGCGACCACTCCGAGGCCAACAGCGAGTCACGTGTCGCGATACAAGGCTTGGCTTGGATGTACATTCCCACAGTCTACGGATGTTGTTTTAAGTTGCAGTGAGAGTAGGAATGGCTGCATTAATAGAGATTTCCAAAAGTCAGTGGATTAGCAAATCATTCTTTCATCCCTAACCTGCAGTTAAATCCAAACACTGAGAGCTATTTATTTGCCGGTCGCTGATGGTGTCGATAACGGCGAATTAAATCCCTCTCTGATCTTTGATTGGGCTACCAACCACCAGTTCAGACTGCAGATGGGCTGATAACAGCCAGTCGCAGATGACAACAGCTTCCGAAGGGTATTGGGGGGGTTGACTTCCCCCAGGGCAGATTCCTGCGTCGATCAAGTGAGAGCTGCAGATGACAGGGGATGATTTCAGATGGCGTCTTCAGGGAGCGGCGCAGGAGCACAATTCTACAGATAGTATTTCTGCGCACAGCTACTGGGGATGGGTTTTGTTTTTAGCTCAACACCGGCGTTCTCACACGTCAGCGCGACAGCCACTTATTAGTCCCGTTTTACAGGTCATTGCAGAGTTGATAATAAGCTTCCAGAAGTGTCCTGACACCAAAGCAGTGCTGGCTGTCTATAAAAATAAACGCTGGGTTGCTGAAGTGTGAAGCTGAAGTGTGTTTCAAACCAACACTCCTTTACAGGAGAGCATATTCACACCTCATAGGATTGTTCAATAAGAGGATTTGATCTGTGATGTTTTAGGTAAATGGAGTGAGGTTTGTCAGTACTCAATGTTAACCGCAGGTTTTTCAGTGACTGGTTTGAGATCAAGACATGGAAATGAGAAAAATCTTCAGCACGGCCTGAAGTGCATGGATGGGATGGAAGGAGATTCACTCATCTAATGAGTGTATGATGTGAGATCACCTGGCAGCGGGCCATGGTGAATTTCATGACTGTTAGAGATGTTTACTGATCCACTGGTGACACTCTTCTTCATCTTTCAAGCAACAATGATGATGGCTGGGTAGGGCAGCTCAGTTGAATCGAATTTTTATTACGACTATGTCTTCCTACGATTATAAAAGATGGACACCTGTCTGCCCTGCTTTTGTTATTATGTTCCACGGCACCCAAACGCTGATGAAAATTGACCGGTGGGAAGCTACTGCGGAGGGCACAGTGAGCGCGCTACACAGAGTGAGCACCTCAGCGCTAAGCTCCGCCTGTCAGCGAGAGAGCTGGAGCCTCTGTTTACACGGAGTGGAGGAAAATATTAGCCACTGTTAGCCTCTACAAAAGCGGCTTGGTTTTCAGAACCTCCGAGGAGCAGACGCTCATCCAGCGTTCTGAGTCACAACAGCAATGCTAGCTGCTGGTTGGCGATGTTTCAAAATTGGGAAGTGGACAAATGCATAAGAACAATCGCTAGCGAACAACCTGAGCTGGGGTGATAAAATCAAGTGCTCCTTGTCATTCATCAGGCTACAGAGACGCAGGAAGAGCGCTCAGATATGTAAGTTTTATCATCAAAGGAGTGACTACTTTTGTCACAAATAACTAAATTAAAACCTTGGAATATGACATCACAGCTTACAAATCAGAACCTCGGAAACATCTTTGCGTCCCTCCAAATATTGCCACCTGCCTCCACTGTGCTCTGAAGCCTGACCATGCAGAGTGGTGTTTCTAGAGAGAAACATTTAGCCTACATGAAGAAGGTGAAATATCACTGTTAAATTATTATTTAAATGCAGGGCTGTCTACTGTCCAGGTCTACTGGCTGTTACTTCACATTCCCAATAAGCAGTGTTTTGTTTTGCCACCGAAACAAAGCCTCGGATCCAGTCTGTGCTGCGTGTGGACCGTCCAGGTGAAAAGACTTACTGTCACCCCGCAGAGAAGCAGCATCACTTTGACTCCCTGGGTGACTGAACATCTTCATCAGAGTACGAACGGGGGCTTTCTCCAAAACTTTGCGTTGAAACATGGCCACAAATGTTGCTGAGATTGATGTTACAAGTGTCCACATGATGTTGTCGCCTAAAGGGTTAAGTGAAGTGGGTGAGACAAATGAACTCCCATTCATCCCCTGATCTGAAGCACATGGTTTCTGTCGGCGTCAGTGTATTAGAGAACCAGCTGTGTTGTAACTCACCTGTCAGTCCAGGTAAAGCTCCCAACTGAAGTGAAATTATGGAGTAATTACTGCAGGTAATGGAGTTTTTTTGTGACGCTGAATTAGCACGACAAGAAACTGTGAAATATGATCACTTTTTGCCAGACCTGAGGACACACATATTTGGGACTCACTGCTGTCAGTGGGGAGAATCGCAAAAGTTGTGTTTCCACAGGGTTATGAAAAAAAAAAAACCCATCTTAATCCCGTTGTATTATCTGATCATTTGGAGGGCTTGACTAAATTGTCCTCCAGGGTGTTTCAAACCTGACTGAGATGAACATATTTTGCTCATAATTATTAACACTTTGCCAGGTGAGGCGCAGACCGGCTTGATCCGGCTTGTTCTGACCTTTGAGTGTTTAATCCAATTATTCCGGCTGTTAAATACAAGACTGACTATTTACTTTGAAATATTACAAAGTTGGTTTTGGAGTTGTTTGTGTGTTGTTCAAACATTTTGTGTCGCTGTAAAACTAGGCCTCCTCGCTGTTTGTCTTGAAGCAGCTTATTTGACTGATGAACAGGAGGCATTGTTGGCTCTGCTGGTGTATATGCAAGAGCTTTTCTCCCAGCCTTTCCAGACTCACTGAGCTCTTCACTCTCAAAGTGTCCACAGGCCGTGAAAACCAGCAATGGGGACGGATGTGCTTTCACTTTCAGATCGTGATGGACTCATGAGGCTTCATGAAACAGCATCCCGATTGTCAGAGCCCACTAGAAGTCTCTCTCTTTGCATATGAACAACCAGTGAAATGAAACCTCCTACAGTTTTTCAGAGCGCCACCTACTGAGCTCTGAAAATGAGGACATTGTTTCATGAAGCCTCATCAGCCCACCACTGCTTTCACCATTTCCTCCCATGATTGTGTTGATATTTGTCTGACTTGTGTGTTCCACCTCTCACTTTTGAAAAACACCTGAGCGTACTTGAACTCGCCACTAGTTCATGAAACGGTGCTCTTTAAACAAGTATTTTAAAGACTGTATGTTGCTGTATATTTCATTCTTTCATACTGTAAATGAATTTCACTTCTCTCTTGAGTAGCTGCGCTTATAAGATTTCATATGTTTGTATAAGTTATACTGAAGTGACATGGCCACCTCACCGAAAATGCCTTGTTTAAATGGCATGGGTTTAAATATATGTGTGTGTGTGTGTGTGTGTGTGTGTGTGTGTGTGTGTGTGTGTGTGTGTGTGTGTGTGTGTGTGTGTGTGTGTGTGTGTGTGTGTGTGTGTGTGTGTGTGTGTGTTCAACGCCCCCTTTACAGCCAAAAACGCACATCATCCAAAAAAAACAAATCTGTATTTCATCCAGTCCAACAGCGCAATGATGGAGGTATATCAAACTAAATCACTCACAATTGGAAATTCAGATTTTCTTCTCCATCACCAATTTAAGCAGGAGACCCGGGGTGAGGGACAGGATGAAAATGAAGAGCCTTGCCCTTTAGCTCAGCTCTTGTCAGTTCCCTTATTACTGAATGCATTTATAAGCCTCAAGCTCCGTTGGCCACTTGCTCATGAGGTTCCAAAACACTCAATGAAAACCAACATCTCCGACGTGAAACTTTTCCTTTCAATGTTGGAGCCAGGTGGAGGTCAAAGACAACCTTCTATCTAGAACTGGTCACTTCAGGTCCTTTCCTTTCAGTGTTTTTTAATACAAGACGGGAAGCAGACTGTGTGTATCATTGTTTTTGTTTCTGTTTTGAACGGCGTTTATCTGTTTAGCTCCTGGTGGCCAGCAGGTTCTGGCGCTTGTAAATCTTCACCCCGCCTCGATGGAGTGATTTATTGGGTCAGTGTTAACATAAAATTAACATGTGGAACTACAAGTGCTGAACAAACAGGGTTTCAGCTTTATGGAATTTTAATGAATCCTGTGATGGCCAGACAATTAAATGGACAATTACCACTTGGAGTTTGCAGCCTCTACCGGAGAATGTGCTGCTATTTTGTTTGCTATTTTACAGCCTGTGCCGCGGGCAGCTGGTTAATGGATTCAGGGTTTGAAATGAATGACAATCTCTCCGTCTCACCTCGTCTTCCTCTCACCACTGTAAAATAATAAGCAGTTAATCGCTCTCATTTCCTCCACACGCTGTGTTTTAACCTCAGAATGAGCTGACCTGTGGAACCTGGCGGAAAGCTGCTGACTGACAGCGTAATTCATGGCTGCTGATAATAATTGGTTCAGAGCCGAGGCCGCTGTAAAACACACAAGACGCTGACAAATGTTTGTGGGGATGATTGATAGCTAAAACACACAGAAATGAAAAACCCGCCCTGGTGTTGGGCGTCATCATCCTCTGCAACTGTCTCGAGCAGACTCATTCACAGGCTTCATCGAGGTTCGCTGACGCTAACATGTGACGCGCATTACCCTTCCTCCAGCTCTCCATCGCTCCACACAGGCCAAGGGTTCATTGAGTGATGCCTTTACGATCACGAGTGTGTGTCGTGCTCTGAGAGAAATGCACACAACACACCAAGAAGAGCAATCTTTGCCTTGCTTACTTCACTGCTGCTAAAAAAACACTGCCTCTTCAGTGTCAGAGACCGGCCTCAAATGTCGTATTATGACGCTTATACATACTTCAATGTCCTTGCTGTACATTACTCATGTTCCTCTCACAATGCAGCAGCCCTCAGCAGCAAAGCTTTTTATGCTTGAAAGGCTTTTTATGCCTTCCAAGCCAGGATGCATTCCAAAATAGGATACGTGGGTTTGTTAACAAGGTCAGCAGTTCAGCAGAGAAGAATATCAGGTCGTCGTCATGCTGGAGGACCGAGCCACGAACCATCTTCAGTGCTCTTACTGTGGGTGGGAGATTGTTGAGCTCATGATACATGGCCCCATCCATCGACCCTTCGATAGGGCGCAGTCGTCCTGTGCCCTTTGCAGAAAAGCTTCCCAAAAGAGTGATGCTGTCACCTCCGTGCTTCACAGTTGGGATGGTGTTTTTCAAAATCATATTTTTTTCCACAGATTTATATATATATATATATATATAAATATATATATATATATATACAGCGGTACCTTGGTTCTCGACCACAGTCCGTTCCAGACGGCCGTTCGAGAAGCGAATTGTTCGAAATCTGAATCGATTTTTCCCATTACAATGAATGGGAAAAGCAATAATGCGTTCCAAGCCTTAAAACAGGCTTTTGTAGGAGTGAATGTAGAGTGTCTGCTGCAGGTGCGCTGTTCCACTATGTGTGTGGCCGCTGCATGTGGGAGGGGTTGCCGAGTGAGTGACGTCTCTCCAGAAGTGAAGAGGTGCCCGGTGCGTGTCCAGCTCTGAATGTGCGCTTCTGTGCAGTTTGGCTGTGACAAAGTCATAAACCAAGTCACGCTCTGTCCCAGACTCGCCTCATCCCTGTCCCAGCTCCAGCCCACAACAGGACATCAAACCCTGGAGTGTGCGCTCCAGCCTCAGAGGTGTGGAGAGCGAGCACCTCCCCTGTGACACTCTACCACGGTCCAGTGTGGAGACAGGAAAAGTTTTACACCTCAATATGAAGAAAAAACAGTCAGTAAATGTAGCTAATGGGACACGTCTGCATACAGAGGCTGCGTTATACACAATAACAAAGTGCGTCGTGGGTCATCTGATCAGTCCGCGCACGTTATGTTTTTTCCAGCTTTTTTCGGGGGCGTTCGAGTTCTGGATTTTCGTTCAAAATCTGAAGCAAAAAAATCTCTAAATTTTTGTTCAAACTCAAATTCTGGGACGTTCGAAAACCACTGCATATATATTGGGGGTGGGATTCGATTAAAAGCTGCAAAAAGCCACATTTTTCAATTTCAATGAACTTGGTATATTACTGAATCAAAATGATGGTCATCAGTTTGACAATAGCACAATAAATCATGATGGTGTCTATATTCAAGTTTTTATATCACCCTATTTCAACTGAAGCTCTTTTAATGTCTTGAAACGTTTGTATGAGAATTTCGGTTTCATAAGAATTTCAAGTCCATTGAGAGTAGTGGAAACCCTGGCCATTGTGTAGTGAAAAACCTCCCTGAACAAAAGCAAACAGATGCTTTTGTTTGCTTTTGTTCAGGGATTCCTCCATGTTTGTTGTTGTTGTTATCATCCTCGCTGCCACGTGTCTTGTGCATGAGTGTGAACAGTGGACCAGGAACTGCTGCACTTACAAAGGTTCCCTGTTGTCTGGAGAGCAAACTGTCTCAAGAGGCATGAAGCTGTTTTCCATCGTGGATATACAAGTCTGAAGGAGAATTTGCTGCAAGCCCTTTGTTTTCTTTTTACAACTGCCCCAGTTTGTTCTGACCTTGTTCCACCAAAAGAACTGCAACTTTCTGAGGAAGATTGTCTGTTGCACCAACTGACACCAAAAGTTTGTAAAGATTGTGACAGTGACGTACAGGACAGTCTTGACAGACAAAACTCCACGTGTCCATGTGCACCACAGTTTTGGTCGCCTCTTTGTCGCCATGTCATCGGCTTCCCTTATTAAGAATTTCATTTCGTACACCACTGTAGTGCTGCAGTGCTGCAGTAAGTCATCCTTTTTTTGGGGGGCTCAGGATAAACTGTGTCAAAAACCTTCAACAGCCACCTGAGTTTTTACTGACAGACAGACAGCGATCAATATCTCGGCTCCTCTCTCCAGTGTTTATTTGATGATAACATATTTAAATATTTGACTTGTGTGAATGTGATAAATCACAGAGAAAAGAAAATATTGGGGAAAACAGAGCTCAAAGGAGAACGTGTCCTTGTGGTGCTTTAAAGCAGCATGAAAATCAGAGGAATCAAAACAAACAAAACCTAGCTGAAGGTGTGTTCGTGTCAACTGCATTGTTGAGAGGGCGAAGTCTGACGGAGGGAGATGTTCCGTCCTTGCTGAAGATGAAGTGTGGCGCTGACAGCGCCAGCATCTCTGTGGTTTGTTGCAGGCGATGGATGTTGTGGCACCGAGTGACAGGCAGGATTCCAAGAGAGCAGGAGCGAGAGATGCTGTCACATCTGGCAACCGCACTCATATCCTGCTGCACGCGCAGATTATGACTTGAGATCATGTTAAATGAAAGTTGCATGACCCGCTACGAATGAGACTGAACGAAAAGTCACAGAGCTATTAACGGTTTATTTTTCAGATCATATGTGTCATAAGCCAAAAACAAGATGAAGCACTCAGACACTACTTGTCAACAGAATCTGTCAGGGCAGCTGTTCTGGCGGAGCAGAGAATGTGCTCAAACTTTTCATTCATTTTTCCCTACAGTCTAAATTAATAAGGTAAGTTACTTTACATACTTTGACAAATTAACAAAGCCATTTTCCTTTTTGTCTCCGCGAGTGTGAAGACATTACACACTTCTGTTTCAGTGTATGATAGGTGTCCGATTATTGTTCCTCACTCTGCTTTTTTTATTTTTTATTTTTTTCATTAAACATATCTAACTTTTTAGGTTGGTGATGTAAGTTTCATTTCTGTTGTGATGGGTATTTAAAATAGAAACAGTGTGTAATATGTCCTGAGGAGTGAATCTCTCTCCCATCTGCCGCTGTCCTCACCTGGATCATTCTTTCAAGTGGTGGCTGTTTCCTCCACTCCACAAGCAGTGTTCATGTTATCTGTTAAAACAAACGCCTGAGCCCACCATCATCCCGTCCACTTATATGTGGCATGTCATTTTTCTGGTTGTTATTTTTTCAAGATTTTCTGGCTCCGATCAGTGTCAGAGAATCTTGAGGTGTGTGGTGTACTGCGCGGATCGTATGTAATTTTACTAATATTTACAATTCTTTTTTTTTCTCTGGAGGAATGTAGCTGCCTCTTGGAATTATTCATCACATATTGAGTTTCTTAAAGGCCTTTTTTATTTCGCTCGGTCTCCTTGCAAAACTATAGAATAACAAACACATACATGGACATGCATTATTCACTCCAGCATGTTTTCTAAACTGCCATATACAAATAAAAAAACAAGTCACTTATAAACAGACGGCAACTGCCTTGACTCCCAACTTCTGCTAGAAAGCCTATATTAGCAAGAGCCGCAATACATCGGTACATTTTAAGTGCTGCACAGTTATCTGTGTACTTACAAGTCACATGATCTGTTGTCCAAGTGCAAAAAAACATGTCTGTAAATGACGTCCATATTTTACCATGTAACAAGCGGGGAATTACAGATATTTATGTGAGGGAAAAAAAAGAATATGTGATTGATCATGAGCACCATACTCATTCCAGCCTGAAACCACTTTTTATTTCTCTAGCTCCAGGTAGAAAAAGCAGCCTTAGGTTGGAGTCACCTACAAATTCAAAAGAATCAGCGACAAGCAGGAGTCAAGCTTGAACTCTCTGTTTACAGTGGCCCTGTCTGTTTGGGGATAGTCGTCTGACCTTGTCCAACCCTGTTGTGGCAGCTGTCAGAGAACCAGGAAGAAGAGTCTGCCTGGCCTGGAGCTGTCTGGACAACCTCCCATGGGAGTACAAAGGATTGGTGACAGGGGAGGCAAAGCTCCCCCTTGTCCACCCTGCCCTTCTCCTGACTTACATATGTGACACTTGGTCCGGCGGAGCTTAATGTCAACCAATACAATTTTCAAAATGTCTATAGACTTCAATATCAGTCTGAAGTTAGTGACAGGACGTTTCAAGAAACGTCTTGAAACATCTTGAAAAGGTGGCGCTATAAGCTTAAAGTGACTCTTAGATAGTGATGGGTGTGTGATGAGGCCTCAGATCACAGTATCCTCATTTTTAAAGCTCAGTAGGTGGCGCTCTTGGTTATTTACATGAGGTTTAATTGAAATCCCAATAACAGAGTGCCATCTTGTGACAAAGACACTGTTTCATGAAGCCTCAACGGCCCGTCAGTATCACTTGTTGAGTACGCCAACACACTGTTTCCGTGGTTTGGTCTAACTCATCTGAAGAAAACTGTCCAACCAGGCAAGAAAAAGTGGCTATATATAGCTCTATAGTTAGTAAATACAGTATTAATTTTAAGTTTAATACACAACAACGACAAAAAGTTCAGTGTTTATAATATTTTCAAAGCCGACAGTCCAGAGAATTGATGCAGAAAGAATGGAACCCAGTCTCAATGGAAGTTGCACAATTCCTGTTTGACCCATGAAGTACATGAAATACATCCATGTCTCAATTGCTAAATGCTACTGTAAATGTTGCCACTGAGATGAATTCAACGATAAACTGACATCACTTTCTGCTTTGACTTCAGCCAGTCATACACTGTCGCTGACTTGACTTGGATTGTCTTGTGGAGTCCCAGCGGCAGGTTCCAAAAGGAAGATATGGCCACGATACAAGACATTCCGGTGGTGTTATGTCTAAAACCTTTTGTGGAGCAGATATTTTCGTGTTTTGTAAATGGCGCCCTGCTGATTCTAAATGGTCCTCTCCAGTCTTCTCCTATAAATCGCTCTATCCTGAGGGGGGAACACTACGGTTTTTTTGAAGCATGCAGGTGCAACTTCTCTATTTAAACAACCTGTGATGGGAATAGCTTGCTTTCAAGTCAAGCAATTACAAGCTAAATATTTAGCGTGTGTGTGTCTACTTTGATAAAATATAAGCTTTATTTGCACGCCGACGGTGGAGAGCATTTGAAACAGATTGAAGTGAGACTTCTGCATCTGTGTACCCTGATTAAGGAGCATGGAAGAGAATTTAACAGGTGGCAAGTCGTTGAAGATATTGTGGAGCGCCGAATGTAAAAATGAAGACGCACGTTTTTCCTGATTTAACAGAAATCTTTGGCAATATTTTCACATATATTTGTTACATTTGAGACACTACACTTTCATGTTACGTCCTATTGTTTAATCTCTGTGTTAAAACTAAAATCTAAATCTAAACATTAAATCAGAATAATAAATATAAATATTAAATCTAAATCTCAGTTTTAAGGATTTAGACGCCCCTTTCCTCCAGGTGGAGATTTGGACGCCCCCTTGGTGCCTGCCACAATAGCGCTTTCCAGTTGCTGCTGTGTAGCCATTTCAAAACCAGACTTTCAGTTGCGAGCCTGATGGCAGTCAGAGGAGCCAAGGACCAGAAGAATCTCCACTTGGACGAAAGGGGCGTCTAAACCCTTAAAACTGATATTTAGATTTAGATTTTATATGTAATATTTAGATCTACAATTATATTTAATATTTTGATTTAGCTTTAGATTTAGATTTAAAATTTATGTTCATTATTTATATTTATATTTATATTATTTTAGCCTCAATCGGTTTTTGATCTCATTCAATATTTAATATTTAAATTTAGATTTAGATTTAAAATTTAGATTTTTATGTATATACAAGATTTAGATTTAGATTTTAAATTGCATATTTATATTTATATATATATTTAATATTTACATTTATTGTTTATATTTATATTTAATATTTATATTTAGCATTAAGTTTTAACACTGACATGAAACAATCAACATGAAAGTGTATTGTCACAAATATAACAAATATTTGCTAAATCTGGGAAAATATTGCCCAAGCCTTCTGCTAAATCAATTTTTACCTTCGGCGCCCCATAACATATCACTGCTTTACAAACATACCAGGAAAACACAAGCAGATAAATAGAGATGAAGAGAATCAAACGGAAGATGTATATGATTGTATTGTGTTCCCTTTGAAGCCGCATTCTCGGATAAAAATGAAAATAAAAACAAAAACTCTTCCACCCCTTGAGGTTCTGTGGTCTATTTCCAAAACGGTGTGCTGCATTAGTGCATTTGCAAATGCTATTTCAGTGCAGGCGGTTGACTTAGTTTAATGTGCAGCTTCATCCGGAGACGCTCACCAGGGCAGTAGCTCATCACTCATGGTTTGAACATGATCATGCGCTGTCTGACACAGACGGTGACCGGGACTAGATTAGGCTCATTTTGCACGGCGACATCTGCAGTCTAAAAATACAGCCCAGTCGCTCCACAAAAGAAAAGAACTCCAATACAGCTGTCCTGTTCTCCAGTGGGGAACCAAATAATCTATCAAAGTTCTTACACGCGTGTTGAAGTTCATCATGCAGGGAACCTACAGTCCTTTCTCAAGGCTTCCATCATCCATCATCAACGTCAGGTCTGAGAAAACAAGTTTGTGTAGAACACTGATGAGAAACTTCGTCTGGCTACTCAAATTTTTCTTCAAGTGTCAGGTTGTGCTTCCCAACACTGCAATCTCCGCGACAATATTGCAACTTTTCATACCATCTCCTGCAGCCCCATGGCAGTTAATTATAGGAAATGTCACAAACGTTTTCGAGTCTCCGAACTAAAGCATTGTATCGTCCTATGAAAGAAGACAGAGAAAGGAAAAGAGGTTTGCAGTGTTCTGAATGAGCTGGCAGGTTTAATGTCCAGGTCAGCTCATTTCCACACGCAAATAGTGAACTGAAGGGAAAATAGGAGGCACAGAAGTCGCGCAGCTGTGGGAAGAGTCGGCGGACAGATGGAGGCGGGACACCAAAATCTCAGAGAACACAGAAAACAAAACTGCTTTTATGTTGCAAACCAGCCAGAATCAGTGACACATTCTTCATTCTTACTGGAATAGCCACCACATGTTCTGGCACCAAAAATTATCACTAAAAACTTTTCAGATTGTTAACGTATATGTACGAGGAGAAGAGAGCCAAGAAAACCAAGGAACTGCCATGAAAACTGCCAGGAATATGAACCACGACTTCTGATGAGGCTTCATGAAACAATGTCCTCATCTTTTGGGCTCAGTTGGTGGCACCTTCGGTATGAATATGATGTTTCAGTGAAATGGTTGTTGAAATCCAAAAGATTGTAGAGCAGAGAATAAGGACACGGTTTCATGAAGCCTCAGAAGCCCATCTCTAAGTGGGACCCTTCAGGCCATGGGTATCAACTTGAAATGACTTTAAGTCTCTGAGAAACTTTTCCAAAATGATGGGCTGATGAGGCTTCATGAAACAGTGTCCTCACCTCTAGAGCCCTCTAGATGGCACTCTCTGCTCCATAGGCATTTGATGTGAACAATCACTTCACTGAACACATCATTTTTAACCTAGTGCGCCACCTACTGAGTTCTGAAAATGAGGACACAAGTTTCATGAAGCCTCAGAAGCCCATCTCTAGGTGGGACCCTTCAGGCCATGGGTGCCTCAAATGAATAGGAAATATGAAACTGCTTTAATGTATATTTCACATATGTAACATCAACTGAAAGATGCACAGGTTTCAAGTCTCTGGCAAAACCTTTCCAAAAAGATGGGGTGATGAGGCTTCATGAACCAGTGTCCTCACCTCTACAGCCCTCAAGATGGCGCTCTCTGCTCCAAAGGCTTTGGATGTGAGCAATCAAACACATCATTTTTAACCACTTGCGCCACCTACTGAGTTCTGAAAATGAGGACACTGTTTCGTGAAGCAATAGTAATTGTTGTTCTTTATGTCACAGCAAAGCACTTTGTTGTGGAAATGTTCTCGCGAAATAAACTTGGGTATTTACAGAGACCCCAGGTACCAGTTGATGTGAGCGTCGGCCCTTAAATGTTGAAACAACGGACGACGACACAAAATGAATTCAAACAGCATATCATTGACAGCAGCTGTGGGCTCTTGCAACTGTGAGAGTCTTTGTCTACAGAGACAGAAGTTCTACTTTCGACAGAATTTCAAAGAGGCATCAGGTTAATTCTCTGCTCGCTAAAATCCCCACAATCCCTCGCTGTGGGCAAGTGAGAGGAAAGCTGCCATTCCATGATGCGACAGGGGACGCAGGGACTGATGTAAACAGCTGCTCTATACAGTTCAGAGGATTTAGGAGAAGGCTTTGGTGCTACCGTAAAACTATTGATGTTGTGGTGAACATTAAGCTCACTTTAAATCAGTTTATGAAATAGATTCTACCGAAACATGTTCACAAGAAGACAACGACGTTGTGACGCTACTTTCACGTCACAGTGGATGGAAAGACGATATAATCCCCATGTGGTTTTGTCGACTAGTTCCCCTCCTATACCATAAAAACCTCCATTTAGCAGAGCTCCCCCCGGAAGCTTCGCATGAAACAGTGAAAGCTTTACTCTCGATGTTTGACTAAAGCAGGAAGTTGACTTTTACTGTTTGACTTTGTCCAAGATCCACCGACCCTATTAACCCTTATTAACATATATTTAACTTACTTTTAATAAAACCTAAATTACCGTAATAATAATAATAACAAATAAAAATCAAGTGAACAGAAGTCCAGACCAACCAATTCCACGCCCCTGACCCTCAAAACAGACGCCAGGGACGTTGGTGTTTACTAAGAGCTGAGACACTTTCTTATCTAGCGCCAGTAGTCGTCAAATAATGGCTGACGTAATGCAACGTAACTGACACAAATGGTGAACTGCAGTAAAAAACAGTGGTCTAGAACCACAGCATCAGAGAAGAGCCACAGATTACAGAATCAGATAACTCACAGGACTTCAGAGTAAGAGAATGTGCTCATTCCAACCGAAGTTGACCATGTGTCTGCAAAGAGAAAACAGACAAAATGGGTTTTTACACTGAGATGTGGCATTGAATAAACATGTTTTTGATAGCAAACACCATGGGGAATAAATGAATGCTGTTCTGTTACTTAGATACACGGCCTCAGGCATCATTTCTTCAGAGAATTGTTTTTTATTTTTACTTTACAGACCTTTAGTGGATGATCATGGTTGAATGTGATCCTGGTCTGATCAATGACAGTGAGGTTTCTAACCTTCCATGCCGCCCTGAGAACCACAGATTCCCTGACTTCCTGCTGGAATTTCACCAGGACGGGTCGAGGCCTCGCACCCTCAACAGGTGTCTGCTGTGTGGCGTTGATAAGAAATTCCTCTACGTACCTTTGCCACTTTGTGTTGACGTTGTGAGCTCCCATCTTCATAGTTTAAAAAAAAAAGTATTCACCACTACTGGTTAAAAGAGTGTCATTGCAAATCCATAAATACTGTCTCCAGTCTCGCGTCCTGCTGACTTTTTTGTCTAGTAAAATGTCCAGTGAACATTAGCGCTATCGCTGGCATCACAGCTAATTCATTTGGCTGGTTATACCAATACTCGACTCTTGTAAAAACAAATAAAACTAGAATATTTGCTAGAGAGCCATACTGTTTTATGATTGTTCCATATGAAACTAATCATCAAAGAAAATTGAAAACTATATAAATAACAATGTCAATATCCTTTGTAGAGCTACTGTAATAAATACCTGGAAAAAAAAAAAAAAAGAAATGGTTAAAAATACCCAGTCGGCAAACTGTGGCTGAAGCTACAGAGCAACTACACCAGCATTAAATTACATTGTGTTACATGAGCCCGACTCCCATCTCATCTTCTTGCCCTCATTTTTCAATTGCCATTTACACCACTTGCACAATAAACATAATTTCATCTTATCATTTCCATCTGTGCAAGCACTAAAAGCCCATTCAGTCTGTGAAGCGAGCAGAAAAAAAAAAGCCATGTAGACACAGCCTGAGTCCCTCAGGTGAAAGATTCAAGGATGTTCAGTGCAAACCTCGACACTCACACAGGTGAGAAACATCACAGTTATTTCCCCTTACAATACAATGAGCCACGGTAAAACCATATTGTCGATGTGACTGGATAGAGAATCTCTTTCTCCCACTCGCCTGGTAATCCTCTGGCGTATAATTAAAAAAGTGTGTGGCACGCTGGAAAAGAAAAAAAAAAAAGAATGAAATAAATAAAGGAGGAGAGGGAGGTAAGCTCTGGCTGAGCCCCGGGGGGATCCATTAAAGAATGTTTTCTTGAATTGAGGTTAGGTGCATTGATCTCTGTCGAAGCCAGCGCAGATGAGAGTTAATACTCCCAGCCTGCGACTGTGACTCGTTTCATGCATTATTCCAATTAATTCGCCGCAGCCTGCCGGCTGGTCTGCCTTTGTGTTTTCAAGGAAAAGTCGGGATTGGCACCTGCCACTGGACTTCAAAACTGACAGGGACTTGTCAATGCTTGGAGACATAAAGGAACACGCGCCATGACAGATTAGACTTCTGAGATAGCCGCTAACAGACGTACGTCGTCCTGAACAATAGGGCGACGTGCCATTGTGTGATGTATTGACCGTTGGAGGTGCCACCGCCGCCATTGTTCTTCGTGACATCTTCTGGATTGGATAGGGAATGTTATCTGGTGCCTTATTATGTCATGGCCCCTTTTGACAGAAGCCAGTGGAGTTCGACACCATTACTGTGCTTTAGATTCTTCAGGAACAATGGACATGACATGGGAGAAAACTGTGCTGAGCAGGTATGACCTCACATTCACTAGCCTTCGGACAATTGTATTTCAATAAAACTTTCAGGATTGGAAATGGGCAAGCTTTAAAAAGGATTTGATTCTGGTGGCGTCCTTTTGGTTTGCTTCACTACTGGGAGGTTTCCCTCATTTTTTTGCGGAGCAGTGGAGGCGGTCATGTGACCAGCTCTGCATAAAACAGGCTGGAAACAATTTGACTTTTAAAAACACAGCATACAATTGAATGACTGCAGTAATTCAACTTCATGTCACTTTTTCAACCAAATGTGTTGGTAACATCACAGGGTTCTGGTCATAAAAGCCATGCGTTAACACACCTGTTTAGTCATAAAAATTGTCACAAGGACACGATACAGTGGAGGAATGCGCTGTCTCTGTGCCTTTCTTGTGGCTACTGTGAATGCAATTTCTCTCTCCCACATCTTCATTTGCAGCCCATTTCTTGCAGGAAAAATAAAATAAAAAGGGTACATTGGAAAATACAGCAACGTTGCTGCCATATTTTAAAAGTCAAAGACATCATCAAAACCCACATATGTCATGGACCCAGTTGAGGGATGACTTGAGCAAGTGGTCAAAAACCATATGTCTCCAGCTGGACCTGACCTGACAAGCCCTAAAGCAGCGTGCTCTCTCAGCGACCCAGGAGGCAAAATTATTGTACATTATCTGAGGAACTTGTTTTAATAAAATGGTGGAAATTGTTCAGTTTGAATGTCTAGTCAATAACAACTTGGGACTCGGATATATAATAGTTAAGTTCTGTGCAGTATGCCACTAAAAACGTGCAGTAAAGACCCTAGAGAGAAAGATAAGACAATGGTATTTTTAAATAGTATATTACATATTTTGACAAAAAGAGAAAGCTCCTGTAGGAATAATTGAGTGAATAAAAAGAGGGGAGAAATAAAATAATAGATAATAAATTTATAGAATTTTTCTGTGATTTTACAGTGTTCTGTTTGTAATTTTAAAAATAATCTTCTATAACTATTTACCATGAAATGTTAGGCTTTTTTTTTACTATGTTCTTTATTGTAGTGTTCAAAATTTGATGACTACACCTTTTAACATCTTACTACACTTTTACACACATTTTATTTTTGTTTTTGTACATGATCAACGTTTTGTTGAAGCTTTGTATTTGTAGTTTCCAACTTCACTAAATTTGTTTTTCCAAAGCTCTAGGGAGGTGAAAAAGAGAGTGCAGGCTGTGTGGAAAGGAGAAGCAGCGCGAGTGAAAGATTTATTGGAAAATGGGGAAAACAAAAATCGAAATCATTGTTTTTGTGGGAACAAACAACAGTGTGTTCAGACAGATTGCTGGGTCACTGTATCGAGACATTTTAAAGCTCTCAGACTGACGACATCAAAAGGCTATTCGCCATGTCTCTATCAGATACAACTTCAAAAAGCCAGACGAAACACGACACCCACTCGACGTATCTTCTCCTCTTGGTGAATCGAATTAAAACAAGAAAGGCAGCGCAATATGCTGATAACTCCAGCAGTCACTCCGCCGACATTATTATGAAAAGTCCTTTAAATAATTCAGTTCACAGAAACCAATGCAGGACAGACAAATAAAAGAAAAGCCATAAAGGGGAGATTGAATGAGCCGAGAGGCCAGTGGAGTGGAATATTTGTCCAAGAAGCAGTTTTGGATTGTGCTCTTCTGGTGTCTTCAGATCCCATACGTCTATCGATCCGGTGGCTGATGGAGACATCAAGAAAAGACGATGTGAGTCTGGAGGACATGTGAAAGTGATGCTGATGTCCTGAGCAAGAACAGCCAGATAGAGGGAGAGAGAGAGACTGATGGATGGACTGCGGCGGAGAGTGATGACAAAATGTTCTTCTTTCTAGCAGTAAACTACAAATTGTGGATAAGAGCTTTTCTATAAGACGCGCACATGCAAGGTTAAGTGCAGCACAACATGACGCACACTCACTTGATGATAGGTCTTCTTTGGATAAACAGTCCTTACTGATGTATTTGCTTTTAATGATGCATTTCCTCTATTGACTGAAGTGTAATTTCAGAGGGGGCATGTGACCCTTTTTTGTTATTGGACCCAAGCTGCAGTCTAATACAGTGTGTGACATGACAGTATTTCCTCACAGGCATCTATCGAAAATGGAAAAAAAATGATTTGTGTAAAACGTAAAAATCCCTCCTGAAGGGTGTATTTATTTCTTTTATATGCGTATGTCTGTGACGGAAAAATGTCTTACAAATTGTGAGGTTTATTTGACACCAGTGTATCCAAGAAACGTGTGAAAAACATGCAAGTCTCGATAAAGCTGGTATTTGTCCATAACACTTTACTTCTCTAGACATTCTCATCGAAGCTTTCGGTTCACAGAACCCTATTCTTTGGGTAACCGTTTTCGCATTGGCGTTTCAGGCCATTTATTTTGCCTTTTTCACCTCGAATTATGACGCCTTCTCAAGCTTTATAGTGTGACCTCCATTGACTGAATTTTCTCAAACAAAAAACAAACAAACAGATCAAGACATGAAGAACAAACAGCGTAGTGGATATTTATCTCAGTTTCCTTTCAAGAACTGATCCCTCAGGCAATGAAAACTTTGGGTGGCAGCAAAATTGATAGTGGCAAACCGTTCCATTAATAAAAAGGCAAAATGGAACCTTTAATGGCGACTCCTCTGACAGACTCCTTTTGTTGATGTCGCTGATGTGTTCAGCTACTTTACAGATCATTTGCTTCTCTTGCTTTAGATGAAGCTGGTAATGTTCTTACAGAACCGCCACCGGATCACAGAATTATCAGAGCGGTCATTAAGTTTGTTGTCTTAGAACAGTGTATAATGGATGACAAAGCAGTTTGCATACTGCCCCATTTTTGGTATCCTAGCAACAGGACTCTCTTGCCCCTTGCATCCTTTCGAATGGGAAGGGAGGTGAAACAAGTGAGCCGCGCGGTGTTGCAGCCACTTGCCATCAGTCACATGAGGTAGTCATTGGGACAGACGCGGCTATATTTAACCATCAGTTAAGGAATATGCCTAAAGTTTTAGCCTCTGTTAGAGTCATTCTGGTTTTGGCTCGACCCATGCAGGAGAAATAATTTAAATTCACAATTCAGGAGCATGATTTTCCCTGGCTAGAGAGGCATGCAGGCAGAAGGCTCGTGTTATCAGGTGAGGGAGAGTAGTCCTGGTTTTATCCCATGTCCTGGCTGTCAAACCATAGAAGAAAGTGGGCGTCAAAAAATATCAGCAGATCCCTGAATATAGTGTTTGATATATTCAGGTTTAAGGAATGACATGCTGTCATTCATCCAGACATGGTGAGTTTGCGGTGTGGATCAACAGTATCCTCCTTCCGGCAGTTAAAAATGAGGCACGACCCAAACATACGTGTCAGGTTACATGGAGTCAAAGATCACCGGTCACAATTCTCCCAACAGTGTATGGATATAGAGTTCATAACTTAGTTATGACTTAGTTATTACTTACTGTAATGGAGCTCATGGAGAATTGAACTGAATAACACTTAGCCGTGCGCAACTTGAAGAGTTATAATTCTGAGGGCCAGAAGGCATCAGATCAGCTAGTCTGACCTTCATTCTCCCACTCCGTCTTCATTTGAGATAGAAGTGTGTCTGTGGAAAGAGACACTCATTGTCTCCAAATTTACAGAATCAACTCATCCTGTTCCTGAGGATTTCAATGGTGACACATTTTCTGCCCCCTTACAAACCTCCCCCAGTAAAAAGTTTTCACGTGACTCGAAGTGAAACACATTGGCTTTTGACGTTTTGAAAACCATTCTGTTGTTTCCATTGACTTGAAATATCGTTAGATTTTCTCAGTAACTGCCTTTGAACATCAGACATCCATCGAGGACCTCGATGATAAAAGTCCCAGAGAATCTCTTTTTCGCAAAGAAACAAAAACCAAAAAGCCATTATAAACACCCCAGAGGCATAAACAATGAGAACAATCTACCATGGCCAGGCTTGGAGTCATTATACTACACTCGCGGTGAACTGAGCAGGAAGCCGAGCAGCCGTGTGTCGGCTACATGGCTGCAAAGATCTGCTCAGAAAACAACGTCAGGAACGCTGGGATCTATAATTCCGTGCTGATACTAATGACTGCCGTTCATGAGTAAACATTCTCGCTCTTCTGGTTCAATACATGCAATCAGTCTGAAAAGACTCGTGGGGAAATCTGTTGAGCCGACGCACCAGACTTCGACTTGAAAACACAATTCAACACCTTTCTTTCTGCTTAGATTCTTTCTTGTGGAGTCAAATGACAGATTTTCTTTGTGGAGGCAAGAGATGGCAAAAATGTTGCATCAGAAATGTTGAGGAAAAAAAGAGGAAAACATGGCCGACCTTTCCCCTCCCCAACTACGGAGCCCTGGAAGTGACATGCATGTGTTTATTTTTTTTATCCAGAGAAAACAGTTATCTCGAACTGAACTGTTATATCGTGATACTTAGTATCTCGAGATAATTTTTATCTCAAGATACAATTGGAAACGTCAGCGTATGTGCAACTGTCTCTCTGGCAAAGCATTTTGTTTACATCCTCCTGTAACCACTAAGTCTCCCATGGGTTCGTAACTGTTCGTCAACGTTGTCAGTCACTGTCTGCAAGTCAGAATATTGCCGACAGCAAAGTCTTTGCGCTTTTAACACTTTGATCAAGTTCCTTCTACTCACTCAATAGCACATGTGGCTAAGCTATACGTATTGGAATTGACATGCATGACTTTATTTTTTTTTATCCCGAAATAACAGTTACCTCTTGATAATTTGTATCTTGAGATCATTTTTATCTCAGGATAAAAAAATAAATAAACTCATGCATGTCACTTCCAGGGATACGTAATACGTATATCT
This sequence comes from Synchiropus splendidus, assembly GCF_027744825.2. Lineage (NCBI taxonomy): Eukaryota > Metazoa > Chordata > Actinopteri > Syngnathiformes > Callionymidae > Synchiropus > Synchiropus splendidus. The sequence goes on along the minus strand of NC_071334.1, from coordinate 10,956,016 downwards.
CAAGATAACTGTTATCTCGGGATAAAAAAAAATAAAGCCATGCATGCCGCATCCAAAAAAATGTCATGTTTTGTTGCATGTATCCTGCTGTCTGTGATCTTTATGTTGTGTCTGTGATCTTTATGTTTGTCTGTGATTGTATGTCGTGTCCAGGTCTGTGAGAACAGATATTTCATCCATGCTATATGTCTCGTACTGTAGTTATATTGTAGTATATTTGACAATAAAGTTACCTTACCTTACCTATGTCACTTCCAGGGCTCCGTACCCAACAAGTATCTGTGTGTGATATGTGATGTTCCATTGGTTTATTTTCCCGTCACAGACGAAAACATGTACTTGAGGCAAGGACCCGTACGTCCTCTTCATCTCTTTGGTTCAAGCTCTGAACCATGACCTTGAATAAAAAGGTGATCATTCTGGTCCCCTCTTGAGGACATGTTCGACATGAGGCGCGATTGAGAGAATAATCTGCCCCGCGGGGCCAAACCATCGTGATCCATCACAATGGTTTGGAACAGCCTTCCTAAAGCTTTCATTGGCAAAAAAAAAATGATCTGCCACAATGCATCATGACGTCATGACGGCCTTAATGAACAATTAACGTAAAGTGCCTGAATGCAGAAGGAGGGAAGGGTGATGAGCGGCCAAGGAATGATAGGACTTTATCTTCCCGCTGATCCCACAGCAAGTGGCAGCACTTCACCATGGCAGGTCTTGATCATCCTCCTGAACTACATCCTTCAACTTTTTCGTCTCTTCTGCATGGTTGTGATGGGCTGATGAGGCTTCGTGAAACACCGACCTCATTTTCAGAGCTCAGCACTTCAAAAATAATGTGAAGCTTCATTAAAATGGTTGTTCAAATCCAAATATTTTAGAGCAACAGAGCCCTCCAGAGCAGGAGTTCCTAACCTTTTGATCTCGGAACCCACCTTTTCCAGAACAAATGGGTCTGAGATCCATTCAAGGAATAGACCTGATTTATTTTTGTGATTGCTGAGTTCTGATTCCAGAATTACTGTTTCCATTTGTGTTCAATAACCGTACATGTAAACAGGCCAAAACCTTGTGAAATGACAAGAAACCATGTGATCAGCGCAAAGATATTTGTCATGGAAAAGTCCAACCAGCAGCAGAGCCAGGTGCAAGTCATGTTCATCAAATTTACTAAAGAAAAAGACAGAAAAAAGACACTTGAAAATTGGGGGGAAAAAAACTGTACATCATGAATAAAATTCTGAATAAAATGAAAATAATAAAACAACATCTAATATCATATTTTTTCATAAATAAACTAAAAACAAGTATTGCCATAAAAAGTTCTAAAAACAACAGATGCTTTCATGAACAGTTGTTACTGTGGGCGGCGCCTTCACTTTCTTTATTATTTTCTTTTGTCAAGAACTTCTCCATAGTTGGTAACTATCACAAATTTACAGCTGTCAAGTCAATTCAGTGACACGCTACTGCCACCATATGTGGAAAGTGTCCCAGAGGTGTGGGCGCTCGTGGCCCAACCATGGGCCTCGGTTAAGAATCACTGATGTAGAGGGTTGTGAAAAGAAGGACTCTGTTTCATGAAGCCTCATAAGCCCATCCCTATTGCCGGATACCTCCACTGCTGACATGTCCATCGTAATCCAAATGAAAACTTGGGCAAATCTGCTCTCATCTTTTTTGTTTGAGGAAGATCAAGTCTTCTTTTCATTAAACAGAAGTTCAGTTTGGCTCTTGACATTAAAACTTACCCCACAATCCACATGAACGGTCATAATGGTGAGAATTGTTGCATTACTAACTGTTGAGAAGGCAAGATCATAGCCAATAGAGCCATATAACAAACTACAGTAAAAAGACTTGAGCTGCTTGAAATGCAGCCTCATTATCATTCCAAACAGCTTGTGAGAAAAAAAAAAAAACGACTCCAGATGAGAGAGGCTGCCTCTCATTCATACTGTAGATACTCAATGGACGTTGGGCTGGACAGACGGCACAGAACGAGGGGTTTTCATCTAATAGCACAAAGATAATGTGTCACAGTGTCAAGGAGACATGGAATCTGTGAAGAAGCTGCCTTTGATGGAGTCATTCAGATGGAGCGGAGAGATCAATGATCAGACAGTCCATTCTGAAGGCAAAGTATGGATGTAGTTTAGTTTCACCATCGCTTTTCTTGTTGTCGCTGGGCACATGCTACTCAGATATATATATATATATATATATATATATATATATATATATATATATATATATATATATATATATATATATATATAGGTTGTTGGATGTGTTGTATATATTGATGTACAGTGTGACATATAACCACATTTCTGCTGACACTTAATTCAACCTGAGTGAACTTCACACAAGCTACAAAAAAATCATTTAGAAACAGATCTATGACATCAATCAGTGCCGAGATGTTTTGAACACGCTCGCAGTAATCGCAGTTGAACAAGTTAAATACATTTGGTTTGAAGGCAGAAACAACCAAAAGAGTGCTTTAAATGTTTAATGAGTCTGCAACAGTTGCAAAAACACTTCAGAGTTGCAATCAATATTATTTGCAAACGACTGCTCAAATAAAGATCTTGTTAGCCTGAAAAATATATGTGTTAGTCACCGATGGACAGACAGTTAGATAGATAGATAGATAGATAGATAGATGGACGGACGGACAGACAGATAGATAGATAGATAGATAGATAGATAGATAGATAGATAGATGGACAGACAGACAGACAGATCGATAGATAGATTGAAAGAAAGATAGATAGATAGATAGATAGATAGATAGATAGATAGATGGACAGACAGACAGACAGATTGATAGATAGATGGACAGACAGACAGATAGATAGATAGATAGATAGATAGATAGATAGATAGATAGATAGATAGATAGATAGATAGATAGATGGACAGACAGACAGACAGATCGATAGATAGATAGATAGATAGATAGATGGACAGACAGACAGACAGATTGATAGATAGATAGATGGACAGACAGACAGATAGATAGATAGATAGATAGATAGATAGATAGATAGATAGATAGATAGATAGATAGATAGATAGATAGATAGATAGATAGATAGACGGACAGACAGACGGACAGACAGACAGACAGACGGACAGACCGACAGACAGACAGACAGACAGACAGACAGACAGACAGACAGATAGATAGATAGATAGATAGATAGATAGATAGATAGATAGATAGATAGATAGATAGATAGATAGACAGACAGATAGATAGATAGATGATGGATAGATATATGGATGGATGGATGGATAGATAGACAGACAGACAGACAGATAGATAGACGGACAGACAGACAGACCGACAGATAGATAGATAGATAGATAGATAGATAGATAGATAGATAGATAGATAGATAGATAGATAGATAGATAGATAGATAGATAGATCGATAGATAGATTGGAATTGGTAAAAAAAAAATAAAGCTCTCTTGGAAGTAAAAGAATAGAAAAAGCAGCCTGGTTCTGCTATCCCCCAAAATACCTAAACGCCAGGCCTCGTGTCAATGAAAATCGACACTGTTTTCTCAAAAGGTGTGTGTCGATTTTCTTTTAAAACCAACCTGTCATGGGCCGCTTATGGATGATAAAGCAACCTTTGAGGCAGATGCCGACTCCCAATCCATCAGAGTGAAACTTCTATAAGGGCTGAGAGCTCTCCAATTTTCTTTCTCACTCCACCACTGTGATTTACAAAATAGACTTGAGGCGGAATTCTCAAACTCACTCAGAATGTTGCTGACATCAGTTTCAGTCCGTGCCGATGAAACAGAAGCCAAGTGGAGGGCAAAATATGTAGCAGTTAAACTTTTCTTTCCGGAGTTGACGTCCGAATTGAAATTAGCTTTTGTTCCTCTTCCTCTTTGTCTTCCAGCGTTTCCCATCAGAGGTTAGCACAGCAAGTCAGCCTGCTCCACCATTTTGATCATCCTCTGGCATCGTTTTTCTTTATCTTCTCAGTAACCACATCCATGAACCTCTCAGGTTGTCCTCCTTGTATCCTTTATGGCAACACAGTTTTAGGGGCAAATTGTTGGCAGCAAATAATTTATTTTGTCGCTTTCATTCCAAGCTAGGCAGGATGTTAAAGCAGGGGAATTTAGAGTTAATCTTGTGCATCTTTCTTCTCTTCTTTTTTATCTTGGTGAATCAGACGACTCTCTAGTCGATGTCTTAAAAAAAAAAAAAAAGCATAAATTGTGCAGGGTAAAAAACTGCAGTGTCGGTAAGTTTATTTACGTCCTTGGATAGATCAAGCATGACTCTGTTTACATCACATCTCCACTTAATCCAAAATCTGTCTGATCTCTATTCATAAAAAACTGTTGTGCTTCATGGCCGCCCAAAGGAAAAAAAAAAAATCATTGCTGACCTCAACTCACGACCGACAGATGGCTTTGTTTGGAGATTTTCCAGTATTCTGCTGGGTCAGTTTCTCCATGAAAAGAGCTCAGAACTTAGGTTCAAAGCTAATGTAACAGTAGCAACACTTAAATTCACGCTAGTGGAGATCATAGTAGGAAGAGAGGAAATTGAAGATCCAGTCACAGAGATGGGAAGACATAACTTCGGATGAAAAGAATTACATTTAAAGGCACAAGAGTTGCACATTCATGCAACGGAAACATTCTTCTCAAATATCCATTAAGGGGAGGTAAAGGTTAGGATTAAATAAGCACTTCAAATGTCTCTTCTGTTTGGCTTTCTCACATGTCTGAGATGTTCTTTCAAATATCTAAATGCAAGAGTTTTTCCATTCAATATCCAAGTATTAAATGGTTTGATGAATGGCTCTACGACTTGTTGAAAAAAGAAACTTGTGGGCCTTGTGTTCGGTCCTTTCATGCTTTTATTTTGTTATTTCCAGTTTGGTTGTGTGTTTCCGTTTCCTGCTTCTTTTCCATCAGCTAATCAAGCTTTCCCAGTTATCAACACCTCGGTGCTAGTTCTTGTTGCCAGAAGGTTACTTCGCGTTCCTACTGTAAACTCCTTTGTGACTCCACTCTCTTGGGCTTCTGATTTTGATCTAATTTCTGTGCATGCTTGACTTAGTTGCCGCCTCCTTAGTTTGTTCTCCTCGCTCCGTTTTCTGTTTCTCACTTCTCTCTATTAGATCGTTTGGGAGTGTTTTGTAAAACTCACCTTTTTGGTTTTCTCTTGTTATAGTCATTCCTCGTGTGAGTGAGTATTATTCCACCACTGAACGCTATTTGGGCCTCGTGAGTTATTTCCGAGTGTGTTTTCGTTGTCTCCCTTAGTCAGGATTGAGTTATTTATTTGACTGTTTTCTGTTTTTACCTGACCCTGTGTTTTCTCCTCACTCCGCGCTTCGATGCCCACGTCGTTGCTTTCCTTGTTTCTGTCCGTCTTTGTGTTTTCGTGTTATTATAAATAAATCTGTAAATCTGTAAACCATCAACAATTCTAGTGACTAGAAAGGACAGAGAAAGCTCAGAGGAACAGCTCATGTTTGGAGATGAAGTCAGAGGGGACAGACGGTTTGGACATGAGAAGGGGGAGAATGTTGTAGCAGTAAAAAGAAGAGCGGCACCATTGAGTTTCATGGACTTGATAAAGCAATAGGGAGGGCGCTACAGGTTCAAGGGGAGGAGGAGCAATGGGAAATTTAATGGTTGCACAGAGCCAACGCATTAAAAAAAATCTTTTTTTTTATTTCTTTCGTTTTCTTAAGATGTAGAGAGTGATTGTGTTTTGTATGATGCGCTGCTGAAAAAATGTTGGCAGCTGAGGGCAGAAGCAGATCACCCATGACGCTTCAGGCTAGTCGTTCAGTGTTGGAGACTGTTACAGGTCAAATGTTGGAGTATATGAGGATACTAATGTGCTGCTGGGAGGAGGAGATGTTTTCTCTGGGGTTAATAATCATTTCAATTTTTAACACCCACTGCACTTTCTGTCGAAAACATGCCCGGGAATTCAAAGCATTCAGCATTCTATTTAGTCGACATGAAACACAGAACTCTGTAACAAGAGCTCCCAGCAGGCTGGGAGCCTTGCACCCCGGAAAGCTAGCCAGCAGTTGAGCTGACTCAATCTGTTTGACTTTCTCTGTGAGGCACACAGTGCCCTGGGCAGGAGGCAGGGTCTCCGGCTTTGGCCTACATTGATTTGAAAATTCAGCGTCGGACTGCTGGCCAACTCTTAAATATTTGGTTTTAATTACTGCCACAACCTTTACTCTGGCAGGTTGCTGTTGAAACACAATTCTCAGGGGGCTGCACAGCGAGGGCATCACACCATTATTCAACCATAGCAGCCGTTCCCCAAAGCCAGGCATTTTTTATCTCAGAAATGGGACACGGCTAGTGTGACTGTGTGGGCTGAATCTGACAAACAGAAAATAAAGAGAGAGAGTTTCTGAAGGCACACAACCGAAGCAGCTTATCTCTCTCTCTCTCTCTCTGAGTTGAACTTGATAAAATGTTGAACTTCTTATTTGATTACTTGCTCTGTTCACCTGTTTGCCTCAACATCCCATTGCTGCTCTAATGGATGTGCTCAGCGCTCCCATGGCAGATTTTATGATTTCCCCCTCTTCACAACTGGAGACCAAAGGATCGGTGCCAATAACTGAAGCATTACATTTCTTCATTTCCAGGGCAAACTTGGCCCCAGGGTCCCGGAGCTGAGGATCAGGCCAATTATCAAACTGCCTATCCCAGAGAAACCACACAGACAAAGGACTGGTTTGGTAACAAAAGACAGACACAGACAGATAGGAGTTCAAAGTATCATGTACTTCAACCATATGTTTCAGTGTTGCCCCAGGTGAGGGGCTGGCTTCATTTGGTCACGTGTCCTGGGCCAGATTTGGGCAGCTCTCAGAGCAGACCACACTTTTTGCATGAACTTGGAATTGACAGTTTGGAGACAACACATTGAGAAAAAAAAAGAGTAAAATGTTAAAGCGAAGACATTTACTTTTGACGGTTTTACTTGTCCTAGAACCACTTACAGGGACTTATCATGAGAAAGAATGATAGAGTTTCAAAAGGTCATTAATGAAATACCAGAGCATTTAAAATACGAAAAGCTCCTGGCAACACGTAAAAAAAAAAAATGATTCAAATTATTATTCAACCTGCCAAATGGTTACTTTATGTAGGCGTGCACCGCCTCCCTTATGGATTGGATGAGGTGCTCAGCCGTCTTTTGGAGGAGAGCCACTACTTCTCTGCATAGAAGAGGTGGTTTTAGGCAGTTTGTCAGGAGGCCACCTGCTTCGCTTTCGCTATTTTTTTATACGTTGTCTTAAATACAAGCTGCCAGTTTTTTAACTGACTGTGCCAGGCAGAGAGTGACAGAGGAGTTGGAGGAGCGGGGCCGCGGGGCCACTGAGCAGAGGCAAGAGGACTGGCGTTTCACTTCCTGTTCCACACTTTCAACATGGGACCATCAATGGAAACGACCATAGCTAAGGCGCCTCCAGCAATTCCTAAATGAAGAGACACTGTCGGAATAATTGAATTTTTGTAAACTCCCCAAAAAAAAAACCAGGAAGGCAATGAATGAATAAAAACGTTTCTTGTGGCTTAGGAAGATGACCAGTAAGGAATAATATAACATAACAGGATCAAATGTGGTGGGGGACAAGAAAAAGTAATGGGCAATATAATGAAAATGCGTTTACATAAAAGCTAGACTGAAAAGATACATTTTCAATTTCTAAACATTAGCTCGCTCTGTGGCCCTTAGCGCCAGTCTTTTACACAGCGAGGGGTCAATCTAAATAATAAGTTTTATGTTTTAGTATATATCACAATGCGCAGTTTTATAATAGCGGGCCATTATAGGCTTGCATAATAATAATAATAATGATAACAATAACAATAATAATGATATTATTATTATTATTATTATTATTATTATTATTATTATTATTATTATTATTATTATTATTATTATTATTTACATATTTGTTTTGATTTTTTGCAATGGTTTCTCTTTAATTCTTTTTTCCTGAACACCTGCCCTCCAAAATACCTCTGTACAAACATGCATGAACTACATGGTGGTTTGCTTCCCTCAAGTACAATATTTTCTTTCAGGACTCAGCGATATATCACTACCTCATTGAGCACCTAGCTGAGGCTTCACAAGCATTCCAAAGCTGACTGCTAAATGTATTAAAATAAACTCCATTATCCACAGAAAATGATGCGTCTTTGAGTATATTCTAAAATTTGACTACAACCCCTGGTTTCCAACAAATACATCTACAACACTTTACGGAATACTAGCACGTCACAGTGCTTCTCAAAACCAGGCAGTGGAGCTGAGGAACATAAAATGCTTTCTTCCATACTTTCCTACTTTAAAATAAAACTATAAAAATTCCAGACTTTTCAAGGTCTGGAAAACAGGGTTTCAGAATCCTTTCATGACTTCAGCAAAGAAGTGTCTGTTTCTTAGCACTGAAGGATTAGGGGGTCAGGGAGGGCTGAAATGGAATGGTAACAAAGACTATGACCAGCTTTGTAAACCAATAAAAGAACATTAAAATCTGTTCTGAGACGCATATAGCAGGAACCCAGTGGAGGCAATTTACATAAGGGTTCTCTCTCTGTTCTTCACTCTGTAGAACAAGCCTGTGACATAGACAACATCAAGAGAATTTGCTGTCCCACAGGTAAATTCAGCCTTCAACATTGCTGCAGCAAAGTTGGGGTTAAGTCTTGCTGTCGCATTATAAATTGATCAAGACAACATTTCATCTTGTGAACAGAGGAAAAAACACAGGAAGATGAGACTTATTGTGGAAGCATCGCCGCAGGGTACCATCTGCTGGTACGTGAGTCTTCTCAGCAGGTTTTATAGTGGAAGAAAGCGCTCTCCCTCTCTCTTGTCCATTAATTATCCTGCAGCCTAGTTGGGCTCTGTGAGGTCTGGCTGTACAGCACTTAAACAAGGTCTCCCACGGTATCATTGTGCAGCAAGCAGCCACACATGTGCCGCCTATATGACTTTGGAATGGAGTGATATTCAAAAAACAGAGTGCAGGGCACCACCAAAAATTCACTGCTTAATAAAGTATTCCTTCTGCTGACTGAGACTTGTATCACTGAAATAAAAAAAAATGCAATCCCATCAGGGATTTATTCCAGGCTGCCTTGCTCAAGAGTCTTTGTTATATTTCCTGCGGCCTAAGGGTCCCATGATGCAAGAGTAATGTTTTACAATGGCGGACAGTGGATTTGCCTGCAGCCCATGAATTGAAAGAAAACCAATGGGATACACAGCAACAAACCTGCTGAACATCACCAGTACTTCACTTATCCTGACATCAAAACTTCTGAAGGAGCAGTCACCGCTACTGCAGCTTTGCAGTGGCTCTTACCATTTTTTTCATGCTTATCTAGCAACCAAGGCGTTTCACGCCAAGTCACCCATTCACACACTGACGGCAGTAGGCTGCGACCACCTGAACTGTCTGATCGAAAAGGCCACCTCACAGTCAACCTCAGGTCAACCTCAGAGCAACCTCAAACATCTTGTGAAACCACCGTCGCCACATCCAACCTCATTGGTTGTCTTCCTCTTTTTCTCTCGCCTGCTATCTCCATCACTGTTCTTTCCTGAGGGCAGGTGCTCGGCAGCTGTATAACCACGATGATATAACCATGATGGCGTACAAAATGTTTTGCTACCCGTGTAGGGGACCGTGTAGCAGGTGAAGGGGGAGACGTTCAGAATCTCTCTATGCTATTTAGAACTCCTGTATGTGGCTATCCTCTTTTCTGTGGAGGATGGGTTGCCCGGAAGGCAGAACATGAGCTTCATCTGAAAACCTAATGCGTCAACATGCAATGCGGAAGGTGCACAGTATAGGATGAAAGAAAAGTCTTAGGAGGAGTGAGGATGTGTTGTTCTGGACAACCAAACATCTTCATCAGAGTGTGAATGTTCTCTTCAGAATCTGAGTCAGTCAAATCCGCTCTCTTGCGCTCTGTGATGCCCCTTCTAAGTAACTACAACCTCCCTCATCTCTGCGACCGGTAGTTTTCTAACTCCAAAAACTTAAGAGTTGACATTGACCCCGGACTTTAGTCGGCATGGAGAAGTGGAACTAGGCATCACACGTGCTGCTGATGTAATATGTTTGGGAGGGAACATGGCTCAAGGTGTGGAAAACAATTGAACCATTTACCGGACCAGTGTCAACATTCAAAATAAAACAAATGTAAAATATAATGAATGGTAAGAGGTTGCATCAGTGATTGTTTGGCAGGCATGGTTTGCTGTACCAAACAACACTTGAGCGATCACCTCCCCAGCTGGGCGTAGAGTGATGTGAAGTGCTGCGTGTTCTGAACTCTGAACTGGCAGAGCTAGCTCATTCTCTTGAATTGATGGTTGTACTTGGCTTTCAACTGATCAAAATGTTTCCCTTCCCACAGCATTTCCTAACACCATAGGTAGCACTTCATCTGACTATCCAACACCCTTCATGTCAACAAATTCCACGGGAGGTGAACCATTCGGCTGAGATTAAAAGCCTAATGTGTCAACATGCCAGTCGCATGGCTAACAGTGAAGTTCACTTGACATATGTCAAAATCTGACACCAAAGAATAAGACTGTGTTGTTGTCACAGGGTCTTTTGGGGAGGGTCCATTAGGTCTACCAGGGTTTAATAGGGAAGAGGCTTCAGGTGAGAACCAGGGACTTGATCTTAGCTTGGAACAGGCACAGATCACCAGGTAAGGTGAAGGATGTTTGATGTTGAAGGGCTGAAGGCCCTGGAGAAGTGGAACATGTTCAACGGATAAAGATACAGTGGTACCTCGGTTCTCGACCACAATCCGTTCCAGACGGCCGTTCGAGAAGCGAATTGTTCGAAATCCGAATCAATTTTTCCCATTACAATGAATGGAAAAAGAAATGTGTTCCAAGCCTTAAAATAGTCTTTTGTAGGAGTGAATGTAGAGTGTCTGCTGCAGGTGCACTGTTCCTCTATGTGTGTGGCCGCTGCATGTGGGAGGAGTTGCAGAGTGAGTGACGTCTCTCCAGAAGTGAAGAGGTGCCCGGTGCGTGTCCAGCTCTGAATGTGCGCTTCTGTGCAGTTTGGCTGTGACAAAGTCATAAACCAAGTCACGCTCTGTCCCAGACTCGCCTCATCCCTGTCCCAGCTCCAGCCCACAACAGGACATCAAACCCTGGAGAGAGCGCTCCAGCCTCAGAGGTGGCGAGGAGCACCTCCCCTGTGACACTCTACCATGGTCCAGTGAGGAGACAGGAAAGGTTTTACACCTCAATATGAAGAAGAAACAGTCAGTAAATGTAGCTAACGGGACACGTCTGCATACAGAGGCTGCGTTATACACAATAACAAAGCGCGTTGTGGGTCAGCTGATCGGTCCGTGCATGTTATGTTTTTTCCGGCTTTTTTTCAGGGGCGTTCGAGGTCTGGATTTTCGTTCGAAATCCGAAGCAAAAAAAAAATTTGTTAGAATTCTGAGACGTTCGAAAACCGAGGCATCACTGTATTTGATTTGTACTAAAATTGCTTTTAATCAAACTTCCAGTTTTTAAAATGCTGCCACACATTATCAACCCGGCCCCAACAGGGTAACTGCTGTATTTCCTCTCAGTTACGTAAAATCTCCCTAATAAACATTCCTCTCAATGATAGCCTGATGTTGCTTTTTTCCCCGGCTTCTGTGGTTAAACCGTTGACCCCCCTGGTGGGAGTTAGGAGACATGAAAGGGGGCGGCGAGAGTAAAGGGTCCGACATATTCACTTCTAATCCGAACACTCCAATTATAGGACTCCATGACACTACTGCTTTGATGTTCATCTGCCGTCTAAAGCACAAACCCACCCTGGACTGCAGCAGAGACAAAAAGCTCTGGGATGGAAACACACCATCTGCTTTCGTTACCTCCCTCTCAACAACCAGAGTGTGGTAATCAGGAAACAAGGATCCCCACAAATCACACTGAAAGCGAAGCCTTGAGTCAGTGGAGGGTTTGCTAAGGGGGTAAATATCAGCGATACCTGTGATCCTATCGCATTCTGATTAAAAAATGTCAGCAAGGCCCTGGAGGTGACAGATTGCAGGAGTCCTGGCATCCTTGGGTATTTTTGGGTCCAGGGACAGGTGCACAATGCCTGGGAGACTTGGAGGCTGGAGTGTACAAGGGAGTGGGAGGGGAGCAGAAATGGAAAGCATGGAATGAGAGAATCGGGAGCAAGAGCTGTTCATTGGCAGGTGTTGTGAGTCGAGCTCATCCTGGAGAAAAAGCTGGTTATGCATGAGGCTTTCAGCGACTTCACAGTGCAGTTTGATGGGGAGTCAGGTTGACTTGGACTAGTGACCAGGACAGGCAGCACTAGTTTTCTGACCAATGTCGAATTTCCCCGTAGGATTAATAAATATATTATATAAATATAACTTTAATTACAAAATATTCTGTACAGATACTAATAGTAGGATTAAATGGAAGTCGCACCCGAGCCATTCCATAGCGCTCTGAATGCTCCCTCGGCGGAAGTGGACGTATAAACTCCCCGTATGTGCTGAGGTCAACTCAGTGATTTGATCCCAGCAGGTGATCGATGACAGTAACACTTCAGAGGCCTTGAGCAGAAGAACATGAGCTGCATTTGCAGAGATGTCTGCAAAAGTCACTGCACAGTGTTCGTTTGGATTCCACAGAGCTACTTTTTATTAAAACACACTTCGATTCAGAAAGCTGTAGTGGATGGTCAATAGAGACCAAAAAAAAAACAGCTTTCATCTGTGCAGAATGCAGTGATATTGGTCCGACATGCAAAGTATATGTCTGGGGTGATGGTGTCATGGTGGTTTACGGAAGTGCTGAAACTACGCACAAATATTTGACCAAAGCAAACTGGGTTATTTCATCAAGAGATGCTCAAAAGGGAGTGTTTGACTGCAATGTGAACAAGTACGGCTGTTGTATTTACAGGGTACAATGTTGCAGATCAAGAGAAATAAAGATGGTGCCTCAACCAAACACAATTTTGGACAAAAAGGCAGATTTAGCATGAAGTACATCACCAGCATGGAATATGAAGGGACGATCGGAGGGAGGGATCAGGTGACCCGGGGCTAAATTTTGAGTCTGTCTACTGATGGACAATTACAACTCCAAATTCATCATATCATGAATCCTTTTTGCAGAATGAATTTAAATGTATTTCCTGTTTTATTTCTTTACAAATGCTAAATAATTCAAACAGAGTACATACAACCATAGAAAAGGGATTCTTCACAGTGACGGTGAGTTGGGGATTATTTCAGCGCGTGGGTTGCCATTACAAAATAGTCAGTGTTTAATCCACTATTTAACTCAAGGTGGTGTCTAATCTAGGACACATTTGGAGCATTTTGTAACAAACCTGTTTTGATTGTGTAATGAATATATATTGAAAAGAAAGTTTTTTGTTTTTTTTATCAACTTTGAACTGCAGTTACTGAAGGTCTGCCTCAACTAATATCATATCATCATTACTCAGTGTTGTATCCATTTTAGGGCATATATTGTTGTTAATTTGGTATGTGATTCACAATAAAATGAGAGCAAAAAATAAAGTTTTAGCGTTGAAATGTCCCTGTGATTGAACCTCTGTTCCACCTCGGCGTCTTTTGTACAATATGTCTTTTGCCAGTTGGTGGATTTTATTGGACCTCTGGACGCTGTCCAGTAATTTCTTAAAGAAAAAGGAAATTAAATATTTGTTCCCAACAATTTTTCTGTTCTCTACTTTTTTTTATCCTGTTCAATTTACCCTTTAAAAAGTGAGCCACTGAATCTATTCACAACACACACAGTCTGTCTCCTGCTGATGAACCCAAAATAAAAAAGGCAGTAATTGACTGAAACTGTAGTCTGTGCCACAGTGGTGAAGGCCAAGTAAAGGTGCACTCTGACAATATCAGATTTCATACAGTGACAGGATTTATGTTTATGCACTCTGATTAAAATTTGCACTGCTCATAATTTGTGCCCTGAGGCAGAAATCCCACCGACGTCTGTCACCCGGATTTAATAATCGTATGCCACGCTGACTGGTGCGGCGCCATCGCCTGTTTCCCCGCGGCCATGAAAGACAAGGAGATCACCATGAGTCAACGGGGCATAAACAATCTAATTCTCACGAAATGACAGAAATGGCGAGCGAGAGTATGTAGATGCGTGTGTGTGTGTGTGGGATGTGCTTCTGTACGTCTTGGGAAAAGCCATTCCAGAGATGTGTGGGGATAAGCTTTACACACGGATAATCCCAGATTATTTCCACTGGGATTGGTTTGTATTCCGCAATCAAGTGCCCCAGATTGAAGTGTGCTACACTGACCCGACTACCTCTGTGGTCCAGGTCTGACCTTTAGAATTGGGAAGGATCATCTGAATATAATCAAGATTAGCAAGGGCTAACTCAACTTTGGTAAACAGGCCAATCTGGAAGTTCAGATGGAACAAGAAACAGATGGTTAGCATTGGCTGTGTTCCATCTGGATCCAGGATGGTTTGGAAGTATTTATTAGGGACTTTTACGAGCGTCATCCTCCACTCAGAATGAGTAAAGACATGGAAGACATGACTTTATAAAACACTGAATCTGGGCCTGTTATACTTAAATGTGTTATATAGGTGTGATGGTTTGTTTGACTTTGGCATCTTGGGAGCATGGTTGAGCAAACATTCACGGTGGTTAGGATGCTGTGCATTCATTTCCACAGGTTTGATTCCCAGTCAGGTAATTCCCGGACTATAGCGCGCACCGGAATATTAGCTGCACCCACTAAATTTAAGAAGGAATATCGATCTTGTTCATTCATCAGCCACAGAGGTCTCTAAGCCGCAGATGCAGTGGTGCTGCAGAAAGGTCAGGAGTGCACCCGGCTTAAAAAAGCTTTTCTAAACTAGTTTTTAAAACAGGCTTCGGCATCGAGACTGACACATGAAACAAATGTGCAATGTTGAGGACTTGAATCATGAACTCCTCACATCTTTCATTCACATTCAAGCCCTCAAAATGCCTTGTTTTCACCCGCGTGCCCAAAGTTCCCACACCACAGCCGGTCTCAGCTGCTGCTTCTCAGCAGCGGACACGCGGGTGAAAACAGCGCATTTTGAGCACTTGGTACATAAATGGGTAAAAAATATGGGTAAATAAAAAGCCTCTCATTTCATCGGTTTCACTGCCTCCGATTTCATCGGATTTCAGCCTGTAAAAATCCATACATTAGTCGAGCCGTTGTATAAGCCGCAGGGTTCAGACCGCGAGAAAAAAAAAAGACAAAACATAAAAACAAAAACAAAATAACACAAATGTAAATATAGTGTATTTTTTTTATTCATATTAATAACATTTTAACCTTACATGACTGACTATATATATATATAGATATAGATATATATATATATTTGTGCCAGTCATCTGTCATGCTAGAAATAGCAACCTGTGTTTTTGACTAAACATTTTCATCGTGACGGGCTGTGAAGCTCCGATATTTCTAAAGCTCCACCACCAAGTACGCTTTCATTTTATTGCTGTCAGAAGCTCCAGCGCAAAAGTAGATGTTTGGCTTTCAAACTCATTAGCCAGCCGTGACAAGACAATCTCATCAAAGCCATTGTAATGAAAGTGAGATGTAAAAGACCGTGCTGGTGTCTAACGTCTACTGATTCCCTCTTTTTCCTCATATAACCATCATGATATGGAGTCTGTCTGGAGCGGCAGCAGATTGTTGGTGTGCATTTCAAGTGGAATACGTGTCAAGATGTCCATGGAGAAGATTCAGAACAGCTGTGAGTGTTTGGATGTGGCTTCCCAGGCCTTGAGAGTTGACAGCCACATTAGCTGAGCTGCACATGAACACATGCAACAAAGAAAAGTGTGTTCAGATAACATTCCTGTGTAATAATCTGTGTTGTCAGTCATGACAGTGTAATGCATGGTATTCTACGCTATTGAGCCACCATATAGTCACCTACTTCAGCTTAACACAATTTTCCTGAACTTTAAAGTAGCAAAATAAAATAATAAAATGAATCTATTATTTTCAAATTCTAGTCTCTCTAGTGTTCAGTATAGGGAATGTCTAGACAACGCGGCATGCCCTGAGAGTGAGGTCGCCACAGCCCACCCACGTGACTCACACATCATTTTATGGCACCGATGACGAGCTAACTCAGCAGCGATCATTCGTTATTATCATGGCAGAAGCAAGAGTGAAGAGTTTAAGAAGAGAGCGTGAATCTGACTGAGCAAGAGAATCGAGGACGACTGAAGAGCTCAGATGCTGAAATGACAGTGTTTGTTTCGGACTTGTAAGTCATTCTTTGTGTTCATCTTGGGTCTGTGGTGAGTTAGCAAACTTATTTTTGAGATGCTAAAATGCTGGAAAATGCGTCCGCTACTCATTTTAAGTGTTTATCACAGTACAGTGTAGATTTAGCCAGCAAAATGGAATAGCTCCAACCGCTAGCAGCTAATGTCTGTGACTAACTTCCGCTAGAATATATCAGCACATAAGACATCATGGAGGTGGAGATGAACATGACGGTTTTCTGCATGTTACTCACGGAAGAATCCCGAAAGAATCTCAATGACTGAAGTTATTGTGTTGCTTACGGAACTCAAGTCGCGTATTCCAACAGACGTGAAGAGATGGACCCGTGAGGACGGCTGCAGATCAGAGACAGATTTACTTCTCATAACTAAAAAAAGTGTTTCATTTCATTGTCACGATGCCCCTTTCTCCATTCTGAAACATGCAGTCAAAATAAACCTTTACTCTAAGGTCCGTTGGTCTAACAGCTACTTTAACTACCTCACCACCATCTTGTTCTACCAATGCATACATACATCTTCAGGTAACCAGAGCTTAGTCCTGTTCAGGGGTTGCAGGGAGTGCTGAGGCCCATCCCAGACAGAGGCAGGAATACACCCTGCACAGGTCACCAGTCCATCACAGGGCACATACACCATTCACACGCACAACTAGGGGCAAGTTTAGCGTGTCCAGTCAGTCTAGAGAGCATGTCTATGGGCTGTGGGAGGAAACCAGAGTACCTGGAGAAACAACATGCAAACTCCACCGAGAAAGGTCCAGAGCAGGATTTGAACCTTGTCGCTGAGAGGCAGCATTGTGCCACTGCGCCGCCCTATTACTGTACCAATGCAGTAACTAGATAATAAATATAGCTGAGTAAAAATATAGCCTGTTACTCCTGAGGAGTGAGTGTAGAATTGTGTGCAGTAGCCAAGCAACTGGGCTACAGTGAGACCTTAAATCTGAACCCAATATAAATGACTTCTCCAGCTACTGAGTGAGGTCCAGGCGCAGTCATGGTCATGTGACACTCGAAGGTTTGTGTCCTGAAAGCACACGTTGCCTCATAGTCCTCTTTGCTCACTACATCGGAGGACTGAAGGACTGAAGGACTGAAGGAAAAGTTCTTTTCATCTTACATTGTTTTGGAATTTATTACCATACAATACATGATACAAGTTTGATTTAGTAGGTCCAACTCATGATTTCTTAATCATGCATCAATTAAACAGAATGTTTCACGTGCCACACAGACAGAAGTTGTTTGGTTGACGTTCCATTTGGATAAAATTAGATTTATGATGCTTATGAATCTTGAAAAAATGCCTTCTTGAAATAAACAATTTCTCACACAAAAAGCAACGGCGTAATAACAAATAGCTTTACTGTCTTTGTTTAACCAACTGAGCCACAAATCCGACTCATAAAAATGGCATTTCCCTGTAATGCCGAGCTTTGACGGGCACTGACTTTGAAAATACAGCTCATATATCAGCGGCTTATCAGTGGCATGTGTCATCCTGCAAATCCCTTTTACAAGCAAACAAGTATCGAGATAAATAAAATGCTTGGTACTTCACCTTACAGACTTCCTCCCCAACTCCCATGACAAGTCAACAGCCTCCGACATCAGTATGATCCTGATGTAGGAGTTTTAATACGCAGTGAGTGGAGATAAATATCAGAGCAGGAAAGGGAAAATATTCAGCTGTAGCGTAGCACTCTACTCTTGACTAGGGACGTGAATGGGTTTGGAGTGAAGTGTGTTCATGATTACATCACCAACTGTGTTCATCCATCTCCACCAAATTTGTTTATTCATATTAATAACTCAAAGCGTTGAATAAAATCTGGAATATTGAGAGTGTATATCTAATGGCTTGCTCCGCATAATCTTCGATCGGTCTAAACACAACTGAATATTTGTCCTATGGCATCAAAATTGAGCATCCAATGTTGACGTGGAAGTAAAAGTTCCACATGGAGAAGCATAGATGTTTCAATGAAGACATTCGATAAGCTCTCATTCTTGCTCCATATTCAATGTCACTAGGCGCATATGCAGTAGTACCTTATATACCCATGCAGTCAAGATGCCTCATGTGCCCACAAAGCGGGAAGCTTCTGATCGTATTTGGTGCAGAGTGTAATTTCAAGAGTGAAACTTGAAGGATGGCTTGTGGTGCACTCCACTTTGGGGGTTGTCACTGGGAAATTGCCACCCGATGTAGGATTTCCCAATGGCAAAGTTGGAGAATCCTCACCCCCCAGAGAACGCAGTCCATGATAGTACTTCATAGAAAGTACAAGTTGAAATGAAATGAAGTGAAATACGCCAAAAAAAACAAACACATTCCACAAATTTGTGTCACCTCCTCAGTCTGTAGGTTTTCCAGTTGGAAATGAAGTCGACTGTGAAGTCATTCCGAGGGAACTGGAATACAGCATTAACCCTGGCCCCAGTCACTGTCTTTTTGTGCCGCACTGACTACGGCATCAGGAAATTCAGCTAAGGAGAAACATGATTTAGTGGGCAGCCCAATGGCAATTGTGGCAGCGATTGTCGATATTTGGAATGATGTTCCCTTTGGCTCAGTTTTTGGCCCAACCATGTCCAATATGGCCAGCAAGGGATTAGTTAGCAGGTTTAAAATCCTTTTGTTCAACTGTTCAACAGAATACAGTGTAGAATTGATGATTAATTGTCAGATGTGAGTGTTCAGCCTGTAGAGGATCTATGTCTGAACCATGTCTCAACCCACAAGGGTCCATGCTAGGTCCTTTGCTCTTGTCGCAGCACACTAATCTGCTGGAATTTTCCCGTGTGGTTGTGAAGCCGTTGCTCAACTCATTTTCTCATTTCCCTTGTCCAAAGTCGGAGTGGCAGCACAAGTGCAGGGTGGTCTGTTGGACAGAGAATGTCTGTGGACATCTTAATCCAAACCAAGACAAGACAGAGTTTCTCTTCCATCCAGAGCTGAACGCCCAGAAGAGATGATCATGGTGATGATCCTGGTAACCACCATCACCAAGGACCTCAAGTGGGAGCCGACCATCAGGTCCCTCATCAGGAAGACCCAGCAGAGAATGTTCTTCTTGCGGCAGCTAAGGATACTACAACTGCAGACGAAGATGCTGGTGGAGTTCTACACGGCCATCATCCAGTCCATCCTCACCTCCTCTATCACCGTCTGGTACAACAGCGCCACCTCCAGGGACAAGAGCGGGCTATAGAGCATTCTGCGTTCTGCTGAGAAGGTGATCGGTTCCACTCTGCCACCTCTTCAGGACCAGTATGTCTCCAGGACCCAGAGACATGCAGGTTGGATCAGAAGAAGAAGAGCACTGTTTCATGATGCTCCATCACTAGAGGACTCCTCCGTGCAGGTTGAAAAAAATGGCTATGACCAACTTTTCCTGACCGCATATATTGCTGCAGCTAGATCTTCTGGCTTCACGTTGCACATCAGAACGACACGTCCCCCTCTAAACCCAGAGGGCAGCAGAAGCTCCGCTCCAGTCTCATGTCATCTGCGTCCTGACTATCACAACTCCCTCTTGGCTGGTGTGCCTCCTTCAAATTTTCTCACACAGTACCACTCCTCCTCCCTTCCTTAGCTTCCAGCTGCTGCCGTTTCTTGCATCCATTCATGACCTTTTAGCTGTTTAAACTTCTCCTCACAAACAGACAAATATTTTTTTCTTGAAAAAAGCCACCCATCAGCTGCAATGAAAACTGTCTCTCGTCATAGACATTGCTCTTGACTGTGGAAGGTCCAAAGGAGACTGCTGTCTGGTATTTAGTCGTTTTCATCGCAGGTGCTGTGGATTTTTGTCACTGTCCTAGTGAGGGACTTGTGTCCGCCCCAGTGCATGGCACTATTTGTCACTGAGCGGCCATTCGTTCTTCCCTCTGGGTGCCCATATCCTGCCACACAAACAATACACAACTGGCAGGGGCATCTACCACAATGAGATTCTCGAACGTCATTCTGATAGCCCTCAGTTGGGTGCTGCATTCTTTCAGCTTCCACTGCATGCACATTAGCGCCCCCCGCTGGTCACAAATGGATAACTAGGTCTAATAGGCGGCACAAGATCTCGTCGCATCGCGACACCACGAGTTAAGCTGAGATTCAAACAAGCAAAAGATATCAAAAACCATTTCATCTAACCCGGATCACTGAGCTTTTATCGTGGCGCACTTACTTCTGAAAATGCAATGCTGACAGTAGCGAGCGATAAAACTCATAATGAGTTTGGACTCAGTGTTTTCTTTGACACTTCTATTTATGGTCTGTCAAGCCAATTGCTCTGGACAATATGTGTATCTGTAACAATATGACAAGTCATTAGGGACTCAGCACAGACTATCTGTTGTGTCAGCCAGTAACAATGTGAAAAGAATATGACTTGACACAATGAATGTTTTTTTTCTGTTTTTTTCCAGTGTCTCTGCGTAATTTTCTTTGCAAGCTTATCACAACAGCACAGAGCGATAATCGGCTGTTATCACAATCCCCAAACTCTCATTTGCACAGAGGTTATTAGAGAGTTAAATAGCTGGCCACGCTGCCCCTCACTGTATTCCACACACACACACACACACACACACACACACGGCAGCTCTCATTTCACACAGTTGGACATAAAAGAGCCCACATCTGTTTAAAATTCCACTTTGCTGATGATGATACATTCATACTTAGCATTTCATCTGAAACACGGATTGTTAAACTTGAGTCATTTAGATGTATAAAAGTAGATGCATTACTCAGACCATATATCAACAGTGTCCTCTGGTGGTGGCATCGACTCCGGCGCTCTCTCCGCCTGAGTCCAAGTGTCCCAGATTTGTGCTGCTTTGCCAGGATGCCTTGACATCTGCCAGACACAATAGTGCCCAACCGCTTGGAAAAGGTGGCAGCAATGTGGCATGTTTTGCAAGAATATCATGGTGAAGGATGCCCTGCAGAAAACATTTTAGAAGCCACTCTTTATTTAAGCCCACAAAGCAACAGCCCGATTTTAAAGATGCAGAAGAGGCGTCCATCAAGTGCTGTGTTTTACCAAGCTGTCAATCTTTCTCACCACCTGGTTTTTTCATGTGCTTCTTCAACAGTCAGAACGAATGACCTTCCGTACTCTTTGCAGTGTGGCTCTCGGAAGCGAAGCAGTGGGACGGCCGGGTGGAAATGATGAAGTGGAGTCTGTTCTCATGCTGATGTTTCCGCTACAAATGATGCATAGACGCATGCTGCTTTGCTCCACTAATATCATGAACATTATCACAACAACCGGGCGAGCGGTGCCTTTCAACGACGAGCCACTGGCTCCAACCATTTGTTACGTCTTACGATTCACATTTGCCCAAATTAGCCTGTCACGACTCAGCTGCCATGTTTTTTTTTTTTAACTCCCAGGACAACTCCTGCCGATCCAGGTCTTTTCACCGAAACAGCGTGGTTCCAGTTTGAGTGATTGGAGGACTGATTGCTGTGCATTCATTTTCCTCACCTTCTCTTGATACAAACAGCTAATCCCAGTCTGCAGGCCGTCGATGCAGTGGGATAATTCAAAGCGGCACCAAACTACTGTAGGGCTCGCTCAAAAAAAATCTACTGTGACAGTCGTATCAAACAGCCACTCTCAAACACGTCTGAAGTCTTCTTTACCCAAAAGATGGCAAATCAGGTCCTTTGCCTCAAAGAAAGTGCCGGAAGCAAAGTCTTAACGCAGCTGACGCCCCAGATTTTTGTCAATTTCCCATTGTATGAAGTCTTTGCAACGTTACTTGACGGAATATAATATCACTGAGAATTTTAGCGTGTTAGGGGACAGCGCACAGCAGGGGGCGGCGTCATTTGAAATCCTGAATAAAACTGGGAGCACAAGGACCGAAGTGTGAAAGAACAAAGTTAAACCAAAGTAAACACAACACCGACTGACCTCATGGAGGGGACTTCTTTATCTGAGTCATGGGTTCGACGGCCGTTTATGTAATTTAACGCGAAACTGCATCACTCACATTACAAAGTGCACTTCAGGGGCCCTTTAAAATGCTTGAAACACCCCGCAATATGACATGATGCAGCGAGTTGTATAAGGCAGCAGGTTCCAGACGGTGATCCGAATCTATTATTCTACCATTTCTGACATGACCCAGGAATTTCAGCAAAATCTGTGTGCATCATCACTTAAACACTTTTGAAGCGATGATGCACACAAACAAACAGTCAAGCCAGCAGCGTCGGCGGAGGCAAAACCTAAACATTTCAATAGAGAGATTGAGCGTTCGGGTCCGACCCATAAGCAAGGATCAAGTCTCAAACAGCTTTCACTGCAAGAGTAGCTGAGAAGGTTCAGACACCAATTTTGTGGTGAGTCACACTTCTAGATAAACTCACAAAATCTATATGAATTTGTTTGTGCGACTAAAGGGCCTTTGAGCGGGCGGTTTAATAAATGTGTTGAACTCAAAATGGAGGCGCAGCAGAGGTCAATCACCCAGAAGCTCTTTACATAATGAAAGAACGATTCTTTTTCTGAATTAGACTTAGAGAGACTTAGAGTTTATTGATCCCTTTTGGATGACTCCCTCCAGGAAATTTCCAGCAGCAATAGTGGCAAGAAAGGGCATGCAGTCAGGAAGAGCATCACACAGAGAATTCAAATAATAATAATAATAATAAAAACAAAAAATGAAAATTAGACTAGATTAAAATGGGTTATTGCACCAGAGAGGCGGTCATTGCACATTGAACAGGTGTCCATTACTTTGTAGTGTAGCGTACCCTGCTACTTCCTCCCCCCAAGTGAGGAGTTGTAGCGTGCGGTGGCATAGTGTACAAAAGAGTTCTTGAGTCTGTTGGTCCGACTCTTGGGGAGCAGCAGCCTTTCACTGAACAAGCTCCTCTGGTGGCTGGCGACGGTGTGCAGAGGGTGGCTGGGGTTGTTCATAAGATCCAGCAGTTTGTCCAGGGACAACAACTCTGCCACGGTCACCAGAGAGTCCAGCTTCATGCCGACCACAGAATTGTCGCCGAAGTTAGGAATGCAATGATAAATCGTCCTCGGCTCTAAATCATAATCGTATTCAGCCCCGAAGGAACCAGTTGTTCTGTGCGTGGACCTGGAGAGCAAAGAGTAAACGTTTGGCCGTGCTGTCTTCAGGGCGTGACATTTCAATTGTACTGTGAGAAGCCTTTTTTTCTTTTGTTTTCATAGCCCTGAGTACAGGCACTATGTTGTATTCGCTCTAACCAGAGCAGACACCGAACAGAAACAAGACCTTGACATCGATTTAATCACCCGGTGTTTAGGAACCTTTATAATTGTGTATCAGCTGATGGTGGTAAATTGGATTCCACTCATGCATGAACAGTTGGAACATTGAAGACCTCACCGGCGATTCAAACCTCCAGACGTGTTTTCTGAGGGTGGCAGAACCAAGTTAGCTTTCACTTTAGATAGTAAAATCCTTACCGTTCTTTCTCATGCTTTATAACTTTGTCAGTTTGTGCATATTAAAATGTGTAAATTGCGTATTTGTAGACGCAGCACAGGTTGGTGTAATATGCAGTTAAATAAAGTATGTTTTGTGGGGAGAAAACACAAAAGTACATGAAAACCTCTGATTCATCGAGCTTTTTCACTTAGAAATGTACTTTAATATACACATTTTGAAGGTGTATGTGTGCGTTTCTCTTGTGATGATTTACATATAAGGAGACTTGCCATCGATGAAAGATAATGTCGCTTTTTCAAAACAGGTTCTTCATTCTTGCAATAAGACAAACCTTCAGAATTCATAAAAGACAGCTGCGACTTAAATACATGAAGCCTCATCAGGAATAGATGCTAAAATGTGTGGAAGAACATGAACATGCAAAGTTGAGGGCTGACTTCAACGGTCGGCTTGACACCCGTCAAAGTCTGTGTCGTCTGTTTAGTGGGACTGTGTTGACAGGGTGCAAGGGGGGAGACATTCTGGTGAGGAGGATTCATCTTCCACTGACTGAGCCGGTAGTTAGGTTAGCGCTTTTACTACAGGTGGCAATTTTTTAGAAGAAGCGATATGACTGCAGCTGCTTGACTGAAACCATGCATCAATGTGGTCAATTCTGAGACAAGACCAAGGTCTTGAAAATGAAAATGAGGTCTTACGACAGAGTGCATTTTGGAGTGTTCTTATTTTCAGAACCCTGTAGGTGGCGCTCTCTGCTGATTTGAACAACCCTTTCTCTAAAACCTCACATCATTTTTAAACTGTGAGCGCCACCTACTGAGCTCATCACTAACATCCGTCATTCCTCAAACCATAATAAATAGAGCTTTTTTCATAGAAAAAAAAAAACAACAAAAAAAATCTTAAGGACAAAATGGATGAAGTAAAACTGAAAAATAAACTTATGGCCGTAAACTGTATTCATAAGGTGATGTTGCTGGCCTGTCATAATCATGTGGGCAGCTCAGACCCCAAATGGGAAAGCATTGTGACCTCCAGCACTGTCTTTTTTCACTGGTTTTCACAGAGAGAGACCTGTGTGTTTGGGGTTAATGAGTACTGGGGAGCCATGTGTTGAGACCTGTGAAACTCTGCAAAATGAACCACACAGACGCTAGTGTTCAATAAAATAATAAACGGAAATAGTATCATCATGAGGAAAATTCAACAAAATCTTGCCTTAAAAACAGCTTTAGAGATCAGCAAATCGGTTGACACATGCCCTCTTTCAAATCATCAGTCTTCTTCCCGCTGGCCAGAGCCTTTCCTTATTTTTAATGGCAATAAATGTCAAGGCGGCAGTGGCCTTGCAGGTTGCCCGTGGCAGCAAAACTTTAGCACTCAATCATGGAATTTCTCTCAGTTAGCAGTTGTGACACGGACAAATCACCGGTGGCCTTTAAAGAATGACTGTGGGAAGTGAAGAACATGTTTTTCCACTGAACAATAAAAGTGGATGAAAGAAAGCTGAATAAACATAAGTCTTTTTTTAATAGTTGGAGGCACAGTGGTTTTCAAAAGCCCTGCTTCAGCAGCCAACCTCGAGTATCCCATGATGCTAAATGGGCTCTTACAAATGGAGGCTTGACAAAACGTGCACACCAATGAGCTCCTGACACACTGTTCTCAGGGCAGCGATTTCCCAAGTGGAAACCCCTCAAACAATAGCAACATGGAGGAGAGGAAGGCCATGACGGCTCTATCTCATCCCTCCCTGCCACTCACAAGGTGCGCCGATCAATCACGGCCCTGCTTCACACCCCAACACTTCTTTGGATGCAGTTTGTCACAAGACCGAAAGCCACTGTCATGATTCCAAAGACTTTCACTCAAGTGCCTTCATTTGCCTTTGTTGATCTTGAGAGAAGGCGTTTTGAAGACGGAGAATAATGTAGTGAATTTTTTCCCTGAGTAAACATCATGAAACAATCTTTTATCTTCTTTGAGGGCCATTTCCGCGCTTTGCTAACAACGCAGAAAACATTTGTTAGTTGAAAATAATGAGAACCATTTTTCATTAAGACTCTGAAATATGACCAGCTTTCCAATACAGCTTTGATCTCTGCTACAAGAAAAATGTGTTCACTTTGACAAATAGCAGAGATGTCAAGGTCACATGACTTTAAAATGATCCAAAGGCAGATAGCGCTAAGCTAACTATATAGCTTTAGATTCCTCTAGATGGCGCTCTCAACATCTTTGGATTTGAACAACCATTTCATTGAAACCTCCTTTACTTTTTAAACTGAGGGTGACACCTACTGAACCATGAAAGTACGGATGTTTCATGAAGGCCATCACCAGTGACACGTACTCTGCTTTCAAAACCATCTTCCTGATTGTCCGTGTAGATACAAGAGTTTACAATTTAGAGTCAGCTTCAACATGAGAGGACTCTTGGTTTGGTCTTAATGTTTTTCACCATTAACTTATTTATGTGTTTGAAAGGAATATAAGACATAAATTCAGCATCCATGAAGTTTATTTTTCAGTTTTACTACATCCACTTTGTCCTTAAGATATATATGTTTTTGTTTTTTTGTTTTTTAATATGAAAAAAGCTCCATTTATTGTGGTTTGAGGAATGACGGATGTTAGTGATGAGCTCAGTAGGTGGCGCTCACAGTTTAAAAATGATGTGAGGTTTTAGAGAAAGGGTTGTTCAAATCAGCAGAGAGTGCCACCTACAGGGTTCTGAAAATAAGAACACTCCAAAATGCACTCTGTCGTAAGACCTCATTTTCATTTTCAAGACCTTGGTCTTGTCTCAGAATCGACCACATTGATGCATGGTTTCAGTCAAGCAGCTGCAGTCATATCGCTTCTTCTAAAAAAGTGCCACCTGTAGTGATAGCGCTAACCTAACTACCGGCTCAGTCAGTGGAAGATGAACCCTCCTCACCAGAATGTCTCCCCCCTTGCACCCTGTCAACACAGTCCCACTAAACAGACGACACAGACTTTGACGGGTGTCAAGCCGACCATTGAAGTCAGCCCTCAACTTTGCATGTTCATGTTCTCCCACTGCATTTCCTGACTCAGGGAATCAGAGATGAAATCTTCTCCAGTTAAGGTAAGGTAAGGTAAGGTAAGGTAACTTTATTGTCAAATATGCTACAGTACGAGACATATAGCATGGATGAAAAATCTGTTTTCACAGACCTGGACACGACATACAATCACAGACGAACATAAAGATCACAGACACCACATAAAGATCACAGACAGCAGGATACATGCAACAAAAAGGACACAAAGACACACTTTCCTTTGCTATGGAGATATGCCTACTCATGCAGCAAGCATTTCTTTCCGAACTGAATGACTAATGTGCAGTACCGAACAAACGGTCCTCGATCCATTTGTAAACAAACTGGCATCCATAACAGTAACATGGCGACATTATTCCAGTTGTTTGTGTCTGTATTTACTTTCATTTTGTTTTATTTTCTAAAATATATTAACTATTATCACCCTGCGCTGTGAGCGGATTTGTTTGTGGCACTGTCGATGTAGAGCACACACTGCTTCAGACAGGAGTTCCTGGGGGACTGTTAGTTAAGATTCACTGTACTGGTCATGTCCCATGAGGTTCATATCCACAGAGACACTAGAATCAGCCCACACACAAAGAGACGATCGGTGTGTGTAAATGGGCACCAACCGGCTCAATAACTTTTGGAAAGAGCTCAAAGTCATTCCAAAAGATGGGTTTACATGAAGTGTTTTATATTCTGGTCAGGCATTTATTCTAATTAGAATGGTCCATGTTGACCACGCCCGGGCGCCTGCATCCTAACCATCCTTTATGAACATCAAGAAATGCTGACAGAGGGCAGTTGAAAGCTTACTGTGTCAGTTGCAACACGGAAGTCTGACTTCTGCCTCAACATTGGGCGCAGGAGAGTGTGTGGACAATCAAGTCTGTGGTTGTACCTGCTACTGTGTTTTTCACCACACTATCTCTGTGGTAGTGATGGGCTTCTGAGGCTTCATGAAACACTGTCTCTATTTTCAGTGCCCAGTACGTGGCGCTCTCAATTTTAAAATGATGTGAGGTTTCATCCAAATGGTTGTTCAAAGCTGAAGATTTTAGTGCTGAGAGTGCCATCCAGTGGGCTCTGAAAATGAGGACACTGTTTCATGAAGCCTCTGGAGCCCATCACTAACACAGTGGTTGTGGGGTGGAAAACACAGTAGCAGGTACAACAATAGCGGCTCTGGATATTTTTGCTTTTTTTTTTTTTTACCAGTTTAGCAGATCACTAGTCTTTTCTGTTGTCAGGTTTTATTCACTCATTTCCATTCAATCTATCTATGTGTATTTTTTCATGCCGTTATTAAATATTAAATTATATTGTCTTTATCTCAGACTCTTGTTTTCCAACAACCACATGCACTTGGGTTCCTCATACCAGAGTTCTAGTGTTACTTTAAATGTTACCTTTGCCAAGGTGGTTGTCTTTACTGTTGAGTGGTTAATTTTACATTAAGTATTTTCCCTTGTTGCCAATCTGTTAGTTTCACCTGCTGCTGCGATAGATTCAAGGCACATGACCAGAGCAGGAACTGGTCGAGAATGTTTCTTGTTGCTTTTCAAAAGCTTCTAGTAAAAGAGAAGAATGAGACCACATTCAATCAATAACAATGTTTAAAGCAAAAATAAAAAATTCAAAGCCCCTACTACACTAGTGCAGCTTTTTTCATCACATTACTTTAAGATTCTGTCTAATTCTTGGTCCCTGAATTTCCTTTTAAAACAACTTACCCATGAGTTATGCATAAGTGCCTGCATTATTTAGTGATTAACGATATATTCGCAGGCCAAAAGCCTCAACAGACTCTGTGAAAGGAAGCTCCAGCCCTGAGGATAGATGTCAGCCCTCAAAGAGCGATTGGTGGCGTGAGTGATCCCTCCACAGGAGCCGGCCGCACAGAGGTGGCAGTGACGGGCCCAATCTGATGCTCTATTATGCAAATGCTTCATTCCAATTGACCGGTTCTCTCGAGCAAAAGAATGGGCTGGTTGGCTACCGAGAGGCTTTGAAATATTTAGAGAACTTCTGGGTGCTAAAAATAAACATGTTAAACAAAACAGAAACTCCACGGCAGCGACCGCCAATGAGCCGCAGCAGAGACAGATGACGGGAAGTTAATGGCTGTCTGGGTGACGTCTGCTCCATCCAATCACATTTAAAAGTCACCTGTCTTGTTTTTCAGCCCAGAGGTGAAAGTGAGCGCATTTACATAATGAGTTCCACTGTACGGACATATTTGGGCGCCGATTTTCCGCAGAATGTGAGTTTGGCATTTGATTTGCTGCTAAATTCACGGCTGAATTATTCAAGCGCACTCAGACCTTGGAAGGTCTCATAGCATTCGGAGATGTCTGAAACAGAGCCGGCTTTTTCTGCAAATCATTAATAACATTACACTCCAGTGTGTCAGAGTTTCATTTCAATATTTGCATAGGAAGGAATCCCTATAGATCAACTGGGACAGTTGTGAGTGCTCTGAGATACGGTGCCAAGGGATGTTCCTAAAACAAAGTTGGAGCATGAATTTTAATGGCTTTATCTTATTGCTCGCCCAAAATCTAAGCCTGGCACAGGGCACATTTCTGGCCCTTGATCAGAAGTCACCTGGACCGCAGCTTCTGTCAACCAGACCATGTATAAGACACATTAAGCGATTTTTAATCATCTTATTTTAACATCAGATCAGCACTTTTTGACAAGGTTAGACAAATGGAGGCTCTATGAAGTTGGGCTACAAGGCTTTAGATTCCTTTAGATGGCGCTCTCTGCCCCAAAATCTTTGGATTTGAACAACCATTTCGATGAAACCTCCTTCACTTTTTAAACTGAGGGTGACACCTACTGATGTTTCATGAAGCCTCATAAGGCCATCACTAGTGACACGTACTCTGCTTTCAAAACCATCTTCCTGATTGTCCGTGTAGATACAAGAGTTTACAATTTAGAGTCAGCTTCGACATGAGAGGACTCTTGGTTTGGTCTTAATGTTTTCACCATTAACTTATTTATATATTTGAAAGGAATATAAGATATAATTTCAGCCTCCATGAAGTTTATTTTTCAGTCTTACTTCATCCAGTTTGACATTAACATATATGTTTTGGGGTTTTTTTTATGAAAAAAAGCTCCATTTATTATGGTTTGAGGAATGACAGCAGTTAGTGATGGAAACATGAGCTCAGTAGGTGGCGCTCACAGTTTAAAAATGATGTGAGGTTTCAGAGAAAGGGTTGTTCAAATCAGCAGAGAGTTCCACCTACAGGGTTCTGAAAATAAGAACACTCCAAAAAGCACTCTGTCGTAAGACCTCATTTTCAAGATCTTGGTCTTCTCTCAGAACTGACCACATTTATGCATGGTTTCATGCATGTTGCTTCTTCTAAAAAAGTGCTACCTGTAGTGATAAACTAATGTGGCATCATGAAGCAGTGTCCTCATTGTTGGAGCATAGGTGGTTCTCTCCGTTTAAATGTGAGATTTAGTTAAAACGTTCAGAGATTTTAGAGCAGAGAGTGCCATCTTTATCTGAGCCCACTAGATGGTACTATTCGTTGTAATGTTTTCAACACGCCACCTGTTTCATAAGGTCTCACCAGCCAATGACTACTCCTTCGTCCAGGTGTCCTCTGTCTCGCCCCCTGTTGGTCGTGGTTGGGTCTCAACATCTATGTAGTTCTGACCCAGTCTTCATACAGGTGCCCACCTCACCTCGTGGTGACACCGACATCTGCTTGGTAGAGAGTGGATTAGGCTGAAAAAATGTTCTCCACCAGTTCTTATAATGATTTGCCTCTTAAAACTTTGCTGTTTGTGGTTTTCAATAATTTCCACATTGAGAAACAACATTTATTTATTTATCGGTGAGCGGTTAAGTAAGTTTGGCTGGTAAATAAATCTGGTAGATAAACGTTTCGACAAAATTCCAAGTCTGCTCAAAGTAAATAAAGACCACTGGACCAAATGGGACATAATCCTGAAAGCTTCAGCGCAACATTGACACATTGATTTGAACTCAAATAAAGTAGGAGTCTTCAAGGCAGCGTGGACGATTCCAACATAATTATCCCTGAGAAGACGTTCCAGCTGAACAGACAAACTGCGGGAGAATCGCAGTCACAGCCGAATTCATTCTGTCAGTGTCTAATTGCATTTATTGGCCATTGGTGGAACCTTCCTAATCCTGGATTATGATGATGCATTAACAGCTGCGGCTGGCTGTTTACAAGGCATTTATTAGCGACCAGACAAATTCCACCCATCACATTCATCACCGCGCTGCCAGGACTGTGTCAGAGCCAAGAGCTGCGCCGCATGACATATCGTCCAGGCTGCTCCCCCATTTGGCTGCATGAGCAAACTGTCATCGTATAGGACTCCAAACAAGCCATTAGTAACTCTCAACACTGCGCTTGTGAAGTGAAACTGGATGTGAATAAAGAGCCATAAATCAGAGAGGGAGGGGGCGCAGATAAGATGAAAAGGCACCAAAACAATTCGCCGTATAATGCATTGAATTGAACTTGATGAGAGTATCACTGATGCTACTCTTTTATGTGTGTTCGTCCTTTTAATTATGCATGTATGCAGCCGGGTCCTTTTTTTAATAAACTCTTTCCTGTCAAAGGCAACATTGTAAATGATTTCCTCTCTGAGCCCTGGTAGATTAAACGTATACAGAAGGAATAAACAATCTAGGCGAGACTTGCAAACCACTATCTGCCCGGAAACGGCTCATTTATCTTGTTATGGGGAGAATTTGTATTCAAGTGTGGATTCTGTAAGCAAATACTTTGGCTTATGCTAAAAAGTGCTAAGCAAAAGTACTTTTAAGCAGTGAGAAAACTGTCAGATCTGTAATTAAAGCTCAATGAATTTTTGGGTTGGTTGAGACCTGTTCACCTTACAGTATTGATGGGCCGATGAGGCTTCGTGAAACAGTGTCTTCATTTTGAGAGCTCACTAGAGGGCGCTCTCTGCTGAAAAAGTGAGCATTTCGGTGGAAGCTCAGGGTGCTTTTAAATAGAGAGCTTCATCCACGGAGCTCAGAAAAAGAGGGCACTGTTTCATGAAGCCCCATCATCCCAACACTACCTCACAGCAGGAGTTCCAACACAGCAACACAGTTGATCAATAGTGAATGTATGAGTATAATTTGACAGGAGGTTGCTTGTTTGTTTATAGAATTGTATGTGGTTGAGTTCAATACATCAAGCTGTAATAACCAATATTGTCTGTTGTGAAAATAGGAACAAATTATGTAGATACATTTACAATTTTTTTTTCATAACTGTTACTAACACACAATTACATCAAAAGAATGGAAAGTGTGGATGTTGTTCAGGCTCTCTGGAGTAAAGATCGTGTCTGACATGATGCTGTTGTGTGAAGAGAACAGTCTGCTTTTAGCTGTGAAAAATGCAAAGGTACAACCCTGGGATTTTATTTTATAATTTAAATATATAACATGTCCGCCTCTCTTTCTATGGGTGTCAGTGAGTGACAACTATTTCCACTACTTAGCTGTTGTACTTGAGGGAAGAAATTTTCAGAGCTTAAGTATTAAGTATTTCATCTCAAGAATTGTTTTGCAAGGAAGCATGAAGTAAGACAAAGCAAAATCTTATAATCTGGCAGACATTTTTTTTCCACAAAGTGCCTTGCTTCAATATTGGAATTATGTCAAAATATATCAATGCAAATTTTAAAGATGGTACTTAATTCACTTTAAGATACAGTACTGCCCCAAACTCATTATAATGAGGCTGAACAACCTTAAATAAATGTATTTTAGAGACATTTTTTGATTTGTAATAACTTTTCCCTGTTAAAACCATTGTTTCTTTTGCCTCCATATCTTTGTACACTGCTCAAATGAATCCCGACATTTAAGTGTAATGTACCTGTTTAATCCTCCCTCAGCAACACATATGTGGACAGTATATAGGACACAATGTCCGGGCAGCCAAAGTTGCTGGAAACTGCTCCGCCTCTCCAGATGTGCCTAAAGTCTTCCAGCAGCCACTTGGTCCTAATAATGGTATGCACGAGTCATAAATCAAGCCAGTGGCACCCCCC
The DNA here is from genome assembly GCF_027744825.2 of Synchiropus splendidus. Taxonomy (NCBI): domain Eukaryota; kingdom Metazoa; phylum Chordata; class Actinopteri; order Syngnathiformes; family Callionymidae; genus Synchiropus; species Synchiropus splendidus. The sequence goes on along the minus strand of NC_071334.1, from coordinate 10,923,016 downwards.
AACAGTGACATGATTAAAACATTATGATCTTGTGTTTCCAAGACATGGAGGACGTGTCATGGCAGCGAGAGTTGACCTCGAAGAAAAACAGGGCAAAAAAAAGGGACCTCAGATAAAACACAGAATTTGCCTCCAGTGTGAAGTTGAGGTCCTGAACCAGCTGTGTCTGCAGGGTGACTTTATCTTAAGATATATTCGCTGGACAAGGGCATGCTTTTTGTACTCTTTTCTACTCCTTGACGTAGCTCCATGAAGAGTTTTACTGAGATGTTTTTTTTTTCAAATGCATTAACGATAAACTCTGAAATATGCTGCCGAGTTTCAACTACTGAAACCACATGATAATTCGATGAGTCTGGAAATATGTAGATGGCAAGCCTTTTCATGTGACTCATCACATGATCAAATACTGGTTGACTATGACAATAGAAGTAATTTTGTTTGGTTTGTCCCTATCTTTTATGTAAATCCAATCCATTTTCTGATCTTCCAGAATGATTGTTCAGTTGACTGAACCACACAAAAACTTATTAAAACTTCAGGTTCTTTTGAGCAGCAGACAAATCAATGATGTTAGTCTTTGTTTTAAAGCTAAGTTGAGCTTCAATCCCCATTAAAAACAGAAAAGAAAACCCTAAAATGCGCCGTTTTCGATTTAAATGACGGACAATATAAGATATATTCTCCTCCAACCTTTAAGTCATGACTTTGGGATGGATTCAATATGTGCATCAACTGCCCTCAAGTGGTCAGATGTGAGATTGCAACCAAATAAGAAATAAGATGACGTCGATGCAATATCTAATATTTACTCCCAACATAATAGTTATTTTTATTTATTATTTGCAGATATGTTGGGGAATTGTTTTTTTATGAAAGTAATAAAACACGAACACGTTTACCCTCTGCAACGTTGCATTCAAGTGTCATGGCACGCTTTAAAAATAATAAATACACATGCCAATAAATTACGCGTTAAAGACTACTCAATACGGTGAGGTATCATTTTTGGCGACTAAATAATAATGCCGCTTAACGACATAATTCGTGCGTCACTCGTCTCGTAATAGCCGAGACAACTGAGCGCAACGATCATGAACGACAGCACCTGAAGGCACCAGCGCAGGGCCAGCTGTGTTCACGCGTGCGCAGCGAGCTCTCTGCTAACCGGGCAGCAGTCCACCGCGCGCGCTGACTCCAAGATGTCGGGCAAGACTTTTCGAGTGAGCGATGGGGACTGGGTTTGTCCTGATAAAAAGTAAGTGCACCCCTTAAACGAACGTGCATCGATCAAGAAGTCTGGGGGAGTAGCGTGTTTTACCCCGCGGCTAGTTAGCATGCGTGGCCTACTCGTATATCTCCGCCTCGTCTATAAATAAATTCATTTAAGTCCACCTTGCGACATAAATCTAATGCTACACGCAATATGAAGGTCAGGGCGTGTGAATGCGAGTGTTTTTTCCAGTGTTTTCTCTCCACTGCCCCGCGTGCTAATGTTAGCCACCACTAGCCTCTGCTCTCCAGTGTACACCCATGTGTTGTTTCCAGACCGTGACTTGTTAACAGGCGGCCAGCGGTGTCAGTTTACCCCGCAGACTTGGTGCCGGGTTTAAATTAGGTCCGGTGCCCTGTGGTCACTGAGTGTCCAAATCGGGCTGCGTCCGAAAGCAATAAAAGACTTCGTGGTCGTGTTCTGCATGCACAATGAACGCTTTCCGGAAGTCTGTCGTGAGTTCATGCAGCTCACTCTTTTTGTTTTCCTCAGGTGTGGAAATGTCAACTTCGCACGAAGAACTAGCTGTAACAGGTGTGGAAGAGGTGTGTATCCCAGTGGTGAAGTTGGAAAGCTCCAAATGGACAGGCCTTTCATTTGGCATGGCGTGTGTTGACCTATTGTCCAAAAGACTGTGTCAAACCAGTTATTTGAGTTCAGATTCATGGAGCTGTGGTGTGTACGTGCTCAGCTTTCTTTTTACATGTGCTCCTCAAAGCTTCTTTGTGGGCTTGAAATTAGACTTTGCACTTGCATGTTCTCATAAAACTATGACATTATTCAGCTTGCCCTCATATCAGTATTGAAGGGACGCTTGACCTACCCTTAGTCAAGGAAAACTTAGTGTTGGGCAATGAAACTGATATTCAGAACCTCTAACTGCTGTAGAACTGCAGTGTCATGTAGTTTAGTTTCCCCCTCTTGTATTTCTGTCCCTGCCCAAGCTGTTTGTTGCTCTTTATAGCCGATAGTTGATGTCATGCATTACAATAAATAAAATGACGTGCTCATTCACCAGCAACCTTGTTGACTTGTCAGCATGTGACGTGTACTGGTACGATCCTGGCATGACTGGATCCAGTCTCTTGAAGTGGGGTCGGTCCGATCCGGGAGCCGATCGTGGCATTATATTTCTGTGTTCAGTGCTTGTGTTGACGTTACATGCGCCGCCTGTCATAGTGATATCATGGTAGAGGCTAACTGCAGGTATTGCGTTGCTGCAGTAGTTTTCACTTTGCTTGAAGTACTTTGTTGAGCGAGCGATAATGAATAATAAAAAATACGAGTTTAGTTAATATAGTCGAGAAACAAACGAACTTGGATCACGTGTCACTACGCTATCCAACTCAGATCCTAGTATCACCAAATAAAATCATGCCAGTGTCAGCAAGCTTTATTAAACGTTTTCTTGACTCAAACATGCGCTTGAAACTACGGTTATAAACTTAAAATCCTCCTGAATCTCTTCATGCTGCTTTGTTTAGGTCTGTGTTTCTCTCCCTGCAGAGGAGGAGCAGGTCATACGTCAGCTGATCAGACCATCTGCGGTTGCTTCACAGACACACGGGTGGAGCTAATCAAATAACTGAGCATTTTTTGTGTCAAAAGTACTATTAAAACTACATCATCATGAACTACAGTCATCAGCACTGGAATGGCCAGGTGCCATGCTTTGGTTTCATACAGCGCAGGGCTGCAGCCCGTACTGTGGTTTCACTTTCACTCTCACAGTTAAGTGCAAATAATGTCAAAGCACAGTTTTATCATGGAATTTTCCCATCACTTTTCAGAGGTTGATTTCTTGTCTGTCTGTTTCTGTCCACTCCAACTTGAAGTGGTCCTGCACGCAGCTCCGCAAGAAACGGAATCCTCGCCAATTTGATTCGGTGTAGTAACGCAGGCATCATTTGACACTGAAAAACACACAAAATAAAATAAAGTCATTTTTGCCTTAAAGCATGACCAGTGTTTTCCCACAGCACAGAGTGAAGGATAACACTGAAACACTGGTATTGGTCGATAGTCGACGCCCAGGTATCGGGACCATAAAAGTCGGATCGGTGCATCCCTAATACCAACCTGTCTGAACGATATGGACACGTCTTACCTTGATATTTCATCCCAGATGTCTTTATTGACATGAAAAATGTGACATTCCCATATGACTTTAGTGAAATCGAGTACTTCTCATAAAATGTTCTGTTTTAGCTTTATTATTATAAGCAATGTATGTGCTATACCAAGGTGCAAGAACACCTGGCAGTAAACCGTGGAGGTAGAATTGCAATGTGCATGGACATTAAGGTCCATGTCTAGCGATCCTGCATCATAAAGAGACCTCTGCTCACTGACGCAGCGCAAGAAAACCCACCTGGATTAAACCAACATCCAACCCGAAGTACAACACCCCAGGGCAACCCTGGATCTTACTGGTGGTGTCGATTTACACTCTGAGAGGAGCGATACTGAGCAGCCCCGACTCAGTTTGTTGTGACAAGCATCAGCTACGTAGGTTCTTGTATGAGTTGATGGCAGACATTGGTTTGCTGCAAGTATTCTACTTGTTTTTGATTGGCTGCCTTAAGAGACCCAGGTCACCTGTAGTGGCTGGATCAACAGCAGCACAGTGCTTGAGGTTCATCCTGAGGTTCAGAACTGTGGTGGAATTTGTTTTCCTCCGCTCTGTGAGTTGAGCTTTTTAAACGATCTTTGTTTTGTTTTTTTTTGTTTTTTAAATGAGGTAAAAACGTAATTCATCACTCGACAATCATGTTTTTCTCTTTCTTTCAGATAAAACCACAGAAGCAAAGCTGATGAAAGCTGGAGGAACAGAGATTGGGAAAACCTTGGCAGAGAAGAGCAGAGGCCTTTTCAGTGCAAATGACTGGCAGTGTAAAACGTAAGTTGCATGGTGTTGGATGTTTGCTGCTCTTCCTGATCCTGCTCGTGGTTCCTCTCTCTGCCTCATGATTTAAAAATGTTTCACTTTGATGTACAGCAGCAAACATGACTCGCACTGTCTTTGATAATCTTTGCCTTTCCTCCAAGATTTTTTGAAAAATATTATCGAGCTACACCACAGACATAAAGCTTCGTTTTTTATTTCCTTTTTTCCCCCAAATCTTTATTTGTGGGGTCTATGAAAATCTTTATATACTGTTCTTTCCGCCTTTTTGCTTTACTGTTTATTCACTGCCTGCTGCCCTGTTGCCGCCACCAGAATCACAGTACAACCAGGCAGGAAGATGAGACTTATTATGGTGGATGAATGTGATGCAATATCGCAATGCAATATAAGTAAATAAATAAATAAGCTCTTATATCTATAGGCATGGTTGCTGCTGTTTTGCTCTCATGATGCTCTTTCTATTCATATTTATGTAAATTATTATTTTTTTATTTTTCTGTTCAGGTGTGGCAATGTCAATTGGGCTCGGAGGTCAGAGTGCAACATGTGTAATACACCGAAATATGCCAAGCTTGAGGAACGAACTGGTCAGTGGAAGTTGCTTTACACTCTCTTCTGTAAACAGGTTTTTGTTGTTAATGGATTTCATCATTCCTTCAGGTTATGGAGGAGGATTTAATGAAAGAGAAGATGTGGAATATGTCGACCGTGAGGAGTCTGATGGTGAATATGATGAGGTGGGAACCTTTTTATAAGATAAGAGGTGAGTCTTCTCTTGGTGCTCATTCCACGCTCTCTCTTTAGTTTGGCAGGAAAAAGAAGAAGTTCCGCGGTAAAAGCAGCAGCACTTCCTCTTCAAAGGAGACTGAAAAGAAACCGGCACGCAAAGAAGTGGTAGAGGAAGAGGAAGATGAGGATGATGAAGAAGATGGCGACCTTTCCAAGTACAAGCTGGATGTAAGATGATTAGCAAATGGTGGAAATCCTTCAATACTTCATTCAGATTTTACAGCCCGATTTCCCATAACTGCCCTCCAGGATGATGATGATGACGACGAAGATGGAGATTTATCCAAGTACGACCTGGATGCCAGCGACGAGGACGCCAACGATGGCAAAGTGGCAAAGAAAAAAGACAGTCGCTCGGGCTCCTCCCGCTCTCGCTCCTCGTCCCGGTCCTCCAGCTCCAGTTCTCGGTCCAGGTCCAGGTAAACGGGTACAGGTCCAGGGTAACTCCGGGCAAAATGTCAGTATCAGTTCAATCTTCCTTCTTGTGCAGTATCAACATATTGTGCTGTCTGTTGTTTTTTCTTTTTCCAATGATCTTCGCTAATTTGCAGACGCTTGCTAGGTGATTTAAAAACAGTACTTCAGTACTGAGCTCATCGTAGTGCTGTGTTTCCTGTTGTCTTTTGTTGACCTCCGGGTCGCGTCGCTGGAAAAATATTGGAAAGTTTTGTTTTGTCTTCCAGGTCCCATTCTAGGAGCTCATCTGGTTCCCGGTCTGCGTCTCGCTCGAGGTCTCGCTCCAGGTGAATGAGGTCACATGCACTCTCACTTTATGGAGAGTGTATGTATGGAGTGTATGGCTCCAAGAAAAGTACTTAATCGCTACAACTTAATGTTAAATATCCACCCCGACTTCCATCAACTGTTACGATCATCTTAGTCTCCAATGATTCATTTTGGCCCTAGTGTTTTGTTCACAAACCCTGGGTGTTCATCACGCTTCTTTTACACTACTACTGGGAATATTGCAAGTATTTGACTGCTGGGTTTTAAGTCTGGCTCATGTGTGAAGATTGGCTTCAACCAACTCAAGCACATCTGGCTGTGATAATGTTGAAGATGTGGGGGGTGGGATTTCTGATCATTGTTGGCATGTTTCATTCGGGAAGTTTGATGAGCACCCTTCCTGCAGTGCACCCGACCAAACCCCACTGACTTGCCTACTTGGTTTATTCCTCCAAAAGATCCAGCTCCAGGTCTGGAAAGGGCTCCTCTCCGCAGAAGAGGTCCCGCTCCCCGTCCTCTTCGCCCGAGAGGACGCAGAAGCGCAGCCGCTCCAGGTCTTCATCTGGAGGGAGAAAGCGGAGGCGCTCTAGATCACATTCGTCCGAAAGGTTTGGGTTTCTGTGGAATACCACAATGCCACTGACTTCTTTTGTTGTTACACACCTCTCTCCCGGGCCTCTCTCTGGACGCCTCTTATTCTCACGGCTTATATCAATCATACATGAACTGAGCTGCCTCCCGAAGACTAACTCGCTTCCTCTGCCTTCGGTCTTGTGTGTGATTTCAGGCGCAGCAACCAGTCCTCCAGATCCTCCGGCTCTGCTTCCAGCTCAAAAAAGAAATGACTTGGAAGTCCCAGTATGATCGCAGATCAAGTGCATGTTCTGTTGAGAGCTCAATGACCACACCCCGACAGTCTTATGTTCAGAGACGTCCCCCCAGATAAGTCTTACTTCCACCATCATAACTTCCAGGCAAAAGAAAAATCTCACCCCCAATCCGTACCAGTGTCTTCGTATCGGTGTCAGTAATGAATCTGTAGTTTTGGGAAGGTTAGAGTACAGAGTGTAGCACAGGTCTTTTCAGCTTTTGTTTTTAAGGTAAGTATTTTTCTTTTTTTTTTATGACCATAGAAGTCGAAGTTTAGTTGGAAATCATTTTAACACTTAAGCCAGTCTCACCGATCAGGTCATTGATGACATTCAGCATCTAAAAACACCATCCGATTTAAGGTACAAGAGTGGCAGAAATATTTTTTGTTGATGAATGAACTTAATTGTACACGTGTAAATAAATTTCTGTCCACGGTGAAGTCTTTTTTTTTTCCCTCTCCTTTTCATGTTGTGTGGCTTTAGATCGAATTAAAAAGTGCTAAATGATCATTTACAACTCTTTGATTCGGCATTTTTAAATGTGCCTATATATAAAAATTTGTCAGTGTCTAACAGGGACCGCTATGGAGTGATATTACTGGCAATAAAAAGCCATGAGACCTAGGAGTCATGAGGCTTCATGAAGTATCTGATCTTTCAGAGATCAACAGGTGGTGCTCTTGATAAAAAAAAAAAAAATATATATATATATATATATATGAGGTTTTCACTGAAACAGCTGATCAGGGCAGCGAAGTGCCATCGTGTAGCCTCTGAAAATGTGGAAGCTGTTTCATGACACCTCTTAAGCCCATCACAACTGAAAGTGTCTAAGGACAAATATTTTATATTTTGAATTTGTATTCTTTAATGTTAGCACCGGGTTGGTTGGATGCTCCATTTCTTTCAGGAGAAGTGTTGGGGGGCCAAGAGATGATGGGCTTTTGAGGCTGCATGAAATGGTGTCCCCATTTTCTGAGCTCAATAGGTGGCGCTCTTGCTTAAATAATGGGAGGATTTGTTGAAAGGTTGCGCAAGTCTTTTGGAGCCATAGTGCCATCTTGTTGGTGCTGGAGATCAGGACAGCGCCTCTGGAAGCCTTCAGTCGTAAACTGAACTCTAGAAATTATAGAATAGAAACTAAATTAATTTCATGAGATTTTTCATTGTGCGTCCATTTGTATTAAATGGATTAGTGACACACTACTGCCACTATACGTGGCTTATGTATTAAAACTGAGCGTCTCACAGCCCAAAGGTGTAAAACAAAAGAACCTTTATCGGCCCTCTAGGAGGTGCTCACCATGCCCCGGCCCTATGGTTAAGAATCCCTGTTTTAGGGGAAGCATTATTTTCCTGATCCATGTTAAGGCGTGCAGGTTCAACAATGATGAGTCCAACTATCCGTCATGGCACATAGCCTCAGAAGTGAAAGACGCCAATCCAAACATTAAAACCTGTTAATGTGATCCGGATGTGATATTTCAAATAAGGTATATGTATTTGTGAATGTAAATCAGTATGAACCACAGAGTCTAATGTAAACTATAAACCTACACAGACGTTTTGCGAACCGTGAAAACACCCAGCTTGCGCTACAAATAGAGCTGTCACTTGTTGGTAACACTGATGTTTTAAGGCAGGGGTTCTGAACCTTTCTGATCTCGGGGGCCACCTCTATTTTAGCAAATGGACCCTAGACACATAACCTCAGAAGTGAAATATAGACGCCAATCCAAACATTAAAACCTGTTAATGGCATCTGGATGTGATGTTTCAAATAAAGTAAAACTCTTAAAAAGACGGTACATTGCCTCGAACATTCTCTTGCTTCCGTGATGAACCAAAAAAAGAAGAAATAAAGAAAAAATAAAAATTCCCCGTTCCGCTTGATGCCGGTCCTTTTCTGGTGTTGGCCGACAGATGGCACTTAAGTAAGTTAAGTAAAAGTTATACGGAACTGTCACCTAAATCTGAGGTGTTTTGGTGAACGTTTTCGACTTTCCACAAGACTTGTTTGACCTCGGTATTTAAAGAGCGACATTTCCGATCAGTCTCTGCTTCCCATCGTTAAGCAGCCCACGTATCTGACTCGGACTGGCGTTTTAAAGCTGTGACAGGGACCTTAGCGAGCGAGGGTGTGAGGTCCGGGCGAGAAACAAGCCGCGTTTTGCGCGTGTAGTCCCTCCCACCTGCGCGTAAAACCTGGCTGCGCTTTTACGCGTCGCGCTCATTCGGAGCCGAGCCGGGGCGCTGAAGGATGCCGCGCGCGCACGGGTCCGGTGCGATACACAGACTCGTGTTCCGTTCTGCAGGATGACTACTTCATGCGAACCTCTCCGGAACTACCCCAGCAGTTTTGCAGAGATGCTCGACTCCAACGTGTCCGGCCCGCTGGTGCGAGAGAGCAACGGGACCAAGAACTCCAGCTGCCGCTCTGTCTCGGTCGGTTTCCCCATCACCATGATGGTCACCGGGATGGTGGGCAACTCGCTCGCCCTCATCCTGGTCTACATCTCCTACAGGAAGAAGGAGAACAAGCGGAAGAAATCTTTCCTGCTGTGCATCGGCTCCCTGGCGCTGACTGACCTGTTCGGGCAACTGCTGACCAGTCCGATCGTCATCTCGGTCTACCGAGCCGACCTGCGCTGGGAGAGCATCGACTCGTCCGGCTTTCTGTGCGCCTTTTTCGGCGTCTGCATGACAACCTTCGGCTTGTGCGCGCTGTTCATGGCCAGCGCCATGGCTGTGGAGAGAGCCACGGCCATCACCAACCCGCACTGGTTCTCCAGCAACATGAAGACCAGCGTGACCAAGCAGACGCTCGCCGTGATCTGGTGCCTGGTGCTGCTCTTCGCGCTGCTGCCCGTGGCTGGAGTGGGCAAGTACACGCGCCAGTGGCCGGGCACCTGGTGCTTCATCAGCACCGGGGACTGGGACACCCCTGGGAACATGTTCTTCTCCATCACTTTTGCTGCGCTCGGGATATTCTCCCTGCTGGTGACCGTCTCATGCAACGTGGTGACCATTCGAGGTTTGATCCTGAGATGCAAAACAAAGTCCGGCACTTCCCTGGCTTCAAAACAGTGGGAACGACTGACCACGGAGACGGTCATCCAGCTGCTGGGCATCATGTGCGTCCTGCTTATATGCTGGTCTCCGCTGCTGGTATGGCTCACCTCTACAGATGCACACACTGGCAGTGGGTCGAGGTGGAGACAACTCTTATCTGCGGGTCATCCGTTTAGAATGCAGTGTGTCGCTCATGAATATTATGATGATCAACGTGTCAGGGGGAACTGCAGCGCCTGCACTCACCAGTGGGACCACACACTATCATTTAAATGGAGCCTCACACACTGACTGTGTGTTACACCCATCCATTGCTTGCTCCTTCGTAAGACAGAAATATCTTGTACTGCTGCTCTGACCTTGAATCACAGTTGACCTTCAGCAGTCAGGAGGTTGTTCTCTCTCACCTTTTCCTGGCATGTTGCTCCCCGGTCTGAGTGCAATGAGACATTGAACGGCATAATTTTCAGTCAAAACACTGGAAAAATTGGGGTGTTCTAAAACTTTTGACCAATAGTATATATAGAAAGAGTGTATGTCGCTGCCTGATCTGGTCCACCTGCCCGAACCTCCGGTTACAGGCAGCGACACCGGTCAGCCCTGTTTGTTTACGTCCGCCCCTTCGTGTTCAGGTGACGGCGCACAAGTTGCGCTTTTTAGCTCTGTCTAGTAAACATTAACATTTGGAATTTAGACATTTATAAACCACTTCATAATTCACGTTCATAGTTTACGTCCAAATCACAAAATTGGCGGAAAGATTTGTGGGCAAATGTGAGCGTTTGACGTTGAACATGACTTCACCTCAACAAGGTGGGAGCATAGTGGGGTGGGTGAAAGGAGAGTGAAGCGACTTATGGAATTGGCGGGAAAGTCACTGTGACTGACTGGACAAAACTGCAGCAGCTCACAGAACTACAGGGAATTGGTTGGAATTCCGTTGGGTTGTTGCGAATGCTCTGCAAATGGTGGGTGCAGGGTGACAAACACAAAAGTCTGATTGTGCTGCTGTAGATAGTAAAATGAAAAAGAGTAAAAATGTGTAGTAAACACTTGTGTAGTATCTAATATTTGAATTTTTATGGCTCAAAACGTGCTAACTTTTATCATGAATGTGTCCATTGTCCTGGAGCCTCAGCCTCTTCTCCTCTACTGAGCCGTGTGTACATGGAAAACAGATCCATGACGTCACGACGAGTCGACTCATGAACCTGTCGGTGTCTGATTTAATAGTCAGTTACAGGCGACCATGTGCTGCTCACTGGTTCCCCCTCTTTCATTTGGTTACATGGCTGTGTAGCTTGGTTTCTGCTGTGGTTGGATAAAGCTGTGGAAGGTCAAATGCCTCAGGTCAACTGAGCATGAGTTCCACAAATGCTTGGAGTGGGAGAGAAACTGCACAGTAGCAGAGTCACTTTCTGTCCAAAATGTCACGCACTGTCCAAGCCAGGCTTCCAAAAATCAGACATTTATTTTTACCTCCATTAATAAGAGTTATAGAGTCTTATTTTAATTCTTTTTTTTAGCCTAAAATGAAAATGAAATACATAATTGGACCCAACCTCGCAACACAACAGACCCTGTCTTTCTCCTTGGAGCACAAACACTCATCTTTCCCATCTGTCAATTCCCATCCATTGGCATCTATTGCTTGGTTTTCCATATAAGCTCCCTGCTCACAGCAAAGCTTGCAGTCTTCTTGTGTCAACATCAACTAGCATTGGTGGTGATCTACCACGCTCTATTTTGAAATTGTATTTCATTTACGGTCAAATATATGCATCAGAAACTTGTAGTTTCAGTAGATTTCCGGTGGGCTGGATTTGGCCCCCAGGGGCCTTAACTTTGACACAGAGTATTTAAAGAAATGAATCCATGGGTTAGATGCTTTCACCAGAACACTATGTGGGGTGGACCTAGACAAACATGGCTGACTGCAAGACCCATCTCTCCACAGTGTTTCTGCACATGCACATATTTGCATTTATTTTTTTAATTTTATTTTTTTTGTGGCGGCATGGTCGTTGAACTGTTTTGGTTTTTTTTTGTAACTGATTTTTATTTATTTTATTTTTTTTACAAGCCAGTTTGCAATGTTTTAATTTGTTAACTTGCAGACCTTGTTTCCCGTCTTGTTCTACAGCCATTGTCTGAACTGAACTGAAGGGATGAGTGACTCCACTCAAACCTGTGAGCAGCCAGTCCTGGCAAAAGACACTGATGATCACAAACAGGTTTCTCATAACACCCCTGTCAGCGCCTCCAAACCATTGTGGCATTGAAATATTGACTGTGATATTTATTTTCTTGATCTTCGATGATGCTAGATTTCTATCATGTTAGACTCGCTGGCAGTACAGCAGAGGGTTGGATTCCTCACTGAGGGTTCTTGCTCCTGTCATGAGACGTGTGATCTCTGTGACAAACTGCTGCCTCGTACCATTAGGAAACAATCCACTTAGCTCAGTCCTGTTTCAGGGTCTGCTCCGTGTCTTGTGTCATTTAATAGTCCCACCAAGGACATTAATGAAACACTCGCCGGACTGTGATCATTGTTTACTGCTGGCTCAGAGGTGACTTGCACCTGGAGAGACTATTTTATTTTCTGTTTTCTCCCTTGGAGCAGAGGCAAAGCCGAGCAGTGTCCAAGGTTGAGCCCACGACAGGAAAACTCATGAATAACTTGGGCCATAATCGCTCAGTGATGTATGAGAGGGCAATAGATGTTGAAGTCGCTTTTGGCAGGCAGCAATGAGGTCAGTGGGTCTGAGCTGGGACTGTGCTTTTCATTACCGTGTTCGAGGTCAACTCCAGACATCTGACAAAGAAAATCCCGTGATTACTGTTTTGAACTTTTGGAACGTTATAGAAACGCTATGGTTCACCTCAGACAGCATGTGACTCGAGGGTTAAAATCCTTTTGAAACATTTGTGTTTCCTGGAACAGAAAGAAAATTCCAAATTAGCTGACAAAAGAGAGGAGAACTATGTTCCAGAACCAGACACCAACTCCATGTTGGTGTGAGAAGGTCAGTGTCTGTGGAACATGTTAGTCACAGAAGTAGAAGCTTGGCTGTTGAGGGACTTCATTGGAAACATTTGTGTCTGCTGAAGACTAGATGTAGTCCAACATGTCGTCACTTGAGCAGGTTTGATGAATGAACCCATATCTGACATCAAAAATATACTCATGGTTTTTGGCTTAACGGAAGTGACTCTTAGTGCTATCTCCATATAGTAAGTAGACATCAAAGACTGAAGTTTTCAGTGCTCAATATCTCTGCTTGTAGCCTGGTCTTGTTGTCTGGACCAGTATTCCGTGGGCTGAAGCTCTTCCACTGTAGATTTGGCCACTCGCTGGTGTCCTCCGTCCACTTACTGACTTTCTGCAGGTCAGCGACCAGCATCCGTCTGCCTCGGTCTCCTGATCAGTTGTTTATCCCTGGAAGCAAAACCAGCTGATCCTCAGCATTTTATCTCCACCGCAGCACAAATACACCTTTGCTTGTGCATCCTCCCGCTGCATGAGCTGTGAATATTGTGTGTGCTGAATAACAATGCTCTGGACCTGGAGTTTTACAACTCCCATGGAGACTGAAGTGACAGAATCATGTTCAGGAGGTGGCGATGCCTTGGATGAGTGAGTTGTCAAATGCTTTTTGATACATACTTGATCAAGAAACCCACCTAAAGCTTTGCTGCTTTCATTTGTGTAATGACACAGGGCTTCAGACTTTTTTTGTTTTTTTAACTATTGTGGCCAAAAATGCCTGATTTTGTTGCAGATTCTTTTTTAATGCAGCAAAAGTGGTGATCATTTATGGTTCTGGAACAACATGACAGGAAATAAAGATGTGCAAATCAGTTTGTAGAAAAATATAGTGTTAGTTTTTATCCTGAAAAAAGCTCACAAAAAAACAAAATGTGCTTTATTTGGAAAAAGTGAGTAGAATTAGTATTTCAAGTGCATAGACACACACACACACACACAAACAAAACAAATCAATGTAGATGCCAAATGGCAGCGTGCAGTGAAAATCAAAGATCTCAACATATCAATTTCCTGGTGGAACTGACTAAAGACTGACTTATTATTTTATCGACCTCTCCTGGGTTAGTCCTCAAGGTGAGGAAAAAACGTAGTAGAAGTTGTTTCTTTCTGTTTGTAAACACAAGAGACCCTCAGTGTTAGACTCTTACTCACCTACAGCAATGGACAAGAGAATGAAAGCGCTTAAGACAAAACAAATAACAGTTTTCCTGTTTTATTTAACTGTTAAATAAGTAGTTAATAGTTACACCATGTATCTATCATTTACTTCTACATAGAGCTCAGAGCTTATGAACAGGAGTCTTTTTCATAAGCTCTGAGCTTTTTTTTATTTCATTATTTTTGGCGCGGTGCTGCAAACGTGGGCTAGACATGAGACACTTTGTGCGTCCAGGAGGACAACCTTTTTTTTTTTGGAAATACTGTGAAGTATGATGATTTTAATTCAGTATATCTGCTCCAGGACTAAAGTTTAATGAAGACTTTGCTCTTTATCGTAAGATTCCAAACTGTTTGGAGCTGCACGCAGTGATTTATGCTGATTTATGATATCGCACTTGGAGACGAAGAGAGGTTGGCAGCCATTTTTCCTCCCAAAACACATTTCAGTTCAGCTGATTGCTCTTGGACTGTCTTCCGAACAGACATGCCGTTCCAACAGGGCTGACAAAGAAGACAATCTGCTGAAAATGCGAGAGAGAATTCATCGGAGAACTGGAGCTGCATCAGTTTTATTGATGTGTTTCGACAGCCGACGTGGAGAACTTTGGAAAACAGTCAGGGAGGTTGATTCGGGGGCCTTATATAGGAGACACGGGGGACATGTTGGACATGTTGGTAATAAACCTGGAGAAGAATAGACTTGCTGTGGTAACCCCTGATGCTGAAATATGAGTCAGGAGAGTGTAAACCTGTGACTCTCTGACGTGCCTCGCTTTCTTCTCTGCCGCTCTGATGTCTGTTCTCAACGTCTGCTGTCTTATATTTTCAGGTGCTGATGCTGAGGATGATCTCCACCCAGGTGTCCTCCCACGAGTGCAGCCCGACATCCCTAACCGCCGCTCGCAGCTCGGTCCGAGACGTCCAGCTGGACTGCAACTTCTTCCTCACAGCCATCCGCCTGGCCTCCCTCAACCAGATCCTGGACCCCTGGGTGTATCTGCTCCTCAGAGAAATCCTGCTCCGCAAATTCTGCCTGGTGGCCAACGCCGTGTCCAACTGCTCGATAGAGGATCAGAAGGAGACGCAGGCCGCGCTGGATGCTCTGAACAAGCAGGACCAGGAGAGCAAAGCGCTCAGTAAATCACAAAGTGCTTAAGCCGATGTTCAAGGAAGCGTCGAACAGATGATACCACCAAACTAATGGAGCTGGAGACATTATTATTCTTCAACATGAAGCGGAGCTGAGGGAAGTTATCTATCGTGAATCGGTTGTTGGGCGTCGGCCACATTCCGCTCTGTCACCAAACCAGCACGAGGACCAGTTACATCACATTCGGTCGCAGCACCGTGACCACAAACTCCCCTGGTTTCAGTTGTGAATACTCAACTAAAAATGATCTATTTTCGAGGAACTTCAATAAATAACATCATTAAATGTGTAAATATTTGTGAATGTAGAAACTCTTGATTGAATATTTATTCGCATCATTGTAATATTATTGCCAAATGCTACCTACAACACTATAGTCGTCAGCTGCTGTGCATACTCCATCTGTGACCATGAAATGTGAAGCTTTTTTTTTCATCTTTTAATACAAAGTGTCCGGTTTGGAGTGTGGAATGTACTTTTTGCTGCAGTGTTGCAGTGAGTGTTGCTTCATGTGTTTTTCTATTGAGTTTTAATGAAGTTAAACTTCAACTCTCAGCTTAGGATGTTCCAACCGCAGGAATGTGATGGTGGATGTCTGCATGCGCCATGACGATTGGGCCCGGAGAAATTGCATGCATTGCTCTTTTTTTACACACACAGTGGATCATGAAGGTGTTCTACTATGAATCTCTCCCAGGTGACCGAGCTCCTCCTTGAATCTCCGGAGGAAGCTCTTTTTGGCAGCTTGCTCTTTTGGTCACTGCCGAACCTTGCCACCATCAGAGAGGTCAGGAACATAGAATGATTTCAGCCTTGCATCTTGACGCATGAGGCCTTCAGTTGAATCAAATCCCAACACTGTGGGTAGCGGCCTGACCAACTCATGTAATCCATGGTTGGGTTAAGGGCTGAGACTTTGGTAGATATAGTGCTTTATGGGATCTTGAGCCAGACATATGGTGCCATGTTTTCCGCTCCATGAGTCGTTCACTGTATATAAATATCGATGGACACCTCACGTCCAGCACATCCTCATCCTAACCACATTCATTTTGAACGTCAAGAAACGCTATGGGAGGGGAAACATGATCCAAGTGAAACACCTCATGTGTCCACATGCACCGCGGAAGGCTGACACGTCAACATTGGATGTAAAAGTCGACACCTGTCAATATGTTCTGCCTGAGGAGCGAGATTCTGCTAAAACCATTGTAGAGCTTGGCTTAGTTTTCGTAATCGGGACATACGCAATATTAATAACGTCCGCCTTACAACCGGGATCGGTTCTAAGTCAAGTCGGATTGGACGTAAGGCGAATGCCATTCAAAATAGCCGACGCGAGGGTTGTAGGTGCTACTGTAGTGGTAGGTGCCTGTGTGAGAGTGAGATGCTGGGATACTGTGCTGCCACAACTGTCGTACGAGATGCCGACTGGCAGCCATAATTGTCGTACGTGTTGCCGGGCTGCTACGTGCTGCGGTTCCAGACATTGAATAAAAAAATAAGTAAGACATAAGCGAGCAGGTCGTAAGTCGGATGTTACTTGTATTGTAGAATTTTGTCTTTGCAAGTTTTATCCTCCGTAGCTGAAGAGATCCGACGTCCAGGTTTTACGAAAATTGAATTCAACATTACTAACTCAAAACCATCACTTGCGCGGGTGAATTGTTCCACGGTCACTTACAAGACATGAGGAGGCATCTTCAGAGATGTTGATGGTCAGGTGACTTACAACCCGCCGTATGTGCCTCATGCTGTCTCTCGGTCATGGACCCTCATTTGATGGTTGCTTCATCTTGAGTTTTATTTTGTTCGCTGATTCTGCAGGTTTCATTTTCCGGCAAGGGCTCCTGACACGTTGAATGTGCACCGCCAATGTAAAGCCCGCGTGCTACCTCACTGTTCATTGAAATGCATTTTCACGCTGAAATAACTGAACATGTAATCGACACTTCACCAATTTGTCCGTCCAGTGGTGTGAAATCATCTGACACGTTCTCAGCTCTTCAGCCCACAATACACGAGTCTGTCCAGACCTGCCTCTGTCCTTTTCTTCATGTGTGCAAACTGACCTTTTCCAACTTGGGAAGGAGGAGAATATTATTTTCCCATGAAGCTGTTCATCAGGGACCACCAGATTAATCCATCCCTCCTGTATGAACCTCTCACCTCGCTCCTCTCAGGGAGGAGGGGGATTCATGAAGCTACTGAGCTCTGTTACTATCACATAGTGGTTAGTAATGTGATGATGGCTGTGACTCACAAAAGCCACAATCCAATGTACCTTTCTTACAGGCTATAAAGCATTTTATTACAGTTTTTTTTTTAATAAACCAATTTAATTAGACAGTTAATGATTAATAACTCGTGAATAATTTAATAATAATAATTTGTAATATTTGATACTAGAATTATGAAGTCAAATCTGTACACAGAAATTTAAACATGAGGCTTCTATCCTGAAGTTTTTTTTTTTTTTAAATAAGATTATTTCTGAAAAAAAAAATGTCTGTATGTTATTAAAATGATTAAAATTATCATTATTTTCTCTAAGCACCATTCATTCATTAGAACTCACTATAGCTTAAATATTGAGCGATATTTGCGACCAGCCCAGCTCCCAGGTTAAAATAAATAAATCAATAAAAATGAACAAAACATGGTCTCAGTAAGAGTGATGCTTGAGACTCATTTTGGCTACATAAGACTGTGGAGTATGGGGCTTGAGGTGACTCTAATAAAAACAAATGCAGAACCTTACAGTTTTTTTTTGGTTAATAAAAAAAAAGCAGGTCCACCACTGGTTATCTTTGAAATATCGGAGTTTATATTGGAGGGTCTGTTGACCTTACAAGGAGGGATGACTCTGACGCTCAAGTTACTAGTAGTCACTCCTAGTAAGTCACTAAAAAGTGAGTCACCGAGGTGCTAATGTGGCGAATTCACAAATTTGCTCTGACCACAACATAAAGAAAAGAAAACAGAAATGTAATAAAAAAGTGTAATACTTTTTTAATGCTGACTCAGCAAACCTCGTGCCAAGTTTGAGATGGACCTTGTGTGAGCGCCAGTGAAGGAATATGAAATGCAGTCAGGATTGAGAGTGAATGACCTCCGCCGATACAGACTCAGATCCCTGCTTTGAAGCATCATGAAGATATATATCCAGACGCTGAATTCCTCACTTCATAAGTCAGGAATCCATTTGCTGTGATCCTTTCAATTTCATTGAACGCTACCAGGCGACGATAATTGCCGTGGACCTTAATGGCGACGCGTGATAACAAGCTGCGGGATGTTTTTGGATTCTCATATAAAATCTGCACGTCTTAAGTGCTGCCAAATTGTGTTAGAAACAACGCGTTTTTGCAGGAAATTGCACGCGACAGTGATCCAGGAGCCTTAATGGGATTGGAAAATGACTTCATGATCCTGATGAAGCTCTAACCATCTGGATGGTTTCACTGCTGTTTGTCAGAAGCAGTAAGTGATCTGACAAAAAACAAAGGAATCAAGATTGAATGTCCAAAAAATGGCACGGGATGAAACAGATTATGTTCCGAGAGAGTGGGAAAACGCGTTCTCATGCTTGCCTTGTTCTCTGTCATGTAAGAAGAGCAGGTATTTGCTTTAGGTGGAGAGGACAGAGTGTTTCTCACACCAAGGAAAACAGGTTGGATCCAAGTCAAGTGAACATAAACATGCGCTCATCATCTCGACAAATATCTGCTTGTGACCTGTCGCTCTCTCACCCTGATGCTCGGCTATGTTTTCCTCCTGAGATGAGTTGATATCAGACTATCAGATCATCTGCTGGAGCACAATGCGGAGAATGTTGTCAAACGTACCTGTCAATCAAAGTGTTCTTCAAGTTATTTTTGTTTCTCTAGAAGAGAAGATGAGCATGTGGTCACATTGCACTGCACACAACACTGGCACTGAACACTAGCACTTGATTTTGAGCGCCCTCCACTATGAAGTGGCCACCGACGACAAAGTGAAGAGATTCACCTGTCTAAGAATTGGGACAACACTTCATGACGTCACGCGTAAAGACATCGTGTCATTGGCTGCTGCGCTGTGTTTTGTTTCTTCCTACATATCGAGTGTTGGAGACAGTTGAGAAATGCCAGCTCCAACAGTTTTTGCAACCTCTTGCATTGGTGCTGATCATCTCACTTGGTTTGGTGAACCAACGGAGAAGAAATGGGCGGAGCCTATGTTGCGGTGATAGATCTGTTAGAGGTATGAGGATGTTAACATTAGCCTAGATGCTAGTTGACTGTTGTTTGTTAAGAAGAAATAAAAACATACTGTTGAATCAGAAGAATCAGAATCAGAATCAACTTTATTGCCATGGACAGTGGGGATCCCACCAACTAGGAAAGTGTCTTGGAATAAAATAAAATAAAATAAAATAAAATAAAATAAACAAAGAATTCAACAGTCTGACGGCCGAGGGGAAGAATTCATGTTGTCGGACACGGTCGACCATTTGGGTCACTAAAGTGTGATACCAAAGAAAGTCAACAAACGGAAGTGTAGTGCTCGATACCAAAATGTCCCTGTTGTCCGATCCAACATTGTTTTTAAATAAAGTACTTTGGTATCCTGGAAATCTATCCACACTTCATATTCCCACCTGTTTTCAAGTCAGGTCCAGAGCGGTTTGATCTTAAGTGGTGAACAGCGAGTGCTCTCGGTCTTGGGTCCTATTATTACTGGGACACACTACATTTACACATGAACGCGCAAAACCCAGTGTTACGGTCAAAAACGAGTGTTAGGGTGAGAAATGGGACACAGCCTTAAACTTAGTGTTTCTCCATGTAGAGAGGAAAGGTTCTTATAGTTGGTCAATGTGTCGATCAGCTGAGCTTAAGTCTGTGAAATATATTGGATTTCTTATTTCTCATTTAACCTCCATTTAACCTCCATTAAAAAAAAAAAAAAACTCACATGATTTTTAAACCGAGAGCGCCACCAACTGAGCTCTGAAAATGAGAACACTGTTTCATGAAGCCTCATCAGGCCATCACTAGCTGCCAACTGTAGTTTGAAAACCTCCAAAGTTCTTCAGATACACTGACACTAGGGAGAATGTGACTTAGTACCTGTCATGAACTCAACCTTGTTGACGGCTGAAGCAAGTCAAGAACCAACAATAAAAAGTCCTAAAGTTTAATCACCAAAACAATAACATGACAAAAAATTAATTACAAATGAAAAAAATCAACCAAAGTCCAAAGTACGTCCTTAGTCCAGAAAGCAGTGCAAAAAACGAACACTCTGAAAGGACGAACAAAAACAAGTGGAGGTTAAAACAAACGCACCAAACAACAAAAGGCGCCAGATAAAAAAAGAATCCAAGAATCCACATATGGTCAGCAATAGAAATCCAAGAGACAAAAGATTGACTGTCACCAGAAACAGCCAAGAAAAATAAAAAAAGCTACATATCGGCAGTATTATACAGCATGACTCTCTTCAGCAGTCAAGTTTCCAAAAGGTTGAGTAGGTGATAGTGACTGGCGTCTCTCCGGCAGCGCTGCATTCTGATGACGACGGGAACAAACTCATGCTGCCAAAAAAAAGAGCCACTTCGACGACACGATGTCAGAACCGTGGCGCGGCCCATTAGGTACAACGATCCAGCAGTCAGTCTTCAGAGACTTCACAGTCGGGATGATGACAGATGATGTTCAGCTGCAGAAAGATACTTATTCTGGGGCCACAGGAGCCGTGGAGTTTCCCCACAAATTCAATGACTCAGTCACAGTGTTAGCTGCGACACAACTGACTGCTTCTCTCTCATGTCACGGAAATTGTAGGTGCTCATTTTTTTGTCGGTTTTGTTAAACAGAAAGTACCTGAATAACAAATGTGATAGGATCTGGCTGCCTCCAACCGAATGAGGCAGGAGATGGGAGATTTTGTAGACCGGACCCAGCAGCTTTTCTTCCTTTTTTTTCTGTTTGATGTGAGTGCCTCTGCCCTGTGTGGCTTGTTTTTGTTCACAAAGTCTTACTTTACATTACAGTTGGGTGCAGTGGCTCCAAAGGTCATACATCAATTGGTTCAAATCCCACTTCTCAACTGCTGCAGTCCCTGGGCAAGACACCTGGCGTCATGTGAGCATGTGACTCCATCCCTCTGAGAATCATATAATAATAATAATAAGAAGAAGAAGAAGAAGAAGAAGAGGGAGGCAGGTCTGATGCACTTGCGTATCCCCCCCATATCCATCACACTAGTCATGACTAGCCATTGACTCCATTCATGTCAACATGGCCGGCAGGTTTTCCAGCCACTGACAACAAAACATTGTTTTCAGTGTCATATACTGTATTTTGTTCTACTCTGTTGTTGCAAAATCAAGTCATCAGCACTTGTATGAAATCATAGTTATGTATTTTATATCGACAGATTTCTTCAAATCTGCTGCTCGTTTGAATGATCGTGCTTGAAAATAACCTCATAAATAAGCAATAGAAGAAGAACCAGGAGCAGCATGAGGAAAAACCTGAAGCACCTCTGCAATAATTGAGCATTGGTTTGTAGTAGTCGCTTTTAAGCTCAGTCTGCATCTGATAGAAGGAAAAAAAAACTGATTTGATCGACCCATTATTCAGCTCTCACTAGACAGGAAAAAAACCAAACAAGGAAAGCACTTTCAAGCAAATCCCTCAGTGATGTATTGAATTAAGTGATAGTACCGACAGTTCAGATTGGAATCTAGGAAATGCACTTCATTTTAAGACAGAAAAAAAGTAGATAACAGTAAGGATGACCGGGTGGTTTGTTTTCTTTTGTTAAGTATTGTCTATTATTTCTTAAAACCAGCCACAGATCTCCCTTGTTCTCTGTATACAGTGTGGAATAAACAAAAGGAATAAGGAACGAACAAGTCAAACCTCCAGATGGGAACATGGATATCGAAATGATATTATTTCTGTGTAGTTATTTTCATTTTACCTCACAGTTGACCTCTGCTATGGGAGGGACACTTTCAAACATAACAGTCCAGCATGGGAGCCAACAACCTGATGAATGCATGATGAAATGAAGGAAGAAACAAGCAAAAACACAGGATCACATGTGCGGTGTTGATGTGTGGGTGAATGGCAATTGCTCATAAAAGGGAAATGATTGATAAAATGCATTACATATTACCTCCTGTATTTCATTATGTGAAGATCTTCCGGCAGATATGACCTCTTTCCAGTCAATAGCAAAGGTCAAGCAGTCTCACGACATGTCTTCATGGCTGTAAAGGTTTATACCTGGTGCTGATATTGTGAATACTAGTAGCGACGTCCGATCGATAATATTGGCCTGAGAGAAGGATACTTTTCCACTGTCTCTCAATATTGGTACGATGTCAGACATCCCAAAATACTAGTGCAGGGGAGGCCAACCAGTCAGAGGCTATGAGCCACATAATTTTATTGTGTTGCTGAAAAGAACCACATCCTACAAATGTGTAAGGCTCACCTGAACAGCTGGTCACATGACTTAGCGTACATTTTACTGTGACCCTCCTTGAAATATCAATCGGCGTAGATAGAAATGTGTGCGCCATTTATTTTATTTATATACAGTGGTACCTCGGTTTTCGAACATCTCGGAATTCAAACAAATCGGAGTTTGAACAAAAATTTTGAGATTTTTTGCTTCGGATTTCGAACGAAAATCCAGAACTCAAACGCCCCCGAAAAAAGCCGGTAAAACATAACATGCGCGGACCGATCAGCTGACCCACGATCCGCTTTGTTATTGTGTATAACACAGCCTCTGTATGCAGACGTGTCAAGTTAGCTACATTTACTGACTGTTTTTTCTTCATATTGAGGTGTAAAACCTTTCCTGTCTCCACACTGGACCGTGTTAGAGTGTCACAGGGGAGGTGCTCGCTCTCCACACCTCCGAGGCTCCACTCCAGGGTTTGATGTCCTGTTGTGGGCTGGAGCTGGGACAGGAATGAGGCGAGTCTGGGACAGAGCGTGACTTGGTTTATGACTTTGTCACAGCCAAACTGCACAGAAGCGCACATTCAGAGCTGGACACGCACCGGGCACCTCTTCACTTCTGGAGAGACGTCACTCACTCGGCAACCCCTCCCACATGCAGCGGCCACACACATAGACGAACAGCGCACCTGCAGCAGACACTCTACATTCACTCCTACATGATATATATAAATCATGTAAATCGTGGATCTGATGACGGTCCAAGCTTTAGGTGTTGTGGTTCAAGACGCGGAGCGGGACCCAAGTGCAGTGATGAGTAACTTACAGGAGGCAAAGGTGCAGAGCGAGCAACAATATTTAATATTTCTCAACAATAAAACCAGAACAGAAAGTGTCACCAAACCTGGAGAAACAAAGCGAAGTCAGAATCTCCAAAATAAAAGTGTCACCGAAACGGGTGAAGTCCATGAACAAGAGTCCAAGAGAAAGTGTCACTGAACCGGAAGAATCAAACAAAGTTAAATCTGTAAACAGAGACAAAAACACAGTGAACAGAAAGAGCAAAACAGGAAACGGAACACTAACTCAGGCGCCAGGGTTTCAGACAGAGTACTCACAAGAAGCAAACAAGCTTGCAGAAAGCAAGAACAAGCGAGGAGAGTCAATTTGCCACAGGAACAAGAGGAGTCAATCTGGCAGGATTTTGTTTATGTTTCAAAGTCAAGACGCAAGTCAAAGACTTTGAACAATGTTTTGACATTTCGCAGGAACAGCTCTTTTTTTTTTCTTCTTATTTTCTGTATAACTGAGCATCTCAATAGCAACTTGACCAAAAACTTCCTAGCCAGTTCGGCGGCTCATTTGGAGGAAGAAAGAGCCGCGGGGCTGATGAAGCTTCATGAAACTGTGTTCAACTCCAAGATTTCAGAGCAGACATCGCCATCTGAGCCTCATGCACCCGCTACTAACTCACTAATACTGAATACGGTGTGTATGTTCAGTTACTTTTTGAACCTGAAATACAAGGTCACTGAACCACTTAAGTAAATGCAGCAGAGGAAGACCAACAAAAAGGGAGCGGATCTGTCTACAGAGGACAATGAAGAAAGGACAGGTGGAGGAAACAAGACCGATGATTGCTGGGCTGCTGGTAATGATAGCTGTGAAGGCTTTTTACTCTCTTTACAACAAACACACGGGCCACACTGCTCATGTTATCCGAGAGCTCTGGAACGTCCCAAGTGTCAGTCACACTGAAGAGTTGTCATTAGCTGTCACCTCTTCGTCGACCCTTTAGTTGTAATTCTGCCTCCCTTCATCAGCAGTTCAGGGACTTCTTCACTTGGAAGTCAGCTCCTGTTTTCACTGCTGAATAATCATCATCCCCTCAGTTCGGTCTGTAATTTGTGAACTGTGGTGAAGGGTCTTGTTCAATTACTCCATCAGATGGGATTAAAATAGAACCTGTCACTGGAGTGGTGGACGGTGAAAGCTGCCATGCGCTTGTCTTGAACCACTGCTACCAATCGCAATTGGTCTATGTACAGTCAGCTGTCTGGAGTTGGCGACTTGGACACGAGTCTAACTCAATTCGCATCACTCGGTGACCAGATACATGACTTGGGCCTGAGGGCGAAAGACTCCATGCTCGACTCAAAGAATCATGATTTGTGATTTGTGTTTATTTTCATATGTTTCCATTCTGATCTCCAGCCTGTTCCCACGCACCCTGCGACCAACAGCCGTCCATGCAATAGTGGTCAGCAGTGGCTCCACCACCGGCTCCAGTGGTTGACTTGGTCTCGTGAACAAAGAGTTTAGACTTGACTTGAACTCGTGAACAAAGACGTGAGTCTTGACTTGAAGTTGTGACATCAGACATTACTTGGACTCGTGACCAAAGACTTGAGACTTCACTTGGACTTGGAAAAAATGACTAGTGAGTATCTCTGACAGTACATGAGCATGTACCTCTACCAATCAATAAAACATCTTTCATCACTTGTGTTGACCATTTTTGTTGACAAAAAAGGAAAATCCTGGACAAGGATTCGCACCAGAGACACAGCAGTGAAGGCACCATGAAAACTTTAGTGATGTTGGACCAAATGCTTTCCCGACTAGTCTAGCAAGCGTAAACAATGTCAAATGACCTTCACACTTCACGTTATATGGACATGTTATTTTAGCACTTGGACTTAGCTCCCCTCACCAATCTCAGCGACAACTACAGCGGGGTGATAGACTAGCTTGCAGCTCGCTAACTTTGGCGTGAGAGTCTAGCACAATGCTACTCACAGAGCCATTGTGTTAGATGGGCTCCAGCTTTCTTCTCAGTACCTCAGGAGACTGACTTGTCCGACCTTGCTGTATGAGGGAGCGATTTCATTGTTCCTTCCTGCCCGTTGCTGTCAGGTATCACAGTGGGTGGGCCCTGACTGGACTCACTGTTCGTTGCTGTGTTTTGCTTTGTGTTTTGGTACTGTATTTTTATTTTATGTTATAGATTTTTTTCAAGTTTATTTCATTTTTTGCTGTTATTTTTCTGTTCCTACAGTGTTGATTGTATTGTAGCTTTGACGTTTAATGTTTGTCTGTATTGTCTTTAATGTAATGCCCTCATGTAACCTGCGGAGCGGAGATAATAAATCGTATCTGCGGTTGTGTACGTTTGGGTCACACACAGACATCCCTCACTCAAGGTGCGTACAATGACAATGTTGTAATTGTGTCAGGTTAAATGATTTACAGCCCACAACTCGAAGAGTTAGCTGTCTAGTGGAAAGTAGTGGGTGGACCACCGACAGCCATATTGAGAGCCAAGATGAAGTGCTGCACTTGAGAAGCTACTCTGCATTTTTATTAGCTTCAGCCTCTCTTAGGATCTAATTGATTTATCGTGAGGTGAAAGGGTTAATCGCGCTCATACTTTTTCTTTTTGTGAAGCCTTCCAGCCCACAATCCTTAAGCGGCCTCTCACGTTGACAATGGCCCAGAGAGAGATGAATGTTGGTGTTAATGATAGAACTGCGGCTCTTCTGGGCCAGTCACACTGAAGCGGTCCACACACTTAAAGTGGGGAGGATGAGACAATAGCGCTTCAGTTTCAACTTGAGGTTGGTAAAGAACCCGGACCATAAAGGTTCAGTGGGATCAGGAGTTGAGCGTCTTCAGCGTGAGGAACCTGAATGACGACGTAGTCGGTCACCAGACAGCGGCTGGTATAGATGTGGTTTCCAATGAGGTCAGACATTCCTGGGTCCTGCTGTGTATTTATTTACATACAAATGGCCGCCCACTTACTTCCACTGACATATAGGAGGCTCATTCCAACGCCGTTATGTTGACACATTTCCTGTCAGCGGGATTCATGTTTTTGATTATCATGGGTGAGATGGTCGGAGAGCAGGCGGAAAATATACTGGGGAGTGTGGAGCCACATGAGTAGCTCAAACTGTGGCACCAGGACGGAGCAGACGGACGTATGAGAAAACTGTTTTGTTGTAAAGATCTGGGCGTCTGGGACTCGAAAGACTCTGATCTAATAAACAAGAGGTTTTACAGTTTTAATTCAACACCATTTTAATATTTGATGAGCAAACTACTTCCTGCATTAAGTGCACAGAACATGTTTTGTGTTTACATCCTGAAGTTTTTTATATCTTTAAAGTAGTGCTCAGCTCCCGAAGCTTCATGAAACAGTGTCCTCATTCTCAGAGTCGACGACATGGCACTCTCAGCTCTAAAGTCTTTAGGTCTGAACAACCATTTCAATGAAACCTCACATCACTTTTAAACTGAGAGCGCCAAAATAAAGACACTGTTTCATGAAGCCTCAGAGGCCCATCACTCTCTCTGCTCTATTTACGTACGAAATTGTACTCGTCGGGTTCAGCCGATGTTACCTTCAATGATCGCATGAGTCAAAAGTATATGACAACGGCCAAAACAAACATGGCGACTGTGGAAGATGTATTGTATGTATAATTTATTATGTATTGTACATATGGCAGAAAAGAGGAAAACGGGGGCAGCGTTGCTGGAAGCAAGGTGCACTGAAAAATGTTCCCCGCGAAGGAAAGCTTGTATGTAATGATGTTATTATTGATACTATTGATAATAACAATAATAATAGAAGCAATGGGGGCCAGATGTGAACTACGACTTGAATGCAGCCAGCTGACACTATAGAATGGACATGCAGGTGAGGAGAGTGTGGCAACAAGACAGTGAAGACCTTCACCAAAGCATATTTTTATAGAGTCAGAATAAAAATGGGTCTTTAAAAAACTGTGATATGGTAGGTATAGCAGCTTCTGCTTTCAAATGTGTTTTTGTTTTCCTGGCCATAATCACCCGCTGCTGGACACAGCCCAGCTGGACATCATAAACACTCAGTGGTCCGTATCAGTGGACACAGAACTGCCTCTCCTGTGTTCTCGTGCGACCCCAGAGCCAGTTTCCAAATGGAACATGAAGAGGTTAGCGACCGCAGCGGGCCTTTAAATCACATACTGCATAGTGTTTTATTGCCTATTTGTCCACTCTAAACAATAAACAGCAGGACTGTAAAAACAAAACAGTCATGTCCAGTCAGAAATGAGAACTTTTAAAAACCAATGATGGAAAAAGAGCCATTGTTTGTGCTGTGTAATAATCCAATTATCCTTCATTTGAACGGTCACAGTCACATTGTAATGTCCACCAGGACCATAGTTGAGCACCAGATTATGCAAACCAGACCCCCCACTCTGCAGTTAACCAAGATCCCTGCGCATGTGAGCTGAGGCGCTCACTGAAGACCCGGCGGTGAGATTACTGCAGCATCAAACAGAAACGTAGACAGAATCTCAGAGGGGATTTGATCTTCCACAGGGCTGCTTGACAGCGTAACAGAATTGGTTAAGAAAGTGCTGCCGAGCCTCACACAGGAAACAACACCAGCTGTTGCCATGGCAGCAAGGCTGATATCGCTAGCGCCTCCTGGCTGCTTGTCATTTATTTTTAATTAGCTGTTTATTGTTTGTTTGGAATTAAAGACATGAAAAATTGTATTGATAGTTCCAACATGGTCGTGTGATGTAATCTTGCCTTGGCTGTATTCCTGTTGGATATATATATATATATATATATATATATATATACACAGCAGGGAACCTTTGTCAGTCCTGCTCCACTGATCCCACTGATGCACAAGACACGTGGCAGCTAGGATGAGAACAACAACAACAAACATGGAGGAATCCCTGAACAAAAGCAAACAAAAGCATCTGTTTGTTTTTGTTCAGGGAGGTTTTTCACTACACAATGGCAAGAGTTTCCACTACTCTGAATGTACTTGAAATTCTTATAAAATTGAAATTGTCATACAAATATTTTCAAGAACTTAAAATAGCCTTATTTTAAATAAGGTGATATAAAAACTTGAAAATCGTGACCATCATGCTTTATTACCGCCGTACCATCGTGATATATTGTGCTGTTGTCAAACTGATGCAAAATAAACATTATTTTGTTATTTAAATGTATGTATGGGTACATCATTTAGTAATCACAAATTCTAACATATATATATATAATATATATAACTATACAAATAAATATTACTATATAAACTAAGATGTTACCTCAAAACATGGTGAACTGTAAAAGTATTTTCAAAACTTTAACTAAATATAACTTCAGAAACATTAAAAATAAAAATGTAAACAATTCTGTGAGTCGGTGAGATTTGATTCCTGCGAGAGGGGTAAAAAACACAACAAGGCTCGTCTATACTAATAAATATATACTATACTAATAAATGCATGTCAATTGATGGGTGTGGGATAACTGACTTACCTGAGCAGGATGCTCCGGCATCGTAGAATTTTAAAAGATTTGGAGAGGCTGCATAGTAAAAAACAAAAGTAGACTTCTCATCACAGCTCATGCACAGAAGTTATACTTTCACATATTATATTTATTATATTATGTATTTATAATATGAAGGTCATTTGAGTGTAACCATTTTTTTCTTTGGCTCGGAGCAGCATGCACAGTGCAGAATGGTGACGATGGCAACTTCAAGTTTCGACCACTACAAACCATCAATCCTTGAGCGATGTGTTTGTTGTCAATAGACCTAACTGAACCACATTTGCATTCCACAGAGGCTGCGTTTTCTTAATTCAAAAACAAGTGTCGGAGTTCCACTGGGAGCAAATGAAAAGGAATAAATGGAAACACCGTAAAGAAGGAGCCCAGTGGGCTAATATTCTCCGACACAGCGGAGGAGCGATTGAGAGCAAATTTACAATAAATGTTTGCTGGGAGGCAGTGGGAACAAAACAACGCATGTATCACAAAAGTCACACAGTGGTGTGAGATGCTGCGAACCAGCCAACTCTGGGACAATAACCCATCTATATCTGTGGCACACAGCAGCTGCGCTCTCTAACCTCATATAAAGTTGACATTTTTCAAACCGATTGGGCACAATTCGGCAAATTTCCCTTCGCATCCTTCAGTCTGATCGGCGCCGGCCGTGCACTCCCGGGCCAAGTCTGCCACGTGTATCTTTATTAGCGTCGTCTGCTTCACTTTCCTCCTACTCTTTCACCCTGCAGCTACAGTGAATGAATCTACTGCTGACCACAGATATCAAATTTGATGTGCAGAGAAACATTTTGGCTCCACAAGGTTTAGGTCTTAGGGACCGAAAGCATTAGGTTGTCATACACCTGTTACCTCTGATTCATTCAGGTCTGTACTACCGACAAAGCTCCTTATAGTGCCTTTTTTGTGATATTTTTTGTGAAACAGTGAGGCAAAAAATGGGGAAACACCGGTGAAAAATATAAAAAATATATATTGTGTATTTAGAGTTAAAAACTGTGAGTGGGTATCTAAAGGGGCAAGTGAATGCACTACCCCACGCATTTTCACTCCTAAAGCGTCACACATTGACCATTGCCATGTGGATGTCCGCCTCCAATGTTGACGCAGTCATACTTATATCATCAGTTAACCACCGTCAACTGGGTTGCTGGAGCCGATCCCAGTAGTCACTGGGCGAGAGGCAGGAATACACACACCATTCACAGTGTCCAAGTCACCTAGTGAGCATCTCTTTGGGAGGAAATCGGAAAACCCACACAGGTACAGGGAGACCAATGCAGACTACACCCAGAAAGGTCCAGAACTGGATTCGAATCCTGAACCTCCTGGGTGAAAGGAAGCCTATGATTCCATTTGACAATCCTCAACATGTTGGGAGTGAGAATGTAGTAACTGCTACCCCAACGCTGCAGCTGGTAGCTCAACTATTGACTTCAAGCCTTGTAAACATGTAGTATGATTAACTAAAACAAAATCAGAAACAGGAATAAAGCATTGCAGTAGAGGAAAAAAAAAAATCTAAACCCAACCCTTGTTGGTCACAGTGTTGAGGGGCACCATCGCACCCAAAACTCCAACACTCAGGCTTCTTTTTCTTTCTGCCTCTCGACTGTATTGCATGTCAATATAAAGTACAATGGATCTCTCAGGCAGGGAGTCAGTCAAAACTGTTCAAGGGCTCCCATCAGACTGTACTTTCACTGCTGAGGTCATGGTGCTGCACCTCAGAGATTGGTGGATTGGGTTGCCATTTTTTTTTTTTTTTTTTTTTTTTTTTTTACCACAGCCTTGTGCAACTTGCTCCAGCTCCACACTGAGCCTTTGCAATTTGAAAATCACATTCTGTTGCATAGCGATGTCGATTTGAATCTGAAAAGAATCATTTCCTCACAAGAGAAGAAAAGATGGAACGTGAGCTGAACAGCTAAATTTGTGTCTGCAGCCATGGAGACCGGTGAAGAGATTTACGTTTCTATTCTCACCAGTGGCTTCAAGCTTTCTCCTCATAAAGTGAGGAGCTCAGTCATCTGGCAGATGCTCAAAGTCCACTTAGGCAATAGCACAGCAGACTATTTGATCAGAACTCAACTTAGGGCGGTTTCACACTGCGGGTTCTGTCTCGGCCGAGTCCCATTCGGCCCCTGCTGTGCAGCCTCACACCTCTGCGCCTCAGATGGTGTCCTTTTTTTTCTCCTGAGCTGGCCGCGCTCTGCGCAAAATCGCTGGGTTTTGCTAGCCAGGCAACAACCTATTCACCACCATTGGCTTGACCGCCTTATTTCCATGTCACTTCTTCTCACTACGAGGCGTCCTCAACTTGATATGAACTGATGACGCACTTCCACCACGGCTTTAACAGAATGTGGCGTTTCACAGCCCAAACTAAACATGAAAGAGCCTTGTCATGTTTAGAGATCAAGAAGGATTTCATCATTTAGGTACAGATCCAGACGTCAGATATGATCAATGAATAGTCTGGTGATCTTTAGTAACTTGGGAAAAATCTGCATCTTTCCTCCTCGCAGTCCTCCTCATGCAGACAGCTGCGCTGCAGCGAGTTCAGCAGTGAATACAGTTACTGTAGAGCACAGCACGCACATCGCGAGTCCCGAACCACCACACTGCGCTCCCGTTCACCAGCACCATTTTCCTACAGCTGAAGCTGCACGCCAGAGTGTTCTGGGAGTTTGAGATGTTGTTTTTGAATGATGTCGTCCGGCCAGACAATCAGACCCTTTACTGCCCGGCGTTTATCGTGTTTGTGTGGAGCTGTGCACGTAGCATCCCACACCTAGCGCCGAGTCGCCAAGGTGAGAAGCTCACCCTCTGCGGAGAGTTTCCCAAGACAAAGTGCAGGTCTCCAGCTGGGATCAAGTCCGTGACCAAAACCCGACTCGCTTGTGTACATATCTCGGGCTTCTGAGGCGAAAGAGCTTTGTCGCGAGACAGAGTGCGCAGGGTGAAAGCGCCCGAAAAGACTGAGGACAGGGATGCCCTGCTTTCTATACTGAAACTAACACACGCTCATTTGCACATCCACATAATGCAGAAGGAAAGATAATCCTTCAAGCATATCACCTTGGTAAGACGAGTAACTCACGTCCCACATGGCACTCAGCCATGAGCTTTTCCAAGACAAGGTTTTCTGAAGGGCAAACTATCTAATGAAACTCTTTCAAACGCAGCTGCTCCACTGCAGCACAGGTGTAAGTTGTTGAAGAGCTTCAGTTTCTTTATTTCAGCAGTGACCGTTCTTCTTTAGACTGTAATTTAGTTTTGCTGTAATGTCTTTTCCAATGTAGCTAATGTGGTCCCACCAGCAGGTGAGCCACACTTGGACCACTCTCTGTTCCCCTGGGATGTTGTCGCTGAATATACCGCTAAATTACATTTTCTCAACACTAAATGCACTTCCTTTCTCCTGGCGTGTGTTTAGACATCAAAAAAAGCGAGATCATTTGTTTTGTGTAAAAGGAAGGTCGCAAACAGGAAGACTATAAGCCTGAAGCTGCATGGCTGAAGCAATAAACTGAACAAAAAACAAAGCTGAAGTAAAGTTAAGAATTGATGGCTGTGTGTCCGCCGTCATTCATCTTGGATCTGCATGAGATTGAATAGCAAATATACCGCATTAGTATTATTACCAGGCGCCAGCTCATTTGAGAGGGAACATTGCCCGTCATGCGTGAATGTTTCATTACTTTCCTGGATGTGTTGATGTGCAGAACAATGGCGGGATAATAACAAGCCACACTTGGCCAGCATTATGCTTCTCCAATGGTAGTTCAAATCTGAATTGAATGTTTCCTCTGGTGGTTAGGGTGCAAGGGCTGCCGTTCCCTGTCCACACTCCAGACACCGTCACATTATCTGGGATGTATACACAATTACTTTCATGCAAATTCAGGTATATGCATATTGTGAGACATGGAAATGTCAGGCAAGCATGTCACCCGAGGCTGCAGTCTCTTTACTCCTATCAGAGTTGAATTGGTTCAAACTGGTCTAGCGCTCATTAATGAGAGGAAAAAAAGAGCACTTTATTATCACATGGTTGAGGTTCCAAACCCACATGGCAAATGTGAAAGTCCCAAAATTGTTTTATTATATTTATTTATTTTCTCATGATGGCACTTCGCTCCTCATTCTGGACGCTCGCACACAGGAAAACATGGTAGTGAAGGAAATTTTACCAGCTGCTCCTTCACAAAAGGCTAGTGTTCAGCGCCATTTCGGGCTTGACTAAATGCCCGGAAACAGAACACGCAAACAGTGTGACAGCATTGCAAAACTAAGATCAAGCACAGCAACACAACAAGTACCCAGGCTCTCTTTGCGAGGCATCACCCACAGATCTCAGAACACACAGAGCCCATACGCTTTTTCACTAAGACAACTGCTACAACATTTCTAAGGGACTAAAAGAATGGTGGCAGGTAAAAGGCACGTGGTTTAGAAGGACATCATGTTTAAGTGGGCGGCAGGGCAGCAGCTAGTGCCAAGCTTATGAGGCTTCATGAAACAGTGTCCTTGTTTTCACTTGATGGCCCGTCTCTGCACCATTTCATTGAAACCTCACTGAATTTTATAAACAGAGAGCGCCACCTACTGATCTCTGAAAATGAGGATCAGTCCATCATTACTGCTCAGTGATTTTCCTATTTCAGTGCTTATTTTCTCAACAAACTTTGAGTTATCGTGGACCATTTGTCTCACTTGATTTACCCTTTGTTAAAAAACACAAAGCTTCCAGCAAACATTGATGACATCACAGTTTATTAAACTTTATATAGGGTTCAGAAAGATTATGTGTGTTCCATTCCGTGCTGAGAAAAATAATTCACCTTCACTAAGTGTTGGTGCACAGTGGATGTTCCACAGTAGAAATGAAAAGGTGTTTCATGTTGAGTTGTCAGCAGGCGGCCCACAGTCTCTCCTCTTTCAGAGGACACATGAGCTAAGGTGGCATGAAGTGTGTTCCTATCTCATGCTGAAGATGTCAGAAGTCGTCCAAAAGCTAATAGAGTTTCCAAGACTGGCTTCCTCTCAAACCTTCTGGACACTGTACTGAACCGAGATGAAAAACAAGTCCTCGCCTAATTTGCTTTCTAAATCCCTCCGAGCTTATTTCCTCTCATCAGTCGATAAAAGCGATTTGTCTTTCTGGAGGAAATCATGTCACATTTCCGTCTGATCCATCCATCACACCATGAACTCTTCCTTCATCCTTCACAAAATGTCATCACTCAACCCGCTCTCATCTGCTCTGGCGTGAAAGTGGCGTCTGACATCTCCAGTTTCCCGCCTGACAGTTGTTTCAAACACTGAAAAATGGCCTTAGTTATTAACTTGACTTGAATTAACGTTTGAAAAAAACTTTTTAGTGTGATATAGTGCAATATTGTATTCTATACTCAACACTCCAGTATGTCGTTTTACAGTGCCACATGATGAATGATGTCACATGTCATCCTCCTGTCCAAGAGAAACGACTGCAATAACATTTTTAATATTGAATGTATAGGATCCATGCAAGAAAAATGGCTGTGCAGTCTTGTTATCACTGCAACAATGTGGCTGATGGAACCAAGCAAAGGACTGAAACAAGCTCCACATAACTGCTGCATGTATTTTTCCACCCAGAGCCATAAAAACAAGCACAAGGAAGTATAGCAAACAATGACTTATAGGCAAGTGTGGCTTCATCTCCACCTTCAACTGAAGCACCCCGAGTCTAGTAGCTCTTATCAATGTAATACAGTCTCACAAGATGAACTGACCCACGCACACTTGGTGTAACGCTCAAGTGAAATGAGATTTTCTGCTCCAAGCTCACTTTATTGTTGCAGGCCTGCAAGCTGCTCCCGTATCGACGCTGTGCCAGGGAAATTATTTTCTAATGTGAAGCCCAGAAGAGCAAATGACGGTCACAAAAGAGTAAAGAGTCAAGACCCAGATGAGAGCTTCCAGAGTCTTCAAGGGGGTGAGACCAGGATCGAGACCCAAATGAATCCAAAACACAGACTTATTCTGTTCTATTCAGAAATATTATTGAAATATTATTATTGGTGACATTAATGTTGAGTTTGCCTGGCACTCATGATGATAGAGTTGTTGTGTGTGTGTTTGATGTGAGCTTGAAATAAATATTCATTCATTCATAATAAGCTTATTTGATGGGAGCAAGGTTTGCCAGAAACAGACTTAATAAATCAGGAATTTAACACGTAATAAAGATGCTACTGGAGACCTAATGTGGTCCAGAGTAGTATGAAACTACCACTACTGTAGCAAACAAACCAAGGCAGGTGAAAAAACAAGTCTGTTATTACCATTGTGATTCCTTTTTTACAGTTGTGATTCAGATTTTTGTTTGGACCACTATTTGCCCGAGGTTGTAACACTAACATCCGTCTCTAAACGTAGATTGAATGAAGCACCATGCCAATGCATCAACACACAACACTGAAGGCTGCCTTTTTCGTCAGTATAAGACGCAAAAGGCAACTTTCCCAACGTCAAAATATTACGCCACAGGAGTGACGATGGGTTGGGTTGGACCGACCCATGCAATATTCTCCATTTCAGTGTTTGCTGTGTGTTCACTAGCTACACAACAATCAATTCAATTCTCTCATCCACCTGAATGACCAAATGTATTTCTTTCACTTTCAAAAGTCAACAGGCAACTTTTATTTTTACGTTACATAAGTCACTGTCCAAAGAAGGATAATGTGAAGCAGTCAGGGTTAAAGATTTAGGGTATTTCAATGTTCCTTTGTCAGCCACTATCTGTCAAAAAGACAGCATACATCCCCAAAATATTTCTAAATATCCACCAATTTATATCCATAAATCTTTCTGAGTAAAAAATGAGCATGCTTCGTTCTGTCTGTTTGGTCTTGCAGCTATGATGGAGCTGCTTAAGCTTCCGTTTGATGGAATGAGCTTTGAGACATTAATCTTGTTCAAAATTCTGGAAAGAGCTGAACACAGCTGGAGCAGTTTTAAAAACCAATAGATCAAGATGCTTCAATCATTTCCTTAAATAAAGAACCGGCTCATCTATTGGGGGATGAAAAATGACATAAGAAGAGACTATGAGATACATGAAGATGCAAGACACAAATATTTCAGTCACGTAAAATGATGAGAAAGATGAGTGGAGGCAGAAGGGGAAGCTCTCCCAACAAATGCAAATCAGTCTCTCAGTTCAGTCTTCATCGTCGAAAGAAGTCTGACCTCAACCCTTTTTAGCTTTTAAACTTTGCATCTGCCTGTCTACTACAAACTTCAAGCATCTTGAAGCATCTTGTGTTATTGCATTTACTCCTGCCAAGAGGCCCTAACAGCTACCTGGAGTATTTACGACTGAAATGACCTGTGCTTTTATTAAAGACGGACTTCTACAGCTGGCTGGCTCATTTCAGGGAAAACTACATTACAGACATTAAGTTGGTAGTTCAGGTTACATCAGACCTGTTGGCTCTGTAAGCCACTGACGTTGGTTCAAACACAGGGAAATGTCAAAGAAAGTTTTGGGTCGAACTCTCTCCCAATCACATGGAGAACAGGATGCCAACTGACATTTGACGGCTCAGTGAAGTGGGATGACTCAGAGCCCTTTGAATCAATTCCGAGACAGACGTGTTCAACCTCTCATCAGAGCATCGCGCTCGTAAAATCAGCTTATATCAAAGGTGCATTCACAGGATACAATTTTATTGCATCATGCGCAAATATATCAGTTGAGCTGGCAGGATTATTGAGGGAAACGCCCGACTCAGCACTAATCGAACAAGCTTCGCCTGCAGGACATTTTCTGTCTTCAAAATCCACTCAGCGATGGAAGTGAGGGCGATGGAAGTGAGGGCGAAGGAAATGAGGGCGATGGAAGTGAGGGAGATGGAAGTGAGGGCGAAGGAAATGAGGGCGATGGAAGTGAGGGCGATGGAAGTGAGGGCGAAGGAAATGAGGGCGATGGAAGTGAGGGCGATGGAAGTGAGGGCGATGGAAGTGAGGGAGATGGAAGTGAGGGCAAAGGAAATGAGGGCGATGGAAGTGAGGGCGATGGAAGTGAGGTAGATGGAAGTGAGGGAGATGGAAGTGAGGGCAAAGGAAATGAGGGCGATGGAAGTGAGGGCGATGGAAATGAGGGCGATGGAAGTGAGGGCGAAGGAAATGAGGGCGATGGAAGTGAGGGCGATGGAAGTGAGGGCGATGGAAGTGAGGGTGAAGGAAATGAGGGCGATGAAAGTGAGGGCGATGGAAGTGAGGGCGAAGGAAATGAGGGCGATGGAAGTGAGGGCGAAGGAAATGAGGGCGATGGAAGTGAGGGCGATGGAAGTGAGGGTGATGGAAGTGAGGACGAAGGAAATGAGGGCGATGGAAGTGAGGGCGATGGAAGTGAGGGCGATGGAAGTGAGGGCGAAGGAAATGAGGGCGATGGAAGTGAGGGCGATGGAAGTGAGGGCGAAGGAAATGAGGGCGATGGAAGTGAGGGCGATGGAAGTGAGGGCGATGGAAGTGAGGGCGAAGGAAATGAGGGCGATGGAAGTGAGGGCGATGGAAGTGAGGGCGAAGGAATTGAGGGCGATGGAAGTGAGGGCGAAGGAAATGAGGGCGATGGAAGTGAGGGCGATGGAAGTGAGGGCGATGGAAGTGAGGGCGAAGGAAATGAGGGCGATGGAAGTGAGGGCGATGGAAGTGAGGGCGATGGAAGTGAGGGCGATGGAAGTGAGGGCGATGGAAGTGAGGGCGATGGAAGTGAGGGCGAAGGAAATGAGGGCGATGGAAGTGAGGGCGATGGAAGTGAGGGCGATGGAAGTGAGGGCGATGGAAGTGAGGACGAAGGAAATGAGGGCGATGGAAGTGAAGGCGATGGAAATGAGGGCGATGGAAGTGAGGGCGAAGGAAATGAGGGCGATGGAAGTGAGGGCGATGGAAGTGAGGGCGAAGGAAATGAGGGCGATGGAAGTGAGGGCGATGGAAGTGAAGTCGAGGGTCCACACCAACTTCTTCATGTATAGTTTGTTCCGTACATTGGAAATAAATGTTTCAAATTAATTCACCTCTCCAGTTATTTCTTTCTGGTAAATTGAAATATGACTCTCTATCATGTCTCCGTACTGAAGCCTTGCATTTTAACTGGGTTCTCAGCGCTTCGTAACTCGCACACACCTCAATGGTTGTCTCCAGGTGAGCATGGAGAATAAAGTGAAGAGAATGGAGCTCTCAGCATCAGTGACAGGCTGAAGAGGCGTCATGAAACAGTGTCCTCATTTTCAGAGCCCTCTAGAGGGCACTCTCTGCTCTAATATCTTTGGATTCAACAGCCATTTCAGTGACACTTTGCATCATTTTAAAATTGAGAGTGCCACCTACTGAGCTCTGAAAATGATATAACATGTAAGGAATGTAAGTCTGTGTGAGAGGTCTTTCACATTTCAGTTAATAATGACATTCACAAACTCTCTTCACTGACTGTGTCAGTCACTGTGACTTAAACGACAGGACGCGGTTTTACGTGAAGAATGAAAAACCTTCCCACGCTTATCTAATCTCAAACTGTTTTTTTTTTGTTTTTTTTTTCATGTTGTCTACGCTGCCAGATGTGTTTTGAATTGTCACTATCATTCTTCATGCGTCAATTTCATATTTCTTCTCCCATAGTGACCTTTTCTTCACACATTTCCGCACAGATTTGAATTGTAACCCCACAATGTCAGAGCCAGGGTTCTAACACTCAGAGCAAAAAAGATTTTAAGGTGATAAGAGGAAGCAGGACCAGCATTGGAGCAAATTCAATTTAAAAAGAATCAATCTCAGATTTAATATTTTTCACCATAGTCATAATATAAGAGGAGAAACTGGACAGCTTTTTACAGCCCACTAAAACATTTGGCCGCCACTTCTCATTCCACATTTTCTATGGCCGTTTTTATGTGAAGCAAAGTGTCAAGAAACTACAGAAGCTGGTTTTAACAGTCGTGCACCTCATCACTCATTGGATTATAAAATCCAGCACAGACGTCCAGCTGCTTCCAGTTCACACTGATTCATTCATCCAGTCCTTGAAAAAAAAAAGGTGTATGCAGCTCAAGGTTTTAAAAAAAACAAAAAAAAACACCTTCTGAAGGCTGTAGAAGGAAGAACGACTTGTGAGTCGAATAGTAAAACATTGGCGCCTTTGTTCATATCCTTTGTTAATATTTTATGTGATGACCTGCCAGACACAAATCTGGTCATATTTTCTGTTTTTACCATTAGTTTCAACAAGCCATGTCAAACTCTATTGGTTCCACCAATATTTGCAGTTTTTGGGACTTGAACTCGACATCGTGGGATATGTAGCAGGGCTGATGGGACAGTTTTCTGTGGCGGGATGTTAATAAACATCTGGACGCGATGTCACAAAAAACATCCAACATAAGGTGAACCTAACTCTTACCTTTCAATTAGATGTTTCCCTTCCCCTGACATTTCCTTCATGAAAGCCACTATTGGAATCCGAGCTTCATGAGCTTGACTCATGGTGCCACATTTTCGGCATACTGCGCCACAGCAGGGGAAACACTGCCTGCCATTGGAGTGAGAATGTGTTGCATAGTGAAAGACGTATTGAATCAGAATCAGAAAACTTTATTAATCCTGAGGGAAATTCTGTTCTTAACATTCTCTATACACAACATATAACTATAAAATGAAAAAGAAATAGAAATATAAAGTGCGAAAGGCTATACAAAAGATCTTATCAACAATGTGCAAGAAAATGCAGATACAAGAACAGAATGAACAGAACATTGTGCCAAGGAATCCTTCATTGTAATATTTTAAGGGATGAATTGTACAGTTTTATTGCCACAGGAAGAATGGACCTCCTGTGGTGCTCAGTCTTTGAGATGGGTGGTCTCAGTCTTTTGGTCCGTGTGCTACTGCATTGGACCAGGGGCTGATGGAGGGGGTGGGTGATGTTGTCCAGGATGCTTCTTAGTTTCAGGAGCGTCCTCCTCTACATAACCGTCTCCAAGGAGTCCAGTTTCACCCCCACCACATCACCAGCTTTGCGGATGAGTCTGTTGAGTCTGTTAGTGTCCGCCACCATTAATTTGCTGCCCCAGCAAACCACAGCGAACAGAATTGCGCTGGACACCACTGACTCATAAAACATCCTCAGCATTGTCCTGCAGACATTGAAGGGCCTGAGCCTGCTAAAGAAGTAGAGACGACTCTGTCCCAAGATATTTATAGTCCTTGACCGTATCCACATCGACCACCGGGGGTCACAGGAGACTTGGTCCTCCACCAGTTATTTGGACTTTGCCACATTGAGCTGCAGATGGTTCAGCTCACACCAAGTCCTTCACCAAAGTCAAGGCCTCAGTCTCCTCACTCTTGCTGATACATCCAACTATGGCAGAGTTGTCAGAGAACTTCTGAAGGTGGCAAGTCCATGGTGTAAATAGTGAAGAGGAACAGACAGAGAATAGTTCCCTGTGGTGCCCCGGCATTACTAACTACTGTGTCCAACACACAGCCCTTCAAGCACACGTACTGTGGTCTACCCGTCAGGTAGTCCATAATCTAGGATGTCGTACAGTTTTGGTTAGTGATGGGCTGATGAGGCTTCGTGAAACAGTGTCCTCATTTTCAGAGCTCAGTAGAAGGCACTCTCCGCTCTGGCATTTCAATGAAACCCAACATAATTCCTAAACCAAGAGCCTCATCAGTTATGACAGTCTGATCGGACCGCACGATACCTCGCTGCCTGGATCATGTACATTCAACCAGGAAAAATGGTTTGTGCTTATTTATTGTTTATTGTGACAGACC
This sequence comes from Synchiropus splendidus, assembly GCF_027744825.2. NCBI lineage: Eukaryota > Metazoa > Chordata > Actinopteri > Syngnathiformes > Callionymidae > Synchiropus > Synchiropus splendidus. Next base: position 10,882,331 of record NC_071334.1, on the reverse strand, counting down.
TATATGAATTCATGCTTGGTTATGGGTGTGATGTGAAAAACCTTTTGGTTAATCTAAACTGGCAAAAATAAACATGAATGTGGTTACATCACCAAACTGTGGGCAGAAGCCTGGCTGCAAGCTAAATAACTTCACGTCATGTTTTCAGAGCTTGGCTGGATAACTTACTTATTGGAAGAGATCCAGCTTCAACGTCAAAATCACAGCCAGAGCTGGAAGATTGAAAATAAATGAATAAATAAATAAAACTCTCACTTGCCAAACTGTTTTCTAAAAATGCTTAAATAGTCCATTGTTTATAGTCATTGGGTCAATACAGAAAATGCATAAAGAGGCAGTGTAATTGTAGGCGTAACACTCCAGTTTCCTCCTCCGTGAATTCATTGTGAACTCATCCAGCGAATAAGTAAACGGTGTCAGGAGGAACCTGCTGTGGGAACAATCTTAAACTATGTATCATATATGTACTCTATTTGGATGCTGTATATAAAGTTTTATTTGAAGAAACTTTTCTCCAAGTTGTTCTTTCAGGAACAACCATCCATTTTAGAGACTGTCACCCCCATCACCATCAGGTGGAAGGATCCAAATGGCACTCAGCCATTTTAAGTTTCTATAGTGCTCCTGCTCTTTTATCATCCTCGTTCTTGAAGTGTTTCTGTAGACTTTGGAAAATCATCAGTGTATTACAGATGATAAAATGCCAGTGTAAACGTCTCAGTAGCCACACATCAGTGATTGGACCTCTCCCCACTTATCCTCCAAAACACGTTTAATAGTGTCTCAATGTCGGCCTCATATTCATTCTTACTGAGCCACGTTTGGTGCCGTGAAGCTGATAAAAGTGAAGTACGGCCACAGAATCCCTTGGCTGTGCTTTTGCCATTTAAAATAAATGAGCTGCTGCAAAGATCAACGTCTTAATTACATTTCTTTAAAGTAAAAAGTTGTGGAGAACTTCTCAGAACTTTGGACCAACGATTGATTTTAAGTTCAGTTGACAGAACAAACTCCTTTTTCAAAGTTAAAGTGGGATTTACACCAGACATTTAGGATGGAGATGCTCAAGATGAAGGGCTACACTCTCCAACACACGAGGATCTCAGTGCAGATCTGTCATCAGGCAGCTTTGTCTGTCTTCCTGTGGCGCAGCCTGCAGAATAGCTGGCTGGCTGGTGACCACAGAAGGTCACACGTATGGATCCTTCTGACAGCCGTGTCATTCACTGAGAGGCTTCTCAAGGATCCCTGCCAAGGCCACGCTTTTTTCCCCCACATATTTAATCAGTCAGATGGAATGATGAATATATATCCAGAGAGATTTTTGATCTAATAAATCCACACCTTAACCCTGCACTCTGATTAAATAATACATTAAGTGCTCAAGCTAATAATAGACCAACAGACTGTTGTTGTCATGGTAATGGTGGAGCGGCTCCTTCTCTCACCAAAAGTCCGGATGGATTGATTTCACTGCTTCAATTGATTAATTACGGTGGTTAATTAACATTATTTTTTGTTGTACTTAATCCATCATAGAGCAGAGCTCCACCAAGGTCAGTTTCTCCTCTTTCCTTCTGGTTTCTCATGACTCTCCATTTGCCAGGCAGCATGAGCTTCTTTAACAGCGTGTTTCTGCTGGAGACAGAATGGGACGTTTACAGCATGGCTGTGAGCAGTGTTCTAGTGTTACATAGAGACACTGCAGTAACACCTGGAACTTTCTTTAGCACATCAAGTTAGTCGTCTTCCGACCCAAAAATGTGATTCCCGAGTGAGTCAACACCAGGCATGCGATACATAGAGGTGCTCGAGCACCGTCCCCTTTTCTGTCGGAGCAAAGTCAAATATATTTTGGCATCTGCTGGGTCATTTATTTGTGTTATTGTGAGAATCATTCCCGAACCTGCACCACTCACAAGTGCCCCTTCGACTCTTCATAACTCACAGAGCAACAGACAAATGACTCCTGTGACTGGTGGCACCGGACGCGGCTTTTGTCTGTGTGTCGGGATGTATTTTTTGATTGATCACTATATTACATCTCACAGTAAAAGACACTGAATGTAACCAGCAATCTGAAGTCCCATACTGCCAAGCTCCTGCCACTGTGCATCAGAGGTGTAGGGTTGTTTTAGCAATTTCACTGAATGTGGTGTTTTACGAAAAACTTGAGCCACATCCAGTCACTTGACCAAAAAGAAAAGAAATGAATGAGGAACTCTTTAGAACATTTGGAAATCCAAACACACTTATCCAACAACAGCAGCAATAGCAACAGAAATGCAACAGGTGTCCTTTTTTTCTGGATTGAGCTTCTAACCCAAAATGACCGAGACGTGAGTGTTCGACATGTTTGAGGTGTATGTACACTTGTTTGACTTCCTCTTCTCTCCCAGCTACCGCAGTCCGTCTTCGGCAGGAGAGATCACCCTGTCGACAATATCAGCCAGCGCTCCAGTCACTTCTACGCTACAGTGGAATGAACAGGGCGATCCCTCTTGATTCTCAACCATAGGTCTGGGGCCCATGATTGGACCGTGAGTGCCTCCTAGAGGGCCACTTCCATGTCTTTGTTTTACACCTTTGGGCTGTGTTTAATACATTAGCCACGTATGGTGGCAGTAGTGTGTCACTGAATTGACTTGACAGATGCAAATCTGTGATAGTTAACAGCTATGGAGAAGTTCTTGAAAAGAAACGTGATACTTTCATTTATACTTTACTTCTTTGAATATAAATTAAAAATATTATTTTTATTTTAGGATATTTACAATTGGTTTTATTACATTTATTTTATTCAGAATTTCATTCAGTTTTTCTTTTTTTATTTTCTTTAGTAAGTTTGATGAACATGACTTGCAGCTGGTTCTGCTGCTGGTTGGACCTTTCGATGACAAATAAATATTGCGATGATCACATGCTTCATGTCATTTCACAAGGTTTTGGTTTGTTTACGTGTAAGTAGATTAAATACGGTTGTTGAAATCAAGATGAATCAAAGAAATCCAGAGTAATTAATCAGTTCTATTGAATGGGCCCCGGGTCATTTGTTCTGGGAAGGGTGGACCCCAAGATGTAGAACCCCTGGTGTAGCAAACACAAGCTCAGTTTAGCAAGTTAGTGAGACCCATAAAGAGCAAGACAAGATACTGCATCTTTGTTTTAATTTAAGATATGTTAAAGTTCCGTAAAAAACCTGTCTTCTACCATGGTAAAATGCTGATCAGATATTTAAAAACAATTACATTTTAAATGGTGTACTGTTTATTTATTTTTTTATACATATGATTAATGGTCTGAAAATAATGTTGGCAATAATAATGTAATAATTTGTGGGACAATTTATGGGCCAGCAAAATGTGCTATCGTGACAGTCCTACGTTTGACTTCACACAAGTGTATTTTAAGAGCCCAAAGTACTCGCAATGATTTTCTGTCACACATAAACAATGACAACTTCCAATTTCTTGTGGGCTGTTGTTTGTCATTTAACATTCTCCATCTGCTGTGTTGTGTTCTTGGCTCTGGATCAGAAAGCGCAGCTCATCTGGTCCACTTTGAACACAGACATTACAGAGATTAAGGAGAAATATCTAATTTGAACTAATTGCCACTTAACTGCGGGGCCAGATGGAGGCAAACAAAGGATGACAATTTTAAAACAGCATAGCGGGGTGAGATAATTGATCGGTGGCGGGAGAAAAAATAAGCAGTTGGAGAGAACAGCTGGGTAAATATGACAAGAGCAACTCATCTCTGATTCTGCACATGTGCTCAGCAGTCAAAGACGCCGGACATCCTGGGAATGCCAAATGCGTCATTGTTTGCATCGTGTTGAATATATTTCAACAACAAGGTGGATGTCTGGAAGGTGGTGTTTTTACTCTCTGATGGTATGGTTGGCAGGGAAAGTCAAGTAATCACCCTCAAAAAAAGGCAGATTGTTTTTTTATGTGTTTATTCTGGGAGGCTAAAAGTTTGGAGTCACGATGGATACAGTGACTTGTTCCCCTTCCCTGACACTCTGGTTTTTATCCTTGCATTCACTATATCTCACCAGTCTGCTCTTTGTACATCAAGTCTCTATATCACATTTTTTATTTATTTACTTGAATGATCTTTAATTTATGCTTGAGAAAATCGTTTTTTGGTCGAAACGGGTTTTTCTTGGGTCCACAAAGGTGAGATGCTACATTTTGTAGGATTGAACTTTTGACCTGATGTTTTCAAGTCATTCATACCCAGGTATTTCCAAACCCAAAGCAAAAGATTACCACTGCTGGTCACGGCCCCTTTCTAGTGATGGGATCATGAGGCTTCATGAAACTCTCCTCATCTTCTGAGCCCACCAGATGGCACTCTCTGCTCTAAAGTCTTCCAATTTGACAAACCTTTTGAATGAAACCCCTCATCATGTTTAATCCGAGAGCGCCACCTACTGAACCTTGAAGGGGGCACTGTTTCATGAAGCCTCAGAAGCCCATCTCGTCCCCTTTACCTTGCCTGTCTGATGACTTTTTCTTTCTAAGATAGTGGAAGACCAAATCATGTATTCTTAAAATGGTGTGACAGTGGGGTTGTCCTGAGATCACCATCTGTGCAGTACACACCTTCTATTCCATTCGGGATGAATCGGACCACTGACAGTTGTTATTGCTTTTACAAACCCATTCAGAGTTTGGAATAAATGATGAAATATCAATAGATTGCTCGTGCATTTTGACAATGGGAATAAGGCGCATGTGTTTGTCAAGCTAAATGAAAGGGCTCCCCACAAAACATGACAAATGCTATCTGCAAGAACTCACACTGATGGATGAACAGACCATTCCAGACCGGATCAATGAGAGTTCCATCAAATCAAATTAGTCCGCAGTTAGAAATGTCACTTCTGCCAGAGGTATTTGAAAACTTTTGTTTTTCATTCATGCATTCACTTGTGTCAACTGCGACAAGTGTCAAGCTGAGAGTTATTTAACCAAAAGCATCTGAATGTATGCTACAATACTGTTTATTACATCATCTGATCTGACTGGGAGGTTGAGCAGCACAAGGCTTTCATGTTGCTGTAAACACTCGCCAGCCTCTCCAGGGTTACTGACACTAACTGTAGATAAAGGAGAAAGAAAGACAAGCGAGCTGCTGTTCCACTCATTAACCTTGGATAATAAAAGTCATTCATTTTGGCTAGGACACCGTCGAGCAAAGGGCTGTGTATCCAAAGAGCTTCTTGTCCAAATTGACTGTTTTGTCCACCAGCATTTACAGAAAGAATCTGTGACTCACTTACTTTATAGAAAACTTGTAACCATAGTCAAAGTGTGGTGTGTTTCTATAAACTTTTTAAAAGTCACACAAAACATGGGCACCACTAAGCCCTCCAGATGCTCAGGTACAGTTATGAAGTCGGCAAAGACATGACAAAAATGGAATATCTGATCAAAATCATGAAAATAAGTGAACAAAATTAGACATGCACAACCTCAATACCATAAACAGAACAAAGCCAATAACAATAGCTACTATGACTGCGGTGGGATTCATGAATAAATAAATAGAGGGAAGTAAATCCATCCTTATAAAACAGACAAAAATTATACTTTATGTTTCAGTATATAATATTTGTACTTTCAAGTTTTCCCAAGTCAGAAAGAAATAGATGCAAAAGCTTGGCTTTGACTTTTGAGCTGTCAAGCCTGAAGGTCAAGCAAAGCAGCAACAATAACTGCATGTTGTTCAAATCATCTCAGAACAGTATTCTTTCTATTCCTGCATCAATATCTCATATCCCCCCTCCTCCAGCTGTGGCTTCATACTTCCAGGCAATTTTCTGCTTGGCACAGCTTCCATACCTGCATGATGTCATGTTCCATTCTGCAACTGAAAGGACTGTTGTGCGGGAAACAGAACTGCACTCCTATAGAGAGGAGACCTGGAAATCCTGTTTCGGCCTGGAAATCCTGCCATAAACCGCCTTTCAGGGTTCCATTTATTGCAGTAAAATCATTACCGATGTACTTTCCCCGACTTTATCAGTTCCATCATTCACGCCTCTCCGTGGCTCGACTTGTTTGGGTGTAATGGACTGTGCTAAGTTGACATTGCCAGTCTGTCACTGTTCGCCCTGGATACTAGCGCTTGGAGGAAATGAGTCATCCAGGACAAAATTATTAAAGTAAGGGGACGTTTCTCAAAATCACAATTAACATTGAAAAATGTTTCAGTGTAAACAGAGAGGTAAACATGTTAAAGTATAGGCTTATATAATAATTTAATATACAATTAACGCACTGGTATATTCACACTGAACTTTCAAAGTAAATGGAAAAATATACGATATTATATGTCAAAGCATTTGCCCACACTCTGACCTCCGAGAACAAGTGACACGTTATTAGCTTGAGATGTGAGAGTGTGGGCTCCCAGACTTTTTTTTTGGCTTTGGTTTTCATTATGAATGAAATAGAACACTGTGAAGTGCAATTATGTGGTCAAGATTTGCTGTACATTACCAACATTTTATTTAAGAAAACACGACATATATGTTTGTGATGCGCCTCAATAAGCTGTTCCACCACCTATCGAGAATGTTGCTCTCTAAGCCTGGACTTCTGAAGAGTTGGTCCAGTAGAGAGTGGCTGCAGATGAGGGACATTTATTTACTACTCATGATTAAAAGCTAGTATTTTTGCTGTCATCCATGCAATAAAATCTCTCTTGTCAGAAAGAATTACTTTCTGGGAGGACCTGTGCAGTGTTAGCGCATCATGCGACAGATTTTGTAAAATAAATGACCCCTGAAAATGGGGCTTATAGTCCAGTATACTCGGCCCCAGATCTGTCATGCCAAAAAAAAAAATAATAATAATAATGAACAATAATTGGCCACAAAATATAGTGCGCACGAAATACTAATTCGAGGGAATGAAGTACCCACAAGTGCTACCCATTTATGATTTTTTTTTTCTCATCTTGATAATACATTTAACCATACGTTTGTGCCAAACTTAATTTTTTTTTTTTTTTTTTTAAACCCAAAAAACGACCGTAAATTGTGCAAACGTCAATGTCTCTCTCTCTCTCTCTCTCTCTATATATATATATATATATATATATATTTTTTTTTTTTTTTTTTTTTTTTTTTTTCAGGCGTCCTGACGTACAGTCAACAGTTGCACCACTTTCCAGGTCATTTTAAATGATGGGAAATCATGTGAAGTTCTCGCTCCTTCTGATTGAAGTGCAGGGATTTTATTATGAGATGGCGCAAGCTCATTTTGACGTTGGTGGATTTCAGTCAATCATCGACCCATTACATCAGTGCTGGCAGTAGGGCAGTTAAAGGTCGTAGGCTACAGCTATTGTTCTATTATAGAAATCCCATTAGCGCTAAGTCAGTTACTGTAGCTTTACCCAGCAGTCCATATTGAACTTGTAAATATAACATGGAACTGAAGATGAGAATGATTGTTCTTTCATTTTTTATTTAGCGCTCGGGGAGCGTCGACTTGGCAACATGGAGAAAGGCACCATTGTTTCAGAACAGAAGTTGCTGCGCAAACAGCACTTGCTATTCATCGGACGTCACGCTTACTGTAACTCAGTAAGAGGGCTCATGCTCCTGACCCCGGACTGAACTGAATTCCAATGAGTCCATACCGGACCAAATGGAAGGTAATTGCATCAGCGCGCTCGTGCCGTTCCAGTCCGATTCACGGAGCGGAGAATGATAACAGGCAGCTTTGATTGGACAGTATGGATCAAATCTTCTATAACTAGACGCTGCAGCACAAGCTCTCCTGAGCCCATCGGAAGAAATTGATAATTTGATGTCACTGAGGGTTTTCTTCTCTCTGGGCACCAAAAAGACCGATTTTGTCCACAACTTTATTGAATCATCACTTTCATGGGTAATGGATTTCCACTTCTCCGGGCCGAAGATTCTCGAAATATTCCCTTTTGAAACATCCAGTCGACGCCCGCTTTAATGGAAGGTGCTTCGAATAGCTATTTTAAAAAACATCAGCCGAAGCCCTTCTTTTGCACCCTGTTTTCTCTGGTCATGAGTCATAGGCTGTTACATAAGCTGAGGTTTGGAACAAACATCCTTGAACCCTGTCCTTTCTTCGTGTGTCGCAGGAGAGTGAAGTCATTAAGACTCAAATCACCGAGCTTATGGAGAGCACATGATCAACTCACTGCTCCACCAGAGGCGTGGACTTGGCGAGTGTCCTGCTGAGAACCTGTTACGACTGTGACCTGTGTTGGAGGTGAAGGCAACGCTTCTGTTTCGGCCATTAGTTAGTGGCGACTTCCTCCACTGATGCAAGTCATGATCCAAAGAAGCGTCCAACATTTTGTTCTTCGGAGCTTGTGTTTGTCTGTGTCATACAAGGTTCTCATGGCAAAACTCTGGCCACGGAAAACCCTGGGAATTATAGTTTCAGGCCTGATTCCATTCTTTCTCCCAGCCAGTTTTTCAAACGTGATCTGCAGAAATGAAAATGGTTTAAGGTGTCCAGACAGTTCCACTGTTAAGTAACATCTTGTGGGGAGAAGGGGCGATGACATCACTGTTTTCAAAAAAGTTCAGCAGCAAAGAGTGAGATGTGGAACCAGTGTTTTCAGGCTGGTCTACTCTGAGCCTGGGATTTGTGTGGATGAAAAGCCTCTCAGAGCTTCCGCAGACATGACCGGTCACAGACTGAATAGGGGGTCTTACTCCCCTTATTGCCCCTTCCAGAGCAACAATAAGGCCAACGCCTGATTTTCTGATTATTATTACCTTCTTAACTCTTTTATGATTATTAATTTATTTTGTTATGTTACTTCCTTGTTTCTTCCCTCTTCTGTTCCCCTCGACAGATCATCCTTGCTCCTACAGTACGCCGATGAAGTGGACCTCAGGGGGAAGTGTAAATGCTTGTTTTTTTTAAATGAATTTATGGAATTACATTGTATCAGTTTACATCGATTATTCTGTAGTTCAAATGTTGATTTCCCTACGTACAACCTTTCCCAACACTTTGAACTGTGATATATCCCAACAACTAAAAGGAAGCAGCAGAGAAATTGGCATTCATTTTCTGTCCTAAAAAAATCATGTGTTGTGTCCAATGGGAGGAGGACCAGGTTCTGAAGGCAGGATTCAGTTCACTAACTGAAGACAGATCTCATTAAAGAACAAGCCTTAAATCAGTTTAAACAAAGGCTGTGGACTAATGAGGAGTTCGACAAATAAGATTTATGGGGCAAATAGTGGGAGATTAAAGGCCAGTGGCTCTAAGAGAGTGAGCGAAGCATCTTGTGTTCTCATTGTCTTAAGCATTTAACAGCACCCTTAGTTCAACGTCCTTGTGCTCGTGGACGTCGATGCCAGTTTCTTAGTCCGTTTCTTCCTCTGCCCCTGTTCCTCTGTTTAGGCCACAGTGGCCTGCGGCACGTGCTGCCGCTCCATTATCAATCCTACCTCTAACAACCGTGCTGGTGATTAGTTTTCTCCGCCAAACATCACCTTCTCCCGCGACAGATGGAGCGACTGTAGCACAGGGCCTCTGTTTAAACAAATTAGCCGCCGGGAAAAACCTGAATGTTCCACCGCTTGCTGCTCTCTCATCCAAGCATCTGCACGGATCTGAAGCCCACAAGAGAAGCAGATTTCACTGGTTCTATTGTTGCTGGAAGAATCAGAGCCATTGGCAGCTGGTGGGGGAAAAAAATCTACAGGGTACTGTGCCAGTTTCACATTCTCTTTACATATACTTTAACTACAGAGTAGCAATTGGGCACTGAACAGTGCAGCATTCTTCTTCAAAGTTTCACATTACTCTGAATTCATGTCAGTAAGGGGGTGTCTCCTTTGACTCCAACGTACAATGAGGAAGGTGCACTTGAAAAAGTGAGTGAGAATGGGTTGGTTGTGGTGTCCTTTGCACACTTGGTTACTCAAAACAGTAATGATTATTGACAGAAAATATGAATAAAATATTACTTTAAAAATAGTACAAGGCAAGACCCCAGTGACCCCTATCGGCCGGCCGATACTGAGCAGAACCTTAAAACAAGATAGAATTGTTTTGCATATTGTATGATGAAGATTTGACTGTGTCCCCACAACAGACCTGTGGAAGAGGAAGGCCATGGTGTTGGAGTGTGACTTTCCAAGCATGAAAGTGGTTGAAAGGTCTTTTATGTTCTTCAAGAGCAGCCGTTAGATTTAACTGCTGATTCACTTCACTGTTATTTTTACTTCCTTGTGGACCCGCTATCACTAAAGAGACGGCCTTATCACGATTTAACACCCGTCTGTTAGCACACTACCCACAGTCTCCATTCATTTCCTCCAAACGATTTTCATTAATGTTCCCGCACATTAATGCCTGATATTTGAGTGTTTGCTTTCTCCACCCAGGTGCATCCAGATAAACATCATTAGTCATAATGAATGTAAATCTTTACTTAATGACTTCACATCTTTAATAGTGTGTTTTACAATTTCCAGTTACAACAGAGCAGAACGACAATAACGTGAATTCAGCTTCACTGTTATGTAATGTAAATATGCAATGGAGAACAGGCAACTAAAACAGATGTCACTTGCCAAAGAGTTGTCATTGGTTAAAATGGAAGGCATTTAAAATTTTGTTTATATGTTGTACCACTAACACCTGAGCCTTGACACCGCTTCACAAGCGACTCCAGGTCCACTCTCATTTTGGCTGGCTCATCCAGTTCCGCTGTAATTCTCCCACCACCAGCGGGGGTCATGACATGGCCTTACCTTTGCTGCTCATAGCCTTTACAAGTCAAGAGAAAGGATTTGTCTTCAATAAGAGGGCAGAAACTCCAATTTATTTACAGGAAAATTGACTTGAATTGAAACCAACACAAGCGAGAGCAGAACACAGACATAATTTTTACCCATTCTTGCCGCTTTAATTTGATGAGAAGCAGGTTTAAGTTAATATTTTTTTTCTCTTGTCATATGAGTGTGACCCATGCACCCTTCTTTTAGAGTTGGAAATTTGTTTTTTGTTTGAGATGATTTGATTTACCTTAATAAAAACATTTGAAAAAAATGTTTTCTTCATCATCCCGGCAGTTTTTCCCAAAAGACTTTGGAAGAAGACAACACGCAGAGACTCCTGCTAAGTTGTTGTGATACCCCAAAGCGGCCAAAACATTTCCCAGAAACAAACCGCTGTCCTTATGGCACCTCTGCCCATTCTGAACAAGTGTTTGCCAGATCGTGTGTTACCGGAAGCCATTGTTGGGTAAATGAGCTGAAATGATTGAACAACAGAAGAGTCATATTCCACAGAGGCCTGAGGCCGAAAAAGGCTTAACATGACGGAATAACATAACATAACACCGTGAAGGTTGAATGTTGATCAAGTTAGTAACCGGATCTGCAGCGGTTGCATCATTTTTATTACAGCTCTTGACATTTCTGAGTGGTAAATCATTAAACTAGTCATGAAGTAAGCATGAAAACTGCAGTGCAGCGAATGCAGTGTTAAATCATCATTTCCAGTGCGCTTTCCAAGAGGCAAAATAGTTTCAGATTATGATAATTACGACGCTTTTTCGGTGAAGATGGAGAAGAAGAAAATAAAAAATGCCAGCCGGTGCTTATGAGAATTACTGTTGATCATTTTGAAACAGATGCTTGACTCCACTTTGATGTAAAGGAGCAAACACGAGTGGGTCTTTCAAAGGGAATACACCGTTCTGGAGGGACTTATACGTCCTCCTCCTCCTGATCTCTACATGAAAGACGTAGGCTTTGCATTGTAACCTCACGGATCTGAATATAGAAAACCACTGATTCACTTAGTCCACCAGCAGAACCACCAGAGCATCATCAAACGCATGGCACGCTCACCCACGCTGCCGTTTTACATGAAATCTGAGCGCTGTGAAAATGTCATTACGCTGAAATAATGGAAGGTCTGGCGGTCGTTCGGATTCGCTGCTCCACTCAAACATGTTTCTCGTATGTTCAGCATGATGACAGGGTGCGTCTCCGGAATTGAAAGCAGGTTCATGACAGCGGTGGAGTTAAAACCACTCGATGAATAAATTGATTTTCTCTGGTGAAAGACGTAGCAACATATCTTCGAATAAGTATGCGACTTGGGAAACTGTTGATGTGGAAATACCTTGAGTGTACAAATGTAAATCCATAGCGTGGTTTATAGTTTTGTATGTGTTGTATAAAATGACAAGGCAGAGCAGGTGTGTCTTTGCATTTAGACATGATGCTTGGAAACTCAGTCACCTGGCAGTGGCTTTGATGGAGCTCTGCTTGAAGAGCGTGTCATATGAGCACGATGTTGCTTTGAAAAAAAATCATCTCATATCAGCTCAGTTGCATAGTTAAATTACACAATAGGTCAAATAAAATTCAGGTCAACCGACCCGAAGGAGTTACACCACCTGTAAAAGGTCACCACGAAGAAACTACAAAACAAATGACCCCGATCAGAGGCCAAATATAACCAGGATTTATTGAGATCGACTGAGTTGCGCAGCAGAAAGAAATCGCTCGGCCTCTCGCAAAGCAAGTATTTACGACACACTTTCACTTAATGCACCCGGAATTTTATGTTCCAGGACGACATAAAGACCCACAGCAGAGCGTTTCAAGAAAGTAGTCACCAGTGTATCACACCGCGTCCTGAGAATGTACACTATGTATTAATACACTTCCATAGCTTACAGAAAGGTTCTTTGCTCCAATGTCGTGTCAACAGAGTGCCGTTCTTAATGGTGTTGTAAATCGGTGGCGTCAACTATTAAGAAGGCAAGTCAGCATCAATGGGCCTTGTCTTCCATCTTTGTAAACGTCTCTGTTTATTCTCACATGATGAATTGCATATTGTGCTGCAGGAGTCAATGGAGGTCTTAAAACAGTCAGCAGGTCAATGAGGAGAACCAATTTGTCATTAAAGAGAGGCCGGGTTAATGAGCAGCCGCAGCTCTGAAACTGAGTAACGTTCAAACATCAATGGGAGATTCATTCATTCATCATTCAGCAGTTCAAACAGACTAGCCTCCTGCATGCTTGATGTCAGTTTAAGACTGTTTTGCAATGAAAGCTGATATTTATTTTCATGTTGTAATGTGTCTATCAAATGTGTTGTTGAGAAAGTTAACATCCATCCATCCATCTTCCACCTCTAATCCAAAGTTGGATAGCTGTGTCCCAGTTGGACATGCGCCGAAAACCTCACCTGGAAGGCATCCAGAAGTCAGACAAAAACACTGTTCCTCAGTCATATCAACTGGCTTCTCCTGCTATGGAGTAGCAGCAGTAGTTCTACTCTATGTCCCGCATGAATGGATTCCCCTCCATGTTTCATGAGGCTTCATGAAACAGTGCCCACTAGATCAATGGTTCTTCACCTTTTATGATATCTGGACTCACCTTTTCCAGGACAAATGGGTCCAGGGCCCATTCAAGGAATAGAACTGATTCACTACTGTGACCACTGATTTCTGATATCAGAATTACTGATTTCATTTGTGTTCAATAACCAAACATGTAAACAAACCAAAACCTTGTGAAATGACAAATGGCAAAATGGCAAAGATAATTGTCATGGAAAAGTCCAGTCAGCAGCAGAACCAGGTGCAAGTCAAATTCATCAAATTTACTAAAGAAAAAAAGAAGAAAAAAATATCCTCGATGCAAACTGTTGAGAAAATTGGAAAAAATGTAAGTTATAAATAAAATACTCAATAATACAAATATTATAAAACGTCTAAATAACATAAAATATTTTCATAAATGAACTCTAAAGAAGATATGTAAAGTGCAAATGAAAATATCACCATAAAATGTTCTAATTAATTTAAAAAAACACTCCAACAGGTGAACAGTTTTTACTGTTGCCGTTGCCTTTATTAATCATTTTTTTCTTTTCAAGAACTTTTCCATAGTTGATAACTATTACAAATTTGCAGCTGTCAAGTCAATTCAATGACACACTACTGCCACCGTGTGTGGCAAGTGTACTAAAACTGAGTGTCTCACGGCCCTCACAGCCCAGAGGTGTGAAACCAAAAAACCTCCAGCGGCCCTCTAGGGGGCGCTCGCGGCCCCACCATGGGCCTTGGCCGTATGGTTAAGAATTACTGCACTAGATGGCACTCTCTACACTGAAATCTTTGGATTTGAACAACCATTTCAATTGAGCCTCACATGACTTACGTCAAGTGAGAGCGCCATCTACTGTGCTCCGGAAATGAGGACACTGTTTCATAAAGCCTCATCAACCATAACTTAACCTGAACCCTACCAGGCCTACCAGTGTCTTTATATGTATAGATCACTGAAAATAAAAACGATTCACCAACAAGTCCATCCCTATGCATTTAAATTCACTATGTCACTGTTGTTCCTTAAATTTAAGCTCATATGAAACCCTGAATCTTCTCTCTGATCCAGTTGCTGGTCCAAGTCGTTGTCTTTCCTACTCATGCTTGGCTCAGCAAAAATGTGAAGCAATAATATTCTGTTGATGAAATTACCACTTAAGTTGTTGGGATGTTGATGCTTGATGTCAGTTTGTGAAGAAAAGTCATGGAAGAGTACTTGTCATCAGAAGGCTTGTGTGGATGAACTTTGGGTGGGTGGTCCAACACCTCACACCGTGTGGAGCAGGTATAGGCTCAAGCTCAGTCACCTGAACAAAAAGACACCTGTAACCAGTGCTGTTTATTGAAACGTTCCACCTTCACCTCTTTTCATCCAACACTCAACAAACACCAGCTGGTGAGCAAACCTTTGAATGGCGTGTGCCTCATGTCTGAGCAATGAACTGAGCAATATGTGTCATAGTTTGAAGTTGTTTCTGGGTTGGTCACGTGAACTATGATGCTCTTCATGACTCAGCTCAACAGATCATTGCCGATCGATTTAGTGTGGATCGATCGAGTGAGTTTCACCGCAGATCCATTAACATAATCAATCTAGTTTCAACATCCAGCGGCCTCTGTTTTGTTCAAACAGTGTCAGATAGCACCCTGCATATTGAAGATAAAGGAGGTTCTTTTTGCGCTGTAACTCACACTCTCATTATGTTCAACAGTTTATTTGAATTGACTCTGTCCTTATTTCAGTCATTAAAAACTGTATATCCCTTTGTGTCACTTTTACAACGTCACTTTTAAAATAGTACAGGCTTGAGTGGCCACTCCACTCCAAAGAGGATGAAATGGATTCAAATATGAAAGTGAAGGCAACAGCATCAGCATCATTTTTGGCCAATCAGCCCAACACATGATCCGGCTTCAAGTGTTCACTTCCATTAAGGAACACCACTTTCCTGATGTGGTGGCCATGTAGACCAGACTGAATTCTCTCTCCTAATTGAAATGTGGCTGCACGCAGATGTCCCAGCCATTTTGTGCCAGGAATTTGATCCCATGAAGTATGCAAGTGACTGTTCAGACCACACGAGTCAAACTCATGGTTTGGTGAGCGAATATGGTGCGCCAAGTCACTTTACGTGGCCTCCAGAGAGCTTTCTGCGTCGGTGGCTTGTTTAATATTTTAAAGGTCTGTCAAATATAATGTTCATGCTGTGTGGACATTGTAAATGTCAATCCGGGAACCTCCTCAAAACAGAGGCCAACACCAGGATATTTAATTTGACAGGGATGAAAGTGAAGGTAGGATTGCCTGTCACAGGAATTGTGTTCGGCTTGGATCTGGACTGGTGTCACTAAGCTCTCAAAACTGTGGTATCCTTCTATATATCCCATCCTTCATGTTGTAGCATGTTACTTTGGAAGTTGAACCTCAAAAATATTACCCCTTCAGCCGATGTGCTGTGAAATAATCTTCTTTCTCATAATATTGTGGAAATTCCTGCCCCATAATTCAGTAACAAACTGACCTCCCTGATGATACCTTTTGTTCTGAAATTGATTCCAAAGATTCCAATGAGTAAAGTTGTTCCCTGGATCAAAATCCGGTGCAGGTACCAAATGTTTCCGCCTGCGGAATGTGCCGCGGAGTGATGACATCAGACCCGGCAGTTGCAAATGGACTTTTGGAAAAAAATTGTAATGATTAAATGAAACTTCAAATGTAGGATCTGATGGCACTTTTTATTTGCAAAATATTAATTTGGATTTTCTGACAACGAGTGCGTTGTGATTGGTTAACATGTGCGGGTTATAGCAGTGATTTGCTATCGCACAAAAATCAGAATCTACTTTATATTATACACTAATGCCTTACAAAAGATACGTTTATTTATTTATGGCTAAAAATGCTCAAATGAACAAGCTTTTCGCCTTTGCAGAATGTGTACATAGTACTTCCTGGTCTTACCATACACTGTACATGTCAACCAATCACGATGTGTTCATCATCATACCAGGAAGTAGAATAGACACAAACAACCTGCTATTTCTTGAAATAAATATTTTGTGTGTGACAGAAAGTACCATCAAATCCATCATTTGAAGTAAAAAGCTTTCAAAATTGTGATCGTAACTGCAGGTTATGACATCATCACCCAGCTAATGTCATGGTCAAGTGCTTTTCAATCCATTTTTACACAAACATTCCATCACCGTCCGTCAGAATTCTATCAGAAATAAATGACAAGCTAAAAACATGGAGGAACTGTGAAGGGAATAAAATGTCGGCAGCGAAGCAAACATGATTGGCACAGTCTTTTAAAAAGCTGATCTCCACAGCCTTTTCAAAACACGAGTGGCTGAAAAATCCATCAGAAACTGTCACCTGCAGAATAGTACAACAGTTGGTCTGCGGCAGGAGGCACGCACTGAATCACCACCATGCTAAAGCCATTCATAACATCTCAAAAAATACCCATCAATATGTGGGAGAAAGCTATTTATTGTCTTGGATGATTTGATGTGTCAGATGCATGTCCCTGTACGCCGGACTGAAGGCCAGACCTCCATCACAACACCCTCACTGAGCACAACTGTGTGTAACCCGCCAAGAGAATACTGATGCCAACACAAGGACGTGCTGAGCAGTGAGGGCGCGCTAATATATTGCATTGTCAACCCAATGTGGGTTTCAACCTGTGAGCACCGCACAGTATGTACTACAGAGCCACATGAAGATTTCCTTCAGAAATCTGTTGCCAGGTTGTAGATCAGTCAGCATTTCACCTGTTTAGAACCCATGAAGATGCACAGAATCATCAAAAAGCAGTACAATTTCTTCTAATTCGCACCTTTTCGGTAAAATAATATGGCTTTAAAAGGTTTGCAGTTCCAATTTGAGACCTTTATGTGTGGAGTCCGCATGCATTGGTTTCTTCCCGACACTCTGGATTCCTCCCACAGTTCAAAACCTACTGAGGTTGATAAGTGACTCAAAGGCCCAGGATGACATACGCCCTCTGGAGTTCAAAACAATGAAATTACTTAAAGAAATTTCACTTTTCCTTCATTGATCACTACTGATCACGGAGTGCTGGAGCCTATCAGTGGGTGAGGAATACACCCTATACGGGTTGCCACTCCATTGTAGGGCGCACACACCTACACCTAGGGACCATGTCAGAGAATAACCTTGTGGGCATTTCATTGGACTGTGGGAGGAAACCGGAGTACCCGGAGAAAAACCCACGCAGGCACAGGGAGAACATGTAAACTCCACCCAGAAAGGTCCAAAGCTGGAGAACTTTACCAATGGT
The DNA here is from genome assembly GCF_027744825.2 of Synchiropus splendidus. NCBI lineage: Eukaryota > Metazoa > Chordata > Actinopteri > Syngnathiformes > Callionymidae > Synchiropus > Synchiropus splendidus. The sequence continues at coordinate 10,864,635 of NC_071334.1, read as the reverse complement.
AAATACATTTAGGGATTTGTTTTTATGCCTTTATTTTGATTTTCCATTGTTTTCATTCTGTTGACTTTCAAAAGTGATGCTTATATTATAACAATTTCTACAAAGGGAAAATAAAATGACCTTTTGTATCATGTTTTTTCACAAAATTCTGTCATTCATTACTTCATTGTATTACTTCATTGCTATAGATCTTTATGGTTTATATGGAGAATCTTCAATTTTTTGAAATTTTTTAATTTAATTGAATCCACATTTTAGAATATTGCTATTGTACACATTTAGTTGAAATATTCTCAATACAACACACACTTCTTTCAGTCGCTCATCCCAACTTGGCTTCTGAATCTGGATATATTGACATACAACTGAGATTTTATTCTAAGTTTGTAGAATATCATCTTCAACAGCCGCTGAGCCAGTTGCCCACATGCGGTCGTAATTAGTTCCTTAGCAGGTAGATGTATCTGAAAAACAGCTTCAAACATTTCGCCCTGCACGCTCACGAGCACACACAAACACACACTCATCTCCTAAAAGCTTTCATCCGGAGCATCATTCCTCACGCTGATGGGCTCCCTCAGGAACCCGACCAGTAATGAGCTTGAGTCACAAAAAGTGGTTTTGTCCCGCGCACTCTGCGAGCGCACAGGCCTCGTGCCTCTTCGCACCGTCAGCCATCAGCGGGGCGACACGTGCGGCGCCTCTCGCAGCCTCGGCAGAGACGCTGTGCGTCAGCAACACATTGTTTTCTCCCCATCAGCGAAGAGTGAAGGTGCTCCGCATGGAAACAAGTGGAACGTTCTCATGCCGGAATATAATTAGTTTGGCAACTGCTCGTGTTATTCTGACCTTGCATGATGTTGAACTTGTTTTTTTTTTTTTCATTTTTAAACTAAGTTAGACAAACACAATGCTTTTCAAATTAGCATCTCAGTCTGGACGTGGCGTAGGATACGCAGCAATGTGTTTTACCAAGACGACACTGAAGTCTTTTTGTTTTATTAGTAAGGTTCATTTAAGCGGCTAATGTTTTGGTGCTGGGTATTCTTGATCAGTTGAAACCGGTGGAACAGACCATCGGCCATTTTTGTAGTTCTATTCACTTCTTTTTCTAACGCTGCACAGCCATTTTGTGAACATGGTAAATGCAAACTTTTAATGTTGTTTTCACTCCGTCCTGCTTTTATTTTGGCTGGCAAATCTTGGAGTCACTTTTGAATCAGACAAGCTGAACTTTGCAAGGACATAGGAACGTGGCGGAAACAAATGAAACACCACACTGAGACGGATTCCCGACTGCGAGGGAAATCTGTTCTCTGTGTCTGGCCGACGGACAACGCTCGACACCCAGGCGTGTGAATAATTGATGCGATTCTTCAGCTCGACAGGGTCACAAACAGGCAAACTATTCCCTCCAGCTCCAACCACCGCCGTATCCATCTTCTCCGTATTAATCCTGACAACTTACTTCCAAGTGGGGGAGTCACTTTATCCTGCTCCATAATCTGATGGTGTCGTCCGATCGTAGTGGCATGAGACATATTGATGACCCGGGGCCTAATACTGAGAAACAAGAGGCAATTTGATGCATGATTTACTCCCAACTAGCTTCAGATGAAGCATGTCATGTTGTGTTACTGAAGGTTTCAGCCTCCAGTGCGAGAAACCTTCAATTTTATTGACTGTTGGAGGGTCTGTATCCCTCCATCACATGACGTTCTTGGATCCACTCCAGCCCAAAATAGTAGTGACATGTAAAGTACCGTCAGATCACTAACGTCTTCTCCAACTTACATCTGCCAGATTGTTTTTCCAACACACCATCAGGAGTTCCTGGCAATGAATGTGCAGTCATGAATAATAAATAATGCACACACCCTCAATTACTTTATTGTTGGTTTGTTCTCATGCAAAGATGTATTTCTCCTTCAAGTGCGATTCATTTTAACGCAGGTTAATTTGGCTAATGAGCATTGTGTTTGACAAAGTAGCTATGGCGATGAGGTAAGACACATAGGTGAGAGGTTCAGTTCTTATAAAGCAGTGACGCATTGAAGTGGGATTTCAAGGGTCTCTTACCTAGTCATATGGTTGTGAAGGACTAGATATAGATGAAGCATTAGAAAGAGATGAGAGGAGAAATAGAATTAATAATAATAAACACAGTGATTCTAAGTCTTACTAGAGTGTGCAGTAAGAAACGCCAGGATCATCCTCTGAAATCTTTGCAGTGGTTGAGTCTCATCTGTAGCTTCTCAGCTTGTCAGAAGTTCATGTGGCCTTTTTATTATGTCGCTCTTTCAACCTCCTAAATGAGGTTAGACACAACCTGAAAAGCAGCGCAGTAACTCCTTCGACCAGAGTTTCTCAGAGTGGGGCTTGAGAGAGCTCTGACACATTTTCATTGTGAGTGACAACAAAGGACAAGATCATAAAAGAGTTTATCAGAACAACATATGAAGAAGCTTGAAGATAAAGCAAGGGAGGCCAGAACGTTTGGAGATTGAATGTGTTGAACAAAAAAATAGGTGAGGGAAAAGGAGATAGAGACCAGTGTATTGATATTTATAGGTGATGCAAGATTCACCTTATGTCCTCCTGAGGCCACCGTAGTTGGGTGAAATGGAAGTTTTTTGTTTTGTTTTGTTTTGTTTTTGTTGCAGAAAATGATGTCATGAAGATTATTGGTGAGACAAGATAAAATGACAACTTAACTTTCACAGCTGGCTTTTCGCCATTGAACTCTCATATTATCTTTAAGTTGTGTAGTAAATTATACATAGTACGTAGTAAATTTGGCCCAAAAAAACATTGTAAAAAACTGCAGACACTATTTTGGACAAAGTCTGACTGCAGCTCAATCTCACTGGCATTTCAGGGGTTAAAAATCTCAATGTTAGTAATACAGTTATCTGGTCTAGTCCAAGAGATCAATTAAAAAAAAATAATAATAAAATAAATTCATAAATAATGCAAGAGGGTTCGTCGAGGACATGAGCCGAGCTAACCATAGTCTGGAAACTGGAATCCACTTATCTGTTCTTTTTCTTCTCAAAATTTGGTCACTGTTGTTCAAACAGCACTAATGTACTGTACAGATGGATCCAAATGGGTCGCTTCTTCCTGCTAAATTATACTTAATAGCTGCACTTACTCGCTAAAATTGTCGCCCGGTGTCCATTTTATGAACCAATTTACCCTTTTACATCCGTTACCTTTTTCCGACCAATTGTTTTTTTTTTTTGTTTTTTTTTTGTGTTGACTCAGTTTAAACAAACGGTTGCTACATCATCCACGTGGCCTGCTGCTGTACTTTCCCCAGAAGAGCTGCAAAATTGACATTATTTAAAATCAATGCGGGTCTAATTATGCTCTTTCCCTTCCCCGAAAAACACAAAGTGGCTGGAAGAGGGATGGTGATTCAAACCTATCACAGATGTAATTATCGTTTTCTGTTTGCCTCGCATCGGCAAATGAACCTCAGAATGGCCTAAAAATAGCAATGACGAGTCGTGGTTTAGTCACGTAACGACCCAAGAGTTAGTGACAGGTCCATGTTTCCTCCTCTCTGTCCAACACCACCTCACCATCAGAGCTTGCACAAAGTATTTGGTCACGCCATAATATTATGACGTCTGTATTGAACGACACATGTCATCTCCTCACATCCAGAGGTTTCCATCCATCCGCTGATGAGAGCAAACACCCAAGAGGCTGCAACACATCGTGACAGTAGTTGTTTTTAACTTAAACGCATGGCTGCTTCTCGACACAGATGGAGCGTCAGTCGGGTTTATGTGCTCTTCTGTTTAAACACTGTAATTTACACAGACAATAAAATCACACACACAGAGTTTTTCACTCTTCATTGGACCGGACATTGACTGGAGTTCATTTACTGAAGGAAACACTGTGTCCTCTGTAACTAACTAACAGTTTGGATAAATACAAACCAATTTGCAGGAAAAAGTCAATGACTTGATGTGACAGATGTTTTCTTTTTCTAATTTTTATTTTTTTTATGATTATAAATACAGTGCTCACAAGTATTCACAGCCCACTTATATCATGACGTGGCATCGCCTTCATTTGCAATTGAAAATTGTAGGTTCCAGCATGTTTCCCTTGGGGATTATGGCCCGCTCCTCATCGCTGGTCTTTCAAATTGGTTTTCTTTCCCTGACCTTTGCCTTAAGATCAAAGCCTCGCCTGTATAATCCTCAAACCATTTCTTCATTATTTTAGCAGCATGTCTGGGGTCAGTATTTGTACAACATCCGAAGTCATTTCGCAGCAGAGTGTGAAGTGTCCTGATCCTACTCACTTAAAAACTACACAATCCCCTTCCGTGCTCGACCATCTTTGCCTTGAAAGCTTCCTCCTTCTTTCGTCAAATGAAAGCAGCATCCCTGCGTTTGAAGAGCTTCACCTTCATCCCTGACCATTGAATCGACAACCAAAATGCCTGTTCTGCACATTCTTCATCCCATTCACGGAGACTGGGAACCTTGTTAGGGTGGAGCAACACACTGAACACTACGAAACGTGGCCACAGTGGGTCCCCGACAAAATAACAAAGCCTTTACCTCTGCCCAAAATCAGAGCCAATCTGAAAGTCCTGCTCTTCTCCTTCCTTAATGGTGGATCTGCAGTCCTCACCTGGGGTCATGGGCTTTGGGGACTCACCCAAAGTACCAACCTCTCCTGAGTAAACGCCTTTGTTCTGGCAGCATAACGGTGTTCCCCCTGAGGAGAAGTGTGCCCGGACTTTGTTTGGAGTTCCACAAATCCACCTTTGATGTGTCAAGGATGTAATAGGTGACATGTTTTTTTTTTGACGTTTTTTTTCATTGGTGATTGGCACTTGTTTGGGAGCATCACTCTAAGTGCCACATCTCAATGGTCGTGCCCAAACTGTGACGGTCCCTTTGCAGACAGGGCATCCGCTTGTCTTGAATTTCTCAATTGACTGAGCCAATACTTTACTTTTGAGCACCAGTTTGTTGTGTTCTCATGAAGGATAACTAAAGCTGGCGTGCGAAGACAACACATTTTCACAGAGGGAAGGTACGAGAATATGCCTTGGTCACTGGTGTTGGTTGATTCTCGAGAGGGTTTTGTGAGAGGGATCATCAGGGCACCACAAGGTGAAGGCCATGGCCGCAGCTCACAGGTCCTTGGAGCTTCTGCTATTGTGGCACCTCTCTAATTGGGCAGCAGATGAGGCTGCTCCTTGTCAATACTTGAACATCTAAAATCAATCCTTCCCATCCTGGTATTATTGCAGATATTACTGAAGCGTTCTCAGTGGACCTCCACAGCTGCTCAAGAGCTCCTATTTCATATATATCTCATGGCTTCCTCTCCAGTCCTGGTGAACTGGTGTTGCCATAGCAATGGGTTAAGCTCAAAACGCATTGTATAATAAAGTACCTATTGAGTACTCAGTTCTGTTGCCACGCCAACAGATCACATCTGGTGACTTTTGCTCACAAACTAAATGTATGTACACACTTGGCCTTGTTGCTGTGGGAGACCTCAGTGATAAGAAGGCACGTGAAACAATATTGTGTTATCTGACTGCATTTGTAATAGTCTTAATAATAACAAAATATAATCTTGAAGTGACAGATAAGTAGCAGATTAAACACACGTCAAACAGTCTCCTGAGAACCTTCAGAGAGAACATACAAGATTGTTTTGTAACACATGCAAAAAATGACCATTAATTTATTTATTAATTATAGCCACCAAAAATTCACTCAGCTGTTTCAATACACAAAAGAAAAATCCATCAAGCAATTTATTTCTTCTTTCTACTGGAATTCTAATAGTGGTGCGCAAACCAAGATTAAAGTTATTTTTTAAATCTATTTTTGAATGAAAGTTTTAAACATTCAGTGGGAATGAAGGACTATAGGGGAAATACAAAAGGCTCTTCGTCAAAAGTAGAATGTCACTAGAAAACTTTATATGAAAGAATTAATACCAAATTATAAATGAAAAAATCATGTTTTGGAACCTGTATTTAAAGATACTGCATGTCGTTTAAAAATAAAACAGTAGGACTAAGAAAATATAAAATGTAATAGAAAATAATTTTGTGATGCAGAAATGTGAAAAGGGGACACTATTTCTGTTAATTTAAGTTCATGTTTAAGCAAATGAATGAAATTCAAGCAAAATAGTGAAAATCCAGAGTGGCATGACAAAGCGATATTTTTGCTATATTTTTTAATATTGAAAAAAAAGTTTTTCAAAAATACAGTAAACTTTGAATAGCATTCAAAAAGTGATGTTGAATTTTCCCCTGATAAAAACATGACTATGCAACATTTTAAACTTGTAAAAGTTTAAAAAATTACTTATTTCAAAATACTAGAACATTAAACGTAATAAGTATTTCTTTAAACCAAAATCTGATTTGGCATGTGAGAACACAGGTGTATGGAACTGTGGAGCAGCAGATGTTGTCTCACTAGTCAAATGTCAGGGAAATGTATTGTACTTTTTAGGACAAAAGCTGACGTTCCTATACATTATATCTACATATATGCAGGTGAACCATGAATCTCTGAACTGTTTCATGAAGCCTCACCAACCCATCATCACTGCTGTCTGATTCTCTCCTGTTTGTTTGCAGCTCCAGACCACACAGTAGACTAACAGCAGCTCCTGGTTCAAGTGTGTTAGGAAGTACATGTAGTATTAAGGACTGTAATAGCAGTGAGTCATCTCTCCTCACCCACTGATGGCAGGCAGACCAGGTACAATGGAGAGCAGAAACCTACTGGACCAATGCCTCCATTAACTGTCACTAGCGAGCAGCTCGTACCTTGTTTTCACCGTGTCAGAGTGACCTTGTTATGACAAAGCCCCATCTCAAACTCCCTCAATGTCTGAGTCAAAAGGATCCAAGGCTGGCTGAAGTGCTGCGTTGTGCAGTAGTTAAAAAGGCATCATTACACCATCACAAGCAACTGAAACTGTTTCTTTTGCAAACGATATTGATGTTTCTGTCAATTCAAAGTCCAGAGGCTCAGATCCAAACTGAACGAATCGACTGGCCCCCAACATGCACAGACAAACAATGTCAACAAAATGAACTGAAGTTGGATGCAGTAGGCAGAAAAAAAGAGAGACCAGTTGTGAAACACTTTCAATGTTTATGTTACATATTTCCATTGGTTTCACACAGGTGGGATCCATCCCATCTTCCCCGAAACACATCACGTTACCTGCTCGTGTCAGCACCTGGACATGGATTATTAAAATCGTTTTGATCACATTTTTGGACAGTAGTGGACGCAACTTGATGGTCATACTTTGTAAACATTCAAGATGTTAGTCAACGCATAACTAGAGGAGTACATTTGCATACTGGTTTTCACTGATTACATTAAGTCCAGCTTAAAGAAAAATGGAAAAAAAAATATAAATCAAAATCAAAGAAAGCGTGTCCCTTCAACCATTGCTGCGTTAGTAAGCTTGAGGTCATGTCCTTGATCTTCAGACATAAACCTTCTACTCTCCTGCTCTTTGGGTATTGAGCCGATTCAGGATGGACTGGAGATGCTCCTCACTTCTTTGGATGCTAGTGGAGGAAGACACAAAGGAAATGATGAGTTCATGCCTTACTGTCTAGAATCTATCATAAGAGAGCAGATGGTTGCTTTACAAATATGAATAAAGAAAGTTAGAGATGAAGAAGGGGGGCGGTCAACCCAGCGGGATGCAATTTTTTTAACATGCAAAACATTTGCAAGGGGATGAAACATGAAGATGTTTACTAAACTTAGGTCACAAAGGTCAAACCAACAGCTATTCAAAGTGCAGCACAGACAGAGAAAAAAATGTTCTCCCTCTAGTGGGGGAATGGCAGAATGTCACCTTCAATACTGGTCTAAACTTTATATAACCATAGTTTCAACATAGAACCTTCTGTGGGCAGGTTCATATGGCTCAAGATTCCGACTTTGGTTCGGGAGCATATTTGGGCTTAAATTACTTTGAGTCAATAGATCCAAACAACAGATCAATGTTGTATAGACTGCCTGTCACTCCATGGTAATACATCACTTCCATCTGTAACACGTTATTTGTTGGTTCGCCAGACATCACAATGCATTTATAGTGGTTTGTAGTAGATGTTCTGAATGTTAGTGTTCATGTGCAGTAACTTACGACAATGCATAATAGATGAGACCTTATTAAACAAAACATCCTTGATGAAGGAGACTAAATGAGATAGCACCTATGTGCACAAATCCAACTTAAATTCGACCATTCTGGTGTCAAATATAAACGTGAAACCAATAATTTATTGCATAGGAGTGATCGACCAGACTCTTGAGCTACTGAGGTAGAACTTGAATTCAAGCCAGTCTGCATCATAATAACACTTTTTACGGAGACGTAGAAACACTGTGGTGAGCCTGAAGGCAAGAGAACTTTGAACTAATTTGCCCCTGTGGATTTTCCTGGTGAATTATACATGATATTGCGAGTGCACGAGCCACAAGAATCCTTGATGCACTTCTCTCGGATTCACTTCAGGTGCCGGTCTCATCCAAAGCTGCATTATTGAGGAGCGGACAGTCATCAAAGGAACGATTCCTGTCCTCTCAAATGCGTCCTGTTTCAGGGCACCGTCTGACCTTGGACTTTCTCTCCAGTTGAATCGAACACAGCAGTACACTGACTAATAAATGTATTGTGGAAAATAAGATGAGGTGAAAATTCATGTTCAAAGTTTGATACCCACAGCTGCATCCAAAGCCTGTTTCAGGTCCTGGATGATGTCTTCTTCATCCTCCAGTCCCACGGAGAGTCTGATCAGAGTGTCACTGATCCCCAAGACGGCTCTCTCTTTCTCAGGCACCGATGCATGGGTCATAATCGCCCTGTATTATTGGGAGCAAGTCGATTACAAGTTCGCAAAATGAGCATATTAATCATTTGTCTCCTCCTAGTGGTTAGAAACTGAAGTGCACGTTCAAAACGGGAGAAAATAGTGCACTTACGGATGTTCCGCTAAACTTTCGTATCCTCCAAGACTTTCCGCAATGGCAAACAGCTGGACGAGGAAAGGAACAAAACATTTTGCTTAATTTTAATGGTGAGTCAGAAAATAAATAAGGATGAAGATAAGATGACGGCAAGAGATAAATAAACTTTCAACATTTATCTATCAATTTTCATGCATATTTAGCACCACCTACTGTAATACGACGTGGAAGTGAATAATGGGTGACTGACTGACTAGTACTGCATTTTGATAATCACTTCAACACATTGAACCCAGAGACATACTTTGAGGTTACTGAGGAAGGTGGAGGCGTGTTCCAGCTGCCCCTTGATGTAGAAGGTGATCATCCCAGGACACCCTGTGCTTTGTCTCTTCACCACGTCGTACTGCGGGTGTGAGGGCAGGCCTGGAACAGAGGCCCACAGTAGCTCAGTCAATGGTAACTTGGTGATTGTTACAACATTACAATGAAATACACCTCATACAATGACATAAGCTATTCTTGAATAAAATCTAAATGAGGAAAAATATAATAAATATAAAATTAAAAGGCATTAAATGGTTTCATGCTTTTATATTTTCCAGAATTTACATTAATATTTATTTATTTAGCAACATCTTTCTGTTGGAAATCACCACTTCACAACTCTTTTACTTTTTATTCCCTTTGAAAAATAAATAAATCCAAGCGGCAGCCATCAAGAGCCACCACATGATGGCAGCAGGACCTAAGGTTGATCCTCAATCGTCATGGTTTGTGGATCCATAAACTAAAGATAGATGTGTGTTATTATCAACTTTATTACTGATTAACACCTTTCCCCATTGTGGGAAGAATGAAGGCAATAAAGGCAGCCTACTCTAAGATAACACCCACAACCATGATTACATAATATGAGCTTGTAAAAAAATATTTGATCATTTGACTTGGCAGAGTTTTGCTCTCCAGGCTCTTTGCTCATTGCAGGGACACGAATCAAATATCAACATGGGGTTCATCGGGTCCAGAAACTGGTTTGACCAACTCAGATCAGTTGCTGTTCCTGTCAAAAAAATGTTGAAATGACATCTGCCACCGAAGACAACGTGTTTCTGTCGCACCTGGGTAAATGACACGCTCCACTCTGGGATCCGCCTCCAGGAATTTGGCAGCTGCCATGGCATTCTTGAAGTGTTGTTCCATTCGAAGGTGCAGAGTCTTGAGCCCTCTGTTGCAGAGGAAGCAGTCGAATGGCGAAGGTACACCCCCGAGAGCTTAACCGGAACAGATCACACAAATGACATGATGCAGTCAATGACAAGACCTAAAATGGAGACAAACATTTCCCAGTGAAGGTGCCATGAACACTGTGAACTTCTCTAATGTGTAGCCAGACAAAGTCAGACGGATTACAGCAGTGACCTTGGACCAGCTCCGGCTTCTGCCCAGTTGTTGAGAAAGTTCACTTCAGTTTCTTCCCCAAATGTTGACTTTTGATTCACCCTGTCCAAGCAAGTATCAGCGAAGGTATGATGCAACCTTGATGATTAAACATTGTGCTTCGTGCCAGGCCAAATACATCACGAGGTCCCTGGAGCCATCGCTCCTTTCCAGATACAGACAGATATGTTTGCCAAAAGGAGCCGCTCAACTTCAGCTCTCAGGATGTTTAAACAGAGCTTCAGTGTCAGTGATCGCTGGAAGCAGAGCTCACTTTGTCGTGCTTTCGCATCCCTGTCTGCATCTGTATCACAAACCACAGTCATCGTTTTATTCACTCCCCCGTGCGCAGGGAGGACAACTGCTGTGTCTTTGGTTTGTGGGTAAGAGATGCATGAAATCTACACACACGCTGGTCTATTCACATTGGATTATCATCCCGGGGTCATTGGCGTCAGTTTATGCCAAGGGTCATTTTGTGCCCTCCACACACAAATCCTGTAACTTTCCTGAAAGTTTTGCAGACAAGACGTTCGGCCCCTCCTCCCTTCCCATCACTGACTCTTCATCCTTGTTTTCAACGCCTTCTTTGGCCCCTATCGTGCCTCCCTCCCTCTCAGGGCGGAATAGCAGGCGCCCAGTGTGGCAGCAGCTCCCCCACCAATATCTGCACTGGGAGCACTCCCATCCCAACAACATTCCCCGTCTCACATATGCGCAGCCCTTGAGTTATGTTGTTATAACTTCGGTGTTGCTCATGTGATGAGGTGTTTCTTCCAAATCCCACACTGTGTCCCCCTCACAGGAGCCTAGTTTGGGAGTAGCCTTTTTTCCCCCTCCTCCTGCCTCATGTTTTCCTTTTCATCTTATCTATGAACGCGGCTTCCGTCCCCCCTGTATGTCATGTACGTCTACCTGGACTGAAGTGATGAGATTTCATTGTAACTACTTGTGGTATACGATGACAATAAAGCGATTCCTGATCCTGTAAGTCCTCATAACCCCAGTTATTTCCAGTAGTACAAAAAATTCAGACACTCACGAACGCACCATCCGCACACGTCTGAGATAGATGATTTAAGCTTTTCACCCGAGAGAGAGAAAGAAACGAAAATAAAACTGCACCATTAGTTTAGCCTGATCAAGCTCAAGTGGCTTGATCTACGATCCAAAGTGGACAAAAATATTATATATAATATAATAATATATTTATATTTTATAGTTTTATAGTTATATTTTAATATTATATTATCACTTAAAACATGTGATTAGCCTGTGTTGCAGATGCTACTGCTGGGTGACACAGTGACATGATGTTTCGTGGATTCAATTTTTAGCAGTATAACGATATTTGCATTATCATGATATTATCGTCAAAATGTTGTGATTGTATTGTGTCGTGACTGACCTGGTGACACCTGCACCTAGAGTTCCCTATAGTCATTTACCGTATTACCAATGACGAAAGTCCAGACAGTCTTCACAGACATCGTGGGGTTAAGACGACTGACATGGCCCATCAGAAGTGGCCTAAAATGTCATTTCGTTCATTTACCCGACCAGCCTGGGTGAAACTCGTCCACTCAGACTAGGGCTTTACTCACCATTCTGCAAAAACCTCAGCCGTTCGTTGAGATCCTCTCTGTTCACTGAGATCAGTCCCATCACCACATCACTGTGACCTGCACAAAAAACATCCTCTGTGAACTGGGCATCCTTGGCACAGGAAACTAGAAGAGCACCTGCCGAGCAGCTCAATTCCTCCCACATTTTCATACAATACTACTGTATAGAAGTCTAATTTCAATTCAGTTTATTTGTTCACAGTTCCACATCTTCAAATTCAGTCAAATTCAGCAATAGTATTCCGGCGCACACTTGCACAGCAGACCTAAACAAGAGAGGATTCTAAAAACTTGCCTACCGTTCATGTACTTTGTTGCAGAGTACATACAGATATCTGCTCCCAGAGCCAGGGGGCGCTAGAGAAACCAAAGAAGAGTCCATTAGTTACTCACATAAGGCGTTTCTGGGAACTACAGGAAACAAATGTACAACAGCCGACGTCTGTTTCCTCACCTGGAAATAGGCCGACATGAAGGTGTTGTCGACCACAACCACAATGTCCTTGTTGTGATCATGGACCAACTTGGAGCAGGCCTTGATGTCCACCACTTTCATTGTTGGGTTGGTAGGAGTTTCTATCCACACCATCTGCAGCACAAACAAACAAAAAGTCTCAGATCGTGGCTGCATAAAACACCAACAGCTACAACTATAAATTATTGACTTTGGAAGCAGCATCCAAGTTCTCAGTCAGCCAAATGATACAGACAGTATTACGCAACAATCTCATGCTGGAGAAACTCAAAGGGTGGCAGGAAACCAACATTCACTGTTGTTAATAAACGCACCAGGAAGTAAGATAAATTCCCCTCTGCAGTCACAACCTATGCAATAAGCCGCAAAGATCACATGATGAATTGAATAATTCACTTCAGGTCCTCCAGACTGTCTTGGGTAAAGTCCAAATGCGATTCCTTGTTTTTACCCAGCAAGTGCTGTTGTTATTGGCAGGTTGGTGCGCTGCTAAGCTCCTGGTGGTCACACTTTCACTTCCTTTCACTTCACTCTTGTTGACTGGCTGATCAATGCTCTTCTTTTCAAGTGGAAGAGTAACGCGATGCTTCTCAACACTTCTGAACGCTCTTTAGCCTCCATGCTCTTAGTTAGTAGAACCTGTGGATTACTCATATACAACCCTTGATCATGTGAAACAATGACCCTCTTAAAATTATTTTTGATAGTGTAACACTTTTTCAAAGGGTCCACATGGAGGCCCTTGCCTGTTTTTATGTGGCCCTGGTAAGTGACATTATTACACACTTAATTCTAAAAACTTTAGGTGAGGTTTCAGGACTTACTTTTCTTATCACTTTTTTACTTGATGTTGCCTGATCACAATAGATTCATTTGACCAAAAATCATGGCCATTTTGTAAAAAAAAAAATAAAATATTGGCCCTCAAAATAAATGACAAAAATACAATTATTTTGCAATTATGCGCCTTGCCATCATATTTTCATATCTTCTGAACTGGTTCTGGCTACATAAATAGGTAATCTTTGAATTACCTACCTAAATACCTATTTAGGTTCGCATATTTATTGACCTAATCTTGCATTGTATTGTATATATATATATATATATATATATATATATATATATATATATATATATATATATATAGAGAGAGAGAGAGAGAGAGAGAGACTGTATATTTATATATATAGTCACATAACCCAATGAGTAACAAGATGTTTTGAAATCTGTATCATTCTGTAAATCTTATTTATCTATGGACTTATTTACTTTTTCTAATATCCTTTAAATTTTTTACCCTACATTTCGCATCTTCTTTCTTCTGGTTTGATAGCCTCTCATATCACACCTATTCCAGTAATATTACACACACAATGAGCTTAAATGGAAACAGGTGGCAGTAGCGTCAGGGCGCTCCTATATGGGGCACATGGGAACGGTGAAGAAGAAGCCAGCAGCAGGAGGTGTAAGAGCAACCCTTCCAAAGGTTGGGCACATTCAAAGTTGATTTATTTTAGTGATTTCTGCCAGGTTTAGCTAGTCAGTGCTAGTCACATGCTAGCCCAGCTAAACAAAGGGGGAAACTTTAATTTTGTTAACATTTGTAAATCCTAACAAACATACATACCACCACCGAGATCACACCACTTCTTAACCCGTTGCAATCTGCCCAGAAAGTTCCACTTCAATACATCTATCTGTCTGCTAGCTAGATTTATTCGTGGATAAATTATTTGTTCTGAGGAACGGATATCGACAACCTACCTTGGTGTTGTCTTTGAGCGCAGCCTTCAGCAACTCTGGTTTGGTACAATCAACAAGCGCCAGCTCGAGACCCATTGTGACGGCAATTTTCTGGAAGTAGCGGTTTGTGCCTGGCCAAGTTTGAAAAGAGAAAAATATTTTTGACATCTATGGCATTTATTTATTGTCTCAAACGCAAAATTAGACAAGCACCGCTGCCGATATATCTGTGCTTCGCAGACCCGGTTGAGGATTCAAAATTGTTCTGGGTGTTGTTAAATTCATTATTTGGCCAAACAAATGCTCACCTCCGTACACGTCATCCATGCACACAATTCCGTCACCGCACTTCAGCATGTGAGTGATGGTCACCGTCGCCGCCAGCCCGGAGGCCACAGCCAAGCCTGTGGAGGCCACAGAAGAGAGGAATCTTAAAATCAAAATTGAATTCAGTTGGCAGCTAATAGATTATCTTACAATGTTTAGCTCCATCCAGAGCTGCAACTGCTTTCTCCAGGCAGTTTCTAGTGGGGTTCCCACTTCTGCTGTATTCAAATCCCTGCAGGACGAAATAAGACAAGGTGAATATAACTTAAATCTTCACACAAAATGAACAATATTAAAAGTGTGTAGCCCATAGAAAACTAAGCTGACACATGCCTAGAATAACTCAGTGGGCAGATCAAAGAATTAACCCTCAAGTTAACTCTCAGAAGAAATCGGCTTCACCACAAATGTTGAGTGGCATGACAGAGCATGTGGGGCGGAGGAAAAAAGGTTCAAAGAGCCTTGAAAAAAATGCTCTTGGATCCCACCATGAGAAAAAGGACATCTGTCAAAAGAAAGATAAGATAGAAAGAAGATTTTCTTTTGATGCTCGAGCTTGCATCATCTGATTCTACCTTTTACGCCAGCAGAAATAGTGAAAGAATAATAGGAGTCATGTGAGGTTGAGCTGAAAAATGCCCCACCCGTGGAGGCCTCGCACACCAGGATCAAAGGTCACCCGATCAGCCTGGCGGGGATGGGCCTTTTTAATTGTAACTGGTCCGTTTGGTTTAAAAATTTGGTTGAGACAGATGCTTTAAAATCATTTACTTTTGGAGACTAGTTTAGCCATGGATTACCACAGACGTCAACATAATGTTCCAGATGTGATTTCAGTGCTTAGAAAGCAGGAACCAGTCTCGCCGTCCTTTGCACCATCAGCCTTGAGATCACTCAGTTTAAGTACAAATTGACAAATGCAAACTGAAACTCTGTTGACCTGCAGCCAACACAGAATTACTGGAGCAGGAGGCTGAACTTTGCAATAGATTTAGTTAACAACCCTGCGTTTAGATAAATGATAACAGGAAGCACTACAGCCAAAGTCATCACTCACCCACTTGTACAAAATGACTCACAATTTCACACATCTGTTTGCCTGAACTTTAAGAGAGAGCACAGTAAACACACGACCAGATCAAATAGTGATCAACATATTCACCAATCCCACTCAACTGTACAGTGTTTCACAAGATGTTTGAATCAATAAACGGTTGCATGGTAACACAATGTACTACATAATGCAATGTTGTATCAACAGTGTTCTTTCTTCCACCGTTAGCGCGAGATAATAGCGGTAATAGCAGTGTAATGACGGCAGCAGCATCCGTGGCTCGCATGCTCAGGTAAAGCGTGAAGGAGGACATTACCATCGTGTGGCACACTATTACCTACCGCGTGTTTTCCGGGCGCTTGTTGTTTGAATGTTGTCGAGAGAGAGATCGGTGGCACTACAGCCATCGACTTCCATTGCTCCGGCTCCTGGCCCACATGGATGGCATCCGTGGCGAAAGACTTGAAGTTCTGGCAGAAGCCAGAAAACAGATCGCAATCCTCGCCATTGCTTTGTTTGTGCTCCATCGCAATGCTGTTGATGCACGTGTGGCCCAAGAAGCGGAGAAGACTGTGAGCGTTTATTATAGCACTCTGGTTCCGCTCATGGCGATGGTGCTGCGCTCGTACACGCAAGCCAATCAGAGCGCATCAACAATGAAGCCAGCGCTCTGATTGGCGTCTTGGCTGGGGGCGTACGAGTCATGTGACCATACACGTTGTGCATTTGTGCCTGTGTAAACGCTGATGCAACTCATGACCAAACTAGGGGCCGGAAATGTTCAGATGAGTGTCGTGTAATTAAGTCTAAAATTTGTTCTCACTTAAACTAAAGCATTCAACGAAAGGGGGAAGAACAATAGATGTTGCGTTCTATTCCTCATTGTGTCATACAAAAAAAGCTCTTCAATTTCAGGAATACAACTCTTAAGACACAATACACACCACAGTGTGCAGAGGAAGAACAAGATGCTGAAGCAAAATAAAACAAAATTAAATCATTAACTAACAGTAAATCAACAACTTCCATAGTGGATTACAGCATAAAAACATCTACATTGAAAAAAAAACAAGAGGAACACCTACTTTGAGGAAAATGTGGGCAAAATGAAGCCTGTGGGCCGAATGGGACTCTTTGACAGTAATTTCAACATGAAACAAACAGATCCTTATGTTTATACATTTCTTTATTAATTTAAGATCTGTTCACATGATATTAAGATTTATGATGCCAACATTAAAATGGCTTGTGTTCCCACTGTTCAACGGACACATGTTACAAATGACCATCTTTTTGTAAGTGCACTTTTATCAAATTCAGATCTTGCTTTTAAAGATTTTTGCTTGTAAATATATTCCAAAGTCTCACCAACAATCATGTTTTTATGTCTCAGAGGTCACTGGGTGTCACAGGTGTATCACCGATGACACCTTTGAATGTCACCACCATTGTCTCATTTGTCTTCATTGATGGATGAACGAAGTTGCTGCTGAGGATTAGAGGTGTAGTTGTCATCTAGACTGACTCTTTGTGTTTCAGCTTTGATAGAGAGACATTGTTGGTTCATTGACAGATCACTTGTCTAAATAAACATGGCAGGTGCATTCGGCATGTTGAGTCACTTTAAAGTGTTCAATATACTGTACCTCCATGTAAAACGTGTATTCTACTGGTCTTAAAATCCTCATTATAAAGAGGGTTTTTGTCTTTATTGAGTCAAATTTGTGAATAGCCTTGCGTGTCTTAACCGGCAGTTAAATTTTTTACTGCCCTAGGCCTTCTTTTTGTGACGTCATTCTTTGTGATCACTTTTCTAGTATTGGGACTAGTTTTGCGAATGAACTGAGTGAACTCTGGCCGCAACTGCGGAGGTAGCGCAGTCAGTATTTGTATGAAGGATGTCACACTATGCCATTTCGCACACGACCCGAGTGAGAGCGCGTTAATAACCTCTGTGAAACTCTCGCGATATCACAAAGCGGAAGCTATCAGCGGAATCCTCCAGTCCGCGAGAGCTGCTCTCTTGTTGTGCAGCAACCAGCGACACTTTGAACCAAAGTGAACTGTTTGTTCATAACAAACGCGCCCAACTGGAATTGCAAGTGTTCAACTTGGCGGTCGGTTTGCTCAGAGCTGTAAGGGGTCCGACGTTGTGTTCATGTTGAGAGAACTCTTTCAACTGGCGAAAGGCAGCAGCTCGCCCGGAGGGTCTTCGTCGGCGACGACACCCTCTGCTCCGTGAGCTTTAGCCGTGTCGAAAATGACCGGGGAGAAGATCCGCTCACTGCGGAAGGACCACAGGACGAGCAAGGACGAGGATTTACTGGAACCGGACGAAGAAGCCGCCACCGGGACCTTCGCAGCCTCCAAGACCAACAGCAAGAGCAGGGCGAGTAAAATCTTTAGCAATCACAAGTTGAGCAAGTCGCCGTCCTCGCAGAACCAGCAGTCTCTGATAAATGCCAACACAAACACACTCTCGGCATCGGACGTCATCGATGACAACAACAAAAACCCAGTTATTCGAACCGAGCTGGACTTCCCTATACACGAATGTGTTTTTAAAGGAGACGTGCGGCGGTTGTCGTCGCTCATACGGACTCACAATATTGCGCAGAAGGATGTCCATGGTAAGTACAATAGTGGAAGAGAAATGTGGGTTTCGCCACTCCATTTTGTCTGAATATCGAAATCCCAACATTGTATCTACTTCCCATCCAAGATATCCTTTTATTTCCTCCACATACCCAACAATACTCATTTTATCTCATTTGCGAGTTCACACCGTGGAGACTATTTCCCAGAACATTGGTCGTGAGCTAAAACAAAAACACTGTACACCTCAGGACTGTTGTTTGAATGTTGTCTGCTATTTAATATTCAGAAGCGGTGAAACATTTTAGCCTGTCAGTCGAAAATGTCCTGAATGCACTTTTAGAACTGCATTGTTGTGTTGGTTTTACTGTGCATCGTAGTCAGAAATGTTGTTTTACTAACATAATAAACCAGATAAGATAAGAAATACTTCAATATAAATTAATTTTTTTGTTTATTTTCCCTAGGAAACATGGTCAAAAGTTGCATAGTTCAATGAATTCAAACTCAATTTGAAGTGACGTAATTTATTGTCGCCCTCCATTCTGTTTGTTTTCAGTATATAATAACATCCAGGGGACAGTAGCATCCGTAGAATATTTTTTCACCTCTACACTGTGAAAAGCAGAGCCCAGTCTCCACTCTGGAAACACATCTCTCCTCACTTGGAAAAAAGGCAGTAGCTGACCTGGCAGTTCAGCTTCCTCTTGAATGATTCTCCAGTGCTTATGAGACACATTTCAGATCTCGGGGAAAAAATTGCCTACACTAGTTGTTTTCCTAGAAAGAGACCCTGAAAATGAGAGGAAACGAGTCCAGTTTTGCTGATTTATTCCCCGTTTTATTGTTGAAGAGCACGGGATAATCACACGTGCCATTTCCAATCATACCATGTTCAACAAAACCATGTCTTTAATTTGTGTTTGTCTGTCCTCGGCAGGAAACACTCCGCTGCATCTCGCTGTCATGATGGGGCACAAGGGTGAGTAACCATTCAAGAAATGTTTACTTCCTGTGGTATCAGCATCCTTGTTTGTTAGAATTCACCGAAATAATTGTTTCGTTTCCTGTGAAATACTTGCCTTTTTTCTTACTGCTCGGAAAAACAAACAAACAAAACTGTTTAAGAATACAATTAAATGATGTCTACAGGTGAAGAACTGTTTCTTGTGGATGTATCTATGACGGTCTGTCCTTTAGAGCATTATATTTACACACTGTTCCAAAGGAAAACTGTAGCTCAGTAATTATTGGGTCATATTTAACATGAGGTCTGACCAACAGCCAGAGAGTCCACTGTAACTGGTCTCTTTGATGGACTTGGAAATAGACACCCGAACAGTAAATAATAAAAGAAAGAACATACATATTTGATGCAAAAGTTGTGTCATCTCTTTCTCTCCTACTTATTCCCTGCTGGAGTTATGTGGTCGCAGGCAACAGTTGTAAATGAAGACTCATTCACACACCCCTATGAACAATTTGGAGTCACCAGTTTACCTCTGTATGTTTTTGTGAGAGGAGACGGGAGTGTCAGGGAGCAGTCAGCCACGCACTGCTGTGCTTCTCAGACACACAGAGCCTGTAAGTTTTTTGCGTAGACAGCTGTGCTGCGGCTTTGTTTTTTTTTAAGAGACTAAAACAACAGTCCCCGGTAAGGGCACTTTGCTCAGAATTTAAAAGAGGCAACATGTTTAACTGCAATACGTGACATTGCTTTTTTTGTAACAGTTGCAACAATTCCATCTCGGCTTAGTTAAATGTTTACAACTTGGGTAGGTGGGGGATGGAGATGTGACCCCTGAACAGCACAGCCGCCTTTGAATTAACACTTTCATTTCTGATGTTTTCATGAAAAGGGAATTTAGTTCCATGTTTGTTTTCAGTTGAGTTACAGTGGCTGGGCTAAAAGCATGTGCATCAAATATTTATTCGGTGGCGTTCCTGACTCTACGTACCATGAAGATGATACTGAAAAATGTATCACCCCCTTTTGCGTACAGCGTAGACAATGCAGGCATTGAGTGACTGGTCTGGTTACTGTTGTTACGTGAGGACTAGCCTGTTGTGTTTAGACAGGATACAGAGTTGGAGTGAGGTGCTTAGGTGGGACATCGACTGTGCTAATGAGGTTGACTTATCTGTGGCCTGATCTGCTTCCTGTCCTCCAGGGATGCAGCTACTAGACAGACCGAAGGCTTCAGGATGAGATCATAGTCTGGGTGTGGCTGTGCCACTGGAAATGACCAGAGGCTTTGTTTCCCTGTTTAGCCTTGTGCACTTGTTTATGATTGATGGAGCTGGTGGTGACTCATGTTAGTGCTCTGTAAGGTGGAAACCAAATGTCTCAGTTGTCACAAATCCCTGTTGTTAGTAATGCTAAGGAAGACACCATGCAATTTCTGTTGCTCTTTGTTCCATAGACACATTGTCGGGATAGGAAAAAGGAGTAGCACTGGTCCGTGGCATAATATTTAAATCTTATTTTGATTGATGTGTTTCAAAACTATTTTCATAACACCTCATGGTCACTGTTTTGAAGGCGAATGGCTATACAGTTCTCAGTCAAATAGCCACTGTTATAACAATGAGAGGTGGGTGTAAACATTTTTTTGCATCTGTTGGAGCTGCAGATTTACCATGTTGAACCTATGTTTGTGATGTGAAATAAAGAATGTCCAACTGTACTATAGCTACAAAAACCTGGACAATATCATGCGATTTATATTACTGGATTTATTTGCCAAACTGTTTTGCTTTAGCTACAGTTAGAGTATCATTGCACTTATCTGACCATAATTCTATTTGTCTGGTTTCGAAACAATATGATGGACATATGCACATGATGCATATGTTCTCCTTTTCTTCCAAACATTTTTTTTCTAGTTGGCTATAAAAAAG
Source organism: Synchiropus splendidus (assembly GCF_027744825.2). Lineage (NCBI taxonomy): Eukaryota > Metazoa > Chordata > Actinopteri > Syngnathiformes > Callionymidae > Synchiropus > Synchiropus splendidus. The sequence continues at coordinate 10,843,464 of NC_071334.1, read as the reverse complement.
TTGTGTAATATAGTACAGTTGCACATTTAATTTTTTGTGTTTGCATCTGGGGAAACTCTTCCCCCAGAAAAAATCAAATCCCTTGCTTTTTGTGGTGGCGGGGGTTGTGGAATACAGCCTGGCTTTTGTCTTTGCTTTTTGTCATGGGTGGGTTGATGGGGGAGACCAGGTCACTCAGGGTTTCTGCCAGGATTTTTGAAACCGTGTTACTGAAATGATTAAAGGTTCAGTTTAATTGTCCTATGTACACACAGTCTGAAAACCACAGCAATTTAGGAGAAATTCAAGCCAGGACTGCCTTTGTTATCCACTCCTGGAAGATCAGCCGCCACTAAAGGACAAATAATTGGAGCACTGAGCTACATTGCGTCCTTTTCGGGGAGAACAACTTTCCTGTTAAACAAGTAGTGCAACTTTTTTCCAACAATTTAAATATTTAAAACTGTCCTGGCAAAACTCATGTACAAAACAGCGATCTTTGAAAATTCACTTTTCCAATAGAATCTCAAGGCTGAAACGTGTCAATATTTATTCACAAAATATAACATATCCACATTTTTTAAGGCATTGAGAAGTATTTCCATGATAAACAGGGTTCAACTTTTTTTTTAAAAGGAGGCTGTAATAATAACAGTCACCACGGTTTAGCACTTATGCTGGTTATACTGGCACTTAACTGTGACATCCTTACACTATACTATTTCTGCTCTATGTAGTTGGTCAAGACTATTATTTTCAGGGTGAGTAGACTATCGTTCGCTGTTCATTTTTTATTTTTAATTATTGAGTTTTGCTGCTGCGTGTAAAAGAAGTGAGAGTTGGTGAGTAGAGCAGAGCCTTCACTGTTCAGAGGCCTTCAACAAGGGCAAGAGTGAGCCAGATCAGGAATTTAAATGTCAGCTTTAATCCACCAGAATTGCTCTTGACTTTAATGAAAGCTTTGTGCTACTGCCGTCGCCCTGGGCCCCATGGACGGACTTCCTTTCATCAATACTTTCCCCACAGCACATTGGGTCGAACACGAGTTGGCTTAATGAGTTATATAATAGATGTTAATTTACTGGGACTTTTTTTCTGTTGCTGTTGTGATTTTTATCTCAGTGGTTTGATTGCTAACCATTGAATGTGTGAAGTAAATGGAGCAATGGGATGTACTGCTTGGCAGCTGGACCTGATGTTGTGGCTGTTCTCATGGGTCCGTCCGTCCGTCTGTCCGTCCATCTATCTATCTATCTATCCATCCATCCATCCATCCATCCATCCATCCATTTGTCAGTTTTAAGAAATGCAACAATCACTGTTGTCTTGCAAAAAGAAGGAAAACAGCATGGTTGCACTGGGTCTTCATATATACCAACACCACAGTGGTTCTGTTGGACTGTATAGCAGATCAACCAAGTTCTAGCTCTGTGTAGACTGTTGATGTTCTGGGCGGTGGTTTTACAGAAAACCTCATCCAGGTTATAATCCCCCGACTCGGATACTCAACGCTCCAGTCCACTATCTTCGGTTCTGTAGTCAGTGTTATCTATTGATTCTTTGAGTCATTTCCTGTTTGTTGTGGATAGAGAGATATGTTCTCAAATACAGTCTAATCTAAAACAAGAATACTGTCTTCATTAATCGTGAAGAATGGGATGTTGACATTGTTCCAATGCACACAAAGGTGAGTTATGCAAATGACAGACCTTGGTTCTCGGTGAAACTCAGCCATTTTAGACGCGGAAAAGAGGCGGCTCACAAGAGTGGAGGCAGGAACTGTTACAAAGAGCTGAAGTATCGTTTTGATGGGCCCTGAAGAAAGCTAAGGCCGCATATTCAGATCAACTTAGGCAGCAGTTCTCGGCCAATGATTCGGCTGCAGTGTGGAGAGGGCTCAAGGTCATGACAAACTACCGGCCACGTGCACCCCACACTCTGAACAACCTTGCTCTTGCGCAGGACTTGAACAACTATAACTGTTGTTTCACTCACCTTTTCACTTTATAGCAAAGGACTGTGGTGTCTCCTCTGGGCTTTTCACACTGCGGATTTTTGTCGTGAGACAAAGTGTGTTGTAAACTATTTAAACAAGTTAATTCAATGACCCTGGAATAGGTCTTACATTGAACCTTTGCTTCTGCAATTATCTGCAGTTATCTATTCTTGGTATGGTCTTCAGAAGCTTAAGATTAAAGCTCTCTAAAACACAGAGCCCAACACTGCATCATTGAACACCCCGCTGCTGGCCGTTGTGATTTTTTCTATCCTCTGACTGTAGCAGTCACCATCCACATCCTGCAGCAGAAGCAGCGGTTTGACTAATGTACCGACTAAGAGGTCTGCTGGTTTGTCTGTTGGTGCAAGCCTTTTTGTGTGGCAGTCTCTGTCAACCTATTCAATTTTTGATTGATCGTATCAAATACTGCAGTCTGGATATTGGGTAATCTAAAATCTGCTTGTTCTATTGCGCCTGAAGAAATCATCTTGATCGAAAACTTGAGAGCAAACGGAGCTCAGAATAACAGAAGTCGAGCTAGACACCCAGTGAGACACTGTTGCAAATGAACCTATTTCCCAGTTTTTTCACAGCAACTACCTTTGAGCAGAGAAAGCAACACAAGAATTGCACTGAGGATTATTTTGACAACAATTATCGATTGAAGAAACGTTAATGTAAGCCTCTCACTTCTCTCACCGTCAGGAGTTTGACTTCCGTCTGAACTAATATGTGGTGTTTGGGTTGATTCCTCCCTGTTGGTCTGTGACCAAGACTGATACACACAGCTGCCAACGTTATAATGAACGAGCAGCCGAGCCAGAACAACAGGCTTCACTTTTGGCACCTAGCCGTGTTGACACGCTGCCCTGGGAGAGGACGCTTATGCCACTGTACTGTCCCTACTTGTTCAGCATTCAGAAGGCTATGACACATTACCTGGAGGATTTCCTCTTTCAGTGTTTGAGCCTTGTTAATCCGTTTCTATGTGATGGCTGTATGGATGTAAAATGTTGCGTAACCGAAGGCCCCATATGGCTCTTTGGTTAATGGCTCAGCTGTCATCACATTCCTACACAATCTGTCCTTTGGTCTGGATTAGTTTCAAATCTTTCATTGGCGATACAGCAGATAACAGCGGATAAAAACTGTTCCATATTTCAAGCTGCAGCCACAGTGTGACTGTCTGTACAGCACCATGTTGGTTGCAGTCTATTCAGACGTGAATGTAATTCTCTTAACTTGCTCAGTTTTGTTTTTGCGTGACATTTCTATAGACTTTGTTAAAAGAAGGAAAGCAGCATTCCAACTGACATCATTTGAACTTGTGTGTATAGATATTCCTGCTACAACTAGCTACAAAAGAGCATGAGTTTTGCTGTAATCGTGTCAATCAAAGACAATATTCATATCCATTTGCGCACTTGAAAGCTTGACTGTTGCTTTATATTCTTTATATTCAACATCATGATTAAGGCTGGCAGATTATTATTATTTTTTTAAATACACTCCTGTTTTTGCCTTCCCATTTTATCTCAGTACGGTTAACTATGAATGTTGCAGCTTCTGGTGTAGGATAGGATGATCAAAGGGTCAACAGAAGTGTTTTTATTTTACATTTCTGTTTTGAATTTCATTTGGAACCATTGTAATGTAATATTTTGAGTAAATTCTTTTCACTGACTACTTTGCCCTAAAACCCTCATAAATAAATGCTCTCGAATTCTTCCATGCGTTTTCCACCATCAGACGACTTGTGTATTTGTTCTTCTCACAGAGTGTGCCCATTTGCTGCTGGCCCACAACGCTCCAGTGAAAGTGAAGAACGCTCAAGGATGGAGCCCCCTCGCTGAAGCGATCAGCTATGGCGACAGACAGATGAGTAAGTGCAAGGCTATTTTGAAATCCACCGACACAATGCTTTTAAAAACAGCATGCTCTGCTATCTGGGTGACAACAGAGTGAAAAATGAAAATCAGCAACTCTCTCAAGCTTCTATTCCACACAGCTGTTTCCATGTTTAAACACTGCTCCACCCTTTCAGAGGGGACATTCCTCAGGACCCTCTTCCTTTTGTTCCCTAATAAAAGCAACAATTGGGTTTTTTTCTCACTTATATGTTGAGGCCTCTTTGAAGCCCTAAAGGGTGGTTCAAAGCTGCAACCTCTGGAATTGAAACAGACATTTTGAAAGGGTGTGCTTTCATTTACTTTACAATTAAAGAGGAAAGCGAACTAAATATTCGCTGCATTGACATCTAATCGGATTTGTTTGCCACTTTTGTGAAAAAAGTAGCTGAAATTTAATGTATGAAGAAGGCTACTTAATGAAATTTGATAGCATTCCACAGCAAAAAACGATACTTTAATTAGGTTAGATGTCCTTCCGTTGTCCCACAGTGGGGAAATTATGTACATTTGTCAAAGATTACATTATATATTTCCAACACAAGGACTCATTGCTTGTCTGTGTGTTTAGCTATTGCTTTCCAGACAATATTTGCAGCTGTGTCACAATCACGCTTTTTGTTTACGGACGTCCACAGTCACCTGAAAGCTGACAGTTGGGATCTGTACGCCGCAATAAACGTGAAGTCTATTTACAGGGTTAACATTTTTCTGCTTGAGCTGAGTCTGCATTTCTCAGGAGTCGGTGAGAGAAGCAGAAAACAGAGGTCTGTTTGTTTTGCTGGCCATTTCCCAGGAGCGTGTTGTGCCGATTTAGAAACTAGAGAGCTGTGTTTTTTATGGTTCCCTTCTGGCATTGTTGTGACACTGGTGTCATATTTATCCTGTGTAAAGGATTTCTATGGTCATAGGGTTGTTTGGCGATACGTATCAAGAAGAAGACATTACATTCAAAATTAAAATCTGAAATGTCTAGACCATCTACTGCTACCTGCCGCTCATTTAAACTATTTCTTTGCACTGTGGTTCTAAAGACACTTTTTCAGCCCGTGCTTTGACCGTTAAATTCCCATCTGTAAAAGGTAATTTGATCTCATGAGCAGGATCACAAATGTGCTTATGTAAGAGTAAGACTTCATTGGATCATTGTTAGAATGGTCTCTGCCTTGACGACAGCGGTCGTGTTAACGAAAATGTTAGCGTCAACACTGAGGTTGTTTAGATATTAACCAGGAGAAAGTAATGCATAGTGCTAACAACCGGTTAAATGAGGTACCAAGTGACAGGAAATCAAATTTCTTTATTATTTTCACGTGATGCTGCCTTCAGCATCAAACTATACAGCAGGGGAAGCATGATTCAGCTGAAAGCCTAATGCATCAGCAGTGCAACACAGATGGCCTTAGAAGTGAGAATGTGCTGGCAAGTCATGCTCTCAAATGACACATAGCAAGAGGTGTGAGAAAATATTGTAATTCTTGATGGTGCAACACTGTATCAATATTTTAAGTGTGCTAAGTACACTGCCCTACTTCGGTCCTGTTCATGGAGTCCTTTATCACATCCATGAACCTCACTGTTTGCTCTCCTCCTTTTGATTTTCCTGGCATGGGTACTTCCATTTTCAACAATCTTTGTTCTAACATGTGAAAACTGTCTGGCCTCCCTAACTTTCTCCACACTTATCTACATGTCCCTCTGATGTTCTCACGTCTAATCTCCATTCTTGTCACTCCAGTGAAAAGGCTGACTATCTGCAGCACTACCACTTCGAACTCTGCTTCTTATCTTTGTGTCAGTGCTACTTCCTCTAAACTGTGCATCATGGCAGGACTCACTACTGTCCTATAAAGCTTCCCAGTCCGTAAAGACCACTGTGTGCTGTGCATCTGGGGAGTTGGGAAGTAATTATGTCATCAGTTAAAGGGATGACATTACCAGAGTTGCTCATATAATGGCCATTAGGCCTATAGCCGAGTGAGAGCCAGTCAGAATGAGAACGGTCAGTGTCCTGTCTGTCTGTGATGGCTGGGTGGTCCATGAGCAGATGGTCAGTTTGAAGTTCTTTTCATGTCCCACTCACCACTGAGCGGCAATGAAGATCAGAACAAACATCGTCCTGAGATTGTACACACTCATTAGTCTTGCTGTAGTGTGGGGTTTAATTATACTGTCGTGTGTCATGTGCTCAGTCTTGCTCTCAACTGGCCTAAATGGTTTGGAACCTCATTGTGCTTCTTGACTGAAGTATGTAAAAAAAAACTAAATCAACAGCATGCTTGTTGGCTCCGTTACACTGTCTTCTGTTATAAAACAGAATTACGGGAAGTTGTTTCCTTGCAGCCAGCAAAAATATTTTTCTGAATTTGGTGTGTAGTACATTCCTCCTTCATTTTCCAGTTTGTTTACATTGTCTTTAACTTCCTGTAAAATAATTGTTTAAATTCCAGGATAAAGTTAGAATATTTAAGACACTAATGAATTCATTTCAGAATTCCATGTTGAAAATCATTAAAAACATCCTTTAAAGTCACGAATTGAAAAATGAAATTCTGTAAATCGACAATACACTAAGTGGGATTGTCCAAAGAATGTAATACAATAAATGAAAATCGCAAAAACGCTTTTCATAGAAAACGACAGGAAATTGCCAAATTCTTGAAAAACAAATGTGTATAATGAGAAAAATGTATCCATGCCATATATTTCAAATCCTAATCCGGACGGATTGTATGTAATATGTGCTACAGCACGTAGAAGAAACTCCACGCAGGTCGCACTCTTTGCTGGCCTGTAATTCGGAGTGCTCTAATCAAGAATGTGTTTTACCCATTGGAGGGCTTCAAGATTCTGCTCAAAATGAGCAACTGCTTTGATTCTGTTTGATGCTTCCATGCAGCATGCTGTGGCTGGTCCAAACTCACTGCGGGGCATCGTCATTCATCTCATCCTGATGGTTATAAAAACAGGGCAAAGTTACTAAACCTGAAAATGTAATGCAACTCTGTGTGTTTGTGGTGTCAGATCAATCAGCGTTTTCCCACTGAGAGTTATTAATGGATTTTTTTCTGTATTTCTCAGTCACAGTGCTGCTGAGGAATCTGAAGGTCCAGTCCAGAGAGAGTGTTGAGGACAAACGGCCGAAGCTGCTGAACGCCCTGAAAGAGGTGAGTAAGTTTCTTGGCCAGAACGTCTGTCTATGATCAACATGTCTATCACGAATAAGAGAACATCTTATAGAGAACTGAGTGTTTTGAGCAGTGTTGTGAACCAGAGCTGAAGGAACCTTTGGAACCATCTCAGTGGTGACACTTGAAAAAGAGTTGTTTATTAAAAGTCCTACATATACATTCTAGGTCAACATTTCATAGGATCCGTTGGATTGTTTCCAAATCTTTGGTGGGGCTTGAGTTTCATCAGGATGGACGAACTTGATATCCACTCCCGGCCCTGCTGTTATTTATGCTTGATAGACTGCTGTTCCCAGAGCTGTTGTGAACAAGCCCTTTCCGGACACACAACAAAGGGTGTAGATGTGCAAACACAGGGCCAAAGCTAGACCTTTGTGTCTCTCTTTAACTCGACTCTGTCAACTGTCTGGTGCAACCTGGACATTGTTTGAACTTGCCCTTTATTTACGATGCTTTATCTAAATAGACATCGGTAAATGATGATCTGGAGGAGGTTTGTTCGGTGACGTCTTGTTCTCTCAAACATACACAGTGCTACAACTGAACATGGAACAAATCATGTTATTTTTCTTTCCATTGTTTTGCTCCATCAAAGCTCGGAGACTTTTACCTGGAGCTTCATTGGGACTTTCAAAGCTGGGGTGAGTAACTCTGTCACAGAATATATGAGACTGTTCCCTAGTGTCAAATATACTCAAGATGCAATGATTTGTTTTGGCTTCTTGGTGGTCTTGTCTTGATAAGTTTGATCTCTAAATGTTTTATTTCTTTGACATGCTCCAGTGCCGCTGCTGTCCCGAATCCTACCTTCAGATGCTTGTAAGATCTACAAGCAAGGCCTCAACATCAGGTGAGCGCATTAGCAGCTGAACTGCCATTATTGTATTTGGAATTCTGTGTGACTCATTGCAAAGTGATAATTATTTTTTCAGATATGGGTGAGTTTGTAGAAGAGCTCTGTGTAATGCTTTATTGGCACTAATTAAAAAGTGCTGACAGAAACAGGCTTATTGTGGATGAGCAAGAGCTTAAGTTAAAACCTAAATGCTGGTGAAAGAAATATCTGCTGCGTATTCTATCTTACGTCACAAGAGGGAGTGAAAACATGGACAAGATACAGCAGGTTATCATCTACATAATGAGTTTGTTTCAACAAAAGTTGAGCTGACATTAAAATGTGACTGAAATGAAAGCTGCTGTTAATGTGAGAGCCACATGTATGCAATGCTTCGTTCAGTAAAATGTTAAAGCAAGAAGGAATGCACGCCGTGACTCTGGCTGCCACTTTGGATTCCAAAGTCAAGCAGAGCTCACTTACTGCCGTCGTCAGCAGAAATGAGCGTCACTCTGGCACACGTTGACAGGCAGTCAATCTACATCTGGAATTCACTTTGCTGAGCTTCACAGCTTTGCAGACTTCCATTTGGCGCTATACATGGCAAGACGAGGAAACACTTGTTTTTTTTTTTATTCCAATCAATTCCAGACAAGTTTACCCCATTAAGGACAACAATTCTTTGGTTCTGAGAGTTCATCTGTGGCCTGGCTTGTTTCACTCTAGCTCAGCTTTGCTAGACAATTCGCTCTGACACAGCTCCTGGCTATCTCATTTGGTATTCAAAACATCCTGTTATCTCTAAGTTGCAGTGAAAATACTCCAGTTTTTAGAGTCACCACATCTTGTTTATTGTCTTGAGACACACCTCTTTGGTGGACTTGGCATTTGGTAATTTTTTCCACATCAATTTTACAACTTTAAACATCTGTCTGTTGGACATTTGGAATGAACCATTTGCGTCTGTGTGTGTGTGTGTGTATGTGTGTCTTCGTCCTCAGATTGGACACGACCTTGATCGATTTCTCGGATATGAAGTGTCAGCGCGGCGACCTCAGTTTTATCTTCAACGGAAACGCAGTTCCCTCCGAGTCATTTGTTGTTCTGGACAATGAACAGAAAGTGTACCAGCGGATCCACCATGAGGTATACGTGACCATACACAGCACAAAGCCTGAGAAGTTGTTTTGCAAGAGTGTTGAAGTGACTTGGGATGCACTTATGGTATCGTTATGTGCTTGGAGACTGTTCATTCCTGATGAGTCTGTTTGGACACTAGTATTTTGATATGGTCCTTTGATATGTATGCTAATCATATAATATAGCCATATCAGAAAACATCAGCAAACCATCCGAGTTCTGCCCACTGCTCTGACTTCTGCCCTGTGACATGTTTGTAGGAGTCAGAGATGGAGACAGAAGAGGAAGTGGACATTCTGATGAGCAGCGACGTTTACTCCGCCACGCTCTCCACCAAGTCCATCACATTCTCTCGGGCACAGACAGGCTGGTTGTTCCGAGAAGACAAAACGGTTGGTGTTGATGTTTCCCTGTTGTTCCGCTCCTGTAGAGTTTCCAATTACGTTATGGTGCGGGTGTGGGAGTAAACTGGTTCAGCAAGTTTTGATATTTTAAACACTGTGTACTGGTAATTGGTTCTTGTCTGAATGAATGAATGAAAACACTGAATATAAAAACTCTTGAATGTCACAAGTTCCTGAAGAACTTCTCAAAGTAATCAAGTATCGCGTCAGGATTTACATTTTACCTTTGTTTTGCAGAAACGGCTCATCAACAGATTGATGTGGATCAGTAGTGACAGCAGTTTCCAATCACTAACTTTTGTATTTCAAATCAAAAATCGTAGTACCATTAACCCAACTGAGATTATGTTTAAATGTCCCAGAGGTACCATTAAGTTTAGTTATCTAACTCTGGGAGTTGTACTGAACATAAATGTATCAAGTGTAAATGAAATTCCAGTAAATCAACACAAATATGTCACTTTTTTTGATTGACTATGATCTTTTTTTTTCATTACGAAGTTTTCATTATTAAAATGAACTTTTGAAGTATTATGTGTCACAATTCTTGCTGCCATTTCCAATCTCCTGTGGTGACTGATTTATTCCTTCTACAAGGCGCATCACTCAATTATGCCCCTTATAAATATTAATCAATGGATATGAAATCATTTCTGGATGGAACATTCATTTTAATGTATTTCCAGTGAGTGAGTAAGCGATTTGCACGTCGGTGTTGACGTAGTATTTATACAGATTGTGAGCTGCCTGAAACATGCAGACTGATTCAGAGTCGCTCCTATTATGGACATTTGTTGGATGAGGTGGTAAAATATGTTTTTTTTAATCGACAGGAGCGTGTTGGAAACTTTGTTGCCGACTTCTACTCAGTAAACGGACTGGTGCTCGAGTCCAGAAAGAGAAGAGAGCACCTGAGTGAGGAGGATATATTGAGGAACAAGGCCATCATGGAGAGTCTGAGTAAAGGAGGGAACCTCATCGAGCAAAACTTCGAGGTGAGTGTTAGCTCGTGATAAATCTCCTCCACTCTTTTCCAGAAGCTGCAGCCCTGTCTGAAAGATGACGCACACATTCTTTGACCAAACCTCTCCCACAAATTTCTTTCATTTTGCTCATCAGTTTTATTGCCAGCTGTGAACAGTTTAGATTTTTGATTCCTTGACTCGTACTCTTGATGGAAAACCAACTCACCTTCACTTTGCCGAACAATTCCTCCTTTTCAGTCTTTTGAAGATGACATTGGGCTGCGTGCTAACACCTGAGCTGTATCGATCTGCCCATGCACACTGCCAAGACGTCCTTCTCAGGTTGCTAGGCAACACTCGTGTGACAAACACTCCTCCAAGCTGCAGTGGAAAAACTAGTCAAATGCACCTCAAGTAAAAAGAGACCCGAACCCTCCCACAGCAATGTTTAATTTCTGACAAACTAATCTATACCATTAACCTATCTCATGTTTAATGTTTATTAAAGCAGGTATCCTGTGATGCATGATTATAAACCCATTTGCTGTCAACATCATAAAAATATGTGGGTGCATTTTGGCTACAAAAGTGCCACTTAGTTCCAAATGCACTGATCCCAAGTCTAAATGAAACATGGGTAAAATGCAAACAATACACTGTGTAACATGTGCAAAAGAGACTCTGTTAGTGGTGTGTTGGCTGGACAAATGCACGCTTATGCAACAGCTTGTTATTGTCCCCAGTATAAGGAGTGGTCACAACATGGTCCAACTGCTTGGGGTTCGGAAGACATGGGCGTAGTTGACCTTCAGATTTACTCAAAATAATGGCGAATTGCGATCTCAGAGGACCAAGACAAAACTTTCTAAAAAGACTTGGTCCATAAAAAGTGTCTGGTAAATAATAATCTCCCTGGGCTAAACGTGAAACAAAGAGAGAAATACAGTGGTACCTCGGTTCTCAACCACAATCCGTCCCAGACGGCCGTTCCAGAAGCGATTTGTTCGAAATCTGAATCGATTTTTCCCATTGCAATGAATGGAAAAAGAAATGATGCGTTCCAAGCCTTAAAATAGGCTTTTGTACGAGAGAATGTAGAGTGTCTGCTGCAGGTGCGCTGTTCCTCTATGTGTGTGGCCGCTGCATGTGGGAGGGGTTGCCGAGTGAGTGACGTCTCTCCAGAAGTGAAGAGGTGCCCGGTGCGTGTCCAGCTCTGAATGTGCGCTTCTGTGCAGTTTGGCTGTGTCAAAGTCATAAACCAAGTCACGCTCTGTCCCAGACTCGCCTCATCCCTGTCCGATCAAACCCTGGAGTGAGCGCTCCAGCCTCGGAGGTGTGGAGAGCGAGCACCTCCCCTGTGACACTCTACCACGGTCCAGTGCGGAGACAGGAAAGGTTTTACACCTCAATATGAAGAAAAAACAGTCAGTAAATGTAGCTAATGGGACATGTCTGCATACAGAGGCTGCGTTATACACAATAACAAAGTGCGTCGTGGGTCAGCTGATTGTGCACATTATTTTCAGGGGCGTTCGAGTTCTGTATTTTCGTTTGAAATCCAAAGCAAAAAAATCTTGAAATTATTATATTTTTGTTCGAACTCCGATTTGTTTGAATTCCGGGACGTTCGACAACCGACGTACCAGTGTACAACTTTATAGTTTCGTTCAGCAGACATTGACATGTAAGTAACGTTCATTCATTCGTATAAATACAATTTTTCAGTGCTAAATATGTCTCGTGGTCAGAACCATAGACTAAAGTTCACACTGAATCCCATGGGGTCACTCACTGATGTCTGTCTTTTGTTTTTTTTCATCCATCATTGTGAGTTTGCAGAAAAATTTTGTGATCCTTTGTAGGTGACCCCCTCACGTAGCTTGACTAACAACTGTACTCCGCAATACTAGGTGCCAAAACATATGGGAACCTCATCATTGAAGAGGTCAATATCCGTAGAATTGTGGCCATCGAGCCAAAAGGGAGAGAGGACTGACAAAAAGCCTAAACCTGATTGGAAAACTTCAAACTAAAAGATTGAGCATTGTATTTGAGGATATCCAAAAGTTCCATTTTGCCATGTACTTCTAAAAATATATATAAAAAAAGAAAAGAGAATTATATTAAGAGTTTAGGTTTTTATGAGTAGTACAATATCAAATTGTTAGGTGTTTTATTGTCTAGTTTTATTGTGACCTCTAGGGGTCCATACAAACAATGAAAGGGCCACGCTTTGCCCCCAGGCCTGCTGTTTAGGCAGCATGGCAGTATAGAACAGTTCTCAGATCAGAAGCAAATATTGTCTCCCCAACGGAAATTTAAGCTTATCACGCCTTCCAGCTGAAAATACTTAAACCTGTATTAAATGAGTCACACAACCAGTTATGCAGCTATTAGTGGCACATTGCGTTTGTGTACTTAGTGTGTTGCAGAGCTTAACTGAAGTCAAAACGTTGGGTGTGACTGGTAGAGGAATAGTAGATATCCCAGAGCGTTCAGTGAGAGGCTCTAACCCAGTAACAGTAAAGATAAAATTAATATTAATAATAATAAAAATCAACCATCAATGTGTGTTCAACCGTCTCCCCTGCTGTTTGTTTAAAACAATTTCCCAATGATCACGCCTGTTGTTTTTTCCACTCTCCCTGCCCCTATGCACTGTTTTAGTGTCCCTATGTGCTTTCAATTGGAGCAGACACCAGCTCACGGTTGATGAAAAGCTATTTTGGATTTAATTCACACCCTGTTTGATAATGACACGTGGAAAGGACAAAAATAAATTGTGGCTGGGACAAGGCTGTGTTTAGCACAGCCAGGGCAGCGTGTGGACTCGCAAACTGCGCTTTAAACCATCAGTCTGAGTCAGGAACATCCCCGCTATCACGCTGGGTTGGCGGCTGACGCAGCCTCTGGAGGCAGGGGACTGAGGCCTCTGGCAGGTACTCGCAGCAGGACACCGGGTTTGGAATTCATCTGTCCGTCGTACTTCATCTTGAATCGTCTTTCATTTGAGACTGGAGTTTGGATCCTCCTAAACATTTCCAGAGTCAGACGCAGTTGGTCACATGATTCATGGCAATAAACCAGACGTATGGCTCTTTTGCTTCTGAAAGTCGGAGCAATGCTGTAAAATGTAACTTTTTATATGCATTCATTACCATTTGAACTATCTCATTAGTATTTTTCATGTCTTTATAGATTATTTTATGACTGATGCCCAGTTTTGAAGTAATTCTTGTCCTCCCGACAATGAAATTTTATTGAGATAAACACCTTTTTTTATCTTACTTAGGCGTTTTATCCATAGTTTTGCATCCACCACTTAAAAAATAAAAGATATTCTGATTTTTTTTTTATTAAAATGCATATAATGTAATAGTGCTTGGCTCATAGGCTGGGCCTGTATCTAGTGATGGGTAGATGAGGTTTCATGAAACAGTGTCCTGATTTTCAGAGGCTAGCAGATGGCGCTGTCTGCTGTAAAATGTTGGGACTTGAACAACTAATTCAACGGAACCTCACATCATTTCTAAACCAAGAGCGCCAGCTAGTCGCCCCTGAAAATCAGGACCTTGTTTCATCAGCTCTGCAATACTGTTTCATGATACCTCGTCTACCCATCTCCAGGACTTCCTGGAAATGACGCTGAGACTTGAGCTCAAAGATAGTAAAGTGGAAATGCCAAAACCCAGAAGCAGCTTGTGAGTGCAAGAGTGAGGAGTAACAACTGAGAGTTGAGATGAGAGGCCTTCTGAAGATACACAGTCACAAACTTCTCTCTGCTCCTTGTTGTGGGATTGAAATAAGCTGCTAATACTACTACTATAATTATTGGCAGTTTTCTGACTGGAGTAGCAGAGAAATGTCTCACTACCATGCAGCATGTTCACTATCACACCAATCAAACACACACACACACGATTTGGATCTTAGCTCTTCTACCCACCCATTTCAATGATTTGTGGAAAAGTATAGTTGTCACTCTGACTGAGAGAAAGCAAGTGGTATGTCGCGTCATGTACAGTATTTGCTGAGTCACTGGGGCTGTGGCAGCACTTCTGTAGTCCGTCACTATAAGGGCACGGGTGGAACCACCTGCAGAATGCTGACTGTCCTGTTTTGTGTTGGGTAATAAATGTGAGTGAATCATATGGTTTGGGAAATCGCTGAAGCTGTGCGAGAGAACATGTAAAACAGATGTTTTATGTATGAGATCCATATGTGGCCTGTCTTTTTCTCATCAGAGTCATACAGAGTTTATATTTATTTAAATCATGTAGTATCTTGTGATCCGGAATAACACACCTGCAAAGTGGTTTAGATTCATGTCCTAACTGAAATATGTATGCCACATATGCTGGATTGGGGAAAAAAAGGATGGGCCAGTCCATCGATACCTTCATCATGGTGGAACTGCAGACACACTCCAGCCGCATGAGGCTGTGCATTGAAGGAACCCAGAACCCACCGCATGTAGTCTGACGATGGTCCTGAGGATCAGTGATGGCTGACCACCCGAGCAAATGGTCTAAAGTTTGCCTTTACAGTGACAATGTCACAGTCTGTGGCCTCCCCTGCTGAACTGTTCTTTTACCTGTCAATTGCTGACCAGTTGACTAGTTGTAAAGTTAGACAGTGACTTGTCCACTATAAAAATAGTTGTTTGTTGCTGCCCTGTTCTGACGACTTAAAATGTTTTTAAGTCACAACCATTTGTGAATTTATTTTTACATTGTTTTTCGTGTTTGGTTAAAAATGGTGAGGGGTGATACAAAAACTCGATGTTTGTATGTTGTCTATGGTTATTTTATTTTGATATTTAACGTCCATGCAGAGTAATAACTTGTATATTAAAAAGATATTTTGAAAAGCCATTGGCCCTGTGGTGAAGTAAAAGGTCTTGCACGTCGGCGAGTCGTGTAAAATAGTGACACATTACATCCCTCCAGTGGCTGGTGGAGTGAGTTGCACTCATATTTCTTGCATGTATTATTGATGAGTGGGTTTATGTTTGTTTTGCAGCTTTTTTGACATTCAGCTCAAAGTCTGTTTCCCTCTTTGTGCTCTTCAGCCAGTACGCCGACAATCCCTCGCACCGCCTTCACCCAATAATGTCTCCTGGGAGGACTATATCAACGCTGACAGTGGAAAGTGAGTGCCCGTCTTTTGCTTCAACACAATGTGTAGCATCCAGATGATAATTCATGCATCTGGTATGTTATCTTAAATGTGTTCCAGTTTGTCTGCTGCACTGTGCTCCAGTTGACTCTATAATCACGCTGACTTGTGTGTCTCTTGCTTCAGAGCTCCTCATCTTGGGAGAGACTTGGTCTGCAAAGAGAGCAAGAAGAATTTCAAAGCGACAATAGCGATGAGTCAAGAATTCCCTCTTGGAATTGAATCGTATGTAAAAACTTGTCTTCTTCATGAGAGTGAATGTGTGTGATCATTGACACAAAATATTGAGATTGTTAATGCTGTTACCCAGTTAGTCGCTGATAATGCTGCTTTGTAGTTTGCACTGCATAATAACAAGGTTGGAATCATTGGATGGTTTGAGTTTTTCTGCAAATGAATGTAGAAGTGCAGCTCATGTTTCATGTCATGTCATGTATAAAGCCGGTTTTGTTCTGGCCTCAGGTTGTTGAACGTTCTGGAGGTGATCGCCCCCTTCAAGCACTTTAACAAGCTCAGGGAGTTTGTGCAGATGAAGCTGCCGCCTGGCTTTCCTGTGAAGCTGGGTGAGATTCCGAACTCTTCCGTCTGCCGTCATCGCAGACCTCTGTTCAACGCTCTGTTTCTCCCACAGACATCCCTGTCTTCCCCACCATCACAGCCACCGTCACGTTTCAGGAGTTCCGCTACGACCAGTTTGATGCCGCCATTTTTACCATTCCCAGCGACTACAAAGAGGATCCCAGCCGATTCCCTGACCTTTAACCCCGACTACTGACACTCTCACCAGAGTGGGAACAAGAAATACTCCTGTGACAAATGAACTTTTTTTATTCGAACCGAGGACGAGAGGCCAGAAATATCTCTGTCGGTCAATCAAATCCTTTTGTACTGGAGACCACTGAAGGTCCCACCCGTGATCAGATTGTCCTTCAGAGAATCAAAAACCTGTTTGGCTGCTTTGTAATTAATGTTTATAAAGGGACGTTGTGTAACTGACATGTAGTGAAGCACTGACGTGTGTAGATGTGGAACTTTCATCTCTAATTTATCCCCACCGAACAAACACCATTCCTTAGTGAGTTCCTTTTATCTTTTGTTCAGTTTATCATCACTTTTATCGTTAAACATGTTTTTAAAAAAGGACATTAACTGACAATCGTTCGATGAACTAATTAACCTTTTGACTGTTTTTTATACTTTAATTTATTTGTGTCACTTAACTTTCAGACTTGATGGCGAAACACTACAACAAACTTGTAAACAGTGTGAGGCAGGTATCTAAGGTGCCACAGTGGACATGTAGAAAACTATACACATGCACAGAGACTCACCAACTCAACTTATTCACACTAAAACGTTGGGGTACAACAGGCCCTGGCCAAGTCACATTCACACAAAACTCAAGACACATAACCCTCGACATACAAGTATGTACAAGTGACAACACAATAAACAAGGCAAAATGCATTACAAAAGTTCACACTTCACAAGTGATGAAAAATAAATGCAGAAGACATGACAGTCTAGTGGAAATGTGCAGTTACACAGATTTATCTCACAATATGTTGAACACAAATCCATCCACCCATACAAGAGATGCACAAAAAAGTAATAAACATCACACCCTTCAAATTCATACACACCAGACCTCCAAGATGAAACACAAACATGATCCATGGATGCATGAACGGTGATATGTGCAATGCTAATATACAGTAGGTCAGTCTCTGGCTGACACACACACACACACACACACCCACACACACACACACAGAGGTGGTGGTACCAATGTCCTATTGAAAGGTACAGTCCTGATCTCATGGTGTTGGGTCAAGACTCCAGTGAAAAGGGAAACAAATCCATGCAATGAGGGACTTCTCTGCACAAACCTGTTTTATAATCCTTGTCTTTTACCGCTCGCTTCTGCTTTTTTAACTTTCTGTTTCAAACAACAGCTCATTTTTTATGTGGCGGAGGTTTGTCGGTCTGTTGGATGACGTCGGTTGTTGCTATTTTTGTACATAAGTGTGTTGTTCTGAAATGAATGATTGAAGAAGAAAAGTTTCTTGTCTTTCCATTTATTCAACCTGTTTATGGCATCCATAGTGACATGTGAGGAAAAATGGTGGTCATAACATTATGGTGGTGCACTTGAACTTGACTCAAAACTTTTTAAATATTGCAATCAACGAAGATATGTGGATTGAGCTCAATTTGCTGCTGCGACTATTTTATTGAAACCTCTTTTACACTGAGAGAGCCGCCTACTGAGCTCTGAAAGCGAGAACATTAATGTCGTTCGACACAAAAAACGCAAGGAGAAGATGATCAGCTGATCCTCAGAAGAAACTCAAAATACTCGACCCCATTTTCCCTGTAAAAGAAGTCTTTGTCGTCCACGGATAACATCCAATCCAGTAGGTGGCAGTAACGGTCTGAGAAGCAGCCTGACCTCCACTTATTCGATTTTCAGCGTTGTTGTTGTTGCTCTGCAGCAGTTCGTCCTGATTCACCAGATCCGTCTCACAATGCTGGCTGTTGTGTTCACCTGATTTCATTTCTCCTTAAACATTACATAGGCTGTCTTTTTTTATCGTTTGTAATCTAGGCATTCGCAGGCTTTGCTAGCTAACTGGACTCGGCAGAATGAGCTCCGGAACGCACGTCATCCAGGTGACGAACGTCTCCCCGAGCACAACATCCGAGCAGATGCGGACTCTGTTTGGGTTCCTCGGAAACATTCAGGAGCTGAAACTGTTTCCACCCGAGTGAGTACATCATCCAACGATGTGATAGTTTTGGTGGTATTCAGCTGAGGCCTGTGGCGCGGGCCTCGGTGAGCGCTAATGCTAACACTTAGCCGGGTAGTCCATTCAAGCCGAACCATAGGCGATCAGTTTAAATGGCGGCTCTGCAATTCTGTTATCGAACTGTGTAAACGCGATAAAATAAAGTGCGGGAATGTCTCGCAAAACCCCTTCAATGAAGGAGCAAGTCTGCGCATTGCGTTGCAATTGAGATGCAACTTCGCTTTTTTGTCATTGTGTTCACCACCCACTACAAAATCAAAAGGTGGCCCTAAACAACAGAAGGTTAAAATTCCCATTCTAATATTCCTCAGCAATGTCAGTAATATGCCATCATTAATCGTTAGCAGTTAATAGTTTCAAAATACTTAACGCCAATAACAAATGGTGGGCGAGAACTTGAGAACTTTGTCTTTGTTTGTTTGAGATACAGTGCTCTAGATTTTCCAGAAGTTCAAGTATATCGTCAGAGGTCTGTAGTTTCTTCCTCCACTCCACAAAATGAGGATGAAATAAACTATTTTGTTTCCAATATGACTTTCACGCATCATTTTCCTGACTGTATGGAGAAGCTGTGACCACAGTGTGACTTGATGATGCTGCCCTTATGTACTAGTGCACCGTTCTTTTTTTTCTTTGCACAACATGTTTGTGTTTCCTTCCAGTGACTCTCCCTTGCCTGTGACCTCACGTGTCTGTTTTGTAAAGTTCCATGAGTCTGAATCAGTGGGAGTTTCCCAACACCTGACCAACACCGTCTTTGTGGATCGAGCCTTGATTGTGGTCCCTTTTGCTGAGGGTGGGTGCCTTTTTTGTTCTCATTTCATTGGACTTTCAGATTAGTGATTGCTATATAAGATGTAGCTAATCCGAGCATTGCTTTAAGTTAAAGGGAATATTTGCATTTGTGTCCATGTCTGACAATTCAGCTGTAAACTTCTCTCTCTGTTATTTGTGTTGTGGTTTTCATAGTGAACAAGTCATTTGCAGAGAGCCCCTTCCTTGCTGGCTGAAAGAGGTCCTCTGCTGCCAACAGGAGATTAGAAAATAAAATGGCACCAGAATCGCAAGCCCCTTCTCTCAATCTTCAGTAAAACATTAACTCGATATTTGACTCTATTCAAGGCAACTCTTTTATCGCACAAACAACTAAAGGTGAAGGGGTGTAAATACAGTTGTGCACATATGTAAGCAGAAATTGTGTGTGTTTTGATGCGACTGTGTATTTGATATCTATTGATGATAATGACTTTTACAATTGGGATGTCTGACGTAGTCGACCATAAATAATTTAATAAATCATATCGTAATCTGACCAATCTGTCATGAAGATCTGCTCTAAAGTTGGGCGTTGGATCAGACCAAGGGTTGATTCTACCAACCCACCCTGATGATCCCTGCATTTAACTCAAGCATGCAGCATCGCTTATGTTCTCAGCTTTGCATGATCAGATTGTCTTGTGCCCAAATCTCAATTTCTAATTTGTTTATTTTGGTGAACATTTATCTTCACTCGCTATTATAATGTGTATTTCCAAAACACAATATTTCAGCAACAACAACACACGCATACGAGGTAGAAGATGTTGCCGTGATTTTTCTGATTGACTCTCAAATCCACGAAAGAGTTGAGTGAATCTCGCATTTAACAGTGGTGTTTTCTTTTGTTGTTGTGTTTTACAGTTCTTTTTCCTGGTTCAGCCAGCCCCCTATAAACCAGGCCCTGCTGAAAATGCCACCAACAGTTTTGTCTTCTGCAGCCTTATCCTGTTTCTCAAGTGTCTTTTCTGTTTTGTGTGGATGTGTGTGTGCGCGAGTGTCTCTCTCTCTCTCTCCCTCTCTCTATGTATACAAATGTCATATTTAAAAATAGCCTGTTTTCAGATTGCTCTACCATGGATGCTCTTCCTCAAATGTGTTTGCTGTGTTTTTCTTCAGCACTGGGCATTTTTCATGTTATAAATGCTTTTGCTGGACATATATTTTACTGTTTTTAACTTTTACATGTTGACTAATTGTTTGCTAAACTGTAGCAGCATTTATTTGCTTGCAAAGTAAGTTTGATTTATTTTCATGTGGTGGTAGTGTACTCCCCATCAAAAAGCCCAGAAAAGGTAATATGACTGAGCCTTTTCTGTTAATGGTGATGGTTAGCCTTGTTGTAATGTTCCTTTCTGTCACACCCAAATCATGAACTTGTTTTCTGTATCTCGATGTTCTTGTGTGCTTTATAGCGAAGCAGCCGGCGCGAGTCGCTTGTTCATAAAACGTCTAATGAAAGTTGAGAGCACATCCCACGGGACAACATGGCTGTGCTTGCTTACGTTTGGTTCATGACTTAAAAATCAAGTACAGGTGATAAAATCTTGGCAGTGTTGAACACAGTGTGTATTGTGACTTTTCAAACTCATAGCTGCTAATCCTAAATTCATGACATTCACAGATGAAATTCAGGGATTAAGATTTATAGACAAGGAAAGTGGATTATTTTGGTTGTTGCTAGAGTAGTTAGCCAGAGAAGACTTGTCTTCAGGTCTTGTCTGAATGTTGTCCGTGTCATCTTGCCATTCCGGTTCTGAAATATCGTTTTCCTCCAGGAGTCATTCCTGATGAATCTAAAGCCATGTCGCTGCTGGCTCCAGCCAATGCCGTGGCAGGAATGATGCCAGGGGGCGGACTCCTTCCAACACCCAACCCATTGGCTTCGGTGAGTTGTGCCAGGCTCCTCAAACATGCACGTAAAAAGAGGTTGATCAAAGTGTGTGAATCACTGCTTTGTTTTTCTCTTCCGCTTTTTAACATGCAGATTGGAGGAGCCCCATTTGGAGGACTCGGGGCTCCCAACCTGGAGCAGATGGCTGCTTTGGGAATGCCAGGACCGAACATGAACCCACAAGTAAGGACTCCATCTCACAAAAGCCCTCTTTATAAGTCAATCTTTCTCATGATTTCTCTGCTCTGCTCTGCCTGTCCTTCAGGCACTTTCTGCAGACTTCCTGAAGCTCATGCAGTCTATAGACCCCAAGTAAGATTTCCAACGGAAGCGATGGACTCTGACTGGTTGCTGAATAATCTGAATTATTAATGCAATTTGCAGATTGAATCCGTTAGCAGCAGGCCTGGGCTTAAACCCGGCGCTGAAGAATGACTCGTCCAACAAAGAAATTGAAGAAGCCATGAAGCGGGTCAGAGAGGCGCAGTCCCTCATATCTGCAGCCATCGAACCAGGAAGTAAGTCTGCTCTGCTTGGTTTTCAAGCCTGTATTTTCTGTTATACTGTTCAATAGACGACACAAAAGTTCAAGTGGAGAGGAGGAAAAAGTAGGGGGAAAAATCTGTTATTTATATTGGCAAAAAGCGACCAAACCCTGCTGAATATAAGAGGTGGTCCTTTTGTCAAGAGACGCTCACTGATCTTTTTTTTTTTGAGGACCAAAAGCGCCTCGTATTTCTGCATTATGTAAGGAGGCAGTTTTTCACCAACTTTTAAGAAGTTCCACAAGTCTCAAAACCATTTATAACATTTCTTATACAGGAGTTGCTGCTTAAGAGCAGACAAATTGATATTTTTCAAACATGATGCTTTGTAGGTCAGTTTATTTATTTTTTAAAAAGTTGTTAATTATGCTGTTGCTCCCATCTTTGTTTATGTCAATGCATCATCGAGTTCATTTTCAGCAATGTGTCAATTTGTGTTTTCAGGTAAGAAAGATGACAAGCGAAAACGCTCGCGGTCACGCTCCAGGCGCAGGCGAACCAGATCTCGGTCACGACACAGGTAAGCAGCTGGTTTCCTCTTCTCCAAGACAGTATTTCTAAATGGGAGCAATGACCCTTCATGTTTGCAGGCGATCGAAAAGCCGGTCTAGAAGGAGGTCTCACTCGAGGCCCAGGAGGAGGTCCAAAAGCCCACGCAGGCGAAGGTCCCACTCTCACGATAGAAGCCGTCGCCGCAGCAGGTCAAGGTTGGTACATTTTCCACTGGTATCAGGATGTTGTTGCAGTTGTGCTGCTATGTGTTGTGCTTCTGCCGACTCATTTGTGTGGCTTATGTTCTTACAGGGACCGAAAGAAGGAGGAGAAATCTAAAAAAAGGTCAAAGACACCCCCAAAAAGCTACAGCAGTACTAGAAGGTCTCGCAGTCCTGCCAGGTAATTTTACTTAAAAAAAAAAAGGGGAGCCATATTGAGTGCTGAAGATGGTGTGATGCCATCACCAAATGAACCATGCAAACATGCAGCAAGTCCTTTCATAGTCCAGATTTGGAAGTTGAAGCTTTCCTGTTGAAAAATTAGTTGAAGTGAAAAGAGACAACAGTTGATCTTGTTGAGACAAAGACATATGGGGACCTTCAGGTGCTCATGGTTTTTGTATGACTGAGTATAACTTCAATCTTCCAAGCTGTATTCATTTCATTTCTCCTTACAACTATGACTATATATAACTGGAAGCTCAATATTAAGACTACAACTGACTGAAGTTAGCTTTGTTTGCTTCAGAGAGAAGCTGAGCTCTGGGATTTTTCAGAGACAGGAAGTTGCACCAACAATTTATTTTAGAGTCAGATTTGTCTACAGTGTAAAGATGCACCAGGATATTAAAAAAAAAACCCTCTGATTTCTGTTATGTCTTAATTTTTTAGTTAAGCATCGGCCAATGTATCTTCCTTTTTCACATTGATAACATTGATATTTATATATATGTATATATATAAATTTATTTTTTTTTCTTTGTGGCACAGGAGGCACAGGCGCAGCCGGAGCGCGTCTCGATCTCCAAAAAGACGGCTCTCCAGGTCTCCATCTGCCAGGCGGTGAGTCTCCATGGTCAGCGAGTAGCAGGTCATCATGTTGTTTTACGATTTGGTCAAATGTTTTCTCCATCTGCAGCCACAAGAAAGAGAAAAAGAAGGATAAGGAGCGTGAGAAGGAGCGAGACAGAGAGCGGAGGGAAGAAAGGGACCGGAACAGAGAAGAAAGAGAGCGATCTACGAGTAAGAAGAAGGTCAGAGACAAAGAGCGGGACAGAAAATCTGACAGCGAGAAAGGAGATGTGAAGGTTTGCAGTTTTAAGCATGAACTTTTCTGGTGAAAGTCGCTGATCCCCCAAAATCTCTCGCCGGCAGGTGACCAGGGATTACGACGAGGAAGAACAAGGGTATGACAGTGAGAAGGGTGAGGAAGAGGACGAGAGAAAAAGCGACTCTGACTCCGTCTCTTCCTCCAAAGGTTGTGAGGTCACGGAGAAAGTCCCCAAAAAGTCCAAGCTGAACGGAGATGACCACCATCAGGAAGACATGGAGATGAGCGATTGAGAGACATCGACGATCCGCTCGTGTCAACTCTCTTTTCTGACCACGTGTCTGTGCCTGACAGAAAACAACTTGTCTTAGCTGTATACTCTTGGGAGAAGAAAACACATTTGTATTTGTTCAAACGAACCTCAAATGAGGTTTCAAATGTTCATCGCTGTACTTTTTAAATGACCCTGCCTTCTGAACTGTAGATTCATAGTTTCCAATGATGTGTAAATATTTAACCGCATCACATGAAGCTCAACTTCCAGCCTCATTTGTTTGAGCGGCCGCCGTCCTGCGTAGACTCCTGTATGTGACACTGTAGACTGATGCCTTGTTTGTAATGCATTGAAATGGTTGTTGGTTTTCCCAAGTTTCAAATAAAATTGGGCCAAACTCTCACTCTGAGTGAATTAATTTATATTTTTTTTACACACACACGTATACATATACGTTTTTATGTATAGTTAGATAGATGTGTCCTTTCGTTGGTAATCGGATTTCCAACAGACCTTAAACGCACCCTGACGTGGCAGTGGAGAGGGCGTGGCCTTTCTGTAGCTCGGTCGCTAGCTTCGACTTTCTCATTTTTCTTGTCAACCAAGTATAATAACTTCACACTTAATGGAACTTCAATTAGATACACGTGAACACAACCGACTGTAATCACTTCATAATTTAACTGCGTCGTGTATGGACTTATACCCGTCATGGAGGAGGTGAGAGGTGATTTAATGCTAACCTAATAGCATCCTGTTGGCAGCTCGTTGGCTTTAACGGGTTTTATAAAGAATATTCCATCTACTATTGCCCTTTTTTCGAATGCAATACAACGTGTTGCAACTGTTGAAGCCGTCTCTGCTTTAACGGCGCATGTTTCGACTTTGCAGCTGCAGAACCAGTTTGTTCGGATGAAGCCGCAGGGGGATGCAACCTGAAATCAATCACGTGAGTCTGCTGTCTGTCCAAAGATCTTAAAGTACTTTCATAGTGGCGTTTTAATCTGGACTTACCACTTGAATTGGTCCTGATATTTTTCAACATTCACTGTAATTGTCGGAGCTATGAATTATAAATTAACATCGGTGGCGTAAGAATCAATGTAGCATTGTTATATTTTGACTTTATATTTTTTTGTAATGGCTGTGTAATATATAGGAAAAGACACATTAGGAACCTCATCTTTGTAAATATAATATTTATTCGATTTTTTTCTTTTTGTCATAAGTGAGCAGACATTTTGTTTATAAAGTTAAATGTGAGTACTGTATTTTCAAGTTACGAAAAAAAAGAAGCTTGACAGACATTTGAAAAATAAACTTTTATTTTCCATATGAAACTATTCCTTCCAACAAATTTATTGAAAAACAAAAATATGTTTTAGTGAATTATGAATTATAAATAAATTCAGAAATAGAAATGAGTAATGGCTGATGGGTTCTTCTTTTCTACAGATCTACTTTGGTATCCAGTGAGCTGCAGGATGAAGTGACCCCAGAATCTGATGGCGCCTCCACTTTTTTGACATGAAAATGCAGACATGGATGTCCTGAGGCTGGTCTATAGAATGATGGGCCGGATCAGTACTTTCCGATCCTATCAGTTTGTTCTCCTCCTCGCAGCGGCGCTTGCCGTTGTAGCGTTTTACTACTTTGGATCGGAAAAGCATAACTTCTCCAGTACCACAAAGAGGATCAAGCAGACACAAGCGAACCACAACACCAACAGAAATGATGCTGATTTGACTATAGACACAGTGTTTTCCCACCTGGAGGAAGAGAGAGGTGGTGCTGGAGAACAGGACGGATTGGTGACTAGAAAACAAAATGATGAGGCAGTTGACCAACGATATCATCTACTTATGATGTTCACCAAAGTCGACAAAAATCGGAGTCTGCAGGACAAGTTCAGGGTGGCCATGTTGTCCTTGGTGAAGCACGGACGCTTTCTGCATGGAGAAGTCCTGGCCCTTCATTTTGTGAGTGACCCTGCCAGCAAAGAAATGGGAGAGAAGATGCTGCAGGAATTGCTGGTAGATGCAACTTTCAAGTATGAGGTATGAGAGGTCACCGTTTCAATCATGAACACAACTATTATCAAGCTGTAGACGTTTGATGTGACCTCCGAGTTGAAGACCCCTGTAGGTCTTCAACTCGGAGGTCACAATAGAACTTGGATTTAAGGCAAAAGAGGAGGCATTCAGTCTGTTATAAATTTGTTAGGTAATACCATTACACCACAAGGGGGCAGTGGTGGTATTTCATACGCATAGTTCTGTGCTCTCAAGTTAGTTCCGGTCACTTTAACTGACAGTCAATGAAGATGTATTTATATTGAACTAAATGTTAAGATCCAAATGGTCCCGATGCATAAATGTTAACTTGTTTTTGAAGGCTGTTATGGCTAAATGTCCTGGTGCTGCATTACCCAAAAACATCACTCATCATTTTTCTTATCCTGATTCCATTGGTGGGCAGTTTTATTTGATTCATCAGCAACTTTGCTCGTGGCTTGTCATATCTGTATTTTGGTGAGTGAGTTCATACGTTTGCGTGTGCGTTTCTGGGTTTTGTTTTGGGGCAGTTTTTGGTTATCTGCCATGTTGCTAAAGGGCTGTCAGGTGTCAGAGTTCTTGCTGGTTTGGTTCCTGATAAATGACGCTTGTCTTCACAAGCATCAATGACTTTCTTTCTTTGACTGACCAAAACAATTCCAGCACCAAACCAGCACACATGAGAGAAGCTCCATATGGTGGTCTGAAGTCATCCAATGATGTATAAATCAAACAGGAAGATCAAGTCAACAGAACCACATAACAAACGTATATTTTTGGTTCTTGGCATCAAGACTTCTGATGCCCTGAATGTTTGAATGCATATAGAAATATACAGCTGAGTTTCATGTGATGTCGAGCTGTAGTTGCAGAGATGAGTCTTTGGGTTACATTCATACAACCAGTCTGTGAATTCTGGACTTGAGGCACATTCGATAAACACATTCCAAGTTTATTGTCATTGATAAACAGTTAACATGACCATTAACACGTCCACAGGTGATTTAGTCATTCAACTTTACATAGTCGAATGGTCATCCATAACGGTTAGTTAACCAATGGGTTGACCAACACGGCGACATGTCTGATCGTTGTCTTGTGAACAGTAATTTACAGTGTAAACACTAGAATACTGTTGAATGTTGTATTGAAATTTAACATTTTATTTGCTTTAATTGTGGTTTGAAATGTGCGATCAGCAAAAGCATATTTTCGAGGCACCACGTGTTAAGATTTCATTGAAAACACCCCTGTGCAGAAGACATTGAAAGGTTGTTTACGGAACATGTCATTTAATGTGCTATTATTCTCAGCCCCACTGAATTAGTGTTCTGTTTTTTTCAGTTTGGCCCAAAGACTCTACTGCCTTGACTCCCAAATGGAGCGGGGCTCGTCATGCACACTATTATCTTGTTGACTCCATTGCCTTTCCCCCCCTGGCACTCTCCTTCCATTAAGTGTTGAGCACATAAAGAGGATGGAGTGGCACAGCTACACATGAAGTCCGAATGAGAACAGCCTCTTCACACATGCAGTGATCTTTGTGGTTGAGCTAGCTAACTTAAAGGTTACCCGAGGATGAAAGCAAGGCGTAGCACGTAGCCAAGGATGCTCTTGCAGCCACAAGAGAGGTTGTGCAACATGTCCCTCTGACCATTCTCCTCATCGTCATCTCCGTGCAGGTCTTGTTCCATGATGTGGCCACGCTGACGCAGAAGCTCTTCCCCATCGTGGAGGCTATGCAGAAACACTTCAGTGCTGGATCCGGAGCTTATTACAGCGACTCCATCTTCTTCCTGTCGGTGGCCATGCATCACATCATGCCGAAAAGTGAGAACAGCTTGCTTTTTGCACATTTGTCTGAGGCTTATTTAAATAATGATCGAGGCCGGTTTAAAATCGCTTCGACTGTCGGGAGCGTCAGATTTAATCACATTTAAGGGTGAATGCTTAAACAGCCATTTTAGAGCAGCTGCGTTGCCACCTCACTATTTTATTTAAGGTTGTTGCGCAACCAGTTATCAACAACAGGCTTCTGCCTAAGTAATAAGTTTTGATAAGAACTGAAGAAAACCATGTTCAACTGATCTGATGCAGATTAGAAATGACTCCCACCCGTTGATATGAAAGCAAGGTAATGAATTCATTTCCATTTTGTCTTGTGTGTATTTCAGTTGAGAAACTGCCCAAATGGACTCAAAGTGATCATGATTTGTAACTAGTGAAGACCAGAAACGGACTTAGTATTGAACACTACATCAGGTTGATTTAGTCCAGGAATAAGAAACACTGAAATTGCATACATTAAAAGCATTATATTATGGTCTTTTTAAAAACGAATATTTACTTAGAGGTCTCATCTGTCATGCATTATCAGTACGTTCATAAGACACTGTAATGCATTTACATGGTTTTATGGAGTTTGTTATGAATGTTCATAGTCATGTCTGGTCACTTATGACAAGGCTTCTGAAATATCATAAGTAGTGGATTTAACTTAATATAGTCATAAAGACTCAAGAGCCCTTAACCCTAAACCTGAATCTAATCAACCAGTATAATATTATGAGAAATAAGACAACACTGTTCTTTAAAATTTTGCACCTTATAATGGGTAAACCTTGTTATCAGTTGTCATGCATTCATGACATCTTCTTATACATGCTATGACATCTTTGGAATGTAGTAATAATCCATTGTATATGAGAACTATTCATAAAGTGTAACCTATTTTTCGAATCCCAAAAGTGTACCTCACTTGAATATTTAGAATTGGTTTTGCTTAAGCAAATGGAGACTTCAATAAACTCCCTCTATATTTTATACTTAGTGTACGTTATAGTCTCCTGATTTAACTCATTCAAACTTGACACAGATATTCTGTGTTTCTGTACAAACCCGTGGTCAAGCTCTATTATAAGTTATTCAGATCCACCTCTTTGCAAAGCCAGTGCACAGCTGGAATCAGCAGCAGGTACCGACACGTGAGGTCCCGGATTTAGAAAAGGAAGGAAGCTCTTTTGCCCACGTCAGTATTCTATGTGTTGGTGTTGATTCAGTCCAGTTGGGTGGACGTACTTCATGAAGTGTCATGCTTGAACTAGCTCCCGTTAAAGTACAAATCCTCATGGCTTAAAAGAAACTAAAGATCTCAGCCCATCCCTCCCAAATTAAAAGGCTAAAAAAAAGAAAGCTAAGTGTATGGTGTTGTGGTTTTATATTTTGAATAGTTTTTAATATTTTTATAAAGAAATTCTCACCACAGCTTCTTATCTGAGCATGTGTGTCTATCTCCGGTGTGTGTCATGTTGTGCACATGAAATGCTCATCGATCACTCACATGTGCCAACGGTCTGCCGGGGTGCAAGGGATGACACATTTCTATATAAAGATGGCATTTATTTACAAAGGGCACTGCACTGTCATCAATGCGAAGGGGGGGAGTGCCATAGCAACACCTTCATCCATTCACATTTCCACCGTTCTTCCTAAAAGTGATGGCCACGTTCAGAATTTGTATTCATTTACTTGGCAACGCCCCCATTTTTGTTCCTCACAACGGTTGTGTTGCTGATGTTGCATAATTGAGATGGAAGACTCTTTCTTTCACAGTTCTACCGACTGTTTTCTTCTCAGTCTATTTTGTCCCCCCGTTTCTGACTTCCTATATCGGCGTTCTGGTAGGAGCTATGTGGGTTTGGTCACTTATTATTATTAGATAATACATTTTTGCACTGATGGGAATACAAAAGTACCCAATTCATGATGATGATGTTGTCGTCGTCGCTGTCCTTGAACACAAGTTGTTCCATGTTTCCGTCGTCCGCTGAGGATTAAACATGATGAGGCTAGAGTTTCTGTTATGCAGGCTGCACTTTAATTTTCCACACAAACTCATTGTATCCTTCTGAGATTACTCATGTTTGGCACAGCTGGTTTACTTATTTATTTATTTTCCCTCCGGTCCCTTAGTATATTGATGGACAACGTGACACTTGAAATGGTGGGACAAGCTTCAGCTTTTCAAGAGCTTTATTTTTTTTAAAACAAAATTAGAGGTGGATTGCGTCCCAGTAGGTTATAATGGAGTCATGCCAAAATCTGCTCGCTGAGGCAAAGCAAACATTCTTAAAACAAATGATGCTACAGCTGTAAAGGCAGACTTTATTTCAAGCCTGACATTGCCTAGTATTATGTAATGAAACTTTGATACTTCAGCTTTGAGATCTATTACAAAATAGTCATAAAATTCCCCAGACTTTATAAACAGATGTAGAATGTGATTTTGTTTTTTGTTTTTCAGTGAGAGTTGTAGAGCTTTAATATTCTATTTCTTGTGCTAGTGGTTGTTTACAAGTAGCAGACGTGAAATCGGCTTGTTGCGCATCTCTTCACCTAAAAAAATGAGCCCCTCATGTGTGAGCCGGCAGCTACGGCACAAACAAATTGGTTATAAGTGATCCCATCAGGGCATATATGAGGGTCGTAATAAGATTGACCTACTTTCCTCCAGAAAAAAAAGCATGTATTCTGTTTCTTCCTCACAATATATATATGTGCAGTCAAGGTGACCCTGTCCTCCTGGGGGAGCTCCCTGCCGGTGTAATGATATTATTTTCCCCTAAACATTCTATACTCTGACTGTTTCATGGCTGCTATTGTGTTCTTTGCTCTGAGAAAACCCTTAATCGCGTCACATCCACACGTCTGAGGTCGGGATTTTCAACTGACTGAACTTATTGATGTATTTCATTGTAATTTTGAGCCAACTAAATGACTTAACAGTACGAGGCAAATACGGGAGTAATCTTCATTCCTTCATCATGATTATTGACAGTCTTGATTTTTTATGGTTGAACTTCTGCTTGGTTCATTCATGTTTTTGGTGCTCAGAACATCTTTTCACTTGTGGGTACACTTTGGTGTAACAATTAGAGCTTCTCTTCCTGTGACTCATCCTCTCCCTGTTGGCTCAGAACATACCCAACAGTCCACTTCAATTGTGCTACTGAGCCCCTCTTTGCTGGAGAGCTTGTGAATTGTTGCAGGAAGTCCGCTTGTTGAAGCGGCACAGAAACAGGTTGTTGCTCTTCAGATCAATGTTCTCTCCCATTCCACATTTCAACAAGCTTGTTTTGCATTGAATCCCCTGCAGAGCATGGAAGTTGGACAACTACATAGATAGTTGCAAATCCACATTGAGGTTTTTAATCTTAGCGGATGAATTAAATCTGTTTCCCAATATCCCTAAAGGCGTGTGGTTTTTCTTTTGCTTGTTTCTGATTGATTCCCATTTTGATTCGCTATTTTTGTGCATGTGCTCTGCAGGTCTTGTTGGACACATAGTCTTTAAGGACTCAAAAGTCATTATGCTGTCAGATATGAATTAGAAATATTCTGAGAATCGGCCTGATCGCTCTGTTGCTGTCAGAAATGTTTCTCAGGAACTCATTGAACCTTTTTGAGTGGATGAATTAATTCCTCTTAATTGTCGCTTTTAGGGTTTTGAAAAATCCCTGTTCTGACTTGTATTCAAATTTCATTGTCTTGTGTTTCCTCTCAGGTATAACTCGGATCGTGCAGGTGGATTTAGACCTGAAATACAGGACCAACATCAAACACCTCTTCCAAGAATTTGACCACTTCACTCCAGGCGCTGTCATCGGCATTGCCAGAGAGATGCAGCCTGTTTACAGGTGAGCTGAGTTGTAGCATTGTCTCTAGTTGTTATTTGAGGATGATAGAAATATGTCATAAAATAACTTTTAAGCGCTTCAGAGAACAGATTGGAGGGGAGAAAAGATGAAGGGGTAAAAATAAACTTCTTTGATATACATTGGAAATGAATGAACAGACTAGTTTGATCTATTCTTTCTGTTAAATGTTGACATTTAAAACAGTCACACTTGTTGAAGGCAGACAGCTCTCTTGACCTCCTGGCGGTAGCAGCGCATTTCTCTCACCAGAGTGCATCGTGTTCCCAACATAATTATGATGCATCTCCACTGTTATTTGTCAAAGATTCAGGTCACATGCAGAAAATCTATGCTGGCAAGTCTGCAAAGAGTATTGAAGAAAAGTAGTATCATTATAGTGCTAAAATGTCCCCTGCTGGCTATTCTGGAGTGAGCACGTAGTCAGGTGGTTTCTTTCAGCGGCACCAAATGTGATATTCTTTCAATAATTTTGTCATAGATTCACGTTTATTTCAGTCAGAAACGGAAAGCCAACTGTGCCTGTCTTGTTAAATTGCAAGGACTTGGTATTCCTTGTTGTGTTTTGAAGGAGGAGGGCTGCATTTGTTTTAAAAATACTGTGTAATGTCTCCTCTGTGTCATTGTAATGCTGCTGGCCACTCTGGTGCTTGTTGTTGTTCTGGCTTCCTGACACTTGGTTTTCACTGCTGGCACCGGTGTGTCGAATCAAATCTGTCGTCACCGATTCTCAGTGTTTCTCTGGTCAGCACTGGACAGGAAGAGATCTCAAAAACAGTCCCTTTGTAATCGGAACCATCAGCGCAGTGAAATAAACCTGTTGGTCGAAATTGTTAGAGTAAAAGTATTGTCTCTTGTTCTTGGGTACTTATTTTACTTCATCAGCCCAGGAGTTTTAGCCACATTCCTGAAACAGATTTGTTTTCCCCTTTGCTCTATAAAGGAAATTTGAAAGTGCTGACAGCGTTTTTTTTTGCGTCACTCCAACTTGTGATCAGGCAGAGTCGAGAGGGTTTCTCCTGTTCTCCTGCTGTTATTTAAGAATATCGACATTGATATTTGCTTCAAACTGGATCTCAGCAGGTGAATTTTTACAACTACGACAACCATCTCAAGCATCCAGTGTTGGAGCTTTTGGATGGTGGTCTCTAAGGTCTCGGATCCCTTGATGCTCTACGGCGTAAGAGAGAAGCCCTCTGCCCTAAAATCTTTGTTCTTGAAAAACCATTCCAAAGTTTGGATTTACAAAATGCCCGTAATTCACTCTTCCAAATCCAATGAATTTTTACATTCCTGCAAGTGACTGATCTGGAAGAAAAGAGGAAGGTCCTGCATATTTACATCGATAAAAGGCTGTCCTTAGTCAGAGTGTCACAGTTGTGTGACCCAACTTGAACGCTTTAAAAATGATTGTACAACTGTGTGATTCATAGTTACATAGTTGGGTTGTTACTCTCGGCAGTGAGAGGCAAACCATGGCTGGTGATGGAATGAGGATAATTGAATAATGGATTGAAACAAGGGGTGATGGATTGAATAATATTTTTAATCATGCGACAACCATGTTAGAATAATGGCTAATAAGCTGTAATTAAAGTTGGGAGAATTTGTCGAGCCGTCATCATCGTATTCTCAAGGGTGTGTTTACTTGTTTTTGTCGCCCTGGTGGTAATGAACCAGAGCTTTCACACTATTCTCAGTGTTCCGTGACTCCAGACTGCCCTGTGCTGCTGTGTTATGCAGCCAATAAAACCAGGACACTGTTGTTTGATCTCTTGGTTCAAAATGTTCTGGTCACCTGTTGATTTTTTTTTTTTATCCTTTCAAATGGGCAGGGGCTCCTTCACCTGCAACGTTGTCCTTTTTCAGATGTCTTCATGTCCATTGTCGTGATTAGGGCAGTTTGCTCCACTCAGGCTCCTATTTATTTTCCGTGTTCTTTCAATGGCCCTGATCTTTGCCAACGTGACTCAGAGCACGAAGACCCAGAGTCTTTTAAAATCGACAAGTGCTCCGCTGCTCCTGCGGTTTTCCAAATCCCAAGCCAGCGGATTGAAATGGTTCCGGATGAGCTCCAGCTGCTGAGTGCTGAACGTGATATCAAAGCTTCCATGAGAAACAAACATGCTCCCGGTGGATTTGTTTCATTTCCACTGAAAAAACAACAAGTACATTTCCAGTCCCTCACTGTTTCAAAATAGTCATTTGAATAAATCGAGCAAAACATTACTATATTTTTTACTTATTCATATTTACTTTGATAAAGATGCTTCATTTTCATAGGTGTCTTTAAATTTGCAGCATTTACTTTCCACCATTTTTTCCCCTTTTTGTTCAGCCTTAAAACACTCTAATACAATCTGATGGCTGCTTTCTCTGTCTTTCACCAAGATTCACCAACAGCCTGCTGAGTTGGCGCTAACCTCTGGCAAAGCTTCTTTCTTAAAACAAATGGTCCACTATTTTCCTGTCAGCCACTGTTTTCACTTATTTTCAGTTAGACAAGAGGTTCTGCTTTGTATTCAAAACATGCAACAGACCAACTGCATCCAGTGTTTGACATTCCCTCTAAGTAGGAGGGCTGATGATGGAGTTGTTTTCTTAAATTCAAGTGTTTGTGTAACGCAGCCCAAGAGGCAACGTCAGGGCTGTGGGGCCACACAGGCCTGGGACTTTTAATTATATTTTGCACCAAACCTGTCCCTGAAGCACTGCAGTTTAGCACTTGCTAGCTCTGTTTTACCAATTGTGAAGTTGCAGGGAGTAGAGGTTGTATTTGGGGTCATACAGAGGGATGGATAATGATTAAAAGAGGCGGGGAGGAGACGGATGGAGACGACTGTCAGGTGTGATCTGTGACTGGAGAGTGGCTGCGAGGGTGAAAGGGAAGCTCGATGGTGGTTTAAAACACGTTGGAAACAGTTTAGAAAGGTTTGGAGACACACTTAGGGAGGCCAGACTGAGATGGTTTAGACACGAGGGGAGGAGATGTTAGGAGTGGAAATACAGGGCGAGTAAGTAGCAGTAGGATGCAAATAACAGATAATGGTGGAGGAGACTGACTTGCATGACCGAAAGACAAGGAAGGAGAAGTTTACAAATTCGTTCAACTTTGTTTGTTAATGTATTCTCTTCCTCACACACAGACACACATTCTGGCAGTACCGTAAGGAAAACCCTCAGAGCAAAGTGGGGGACCCTCCTCCTGAGGGCCAGCCCGGCTTCAACAGTGGGGTTATGTTGCTGGACTTGGGTGCAATGAGGGCATCGGCTCTCTACAATGAGCTTCTCAAGCCGAGCAACGTGGCCAAACTGGCCGACCAGTACCGCTTCCGGGGCCACCTTGGGGACCAGGACTTCTTCACCATGATTGGCATGGAGCACCCCGAGTTGTTTTACTCTCTTGCGTGCGGGTGGAACCGACAGCTTTGCACCTGGTGGAGGGACCACGGCTACGGGGACGTTTTCCAGTTGTATTACAGGTGTGACGGACCTGTTTACGTCTACCACGGGAACTGTAACAGCCAGATACCGGACGATTGATGGACACAACCAAATAAATTAATAATGGCTACTTTTGCATCTTCCAGTGGCCTAAAAAGTGAATAATTGTATTTCACATTTCCAAAAGAGAGAACCAAGCTTTGGATTGATCAAATTGTTTGATTTGCGGATCATGTTTTG
Organism: Synchiropus splendidus; assembly: GCF_027744825.2. Taxonomy (NCBI): domain Eukaryota; kingdom Metazoa; phylum Chordata; class Actinopteri; order Syngnathiformes; family Callionymidae; genus Synchiropus; species Synchiropus splendidus. The sequence continues at coordinate 10,808,311 of NC_071334.1, read as the reverse complement.
CACTTTGTAGTGCGTTTAGAGTTTTGCTGGATGATGCTTTTCCATGGCTGCTACTCAAAAAGAAGCGGAAGGATATTCTTGTGTTGTGGCTCCGCCTGATGTTCAGGAGGGCTTTATGATGATGGACTAAGAAGATTTAAGTTACCATTCTTTCAGTGTTTATTGCTACTAGAAGGGAAGAAGTTTGTATACGTTTATATACTGTTTACAAAAACGTGTGCCGTCAGGTGCTTGAGTCAGTAGTGTGACACACTCGGAATGGTTTAAGGCTGTTTTTGTCTGTCATCATCCCACACACTGCTTATCAAACTGCCGATATTTTGGTTCCTGCTTCCTAAAATTAAATCCACATTTCCATTTTCTCCCAGATTAGATCAACCTATTTGCCACTTGTTGCTTTCCCTCTGTCCGTCGATCGTCTGATGTCAAGCAGCCTTTTTTGAAGCGATGACTTTCCATTAGCGTGACGTTGACCAACTGACCTACTTTTGCTCTCTCTGGCTCTGTGGACTGACAGACGCAGAGAAAAATCAACACTCAATATTTATCAGCCAGGAAGCGCCAAAGCAGCAACCCAAGGGCCAGAACAATCCATGCAGTCATAACAATGCTGCTCGAGTGGAAGTGCGGATAAAATACAAAACAATTTTGATGAGCCATGTCAGTGACGGGGTTCGCTCCAGAATGTCTGTTTAAAAACCACGGTGGCACTTTATTTAAACCAAATATGGACCTTTGTTTTTCATCTGTGTTTATTTGTCAGTAGAGAGGCATCACATGAATGATGAGTTTGTTTCCAAAGCAGAGGGACATCCATGCTGTCGAGGATGCAGTTCTGACGGAAACTTGAAAGGCTTGATCTGAGGTTAGGAAAGGTGGGTTCTGTGCACTTGTGTCTAGATTACATTTGAAATATCGAAGGATCTTATTTCTGATGAATTTAACTATGATCTTCACAGACTGATTTGTTTTTTTTTAAACCACTATGGATGTCATGTGCTTTTTAACTTTTTACGGCTGTATTTAAACCACTGCAGAGCAAACATTCTTCATGTTACTGTCACTTTCTGTGAAGAGTGGATTCATCAAAATGAGTTTAATAAATGCTTTCTTAACATCTGTGTTTTTTTTCTTCATTTTAACACTTGTGGTTTTCTGTAAAAATCTGTTTTTAGGTGAACTGGAAGAGAAGGAAAGAGGTTTTTTTCCCAGAAACTGTCTACTTCAGTGATCTGATGGATTTATCAGGTAGTGACAGAATATTTTGCTGATGTAACCCAGATCTGCCTCTCAAACACGCAAACACACCTCGCTGGGAAGAATGGAGCATCACTCTGCTTTCAAACCTAAATGTCTTGACATTCAAAGATGCATGATCTGCAGGGAGATGAAGTTCACCGGGACTCTAATTGATTTGTAGCTGAGCTGCTTTAGTCTCTGGCTATGATGACAAATGTGCTGTGGTGTTGGTGTATTATTTGTTTTTGCCAAGTCAAAATTGACGTCCCACTCCCTCTTCAAAGTCCCACTGTATGCAAATGTGTCTCCAGTTGGACTCATGAATATTAGTCTGGCTTGTAATCGGATAAATAGATGCAGAATAAATGTTGTCACATGTAGTTATAGATAAAACAAAAAAATAAATAAATAAAATAAAAAAATATGATTTATGATTATGTCATTCAGTCGTGTTGGCCAGCTTGATGAAGTGAATCTAAAATGAGAAAAGAAAATTATATTTGCAAAAAATATTAATCTTCCATCACAGTGTGCATACGTCACCATGTGAAGAGTCCATGAAACACACCAACATAAATGTAAAGCTGTTGTCCAAGCTGATGAGAGATGGAATCCTTCCAGTGGAAGTGAGTTGTCTCTGTCGTGGTAGGCTCAGGTTGTTTCAACAAATCGCTCTTCTTGGGATACTCCTTTTGATTCATACCCATTTTTTTACCCAAGAGGCCCCTTGTCTCTTCAAGCTCAGTGATACCAATTGTTGCAAGATAATTCAATTTTGAGGGAGAGCACATCTTGAATACTAAAATGATTCATCTTTTTAGTTGTAATGATGCTGAGAGAACAACTAACATGCCATGAACTGTTTCCCCTTCACTTGAGAGAAGCAAAAATACACCATCATAGTGTCAACATGGCAGTTCCTTCTGAAATGTTTGTCCTTCACAAGAAGCAATGTTCTTATTTTCAGTGCAACTTAGCACTGAAGGTAGCTGAATCACTGCATATCTAATCTGGACCGGCATGAGTCAGTAGTCATAAAGACCTCTTAGTAAGTAATAATTTTTTTTGTCAAATATTTCCCTGTTCAACCCTATAATTGCCCATGACCGTTCACAGTTCACATCTTGTCAGATTTTTGTGTTCACTTTGACCTTATTATTCTGTAACTGCCCATTCAGATTACGAAAGAAAATGAAAAGAAAATAATTGGAGTAGACAATCGATTTTTCACTACAGTTCACACAAAATGCTAGCTTTTATATAACATCTACAGTGAGCACTGATACCATGTTGCTGCTGTCACTTTGGAGTGGTACAAAGTAAGTATGAGATCAGCTGGGTACAGCGGATGCGTCATGAACCGCAGGGGTGGCGTCGCCCAACAGAGAGCAGGCAGCCAGATATATGACCAGACGAGATTGACTGTCTCAAGAGCATATTGCTGTCATTCATATGCGGGATATGTAATAACAAAACCTTCATAGAGACAAGCTGACCCACATTATCTAAAGTACCCTCTCAGTGGATTTGGGTCTCTGTGAGATCCTATTTCAAAGTCGACAGGGAGAAATGTATCTGCCAAGATGTGACATAAATTCAATGTTTACATGTCAGACAGTGAACTTCCTTCAACTGTGTTGTGGCACCTACTCTGAACTGTTGGTAGGTTATTTGACACCAGAAAATGTTTAACCTACTTATCCAGACAAAATAAGTGGTTCCCTCCTGGCTTCTGTTTTCATCCACCTCCGTACAACCTCAGTAAGGAGGCCCAGGCTTTGTCTCCCCAATACCCTCCTGGGGAATTGGTGTGTTTCCACTGGTCTGTCTCTGGTAGTTACCCTTATAAGGAGTGACAATATGAGTCCAACAGTAGCCTTTTTGAAGCCATTTTTTTGGAAAATGTGGACCAAAGAGGAGGTGCAGAAAAAAAGTAGTTTTTTTTTTTTTTTTAATCGAGTTGTGCATCTGAAAGTAACACGCCAGCCACTCATTGTGGTGGATGCTTTACCTTCTTCTCTGAAATTGATGCTGAAGATCTTGAGCTGTATCTACAGGAGCTTTCTCTTGTGACGCCATCGAGGCATGTCTCCAATTCATTTGAATTCAATTTCACACTTATCTAGTCCTCAGCTTCTCAGACAGCATATGGTAATTTCATACTGCATATTTATGCGTAGATGCATAGCCATAGCTCTGAGTCATTAACGTTAACATTTCAATGGAAATATTCCAAGTGATTGTCTGGCAATTCACATTTCTCTCGATCTGCTATCATTCATACTCGTACTGAAATAAGCCACTTGACAAGAGTTTATTTCATTTTCCATCTGATAGAATGCATTGCCTGGTTGTGAGCTTAACTGGTGGTGGAGGAGAACTACATCTAGGTGCCTTGGGTTCCCTTCAAACACCTGGGGTCTGTATTCACAAGTGCTGACTGAAGGCTGAACCCTGGCTGCTTGTTTCTGAGATCGTACTTCATTATTGTGTGGAGTTACCAGCCGGTCTGCTCTAAATATAAATGTCTCCCTATTTTTTTCTTACTCAGCTAAACTCCCCTCAGAACACAGACGGACTCAGCATGATCAGATCTGAGCGCGCTCAAGACAAGAGACGGAAATATCCCGGCGTGTGATGAAGGGCTGAAGTGAGGATGAGCCGTTATATCAGACCATCCTGACAGACAGCGGAGCGCACAAGTAGGTCAGTGTGCTACATGCAACAGGATAGCAGAGCTGACGCGGCAGCTGTGTCACTAAAACGCTGACACACTTCATGACCTGAAGCTCAGAGGTCACATGCTGGAGACCCCTCCATGGGCGCTTCTCGGGGATCTTCCACAGAAGCATACGTTTACTGACAGATGAAAGCGGAACCATTCCCTCATTTAAAATCAACGAATTATTCACTGGAGGCTGCAGAGTGGTGCAAGTGGAGACCTTTTCCAACGTCATGGCTGACAGCAGCTGCTGTGCTGCTGGATTTCACCTGCATTTATTCACAGCCGTGTGCTGCGGCCCAGAACACAAAGAACCTGTACGACTGGTACACTGGTACTGGTGTCTGCCAAGTATGAAGTCCATTTTAAACTGTTCAATCCTACTAGTCCGTCAGATGGGTTTATTTTAACTTATCCTGCTCATCACCAAACTTCTCCGCACGACCTCTCTGATTCAGAAATGACTCATCTTACCCTTCCTAGTGACATCTTTTGAAATTCGGAGGATCTTCTACGCCACTTCTAACTCTGCATCTTGTCTTGTGTCTAGTCTAAACCATGCATCATGGCAGGTCTCACAACTGTCCCAGAAAGTCTCCACTTCCCACATTCTGTTCCACCTTGTCTGCACTCTCTTCTTCACCTCCCGAGATCTCTGTCGATTGTTTTGGACAGTTGAACCCAAGTTGCTGTTCATGTTGTTAGGGACAGAAAATTGTTGAATATGTGTGTATGTGCTTGTATAGCTATCCTTGTGGGGACTAATTCTTGGAAACACACCTACTTGTAAGGACAATTTCATTGTGGGTTCTCACAGGTCTCAATTTGAGGATGAAAACGTCAATATAACACAGCCATTATAAATGGTATAGAGCCCCGGTCAATGTTAGATATTTATTTTGGATGGTTATGGTGAGAGGCTGTGGGAAGCGTCACAGCAATGAAAGGTCTCCACGAGGACTGAGATTCAGGCGTGTGTGTGAGTCATTTTATGGTCCGGTCTGTTGGAGTCTATCTCCTGCTCTGTACAGTAGTTTGCCTACCCATGGTGTGTCTGAATGTTTCATGGGCTGTTGTGCTGGAGGTTACGTTATCATGACGGTATCATGCTCATTTATTATTGTGCATGTTGTTGTCATATGAGTGTATGTACCATGATCACCGTCACCTTCGTCGATCTATCTATCTATCTATCTATCTATCTATCTATCTATCTATCTGTCTGTCTGTCTGTCTGTCTGTCTCTCTCACTATGTCTGTCTGTCTGTCTATCTATCTATCTATCTATCTATCTGTCTGTCTATCTGTCTATCTATCTACCTGTCTGTCTGTCTGTCTATCTATCTATCTATCTATCTATCTATCTATCTATCTATCTCTCTGTCTGTCTGTCTGCCTGTCTGTCTATCTATCTATCTATCTATCTGTCTGTCTGTCTGTCTGTCTCTCTGTCTGTCTATCTATCTGTCTGTCTATCTGTCTGCCTGTCTGTCTCTCTGTCTGTCCGTCCGTCTGTCTGCCTATCTCACTTTGGTCGAGGACTTGGTCTCTGCCCTCTTTGATCTTGACTGGTCCACGGGTAGATGGTCAACACTTCTTCCACCTTGACTCTCACACTATTTTTTGCAGCCTCTAAAATGAACACTAATCTCAGTCACAAATTTAGTGCTTATACATGAGGTACGACAATTTCATAATCACCAAAAGCTGCTTCATGAATTGTTCTTGGTTGGAAACACAAATTGTCTCCATCAGCCCAGTGCACTCACACTAATGGAAAAACCTCAAAATAAACCTCATCCTCACGTGGAAAAGGTGGTTTTTTTCATTTTTTTGGGCAGCAAAAAAAGGAGAATTATTTTTTGACCCACATACGTTCCCAAGCAATGTGCCAGTGCCCCCACTGTTCCAATCTCTCTTCTCCCTCTCGCTTCCAGTTCATTCTCTTTCAAGCGGCCTGCGACGTGAAAAGAGGGAGGTTAATGAAAATTACAGCAAAGCACTTTGGAGAACAGTGTGACAGCAACACGAATTTAATGGCTTTAAAAGTTCTGCCATTTCAACAGCGGTACATCCAGTACCTGTGGCAGTACATTGGAATGAACCCAAATGTGCCTGGGCCTGGTGGCGCTGGTGGCGCAGGAATGTTGTTTTGCCAAACTGATCAGTCAGTGTGATGTTGCAGCCGCAGCAGCAGCTTCCTCACACAGATGATTTAAGTGGGTCAGTAGGACTGGAGTGACTCAGACCAGTCCCTGACCACTTTCACATTTTGACAACAGACGCTGCCCTTGTGCGACTAATGAAAAGCTGCTCACGTTTGCCAGCTGAATTTTGATGAGAGTGATGACGTCTGTGCTCATGTCAGGCTAATTTGGTGTCAGCCTGTCATGTGCCAGTTTTCACGTTTGACTCTCAAGAGTTTCTTTGTACCTGCAGCTGCTGCTGCACCTTCAAGACTGATATTGGATTTTAGAGCCAAGGCTCACACCTGTGTCCCAAAGATGCGCCAGATCACATGTAAGACAAGACGTTTGCCTCGACACCTTAAAATCTTCTCATTTTTTTTACATCGACTTAAGGGATTGTTTTAGATTCATCTGGTACAAATGTCGCCCCTGAGCCTTAGACAACATTAGACAAAATTCACATGTAGTTTTCACTGGTTTTGCCTATATCTGGAGTATAGAACCTAATCCATTCATTATTAAATATTGAATAAAAACAACTTTAAGTTGTATAAATGATGGCCAAATGTTGCAATAAAACATTTTTAGCAGCCAATGATCAATGAACAGTTTAAAATACGGACAGTTCAAAATGAGACAGGTAAAAAGAAAACTTTCATTTTTACACCAGTGGTAGACCGATTTTAGCCTAGAGGTCTATGGACCATTGGATGTCTATTAGACAAAAACAAAGAATGCTCATATATGTGGGGTGCTCTGACAGCAAGGTCACAAGTTCAGTCCCAGTGTGTGGAAACGTGGAGTGTTTCTGTGAGGTGTTTAATCAGAAAAACTTTATTAATCCCGGAGGAAATTTTGTCTGTAACTTAACATGCTCCGTAAACAACAAAAATATAAGTATAAAATGTAAAATATAAAATGCAGAATACAAAATACTCTTTTTAACAGGCGGTGAAGCAAAGAGGAAAAGAACATAAAGACGGACATGGAAGCGGGCTGTTTAATGTGCAAAAAATAAAAACATGGCAAAAAATCTTTCACAATTTTACAGGGATGAATTGTACAGTTTTATTGCCACAGGAAGAAAGGACCTCCTGTGGTGCTCAGTCTTTGAGATGGTTAGCCTCAGTCTATTGATCTGTGTGCTTCTGTGTTGGACCAGGAGCTGATGGAGGGGGTGGGTGATGTTGTTCAGGATGTGCCGCAGTTTCAGGAGAATCCATCTCTTCATAACTGTCTATAAGTTCTCACAATCCTTATGGGGGTTTCCTTCAAAGCAACATTGTCCACTGATGCGTGAGAGGAGTGTCGTCCGAGTCAGAGTGTCTATTTTACTCATGATACCTCCTTCTATATGCTCTAGAAATCTGCTGCTCTTGGATGAAAGTGTTAGCAAACAGGCTGTAAATGAAGTCATTGTGTTTGCCGATGACAGTGCTCTTTGTCGAGCAGTTAGCAGAACCAATCATAATGTATGGAGAATGGAGTGACTTTGGAAAGAGACAACAATTGAATTATAAATAAGTAAGAAACATATGGATAGATTTTTGGTTTATTAGATTAGTTTTTAATTTTAATGGATATATTTGGGTACAATGGTCTTATTATTATTATTTGCAACATTCATGCTTGAGATTAATTCTAACTGAATGAACAATGAAGTTCGCACACTTGCAAGGTAATAATGAATTCTTTGACGTTCACTCAAAATAAAAAGAAACCGTAAAGGCGACAGTAATCATTGTGTCCTTCATCTATTTTAATGCTTCCAAATCAAAACTGTAGATTAACAATCCTCGATTGAAGGAAGGGCTCATTCAGAAACATCTCTGACAAACACTGCACCAAACGTGTCTCTAATGCTTTTTGGAAAAACAATTCTCACCCTCAATGGCTGTCATTGGAACAATGGCCCAGAAATCCCTGGTTTATTTTTTTTATTTTTCAACAACATGCACAGTTGATGTGATGCCAATGTGCTTCTGGGACGCCTCTAAGCCACGTCCCCCTCACTGAGCAGGCTTGTGATTGGCTCACAGTTTCCACACCTGGAATGCTTTTCATCAGGGCACAGGTCCATTTTTCATATATGTATTTTCTTATATAAACTGCACCTTTAAACATGGCGCTAAACATGTGTCATGTTAGGCAAAAGTATATTTTGCATCCGTTATACTGACACACATTCTCTAAATTAGTGACCTATATTCTCACGCCTTCATTACTCACTTCCATCAGTCTTACGTCCCCCGCTGTCTCGCTGCGGCTTGGTGTTCCCTTTTTATCCTCAGCACCTTTTTTTCTTTTTTTCAGAACTTCTTGTGACTTTCAAATTAGACGTTCTCCTTAATGTCAGTAGAAGAAACACATTCTCTCCTTCACATTTGTCAGATGACTCATGGTGGTGCTGATCCACTGCGAACCAGGCGTTCGCTGTGTATGACCAGTATGTTGAGCGTTTCCTCTTCCTCCTCTCCTCCTCATCCTCCTCCTCCATAATGAGTCTCCAGCTCGTAGATCTGTGAAAGGAAAGCTACTGTTGATGTGGATAATGACTCCCGCATATGCTCCACATTATCTTCCGTGACCTTGATAAGGCATGGTACCGTTGCACGTGTACAGCTTCATGACGTCTCAGTCGCAGCACGGGAAAGCGGCGCTACAATAAAGAAAATAAGCTTGAAATGAAATTCATCTAATTGTTGCTAAGACCTAAAAAGTCTGTGGTCCATTCAGACGTTTTTTTTTTTTCTCCCCAGATCTGTTTGAGCTGCAGCCTCGACATAGATTCATCTAAATGGGTCTCTTTTTGTCATATCTGCCACCATTTCCTCACTTTTATTTTTGCTTCTCTTTTTCACAGTGGCTGCTGCGCGGAGGTGGATTGATGTGTCTTTGTGCAGCAGGTGATCCATCCGACCATATCATATCGTCCCACCAGGAGGCCACAGAAGCAGCCATGACACGAGTAGGTGGGTTGATGATCAGACACATCTAGACTGTTTCGCCTGCTGGTCATCTTTGTTCCGGTCCTATAAAAGCCTGCCCGATTAGACTGGGTCCAGCACATCCAAATACGTGTTTGGAAACATTTCGACCCTCCACTTTCCTCTAACGGAGAGAAAAAGAAGAGGCGATGACAATAAAAAGGAGGGGTTCGGGTTCGTATCCAGAGCTCAGCCAGGGAGGAAGTGATTCACTTGCTGGGGTTAAAAAGGATTTCTTGTGTGATGATGCTGGAGGGAGAGAATTTGGAAAAATAAACCATTAAATGTCACTTTCCAGGGGCACCTGGTCAAAGAAATAGAAAAAGAGAGTCAAACTGCTAGGTCAAAAGCCGATCATTAACACATCTTTGGTGACACTGACCTCATGTCCCAACACAAATGAGCAGGGTTGGTAGTGAAGTCATATGACGCCATTATGAAGTCGGAGTGATGACTGTTTTCAGCAGGAATGTGACCACTTATCATGTGATTCTCATTGTAAATGAAGGAAATGTACATACAATCTTCAGAAAACAGTTCCACTCCTTGTTTTTACTGACAGACTGTGAACTCATCTCTATATCAGGCTGGGTCAGAGTGAACATGGCTTTTAGAAGCTGCGGTTCCTCCTGACAACTGCATAGCCAGGGAGCTACACTGGAGGACTTTGACAGCGCTGTGGTGTGTTTTGGACTCCATGGATCAATTTTGTCCCGTAAAAGTTCAATAAGGGACACTTGATTTGCACATACTGTTTGAGATCTTCTCACTACCATGTGGTTCACATACGTGTATCTGAACCACTTCGACAGGTTTAGTTTGCTGCGGTCACAGCTACACGCTCCTGACTGCAAGCTGCAACAGGAAGTTTACTTTTATGCTGACTTTGCAAACCAGAGCTCAGGTGGAATGGGGAAAGCACTGGAAGATGCTATCTTGACTGGAATGTTTGCTCAGATGCTTCTGGTTTTGTTACAGCAGTAGTTTCTTCAGGGAATCTGTGTCAGTCAGTGGACAGATTCGACCTCCCCGTCGGCTGATGGTGTCACTGCGATGGCTTGTGTTTGATGGATGAAGCTGCACTAAGTTTGTCAAAAACATTGACATATCAACTACTGACTTTTTAAAGAAATAGCTCCTTCTGTCTTGCATTTTTGTGGGAACATTTGGAACTGACTCGACTTGGAACTTGCCTCACCACACCATGTTCTTCACAAGTCAAGGATTTGGGTTGTCTCAGAACAAGTTAGAAAAGTTGTCACACTTTTTTTTTTATTATTTAAATACTAAATTGGGTGTAATAACCACCTCAGAAATGCAATCTGGAATGAACCAGAAGGTTCACTTCTCAAAGCTCACTTTTAACAGATGTCGTACAGCAGAATAAATCTGCAGCAGATAATGATGTGAAAAAAAAAATCAGTTCAACAGAAAAGGATATGTTCTTGAATAATGTTTTGCTTGTTACAACGTGTCACCTGGCCAACCAGTCCCTCTGTCTCTTGTCATTCCAGACCCTCCATCCACACCACGCTGGCAGTGTGTGTGAAGGAATTAAATCATCTCATCTCATACTTATATGAGATATTATATCACTTATACTCAAATCAAGCGACTGAAGAGGATCTGTCTTGTTCTCTTGATCAGCATTAGTGCTGCGACTGTTATACAATGTAGGTCAAACTCCTGACGCTGATCTGAGTGTGGGATTTTGACCGTGTTCACACGCTCAGTGTATGTTGAAGGAGAGTCTTTTTTAACTTTGGTAAACAAATACAAGTGCATGAATATTCCAAAGCATGCTGAGCGAGAGAGGAAGAGGGAGAAGAAGCCGCAGCCTGTTGCCCATCTCAAAGAGTTCTGGTTTGAAAACTTTGAAGAGTTTATTTGGGTTTTTCTCCAGACTCCTAGGGAGGAATATTAACCACTTTTGCCAATTATTTTTCATTTACTCCTTTCCAACTTAGCTCCATCTCCATGGTAAACCAATATCTGATCTTATTATTCATGCGTGTGCTGAAAATCACGAATAATATTTTGGACCTGACGGTACATTAACCTTTTATTAGATTTAAATATATGTATAGATAAAAACCTCTGCTAAACTTTGCACCACTTCATCAGGCCTGGCAGTCTCCAGAGATGACTGTGTTCCCATCGCAGTCTGAAAAGGCTCATGCAAACATCTTGAGCATGATTTATTACTCACCAAGCTGAGAAATACTTCTCTTCTGACATCAGTGCATGCTGTGCTATTTGCACAACAGCTTTACCTCAGAAAAATAGCCTGAATAGCAGAATCAAAATGGTCTTCCTCTGAACACTGAGATTTATTAGAAAAGAAGCTGGAGGGGAAAAACTACTCTCACAGGCCCAGGCATATCAACTACAAGCTACAGTTCAGCTTGTGTTTAGCATTCTGATTGTTCCTTAAACTGTGTTGATTCAATTATCCCTGTAGTCAAGTGAGAATTACATTTGTGTCAGCTACTTTTTCTCTTTATTTTGAAGAAAAAATTGTATAAATATAAAAAATTGAATACAGATTTCACTTCAAATTTGCACTTACAAAGTGAACCTTCCAAACCAAAGAGCACAAATCCATATAGTGGGACAATGGCACCATGAATGTCTTGACTGAAATATCACCAGGGGAATCAGTCAGATCTATTTGATCTGTAGTACTTTCTGATACTTATATTACAGTTTACTTCTCTGCTGATACATGTAAAATTAAATGTATTGGTCCAGATGATTTTGGATGCAGCACTTGATGGATGAGACCTGGCAAAGAGAAGCTATTAAATGGACCACTGATTCGGTGGTTTCCTGTTCATATATTCTTGGCCTTCTTCCCATTCTAGCAGGGATTGACATGACATGAATGTATTGTGTCTTGGTCTATATTTCTCAATTCATATGTCATAAAACATGTTGAGACCATCAGGATGTAAGGAGTAATTCCCACCATTCAGGTTCCCCTAAAAACTCTGTGAAGGCCTCCGCAGCTGTCCCTTGTTTGTGCTTCACTACCCTAACGCGATGTGAATGGAGTTCCACGTGCAACCTCTTTTCCTCTGACCCGTCCTTCGACTGCTTTCATGTTAATGAGTCAAATCAGTTAAGGCCTTTCACGCTATTGAATTTAGAGACAGACTGGCTGGCAATTGGTCGATGGTGCCTAAATCCTGATCCACGGCAAGTGAATTACAAAGTGAAAATTGTAAGTTGCAGAGAGAACAGCCACATCCCTTGCTCTTTTGTGAATATCAGCATTGATTTTAACCCGTGAAATAAGAAAAAAGGACGAATATATGAAGCCAATATATATATATATAAATATATATATATATATATATATATATATATATATATATAAATATATATATATATATATATATATATATATATATATATATATATATATATATATATATATATATATATATATATATATATATATATATATATATATATATATATATATATAAATGTCCTTTCAATTCAGTTCATTCAGCAACTCATTCATTGTTGGTATATATATATATATATATATATGAAAAATGGACGACTAACTGGCTATATGAAGCCTGTTTTTATATTATATACACCTTCTTCTGTCGCTTATCCGTGGTCAGGTCTCAGAGGCAGCATTTGGAGCAAGGAAGCCCAAACTTCCCAATCCGCACAAACCTCCTCCAGCTCTTCCCGGGGGATCCCGAGGCATTCCCAGGTTCCCATGTTGTCCTTTCAATTCAGTTCATTCAGCAATTCATTCGTCGTCTGTGTCGTTTGTTTGTAGACAATGAACCAGTGCGGAGATGTCACATGAACATGCAGCCTCTGGCGTCATCCATGTCTCATGGCCACCCGTCTGATGGCCTCTTTCTCTTCTAGTGCGTCATTGGAAGCCAAGGGATGAATGCACATGAATCACAACAGACGTCCCAGCATCACAAAAAGTCCTGACTTCTAGTACAATACCGATGTGCCATTTAGGACATAACATTGCATTCAATACTAGTGCTTTTTTAGGAAAAACAAATCGGTAAAGGTTTCCCGAAATCATCGACTCAAAGGTTTTTCAAGGCTGTTCAGACCAAAGCTAATTGTTTCATTGTAATTCATGTTCCAGTGAGGCACGAAGCCAAGATCTCCAGAAGCAAACGTCTGAAAGCAGAAACAGACTTGTCACGGCTGCACGTGTCACCTCTCAGGCCGGCGCAAGTCTGATAAATGTTTATTCACGTGCTGACTTCTAACCTTGGAGTTATTACCGTCCTCCCGCATCAGAGAAGCAACAACTGTGAGGACAAAACAAACTGGACGTAATGATGGAGGCAGTGTGGTCCAGAGCCGTCGGAAATTGACTTCTTAAATCAGTGCGTCGCAGATGAAACGTGACTTGTCAACAGCGTCGGAGGTAAATAAGCAGCATTGCGAAGATAAAGATAGTCTGTTCTGGTCATTGTGGGATCACGTCTAATTGTGTGGGAAGATGAAGACGCGCATTTATCCTGAAATGGGAGATAAGGGGCTGTAAACAAACTAACTCAAGAGCCTCTTGGTCTGAGCAGTCGCTTAAATTCTTGAAATGCTTTCTTCTCTCTCCATCGTCTCGACTACAGGCCAGCTGCAACTCTCCTGTGCTCCAGCTTTAGATGTTCACGGCACCATATTTGACATATTTGACTGGTGGGTCTCAGTGATGGGCTGGCGAGGCTTCATGAAACAGTGTCCTCATTTTCAGAGGCCCACTAGATGGCACTCTCTGCTGAACAATTTCAATAAAACCTTTCATCTTTTTTTAAAACTGGAGCGCCTCCTGCTGAGCTCTGAACTTGAAGACACTGTTTCACGAAGCCTCACGAGCCCATCACTAGTCGTAGTCTGGCTGTGCTCGTGATGGCCTGATGAGGCTTCATGAGACAATATTTGTAGAGCTCAGAAGGTGGCGCTCTCAATCTAAAAACCGTATAGTTGGTGAAATCTGAAGGTTTTGGAAGATACAGTGTTATGAAGTGGGCACGACAGTGCAAGTCTATGTAAATGAAGATAAAGGTGTTGCTCCTCTGGCCTCCGGCAGTTGAGGTTCTGCTGTGTTGTTTTTTTCGACTTTAGCAAAAGATACTTGGCTTGTTGCATTTCTTCAGTTAAATTACTTATGAAACTTATGGAAACAGAAAGTGTTTGTTGTGAAAGTATATTCATTAGAAATGTATGAATTCACCATAGCTGTATTGTACATGTTTGCCCTGACAACGGAGCAGAATTTCCCATCCAGATTGTCTTGTGTGCACAACTGTCCACTTCAGGACTCCTTCTTTTCCCTCTCATCACTTTGTTATTTTCAAGTCTGGACAAAGGCACAGGCGCCGGACTGTAGAAGTCCGCCGCACTGAACATTTCCAGCTCACGCGGCACGTGCTGACAAACATTGTTGGTCGACGCCGCGGAACAAATGTCTCTGAACCTTTTTCATCTTGTGTGAGTCATTCGTTTTCTATCGAAGGATGACGGCAAGACTGCTATTCAGGTTGAGGGAAGTGAGGTCAAGGGTCATCAAGGTTGACTGAGAAGGAACTGAAAGAAAATTTTTGGATTTCTTCAGGCTCTCACAAAAATAATATAAATAAATACAGTTTTATTTCTGTATACTGTATATATATATATAAATATATAATTTTATTTATTTAGTTATTTGTCACTGTTGTTCAAATGAAAATGAATGGCAACGTTTCAAAAACTTTACCAAAGTTGGTCAAAAAACTTGTGACAAGTCCTTCCAGCAAAGTTAAGTTGAGTATTGAGCTTCCTGTACTTTCTCACAGGGTGTTTCAGTATCAGTTTCAGTGGGCAAAGCTGCATTAAAGTTAAGAACCTTGAGCTTCTTGGAAGGAAGTCCAGATAGATGTGGGGTAAAGATCAAGTTCCTATCATGAAGAAAGACTGCAGTGTGATCAGACCTGTGACGCGACAGTTCAGGATTTGGCTGAAGTGCTGGAAGGGAAATAGAATCCAGTAAAGGAATGCAACAAAGTATGAGTACATTTTGCTCTGTTTCAAGGTGTTCTCCTGTGATATGCTCCCGACAGGCCACAGTGTTCACCCCCATCTCCCGTATAGTTGTGTCAGAAGGCAAGAGAAAAGAAGAAGATTCAGAATTGTGAACTTGTGAATTGTAAACTTTGTATCGGTCGATGTACGAGCATATAGGATCTTCAACCGTCATTTCATTTCAGAACAGTATGTAGCAGTATGTGGTGTTGACCAGGAGCAAAGAGAAGCGAGAAGCTGCAATGAAATCCCTTCTCCTTTACAACCAACCCTGAAGGTTTTTAGCTTTAACACTTATTATGCTCACAAATGGCCGGACGGAGAGCTAATACGTGACCTCCGCCAGGAAATGATCGATTCCGTTAATGCTGCAGTCAGAGCTGTTCCGTCGCTCAGCGCTCTGTTTTCTCCTCATCTCTGACGTGAATAGCATCAATGGAGTATTTAGATGGTGATTTTTTTCAGATGCAAAAGGCCTAATTGTTTGGAAATTCAAGGTGTCAGAGATTGAAAAAAATAGTGGAGCGTAATGGAACTGTCAGCATTTCAGCGGTCGACAGACTTTTCATTCAAATAGCTGAAGCACTGTCGACCGTCTCCTGACCTTGTCAGAGTTACGTCGCCTTTTGTGCTGTGATTTTAGCATCAGGTTGCTCCTCCTTTGTTCACTAGTCTGTCAGGTCGTGTACTTGTAAATACTTTGGTCTTATGTTTAAATCTTGTGAAGTTTTCCAAGTTTTTATAATCTATGATCAGCAAGTTTTTTTCTTTGATTTATTTCTGTGTGGTGTTTGTATGAGCTTTATTTCTGAGAACCAATTCTTGGAAACACACCTGCTTGTGTGTGTGTGTGTGTGTGTGTGTGTGTGTGTGTGTGTGTGTGTGTGTGTGTGTGTGTGTGTGTGTGTGTGTGTGTGTGTGTGTGTGTGTGTGTGTGTGTGTGTGTGTGTTTAAACGTATCTATCCAAGTGAGAATCAATTTTAGGGAAACACTAGTGATGGGCTGATGAGACTTCATGAAACAGTGTCCCCATTTTCAGAGCACAGTAGGTGGCGCTCTCAGTTTAACAGTGTTATTAAGTTTCCTTGAAATGGTTGTTTAATCTAAAGATTTTAGAGCGGAGAGTGCCATCTAGTGGGCTCTGAAAATGAGAACGCCGTTTCATGAAGCCTCATCAGCCCATCACTAGAAAACCCCCTCCCGTGGCCCTTGGCATTTGTGGGCCCTTTTGCCACACCCCACAAGATCAAGCTCCAATATGACGGTGAAGACTTCAAAATATCTTGGTCATTATAGTCGGGTTTCAGTTGGGTTCAGAGTCCTGGTTAAGGTTAGCCATGTGTTTTGGATGGTGAGGTTTAGGGTGAGAGGCTGGGGAAAGGGTTATGGCAATGAGCGGACCCACAAAATATGATGTGACAAACCTGTGTGCGTGTCTATATGGATGCATAAAGGTGTTTGCATGTCTGAGTTGGCTTGTTTATCCTGCTTTGTGGGGACCAGTTCTTGACAAAACACTATCCTTGTGAGGACTGTATGACTTTGTGGGGACATTTGGCTGGGCCCCACAAAGTTAAGCCTCAATTTGAGGATGAAGAATTCAAAATAACTGGGTCATTATAATTGGTTTGGCCATGTGTTTTGGTTGGTTAGGTTGGTGAGAGGCTGGGGAAAGCATAAAGGCAATGAGAAACCTCACAATGTCCCCACAAGGATAGAAAAACAAACGTGTGTGGAGCACGTTCAATGGTGATGTGAGTCGCGGTCCTAAGACTAGGGGCGTCAGATCCACGATCAACACAATTTCCATGACTTAGTTCCATGTTTCACTTTGTCATTCCCCAAACTACACGTGTGGAATGTGTTTCACCTGTTATTCATTGTTGATCATCGTGAAGTACGTTCAATTCAGTGGAGTGAAGTTGAGACGCTCCAGTCTGCAGCGTCGCTCACACACACAGACCAGGGCCACGTTATTGGTGGCATGAGCCACGTAAAAATATATACGTTTCATAAATGGCGCACACATTTCTATCTACACCGCCCGATATTTTTCGAGGAGAATCATGGTAAAATGTATGAATTTTAAAAATACATGCACAGGAGACATACGCCGGACGCAAACCAGCAACCTTGTAACACACAGGCGTGCGCTTTAACCGCTATACTGCCGCTAAGTCACATGACCTGCTGTTCAGGTGAGCATTACAGCTCTCATTACGGCTCTTTTCAGCAACACAGTAAACAATGTAGCCTCTGACTGGCTTGCCACACTGTAGAATGGACCTATGTTCCATGGTCATTGAGTTGTAGCCCAAAGCACAAGATGATGGATAGAAGCTGCTGCCATAAGCACTGACCACGAGCTGTTTGGAGTCTTGAAGAAACTGGGTGAACAGTCTTCACGTACAGCAGAACCTTCTCCTCTGACTCAAGATGAAGCAATTCAGGCCAAGGCATCTAGACAAGCCAACCTACTGTGTGGGACAGGTCCAACTGTTAGAGGTTTTTTTCTGCTTTTGCCCAGATATTAGTTGTCCCCTAGATGACATGGAGGATGTTTCATGAGGGAGCAATGTCTGGACTTCTTTACTTAATCTTAGAGGAGAACAGAGGAAGAGAATGGATGAAGGATAGGAACTGTTTATACTATTAACAATTTGCTACATTGTCTTCTTTCATTCGTAAAGACTTCATGAATGCAAACCTCTTTTAAACCATGGTCAATTCTGTTGGCTTTTGAGATGCATCTCAACTTATGAACCTTTTTTATGATGTCTGTGCCCAGTAAAGCTGCGAAAAAAAAGCTTTGTGTGAAATGCATGTTTAAAAATCGATCACCCTCAAGCCTCACCTGTGTTATGTCTGTCTACTGTCCAACCAGGAAGGTTACAGCGGAGGCTGTTTCTTGCAGGTGCCACTTGGTTTTTGACCCATGTGTTCTCATTAAATGTTGATGATCAAGTGGGTGTTTATCCAGACTGCTGTGGTCTGAACCCTCCGCCTGGCTAAATGCTAAGAGGTCTGTCTGGGGGCGCAGCTTGCATCAGAGCGGCAGGATCAATTGTTCTTGGAAAATAATTAGACCGCGGGAGCCGAAGCGAAACTCCCAGCAGAGATGAAAACTCAACTGATAACTTTTATGAGATTTCAAACTTTTATATGAGCATCCTGCGGGATCTCATGACCCGGCCCGCTTTTTCCTTTATGAGGCTGAGCCTCTGTCGCGACGGAGCGTTGTCGCTCGGCCAGGAATGAATACTCATGTCAAGTCTAGCCTGGCTATGAAATGGATCCCTCCAGCCTCGCCTTATGTCACACTGCAACATTTGACTAATCGGCGGACACACTTCGACCCGGGTGAACTTGTTTTTCATACTTATGCATGTCGCATGACACCCCACATGGCCTCGGCTAATGAACAAACAAGGCTGCTACACACTCTCGATGCATCAAAATTCAAGCGGTTATGTAACTTGTTAAGTTGTTTAAGTCCATGCAAACGAATTATTCATGCTCTACAAAGCCGCATTTCATCCGACAAAGTCTTACGTAACACCTCAGCCCCAGTCGAAATCTTGTAATGGGGCCATTTGTTTGCACCTCATTTATATTGCATGTTGGAGATTCTGCTCTACCTCGGCAGGTTTTGTCTTCCAAAATAGAGACGGGCTTTAATTAACGCTGGGTGTAAGTCATTAATAGCCGACGGGTTGTTGTGCGGCGCCCTGGCTGTTTTGTTCCCACACACGGTCCACAAATGAGACTTAACTTTCTTTGACTTCCACTTCATGAATGTTCACTTAGTGTGTGACACGGTGGAGGCCGTCTGACCATTGTGACTATCCACTATTGTGCATGCAGTGATGGCAAAAAGTTTTTAGATATATAGGACTGGTACTGTCTATATATATATATATATATATATATATATATATATATATATATATATATAGATATAGATATAGATATAGATATAGATATAGATATATAGATATAGAATATTATCTGATATTATAACTGTATAAGAATATGGAGAGAAACCACATTTGAATTTGAATGAATTTGGTATATTAGTGAAACAAATGATGGACCCATACATACATTTAAACAATGAAATATTGTTTATTTGCATCAGTTTGACAATAGCAACGATGGTTAACAAAATCACGATGGTTGCTATATTTATTTTTGTTTAAACAAAAACTCTTTTAATGTCTTGAAAATATTTGTGTAATATATATATATATATATATATATATATATATATTTTGTATTTTACATTTTATATTTATTTTATATTTATCACATTCTCCACTCCTGATACCGACAATATTGAGGCTGATATATTGATATATAGAAACTGTAAGCTATAAACAAACAAAAATTGCATTTGTTTGTGTCTGTACAATGCAGCCACACCATTTGAAACACGTATTGTCAACAATCTTTCATGATGATATTTGAGATTATGTCAAATTTTAAAGCTGTCCAAAAACTGTTTTCCACTGCTCTATACGCTTCACGTCCATATGTGCCAGGTCAAATCACATTTTGTGCTGTCAAGATGAGGGTTGTCTTCTGTCTCATGCACGCTCCCCCACACAACCATTTCAATGACACCACACGCTCTGAAAATGAGGACACTGCTTCATGAAGTAGCCCCAGTAGCCCATCGCTTGGTACAAGCCCCCAAACCTTTTGTATGGTCATGTTTCAGTTGTTAAGTTGTGGCTTCAGCTTTGCATAATTTGACAGTGTTGAATGAGGCAGATTCCAACTGCACATGTTGGTGTTTCCTCTCTGAGGAGTCTCATGTAAAAGCAAAGAGAGAAGAGGAAAAAAGCAGCGGCTCCTTCCTTCTGGCGTGTCCTGATCCAGACTCTATCTGGGACCCGAAGCGGCGCGAGCCTGCTAAATGAGCCCCTTGTCTTCCCTCCATCTTTGCTGTCCTACAACATCTTCATGTTACACAGTCGTATCATGACCCTCGATCGTGGAAATTACATCTGGAACCCCGAGCAGCCCTGGCTTACCCTCACACACAGCCAGCTTTGTGCTCCTGTTACTCAAGACTCTGTCTCAGTTACAGCCCAGAAATGAGGATTACAGCAGGCTGGGCTGAGTGTATATTTGCGTCCTGGGATAGGAAACAGCTAATCGTATTATTATTGCACAACATTGTTCTTGCCTTGTCCACGATGCTTCTCATGTAGTTTTCATAACAGCTGCCTGGATGATGATTTGGGTCATTGTTTTCTTCGGGTACCCAGTGGTTTTCATGATCCATTCTTTCATTCTGTTTTTACGTATACAAATCTATGTGAATATTTTTACCCGTAAAAACGGCTAATACCCATCTTCAGAAAGTGGGAAGCCATCGACTTTTGCTGCAGCTGGTTTGTTGTGTTTATGTGGAATGACAGACGCTAGGGCCTCAATGGGTGGTCCACATCTGGCAATGATGTTTGATATGCACTTATATATTGAGGGTAAAAACAAATCTCTCAACAGAAACTGGCCGGGAGCAAGACAGTGGTGTGAGTGATAGTTTGCAGCATAATTTATAAAATGCATATTACGGCTAGTTGCTTTGTCAAAACCTCTCATCCGCTCAGTCCAAAGACACCTGCACATTGCTCTCATCAACTGGCAGAAAAACGAAATAACAAAAGTCCAGGAGTAGGTCTGACCATTTATTCTCCCCATTTAAACCTGCAGTAAATGGTTTGGTAACCGACAGTAATGTTGAATAACTGATATTGAAAATGTAAACACAAACACACTTCGCTTGCTTTAATGCATGATGGCTATGGGAGGAAAAATGGACTGAACATTTGGTTCTTTTATTCTCCCCCCAACCAGCACAAAGCCCTTATGTGCGAAGTACAAAGTGCTTATTAAGTCTGGAGACCATCACTGAGTGTTGCAGAATCACATGTGTCCTGACCAAACACAATGAACCTTGTGGAAGAGATTCTGGATGGTCCTTTCATATTCAGCTTTATTACCAAGGTCAGTGAGGATCCCACCAACTAGGAAAATGCTTTGGAATAACATGCATCACGAACAAAATAACAACAACAACAACAATAATAATAATAATAATAATTACACATACAATAAAACAAAATTCAATGTTTTAATGGATTGACCGCAGCCTCCTGCCAGAAGGAAGGGGGACAAACAGTCCATGTCCAGGGTGAGAAGGGTCGGCTCTGATGGTCATGGGCTGTTTGTCCCTCTTCCCTTTTGATTTGTATTCTAAGGTGCTTATGGAATGTATTAATATATTACTTCTTGAAAAAATGGATACGTTTGAAACATTGTCCCTCTGCAGACTGCACCTCAGAATAATCTTTTTTTTTGTCATGAAGATGTAGCTAAATAAAAGAAAGTTTTTCTCAACTCCGTTGTCTGCCCCATTTAAAGAACTTGAGATATTAAATACTGCTGAGTTCAATTGTTAAGTAATAGGTGAGTGACTTCAGGGTAACACACTTCACTCCAAGGATTGGAAAAAAACAAAGAAAAACCAGTTTAATCACTAAAGGCGACACAGAAGAGGAAGCAGATCATAGAAGTGGTGCTGTCAAATATCCATCTGAACCCTTTGCAGGGTACGAAAACATGGATGCCAGTTGTAGTCAGACAAACAAGTCACTTCTTGCGTCACTTATTGTTCACTTAAGAACCATAAATGCCTCTCGGGATATGTGTTACAGAAAATTGTCCCTTGATCGGCAAGTTTTGCTTTGCTCAAGTACACACACACGTGTGTGTGTGACAGGGACATCTAATCCATTTAGCCTGATCTCAGTAAACGGTGACTTGTTCCATATAATGCTGTTGTGGTGCTCCTGGGTGAAAGTGTGTGTGTGTGTGAGAGAGAGAGCAGTGGTCGTGTAAACACCCCCACCTGCTTCAGAGAAATCAGATTAGCTACCATGCTGCTAAAATTAGCCCTGATATTCCAAAATAAGCAAGGCCTTGTTCAACGTCAGAAAACAAGCAGAGACAAGGAACAACATCGAGACAATGTTCACTCCCTGGCTGGGAATGAATGGTCATGTTTACGCTTGTTTTAAAAGTCATTTCTCTTTTGTCTCTGGGATGAGAACGTTACCAAGGATCAAGCTGCATACACTACCTGGAAACTTCAAACAACCCAGATTTAGTTGATGTTTTATGTTTTCTAACTAATATTTACAAATGATTTGAATTCATTTTTTTTCTTAAACCACAACCAAAACAGTTATATCGAGGAAAAGGCGGAGATTCATCTTCGAGTGGCTGCATTTGGAGTCAGTACAGGACGCCACTTTTCCAACATCAATATATGACGCCACGAGAGTGAGGATGAGGCTAACATGAGAACAGGAAAACTGTTTGGATGTGCTTTTGAACACATTTCAAATACATGTAATTGTGGCTATGTTTCCTGATTCAACAAACATTAGGCCTGTTCAAAGTGAAATACTACCCAGCAAGTTGCATCTATCTGTCTGTTGGGTATTTAAAGTGCTTGATATTCAGCCAGCACTTAAGTTTGAGCGCTAGTTGGGTCATTCAGAATTAAACTCACATTAATACTTTGGTCTAGTTCAGTTTGGGCTGAGTTGACATCACTCTAGAATTCAAGTTACACCGCCCCCTGGGGATGTTTTGCTGCTGTGGCTGTGACCTGTAGCAAGCAGGGGAGCATCAGTTTCTCACTTCTCTTTCTGCTGCAGCCTTCTGTGACTCCCTGAGATTTCAGTTTTGGAAAGCAGCAGGTTTGAGCTGCTGTATTCAGTGGGCACCTCACATCAGGCAAGAGCAACGGCAGGTCCAGGTTAGAGCTCTGCACCCAGGCCCAGGCACGTTCCTCCCGTCCAGACAGCAGCTGAACATTGCAACTAGCTCCTCCACACCTCCATTTGAATGTGAAGTGAAGTTTTCATGGATGGTGGAACCATTCAAGTTCTTTTGCGGCTCATGCACAGCCCTTGATAATTGTATTAATTCAATATATGTATGATAATTCATGAGTTATTGCTTCGTCAAACAAATCATTTCCACTTGAACCAAAAACACTTATGTTCTGTAGTGACATAAATCAAACATATTTTTGTGTTATATCACTCTGCTTCTAAGACAGTCGTGATCAGGGCCAGAACATATAGAGAGAGGGCGCAACATCATTCTGATTCCAGTGTTCGACTTTCATCTTGGATTTTCAGCCACGAATCCTTCACTATCGTCCGCACCGACGCTCATTGATGTTCACTGCATGGGATTCCGTGGGTCTTTTGGAGAAACAGATTGATGGATGAGGGAAAGATGAGGGAGGCACAAGAAGAGGATCAGAACCAGCTTAGGGCAGAAAGGGGCTCAGGAAGGACAGGAGGTGAAAGTCTGAAAATGGATTTCATGGGTTGTAAACAAATCCTGAAACTTGTGAAAGTGGTTCTTATCAGTGCAGGATCCAGTTTTGCTGATAAAAAGTGGTGTTGGATGTTGTGTTGGAGTTTGTAAGTCTTATTGTCTGTGTCCTAACCCTTTGTGGAAAACAGAGCCAGATGTAAACGTAAACATCTTTATCTTGACTATACTCTGTATGTACTCCATGTGTACTCCAGTGTTATACCATACTCGTCACTTAGCTAGGTCACAGCAGGGAGGCCCCTTTCCCCGGCCACTTCCACCAGCCCCACCGGGAGGATTTCTAGGCAATCTCAGGCTAGCTGGTCCTCGGTCTGCCCCATGGCCTCCTCCCAGACAGACATGCCGAAAACACCTCCCCAAGGAGCCGTCCTAGAGGCAACCTTTCCAGATGCCCAACCACCTTGTCTGGCTCCTCTCTGTGAGGAGGGACTGCAGTTTCCAGGATAATGGTCCTTTCAGTTCAATTTTCAACTGAGGGCGCCACCTACTGGGTTCAGAAAATGATGACAATGTTTCATGAAGCTTCTTCAGCCGGTCAATAATCACTACCCAAGGTGAGGGTTGGAACGAGAGCCTTGCCATCTGGCTCAGCTCTCTCTTCACTGCACCTGCCTAGTCCACATCTCTCCCCCCATCCATTGAACGAGACCCCAAGATACTTGACTCTTTCACTTCACGCCGGTAGAATGTAATGCTTCTTGGGAAATGTACCTGCCAACCTCAGCTGAAACGCATAGCTCTATTGTGACCCTGAGAGTCGTGAAGCACAGAATAAAATCTCATTTGCTGTGATTTATTTGGATTATTCATCAGAGGGCAAAATTATGTTATAAAACCGCAGAACTGTGTCAAACATCTCAATAGTGAAAAGAAAAGAGGTCTATATTATAAGGCCTCATCACTTGCTCTGAAACCTTGTCTGCCACTCCTCACTGGACAAAGATCGCAGTCACAGAGTGAAATGTTCTGTAAGTACAGAACGTGTCAGGTCCAAAATGCAAAAACAGGGTTCAAGCAAAACAGGATTCACATTGCATTAAACCCAATATGTCATGGCTGTCTGAGGTTAGACCCAGGTGCAAATGAGTGCTGGACAACAGAAGGCACGGAGACAAGATTAAATCAATAATTTAATGGACATAGGCGAGATTTTACACAGACAAACAGGAACGAGGACTGAAAGGAACTGGAACCAGAACAGGACCGGGAACTATACAAAAGGGTTGGTGAAAAACCTGGAACAAAAGAGAGGCGAATTATTATCAAGCCTAATAAAACGGGGAGAACGGATACGCACTCGGAAGATACTCACGAGGCCCAATTAGCATAAAACGCTCAGTGGTGGAAAACACACAAACACACGAGGAAATAACTATATCAATGAGAGAACAAAAGTGAGACCTACAAAATACTCACACACGGACATTTACCGGAGAAGGAAAGAGGAGGAGCGAGAGAGGAGAGTTTACCACTGGAACACGAAGAAACCACCTGGTGACACAAGCTGGCGTCGAGGAGTTGATATCTGTGGAAAGTCTGATGATCAAATGTACGCCAGCTGTGTCGGGAAACAAAGGAACAACCGGGAATCACAAAAATAAAAGCATGGAGAAACACGGACATGACACAATAACCGCTATATGAGTGTCAGCCAACTATGCCTGATATTACTATATTGTCAGCTTGACTGCCTTTTTGTACAAGAATATGCAAATGACTAATGTGGCACATATAGTGGTAGTATTATCACTGTAATGAATTGACGACTGAAGTAGGGATGGCAGTGCCACAAAGTACACAAACAAGACAGTGCGGTATGATGCTGACTAGCAGAGTTCAAAGGTCATCCCTGTTCCTTTGCACTTTTCGGATGAGCCCTTTACAAGGAACATATCACCAACCGCCCTGGCTACAGGCCTGTTTATAGTTCTCCATAGTAGCTCACTATTTCCAACAAAAGTGTTTCACATTCATTTCCTGAGGCCAAAATAGTCACATGACACAGGGTTGCTGTCAACAGCAGGGGTCGAACAGAACGTACTCTATGATATTCTTTAAACTTCTGGGTTCCTCCCATCATCGAGCCATGAATCCCTTCTCTACACCAAAATGTTGGACACTGTTCTCCTGACTTCCCATGACTCAGAATTATATGCTGCCAATGTGTGAATTAGAACCCAGACCGGATAATAAAAGCCTTGTTGTGTTGTCCAGAGTGGGTTTATTGCCCGGGTGATCGAGCAAAGGAGATTGCAGCGCTGATATCTGCCCCTCGTCCTCCCTTCAGCTGCAGATGTATCGGGCTGTTAACTCAAGATTATTCACTGCAGTGTGGTGATCACATCTGTTCGTCTGCACGATAAAACAAATACAACCTGCGTTGACAGTCTATAATCTGCGAGTGTGTGGATGTGTGTGCTGCTCTTGTCCCGTTGTTAAAGTGGTCTGACAAGGTGAAGTATCACGTGTGGTGAGGAGGCAGAAAGCAGGCGACAAGAAAACAGAATGTGGAAAGAAAATTCTTCATCTTATGATGTGCAAAAATGGATGAGATGTTAATGTCCTTCTGGCCACACAAAGCATTTCTTTGCCCTTTCATTTCAATTCAGTTTCAGAGGTTGGTCAGGTAGCAATTGCATGCATCTGTTTCACCAAAAGTCATTTCAAAATCTTGCCCCTTCTTTGTGCTTGGTTTCCGCCAGCAACTCTGTGTTTATCGTCCAGAAGCATACACACATAGATAATGAATTGGTGACTGGAGATTGTCTGCACAGTAAGTGTGTGTGTGATTGTTGCTGTATGCGTGCTGCAACACAAGGGAAGAGGTAGTAAGTTGCAGCTGTTGCAGTACATTATGGTCTGAAAGTTGTCGGCCCTATAAAATGGCAGCCTTGGCCGGATGTGGCCTTGCTAGGATGTGTTGTTTTCCCTGTTGAAAGTGATTCATTTGTACTGCATTAAGTACATAAAAAAAACACTTGAATATTCTGTCACTCACGACTGCGAGTCCTGATCCTTTCACTGCCAAATCTAAAACATCAGTTGTCTCCATCTCCCCGGATGACACTTGGTTGTTCCTGGGACTGGAGTTATGTGGGTCAGAACTACACCCACATGAAGCAGCTGAATCCGTCTATTGTTTGGATAGAAATGATGGTTGGTCCATTGATGATCCAACAAAGCTCCTCTGAAGGTCATCAGGACGAGCAACCATGAGCAGTACATTATCTTCTGTCTCCAAAGAAAGTTTCCACCCAGCACACGGTTTGGACCAGGTGTAGTAAAGCGCCAGCTTCTCATTACGGGTCCATTCCAGATGAAGTGCTGCACTAATAGCAGCATCACTGGAAAGGTCACATTAGCATGACAGAGAAAGGCTCTGCTTTTCGTGTGCATTAACAAGGCACTTTTGGGCAAAAAGATGACACAAAAAAAGTGACCTGTCGGGTCACTTTTCGGTTCTCTCCAACTCCATTTGTGAAGTTACATAATCCAAATTGTTTGTGGACACAAACAACCAAGGAAATCATATCCAGTATAAAAAAACAGCTTAGCATTAAGACCTTGTGTCACATGACTATGGAGACTGTCAGCCTCCTGACAAGATCATGACCGGTCCCTCGTCTTTCAGTCAAAAGGAAAAATGAATCGAGGCTGTCCTGCCTTGTCAAACTATGTTGCGATCTTATTTTTAGGTCAACTGTTGCACTCAAGCGTGGAAAGAGTTGAGCTGCTGCCAAATGAAGTCTGTTCTGATGCGTGTGGAATGTGTTTTTGCTCCTCTATGACCTACACTGTTTCACTTCTTTGTCCGTCATGACAATAACTGGAATTCCGGCGAAATGTTTTGACCGATCTTCTAATCCACTTCTGGCCACTTTGTCTTACGTACTGAGACCTCTATGCCATGATCCTCGACCGTGTTGCCAACCTATGAGAACAGTAGCTGTCCAAAGTTTTATTTTTTTTTTTAAAGAAGATGTGGAAAAATACTAGGAAAGATAAACTGTGATGATTGGACACTCGATATGTCTCTGAATCTGGACGGCTCTTCATTCACTACAGCGGTTTTCAAACTGTGTCATCTTTTTATTGTGTGTTTGCGGCAACACGTGGAGATAATAGTTATGTTATTGTTTTCATTGTTGAGAACCGTGACCGCGATGCCACTCTCCCCCAAAATAGATTTTTCACTCAGGCAGGATTTCACTTTCTTCGTTCCTGATTGTCCGAGTGTCTTGTTCGAGGGACATGGATCTTAGAAATGATGTGAGGCGGTGGATGTTTTCCTGGAATGAAATATGAAGAGTGAACTAGACCACTAATTTCCACCAAACTATTTCAAACCTACCTAACCTCACCATATGTCGTATGAAGCCAAACAAGGGCAGCCCTGATCTCCTTCTCACACACTTCTGAGGGAGATTCTTGGTGTTGCCGGGGTCAGTATCTTGTCCCTGGATAGTCAGTCCCTCTCTGAAGATACATCCCCATAATGGTCCAACCTCTCTTTAAGAAACCCAGTGACTAATAATTCTCATTTTTTTAGCCAATGTTTTTGAAAAAATGATGCATTTTAGGAGCTGAAATTATGCTTTGGAAAAAATACATCAGCACATGCAACTGCCCTTCTTCTGACCTACTTTCATTCATTGATCCATTTCAATTCTTTTAGATCCCAGTGCAGCTTTTAACACTGTTGATCATGGAATTTTACTGGGCCGCCTCCGCTCCTGGGTGGGAATCAAAGGCATTCCTCTGAGTTGTTTGACATCCTCAATCTCCTGGGAACTTCTCTTCATCCTCAGCAATGTTACACTTAGACTTCCTTTATTGTCATTGCACAGAGAAAACACAGCAGTGAGACCATGGTGACGAAATGTTGTTGCTTGGCTTCCGGTTTCAATAATAATACTTGCATAATAATAATAACTTACAGCACTACAATAAATACTAAATAAATACAAATGAGTGCAAAACTAATACTACTAAGTAAAGAAAAGTAAAGTGCAGAAAACAGAATAAAAGAATGACCTGTATGTAAACTGCACAAACAAACAAAAACAGAAACATTGTTGGGGAGGTTATTGCACCAATAGGAGGTAGTTACATCCATATTGTATTTAACAGTGTGGTGACCAGGGCAACACAGTTATTTCAGAGTCTGCTTTTTCTGCAGCAGATACTAAGCGGAGCTAATGTTGCAGCGGCGTGCCACAAGGTTCCATTGTAGGCCCCATTCTGTTTTCAATCTACATGTCAAATCATCCAGCTTCACTACATGTTGTTCCACTACTATGCCGACGACACACAGGTTTGACTGATGATGTCAGCTGCTGAATGACACCATACATTTTCTCCAGCCAAACCAGTCAAGAACAGAAATGTTTGTCTTTCCCTCACTGAACTCTTCCCACTTCCCTGATAGCAGCCTCGTCCCAACAGCGTAACATCTATAACCTGAACTCTCTTCCATTTGACCCTCACTCCTTCAGATACGAATGATCCTTAATATCAAAGCCATGCTCTCACATGCCAACTTGAAATAAACTTGTTCATGTGTTCATATTCTCCCGCCTGGGCTACTGTAGCTCTCTCCAGCGAGGCTTCTAACTGGCTCTAATAGACGACCAGCCTTTTGATATTGTTGTGTGATTATGCAAATGTGATGTGTCTGTGCGTTACAATCAGAGTCAGTGTAACCGTGGCAACGCACTGTTGTGGCTCCCAGGTTTGTTTCCTTTGGGCAGATGGTGGACACCGAAAAAGAAGTGGCTCTTAACACAGGGTTTTGCCTTGTTTCCACTCGTGCCTTGCTGCACTATTGTCGGGCACAATTTATTGACTTCCCCCCCCAAGGCACATAAACCAAGTGATGCCGCCAGAGGCTTGGTCACGGTGAGCACAAACCTAAAGGGAAGTAAAGCGCTCTGAATGTCAGATTCAGCTGCTGTTATTCGCCATGTGGCTCACACAAGCCAGTGCAATGATCTTTACCATTCAACCAGTGGACACAACTGGTAGTTTTGCCAGTAAACCGGTGTTGAGCCACAGGTTTTACTACTGATAATCCTGAGTTGTCCTTCAGTCGGTCCCCTGAGTTGCTCTTTGGCAGACGCGGCAGACAAAACAAGCTTAAGTGTTTCACACCCGGTTCAGGTGATCTAACTATAACACCGATCACGTGGCTCCATGGGCTTTGAGTGGCTGCGAGAGGGGTTTTAACGTGAAGCTGCACGCAAGTCCCTGCGACTCACCTGTATGATGTGACAACCGACAAAACCCCATTAACTCTACAAGTTCATGCCACAAAAGGTCAGGTTTTCTTAAGGTGCCAGTTCTAGTTTCTCCTGGAGTCAGGTAACAGAGCAAACCTGGATCAGTTTCTTTCAACAAAAGGGCCACACTCCTCAAAATAAACTAGTGACACAATTCACTTTTTTTAAACTGTGTGAAAAAAATAATCCTGCCAGTATAAATATGATGTAAAAAACCAAAAGTATGCCATTGCTCACGTGCAAACCTGAAGCACAAGTAAAGTCTTCACAAGCTTTTGCTGATGCTGTTGATGCTTAGGTGTTTGAATGGAGTGAAAATATTGCGTTCCTCTGTCCGATTTAATACGACGTCGTGAGACTCCCACCACCAGCCTCTGTGGTCCCAGGGGACCCAGAGTGCTTGCATTCGGTGGCAGATTTGCATGCGGACTCCTGTGAGGAAATTCCTGCAGCCAACATTTCTGAATAATAATGTGGTACAAGTTGTCCTTCCACTGATATCACGGAGCTATACCCTAACACACCAGATACTGTTAACTATTAATGCCACTGAAGAACAGCAGGATTGTTTGTGTTTCAGAGCCACTGACCAGGTTTCACCTTACCTGAATGATGAACCGAAATTCTCATGAGCAAGAGTCAGTGGTGGTTTGTGGTGGTGTCTGTTCCTCAACCAGACAAATGAAATCTTTTTATGTTAAGTTAAAGGAAAAGAGAAATGAGGAGGTTGAGGAAGCTTGTGTTAAGTTTGTGCCTGTTCACTGTGGGAGGAAACTGGAGGGAACAGTGAGAACATACCTGCTCCACATAGAAAGGCTAAATTATTGGGAATTGTTAGGTTTTTATGAGCCGGTATTTCATGTTTGGGAAGATGATGATCCTCTCGGTGGGTTCTCCCGCACCCACCAGACTCTCCTATAGTGTTCCAGAGGGGTCTAGTGGTTTCAGCACTACTGCGGTCAGACAGGATATCACAGATTTATATCAGCAGAACAGAACACAAGGCTGTTGATCACACTGGGTTTTGGCCATTGAGTCATTCAGATCTGTTGCTGTCACTGCAAAGTAGCTGGGAAAAGGAAGGACAGTGAAAGTGGAATTTACATGTTTATTGTGACTTGAAGGAGAACACAAAATATGATTGAGACTTTTGTGCGTTGGAGAGACTCGTTGCTTAACCGCAGATGTATTTGTCATGAGATCATTTCAATCATGCCTCTGGTACCAGTTAAATGAACAAGACATAACAACACAGAACCAATGATTTAAACTGAATATTGTGTGGTATCATTGAAAAACATGATCAGACAGAGCTGAAAGTCAGAATTAAATGATAATAAAACTAATAAATTTTAAAATTTAAAATGTTCTCTGTCACACACACTTGTTGAAGGGTCAATAAAATCTGTAAAATATAATAAAGTAAAAAATGGAACACGAAACACACTCCTGTGTGTGATAAAATAAACACATGCTTCTAAGGGAAGCACCTGTTAAACAGTATAAAGAGAATTAAAAAGAGCATAAATAACGGTTATTACAACTGCACGGAAATATGTCAATAGAAGTAATGGATATGTCTATAAAAATTTAAAAAAAAATAATGATATGATGAATAAAAAAGTCATTTTAGGATGTTCCCCACACACTCACAGCCAACCACAAAGCAGCTTCATCACAGAGATCGATTCCAAGTGGTGTTTCCACTGAACAGTTACGTCATGACAGCGATCTGTTGTCCACCACTGACACGAACATGAAGTGTTAGCTCAAGCTGATATCGTGGCTGACTGTACATGGGGTTAGGAGGGTGGGGGCACAGGAGGCCAGGGGGGGCCAGGAGGCGCCAATAGATCCGTTCCCAGATGATGTCATCTTCTATCAGGGAGGCCAAACTAGCGTACAGAATCAGCTGTTGTTTTCTCACAGCGACCTCCAAGGTCTTTTAAACCAGGTCACAATATTTCAACCCCCTGAGCAAGATTTTACAGGAATTCACTGGTTATTCATTGTGTTTCATTTAAGTAACAATAATAATAATAATATTAAAACCATCCCCCGATTTAATCTCACCATATAAAAACAGTGAATAGCAAATATATCATATATATACTGACAATCTCTTCTATAAATCTGCAAAAAATTGAGTGTTTCATTATAGTTAGTACTGCTTCTTTGTGGGATGAGGGCTATTGTGTTCTAGGCGATCGTTTCAAGCAAGACTTTTTACAGGTAAGAATTGACAAAATATCCATAATATATTGTATATTATGCATGTTAATGGAATGCAACACACTTTCACTCTAGGCTGAGATGAGAGTGATTTTTCTCACATGGTCTGGTCATATTTATCCATCATTTTTATTCATTGGTCATGAATGAAATCATGGAATCATCATTAGTAAGAGATGGATTTCACCTCTCCATCCACTCACTCAGGCCTTTGAGGGTGGTGGTCTCTAGGCGGCGCTCTCTCCTCCATCTCATTATCTTTGCTAACAGACCTCCCGTTTCAGGGATCATAAAAACATTTGGCTTTAACATCAAACGGCCACCCATCATCAAACCATTCACATCAAACACATTCAGCAGTTCTTAACTAAGAGCGAGGGAAGTACTTTTGCCCCTTTCAAGGTAGTAAATCTCCACTTTTGGCTCCCTTTCCTCAGAGACCTTTAAATCTGCTTGAATTAGAGAAGCATGTCTGCCCTTCATGCTTTGACAGAAAAGCTGCTTGGTCCTTGAGAACTTCTCTGTCTGGTCCTGCGATGAGCTGAACTGAAATCACCAGAAAGATGAGAACAAAGTGACAGTGTGATGGATTTCGGGTCTTGCTAGTCGATCGGAACGGAAGTCAATGTCACTCTGGGAAAGAAAAAGACAATAAAAAGATGAATTAAAGGGAGATGGCTGCATTTAAATAAGGTAAATATTACTACAGCTACTGAGCTTCTCTGCCTGGAAAAGTTTGTACCTCACACTGTAAGAGTACATTTTAAGAGGATTTGCTTGGTTGGTTTTATTGACCTTATTTGTTGGCCTCCTGCAGTGCTCACTGGTTGAGTTTGAGGCAGCAGAGATTTTGATGTGTTGTGTTATAAACTGGAGTAAATTTCATTTTGAAACATGAGGAAACATGCAGAACTGGTTCCTTCGTCTTGCCTTGTGTCACAATTGAAGTTGTTGCTTCCCTTGAATCATCACCCACTTGACTTGATCTTAGTCTTATCTGACTGATAAGACTAAGATCAAGTCAAGTGGGTGATGCAGACGTGCCATCTGGGAGTCCGACTGAGACAAGCTGAGTTGAGAGGACAGAGATAGATGTTTAACATTTCGACTGGAATGTCTAGTGTTGGAGGCAAGACCAAGACCAATGAGGAGGGGCGAAACCTAGACCAAGACCAATGAGGAGGGGCGAAACCAAGACCAAGACCAATGAGGAGGGGCGAAACCTAGACCAAGATGAAACTGAATACTGAATACAGGCGCGTCATTCTGTTAGTTATACAGAAACACACGTTCATGTCTTACTGCAACAGTCATATTATTTTCAAAGTAAGTCAAGAACTGATGTGTTATCATTGGAACAGATATTAGTCTCTTGGTCTTGGTCTGTGTTTGCACTGGTCTCAGTCTGGACTCATCTCTCGACTCCAACACCAGAAAAGCTGACAGCGAGATAATGTCCTGTAAACAACACACTCGAATACATTGCTATGTCCAGTAAACATGAAAGTCATTTTGATTTAGCTACAGTAATTTCTGGACTATAAGCCGCTACTTTTTTCTCGTGGTCTGAACCCTATGGCTTATACAACGGCGCGGTTAATACATGGATTTTTACAGGCTGAAATCAGATGAAATCGGAGGCATTTATTTACCCATAAAGCTCTCAAAATGCACTGTTTCCGCCTGCATGTTCGCAGCTCCGGCAACAGAGCCGATCTCCTGAAGGTCTAGAGTGGAGAAGCAGATGCTGAGACCCGCTGGGGTGACGGAACTTCAGGCACGCGAGTGAAAACAGCGCATTTTGAGGGCTTTAATGTGAATCAAAGATGTGAGGAGTTCATGATTCAAGATCAGAACATTGCACAGTTTGTTTCATGAGTCAGTCTTGATGCTGGAGCCAGTTTTCATAACCAGTCTTTGAAGTCGGGTGCACCACTGACCTTTCTACGGCACAGACAGCACCACTGCATCCACGGCTTATAGACCGCTGCACCTTACGTATGAGCAAGATCGATTTTCCTTCTTAAATTTCCGGGTGCGATTTATTATTATTGTTATTATTATTATTCAGGAAATTACTGTAACCTGTGCATAGTGCATATTCTCAGCATCTCATTGAAGATATCTCTACGCCTCTGCAAAGAATCTGTAAAACTACAGCGATATTGGAATGAGCTTGAAGAGCTCGACTGAGCTGCAAATAATGGATGAACTTGTTGAGGTTTTCTCTCCATTATTTGAGTGTCAATGTCACAAACCGACCATCTGTCACCATTAATCAAATATGGCATGAGAAACTTGGACGGATGCGAACAGAAGGAAACCACTCTGACTTGCTGCGTCTCCATCCCTGCTTCCCTCTCCAAACTTGACCTGGTTTGAAAAGATGACAACAAATAGTAAAAGTGCTGCTGAGGTGAGGGTCAGACACATTTTCTTCTCTTCAATAGAGTTTTCTCTTCTCCACGGCGACCGAGGCGGCGACAACAGGGAGGCTGTAGGTGTGAGGCCGAGCTCACGTGTGATGCTGCTCCTCTGAATGGGCCAGGTATGTAGGCCACGGCGGGGAGGCAGCGTGAGGTGTGTGGCTGTGCCACACAGCAGTACACACTCTCATCTCCACCCCAATTATAAGGAAGGCTGCTCCTCTCCTTTCCGCTTTTGTTTGATGTTCTGAATGTATTTTTGTTCAACCATGAAAGAACATCAATGACTGATGGACGTCAGCGAGCGACAGCACAATGACACCTTTAAATGCAGATCATGTGAGAGCGCTCAAATGTGGCGCCTCTGAAATCATCTGCAACACAAACAGAACATTGTTCTTTCTGGAACCAGGTTACAGAGTGATACATTCATCTGCCATCACATTTAACCCCATTATTTTCCTTGTTACCTGTATTTTCTTATTTATTGATGCACAGAATTACTCAGTGTTAGCCTCAGCTCTCTGAAAGCCAGGACCATGCTCATGTTCATATTGCAACTTTCCCTACGATCCCATTGTATCAGCTCTGTGATCACCTCCAGAATAAATAAAAATGGGACCAAATCAGAGGTCTATGATGGCATTTCAAGTCTACAATGGAGCTTGAAGCTAAACAAGCCGGGGAAAGGGACTTGGGAATGCAGCTTCTACGACACTTGGTGGGAGAATGTGATCGGTGACATTTGCTCAGTCATCTCACGTCTGCTCACATGTTTTCATTAGGTTCTATGAGGCCTTGCACACTGACACAATTCTGGTTTTTGAACCGGTGCTTTTCGGGATTCTCAGAACTATTGACCCAGCCCAGGTTCAAGTGGAAGTGGGAGGGCTCTAAAAACTCAGACGGAAGTGTACAGCTCACCAGCAAAATGACAAGTCGCTCCAAGGACTTCCAACTTGAATTGAATTTCCACCACTTTGTCCACAGATGATGTCACAGTTTGCGACACAGAGCCATCTTTTTTTAGTTCCAACCGTGAACCAACTTCTCAACCACGTCTTTTCCCGTCTTGCACACGTAGACTGGTTCAAAATTGTGTTGGGAACACAGGGCTTCTTGCTGATAAAACATCCCATATATTCCAATATGTTCTTTACGTCATTTGAAATACCATTCTGTTGAGTGAACATTGAACAGCGAATTAGATTCGTAACTGTCAATTAAAAAAATGTGCAGGCTAACACTAACATATTGCAAACACAGAAATGGTTTTTTTTTAGTTTAAGTCACTTTCTCTTACATGCTGAGCCCAGTGAGACCCAGTGTTCCCTCCAGTTTCCTGCACAACATGACCAGGACAGGACACAGTGGTGGCCGGAGAAGAAAGATGTTTGATGATGTGACTGTTCACATCCATGTCAACCATATGTTGTGCTGGTTCACCATAGTTCAGTCCATTCTTCTTCATTCATGTCTCATAGGCAGTCTTTTGCTGTTGTTGCTGTTTACATCGCAGCGCAGCGCACCGCATCGCATCGCACCGCACCGCACCGCACCGCACCGCACCGCACCGCATCGCACCGCACCGCACCGCACCGCACCGAACCGCACCGCACTGCATCGCACCGCACCGCATCGCACCGCACCGCACCGCATCGCATCGCATACATATTTATATGGCGAGAATTTGTCTCTTTGGAAAGTGGCCCATAGAATGTGTTCCTTTTTTTTTGTTGTTTGTGGAAAAAAAAACAGAACTTTTTTATTTCTTAACATGAGTTATCTTGAATTCAAACAGAAGTGTGCCCTATAAGAGGAAAATGTAAATAAAAGATAAAACATAAAAATGAATAAATATTAAGAAAAAAAAATTAAGAATCAAGAAAATGAATATTTTTTTGTCATTGCTAGTCGAAATTATTCTCCAGCAACTCCATTAGTAAGTAAATAAAACTAAAACAAACAAAATATTGAATAGTGACCTTTGCTACTGTGACACAATCTCGTTGATGATGTGGTGGTTAGTGGTCAGAGTCAGACTGACATTAGAAGTGAATTCACTGCAGATGCACGATAAACCTTTTGTGTTCTCTGGTGATACTTCTGGTGATTCTGCAGCGTAAATAAAAGAATTAGCATTCATTAAAAACCTTGAATTATTTGAACGTTGATAATATGTCAGGGTATTTAATCGATATTAAAATGTTTTATTTACTTTGTCTAAAAGTGTCACGTAAATAACATCCATCATCTTCAGCTGCTGCATTATGTTACAACATAACATAATACATAAAGTTATGCTGCAGAAATGGACATGAAATGTTGGGCGTGACTGTGTAGCAATGTAGCCCTGCAGCATGTCACAGGGCAAGTTTCTCTCCACTCTGACTGGTGTTTTTACTTTTTCCCCTCACTCTGCAAACTAAGGAAATACTTCAAATACTACAGCTCCGGACTATATTTGGAGAGCCGTGCATTGTGTCGTGCTATTCATGGTTTCATTCTCTTGAGTTGCCAGTGATGACTTAACAAACCAGCCTTTACAGTTGTCCTGTGACTTGGTGGGAAAAACAAAATTATATAATCTTTTTTTTTAAATAGGGTTTTGCCATCAAATGAAGGATGCAAAGATTTTATGACTCATCGACCATTGGCGGAAATTCCACCATGAGCCGTGAACATCTCTGCAGATGTTTCCTCTCCCTGTTGTTGTTCTCTGTGTGCAGGCCTCCTGTTTGTGTTCTCCCAGTCCACTTTTTATTGTCCGTTTTTCAGGCAGCTCCTTTTACAACTGCCTTGTTGAAAGTAGTCAAGAAGGATATATTGTAGTAGCCTTCATGTTTATGAATGGGTGGCTCATACAGAAAACCTATTTTATTAATTTTTTTGCATGTTAAAATCAGTTCATTCTTCCACCTGTCCTTCACCATCTACTGTGAAAACACCCTTCATTGTGCACACATGTGAGCAGATCCAAACGTGCCCGGACCTCCCAGCGGGAGGCTGGTCATGTGACCATTATGGTGACAGGGATGACATCAAGAGTTAGCACTTGAATCCGCATCAGTGGAGACGCTAAATCTACGCCTGGTATTAATGGTATTCATGAGTGATTTCCCTTCCACGAGCCTCTAAACATAGTCGACCTCCGACTGTCTGGGACTGATGAAGTGCCCGGAATCAGACCTGAATAGAAACGGGGACACACAAGGTGATTCCCACCCTGATGAATGACTATCCTCAATAATTGAAGACCAGTTCCTCACCTCGCTCACCTATATATGTGCCGGTGAGTTTCCTGTTCTATTTCCAACGACACACTCTCAGATTCTAGAGCTTAAAGTTTAGATTTGAAGACTTTTCTGTGGGTGAGAGACATCACTCCTCAAAGACCAAGATGCAGGAGGTGGCATGCTGAGATGTGCACTAGATTTCTGCACTTCTTTAAATTAAATCCAGATCAAGTTTAGACTTTCTGGGGTCAAATGTTAAGGAAGCACAATGGATTTTTTACTCTTAAAACAGCTCCTCCTATATGTTTACACAAGTTTAAAGAAGGACCATTTTATATTATTTATATTATTTTATATTATATTATTATTTATAAATCATAGTGACCTTCCTGTCACTGATCGGTGAAATGCTGAAACTTATGCTTCTCTTGTAATCTTTGCAGTGTTCCCAGGCACATGCACAGACATTTTGTGGGGGTCGTGCTCAAGCCATCACAAAAACTTGTGGAGTTGTTGTTGTCGTCGTCGGACTGGTTCGATAGATCATGATGCCGTTGTGGGTACAGATTGTGTCCGGCCTGTAGGGTGCAGCGATGCAGCTTTGTGCAGGGACTTTTTTATTTTTCATGAATTCATGACACTTTAAATTTCAGTATTATTGTACTTTACACAACACATTCATGGACACAAAAACATGAACATTGGGAATGGATCCGGTCTGGAAAATATGTCGCTTGTTCATGATGTCACGCCGTGCACAGTTGGTTGTTTGCACGTCTCTTGACCGAGTTGAGTAGAATAGATGGATGGAGCAAATACCAAAGGTAAAGAAATAGAGTTCTACTTTTGAGTCCAGTTGTCATGTCACCGTGGAGGAAGAAGACGCACCGCTTGGTTCAGGATGTGGACTGCTGTTTCACCACACAAGTCTCAACTTTCTAGGTTTAAGATGAATGAATTAATAAGTCTATGAATCACAAGCTGTTTCTGTTTATGTCAGTGGAATGTCAGGGCTGTCGTCGCTGACTATGATCTTCAGCTGATATTCGTCTGTTGCAGTTAGCAATTCGGTTCAGCGCAAAAAATAATGCGAACATATCGGATCCACTTCACTAAAAATGGCTTGATAAATGCTTCAATTCACAATTTCCTGACAGCAAATGTTGAACTTAAAGTGGTTGATGCCAATAATTCAGCCCTCGCAGGATTTTGGAGATTTATTTATTTATTTTTTTTTTCAGCCAAAAATGCCTGATTTTGCGGCAGATTTTCATCTTTTAAATGTAGAGAAAGTTGCAAGCATTTTTGGCTTAGGAACAACATTAGGGGAAATAAGGACCTTGGTGAATTAGTTTGTAAAAACGATCAAAAATAATGTCAATTTTTGGCTTAAAAAAGCGCCAAGCTGCATTGAAGATAATATGATGAGTGTTGTGCCCACAAAAGTGCGCACAAAATAAATGAATAAATATTCATGCTAAGAAAAAAAAAGATAAAATTAGTCCACATTTTTTTATTATGACGTTTCATAAATAGTTTCCATGTTTGTTTATATGCACCAGTGAGTTCCTCTTTCCACACCGTCTGTTATGCATTTGAATAATCGTAATTTGGACATTTATGAATCGATTCAGAATCGTTCAAGTGCGAATTGTGACCCTTGGCACAATGAGCGATTGGCATGGGGAATGACCTGATGATGCACGTGCCGCGTAGAAGGGTGGGCGAAAGCAGGCTAAAGTGACTGGTGAAACTGAGCTTTATATTTCATAGATTAAGGTTATGATTTGAGGAATCACATTATTCATTGTTCAGGCTTCATGTGGTTACAGAAGCACTGGGATCCACAACCACTCAGACACGCGTGAGCTGCTTTTGCAACTGACTGTAATCCTCAGTTTTCATCTATAGTTTCACAGTTATTAACGTTCTCCAAACCCCACATCCTTGCTGCCCCTGCAGGCTCACGGGAGGAAGCTCACTCCTCATGCCACGTTTGTGTGTAAACCAGGACTGGTGCAGAACAGAGAGTTCTTGGACGAATGGAATAGTTCCGGACTCAGTGGAGTCTCCAGACTGAGTGAGACACTTACCAAAACCAGGATCACAGCTTGTAGGTGATGTAAGAGCTGTTAAAATTTCAGTGGGCTGAAGGCTCTCTGAGGGACTTGATGTGAACAAATGAAGAGCGCCAGACAATCTGTGCTGCTCTGCTCTCATGTTAGCAGGTCCTGGAGATGCCAAGGGACCGACAAGCAACAATGACATGGCACCAAGAGAAGGCTTAGAGACGCTGGTGAGGAGGATGTGACCAGCAGTTGAACCCTCCGTATTTCAGGTTCAGTCATGGGAAAGTAAATTGGAGCTAATGTTGCTGCGTAGTGCGGCAGACTGAGGAAAGCATCAGTCCCTTTTCACTTGTGGAGCAGACAAACACGAATGACCTTTCTGATACTTTATATTTCTCAATAGAAACCTGTCGTTTGTGTATGTCACCATTGCGTCTTTACACAGGTTAATTCGATTGCAATTCAACGCTTCTTCTGGCTCAATAAT
The DNA here is from genome assembly GCF_027744825.2 of Synchiropus splendidus. Taxonomy (NCBI): domain Eukaryota; kingdom Metazoa; phylum Chordata; class Actinopteri; order Syngnathiformes; family Callionymidae; genus Synchiropus; species Synchiropus splendidus. The sequence continues at coordinate 10,767,961 of NC_071334.1, read as the reverse complement.
GATATTCCAAGTCATTTATCTTCTCTATTAAAGCCCTTTTCATTTGCCATTCAAATAAAAGCACAAGATTTATCTTTGTCTTTTCTCCAAATATCAATCGCTGCGTGACAAAAGAACAAAAAGGAGCGGTGGCATCCACGTTGCCCAGGAATTATTAATAAATGTCAGCGGAAGATAAAGTCAGTCACTCTCAGAATTAAACCTGTTTGCAGGACACGTGTCTCCGAGGTGTGACTGCTTCCCTTCTGAGAGCAAATATGGACGAAAAGCAGATCCATAATTATTTGTATTCATGAATTACATTAGTATTAGCAAGTGTGTGTGCGTACGTGTGTGTGTGCAGGTTACATAACTGTGGTATTCAGTGCTGCCTCAGGGCCTGTCGACGCCATTCCAGTTGAGGGAACACTGACACAGACCAGCACACATGGACAACCTGCCAGCGACAGTTTACATAAACAGAATGATGGGCTGATGGTTATTTTTGTCTATGTTGCTCTTAGATTTCACACCTGTGAGTTGCTGGTGTAAAGGACTTTCTAACAAGAGCTACTGCAGGTGCGACTTGTCCACTGCTGCTTATTTATTCTAACTTTTTTTTTATCCCGCTCATGTGATCCTGGATGGTTACTAAAGTGTTGATTCTATAGAAACAGCTGTCCCAGTGTCTCACATTTCCAATGAGCTGCACAAACTTGGACGTAGGTTTTGATGTCCAAATGGCCTGAACATTCAGTCACCTTTACCACACTGGATTTAAGTGATAAAATCAAGTAACTTACATGAATAAAGGAGCTACAGAGACCGAGCTGGTGTCAAACCACATGTAAATGTGTACATATTAAAAAGGGTTGGTCCTAAAACTGGTCCCAGATTTACTGTGATGTGCAGAGAGGGAAAATTCAGCAACAATGTGAAGTGAAATGGATGCGAATCATTTGTCGGAATTTGCTTCCCAGAGAGGACGAAAATAACTAACGCTTATTTTAACTGCATCATTTCGCAACAGCATTTAAAACAATTGTTTTGAAAGGAGCTCAATTGAGCAGCAGATGGCAGTAGTGTCGGGGACCTTGCTTACACAACAGAAATTGAGGAAAGAAGTTTGGGGAGCTGCAGCACTCTCCACACAGAGTGACGAATCCTTTGTGGATCCACAAATCTTTTTCCAATTCAGTCATCAGCTATCACTCCTATTGTCATTGTCTGGAAAATTCCATTCAATAGTTTAGAGTTAATTTGCCAGCGAACACACAAGTGTATGAAGAGCACAACACCCTTGTTTACTCGAACCTGTAATCTCAGATAGATGTAAGATTCAGTAGTGATGTATGGCTGTATTTTTTAAAAACATCACAGTTGAAGCTGGACATTGACAAGCAAGAAAGCCCTTTCACCTGGTGACACTTCCCACTCCGCCACTTTAGCTAGCGAATGCTGTGACGTCAGCACAGAGCACAAAATGGCTCTGTGATCCAGTTTGATGATGTCCAACATTTAATTTAATTTAATTTAATTTAATTTAATTTAATTTAATTTAATTTAATTTAACAGTTTGCTCTCCAGACAACAGGGAACCTTTGTACGTGGCAGCTAGGATGATAACAACAACAACAAACATGGAGGAATCCCTGAACAAAAGCAAACAAAAGAATCTGTTTGCTTTTGTGTCTGCTTTTGTTCAGGGAGGTTTTTGACTACACAATGGCCAGGGTTTCCACTACTCTGAATGGACTTGAAATTCTTATAACGTTGAAATTCTTGTACAAATATTTTCAAGACATTAAAAGAGCTTTATTTTAAATAAGGCGATATAAAAACTTGAATATAGCCACCATCGTGATTTGTCAAACTGATGCAAAACAAACAATATTTTGTTGTTTAAATGTATGTGTGGCTCCATCATCTGATTCAGTAATATACCAAATCATTCAAATTGAAAAATGTGGCTTCTTGTGGCAAATATTCTTATGCCATTAAACTGCCATTAATTGAGATTAATTCATCACAAATTCTCTCATGAACTAGATTATTTTTTTAGTCAAATCCCACCCCTAGTTTCCATGGACCGTTCTAATTCTAATGCTGCGTGCCATTCATCATCCCGGTGGCTCCTGGCCCTGGCTGATACCTCAACACCCGTGCTGGCAGGCTGAGCAAAAGATGAATGTCCTCTCCGTCCTGGTGTTTACACTCCTCCTTTGCAGAGCTTTCACATGTTTTAATCTCATCCTCAGTTGATGTCTTGCTCCCTCGGGCCAGATAACTGAGGGCCATCTGCTGACGGTCCGCAGCAAAACAGCTTCTGCCTGGGCTGATGATGGACTGACGCCCGTCATTGTCGGAGGGATGGCGGCGATAAAACTTCTCTGGACGGAGATGAACGGCCTCCTGTTGCCAATTTACCTGGAATATCAGCTTGTTACCGAATGCTCCAGCGGACAGAGCTGCAGAGCGCACATTAGCTCGCCGGGTTTATGCAACACAAAGAAAAACCACTCTGGTTTGGAAAACGAAACGATTCTGTGGCATGGCATGAAAAGGATTATAAGAAGGGTTGTTTTGGGGTGTCGCAGCTTAGCTGAGGTCAGCAATAAACAGTAAAACTCTCGCATGGAAAGTGGAGTTCTTGGTGGCCACTGATCCAGTGTCTGGTTGTCACGCTCACCAGGGAGGGTTTGGTAACCTCACCTTCTCCTCTTCTCCAGTCCACCTGCTCTGTCTTTCAATCTCTCAAGGGATTTGAACCGCTAGACCTTGAGATGGCATGACTTCAACACTTGACTTGACACTAACATTACACCGTCTGTTCGCACCATAGTTCTTTGATTCATGAAATCTGCACGCTTCATCACAGTGGCGAAGACTCCACTCTGGCTCAGGGACTCTCTCTTTTTTCAGGGATTTAGATTAAATAAAATTGAATGGAACTGGTGATGGAAGTTGCTGCAAGAGACGACTTGTATCTGTGCAACAGATGGCAGAGAATTGAGATCGTTTATAAAACTGAAAAGATATTCATGTCACACTGACACTTTGATCTGCTTAACTTGCCACTTGATGATTCCTAAACTAGATTGTAGAGTCGGTCAGAGTCACAGCTCCATCGCCTCAGTCTCACGATCATGGTGACACACACTCTGACCGGTACGCCAGTTCTCTGAAAAGCCCGAGGATGGAAACCAGCCAGGCAGCAATTGATCTCTCTCTCAAGCCATTACTGTAGCAGCGCCTCTATGAGACGCCGATGGAAATGGTTGTTGTTTCTCATCTGAACCGCCTCCAAGACGTGACCAACTGTTTTGTGAGGAAACATAAACCTGCTCTTGTCCACACTTTCTGTTCAAAACCAATTCAGGGACCATCATGGAGCCCCAACCAGCAGAGTTCCGGGCAATGAAAATTTGTCCTCATACCTCCTTACAGACTTCATAGCTTCTGTGGCAAACCGTGGAGCGTTTTTATACCGTCACTGACACATTTTAACAACCAATGTTCACCACAGCGGAGCCAGTTTTGTGCTCAGAAGAGGAACGGATTGGTCATTTCACGTCCTATTTCATCTCATCTACACAGTCATCGATGGTCTACCTTTGTCTTTTACATGGTACATCCATCTGTGTTCTCCATCTCACTTCCATATCTTTGTGTCTGAACTTTTCTCCATGAGCTGTTCCTCTGATATACTCATTCCCAATTCAGTCCTCTGTTTCTTGTCATCGTGTCAGAACCACTGTCTATAAATGGGGTCAAATAATATTCTAAAAACAAACTGAAATCAAAATGATCTTTCTGAATAGACTCAAAATACTAGCAAAATACATGAATAAAATAGGAAGATTATAGTTGAAGTCGATGGTCAGAAAACGTTACGCAAGATTCTGGAGAAATTCTGAAAAGGAAGCGAATCCATACGAGAAGTCAGCCCTTCACCAGATGAGCCGTTTTTCGTCATCTTGTCCTCACAAGGCGTCACATCACAAGTTTCTTCTGTCTTCCGCAGCAGCAGGAGGGAACTTACAACAATTGCTTGCGTCGTTTCCAGCCTGGTCACAAGGGTTAAGTCAGGAGTCAGTGAAGTCATTTCAGTTCACTTTTTTACTTTACTTTTGCAACCTCGAGTTATGTAAGTAGCTCATTGATTTACATTTTGCTAACTCAGCCACTGAAACAGAGAGGTTCAATTCTCTGTAACTGGGATGTGTCAGTCAACCCGCCGTCGCTCCATGTCTGACTCATATTTATTCATAACCGATTGTTAATTTCCCTTTTACACGGAACACGCGTCCACAAGTAAAGGCAGCTTCCACTAAGGAGGTTATGTTTATCAAGGGCTTTATTTATTTGTCTGTGTTCAAAATAACATGAAAAGTTATGGATGGATTTGGCTGAAATTTCAAGGAAATACGGAACAAGGAACAAATGATTGAGTTTTGGGATGAATCCGGAACACAGTCTGGATCCAGGATTTTTCATTATATTTCTTATTACCTTGTCAGTGTGCTTCTTAATTTTTTATGTGTGGGAGCAAGTTATTGCATGTATTCAACCACTGTTGCTGTTTATTCTGCTGGTTTGCCATCTGGCTGATAGAATGGCATAATAAGGAAATAAATAAAAAAAAAATGGAATGAAATAAAAGTTGTGGGACAAGATGTGGAAAGAAAGACAAACAATAAACAGTGAAAATAGGTAAATATAATGGGGATATAGAACTAGAAATACATTTCAATTTCCATTAGGTATGAATGTCAGCTCCTGTACTGAGGAGATTCAACCAGCAGCTCTTTTCCAACTGCGACTGGTTCTCATTGAACAGACTCTAATCCAGTCTTGACTACTTCTACGTCCAGACGAACAGCACAACGTTTATGATGTGCCGTTTGTGGCCACCAGGGGGCTCCCCGGTGCAGACGGTGGCTAATCCCCTGAGCTCTCCAGACTCCTGGGATCATTGATACCTAAACACATCACTCAAGTTGACTTCCACCTTCACAGTTCCCAGCTCGACAGGTGGTGCGTTTGGAGTCGCTGGGTGAAACACGAGAAAATCCATGTCCTGAAGTCCAGCAGATATGAGTCACTCACGCTGAAGACCTGGTTTAACCAAACGGCAATGTAAATCCCACTCTGAACGTACAATTCATGAAAAGACCAAACACACAAAATAAAAATGTAACACAAGTGTGCAGAGGAACGCAAGTCTGGATTGTGTGTAAATGGATGTGACATCTCTCTGTCCTCGGATATTCACGCAGTCCCAGCATATCTCACAGCTAAGCATGTCAATAAAAGCAGAGCAACAATGTCCATTGGTGTCACACTTCACCACTCAGATGGATCAGTGCCCTATTAAAAACAGCTTTCACCTTGTTACTGATCCTTTATCGCTGCTCCGAAGCAGAAGAATTCCATCCCTGAAGCCCAAGGAAAGTGCGTGAGAAATAACTTCTGTGCAAAAGTTTTGCTTGTGAATGAATGTCAGTCACTGTCAGCGTTTTAGAAGCCTCAGATGTTTCGGGCTCAGACACACATCGCCAGGTGTCAAACCAGCAACGGCATCAGATCAGACGTGAGCACAGAAGTGGAACACAGAGTTTTATTTATTCTCAGGGGAGAGTCGTCAAACAGCCAGTCGTCAACCTCTTTCAAAGAGAAAGTTGCACTGTGGGAGGAGACGAGAAAATATCAACAACTGTCAGGAGGACACAGCCGTGTGTGTCGGAAGACTGTGTCTCACCGGCTGAGGAGTTGAGGTTTAGCACTTATGGCTTAAATCGCATCGTGTAGACTGCGGTCGACGCTGCCTTTAGGATTATGGTAAACATGTTGCCGCTGCTCTTGTAGGCAGACAACACAAGGATGATGTCATGGTCTACAGGAGGGGCAGTACAGGGAGGCTGGCCGGATGCCAGCGAAACCTTTTAGAGAATAATACATCAGGATCTCAGAGGAGCCGTGCAGACACTACGAAAGACAAAAGGACATTCAAGTCAAAGCAAAATGTGTTGGAGCGTGTGCTGAGCGTGAACAGCAACACAGAGTGCACACTGCTGCACTGTATTCAAATAGAGCTGAAGTATCTGTTAGTGAGTGGATATATGCAACTTGTGATATGGCTACAGTCTTTATATGCAAATTTTGTATTTTATTGTTGTACTTTATTGATCCGACTGATGAATTCTTGAACAGCCCTTTGTGGTTTATTTATTTCTTGGTTAGTTCTATTATTATTGTTCATTTTTATTTTATTTTTACATTTTATTTATTGTTATTATTTTGCTTTCCTCGTTGCTGTGATCCTCACTGACCTTGGTAACAAAGTTGATTCTGATTCTGATGTAATTCAGTATCACAGGGTTGGAATATCCTATAGATACAGATATTCCATTCAGATATTCCATTGTCGTACTTGATGACATAACAAATGAAATATCTCAAGATAATAAACTTTGGGGGCACACATTGTTTATTGTCATTTATTCACTCAATTGTTTGTTTTTTTGGTTTTATTGTCTTGGTTGGATGTGCAAAGTGTCTTTACAGTCTTTAATGTCTTTCCTGTCTTTACAGTCCATGATGTCTTTAGTGTCTTTACTGTTGCTGCTGTGAATTTCCCTACTGTTAATGTTGACAGAAAATATGGGGAGAAATATCTAATATAGATTAGATATTGCTTTGATTTTGTTGTCCTTGTGTTGTGTTATTGAAAGGCAAAAGCACCCAGTATCACAGTAGTAAAAAAGACACAAAAGGATGTCTCTCTAGCAAACTAAAAACCAAGCTGAATCCAGTGGTAACAGAAGTGCACATGTGATCATCCCCCTCTGTTTACACCTGTTCAACAGGTAGCAACAGCAAAGGCCTACAATGTTTCATGGAAGAAAAAAACCCTTTCATTGCTGGTGCTCTTGTACCACATTCAGTCAAAGCTTTATTGCTCTTTGAGGTACTGTATCTGCACTTAAATATTCTGCATTTTAAAAAGAGAAAAATAAACAGTTGTCACACGACTGCCTACACACCATCATTGCATGTAGTTTATATTATGGGTGAGCAGTGTGTAAGACCTTTTTGTAATGCCTGACATTACCCCGATTACAATTTCCTGCCCTTTCTTTGTTTGTCGGTTCACCGGAAGAGACACAGGTGACTCCTAGTGACAGTTGTTTTAATCACATATTTTCTGAGTCGTAGACAAGAGTTGCTATAGGAGCACGTGGCAAATCTCCTCCTTTGTCTTCCAAAACCTTTGTTTCCTCCGTTCACATCACATGGTCACCATATTCTGTTGACTGCCCATCACGCTGTCCTCCCCACAGCGTCCTGTCACTCCACACCAGTGGCTTCTGGCTGAGTCAGTGTCCCAATGTTGTTTGTCTGCTGGTTTAAGCGTCGTCGGGAGGAAGACTTCCGGATCCGAGGCCAGCAGCCGAAGGGGAGCCGGCATCGCCTGCTTTGACTTCTCTGGCTCTGGGTTGCATCCTGAGTCTGGGCGGCGGCTGAAAATAGCCCCAGACGTGGAGGCCAAGTCAGAGCCGAGCAGGGCTGAGTCCTGCCTCAGATGTGCCGCTAATCAGCCGAGGCACGGTCTGAGAGGAGTCAGATCAGGCTGCTGAGGGCGAGGCCACCGGCAGCAGCCTGTCTGTCAGCAGGAATGTGGGTGTAAATCTGGCCAGGAACGCTGAGCTGCACGAGCATGTGCACGTGTGACATGGTACACATGGAAGCCAGCAGACAGGTGTCAACGCAGTGATGACACGTCTTCTATTGTGACTACAGCCAAGACGTGCTTTAGACTCAGTGTGTTTGATCAAGAGACTGAATTCATACAGCTGAGAAACGACAGTACAGTTTGGATTATAACAGCTTTATATTTGGAGAGATGGGCTCACCAGCTGTCCCAGCTACTCAGGGCGGGAGGCAAGGAACAACCTGAATAGACAGCGGGGCACATCACGCTCACATTTATGTCTAAAACAAACAGTTGATGCTGTAAGAGCCAAAGTGTTTTTTGTTGTTGCGTTTCATTCAGCAGTGTTTACACTATTAGCAATTTGTTTGTACTTTGGCGCTTTGTATGGATTCGGATTTTAAATATGAAAGCCATTACTCAGTCTCAGCATGGAAGATTCTTCTGCCTGCTCACTGGTCCACAGTCTCCAAAGGTAGGATACCAAGTCGTTCCTAGGCCTGCTGGCATGTTTAATCTTTCTGACTCCTGGGTCTGCCCCATGGCACCCCACCCTGACAGAGGTGCCCGCAACACCTTCCCAGGGATCAGCAATAAGAAAATATATCTATGTCATTGATATGGACTCAGTCAACATGTTTTGTTCTTTCCTGCCTCATTGTTAAACACTGAGAGCTTGTGTGTCACCTGGAAAAAGTAAATACTACTTTACCATGACTATGTGTACCTAAACTGTCATGTCATTATGACGACAGAGACGTGTTTTCTTAAAGTCCTCATGTGACTGAGGAGTGATCCCGAGCAGCCTGAATCCCTCTCAGGTGTTCACTTGTCTGGCTGGATCCTGGATGGTCGACCCTGTTACTAGGTTCACCTCAGCATCTTGCACTGCACTACAATTCATTAAATACCAGTGATTCACCTTTACCACCTTTCTATTTCCAGCATCAGATCATGACTTAATCCTATACTTTGTCATGCCAAGGCTCACAATTTAGGCGCCCACTAGGTGATGATCTGCTCCGACTTTTCATGCTGCAATTTGACATTGTCAGCGGGAAAATATGCTTTGTTGGTACTGGCTTGTGCCTCAAGATGTAAAAAAAAAAAAGTAAACGAAAAGGACCCGTCTTATTTGGGTTTTCTTTTTGTTTTGTTTTTTGTTTGTAATGTGAAATAAATCACAATGTATTTGTAAGTAACAGGTTTGTATTTCTAAAAAAGCAAAAAAAAAAAAAAAAAAAAAAAAAAAAATATATATATATATATATATATATACAATTTCAATTTCTTCAAAATACCCTGTGAGAGTGTTCTGTCCATTTCTCAGCCCTGAATCACTACAACCAAGAAGAGTGACGCAGCAGAAACCCAACTATCTAAGCCCCTCGCAGCTTAAATGGATGTCATTAACCTACAATTATTATCACCACATACACGGCGTCCTCTTCTCTCGACGTTCAGACGTCGACAGCTCTCAGAGGGATTCCCCGCCCTGAACAAGCCTTTTTAATCTCTGTCAAATTAGTTTTCGTGGAAGCAGCAAGTAGCAACCGTACAGATAATTAAATGTGCTTTGAGTTTGAGTTTCATTTTTAATGTTGACAGAAAACATGGGGAGAAATATCTAATATAGATTAGATATTGCTTTGATTTTGTTGTCCTTGTGTTGTGTTATTGAAAGGCAAAAGCACCCAGTATCACAGTAGTAAAAAAGACACTGGCTTATTCAGTAAAGATGTACTCTTATGCTTAATATAATGTTCATACAGAAAAATGAGAGAACAAAGCCATTTGGGTTTACTTTATTCTTATTTGGAAAATTGCAGGATATGGAAGTATGGTGCAAAAGGAGGGCCATAATTCGGAAACAATTGGGAAAAGAACAAATGAATTAAAGTGGACATATTCATTTCAATTTAAATGTAGCAGGATTTTTAGTTTCATTTTTAATACCGAATTATGGTGCTTGTTTCATCCCCTATTGAGGGTCTTTCCAGCGCTGAATGAAAGTTTGCAGAATACTTCATAGACAGTTATTATAAATCTGTCTATAATCTGTGAGAATCTGTGAACTATTTTACACCTGTCATGTTTGACTTTTGACTTTTACAGTGACTGAAAACAATTATGGTAAAATAACTATGATCTTTTTCCACATTATGATGCATAGATCACATCCTGCTCTCCATTCCATTCCAGCGAGCCATGCAAGATAACTTTGAAGTATCATGACATCACCTGTGTGTGTCTGTGTGTGTGTGCATGTGCATGAGGTCCCCCTGCAGCTCTGAATCACCCAGAGTCACCGTTCATAAGGCTGTGAGCCAGATGACTTTAAGTGCAAACAGAAGTTCAGCGTACCAAAGGTGGTCACACTTCCTGCTCTGCTGGATCCTCAGCTCTGCGAGGGGCGTTTGATCCTGCTCATGAAGCGGCCAGATCACTTCATTATCTCACTACAGCCCTTGTTTTTCCATTATGACTGAGCCCGATACGTGTGAGCGGAAGTAAGTGACCACTTTAAAGAGCTGCGCGCCTCTTCCACATGAAGTTGTGAGTGTGAGGTCGGCTGACGCTGGGATGGAAGATAAAGTCTTTATCTGACAAATTGTAGAGGAGTGATGGATGAGAGTGACACTGAAAAGACAGACGAGGAGAGATAACCCTGGCGATGAGGCTAAAATAGCGTCTGCACTTTCCAAACACAGAATCAAAACTGCAACTTAGTTTCCTGTTTACAACATGGAGCTATTGTCCGTGTGGAGGCTTGCGAGAGGCCTTTGGGTTCAACAATGGACAAGTTGTGAACCTGCCGACACATTTGACCTGAAAACACGCCTGATAGATTTCTCTTGCATTTCCTGTTTTTAAACATTTAAACGCTTAAAATAGCTTTAGGGATAACCGTGTATAATCTGGATCTATCGATCAGGATGCAAGTCATGCATTTCTAGTGCAGATGGATGTCTAAAAAAACTCAAGCAAAAAGTCCATATAAGTCTTGAATTGGACCCCCCCTCCCTCGTCTCCATTATCTTTATGCGTAGATGTGTTTAGATGTTAATCTTTAGGAAGAGAAAATTCCTCAAATTCCTCTGCAGACATTAAGAACAGTTCAAATTGTCACCATTCTATCTTGAGAGAGGGGGTCAAAGGTCATGGGGAATCAAGGGAAACATCTGAGCGCAGGAGTCTGTGCGAGCCTCCACGCCGTCGGCCACGACGCCTGTTTATCTGCCCCACTTCCTGTGTCTGTATTCTGCTGTGTGTCTGTGTGCCGGAGCCTGTGTGTGTGTGCTTTCAGACAACCTCAGCAGGACTCATGCTCCGGAGAAGGTCCAGTTCAAATGAATAAACTAGATCTAACCCTAAAACTTCAGCCTTTATTTTAGCAGCTGAAAGGAAGTTGATTCTGTTTATTGTTGGTGTGGTTTCACAGTTCCTTTTTCAGTAGAGTTGCAGCCACTGTCTTAGCCACTTTGAGATCGTTTATCAAAGGACAGATGAAACAACTTACATTATCACAAAATGTTTTGTAGCATTCCTTTGCGCGATGACCTCATTGACGAAAAACCAAAACCCAACCCATTGTCGTTCTCTATGCATGTGTCAAGGTTCTTCAGATGTGAAATAGCTATACACAAGTTCTCTCCTACTATCCTCCTCCTCCAGTTCATTGAGCTGTGTGTGCAGCAGCTTCTACTTTCAAGCCCAACTAGTGCTCACCAATGGGATTCAAGTTCAGCAATGGCCAGTCTAAAATGTTCTAGCCCTTCGTCTGCAACCAGGCTATGGTTTAACTTGGAGGTGGCCTTCTGGTCCTGTAGGAAGGCCCAATGTTTCCCAACATTCAGCTTTGTCATTGACTGAGATTCCCTGAGAATGTGAAGAAGCTCCTGGGAGGAGTCTTTGCCCAGGCCCAAAGCTTAGTACTTAGTTCTGTCACAGATGCTCACGTGTTGCCCACAGATTTATCTTCAAAAGTCTCGGACTATCGGCTTCCTCCAGGGCCGAGGTGCCGTTACCTGTCTTTAGCATCCAGCTTGCGTCTATGCTTCCAATTGTGTCTCTTAAAATGTCAGGCACAAAGATGTCACTGACTGTTTAGAACAGGGGTCTCAAACTGTTCCATTCCAGCAAGCACCAATGTCGGTGTCATCTGAAGCAGACAGCTGTTGATCTTCTGATCACCCTCTTGAGACACCTGGTGAAAAAAAGGTGTTCTCTTGACACTGGCTGGAACAAAAACTTGTAGACCCCTGGTGGAGCAGTGTTGCAGGACTATGGATAGGATGAGCAGTTGACGACAACAATGCTGTGTGTCCCGCCCAACCGTCCTTTCACTCCCCAAAAGCTTGGTGTCCGCTGCCTCTGCCTATTTTTAAACTGCTTCTAGTGAAAGTCAGCATCTGTGTCTTCAGCTACACAAACGCTGTAAATCCACGTTTCCCATCCCTCCGCTCAGATAAAAGAGATTTTCTGCTGCTGTGGTTGACAGGAAGCCGCTGCACAACAACAATGCCGAAGACACACAGAGGCCAGACGCAAAAACAATGCCGCTCGCTCTCTCCCATTCTTTTCCTCAAAAAGTGTGCGTGTGCATGGATGCACCCATGCACACACAAGAATAACACGTTCATCTGGGTACACGAACGTCTTCGGTGTCATTTTTAGAACAAAGCTGCTGATGAAGTATTTTTAAATCAGGAGATTCAGCAATGAAAATAGAGGAAGCCAGAAATAACGTGGAATCGTACGCTGCGCTGTTGCAGATTGAGGTCAGTGCCACCAAGTTAGTTAGGGATGTCGACTATTTTGAGCAACAATTACATAGAATATGAGCCGACAGGAGGGTCAGTTGCTCAGAACTGCTTTTATTTTTCTTGAGAATTAAGAAAGGGGGCTCCAACAAAAAGGGCACTTTCCCTAAGCTGGAGAAAAGGGGCTGTTGCACGTGCCTGGAATGACACCAAAAGCAGAACAATAAGGTTGTTGAGTCCATTTCTCCTGTCACCATGGAGAAAGAAGAAGCACAAAAAATGAGTTTCGGCACCGCAGGGTTCAGGATCGAGACCTTATGCTAGTTTGTTACTGGGAGTGAAATTGCAGTGTGCAATGATGAAGGTTGGGATTCTTGAAAGTGTATAGCTCATGAGATTTTTGCGCTCATGTAATCATTACGTCAATGGAACATCCAGTGTTATTAGTTTATATCTGGTGAAAATATGCACCAAATATGTCACATTAAAATGACCTAAAATGAGGGACAGATGACAGTATTTTTAAGGCATAGAAGACACAGAAACTTGCTAACTTTAATTTTAAATATAATTCAAATAATGTATGGGGAAAATTAAAAAAAAAAAACATGATAAAGAAGAATGTATAAGTACTCAACTTGTGTATCCAACCTCACAAAACCCATGTCATAAGATGTTAGGAATTATTTTGTTAACAATGTTTCATTATATATACAGTGGTACCTTGGTTTTCGAACGTCCCTGACTTTGAACAAATTGGAGTTCTAACAAAAATTTCGAGATTTTTTTGCTTCAGATTTCGAATGAAGATCCAGAACTCGAACGCCCCCTATAAAAGCCGGAAAAAACATAACATGCACAGACCAATCAGCTGACCCACAACATGCTTTGTTATTGTGTATAACGTAGCCTCTGTATGCAGACGTGTCCCGTTAGCTACATTTACTGTCTGTTTTTTCTTCATATTGAGGTGTTAAATCTTTCCTGTCACTGGACCGTGGTAGAGTGTCACAGGGGAGGTGCTCGCTCTCCACACCTCTCCTCCAGGGTTTGATGTCCTGTTGTGGGCTGGAGCTGGGACAGGGATGAGGCGAGTCTGGGACAGAGCGTGACTTGGTTTATGACTTTGTCACAGCCAAACTGCACAGAAGCGCACATTCAGAGCTGGACACGCACCGGGCACCTCTTCACTTCTGGAGAGACTCACTCGGCAACCCCTCCCACATGCAGCGGCCACACACATAGAGGAACAGCGCACCTGCAGCAGACACTCTACATTCACTCCTACAAAAGACTGTTTTAAGGCTTGGAACGCATGATTTCTTTTTCCATTTATTGTAATGGGAAAAATCGATTTAGATTTCGAACAAATCGCTTCTCGAACGGCCTCCTGGAACGGATTGTGGCCGAGAACTGAGGTACCACTGTACAAAAATCTGGTTACTGAACAGGTGGAGGAATATATCAACATATAGGGAAGATTCATGAAAAACCAAGTCAGATGCTAGTGGTGTAACAGTACACATACTGGGACTGTACTGGGCCTTCATTCCAGTTGGCGTGTGGTCTGAACTGAGGACATGCGGAAAGTTGCTAAATAATCTTTCAGCACCATTTGTGGTGTGTCATCTCTGCTCTCTGTGATTTTCTGATGACGTAGCTGTCGAGCCTGCTGTACCATGTGACCACTTCAGGAACTTAATCACAATTCATTCCCTGATTCAAGTGCCATCGAATAACAACGCTGCTCCTCCACACAGCAAACTGATGCTTGCACTCTCCGCATTGCTGTGATCAGTCCACAAAATTAAAGAAGAATCACATTGAGTTTAAATATATCAATAAAAACTTCAGAGCATTTTTTTATTTTAAAGAGACCTGTTGATGCTGAGAAAGACAGAACTTAATAAAATAAATAAATAAAAACCTTGCATTTATGTCCCTTGCTTTAAAACTGAGAAAAACAACACCAACCAACAGTGATGCATCACAAACCGTGCAGGTGTTGTCTCTCTTTCCGTGGCTGTTTAAGTCGATAAATGCACATGCAAGATTCATCCCTGACCCAGTTTCCTCTTCTCTACTCGCTCATTTCATTCATGTCTGGCTCTCACTGCCTCTCCTCTTTATGGGCTGGATGTGAGACATTCAAGGGCAAGTCGAAACAGTGAATCAGAATTCATGGGCATATTCACGTCTGTATTATTAGCCTGCAGGTCGAGGATTAAAATGTCCCCAGAAGATTTATTCTTTTGATTCTCACTGATCATAGCTTCATTTCTTGAACAAAGTTGATCATTTAGATTCAATCGCGCAGTGGAATCTGCTGTGATTCGGTTACTGTCTGTCCTGTCTCTGAACTTCTTTACTCTGATCATCTCTATGTTCCCACCGCTCAGCGGAATCCTTTCTTCCGGTAGCTGAACATTCCGGTCCCGACTTTTCAACGGTGAGCAGGTTAAACTGGTGAGCGAGGACTCATGATTTTCTGGTGACAGGAGGGAACTGGACCCGGAGGAATTTGCCTCTGGCCTCTCGCAACCCAGCTCGACCTCATTTTCACTGAATTTCTGCCATACCAGCACGTCCTCACGCCACAGTGCCTCGTAAACAGGTGAAAGTCAGGGGTGGTATTTTTGAAGGGGTGGTATTTTTACAAAGCTTGATACCAGGACCCGCGGGAAAACATCGCGATACGTTTCCGGTCGTGAGCGTTTTCTGCAGTGTGAAGCTTGATCCTATTACTGCTCTGTGCCAGGAGCCGTGTGTTGCTGACAGTTTTGAGGGAAGCTGCTTTGCTTGTGTGCCACTGACCAAAGAATCTTGTTAGAACTACAGGGCTGTTTTTGTGGAGCTACATAAATCAACCATAACATTATGACCACTAGTCAAACCCATCCTGTTATGTCACCTGTGAGTATGTTTTGTCGTCCATCAGGTTCATACTCAACCGCCTCCATGTTCCTTATAGCAATGTGGAAGGTCTCATCTGGCTGGTGGGTAGGTGAACATCAAATAATCCTATCTCCAGTTCCTATTGACAAATGCTATTACATTCAGCCGCCAGTGTTGCATGTTAACACATTTGGTTGTCAATTGAAGCACACGCTCCTTCTTCTCCAGCATATCCTGAAACTATGGGCAACACGTCAAGTAGCAGAAAGTAGTGATGTGCAGATCGATCCTGAAAAATTTTACACCTCCGATACCAGATCTTGATTCTCTAAAATCGATTCTCAGACCAAAATATCAATACTTTCGATACTTAAGTATTTTGAGGTAATATATATCCTTAACAGGAACACAAAGATATGTAACTAAACTATTGCGATCATGTCTGGACACACTGTTGGTGGGAACTACTTAAAGGTTAAATCATGCAGTTCAATACGACACATTCACATTGATGAGGTCGAGGGAGAAGGACTGACTAAAGGGGGAGACACTACATATGCTATTGTTCCTTAACCAAAACCTGTGCCTGAGGGAACAGTGATAATGTTGCATGCTGTGTCTACATACTCAGTGTTTTCATGTTCATGTTCATTTTCAGTGTAAATAAATAAACAAGTTACTTATCCTTGTATTCAAGGAAGCAATGATCTATAGGTTTAGTCACATACATGTAGGCATCGGTATAAGTGTTTCAAATCACCTGTTAAGATTTACAAACTATTTACAAGGTTTAAAAAGCACCTCTGTCAACCTGCTCACAGTCGTCGCTAACAATCATGTGACTTGGACTTGAATGCCTCTTCGACTGGCCTCCAGTGTCTCACTGTCACTAACTGGCAGTGTAACCGTCTGTCACATGAAGAGCCGTGTCATGACTGTAACCTCAAGCCTCAGACCTGCTATCTCTGTCATCATCTCTCCGTGACTCACACAGATCTTTTCAACATCGCTCTCGCAACCAGCTCATCACAAGACGTATCTACAACTACTGCTTTACCTACATTAAACCGTCCGAATTTATGAACTTGCTCTTTGTTCTAATCCCGGGGTTTTTATCAGCAGTGACTTTGTGAAACCAGCTACAGGCTATGGACTTGCTATAGCCATCTGCTTATGAGAGCAAACAACAGTTCCTGTCCATTTCATCTTCATCGGGGACACATTACAGAGAGACGTGTTGATCCTCTGTATCCAGTCCACTGCACCGTGACTCCTCTGCTTTCCCACGTCCATCGGGTTGTGTTCGCAGGTCGCTTTGTCAGATGAGTTCATCCCTGAGAGCGGACAGATTTCCCATTGATCCTGTTTAAACTCATACAGTGCACATATATGATGAAGGCATACCAGGAGGGTTTAGAGGAGACAAGAGGTCACGGCTTCACATTATGTGCTCTGAGCTGCCCCGGAACTGACCCGAGTAGCTGGGAACATTCGCCCACATCGACAACAGCCTCTCTCCACGTCCCGCTGACTTGATAACCTGCTGCACCTGACACGCCACATTCCAACGTTGCGTGAAAATATGCTGATTCAGCGCATGAGACATGTTTCTGAAATGATGAGACACAAGTCATTACTGTATTAATAATACCAACCGACTGCATCAAACCAGTCATGAGATATTCCCACGCACCTTGAGCGGGCCATGTTTCATTTCTTAGACATGAATCAGTTTCTGGGACACAGAATGTTCACACTAGACTCCATCTTTGTGATGCAATCCATTAGCTAAGCAGATCAAACGTGTTGACAATCCCATTGCAATTGAGCTGATATAAAGGTGTGACATCTTGGTCGTGCATTTATTCAGCTTTGTTTTTGTCTCCTTAGCATGTACTTGTAATACAAAACCAAACTGTGTTTTGCTGTAGTGTGAGGTAGTGATTTCTATAGGCACTCAGCAGAGCGGTTTTGATTTTTACCTGGGTCTCAATTCGGAAGGTGAAAACTCTTTTCCCCCCATTTCCACTTCTATCAGGGTTGGGGTTCACATACTGTAACATTCCTCCAGGCAAGATCTTTTAAACCTCTGCTTGAGGGGGGTAGGGACATTCTGGGTCGTACAGTATGGGCAGGGTTTCCATCACATATATACCGCCACTGCTTAAATGTCAACCACCACGGCATCAGAAAATGATATCTTTATAAAGATGATATCTGATGTGATAAGAAATATTAAAACAAAGTGGAAACATTGAAATAAAACGGACAACACATAACACATCATGGAGGCGGACATGAACATGACGGGTTTCTCCATGTTATTTGCAGAAAAATCCCAGAAAGAGCATCATAATAGTCACGCCGGACATATGAAGAGCCGGACCGCGTGTGGAAGGCTTGGAGTGGAGGTAGATTTACTTCTCAGCATTAAAAACTAGCGTATTTCAGTAAATAACAAAACATTTCCCTCTGTTTCTCTATCACTTCTTGATTGGCCTCATTCCGTTCCGTTGTTTTTTATTTTATTTTATATTATTTATTTCAGAAATCTCGACTTGTCAGCACATCATAAAATGTTTATTAGATAGATGTTACATTACATATTGCAATTGGCTATTTCTCCTTCATATGCAGGACAATTGGATCGCTAAAATATAGTAATGAGTAATAAATCAGATTTAAAATACATATAAAAAACTTTCCAACCTGCATGAATCAGTGTTTTAGTCTGTCACATTAGCCATCTTGCCTTTCTTTTCTAATACTATAATAATATAGTAATGTTTTATTACAAACCCACGTCTGTTATTCTCACTGTTTTAAAAAACAATGATGTTCATTGTGATTGTTTTCACACGAGAATGGGCCTAATGTTCATGTTAGAACCTCAGACGCCTCAAAGGGAAGTTAAAAAGCTTGGCTGTATATTCAGGTGCGTCAAACATTAACGTCACCTCATCGTGTGCCAGTACCTGATTAAACAAGCAACATCTTACATTCACGTGCCATTAAAAGGTTTTTGTCTCATTACAGAATTAAAGCAGGTCTTGTTTTGTTGTGATCACTGCAGTTATGTTGAAATTAAAGTCCTGCATATCATCGCTGTTGTTCTCTGTGTGAAGCATGTGCAGGTGTGAATAGCTTTGCTTGGCTTTGCTCCGGCAGCATGTCTGAAATCCTTGTGTGTGTCTGTCTTTTGTGTGTTCATTTCCAGGTGGAGGAAAGAGGGGGCAGCCTGCTACGGCCGCCAGCGACTAAAACGAAGGAAACGGAAAGGAAATGACGGAGGCCTGCTCGGATACTGTGCGCGGCCTCTGTGCCATTGTCGTCTTTTACGGAAAGTTGGACACACACGTTCACACACAGACATGCAAACAGCCTTTTGTTGTTGTGACTATGATGAAAAATCTGGTACACAGGATCTGAGGCACAGGATAAACAGTGACTTGAAAGAACAGCGAGACAAGAAGGAGGAGGAATAAGACTTTTTTTTTTTTTTGCTTTTCATGACAAACAACTTTGCGGTCTTTTCTGCATGCGCCAGATTATGAACAATCCCTGAATGACAGCCGCTCTTGAGATGTGACTGGATGATCCCCAAACAGAATAATGACTGCATATTTGACAGCGCAGCAGCTGCCAAATTAAAGATTTATGGGTGTTTACTTGAGCGCTGGGCAGCAGAGGAAGCCTGATCTTCGACGCTGATGATAACCTTGGGGGCAGAAAAAGTGGCGACACAGTCACTAGCTGTGTTTATGAGGTCGAATATTCCACCACACTGCCATAGAAACCGACTTGACTGCCAGTCGCACTGTTTTTAAAAGGGTTTTTTTTTTGATGGTATTGTATGTAAGGTAAAGTAGTTGGATTTCAAAGAGAGCTTTTAAAAGACTAATGTTTGATGTGTTTGGTGTTTTTATATATATATATATATATATATATATATATATATCTTTGTTTCATGAATGAATTGACTGGGAAACACTAGGATCAGCTAAACCTATTCACCAATCTAGTTTATCAAGACATACAATGTTCCTGTTCTCGTGATCATGAAGAACAAGTTCAGTTCAGAGTCATTAAATTGTTCTGTGAGCGGCACTTCTGTTCACGAAATCAATGAACAACTCCCCAGTCTTGATACACAAAGCTCCACAGGCAGTATACAGTCTTGGCTTGTTTCCTTCATCATGACTGTCACACTGTTTGGGAACACAGCTGGCTGAGTCATTCAATTCATCTCTTGTTTGTTCCTCGCGGTGGGACAAGATAGTGAAACTACATGTACAGTGGTCAAAATTTTCACCCTTAAAAGTTGATATAATCTCTTAATATTATCATGAAAAATCTTTTTTACTGTTTCAAAAAGGACTGTGTTACGGAACTGTCTGTGTGAGGACCCAAATGCAAGAGACAGAACGAGAGCAATGCTTTAATCCAGGAAAAAAAACGATGAACTCAAGGAGACCAAAACTCAGTCCAACTAAAATGCCACATGTCAACAAAAAGCGCTTCACTAGGAAGCATTCCAAACACAATTTTAATGGTGAATTACATGGACTTGGCGTGACTTGGACTTGACATGACGCATGACTTGGCAACAAGACAGTACACAGGCTTCATGAAACAGTGTCCTCATTTTCAGAGCTCAGTAGGTGGCGCTGTCAGTTTAATAATGTGATTAAGTTTCCTTGAAATGGTTGTTTAATCCTGAGATTTTAGAGCAGAGGGCGCCATCTAGCGGGCTCTAAAAATGAGGACACTGTTTCATGAAGCCTCAACAACCTATCACTAACACACCAACAATGAACACAGGAACGGAGGAGCGAAGCAAGAAACCAAGTGCATTCAATGACAGGATTAGAGGTAGGCAAGATGCACACAGGATGACAGGACAAAACCACACCAAAATAAAACCGGACGTAGACTAGACCAAGACCAACAAATACAGTCTAACGCACCCTGACTTAACATCACAAAACAACCAACAACACATAACAGTATGGTGACAGTATTCAGGCACAAACAAAGACAAATATTTTGTTTGTTGTTTACTAGAAAACAGATTTGATATATCCTCAACACTGTAGGTAACAATGTCTACATATTATTCCGCCAATGTTTTCAAAATTGAACAAAATTAAATAGAAACTTTTGGCCTGGCAGTAGTTACAAACTAGTAGTACAACCATTTCTGCTCTTCAACAAATGTAGTTTGTGGCTTTTTGCAACTACTTTTACTCATTATACTTGTTGACTTGTTTGACTTAGTGCTAAATACATATATAAATTCATATAAAACTATTAGTAAGAGCTTACAATTAATTGCAGGCTGTAGATGCACTGTTTCTTTAAATGTTTCAGGAAATGAGTCGTCCTCGTATCGCATATATGTAGCTTGTGAGGCAAAAACATTTTGTTTTACTTAAATTGTTTTGTTATTCCCAGCTCCGACTTCCCACTTCCAAGGTAACTGGAACGCCTCCCCACCGCCGGTTTTAGCTGCCAGAGCTGCAGACACTGACTCAGCCTTCATTATTTTAACTAGACAAATGAGTCTGGCATCCAAATGAAAAATGATTTCACACACGCAGTTTTAAAAAGACAGTGCTGCACTAACTGACCTGGTGAGAAGCACCAAACAAAGTGCGATCGTATAAAAAAAAAAAAAAAAAAACATTAACAGCACAGTCTTGTTGAACTGTTGTGTTTGGGAAGCAACATGATTCATACTGGAGACAAAAACAACAGAGGAATGTCGAAGGAAAGTCAGAGGTCACTGCAGGAATGTCATCGGTATGTTGGTTATCACATATTTGCAGACACACGTGCAGCATGCACACTCTGGTGCCTGTAGGTTTCTCCATTGTTTCTTAAAAATGTTACGCTGCTGTCGCTGTACTGAAAAGTAGGAGGTTTCAAGTTCAACATCAAAATGTGTATGAAATGAATCAGGCTGTTGCAGAACATCCACGATAGCTTGATATTTTCAGTTGAACAGAACCACTTCACATCACGCGATTTTGTTTTGTCGACAAATTTGTTTGTGAGTCAGACACGAGTGTGTGTGATCACAAGGGTGTGTGAGCAACAATTATGCTACACACCTTCAGGTGTGGCTAAACACTCGGCCACTTAAGAACAGTCGAGTTTGGAGAATCGGCTGTAGGTGTGGCCTCAAAGCAGCTCGGCGTTTTCAGTGACTCATCAATGACAGGACCAAGTTGGAGGAGACAAATATGTGTTTTGTTTTTGTTTGTCTTTGGTGCGAGGACAAATTGTTTTGTGGCTCAAGTGTCAATGGAGCAGCACATTGCAGATTAGCACACTTGTGCAGCAGAGATCCCTTTCTTCTGCCAGAACTCAAGGGACTCTGGAAGACTGGTCTACAGTCTGACTCTTCAAAGGGCCACCTCCTGGGCTGAGCCGGCTATGAAGTGGACATAGCAACAGCCGTCTGAGCCCGAACGTGAATGGCCAGTGAGACCTAGTGACATGCTAATTCCATGGAGACATGGGCACGAGGGGGAGATTAGGCAAGGTCGCTGTGTTGTCGCCCAGCGCTCGTGCCCTCTGTCTTAAGAGGCTTTCACAGGCTTGTAAGAGATGAGCAACCATCTGGCTTCATGCCGGACAGCTCAGACGCAAAGTTAGGAAAATACAGGCCCTGATGATGGTGTTTGTGTCGTGATTAAGGGATGACCGACGACGCTGTTGTGCTCTGGTTCTTGTTGTGTTCTGTGTATGCCACACTTTATAGCGTCATCAACACAAAACGCTGGAGCAGAGTCAGTGAAGCTTGCAGCATGGTCCATACGGAGCACGCAAAGCCACCAACAGCGAGTGCAACATGTCCACCTGCACACAGAGCTGTGCAGCTTTGGGGCCACATATTGACTTTAAATATGTGGCCCTCATGGAGTGTTGTACTATGAAACTAACCATGCTGGAATGTTCCACTATATTCCACTACATAACGTCTTATTATATTTTATTATTATATTTTTTCTCTGTTCTAAGTTTTATTCTTTGTCTCCTCCAACAGTGTTGGACTGTTGTGTTGGTGTATCATTTCACTTGCAAGAAAACCATGAGAACCCTTTTGGAGGACATAGATTTGTGTATTAACTGGTCATAAAATGTGATCTTATCTTCATCCAAGTCACACTGGACAAATACAGTCTGCTTAGAGGGGTCCTATTATGGTCTTCCATCTCTCAAGCGTTATCTAAGTGTCACATTAAGTGTGAAAGGACGATCCATCTGAAGTTGTTGTTGAATGTATGAATGCATAGCATTCACATAGCAAATGTAATAAAGCTTACAACAGCCTATCAATAATGAGCTATAAATCTATGAGAACGACACTGGATGAAAAGCACGTCACCCATGGAAATGAGCTGCACAAACCGGATCAATTTCAGTATTGCATGCCCAATGTTACCACAACTGGAATGAGCTTTTGTTTACATGCAGTGTCATGTGTGTCAGCGGGAAGCTGGTCAGACAAGTCCGATCGCATTGCAGCTGAAATGTGTCTCTGTCAAAACATCGTCTTGGAATAGAAGTCGGAAAGTGATTCTTACACTTCAACCCTCCTGAAATCCAGACACACGATAAGAGGGACAGTCCAATCATCCAACACATCACCACTCGCCTGAAGTCATCGACGCAATTTGAATAGAAAATCAGTCAGAATAAGTTGCATTTTTACAAATGCATTAATACTGTGTGTCACCATGGTGCAAGCCAAGTTTACAGCTAGTTTTCAGAGTGGTGCAGGGATGATCCGGGCTGACCCATCTCCTGTTCACCACAGAGATTCTTCTTATCACATGGTGGAATGTTGTTTGTGCAGTAGGTACCGAGATGTTCTTTGTGATACTTCAGTAGAACGAGTGTGTTCTTTGGAACACTTTTAGACAAGAAACTTCAGCAGAGACAAGATAGTAGTTGAAATAGCTGCAGTTGAAATACCATTTATCACTGTGGCAGGGGTTGCCCATGTTGTTATTGCAGTAGATAACTAGCCATAGTAAAAGATGTTGTCGCAGTTTTGTTTGTTGTGGTGTAGTCACAAGTAGCAATGAGCTGTGATCATTCTACTTCTTATAGTACTCCGGTCATGGTTTTTTTTGGTAGGTCATGTTTTTTTTTTGCTTACTGCTTATATATGTAAAGTGCTGCTCATGATAAACTAGTGCTGACCGCAGTAAATGCTGGCATGTTGCTAGTTTTCAAAGATAAAGTGATTGATTTTGTTATCTGCATTGTGTAGCAGCAGTAGTTATGTTCAGTCTGACTGGTAGAAGTCCACTCCACGGACCCTCCGTGGTTCTCTATGGTTAGCTGGGTATTGATCACATGGAAGTTCAGCTGTCACTGCGCAGACGTCACTCTGGCAAGATGTCATAAATCCAACTGTCGATCGGTCCAAGCCAGGAGCGAGATCTTCTCTCGCAGCAACAGCTTGTCGATAGCAGGCGGCTGCATGCCGACACACAATGCCCCGGACTGAACCCATCTGGATTCAGAGGTCAGCACGTCAGTCAGTGAGCTGGTCAGGCAGCCAGCGGAACAAACTGACTGGATGCTTGACGAATGAACCGCTCTGATCTTCGGGAGCAGATACACCAGTGCAGCACTTGTTACAATAGAAACTGCGGTGTGTGTTCATCCTACGATTAGAATCTGTCCATATAAGAACCACCACGCTCCCCGGACCAGACTAACCAGACAAAGAGACTGTTGTCTGGAGCAGGGTGACCACTATTAGATCAGTTTGGTTCCAAAAGATCTGAATACAAACTGAGGTGTTCAGAGAGTCGGTCCGATGTCAGTGTGGGCCTTCTTGAGTGGACATCAAACTCGGTCAGACGGATTGGATTCATGTGATTTCCTCTCTGCGCTGATTCAGCTCGGGACTCGATGTCCAAAGAGGTGGCCTTGTTTAAGAGCTGTTGGGTCACATGCCAGATACTGACCCAACGGTGTTTCAACAGGCACTTGGCTGGATTCCCACGTGCTGGCACAGTCGGCTGGAACAGGCCAGCGCACTGTGGTCGCTGCAGCTGGAGAGGTACTGGGGAGTGGATGGCTTTGGCCGAGACAGATATGTTTTGTGCCACAAAAACACATGCTTCATATATGTCAGTCATAAACCCTTCTATTCTGGTGTTGAATTTCTCCAGGGGTCACATTGCAGATGGAAAGGTTGTTGTCTCTCTCATAAAGCTTGCTGTTTTTCTGTCCATTGTTCTGCCCTGCCTGCACTCTCTTCTTTACCTCTCTTGATTTCTGTACTCACATAAATGAAATGAATTATCACAAACAGTTCCACTGAAAGCAGTGGAACATTTCTGCCTGGTCACAATTCAGGTCTGATTTAGCATCTGACTGTGCGAATGAGTTATTCCAACTTACTCTTTATGATAGCATTTGATAGCTTTTATTGAATTATGAATGTTGAATTTAATTTTTTATCGCAGAATTTGATCTGAAACATTCTAAAATTGTAAATAACATAGGAAAGTGTTTCTGTACTGTTGCTTTGCTTTAAACCATTAGGAGTTCTCAGCGGAGCTGCGGATTCTGATGGTGTGACATGAAACTGCCAGACTTCCATTAGCTAAGCTAAGAAACACCTGCAAACGCTCACAACACTGACTCGCACTGAAATGTGTTCCTCCCTAGAGAGCAAGCGGAGAAAAGTGTTGGATGTTTCCTGTCAATATTGGAAAATTGCAAGAGGGTTCGGAAATGATTCACGTGAAAACTGCAGAATCCAGGCCAGATTAGTGGTTCTAGTTTTCGAAAACCGTACTTTCTGTCCCGGTGAGATTCACTGACCCGCTGTTTTGACAAAAAGTCTCAAAGAGGGATCTTGGATTCACCATTCTGCTAAGAACATCAGAGGGTCACCCTGTGATTTTCAGTCTCTAGTCTGTTATTATTCCATTTCCTCCCCATAAGCGGAAAGACCGAAATAACCCTGCTGAAATCTATGACTCTCCAGGGGCAGAGCCTTTGTGTTGGAGCAAGTGGAAAACAAGAGCGGCAGCGGCTGGACAGATAGGACACTGTGAGATCTAGAGTTTCGCGGCCACATGGGGGTTGGCCTCTCGCAGACAGACGGGGCTCATTACACGAGAGGACTCTACATAGACGGTCAGGGACGTGTAGTGTGAGACACTCAGCATGTATGATTCAGACTGGAGGCTCAAGCCTTGTCTGAGCTCTGGGTGATGCCTGGGAGCGCCATGATGAAACACTCTGTAACTACATGTGCCTGTTTTGAGGGTCTATTGTCCGTCATGCGAGTCATAGAAAGCTTCTCCTTCCCTCTTCAATACATTGTGTTGAAATATCTTAGTGTTTATCTTTACTTCATTTTATTAATTGATAAAAACAACTCTGACTCACGTGACATTTCAACAAACTGCGTGACGTCCACTAACTTCACTGAGACAGCGATTTGAGGAGCGCTGTGTTTCCTTCCCTCCTTCGGTTTATATATTTCTCCTCATTGTTGTCAACCTGATGAATGTGTCAACCACCACAATACCTAGTCAACCTTCTTTGGAAAACTACTGGAAGAGTTGGGAGCTCCACCCAATGAAAGACCAGAGATTCAACCGACAGCATCCTGGGAATTTGCAACAACACTTTTGTATTAAATATACATTCATCTGTTCCAGTACGATGGGCTGATGAGGCTTCATGAAACCATGTCCTCATTTCCATATCTCAGGGGTGATGCCCCTCAGTCTCAGGTTTCATTGAAATAATTGTTCAAATCTAAAGAGCTGAGAAGCGCCATCTAGTGGCTTTGACTATCAGGACACTGCTTCATGATGCCTCGTGAGGCCATCACCACCAATAAGGACTATCTTTATGTCTTTCTGCTCATGGATAATTTAAAGACACCTTCAGCCATGTCACCTTTATAAGTGCAGATGTCCTGCCTCCGGATTGGTCAGTTATCCCTGCACGCTTTGCTGACAAATATAACAGTATATTTCTCATATCCAACTAGTTACCAAGGGACTCGCCTTCACGTATTGATGTGATATAGCACAGCAAGGTTTGTGACCTCACATTGGCGCAATGATTCTTAACCACAGGGCCGGGGCCCATGGTTGGGCCGCTAGCGCATCCAAGAGGGCTGCTATAAGTTTTTGGTTTCACGCATTTGGGCCACGAGACGCTCAGCTTTAATACAGTAGCCACGTATGGAGGTGTCACTGCATTGACCTGACAGCTGCAAATCTGTGATAGGTAACAGCTATGGAAGAATAAATGATGAAGAACAGTAAAAACTGTTCATGAAAGCACCTGTTGAAGCAGTTTCGAAAATTATTTAGAAGATTTTATGGCAATACTTTCAATTGGACTTACTTAAATCTTCTATGAAGTTTAAGTAAAAAAATCTTACTTTTTATGTTATGATATTTAGACATGGATTTATCATATTTATTTTATCCAGAACTGTATTCTGTTTTTCCATTTTTCTCCACAGTTCGCATCAAGTGTATTTTTTTCTTTAGTAAATTTGATGAATATGACTTTCATCTGGTTCTGCTGCTGAATGGACTTGAACAAATCACATGGTTTCATGTCATTTCACAAGGTTTTTTTAATGTGTAAGTAGATTAAATATCATTATTGATCATTTCTATTACTTGAATGGGCCCTTTGTTCTGGGAAAGGTGGGCCTCGAGGTCAAAAAGGTTGAGAACCCCTGCATCGGCGGACATCCAAGCCAAAGTGCCAAACTCCGCCTCCTTAGTTCTGCCCCCAAGAGCCCCACCCCCACCATGTGAGTCCTTTAATGAGGGAGCGTGCTAATGAGACGTTTCCATGTTACAAACCGTGTCATCAGACGAGTCGCCTGAGTGTAAAGATCAGCCCTTACTGTCCCATTACAATCAAAGATACAGACATGCAGGGACACGTTAGCACTGATCTGTCTCCACAGAGAAGGTCAATGTGTGTCTGTGCTCTGACTCACCCCGGGTGACTCCAGCCCTGCAGCAGGTGTAATCAGATCCAGCGTTATTAAAGCGCGTGACGCTGGTCAGTCGTGGCAACTCACACTTAAAGCCGCACTGTGGCTGGTTGGTTCTTCCAACACCTCCACTACCTTCATGTGATTTCCTGTATTTTTGAGTTGATGGACGAAATACAGCGCCTACTTGGGACGGGGAGATTTTAAAAAAATGTTCACGTAGCTGACTTTTTTAAGAGTCTCATGACAACAAAGAACGAATCACAACAATCCTAAATATCACTGTGAAACATCCTCAAATAAAGTTATTAAAGTTTAATTTAACAGAAGAGTTATACTCACTATAATATTGATTTTTACAGGAACTTTCTGGTAAAAAAAAAATCTGATTTTGGACATGTTTTTGTATTGAAGGTCAAATGTCCTTAAATTATAATGGATATATGAGAAAGAAATAGAATAAAGAAATGCCTTCGACACTTGTCAACTAACTTGGTTTTATCAGTCATTAAAAGTATTTGGCACACACTTTGATTCTCATGTAAAGCAATTTTGCTTAGCTGTGTCTAAGCAGTTTTGATAGCAAACAGGGTTCAGTCATGCGTTTCAAAGTTGCTCAATACTGCAATCAGATTACATTTTCCAGAGCGACCGTAGTTGAACACATTCTCATTCATAATGTCAGTAGTCACACAGGTACAAAGTACAAACCACCTCATTACTTGCGCTACTGTCCGCGGCCACTGAGACACAAATGAAGTGCACCTCTCAATGGCCTTGATCTGGCATCACACTACATGAACAAATCGCCAAACTGAGAGACGGTGTGAATTTGCACATTATTTTGAATTAGCAAAGAAAGAGGAAAAAAAAACAATTGCTCAAAACCACCGTTGCTTCCACACCTGCCCACTGTGAAATCATCCTGTATTTTCTAAACATCAACGGCACATAAAGGTGTGTGTGAACTAGGTGAGAGCGTCCCAGCCTTCTAGCAAGACTGGATTCAAAACACAATTTCTTAGGTTTTGTCTCGAATGCCTCGCCTCATCCTTGGCCAGCTTGGACAGGTGATTTTGTCAAGACCAGCTGCTGTGACTTTTTGTTTTATAATTCCCTAATGTGTTAAATGACTAACCAAATAGTTGTTTTGTTTTTGAAAAAGCAGCACTTGAATGCTCCCTTCGTGCTCATTATTGAACCTCGTTCATGTGAGGGGAAAGCGAGAGACTGTGACTCCGACTGTGACCGTCGAGCTCACTCCAAATGCAACATTCATGTAATCAATAACAACCTCTGTCAAGCATGGAGCTCATGAATTAGAGGTCTCTGTTCATCGATTTGTCATCACAGTATCTCTAAAATGAACAAAAGCATCTCAATAAAACACTGTCAAAGATTTGGTCTTGATTCCGACTCAGCTCCAATGGTTGTCTGTCTGGGTTTGTTCTGGTCGACAACACTAGTAGCATTGAAAACTTGTCTGGTGAGGGCGACGACGTCACACAGACGAACCCCTCACGTGACACACAATGGTGCTGGACTCTATTAAATCTGTCTCTCTGTAAGGGCTTTGGAGTCACATTGATGTTCGGAGATTGGTGTCAATACTGTGCTGTTCCCGTCATGTCCTAAAGAGTTTGTCACTTTCCAAAACGTGCCTGATGTGAACGCATGCTCCTTTTCTCTCTTCTGACTCAACTGTTGATGTTCCCTCGGTGACATCTTTTCATGGCTGGAATCTAGGAAAGCCTGCATGACTGTGCTTGTGGTGACGTTTTTCGTCGAAGGCAGGGCACGAGGGAGGTGGTGTGAGAATGTAGGTCAGGGAGGTGCTGAGCTCCAGATTTATGGGGCCAGAGTAAAACACTAGGGCCAAAAAAACTGCCGCTGACCATGTGAATGTGTGTCAGGAGAGGGACTCTCACCAGTCACATCGAGGCTTCACGTGTTAGAGGAGTGTCTTGCATTCTACATATGATGTGTCAAATAGAAGTCGGAACTACTTTCCCCTCCTACCTGTCCTCCAGGAAACCACTTTGACTTAATCTGTGTGGCTAATGGGATTGTGTCAGCAGCAGGTGAGCAGTCGGGGCAGATCCTCGGCGTCTGAAGCCGCCTCCCTTCCCGTGTCTTCTTCAACCTGGTCTGCCTCTGTTTCTGGGCCTGTCAGTCCCTCTGCACATTCATAGATCACTATCTGTCTGCTGGTCTTGCTTATATAAGCAAAAATCCTGTCCGTGTGAAAGGGAAGTGACAGTAACCACAGAAGAAACTGTCACTGCTGCTCGGTCACGGCTGACCACCTGTCACATGCAGCACGGGAGATTTGGACTCCGCGTGTGAACTGCTCCATAATTGCCAGCCAGGCTGCTCAGATGTCTACATTTCACTTCTTCGGTGACAGACACAAAAGGCTCCAGCAGGCCACAGCAGTGCCTTCCTTCCACATATGATAGAGACGAAAACTGACAACAGGTCATGGTGAAACTTTGAAGTGTGTTTCACCTGATGGTCTGAGGAACTCAGTGAGGAGGCCCAACTTTGACCGTAAACGTGAACTCAGTTTGAGTTGAAAGCAGTTTGAGCCCAACAGAAATGTGTTCGTGTTTTCTGAAAGAGCATGGAGTTAGACACATTTTCTATATTCATAATTTTAATCAAAGTGTGGCCCGGGGGCCGTGAGCTCCCCGATGCCTGTATTTTTGTGGCCCTTTTGATGAGTAAAACTACAACTGATATGTTGTAATTTTTTTTTTGTTGTTCTTTTTTAGTCACCACCACCACCACTTCAGCAGTAAAAAAAAAAAAAAAATATATATATATATATATATATATATATATATATATATATATATATTCTTTTCATTTTGTGTGTTTTTCTTGTTCCTCAAAATACATTGAAGAAATATTGAAAATATATTTTTGACATAAATTGCCTTTTTGTCTTGTCCATTGATTTATGTTCAAATTAAATGCCTATAAAATGAAATATTTTGTGATGTTTCATGGCATATTTACACTTCTTAATATCCTTACTTAGATTTAATCTTTTTGGGTTAATTGTGTCCTTCTTACTTAAGGAAATATTTAGGATATTTTTTGTTTCATGTTTTGTATTCATCACTGTCTTTCTTTTGATGATGGCCCCTCACAACAGTTACAGTTTCTAATGTGGCCCTTTAGGTAACTGAATTTCCCACCTCTGTTATAATGCTTTAATGAAGTAGCGGGGAACTTGAGCCAGCTACATGGGATGGAAACAGGCCTCAAGATGTGTGATGAAAGACCTTGATATCTAATAATTGGGATTTTGATGTCCTGATTTTATATTTTATATTTTTTAAAAGCAATGCAAAAGTCTGTGAAAGTCGTCAACAAATAAAAAAAATGTGTAGTATAAAGTAGAACCCTAACCCCCCAAAGAAGGAAAAAAATAATGAAATGCTGTTCATTAAGTTATAAATTATATTTACATCTATATCTGGAGATAGAATGTAATCTTTTTCACTGTGTTTATGCTTTTAGATTGTGCTCACCGGCACTTAACACCCACTAAGGTGCACTTAAAACACTGCACTTCATCAGTAGGTAAGTGCAGACTTGCTCAATAAAAAGGCCGTCTGTGGGAAGAATGTCGTCTGTCCATCTTACCTATCAATCTTGGTCTTTTTTCTCCATGGTGACAGGAGAACTGGACCCGATTGGTCCACCTTTTGGTATCAACTCATTCAGCTCAGTTCAGGATCATGAACGGAGCATCAACTGCACTGCCACTGCACGAGTGACTGTTGTATTGACAACTATGAAGCATGTACAGCGTGCTGTCATCAACAAGTGACAGCCCGGACATGTTTTCCAGGCCGGATACATCACAAAGTTCGTGGCTATTAATGTAGATTTTGGAACGCTAATTTGAAGAGTCATTTAATAATGAAAACATAAAATAATCCCTGTGCAAAGCAGCCCCGTGGCTGCCCCAAAATGTGCCTTCAAGTACACAAGCAAAGTTGATTATCCTGACTACCTAAGTTCAAAGGTCATGCCTGAAAAATGTTCTTGTTACGTACAGACAGAGAGGGCCTGTGAAGAGCCATGTGGCCTGGTTTGTTTGGAGATGGAGGGGACTGATTGAATCAGCGCATGTTGGATGAGAATGGACAGTTTGTCTGGGACATTGATCTTTGAGCAAAGTTGAACGGGTGGTTGGCTGTGATCTCGCCCTCGCTTTCCATAGAACTGAAGACGCATTTCAGCCGTGTCACCAGTGTCCAGCAGGGGAGACGTAACCAGACACAGGATGGTGATGATGATGTTGATGAAGATGATCATGATCATGATCATGATCATGATCATGATGATGATGAACATGCAGGTACACTGAAATTAGCCATGAGTAGGTCAAGTGTCCAAGATGAAAGAGGTGAAGAAGCGGGTGCAGGCAGGATGGAATCATTGGAGAAAAGTGTCAGGTGTGATGTGTGACAAAAGGGTGTCGGCAAGGATGAAAGGGAAAGTGTCCAAAAGGGTGGTGAGGCCAGCAATGTTGTATGGTTTGGAAACAGTGGCACTGAGGAAAAGACAGGAGGCAGAGATGAAGATGCTGAGCTTCTCTCTGGGAGTGAACAGGATGGATAGGATCAGATGGTTTGGACATGTACAGAGGAGAGAGAGACAGTACATTGGTAGGAAGATGTTGAGGTTGGAACTGCCAGGCAGAAGGTGGAGAGGAAGACCAAAGAGGAGGTTTATGGAGGTGGTGAAGGAGGACATGAGGTCTGTAGGTTTGAGAGAAGAGGAAGCAGAGGACAGGGTGAGATGGAGGAAGATGATCCACTGTGGCCACCCCTGAAGGGAGAAGCCCGAAGAGAGAGAAGAAGAAGAGTGTGAGTGTGTCACTTACGTGATGATAGCTGTTGCATTGCCATCCTCCTTTTCACATTTTATTGCCTGTTTGATCCATCTGTGAACATTTCATCCTCAGTCATGTGAAGCCAGGGACAGTGGATGACGTCCCGGTGTGGTCTGTTTTCCCCCCAGAGGGCAGTGAGAAGGAGCACACACAACGGCGACAGCTCATTGCAGTTTACCAAAAGAGACGTAAGAACCCACCTCCTCTGGCTAGTGTCTCCTCGTGGTGTGTCTGATTAAAAATCAGATATATAACTGGTGGAGATGGGGCTCAGGATCGGGCAGATAGTTTTGTTTTATTTATTTATTTATTGTTCTCATCTTCCTATGTTTTTTTTTCCTTAAAAATCACTTCCTTTTTGCTTTTAATATTTTTTTTCTCCCAAAGAATGCTATTGATTTTTGACAGTCAAAACCTTTTGTGACAATATGTCCTTGAATGCATGTAATTATTATTATTAGGGTGCACTGATACTGGTGTCTGGTATCGGTCCGATACTCGCAGTCATACTCTAGAATGGCCACCGATACCACTTTCCAGCAGTGTACAGTTTTTGAAAGTCAGTTTATGACAATTGTTAAATCTGTGTTTGCAATGAAACTTGTGACCGTGACCCATGTACAGAAAAAAAATACTGAGGAATGTTGTTCAAATAATGATATATATGGAAAAAAAAGTGACTCTTTGTGTAATGGTGTAAACACTCGGTATCGGTTAGTACTCAAATGCAAGTAGTTGTACATAACTTGTTTTGGAAAAAAAATGTGTATCGTGCATCGTAATTATTATTAGTATGGATATTAATTCCACTTTGAATAGATCTTCAATGATGCAATATGACTGTAGAAAATTCAACAAAGGACTTTGTTTTATAGATCATCCTCTTTGCCACCTTTATTCTTCACAGCTGTCATCAAGTTCTGTTCTGAATTCAGAACATCAAAGTGAAACCCCAGTATGTTGTTTCTCCGATGATAGTGAGCATCTTTTTTCAGTCCTGTAACATGTAATATTTAAACCATTTAGACACCATTTTACAGCCAGGATGTCACAGGTTTGATTCCACCTCTGGCCGAATGCATAGAGGACACCTCTTTGCACTCTGGTTTCTTCCCACAGTCCAAAAAGCATCTGACAGGTGACTGTAAATATCTCTAGATGTGCGTGGTTGTCTGTCTAGATGTCCCTCGAACAAACCCCATCACCCTAACCCTGTGACCCCATCAAGGAAACAAGTCAATGAATAAAAGTCAGAAGAGTTATGTTCCTAACTCCAGCCCAGAATCTGACCTACATGTAAGAGCACAGAGAACATGATTTTCACTTCTTTATTGATCGTGATGTGAGGGTCACATCAGCAACCACTTCCATAAAAATAACAATTTTAAAACATCTTCCTGTACATCATCATACATTAAGTGTGTGGTCTTTGCACAGCAAAGATAAGACATGTATGTTCTGACAACATCAACTCATGACATTGTGTATTCAGGGCCAGTCCTCCCACAAAGAAACATACACACCTCCATGTATTTACAGTGAACCATCCTTGATGTAGACAGACAGGACAACTTCCCTGTGTTTTCTTCTGAACAAACCTTACTCCCCCTTTCATTACAGGAACACTTGGAAAAGAGTTCTTTGTGGACATTTCTCTGAAGAAAAATGCTATTTTTACGGCAGAGTAAACAAGCTCGGGGCGGCCACAAATCCTCTTAAATAATAGAGGGGGAATTAGAGCAGCATGTCCTGCAGGGTTCTCTTAGTTCAACCAGCCTTCACTCACACACATTTTCCAAAATATTTTGATCAGCGGAGGCACAAGTTCAGTTGGACACAAACATGTTGGCTCAGGCAGTTTCGGGCACCTTGGCCTCCTCAAAGTTGCTATGAAGTGAGTTCAGAGGAGGGGGGTCTTGGTTGCTCTCTATGGAGGACTCGCTCCCTGAGCTCTCACCAGACAGGAGTCTGGTCACTCTCAGGTCCGCCTTCAGAGTCTGCACGTCGTTCCCGATGCACATCTCCCCGAGGTCACTGATGATCTGAGACAAGTGTTTGCCGTTGGATACGCTGCCTCCGCGGTGCTCCAGAATGTCCTCGCACTCGAAATGCATGGCCTTCTTCTCCTCCTCCTCCTCGCCCAGCAGGTCCTCGGTGATGGAGCCCAGCTTCGGTGCGCTCCGGCTGCGCTCCACCGGGGGTTTGTATAGACACTGTCCGTTCAGGAGCTTCCGCAGCGGGACCAGCGGGATGCTCTGCTCCCCGATCAGCTGCTGCTGCTGGTGCCGCGCGTCGTCCCGCCGCTTGAGCCGCTTGAACTCGGCCAGGGCGGTGGCGGAGGTCTGGTAGAGCAGCAGCGCCATGGCCTTGGCCTTCTCCGGCTTGGACACCAGCACGGCGTGGCAGCGCAACATCACCGCCTTGTGCTTCATCTCGTGCCGGTAAATCCACGCGAACACTCGCGGCAGCCTCGGGTCCGCCACGCAGAAGGTCACCCGGTGCAGCAGGTACAGGTGTCCCGGTCTCCTGGCCCGGTCGTCCACGTGCACCATGCGGATCCCCTGCGCGCTGATGGTGAGCCGCATCTTGGTTCCGCACTTGCCCAGCTCGCTCTTGCCCCAGATCTTGCTGACCGCCACGTCGGTACAGCCGTCCCCCTTGGACTGGATGGTGGTGGCGTTGCCCAGGTACAGCACCGTGTAGGTGGGATCCTCACCGGTGATCCTCACCTTTTTCCTCTTGGACTTGAACATGCTGCCCACCCGATGGAGCGCGCTCTCCGGGCAGGACTTGGCGAAGGAGGTGAGCGCGGAGTAGTTGAGGCTCACCGCATAGCCCTTCTGTTTGGACAGCTTGTCTTCCTCGATCAGCTCGAACTTGTTCTTTTTCCACGGCAGCATCTTGGCGCTGCTTCCGCTCACCGGTCACTAAGAAGCAAACAAAAAGTCAACGTTCAGGACACGCGGCTTTGAAATCGTCTGCCGTGACGTCAGCTGCGGGCTACTCTAACGGAAAGCAAAGACTCCGTACTTTGTGCGTCCGGCCGGCAAAGTTCTCTGGGCCATCGTGGGCCAACCCGCACGTAGTCTGCTGACTTCTCTCTCACGCGTATCAACGGCAGGTTGAAGCTTTATATACTGGGCGGAACCACAATGCCTCACTGTGGGGGTGTGGACTGAACCAAGTGAGAAGACTTCAAAGTTTTCTGTGTCGGGTGCTTTAATCCAACATTCTAATGGGAATAGAAAAAAGTCAAATATCAAGTTCAAATAGTTTAATAAGAGCTTTATGTTATCCAGCTGTTTCTGAAGTGAAATTTGGTGTTGGTTGTTGTGCGATATAATTATTCCATAACGTTATAGATAGAACATTAAACGGTAACTGTTCTTGTTACAGGGGCACGATTCTCTGGTTTTAGTTTGCACTCGTCCCTGTTCCTGGTTTCCATTTCCAGGATTAGTAGCGGCTGTCGTGGAGATGAGTTACCTGAGGATTGCGTCTCCTTTTCCCAAGAGTTTCGTTTAATTATCATCACTATGGGCAGCAGCAAGCAGATCGTAATTGGGACGTGGCAGTACAGTATGCTTTAATGTAAAACAATCAACTCAGAAAAAAACATTACACTCATATAAAATTGAATTTCAAATGACATATTTTTAGTTCAGGATTTATGTAGACAATTTGCCTGTTCTCCGGACAAACCGTTCATACAGGTACAATGCTGCCATCTATTGATTTCTAAGAGAACTGACAGTGTTGGTTTTTCTTGGGTGAAAGTGTTAAAATACAAACTGATACTTTTCAATGAAAACTCACCACTCACCGCAATTGATTTGTTGTTACACTTCGTTATTTTGCATGTATTCTCAGTCATTATGGTTTTCCCCTTTGCTTTTTTTTAAATTTACCAATCACTATGTTTGTTTTATTTTGAAAATCGATTTTTAATCATGATAAACATATACATTTAATTTGGCGTGTAACTGAACTGAACTGAATTTATTTACAAATAAAATGCGAAGAATGTTCATGTTTCGTTTGACCGTTATTTGACTAGTTTAGTTTAGAAAAACACAGTCCGCCCACAGACTTCAGGTTTGCAATTTATTCTCGTTCACATCTATCAAATGATAATAAAAAAAATCTGTTTTTGTTTCCTGGGCTCAACTCAGGAGGAACCATTGTCAGACGATTATGTTTTATGGACGACAGATTTAAAGGTTGCGCTCAAAGATGGACCGTACCATAGCGCTTAAATAAAATCAGAAGTTAAAAGTAACTGCTTCGTAGTTTCTAATTATTTTTCGTATATTGGAGTTAATATACGCCCTAATAGCATTTAGATAATCTTTCAAACACACGTAAAATATTCATATAGGCAAACATTTTTGTTAAATTTGGTTTGCTCCACATCCGGTTGACCAACAACATACTTGCACATGTGTCGTCTTTTCCTAAATCGTGGAGCTGAATTTTATCGTCTCTTATGATTAACACGTTGAGCTTCCACACTAATTGACGCTTTTAATATCATGGGTAAGAAGAAAGCAGGAGGGAGCAGTGGACTAGGTCGAGCGTTGATCAAGGAGAGACTTCAGTCCGGTCGAGGCGGTAAAAGAGGAGACACCTGGGTATGACATGCACACAGCTCAGAAAAAGTTGTGCAGTAAACTTCGAGAAGTCTTCGAATTGTTTTTCCAATAAGCTGTCAACGTGTCTCCCCCCGTGATCGTGTTGTCTTCGTATCCAAAATATGTCACGCTGTCACGCGTGTAGTTGTGTGGTATAGGAGCCTATTATGACATGTTT
This sequence comes from Synchiropus splendidus, assembly GCF_027744825.2. Taxonomy (NCBI): domain Eukaryota; kingdom Metazoa; phylum Chordata; class Actinopteri; order Syngnathiformes; family Callionymidae; genus Synchiropus; species Synchiropus splendidus. Next base: position 10,730,876 of record NC_071334.1, on the reverse strand, counting down.
TCGCTCACAAATATATATATATATATATATATATATATATATATATATATATATATATATATATTTTATCTTTGAGTTCCCGTCTGTTAATTAGTTTATATGTTTCTAGCTACACACCAGTGAACTCAACGATGGATACGACTGGGGTCGGTTAAATCTTCAGTCAGTGACGGAGCAAAGCTCCATGGATGACTTTTTGGCCACTGCAGAATTAGCTGGAACTGAATTTGTCGCAGGTAAGTAAATATTAAGTGATGATGTAGTAATCAGTTTTCGTGATCGTTTTAGATTGTAATTGAAAGGCTTCTGACTTAATAATGTATAAGAAGAGACAAAAAAGTCATTGAAACTGAACTGAATGTTACATGCCTGGTATTTTTCTAAACTTCGTCCTCTTGAATACAGTCTTGAGTGTCAATAGGACTTGCCATGTGGTAGACTTTTTCAGTTGTGTTATTTGTTGACTTGGCAAGAAACTGTTGTGTGACATACCTTTTCTCCAAGTTCTATTTATATAGTTTCTAATTGAGTGATTTGTTTTTATTTTGGGTCGTTGTAAGATTAAATGTGATGTGTTTTCTCATTTTATTAGAGAAGCTCAACATCAGGTTTGTACCAGCGGAAGCAAGAGCAGGTTTGTTAACATCCGAGGAGAAAATCCGGCTGAAAAAGTTACATGAAGAGAACAAGAATTTCCTCAGAATACCACGCAGGTATGTTGAATATTTGGGCTTTTATCTGTGGATTGATGTTTGCCGCGTAAAGACTTGTGTCCTTGCGTTGTTAACAGGCCCCAGTGGGATGAAAGCACCAGTCCAGAGGCTCTCCAGATGGCAGAGAAAGATAGCTTCCTGGAGTGGAGGCGGCAGCTTGCCCAGTGAGTTCCTTACGATGCATAAAATCTGAATCTGCTCCACTTTATATGACTGGGTCTGAAATCTTATCAGGCTTGAAGAAGAGCAGAAACTAATACTGACACCGTTTGAGAGGAATCTGGAGTTCTGGAGACAACTGTGGCGAGTCATTGAGAGGAGGTATGGACTGAAGAGAAGCGCTGATTCTGTCTTGGAAGTGCCGACATCATATTTTGTCTTTCTCCTAGTGACGTGGTTGTTCAAATCGTGGATGCCAGAAATCCTTCATTGTTCAGATGTCCTGACCTGGTAAAGAATTTCAACTCAAAATTAATATTGATTAAATCAGAAAATCCTGAAAGCAACATTCTTTACTTTTCAGGAGTTGTATGTCAAAGAAGTGTCAGAGGACAAAGTGAACATGCTGTTGGTGAACAAAGCTGACTTGTTGACCAGAGAGCAGAGGCGAGTTTGGGCCAAATACTTTGAGAAAGAAGGAATCAGGGCAGTTTTTTGGTCTGCAATTGCGGAAGGCAACCGACTGGATGCGGAGGAAAAGGTGAGTGTGATGCTCCATCTGCATCTCTTTGACTGAGTAAACATGAAATATCGAACATGAGGGCGAACAACTCTGCAGGGTGTGGAGGTGGAGGATCCGGAGCAAGAGAGTGACCAAGAGAATGAGAGATGTCCAAACAATGAAGAAATGGAGCCGGAGGAGGAAGAAGATGATGATGAAGAGGAGTATGCAGACAGTGCTAATGTGGAACACCAGATCACGGTGGAGGAAGAGGACTGGCAAACATGCTCTGAGGGGGAAGAAGAAGTGGACCCTGTTCAGTCTTGTAAATCCTCCTTCCGAAATTCCAGTCGTCTCCTACATAAGGATGAGCTTCTGACGATGTTCAAGTCCGTTCACAATGGACAGAAGTGTAAAGATGGACAACTGACAGTCGGATTGGTGGGTTTGAATTTGTCACACTCACTTTCTAATTCTGATTATTTGATTTATTATTGAAACACAATTACACTTTTTATCAGTACAATATATTCCCTTTAATATAATCAACAGTATTTCTTAATTCCAAAATGGTCTTCAGAAGGTAATGTCTAGTGTGCAAGTGTGATCTGTGTCAGATCATCTGTCAAACAGGAAACCAAACATGGCTGTCGTCATACATACATTCATCTTCAGTTAGTCAGTGCTTAGTCCTGTTCAGGGTTGTGGGAAGTGCTGGAGCGTATCCCAGCAGTCATTAGACAAGAGGCAGGAATACACCTTGGACAGGCCGCCAGTCCATCAAGTGACCATAAAATAAACAACTTTACATTAAAGCCAGTTCATAAAAAAAGGCAAAGTCTTAGATCCTCCTACGCACTGTTGCAAAATCAAGGAAGCTTGATGGAAAATGCTGACTCACCTTTTGATTTGAGCCTTCACTCGTAGGAGACCTGACTGAGAAAGGATTTTAAGGTTTATTTATTTGGAGAAATCTAAGTTTATCAGTTATGTTACATTATGATAGAATATTTTCAGAATACAAGAAGAATGATAAGCAGCAACCTTGATGAGTCGAGGTTTTTTTTTCCCTTGCATCCCCGATGACGAAAAATAAACTTCACAAGTGATTATTTGTAAAGGCAGAACACTGCAAAATGTTACTGACTGTTGAATACCTGTGTAGTTATTTAATATGTTTTATATTCTTCCCCATTCTATTGTAACAAAATTGGCTTGCTTGGTAGTTCATTTTGTAGAAGTAGGCAAAATTAGGCTGACGACAGCCCAGCAGCAGATCAGGCAGAATTTCTTTTAGATGAATTACGCTTATATGTATATACACGGTGAAACCTGCAGCTTCACTCTCAGTGTATTCACGATTATGACTCTTTCCTAAGGTGGGGTATCCAAATGTGGGGAAAAGCTCCACCATCAACACTATTCTCAGGAATAAAAAGGTGTCGGTGTCAGCCACGCCCGGACACACCAAGCACTTTCAGGTACAGGCTTTCACTTCCACCCATTGTGTAAATTGTGTCGGCCAGTGGGACTGACCTCCACCCTCCCCAGACTCTGTACGTGGAGCCAAGCCTGTGTCTCTGCGACTGTCCCGGTCTGGTCATGCCGTCGTTTGTTTCCACCAAAGCCGAGATGATCTGCTGTGGAATCCTGCCCATTGACCAGATGAGAGATCACGTACCAGCTGTGTCCTTTATATCCTTCACTGTACCTTAGACCTCTAGTGGAAGTGTTGCAGTACTGCATCTATATTGTCTTAACATGAAATTACATTCCCAGATTCGATCAGTTGCTGTTCCTCCCAATGTCCTTAACAGATTACTCAAGTGTGTCAAACAATCCCTCGACATGTATTTGAGGGCACATATGGCATCAATATCATCCGGCCACGAGAAGACGAGGACCCCGACCGGCCCCCGACCTCAGAGGAGCTACTGATGGCATACGGATGTGAGAACTCACCACCCCTTTGTTGTCGAATCCAGGGATTTTCACAGTGTTGGAGATTGTGTGTGTAATATTCAGGAGTGGTAGGAAACTGGCTACATTAAACGTGATTTGAAATTAGAATAAAACATTTCATTTGATTGTGAAGCATACAATCAAATCACTGTAATCTTTCATGTGACTGGGCTGAAAAAATTTGTGGATTTACTCACGTTTCATCATGTTGGTTTAGATTTACATTATATAGTTCTTTTCAAGGCACCCAATGCACTTTACAGAAACCATAGTTCATTCATTCCTCAGTCACACCTGTGGTGGTAAGCTACATACATGCTTATGTGAAATATGTTAAAGAAAATACAATGGCCTAAAAAAATTGTAGGTTGTCTATTTCTATCTTCTGGTAAGATCTGTTTGATCTATAATGATATATGTTGAGGAGAAGTGACATTAAATCTAATTTCCTCATACTCCTTCACACAAGTTTGTCATTGCAATTTTGCATCTCTAAATTTACAAACTAAATCTGGAAAGCTGTTCACACATGCTGCTTTGCTGAAGTGTTTCATCGCCATTGCATTGGAAAGGATTAGTATGGAAGATTTACCCTTAAATTTTCTATTTGTTTCTGTAGTCTGAAGAATGAAATGAAGTTAACTGTGTTGCCACTTAGTTGCTGAGAGCATGTCAAAACTGCTGGTGTCTGCATTTATTCCAGATATGAGAGGCTTCATGACATCGCACGGCCAACCCGATCAGCCCAGATCTGCTCGCTACATCCTGAAAGATTATGTCAATGTAGGTTCTGTCACTTTGTGGTCTAAACACTTCTGAAGTACAAAAACTTAGGTGTTTTCTATCAGGGAAAGCTGCTGTACTGCCACCCACCTCCACACATCAACGCTGAAGACTTCCAGCCACAGCACAGCAAGTTTCACAAGACAGACATAGACAACACCGTTTTCTCTTCTGCAACAAACAGGACCAAAGTGAAGAGGATAGAGAATGTCGTTGATAAGACGTTCTTCCACGCGGTACCACTTAACTGTTCTTCTCTTTTAAGTTTATCTGCATGAATGCTGAAGTTTTAATGGGATCCTCTCTGTTTGTCTATTAGGAAAATGTGCGCGCGCTCTCCAAGGGAGTCCAGTCGGTCATGGGCTACAAACCTGGGAGTGGGCCAGTTGGACTGGACAAGGCTGCAGCTGAGCCCACGGCGGGAAAACCCTGGAAAAAACACGGCAACAGAAAGAAGAAGGAGAAAGTGCGAAGGCTTAACAAGCATCTGGACGCCTGAGAACTGTGTGACGCATGAACGAATCATCTCGGCTGCAGGACAAGCTTAAAGTCGAATTCACGTGTGACTCCAGAGCAGTTAATTGTTGCTTGGTAGATGTCAGGCCCCTTAATCCTGAAGGGTCAGGCTGGCCTGATACTTACCAGTGGATAATCTGGTGTGAGCATCACATTGCTGTGTTCCTTTCTACTGGGTCACACAGTGTACTGATGGAGGTTTGATAACCTCCTGATGGGAAATGGACTCATGTGATTCTGAGACTTTTAAGCTGGGTGTGAGTACAACATTAAGATTTCAAAAGCATCAACAATGATCACTTATTAATGCCATCACCTCACATTCTGCCTTGACTCGATGTGCTGTCAAAATCCATGATCAAGTATAACTACAGATTCTTATACAGAACTATCCCCTTGCAAGTGGGTTGGAAGAAAGTCAGACAGATATTTGCTACAATTCAGAAACACATCTCATGTCAGTAGTAGTCACTATCCATGGTAAACTTACTACCTGCTCTTCAGAGATGTGGTTTTCAGTTTTTGATTCTGTGACATGTGCTTTTCAGACCTTTTTCAGTCACTTGTAACATTGTAATATAACTGATTAAAACTCTTGTCAGTCACTCATGGAAGCAAGTTCTGAGTGGTGGTTTGTCAACGGCCGGATACTGAAAGTGATGTTGAGTCAGTAATGTAGATTAGGTTTACAGTTACAGCGTTGACATGAGTTCACTTATTTGAATATTTCATTTGAGATATATATATATATATATATATATATATATATATATATATATATATATATATATATATATATATATATATATATTTTTTTTTTTTTTTTTTTTTTTTTTTTGATTGTAACATTTAATTATATTTTCAAAGAATAGTGCTTGTCATTCCAATTGAGTAAGAACAGACCGCGACCTACCTGACACCATGGCGAACGATTGCAACTTGTTCTACGGTCAAGAGAGTTGGGACCCACGGAAAATACTTGAACAAAAAACGGTCAAAGTAAAGGAAGAGTTACCCAGAAATAAAATTGAGTTACCCAGATAATTTACAATACTTAATAACTACGAAATAACGACACGCTCGGGTGACTTCCGCCTTCTTCAGCGGGACTCGCGTATGACGTCGACATTTGGCGCCAGAAGTACAGCTGAATGATTCACACGCGTGTACGATTACGACTGTTGTTTTTGTTTAACTATGGTTATGAGTACATTTTTGTACGGCATCCAGCCAGAGGATAACTTTTACACGTTCCCTTCCAGTCTACTCCAGTTTTGCGTGGAGTCGTTCAACACATGTTTTTCTTCAGGTGCGAATGGCTACTGCGTCCCCGTCGGTCTCACCGCCTTGTCGGCGCTACTGCTGCTGCTGTCATGTGTTCGGTATGTGTCTCACTCCCACTCTTGACGATAAATTCCCCATTTAAAGGGTTAAACTAGCGACGTGCGCGTTAGCTCTGTTTGCCAAAGAAGCCAGCGTCCGGGTCACGCGTTCACCTCCACCTACTGCTTCCTGGGTGAGTTGTGCGGCGCCGTCGGAGCGGTCTTGTCGAAGCAACTTCAAATTCAGGTAGATTTCGATTCATTCTCGACTGTATCCTTGTAAAATTTTTTACAACTTTGTTGTTCTTTCTAGGTTTTTATGGGAATATTTTCGCTGCTTGTGAGCGCTGCGAACATGATTTTCGGATGCTTCCCGGTGTTCCTATGCTGGAACACACTGGCAGGTGCGTTTTCATTTGAAACACAAAGGTCACTATGTGTGTTTGTAAAGTAAATGAACAGAAATGAAAATGTAATTCGTTAAAATTGCATTTTTAAGAGCAGTTATAATGCAATAGTTGAAAATCTTCTTTTCCTTTCGGCTTCTTCCTTCAGAGGTGACCACAGCGGATCATCTTCCTCCATCTCACCCTGTCCTCTGCTTCCTCTTCTCTCAAACCTACAGACCACATGTCCTCCTTCACCACCTCCATAAACCTCCTCTTTGGCCTTCCTCTCCACCTTCTGCCTGGCAGTTCCAACCTCAACATCTTCATCTACCAATGTACTGGCTCTCTCTCTCCTCTGTACATGTCCAAACCATCTCCATCTAGCCTCTCTGACTTTGTCTCCTAAACACCTGAGCACATGTGCTGTCCCTCTGATCTACTGCTTCCTGATCCTATCCATCCTGCTCACTCCCAGAGAGAAGCTCAGCATCTTCATCTCTGCTACCTCCAGCTTTGCCTCCTGTCTTTTCCTCAGTGCCACTGTTTCCAAACCATACAACATTGCTGGCGTCACCACCCTTTTGGACACCTTCCCTTTCATCCTTGCAGACACCCTTTTGTCACACATCACACCTGACACTCCAATTATTCCATCCTGTTTGCACCCGCTTCTTCACCTCTTTCTCACACTCTCCATGGCCCTGGACAGATGAGCCTAAGTACTTCAAATCCCTCACCTTCTTTATCTCTGCATCCTGTAACTTCAACTGTCCACTGGGCTCCCTCTCATTCACACACATGTATTCCGTGTTACTGTGGCTAACCTTCATTCCTCTCCTTTCTCTTCCACTTGCTCCCTGCTCTCACCATAGATCACAATGTCATCTGCAAACATCATTGTCCAAGGGGCTTCTTGTCTAACCTCATCTGTCAACCTGTCCATCACCACCGCAAAGAGGAAGGGGCTCAGAGCTGAGCCTTGGTGCAGTCCCACCTCCACCTTGAACTCCTCTGTGACACCTTCAGCACACCTGTCATACATGTCCTGCACCACTCCAACATACTTCTCTGCCACTCCAGACTTCCTCATACAATACCACAACTCTTCTCTTGGCACTCTGTCGTACGCTTTCTCCAGGTCCACAAAGAGACAACGGAGTTCCTTCTGACCTTCTCTGTACTCCATGAACATCCTCAAAGCTCTTTTTTTGGCATGAAGCCAAACTGTTCCTCACATATGGTAATAATAATAATTGAAAATGGCAATCGTATTTAATCATAGAATCCAAATCTTTCTATGTCTTCCCTGTATACCTCTCCAGTAAGTTGTAAGTGATCATGGGTTGCTATATCTTGACTGACAAATTGGTGAGTTCTATATTCCAGATGTTTGATTAAATCCAGGTTTCTCATTGATCATCACATTGATCGTAGTTTGTGCTTTCCTATAGAGAGGAAGAGGAGGATGAAGAGGCGACGCAGGAGGCAGCTTCTTCTGGCTACATGTGTCTTCACGGTGGTGTCTGGTGGTTATCTGATGTCAGGTTTCACCAGCCAGCGAGCAGAGACACACTTCCGTGGACGAGGACTCCTTTATATTGATCTGCAGGTCAGCTACAGTAAATTTTTTTTTTTTACGACAAAAAACGCTAGCTTTTCGTCCTAGTTCTCACTCCCATCTGCCGCTGACTTCACCTGGTCTGTTTCGTCAATTGTCTTGCGTGTGCAGCCTCATTTGTTTTTCACTTGTGTTGTTGTCGTGCAGTTATTATCCTTTTCTTTCAGTCATCCCATCCACTTCCCTGTTGCTTGATATGTTTTCCAGTTGGGCTTTTATAGTTGGGGTTTTCCTTTGTTTTATCATGCGTGAGCAACATTTTTGGCTTGTAGTACAAGCTTCTTGATCGCTGGTGGGTCAGTGTTACAATTAACACTGCATGTTGCATCTTCTCATATGAGGTCTCTGACTGAACATTAAGTGTTAAAGTTAACCAAATATCCCATGAACATGCTGAATTTGACTCGATTCATTTGCAGGACAACAGTGAGATCCTGGGCTACATCCTTGGCTTGCTTTGCTTTTTCATCACTTCATCCTCAAGGTTTCCAGCGCTTTACACAGCGGTGAGTGATTTGTTTTCACTTAACTTTCTGCCCTTTTTTGCTAAATCTTCCCAGAGGGTGTCATGTTTGTTTTTACCCCCGACAGCACAAAGGACAGACACTGCCAAAATCTCCTGTGCTCACCAGAGGGTTGTGTTCACTGGCTGCTGCTCTCTATGCCACTGCTATTCTGCTTCACAACAGCAGTCCTGGGCTTGTCCTGAGGGCTCTGCCATGGCTCCTGTCTGCAGTGGGCACAGCTGCCCTGGATCTCCTGGTATCCTCCAGTCACACAGTGACTGCTGAAACTATACAAAATTGATGAGCATGACTTTGACCTCCGCTTTCCAGTTTGTGTTAATCTTTTGGTGCAAACAAGGAACCTTGCAGGAGCCTATGAGAGACGGTGACACAATAAGTCTTTTGGGCACCTCTGTCGTCATTACCAAAAGGAAGTTTGCCACAAAGATGAAGATGACACCACTAAGTAATTTGCCTGTCAACACAAAGGTGCTTAAATGTCAGTGGAAGTCGTGCAACAGGGATTATCTGCCCTATTTATCTGGGTTCTCCTGTTGACTTTCCTGTGGTCAGTACCTACAGCAAGGAGAGCAGTCAGGCTGGCTTCCTTTGAACCAAATTGGTGATGAATAGTTAGTTTGATACAAAATGAGGAACAAGGTTAAGTTATCGTTATAATGCAGTATTCCCCAGGTCTGTGGGGATGTGATGTGTGTTACTTCATTTAATTTGTAGTTTTATTTTTTTGCAACAAATTTCTAATTTATGTCTTGAAAAACAATACAATTAAAACTAGCAATTTTGTGAAATATCCTGACATTTAGCAAAGCAAAATTCCTCTGTTTATCGAGGGAAAAATAATCGAATTTGAAAACACAGCAGGGTTTCAGCTAGGATTTTTGAAAACCAGGTTGTAGCCATTGGTGGAGACCATCAATGTGGTCGAGGATCATTCTGAGATTTAGAACTGCAGAGAAATTAGTTGCCTACTTATCAAACTTCAGGCATGTTCTTCTGCTGTATCTGAGCAGAGGTCTCCGATGATACATTATTAATGATGATGAAAAATGTTCCTTGTGTGTGTATCAAGTTTGTAGAATCCATTGAGTTGATGATTGGCCTTGAATGCGAATAAGTGTTATGTTATCTCCAACCTGGTCACAGACTTGACAAACAGGAGCAGCAACTATTTTTGATGCCCTCAAATGTTTTCAAGTCTCTGCCAGTGACAGAAGCTGAGCTCTGACGTGCTGAATTAGGTCCTAATTTGGGGCTCTGATAAAAACTCACCTGAAGATTTGAAAGTAGCTGAACTTAAGTTTGTTGTTTCCTAGTCGCGGTACATTTTCACTTCAGTATTTCCCTCATTTTGGAATGAGGAAATACTGAATATTGCAAGCAAGAAATATTGCTATTCTTGGTCACTGATTATGCTGCAAATGTAACTTGTTTTTAGCCAGTAGATTTTATGAGGTTGACTTTTTGGATTGAAAAGTTTGTTTCTGTCACCTTCATGTTTTCTCCGTCAATGATCACCAGTCAACGGAAATGGGCGGCTATTTGGACGTGGACAGCAAGTCTGCGTTACAGGTAAGTGATGTTGTCAAAAATCTCTCCAAAGGTGTTGACTCACCCTGTCATTTTTTTCCGGGCTCAAATTGACACTACCTCTTGTTGTTGTGGACAGAAGGAGGCACATCACCACCCTCCCGTCAGGACGGTGAGGTCAATAAACCTTGATGGTTTATGCGCTTCAGACACATCATGGGAATCATCAGATGACAGCTCTGATCTGCAGGTGAGTCGAGGTGATTCACTGAAGTGCGCTGTGGCCTCCTCACCACTCAAGTTTAGAACCGCTGTTATGTCTTAATTTACCATAATTTCTCATCCAGCCTCCTATTTGTTTCCTCAATGTTGAGCAACCATCTTTTCGACCGAAAAAAAAAAAAACATTGCTGTTTTTCCAAGGTGGTTAAATCTTTTTGTTCAAAGCTGGTGACTGGAAATGTACAGTTAACAAGTGTAATTGAGAAGCATTCCTCTTTTATGTACTGATTCAATATTGTCATGAGCATGTGATGCTGGGTCAAATTGAATTCAAACATAATGAACAGCGTGATCTGCTTTAAAAAGCCCAAGAAAACTGCTTGGAGCAAGAGGCAGTAACATCCACTGTCAGGACTACAGTTTAATCTCATTTTCTCATGTTGTGTGGTCTTGTATTAACTCTGTTAAGGAGGGTAAAACCTTCTCATTTTGACGTATCATGTCCCTGTTATTTGAAGTGAACAGTTAGTTTACATGTTAGTTATTTACAATGTTAAGATCTAATCTTCAACGTCTATTGCTTTTGGGATTTGCAAGCTGCTACTGAGTCAAAAAATTAATCCAACTATGACATATTCCATGAAGAATATTATTTTCTGCACTCCAGTTTTAGTTGTATAATGTGTAGATCATAGATTGTTTGATAAAATGTAAAATATCCCTGGATCTGTGTGCAATCCCAATATGAAGCTGCAGGGATGGAAGTCTGCTCTTCCTAATCCAAGAACATGGGGTTATCTTTCAGTCTTGTTCATGAGGGAGCGGAAGATGAGCTTGAAGCTGACAGACAAATGAGTTGGACCAAGAAGGATGATGGGTGTAAACAGAGAGGATGATCGAAGTAGTGTCGAGGCTGAAACGTGGTGATGTGCTGTTCGGACTTGATGAAACTGTGTCCTCATTTTCAAAGCTCGGTAGGTGGTGCTCTGGGGTAAAAATGATTTGGGGTTTCAATGAAATAGTTGTTTGAATTCTAAGATATCTTAATGGAGAGTGCTATCCAGTGGACACTGTTTCATGAAGCCTCATCAGCCCATCAGGATCAGTGCAGTGTTTTTAGTCATGAAGACAAAGCATCAGTCTGTGGTGGTCGAAACAGATCTGAGCCTAGAGACGACACCTTTGTTGTATCAATCATTCCTGCCCTCACCTGTGGATACCTGCGAAACAGTGGCCACAGTCAGCCTGTCTTTTCTGGGTGCTGAAGGACTGATGACGCTCCATGTAGCAGTGTCCTTATTTCTAGATCGCAGTAGGTGGCGCTCTTGCTTTAAAAAAAAAGACATTCATTCCTTCATTGAAATGGTAGTTCAAATCCAAAGATTTTAGAGAGTGGCATCTAGTGGGTACTGAAAATGTGGATACTGTTTCATGAAGCCTCAAGAGCATGACCCTGGGTCATGCTTGCTGTGGATGCCATCTTCACACCATCTTGGTATAGTGTTGTTGGACGTCTTTCTGAGAGTTGCCACCAGAGCAGACCCATTACACACGTGAGCATTCATGTCTCTTAGTTGTCTTGCGAGAGGACCATGTGGGTATTATTTTTAACTGAGAGCGCCACCTAATGAGCTTTGAAAATGAGGTCACTGTTTCATGACGCCCCAACGGCCGACCACTACTGTGGGCCTTAACACTGTCTGCCAAATAGAACCTCTCACGGATCCAACACCATTTGAATCGTTCCAGTTGAAGAACCACTCTGTTGTTGTTAATGTCTGGTCTAGAGCCTTTCAGATATGTTCTTCAAAAACAACGTCCTCGTGCTGCGAGGTGACTGAGTGAATACATTTCCTTCCACATAATTTCTCACAGTGGTTAATGTTTAATCCAAGTTATGCAATATGACTGAACACAGGACAGCTGGGTCGATACTGGAAGGGCTTTTGAGGACACGATAATAACCATTACACACTTCCATCAAAGTAACAAGGCTGGTTAATAGACAATTATCTGCTCTGCCACTTGATTAAACACCATTCCTAGTCTTGGAGCGTTGACTTCTTTTCTACGAGAGACAAGTGCACCTGCTTTTTATTTATGGTCTGTTATGATGTTTGATGGGTGCGAGCTGGTCAGGCATTTCCCTTTCAACTCTAGATGCTGATACAGAAACTAGCAGCTCCTCACATAAAATACAAATAAAAATAAAAAAAACAGTATCCATGCGGCCTTAAAGCGATTGGATATTCTCTGATCTAAAATCTTTATGAACAACCATTTCACTGAAACGTCACAGCACTTTTAATTTGAGAGTGTCACCGACTGAGTTCTGAAAATGCGGACACCGTTTCATGAAGCCTCATCAGCCCATCACTACTTTTGTGTTTCCATTGTCCCAGTTTATTTCACACCATTTCATTTTATTCCTGTGAAAAGTGTTGACCACAGCAACTGACTCACTGTACACATGTTTACTACCTTCTGAGGCAAATAACTTTTTTTCAGTAAACGTTTTTACCAGTCCAATGTACCAACCAATTCTATGACTTCCTTTTCTCTCGTCTTTGTCTTCAGTGGGATTTTGAGCAGATAAATACAACTTGGAATAATAAAAAACGAGAGCAAGGTAGAGAGCCCTCCAAAGAGTGCACTGATGACCTGAAACCTTCATCTTCCTGCCAATATGAAGTTCCTCTCAACCCACAGATGGTGGTGTGAAGGGTTGCGTCATATACGTATTTGAAAATATGATTCATTTGCCACTAATAAATTTCAAAAGGAATATTTGTCTTTTCTTTTTTGACAAACACTGGGCCACTTGAGATGTTTTGTGATGGCCCGGCTCTATTAAAACTATATTCACCGCAGAATGCATTTCCGGGTCACTAGGTCATATCCTGTAATTTGTTAGTCAGTCAGGGTTATCGGAGCCAGAGAAGTCTAAAGAAACGGCGGCACAGATAAGCCACAGACTCGATGGCTAGGCTTCCCCAAAGTTCTCTGTCATCAGTCTTCTCAAGCACTTTGTTTGATAACACCAGACCAGAAGCTCCGATCTTTTTCAGCAGCAAGAGCTTCCTGATGTCTGATAGTGGAACAATACCCAGATTGGAGCAACAATAATGAAGCATTATGTCGTCCTCCCTGATACAAGTGAACCGTTGCTTGATGAATGTGAGTGCATCGAATGAGGCAAAGCTTGAGAAGGAATTTTGTTTCATTTTTGACAGATATGCAATTGTTATGACAATTGTTTTGTATCTTTCAAGATACCTGTATACTTATTTTTTTGTCAAACTGTCATGGAAAAAGAAATGTATCTAGCCGTAAGTTTCTGTCGAACTAGTCGAAGCTCTTTGTCTTATTCTGATGTCATGATGCATGCTGAGTAAGCGTCGTTCGGTGTCCTGGCCTTATCCCTGTCCCTTGTGAGACTGGGCCTTAAGAAAACAAACTGTGCGTCCCATGTAAAAAGATGGAATTCTGTTTGCAAAAGTGAAGAGGAGCCTGGATTAGGACATCTGAAACACCAGTGGGGAACAGGGCCGGCTGTTTTTCTTGGCCCAGACGTCAGAGATCGCTCGACTGCAGATGACGTAGACGATGTAGCTTCGTTTAAGCCGGCTGGACTTTTGGTTCACCTTTGAAACTGAGAAGAACCTCATCATTAAAAATCTTCTCCTTTATTGCTGTTATTGCTATTATTTTTTCCTGTAAAGATAAGGTGCAGCTGGTTTATCAGCCTGACTCAATATTGGGAAAAGCATATTTTGCTGGCTCACATTATGAAATCAAATATTCAATCAATAATTTCTTTCCCTGACTTCACTGTGCTAGCATCAGCAGAAAGGAGGGCTCTCACAAAACACTGTCCATGTGTATATATATATATATATATATATATATATATATATATATATATATATAGTATAATAAGAGGTGGGTAAATTAGTGACTTTACCAACATTATTGACAAAGAGATCAGTAGAAATCATCAGAATCTTTGGTAGGTAACATTATGAAGTCCTTTCTTTCTAATATCGTTATTGTTGTTGCCTTTGATGTTTTGCCTTTCAAGCTGATAAAAGTCTGCTGTTGCTCTATTCGCCTGTCATTTATTCACCCACATTCAGTGATCCTAACCGAAGCATGGTTCATATCTAAAGATAATTCGATTCAAACCAGGGAAGAAAACTGCAGTTTAATGGGAACCTTCATTTTCACCGGGCGAGTATGACAAGGGGGAAAAGAGCAGAAATACATGCGTTTATTCTGATCAAACACAGACACGAGAAGAGCGCGCACGCGGGCCGACTGACGTCTTCGCCCGCTGATGTCACGTGACGTCACATCCTCTCGTTCTCCCACCAGTTCGGGCCAGTTCACGACGTCAGTCTCACTGAGCTGTCAACAGAAAATCCCTTCGCCGTTCTTCTGGAGCGAGGACGTTGGTTTCTGCTCAACTCGGTCCGTCTTCTTCTTCAACGACGTTTCCCTTCAGATAACGGCGGCCCCCGCTCCAAAATGACTCGGAGGTGATCTTCAGCGTGTCCAGGTGGTTCTGGGTGAGTCGAACATGTCAGCGAGTCTCCTCCACTCGGCTGTCTGTCATCGTCACACATGTGTCCGTTGCTAGCGTTACTCAGTGAGGCTAGCGCTAATGCTACATCAGGAACGGTCCTCGCAGCGGTCCGCTTCCACCCTGTGGGAGCCGGAACAACCGCTAGTATCTACGCGCAGCTGAACCACGTTATAGTAGACGAACTTCCCCTCCGTATAGTGCTTCTTTAGCTGGCCAACACTGAGGCACGCTAGTATTAGCCACCTAGCCTGCGCGTTCCCGGGATAAACCAGCGATTCACCTGCCAGACCCCTGTCTTCTCAACGATGCCTCATTCTTGAATTATTACCATATCCACATCAACAACATCATAGAACATCTCCCCTTTTAAATGTGTATTTTGAATTGCAAGCAACATGGTGCAGCTTTGTTTACATGGCTCAATCCCCAAATTGTCTTGTTAATCCCATTCGTGATGAAGAAAATGACACAATCCTGTGCATTAACGTATTTTTTTTAATGAAGTTTGCTAATGCCTATCACACGTGATTATTCTATGACGGGCAAGTTTTTTTCTCTTGAAATGACCTAATGATCATTAACACATGCCTCTCTTGCAGGTCATGTGATGTTACTTTACGTTGAAGTATTTTAACATCTTTGCTCCCACTGTCCTTAGATGTGGAGACTACTGTTTTGCCTTTGAGTACCATGGTACTTCGTTTTTTAAGTATTTAGATCAACTGGCAACTTTTAGTGACACTGTCTGCACCATCGTGCTTGTGATCCAACAGCCATTTTCAAGAAAAATATTGAAAAGTGTATTTACATTTTGAGACTGTATTCAGTGTACTACTAGTTCATTCGACATAGGGATATTACATATTTTAAATCCAGTATAATTATTATTGAGAATAACATTTAGAATATTTGTCCAACAAAGTAGGACTTTTTTTTTTTCAAAACAGTTTTCCTTAGGAAATAAGGTTTAGTCTTTACTCCTTTTGCATAATTCCTATCCCACATTGCAAGAAATGGTTGTGTCTAAAGTGGTTGTCACCATGGTATCCTGTTACCTTATGTTGGTTTCCTCAATTTGGTCATAACTTGGGTGCAGCCAAGGTTTTATTGGTTCACCGTTGCATCAGCCATGCTCTTACAATGCTTCCTTTTCAACTCACTCATCAGTCCTTGATCAACAATTACTGTTAAATAAAGCATCAATGTTGTGAATTTAATATCCAGAGGTCATCATAATTCCTCAAATACCTATGAAACAATTGTTTACATTTTTTTAATTCGTGTTTTCTGAAAACCTCAAATCCTTGTAAGACTCCCAAGCAATCTTCACAAGCAACAATCTAATGATTAGTCCTAAAACATTCTGTAATGTGCCCATTGTTTAATGTAAATTATCTAAATTCATTGAGTAGTTTTTTTTGTTGTAATCTTTACATAGATCACATCTCTAGACCTGGTTGTGTTTTTATTCCTCCTGAGCTTTGTGAATTCTGTTAATGATTGATGTTGAAATGACAAACGATATTGTGGTCAGTTGACAAAAAGACTTAATAACTTTGATGTTTGCATACCAGGGTATTTTCCTTAGCCTGTCATTTCAGTCATTAGTTTTGTATAAGCCGTGGTGTTAACCACTTGAAAACATTTTAACCCTGACTGTTAAAGGCCATTACACATTTCTAGACCTTGGAAAACTGAAATAGAGGTTTTATATCTTCAGATTTATATACCAGTGAATGCAACATATATTGTTAAGGTTGACATACAGTTACATGGTGTTGCAGTGAAATTCAGGTGAATTCTACAACACATTTCCTTCACATATCTTTACCAACCTGAGGGGACTGAGTGTTCAGCACGATATTACTCACTAATTTGGACATAATTCAAGTATATTTCCCTACACTAGATGAGGCATCTGTGTGTGTGGTATTTTGATGGGAGCATCAGGGTTAAGGTCAAGATGAGTAACTTCCCTTCTGGTATACAGACTGGGCCAGGAGTAAGATGACTATCAGAGGCATGTGAGACCAACAGGAGAGTTGAGAAAACGCAAAGCACTGGCTGTAAGTGGGCTGCCGAGTTTTGCATTCTCACTGTGATCATGTGTCCCCTGTAGTTTCAGCCTCTTTGAAGCTTTGAAGTTTATTGCGACAATATGTCAGTCTGAAATATACAAAAAATATTTTTTTATAATCACTGCATGGGTTTGTGTATATATATATATATATATATATATATATATATATATATATATATATATATATATATATATATATAATATACACACACACAGAAGACAGTTTCAAATCCTTATAGATTACTGCCAACACTTTTTTTTATACTAGTTTATACCATTCCTAGACTGGACTGCCCTCACTTAAGTCACTTAGCCAAAAACACATGCATTGAATTTCTGCTCAGTCTCTGCCAATGAGTGACCTGTATCATCAAGACCTGTATCATCAATTTACCCTTACCTATAGCTCCTTTTAGGTCTGCGACATTGAAAATATTTTGAGAATTTGGCTACAAAGTGCACCTGCAAATGATGTCTGCGCAAGTTGCATCTTGTTTTTACTTTCTTTTTGTGTGTTCTTAAAGTAAACATGCTTAGACTCATTTGCTGCCTCCGTTTGGACTTAATTCCACTAATACAAGATAAGCTGCCCTCTTTTAGGATGTGTGTCATGTACTTTTGGTCGAGGCTCCAAGACTGTTGCTGCTCAGGAGGCTGAGGTCCTTTGGGTTGCAGGGAAGGCTCCTGAGGACTTACTATGACTCTGTGGTGGCATCTGCGATTTTTCTATGGAGTTGTCTCCTGTGCAGGCAGCATTAGGGACAGGGACAGAAAGAGGCTGAGGAAACCGGTTAAAAGGGCCAGCTCGGTCCTGGCCTTCTCTCTAGACTCAGTGGAGGGGGTTGGAGACAGGAGGACAGGAGGAAAGCCAAGCTTTCATCCATGATGGCCAACCTATCTCATCCCCCTCACCCCGTCCACTTTGACAGCACTGGGCTGCACCTTCAGTGGCAGATTGATCCATCCTCGCTGCATGAAGGAGCGATTTCCTGCTGTCAGGTTGTATACCATTAAAACTTGATGGGACTCATTGATGCCCATTGTATTCATGCAATTCGTTATTTATGTAATTTCTTACCTATTTATTTAATGTCTACTTATATAATTTGTGTAAATATGCAATGAGAGACAGCTTTGTGATTCATGTTTGCTTTTGCTCTTTGTGGATCTTTGTTGTTTGGTGTGTGTCTTTGATGCCTTAGTGTCTTTGCTTGTTGCTGCCGTAACATGAATGAATTTCCCTGCTGTGGGCCAAATAAAGGACATTTAATAAGTTACAATAGTTGTGATGTCTGTCTGAGGCATGAACCATATAACTTCTCTTCAGATGTGCATTTACTCTGGCAACGTACCAGCCAGTCATTGTTTACCAAGGGTCAAATGATTATGAGACTTCACAAGCCATGCAGTGTGTTTCTGGTGTGGAAAAGTGAACACCATGGGATCAACCTCAATCTAGTGCAAATGTTTGTTCTGCCCTCAAGTGATAATTGAGCGTCATGAGTTGTTCAAACTGTTCAGTGGTTTAAACGGAAGCCAATGGGTCTCTAACTTGAATTTCTGAATAAAATATCATTAAAATCTAACTCAGCCAAATTCAACATGTGTGCTATCATTCCGTGTGTGGGATTGACAAGAATAGTTGAAGTGCGAAACTAAGTCTTCCCCTTTTTAACTGCTGCCTGTCATCCTTTTTCTGTTGTCCATAGGTCAGCAGTTTAGGACAAATAGTCTGACATTGAATGACCTTCTAATGAGGAGCTAGTTAATCCATTAGTGCATTGACTCACATCATGTTGTGTTCTCATGTTGAAATAAAATCTGTATTAGTATTTGAGTATTGAACCATCTTTCTTTCCCCACAGGTTTCTGCTTTCTCAGTTCAGTAAAGTAGACAGGCGAATTTTGTATAAGTTATAGTTTACAGAATGCTCTGTTATGGAAGCTTGAAGCAGCAAATACATTAAACTGTAAAAGGGGTTTCCTGAGGATAGATTATTTAAGGTCTTTGCCGTAATATGTTTATTTCAATCACACTTCAAAGCTAAATCTTGATTGGTATTCTACATAGTAAATTAAATTGACAAAGTTAATACCGTTGTTTCAAGCTACGCTATTGATTTTCATCCACTCCATCAGTATGTCAGCTTCTCTAGTCAAACCAAAGGTTTTTCGCAGGTAAGCTGCAAGAGGGCAGGCATGATAGAAGGTCTGCCAGTGTTGATTTTGTGTCGAGATGAGAAAAACCCTGACTTGGTAAAAAGCCTCCACAGCTTAGCTCTGTTTGATGTGCTTGCCCTGAGGCTGTGGGATTTAAGACAGTCCAGAAAATGTCCCAGATGATTGATCTTATGCCTTCAAAATCCTAACTTTCTTTGTACCAGGCCTCTCTATGAACCTGTACCTCGATACACAGTGATGCCCTGTCAAATGGCCCAAGCCCCACTTTTTGGAAAGCTGAAAACTGACACTGACCAGTGTTGCTGTGGTGTTGTGTACGACCGCTTTTGTTAACCTGCAAATTATCCCAGAAATGTAATGTTGTGTAAATCTTTATCATTACATTATTTGTCACAAGGTGCTTTCACACTGCAGCTTTTTTTGTGTACATTTTGCCTCTTAAAAAGATTTCTCATAGCGTTTGCTTATGATTATTTCAGCTCACTGAAAAACACACTCAGCAACTGGCCATACTAGGGATTCACCGATCCAACTTTTATGGTCCCGTTACCAATACCGATATCTGGGCTTTGGGTAAGAGGAATAAAATGTCTTATCATGTAAATATAAATAGCATCATATTAAAATAAATACATCAATAATCGTCTGATGTTATGTGATCAGCCCATCATGATGACGTCACAAATGCCCATATCGGCGCTGATAAATCCCCCGATTGATTGGTGCATCCCAAGATCGTAGTTTTACTTGTACTTTTGACACAAAAAAACTCAACATTTGAGATTTGATCAGATCGACCCGTGTGTCTGTGACGAGACTGCAGACACAGTCGTCTGATCAGCTGATTTATGACCTGCTCCATCTCAAACACAGACCCAGGCGAAGCAGCATGAGGAAATTCACGAGGAAAATAAGTTTATGAGCGTAGTTTTAAACACGTGTTTAATTCAAGAAAAAGTTTAACAATGACATCCGTTATTTAGTTCAGTGTTTCACATGATTATATTCTTAACTGAACTTGTGTCTTGTATTTTTATTTATTTTTTTTATTCACAATGGATCACTAATGAAGCTCTTCCCTCAAAGCACATACACTCAGCTGCTGCAGCCATCTATTCATTCAAGTCTGACTTATCGGGAACCATCGTTGTATGGTGAGCCCAAATATATGTGGATTATCTGATCTCTGATTTACTGAGCAATCTTAATAAGTGTCTCACGAGCCAGCCTTCCTCGCCTGACTGAGGGTTAGGGTCCATTTCAAAAACATGGCTTGTCACTCTCTGTTCTTCAACAATACGATCTGAGCATTATGTTGTCCTTCTATAAAACATCAACAAAATGCCAAAGCATCCCAGGCCAAGTGTAAGATGTAATCTCTCCAGCATGTCCTCGATATGCCCTAGGACTCCCCACAGTTGGACATCCCTGGATTACTTCACCTTGGAGGCATCCAGGAGACATCTTGACAATCTGCCATAGCCACCCCAACTGGCATCTCTCACTGCTGCGGGACACCAGTTCACCCTCCCTCAGATAACTGAGCTTCTCGCCCTGTTTCCAAGACAAAGTCCTACCACCCTGCGGGAAACTTAATTTGAGCTACTTGTAACTTGTTCTTTCAGTATCCAATACTCATGACTATAGGTGATCAGTTGGACCAGCAAGTGGAATTGCTTTGCCTTTTGGCTCAGCTCCTTCTTCACTAAGCCCAAATAAGTCATCTTGTCTGGAGTTGGTACCAATCTGACTGGTGATCTCACACACTGTCATGCCAGTCATTTGAACAAATAATTTTATGTGATTCTACTCTACAGAACACTTACAGTGCATCTCCAAAGCTTTTCCTCGTTGTCTAGCTACTGTGAAAACCATTTATCTTGAATAATGAATCCTTTGAAGGCAGGCGAGTCGCATTGATCGTATTACAAATGTGATTACCCAGTTATTCCCTCATTATTAAATGAGTTTGCTTGTGTCTTTCTATAGATTGATAGATGAGTAGGTTTTCTTGAAAATACAATTTGAAATGCCTGTCTTCACTAAGTTACGTTGTGGTGAACTTGACGGCAGCTTGAAATACAAATTTGATCCACTGAGCCCTCTTTGCTCCGTCTGAAGGAAAATGCGTGTCCCTCTCCCTCATAGACAAAGATGCTTCCAGAAAAAAAAGTAATTCCCTGGAATCCACAGAGGTATTTATGCAGTGTAGTGCAACATTGATCTCATGATCCTTTGCGTGCTCCTTGAACACACACCCTATCTCTTGACCTGATGAAAGTTTGTTGGCGAACGAATCAGGTAAATCATAACCTTATTGTTATCATAACAGTGTTATGTCAACTGTTTATTGAAATGTTTGGCGTGTAGTTCATGGCCAGATGTAAAATATAGTTCTCTTCTTTTAGTAATCATGACCTGAATAATGATGAGAATGGTGAGTCTCTTTTTTCCGCAAGGAAGACTGAATTAAAACCTCTCAAAGGTTTCAAGGCTTCTTGATAATCAGCCGAGCATATTCACTGTTAATCCACAAGCATGTGGTCATGCTTAAACTTTTGATCTGTGGGATTATTGTTTTCCCAGCACTGTGCCTTCATTTCCATTGGGTTTGTTTCCAACTGCAGACCACATACTCAGCCTCTCTTGTGTCCATTGACTTGTAATTGTTCATTTCAATTTGGAAATACTGGATGAATGGCTGTGAGTGATAGGAGCATCATGACTGTGACTTCCCTTCAGTGTTTTGGATTTTTGAAGCGTGGATAGGTGAGTTTGACCTCATTGAAAACTCTGGAATGTTGACTAAAAGTAACTGGGAGTTTCTAATAATCCCATGAAAAATTGTATTTGGTAGTATACGACTTTGATAGGAAGGTTAGGCGGTGATTTCACCTCGCTTGAATAAGAGTGCTCGGATGCAGTGATAAACAGCTTGATTGACCCACGCCGAGGAACAAAGCTTTGCTATTATACTCCACGGGTTGGAGGGGAAGTGATAAAGAAAGCACATTGAGTGCGTATCATGATGGTAACAAAACACTTTTTCCTCTAAATGCTTCCATGAATTATAGACTCTTGTCATTAGGTCATGGTGCATTGTTCCCACTTTCCTTTTTGTCTGTGTCGAAGAACGAGACAAAGGGAAAAGTCTTGTCTCGTAATCACTCATGTTTTGGATCTTTAAAACAATAGTTGATATTCACATTTTTTGCATTAGCCTTTTTTCATCTCAATATGCTACAAATGCTTGAAGAATGAGCATAGGGTATTAACTATGAAGTGCGTAACAATTGCAAAAAGAAAAACCTTCATTTTAGTTCTGTGGGAAACAGAGAAAAGGTTCTGGAATTGTAAAATGACAATAAATTACTTTAACAAGGAGAATATATTAGTAGTGCCACTGAAAACAAAATGTATTTTTATTAGACAATAATGAATGTCAGTAAGGTAACAAAGCACAACTTGATGCGGCAATGCATAGATTTGCAATTTGCGACAGTGGTGCTTCTTCTGGTTGGTGCCACCCAAAAAGTTTGACTTAGAATAGCTTTTGCTCAGCAACCCTCGGGAAGCATCTCTTTTTGGAAACACAACACTTTTGTGGCACTGTGAAAACTCAACTCGCCTCAAAACTTCGGAGACACCGTTTGTAGGTCGCTTTGTGTGAGTTAATAATTAGTCGAAGTATCTCCAAACCAAATTTGAAATGCCTGGCCTATCAATAAGCACAAGTGTTGTGTTTTCCCCCACACTTGCAGTAGCCATTGTTTTGAATACGGTAGATGAGAGCTTCTCTGGCGCTGACGGTTCAGTGCGCACACAAGTATACTGCCTTAGATGCCACCTCCAAGAGTCGACTGGTGTATCCGCTGCTGATGGTGCAGAAACAAGCTAGGACCGTTGTATTTTTCATGTGCTGGTACTGAAGTATCAGTTCTTGTGGCAACCCTATAGTGATCTCTGTACTATATATGGCGGGCTATTGATTGCGCAAGAAAATGGAATTTTTTTTTTTCCTTTCCGGCGTTCATAAAGTTCATTATTTATATCCCAGGCTTGTTAACATAGTTTTAAAGGATTAGCTTTTCTTTGTCATCTTATCATTGTCACAGTTTATTGGAAACAATGAATATTTATGTAATCGTTGTGTATATTTTCTTTTCTGCAGTTGCCTAGTATTTTCCTCCCAAAACAGAGCCCTCGGTAGCAGACTAATCAAGCAGAAGACGACAATGAGACTCTGGGCTCGTTGACAGGGATCTATAAATATAGAGCGACGATGGCTCTTAGAGGCCACTGACGGGGTCCTTTGTGTTTTAGCTAGATGACTGGCATGTCGCATACAAGGGATTCACTGGTGAGCTTGTTGCTTTTCACATCACGGGAAATTTAGGATATGAAATGAATTATATTTTGAACTTGCTAAAGAAACATTTTCAAACGTAACTAGAATGTAGCTTGAGCAGACTCCTGTCTTGTGTTGTCTAACAGAAATCAATTCCAACATGTCGATGTAATCCAAATGTCTCTTTGCTTAGCTTAATGTCCTTGAAAAACTGAAGATTTACTCCATTATTTTTAAGTCATTAAGGCATGGGTAACCACTGACATTCCAGCCCTTGCACACATTAACCAGTGAAGTTTGTCTGTAAATGTCGTTTGGTTTAATGTTTAAAGGTTGTTTTAAACTTATGTTGAATGTTTTCTTCTTGTTTGTTCCACAGGGTTCCAGGTTGGTGAGAGAGCAAGTTAACCAAAAGGGCACCGCCTGGGGCATCGAGTCCCTGGCTCTCAAGGTAGCACCAGATAAAAATTGAGCAATGCATGTGTCAGGATCGCACAGTGGCTAATATTTTAACTGAGTGCTTTTGTTGCCTGGGATTACGTACTTCATCTGAGACCAACACATAAGGTTGTTTCGAGTTATTTACTATATGGTTATGTTATTGTATTCTGACATGCTTCCAGTTGTGATGGTTCACTGAGTACTTCTTTTGAAATGGTTTCTTATCAACCAGTGCCTGTCTCTGCCCTTCTCCAAGATTAAAGAGGGTGTATTCATGTTGGCCAGCAGTCTGGACGGGGTGCTATTGTAAAATGGTAGGAAGGGCTTGGTCATAAGCAAAATATTTCGCTTGGTGCCAAAGAAAGTCCACAAGGGTTGCAGATAAGATCGAGTCTTGGAGGCAGCTTATAGGCACAGAATGGAAGACTGATTGTGTGGATTTAACTATTTAAACTATTAGTCTTTAGGGCAAACACCCAATGTTGGGGGGGAAAAAAAAGGAACCTGTGTGAAACTTGATCTACATCAACAAGTTTTATGGAGTCAATGAACTGACAGAGATTGTGTGTTTGTAACCTCTTGTTAACAGTTTTGAACTCTGTCTTTACAAACCTAATCTTTTTCTTGTAAAATGTCTGCACCATATCTTATTGAGAAGTTCAAACGAGGCCAGCAACGACTCATGTCTCAGTGTCAGTTTTACTCACTTCACGTGTCATGTAGTCTAGGTTTGAATATCACTCTTCTCCTACATGTGAAATCCATGTTTTCCTGCTCAGAAGAAAATGTATTTATTCTATCTATAAACTGTTCAGATTTTTTGATTTACGGAGTGAAGCTGCTACAGCAGATGTACTTTCTGAACATCAATCAAAAATTCAAATCCTTCACCACACCGCATTAGAATACATTCTGGGGGAAAGCATTAATATGATTGTTGATCTGCTCATTTGTTTTTTTCGCTTATGGAGAGTACTTTCTGTGTTTTGACTAAAGTGATTGTGCCCATCTCTCTGATGCGAATTCATTGTTACATGGCTGCATCCTGGTTAATAGTTTGACTCTGCGTAGTTAGTATTTGACAAATTATTTCTGTTTTTTTTTTTCAGTAAGGAAGGGGTAGGGCTTGGCGAACTGTTGCGCATCATGGAGAAAGAAGACCTTAAGATCCTCAACAAAGGGGAGGAGGAGGAGATGGTAAACTTTGTCCACATTTACCCCGCATTACCCACATTTTAAATATACTTTCTTCGTCATGCAGGAGCTTCAGGGCTACAGGCTGTGCCGTTGGCGGCTTGCCCTTGTGGGCCTGGGAGTGGTCTGCACTGGTGGCTTCCTCCTGCTGCTGCTCTACTGGATGCCAAAGTGGTGCGTCAAATCAACCTGCTCCCGCACCACAGCCCGTGATGCTGAAGTAGTGTTGCTGCGTTCTACAGTGAGTATATAGCTTTTGAAGTGTTCACCATTTCCCGGTCACCTTTCGTATTGTGGCTTGCCACTCTTGTTTTTTTTTCTTGTGATTGACACATATGTTTAGCTGCTCAGATGTACATGTAATTAAAACGTCAATGTGTTACTCCTCCTCAGAGGAGATGACAGGAACTGTCCTAAGTTAAAGTAGACAGTATGTCACACTGCTCTGTGAAGTTTTAAGTGAATAATTTGTTCTGTGTGTGTTGACTCTTTTTAATGCAAAGTTTCTCTATCTTGACCAGGATGAGTTCCGTCGCTGGTTCTTGGCAAAAGTTCGAGTGATGCTAGCCCCTGGAAGAAACCCCTTCCACAGCCTGGAGACCCAGACCACCTCCCCCTCCCCCGCCTCTACCCCTTCCGACTCCTTTTCCTCTTCTGCCTCGCCATCTTTGGCCAACGGACACGCCTCCCACCCCTCCAATGGCAGCCCTGCTCAGGAGCTCATTAAAAGATTTGCAGAATACCAGCCAACCCAAGTATGTTGTTTTGGTTGCATCATTTCATGCATGGATGGGTTTTCTTAATGTTTTCTTTTGCACATAACATTATTTCCCGTTTTGTCTTTCACAGATTCGGTATTTCACCTTCCATAGCACAAAGTATTACTGGAATGACAGCATGCAAAATTTTGAAGTTTTAAAGTAAGTGTCCTTTAAAGGTCTCATGAAGGCTTTTATGCTTGAGCTGAAATAAGTGCTGCTTTTCTTTCTTATAGTGGTCTGGAGGACCTGCAGGTCAGCTGCTCCACCATCCATTCAGAGCACAGCACAGGTCTTTCTCAGAGCCAGCAAGAGTACAGGTGAGTTTAGTTTGAATTACCCTGAAAAGACTGTACTACAGTTTGCGCCAGATTATCGAATGAGATGCGTATGTAAACTGATTTATTTTAATCTGGTTAGCCTCATTGAACACATGATCGTTTGCTCATCCGTGCAGCCCGCTGTCATGTTAAGCCTAGGAATGCGGTGCACTTTTAAATTCACGTGACTGATTGTGACAAACAAATTTGTTTTATTTCAGTTTTGAGTTTGCTTGCAAGTAGATCAAGTGTAATTTAGAGATTTAGTGGCTTCCTGACACTATTCTAACTCAACCACTTATTTTTTTATCACTATTCAATTTATTGTGTGAAGAGATAAGGGCATTGATGTATTGTAGACCAAAGCATGAGCTGCTGTTCTCTGTTAAACCTCTTTCAGGAAACTGTTCTTTGGAGTGAATGAAATTGGAGTGAAAGTGCCTTCTGTTTTCAAGCTGCTTATAAAAGAGGTAAAACATGTACATAGATAAAGCATCTATTTAAACCATCAAAGGGGCAGTGTTCTTGTAATGATTGTGTGTCAGTAATGTTTATGTTCCACATTTTTATTTCACTTTGATGATACAATAATCTCTCCTTACAGGTCCTCAATCCTTTCTATATCTTCCAACTCTTCAGTGTGATTCTGTGGAGTGCAGACGAGTATTATTACTATGCTGCGGCCATCGTCATCATGTCAGTCATATCCATAGCTACCTCTCTATACACCATCAAAAAGGTGGGCTTTCTGTATTTTTCAGGCGTTTCAGGCTGAGTCCATCTTTTGAAATAATCTGAATAACAAGCAGACTGATTTAACATTTCCTCTCAGTTATAACCAACAAAACCTTATCTAGTTATGACGTGCAAAATGTGCTTCAGTAAGAGATAAATTCTTCGTCCTTTACTCGACATGTGGCACTTGCTGTGATGCGTTATATTTGGAATTTGTGTGTAAGCCTCATAGTCGGGAAACTGTTGTGACATTTTTTTGTATTTTTTTTTCTTCAGCAATACGTCATGCTTCACGACATGGTGTCAGCACACAGCATTGTCAGAGTGTCTGTTTGCCGCGCCAACAAAGGTTTGAAAGTTTGTCTTTTGTTATGCAGATTTACCTCATATGATATTCGTCACTATAATTTAAAAAAAAAATGGTTCGTCTTGTCTGCCTGTCTACAAAATCTGATTCTGTGATGCAGACATCGAGGAGGTTTTATCTACTGACCTGGTCCCTGGTGATGTCATCATTATCCCCAGCAACGGGACCATCATGCCTTGTGATGCTGTGCTGGTCAGCGGCACCTGTATTGTCAACGAAAGCATGCTCACAGGTTTAACAAGCAATTTCTTTTCCAAATCTAAAGATTGTGCTTCTGACGACACTGCTGCCTCATGGCAATGTTTTGGTTTTACGAGTGCGAAAGTTGTTTTGCAGAAATGTTCAGGTCATTTGCTGTATGTTGTTAAGTCTGTTTTTGGGATGAGTGATGGAAAGCTAACACTACTCTGCTCTCATCAGGTGAGAGTGTACCTGTAACAAAAACCAACCTCCCAAACCTCACGCCTGCGGGGGATGGGCCTGATTGTGCCTATAGCACAGAAGTGCATAAAAGACACACACTCTTCTGTGGCACCAATGTGATCCAGACCCGGTTTTACACAGGTGAACTGGTCAAGGCTGTAGTTGTCCGCACAGGTGAGTGATGTGAGCTTGTGCATCTGGTATAAGTGCTGATTAGGTTCTTTGATAATGTGGTATTCATATATAATAATAGCCATGCGCTCAAAATGGACATCTGTCTTTTTGCGAATGTGTTCCTAGTCTTACATCTGATAGTCTGTTTTGATCTGCAATGTTTTTCATCTCCTGCCCTCCCAGGTTTCTGCACAGCCAAAGGTCAGCTCGTGCGCTCCATACTGTACCCGAAACCCACTGATTTCAAGCTGTACCGAGATGCCTACCTCTTTTTGTTGTGTCTGGTTGCTGTGGCTGGAATTGGGTTTGTTTACTCCATTGTCCTGAGCATCATGGAAAAGGTAAATTCAGCAATTCATTGATGAAATCCAACAAAGTGCATGTTATATGGAGAATATTGTTATGGGTTTAACTGTGGTTTTAATTCAGACGTTCTGATGTTTCATATACTTATAATGACTGTACTGATATAATGGCTTTTCCCTTAAGGTTTTTGCTTAAGTGATGAACAACCTGTGATGCAGAATGAACGTTGCTAATGTTCTTGATCTGGCTTTGCAGGTCCCAGCGAAGACCATCATCATTGAGTCGCTTGATATCATCACCATCACTGTGCCACCAGCGTTGCCAGCAGCCATGACAGCTGGCATTGTGTATGCCCAACGGCGTCTCAAGCACATAGGCATTTTCTGCATCAGCCCGCAAAGAATTAATATCTGCGGGCAGATCAATCTTGTCTGCTTCGATAAGGTGAGTGATTATTGTTTCGGCATTTTGTTTTTTCCCAACTCTCTCAGTGCCAGTTACTGATCTCATATGCCTCAAATTTGTTATCTAACATGAAGAGTTTCTTTTTGCTCATCCTTCAAGACTGGAACTCTAACTGAAGATGGTTTGGATCTATGGGGTGTCCAAAGAGTTGAAAATGGCAGGTGAGCCCTTTTTTTTTTTTTTTTTTAGTTATGAATGCCCCAAGATGCTTCCGCAGAAGTCATGGTGACGTGGACTGTATTTGCATGCAGTCATATTTATGGTGGGAATCTGCACTTGCTGAGTTTGAGTTGAATTCATGAGCATTAAACCATTTCACAATGAAGTGTTGTTGACCTTTGGACATGAAGTTTGACTGAGAAATTATTCTGACAGAGGTTTGTTAGGGTTGTTATCACTATGATGAACCTTACGTAATGGAACCTTGTTTTCCCATATCAGTTACAAAATGGTCAACAAAGTTGGTGTTGTTGGTATTTTTTTTTTTCAGTGATTATTAGATTTCTGTTTTGAGTCTTCTAAGAACATAACTCACATATTAGTGAGTCATGTAGTCTCTTCCTGTCTTCACAGTTTTCTCATGTCAGAGGAAAATGCGTACAAGAAGAACCTCGTCAAGTCCCAGTTTGTGGCCTGCATGGCCACCTGCCACTCGCTTACCAAAATAGAGGGGCAGCTGTCAGGAGACCCGCTGGATCTTAAAATGTTTGAGGCTACAGGCTGGGTAAGATATGCGCTGGAGTTAAATGAAATTTTCCTTGGTCGAAGAGCACCGGCAGAACTAGCTGCGCAGTCACTACTGTGTGAGAAAGAATTAAACAATGAGATCCCAGATTTAACTTTCTCTGTTAATTCTCAGATTTTGGAGGAGGCTACTGAGGAAGAAACATCCCTCCACAACCGCATTATGCCCACTGTGGTTCAACCACCGAAGCAGCTGTTGCCACCAGAGCCTGTGGTGTCACCGGACCAGGAGATGGTTAGTAAAGCCACAGTGTGTTTAAAAAAAACTTTTTAATAAATAATAAAATTCCTAAATTCCGCTACAATTTTGAACTTATTTCGCTACTCAACCTGCTTTTCTTTTCCTATCTAGGAGCTGTATGAGCTCACGGTGAGTAATGTTTCATTGCTGAAATGTCATGTCAAATTCTGTAATTAATTTGCAAATCTTTCTACATATTACTGAATCTGACTTAACGTGTGTATGTGCAGTCGTCGTATGAGATTGGTATTGTGCGGCAGTTCCCTTTCTCCTCTGCACTCCAGAGGATGAGTGTGGTAGCTCGTCTTCTCGGAGAGAAACGTATGGATGCCTACATGAAAGGGGCTCCAGAGGTGGTCGCAAGTCTCTGCAAGAAAGATTCAGGTAAAATTTGATGCATAAATTATAAGCACTGAAGAGTAATAAATTAAACACTGTAATTCTATCAGAATTATACACAATTCTTCTCTCCAGTGCCTGAAAACTTTGGAGAGGTTTTGGAGGAATACACCAAGCAAGGTTTCCGTGTCATAGCTCTGGCTCACCGTCGCCTTGAATCTAAACTAACTTGGCACAAAGTGCAGAACATCGGCAGGTATTTATTCACCTTTTAGCTCTAGTACAGATGATGGCAGATTGTTTTCACAATTTCAGTGTACTTCTTTTTCTCCAACCTCAGAGATCACATTGAGGCTAACATGGAATTTCTTGGTCTGATCATCATGCAAAACAAGCTGAAAGCAGAAACGCCTGGAGTCCTGCAAAATCTTTACAAGGCCAACATCCGTACAGTCATGGTTACTGGTGAGCTTCATTCCCACGAGCATACAAAACCAAATTCATAAAAACATTTTGTGACCTATTAAGCAGCAACAGACGACTAAATGTGTAATAAACAAACTGATTACATCAACGCTACCTGACGATGTGAAAAGCAGCAATGAAGCCAAAACATCAGAAATCTTAAACTGATGCGTGAGACAACAGTTTTTACATAAACTAATTAAAGTTCAGTCGAGAAGCTCTATGGAATTAAAAATCTAAAAAATTAAAAATGCATGAAAATGAAATCGCTGTGCTCCTTAAAAAGAACCCAGTAATGTCTAATGTCTGCTCCATTAAAACATGATAGTGTGTTTGGTAACATTTCATCATTGGTTTTAATTGTTTTCTTGCTCATGAAATCCAGGCTCTAGTCATCAGTTGTAAGGCGTGATGGGCTGATAAGGTTTCATCAAACGGAGCCTACTATATGGCACTCTAGGATCTTTGGATTCTATGAAAACCTCACATCTTTAAACAGACACCTCCACCTATTGAGGACACTGTTTCATGAAGCCGCATTGCTTGTTGCACCTAATCTTGTTCTCTGGAATCTCATTGAAATGTCAGCGTATTGGTAATTGTTTAATATTCTTTTAGGTGACAATATGCTAACCGCTATATCAGTGGCCAGAGACTGTGGAATGATTCCACCCAAGGACACGGTTATAATTGCAGATGCTCTGCCGCCTCATGATGGACAATCTGCCAAAATCATCTGGAGATACGCTGATAAACCAAGCAAGGCTTCAGCTCTGGAGGTAAGCTGGTGGAATTGTGCATTAACAAATACAGAAGTAAGTAGAGTAAATAGAAGAGCTCCACTTTTTGGGAAAAAAAAAGAGAAAAAAAAATGTACATGTCGAAATGTAATTGGCTCAAGTCCTAGCTTGATTGACCATGTTCCTAATGCTGCTCCGTATGTAATAAAAGTTACTCTGGCATTTCAATGTCAGGCACAATTGCTGCTCATACTGAGTTAATTGTGAAAGAATTTATCCTTACACCAACACCCCTCAGTTGTTTACTGTTTTTGTTAAATACTCACATCAGGAGATCAACATCAGCATGGAAGATGTCTGCCGCATAGATGAGCCCAAAACACAAGAGCTTTATCATTTCGCAATGAATGGAAAGTCTTTTGCAGTCATTGCAGAACATTTTCCTGACATGCTTCAAAAGGTAAGGGTTGTTTTTAGTCATATTGTAGTCTCTCTGCCCAGGAATCTGTAGTTTAAATTGTTCTCAGTGAAGACATTTGTTTGCCCATTAAATGTTAATCTTCGACACTGTAGTTGGTGCTACATGGGACAGTGTTTGCCAGGATGGCTCCAGATCAGAAAACACAGCTCATTGAAGCTCTCCAAGGCGTCGAGTGAGTATATTGCCTAACCAAGATCTTTGCCATCATTATGTTGGAGTACATGCTCGTCGGGATGTTCAGTAACCTAGAGGTGCTATGTTCAAGATAATGGATGCAAATCCCCAAAATATTGTGCTCTTTTTGTAGCTATTTTGTGGGCATGTGTGGAGATGGAGCAAATGACTGCGGGGTATGTTGTGCACCTTTGAATTTCTTTTAGCCCCACACTTGTGGTCTGTTGTGTGAATATTTTCATTTTCTCACAGGCCTTAAAGAGAGCTCATAGTGGAATATCATTGTCGGAGCTTGAAGCCTCTGTGGCTTCTCCTTTCACCTCTAGGACACCGAACATCTCCTGCGTCCCCAGCCTCATCAGGTAATTGAAGGTGCCACGCCACACAATCACACGCGCCACACAAATTGCTCGCATTAGGGTGATTTCCCAAACTAGTATTCACGTTACAAAAAGTGGCTTGAAACTACAGTTGCTTTGGAGCCTTCAAAGAGTCAATCTCACAAGTTTAGTTAATTTAATTTTCTGGAAGCTTCATAACCATAACGACAAGAATTTATACGTGCAGAAAGCATGACAAAGATCGTAAAACATCTAACACTTTGGGCCCAGGACATGCTTAAAATAAACAGGAAGGAAAAACATTGGTTATACTTAGCAACAGGTACACGTGAAGAGTCAGACCACAATGCCCTTGAGCAATTGTATGAAAGTCCATTTGTGGGTGACTTATCAGGCGTGGAAACCTTTTAAAGAGAGCTCACGGTAGAGTCTTGTGGACAGTGTTGTTTACTGGTTGACTACAAATTAAAGTCAATTTTCACTTTTTCATTTGGCACATCAGTTCTTGGTCGGTTTGAATCGTCAGATTTATGGATGTCGTTTTGCTTTTCAGGGAGGGACGTGCAGCTCTTATCACCTCCTTCTGTGTTTTCAAATTCATGGCTCTGTACAGCATCATCCAGTACATCAGTGTCACTCTCCTCTATTCGGTATGTAATTGCTGAACATTGGCATTTTAGCACCTGACGTTGCAAGTTGCGTCAAATGTTCTTTGTCTCTGAGATTCACTTTGTTTTTCTTTAGATTCAAAGCAATCTTGGAGACTTCCAGTTTCTTTTCATTGATATTGCGATCATCCTTCTGATTGTTTTCACTAGTAAGTGAAGGATTTCTATCAAGATGCTTGTTTTCTTTTTCATCCTTAATTTCTGTATACATGATGGACACTTCTCTTCTTCATCATTAACCCCTGCATTTGTTCCTCATCAGTGAGTTTGAATCCAGCGTGGAAAGAACTGGTGTCACGCCGGCCTCCGTCAGGACTGATTTCAGGACCACTTCTCTTCTCTGTGCTCAGCCAAATCCTCATCTGTTTGGGCTTCCAGACCATTGCATTTATTTGGGTTAGACACCAGCCTTGGTACACAGTTTGGACCCCACTTTCTGAGTGAGTTTTTCAATTTCACTGATCAGTGTTGCACTTAGTTGCCATGTCAATCATTTGTGAGCTGTTTTTCATCAACTTGTTTCTATCTCCCCCTAGTGCCTGCAACCAGTCATCACACATGAACATGTCGGACCTCAACAACACAGAACTGGACGATCACAACATCAAAAACTATGAGAACACAAGCCTATTTTATGTGTCTTGCTTTCAATACCTCATTGTCGCCATTGTCTTCTCAAAAGGAAAACCATTTCGGCAGCCAAGCTACAAGAACTGTGAGTTAAAACCTTGGACCAAAAGCCTCAATGGATGCTATGATACTCGTCACAACATTATGAGTACTGTATGTAATGAATTATCTATATTTTCTTGTTTGTTATGTGCAGGGCCCTTTGTCCTGTCCTGTTTGACATTGTACACTTTCTTGGTCGTCATCATGTTCACCCCAGTCGCAGCTATCGACGACTTTCTTGAGGTAAACACACAACTAAATTCTGTTCATTATGTTGTTTTGTCCTTTTTGTGTTATGTTTTCTGCAGTGCCTTAACAATATACCAGATGTTTCAAATATGGTGAAAAAGCATGGAGAGAATCATGCAGCAAAAATAATTCATTCAGTCAACTGCCCACTATGTTGTCTTTACAGCTTGAAATGCTTGCAGAAAGCTATGAGCATGTTTAGGCATGAAACTACTCTCGATGTATCCCAAGTAATGGAATGTATTTTTCTGAAACAAGCATAATTGAAAGACTTACACCAAATTAATCATTAACTGTGAAAATGTGTTTTTCTTTGTGTACAGGTAGTGTGCGTTCCACTTGACTGGAGGATCAAACTTTTCTTAATCGTGCTAGCCAATGCTACTGTGTCTATATTGGTAGAGGTAAGATACACATGTAGATTTGCTAATAGTTACGACTTTTTTTTTTTTTTTTTTTTTTTAGGATGAAGGCGTTCTTAATGATGACAGGATTTTTATTTTTAAGCTTAGTTCTGCTATTTTGCTAGTTGTTATGACTCATTCTAAGTTTGCAGCATGATGAAGGTGTTGCTTGTCTGCTTCCGCAGTGCAGTGCTAGACGTGCTTGTCCTGGAGCTGTGCAATATGACCATGTTACAATATTTTGTTTATATCATTGAAATCCTTCTAGAGGTCATGACTCAAAAATTCTAGCTTTATGGAGGACACACACATAATGATAATCTGTTTTTGTCCAGATTTTGCAATTTCTAGACCAAGAAGGCTTGATATTCTTAACTCTTAAATGATTATTCTCTTGGCACTGATAAACACTTCCGATCCCAATACCTCAATTTAAATATCTACTGAGTACTAAGTACTACTAGTACTGAGTACTACTCCAATCCGATATCGGAGCTCAGTTTGCTGTGTTATTATCAGCATTATTTCTAATCATGGATTATAAAAGGCCATTTCAGGTCAGTTTAAGACCAGAAAAGGAAGTCATAGATGATGATAGAATCATGACAACAGTAAAAATATTATCCAGAAACAAATGTGACTCATGACTCATGTGTACTGTAAATACTACACTTCCTAAGGCTAAAGTAATTTCAACAGAGTTTTTAACTCGCAGTTCTGCTGGGATGGTGTCATTGTGTATAGGCCACAGTTTTTTTTTTCTTAGGCCACATTGGCCTATACACAATGACTCCAGGAAAAAGTCTGTGTGATAGAATAAAACTAGACTGATTAAAACTAGACTTCATAATCTAGTGATAGTCAAGAACTAGAATATGAATACATCTACTTTAATCTAGTTTAGAGAGTGGAAAATTGAGTAATCTCTGGTATACTAGTGTGTGACACCACACACTAGTATACCAGCTGTACGTGACAAATCAATCGTTAGATCATGTGTCATATAGCACGTCAGTCAGACATTTGCCTCCCTCAGCTGCCTCTGCATACGTGCACTGCTTTGCAGAAAGAATATTTGATGTTTTTATTTTCACAAGTACAAATCTCTGTCACTTGATGTTGAATTCTAATTCCCACCAAATCTCTGCTTGTGCTCTCAACTCAAGTTCACATTTTAATATTTCTAACCTGAACAACAAGCACCTTGAGTGAACTTATATTTTGTGATCGACACTGTAACAAAATAAATGTTTCTTTACGTGATTATCCTCAGTAATATGGCACTGCAGTAAAATCACATGCTGAAAGAGTTGAAGCTGTATGAATCAAATTAGCACCTCTGTAATTCTTTCCCCCGCTCACTGCGCTGCTCCGTAGACCTTCATCATTGACATCGTCTTATGGAAGTTTGTGTTCAGCCGAGACAAACAGGGAAGCTTTGGCGACACTCCTGCTGCCCTGCCACCACAGGTTGGGAAAATCTGTCACCCTCTTTTTTGGCTTTTCTATTTTCCCATGTGTGGTATTCCTCGCTCTTTTTTCCTCTTCTGTCTGTCGTTTCACACACCATGCTTGTACTAAACCTCTAACCAACACCAGCATGTAGCCATTCCATCTCATCCTGATCTGTCCTCTCTCGACTTGTTGCGTCACTCGTGTTGTTCAAACGATGGGAAGAAACAATGTTCACATGAGCTGGAATAACCGACCTGCAACCTTTATCCCAATCAGTCATGTTAACTCATGACTGATGACTCATTCCCACTTGTCACTGGTAAAAGACTGCCCCCAAATATTCAGAGAAAGCTGCTTCTTGCCCATTATCACAAGTCTGGTGCCCATGAGTCAGTATTTCAGAGGTGACTTGACAAAAAAAAAAGATTTTGTTCCAGCTCTACCTGAAGACTGTGAATGGGGGGTCTTTAGAACTGGGCAAGGGTTGCATACCCTGATGATGTTTGAGCGTCCATCTCTTTAATCCCCAAAATAAGTCTTCTACTATCTTAAATGACATATCTTTGCAACAGGATTACAATGAGTACACTGGTTTAGTCGAGGGTTCTTCAGCTTTACTATCTTAAATGTATGGTGTGCTGTTACACTAGACATTTATAGAACTGTTTAAATGAAATCACTTGAGCCAGGACACGAGTGTTAAACGATTCTTGTCTTTTAATGCCTGTTAAGCTGTTGCTCATGATACACACAGTAAAACGCAACATCCTTTGTCTCACTCTAGAAATGTTACTTGCAATCAGATTAGACGGAACATGAACTGACAGAAATACCAAACAATTAGTGTTGTTTTTTCCTTCAAAGGTTTTATATTAAGTAAACATATCAAAATATTTGCCACAAACAAGTCAAACGACTTGTGAGCTAGGTTTATGAATTTATTAGTAGTTGTTGCTTGTGTTGAAGCGATCCACCGTGATTCTGAGACGACTGTGCAGCTTATCCATTTTAATTTAATATTATTAGAATATAATTAATAATTATTATTATAATTAAATAAATGTTTTCCCAAGTTATTTTATGCTATTGCACGATCACTTATTTTAGGAACATCTCTGGCTCTATTCTGCCGACTCCTGACATCTGTACCTGTTCTGCTCCCTGCCTTTGCCCCCACCACGTCACAATAATTATATCAACTGGTGATGTAAAGTACAATGAGAGATTTTACTTGTTTTACGCTTGTTTTGTGACTCACTCTTCTGTCATCTCAAGATTGTCAAGCTTGCTGTTGTAGTGACTGCATGTATCTTACCAGTTCAATTAGACGAAGAGGATGTATTGAAACCAGAGCAGCTATAACATCATGTGACCACTTGCCCAGTATTTAGTTGGTCCCGTTTTTGCTGCCCAAATTGCATTTTTTGGGGACCTTTTCTTGACTGGAGGAGTCAAGAATTATCAACAGTCTTCTACACATGGACAATTTCTGGACTGGGTTGAAGTCACATCCACCAATTGATGTTTGTAAGAAACAAAGTGATCCGCTTCCAGAGCTCACCTGCCTATTATGCGAGTGACTGGTACGTGCATGGCTCCTGTCCTCTGCTGAAAGCATCAATGGCTATCCAACCAGATATTTTTCTACCAATAGCAGTGCGTCAACAGTTTTTTTTCTCTGGATCCTGAACAGGACTATTCCAGGCGGCAGTTCTTGCAGCAAAATAGTTTGTAGCACCTCCAATATGCAAGTGCTCATAATGTTATGGGTGTCTGGT
The DNA here is from genome assembly GCF_027744825.2 of Synchiropus splendidus. Taxonomy (NCBI): domain Eukaryota; kingdom Metazoa; phylum Chordata; class Actinopteri; order Syngnathiformes; family Callionymidae; genus Synchiropus; species Synchiropus splendidus. The sequence goes on along the minus strand of NC_071334.1, from coordinate 10,693,508 downwards.
TTAGCTTTCACTTGTGGCCCTTCACTGTGTCAGATGATAGTTGAGGTCATCTCCACAGCATCCAGCAGCGGCTTACTGATAGGTTCCATTTTCTGATGTTGACTTGTTTTTCTTGATGTGGTTATGGCATTTCAGGGAGCCATTGATTTGAGGGCGTACAAGTGTTTGACCAGGATTTGTTGCTCACGCAAGATGGCCCCCAAAGCTCGCTATATGCATCTGGCTCAGGAGCTCAGCGTGGACCCAGACTGGCCACCGAAACCAACCACCACCACAGAAGCGAAACCTCACTTGGACAAAGGGTCCAACTATCAGATCATGATCGACTCCTAGCATCTCCCACTCTTGTGTTTCTCAATTCCAATATCCAGTAAAGCCTCAGCACTCTGGTCCAAAAGCAGAACCTGGCAGACAGAAGTCATGGGACCTTAAACAAGATCTGAATTTGGAGATCTTTGCTTCAGCTGGCAGCATGTTGTTGAACATTGATGCATGATTTCAAAAGGAGTTTTCCCTGTGATTCAACCCTGAATTTAGCTCCAAAAGGAAGGCATAACAGCTGATAGCTCTCGTTATTTGTATTCACATAAATGTCTTAAACTACTCTTTTTAGATGTCAATGTAGAACCGCTGTCAACTTTGCACATTCACGACTTTAAATGAATTTAAGGAACACATTTATTGTGGTGTTACAGAATGAATCGTAGACAGTGCTTTGTCATTTTTTCTGCATAAATGGAGCAAAATTTGCAGCAGACGTGAAGCACAAAATCATTCGAGGACTGAATAGACAAACTCTAGAAAATTCATCACAGGAAGTAACTCCTGACATGATCAGCATGCAAGACTTTTCAGTGTCACGTCTGTCGCACATTATTACAAATGCAATTGTAAAATATAGACTTTTTAATGTGTAAGCAAGTCCTTGGCCTTTCCTTAGAATATTGGCGAGCTGAATACATTTCTTCCCATGGAAGACTCTGCTCTGTATATTAAGACCAGGCTGAATGCATCTCTCTGGCTCGCTGCTCTTGGCAAATAATCCTTTTACAGCATTTCTCATAATTAATGGTTTATTACTGTCTTGTCTATGTATGGAGGCTGAATGTGGGCATCAAACCTCTGCCCTTCACGGTACGTCAAATATGTCACAACAAACCGACAAGTGTGTGAACAAAGCTCCCAACTGTCCACTGAATTATTCTTGGACCTATTTTTACAACCAGTGTAGCTACTTATGAAGTGATCAATATTCTGAGAATTCACAACACTGTACGTTTGGTAGTAATTTCCGTTAACAAAAGCAACTACTGCAGTATGTCACCATGTATTTTTGGTTATGCCATTGTCATTAAAACTTCGAAGCCATGTCATTATCAAAATGATTGTCTAAAAAGATCCTGTAAATAATATTTTAAGAAAATGGAGCAAGGTCTGTGTGATTCTCTTCTTGGTTGTGCCAATTTGCAAAATCAGTGGACACAAATTTCAAACATGGATTCTATCTGTTTTTGTATTTATTTTCAGGGATTGATATTTTTTTAAATGCTGAAACTGAATGTTAAATACATAGCTTGTCTCCACATGAAATGCAATTGTAATGGATTCCAAAGATTTAAAAAGAAAAACATAATCATGTCTGTATAAAGTATTTGAATAATTGTTTAAAAGTGTAAGAGTTTAAAGTATGTATTTTGTTTCTGTTGTCTCGGAGTGAACTGAGGTTATGTCAGAATCCTCTTTAAATGTTCTAATGTACATTTGTGTTTTGTATATAATAGACAAACAATCTGTTCCAAAACTGTTTTGGGTTATCAAAGGGCTGTTTTTTTTCACAATTTTGGTACTATGTTGCAATCAATTGTCTTGTCTGCTAATTTATATATTTTTATTGTATTTAATTTAGTTTTTGAATTTGCTATTTAGGGGGAACTTTAGGGCATTGTGTTGGATTTTGTCGCTATTGAGTTTCAGAAGCTGCTCGACCGATCACACAAAATAAGGGAATCTACTTGTTGCTGTTCCTTTTGGCTTCTTTACTTCCCTCATTCATTGCTTGTTTTTTTTTTTTTTTTTTTTACTGTTCATAAATGTACTATAAGTGTATATATACTGTTTGTCCTATCCACTTTATTTGCTGTTAAAATCAAATGCCAAAAGTTGATCTTCCATAAACAAAAGGACAAATAAGATCTCTACTCAAACATTATGAAATGTGGTTGGTTTCAAGGATATAGACCACTGTCTTCACACCACGTTTGTCTATTTAATTTGGTGCTTTCGTTGCAAGTGTATTTCTGCTCTGCTGTCAAGTTTGCACTAAATCAATCATTATTTTTAAAAGCAACCATTGGGCCATTTTAATATTAAAACCTATTCAGGAGTAGGCTAGACAAAAGGAGTTACGTTAGTTTCATCTTCTTTCAAATGATTCGGGATCAACAGAGCAGAGTTGTGTTGTTTGTGCAATTTTTATTTTTATTTATTTTCCCCTCTAAATAATATATTACATTCTTGATTTGTGTTTTGTTTTGTTTTTTTTCAATCTCTTTTGTCAATAAATTGTCTTTTTGGAACATATGATCGTCCGTTCTTGAGTTCTTGGAATCAAGACGTGGGAGATAGAACGTTCAAGGTGGTTTAATACAGTGGACGGACTCTATGTCGACGTGTAATCCTGAGTGCTGCAGTCAAGGTGGATGTAACCAAGAAGAAGCTGAACAAGAACAACAATCTTTGCAAGCTAGACTTGCAGCCGGACATAAATGAAAGCTGGTAGTCGGGGTCAAAGCCCCTTACTGGAGATAATACTACAATTGTATACATTGTGTGGCAGCAAAGGCAAAACCAAACTTCAAAGGCCAATTCCAAGGGAATGCAATAAAGCAAAAAAAATGAAATCAAAGCTCACATTTTGCTATTTGATGGTCAGAACCGATTCAGGTCTCTGTTGTAATTTGTACATCAAAGAGTTTGACAGCATTTTCTTAACGAATAGACGTTTGAAAATGTTACTGGGAGCGAATCTATGGGGTGGACCGGATATACCACACCAACACTGGAGCTGCTTCAAACAGCTGAGACATGGCATTGTATGAAGAGCGTTTTTGGTGTGTCAGAAAAACTGCTAATAAGGTGAGTTTCTCCACGGCGTGTATGCGCTATTTCTATATATATGAGTTTCAAAACTACTCGGAACTACTTTTTGTTGTAACCGGACTGAGTTCTGGGTTGCACCGTTACACAGGAAGTCAACTGTCATTCCGACTGTCCTTGTTAGCTTGCGAGCTGCTCGAGCTGCCAAACCAGACAGGCAAATGTCTACCGTCTGTGAAGATGAATTAAACTGTGCCTAAAGACCAAATAAAATAACCTTTTGCTAGTCCAGTGCTCAGCGCCATGTATCGAGTCGGAAGTAAATTTGCCTGGTAAGTTAGCATTTATTCCAAGATAACGAACGTTAGCATGTCATGGCAACCGCTGCTGTAGCTTCTGACAGGCGAGGACAGCGAGTGTTGTCACCTCATACCTCATATTCTAATACATAACGGTCCTATGGTAAACCATATGATCGTGAACACGTGAGGTAAAAGGCATTCAACACTCTTGCCGATACAGTCGATGCCATGTAGCTGTGTTTACTTCATCCGATTCAGTTCTTCGTGATAAGCCGTTGTTTCTGATGAGCTAACATTAACGCAGTGCTTACACAACCTTTTAATTCATTGGATTAATATTAGATTGTATATTATTGAACAATAACATGAATGTGTGGAATGACACTTGGCAGTGCTGTTGGTGTGATCGATTTCTCATCTCTATCAGAGCTCTATTCAGATCAGATTGTCGGTGGTTTGTTTTGTAATTAAATTATTTTGCGTCATAAGTGTCATTCACCCAGTTGCGTCTTGTAAATGGAAAAGTTATTAATTGTCAGTTTTCGTCTCTACATCAGCGTTGCCTGCAGGACCATGGTAACCAACAACATGGGCTTGAGATTTCGGATCCCGCTCCAGAAGTTGCATCCGCTCTCCCGTGCCATCCATCATCGCTACTCAGCGAACTCCAACCCTCAGCGACCACCTCATCGCACGGCAGCCCGATACTTCACCTCCATGTCACGGTTGCCCATGCGGCAGCTTAAACCACCTCCAGGCTCAGGGGGCCATCGCTACCAGCAGCAACGTAACTTCTGGGTGGCTCGTTTGGCCGCCAGATTGTTAAGGCTGAGATACATTTTACTGGGCAGTGCTGTTGGAGGAGGATACACAGCGAAAAAGGTATGGCGCAGTATGACTTTACTTTCGTCTATTTGTGTAGTCACCATGGCAATTCCTCAACGAACCTGATTCGCTTCACTTATTAACATAACTGTACACAAGAGCATGTGGTCAGCACATGCAGGATAAAGAATGTTTGTATTACTGTAACAAAACGTTGTCTTTTTCACCTTCAGACCTACGATGAGTGGAAAGATATGCTACCAGATTTTAGTGAATACAACTGGGTCATTCCTGACTTTGTCTGGGAGCTTAGTGAACAAATCGATTTTGGTAAGTAAAATTGTTTTATTATGTATTTTGTGCAAAACCTGAAGGTGGTTAAAATCAAATATCTCTTTTAAAATATATATATATATCTTTAAACATTTTAACTGACACGACATTTCAACTAAAACAGAAAAGCTGACCAAGGCGTTGCCAGAGATGGAGGAAATTGTTAAACTTCTTCCTGACATGGACAAGATCGGCGAGAACTTCACCTTCTTCAAGAGTCTCTTGTCTTCTGGTGAGCCAAACTGTATTTTACTATACTTTTTGCAATGAAATTTCTATTTTACTCATTTTTTGGAAAACTGAGTAAAATAGTCTGCATTCCTTTGGCTCGTTATTTTAGGTTTCACCTGTTGAACACAAAATATTTTTTTACTCGGAAAATTGTAGGTAATTTCTCAATTTCATGGTCATTTTGGATTCAGTACATGGTTTTGATTCAGAGTTTCCAATAGTCTTGCGCTATTAGTAACCTGTGTTTAATTTTTCGAATTGTGTTGCCCTTCGTAATCCAGATTAAATATTAACAAACCTCAATTGTACTGCCTCTATTTTATCGCAGTCCATGTGACCGTGCTGTTGTGCAGTTATGGTGCTTTTATCTTGTGTGTCTGTGTTTGGAGGAAGGTGGAAGTTACAGCAAACCTTGGTTAAATTTACAACACACACGATTCGCTCCTGCCTTGACCACACCCCTCTGCTTCTCGTTTTTTTCATTTTTTTTTTAACATTGCTATTTATCATATATCCTTCCCTCCCCGCCCTTCTGTCCTCCACATTTTCACAGGTGTGAGTTTGGGTAGTGAAGTCAAAGGAGCTTCTGGTCTACATCTGTTGTTAGGTGTGTAAACCTGCTTTCTGTCGCGCTCTCTCCCTTTCAGTCTACTACTGTTTACTAACATCAGGGTGTAGTGCTGAATAACGGGTGTCAGCTGCATTTTAAAAGCAAACGCTGGGTGTCAACTAAAGTCATTGACAGCCTCCTTCATTAGTGTTAGTCGTATTCTCTTCTAATCTTTTCTGGTTTCTTTTTATCTGATGATCCTCGGTAACACTTTATCCTACTAGTCTCCTTTGACTTCCACCCTCTCTCCTGCTGATCTATGTGAGCACCGCAAGGCAAATAAAGCACTTCCCTATCTTTTGTCTGAAGCTCCTTTTTGCAGATGTTTGGAAGAACCTTTTTACAAACAAAAAAAACGTATTAATATTAAAAACATATTACCAAACCACACCTGCAGTGAGTCATTTCGAGGACTATTCCTGTTTACATAGTTGCCATTTTACTGATCTGCCATTTTGAAGTGAAAGTACATTCCCACACAAATCACAATCTTTAATAGAGATTTTCCAAACATTTACTTGTCTCTCACCAGTTCCCTCTCCTCACCATGTTCACGTTTAAATTGTGATAATACCTTTCTCCTCTAGACTGCTATCATCAACATTACATTACATCAAACTCATTTGTTGCTCAAGTCTAAATCAGCATTTTTATTTTTAGATGCCTCGATTGATTCCCAGCTGAAGGCAACAGATTCTTCTGCTTCAGCTGCGCAGGACGCCAGCGACAAACATTACAAAAAGGCAAGTTTAAGATGAACCTACAGACACAACGTTTGCCCCACATTACAAAGGTTTAGCTTCTTGTTGCATCAGCCAATCTCAGCTGTCATTTTGTACGAATGATAGGCTTCGTATTATGACAGTGGCATGGCAGTTGAAATACTTTTTAATGGTTACTCCTGAATTGGTCATAGACTGGCTGTAAAACAAAGTCAGATGTGAAGGGATTTTGAAGTTGGGATGTAATATATACAGTGAGTGAACAACAGGCCATGTGAATGAAATTGAAGATGAGTGAACCACTGAAGTGGTTTAGTTAAAGGTATTTGAGCAACTAAGATTGTGGCCAAAAATGCTGTCTATAATAAGATCTATGAAGCTTCACATGTGGGTCAGTGCTGATTTAAGTGGAATGTCATTGACAAAAAAAATTATCAGCAAGGAAAGACCAAGTGGTGAACCAAACATCTGTGCTTAGATTCATGTTTTTTTTTTTCAATTCAGGTTTGACATAGCTATATAAATGTATACATTGTTGAAATAATTAATGCATTAATAATATAAAATAGTTTAAATACTTGATTTAGGTAAATTCTGAAATACTATTTAGATTCACAAAGGTGATAAAAGATGAATCTGCCTTGTCCAGCAGTTGTTCTGGCACACTAATATTTGTCATCAGTACAATCCTTCCTTTCATTCCCGTCATCTTGCTTTTCCCCTGGTGTTGCCTTCACTCACATATTTCTTCTGACATATAAAGGTTTGAACAAAACAAGGTCTCGCTTTTTTGTCTTCATCCATGTCATATCCATGTTTTGTATTTTCAGCCCTCATGTCAAATGTTTGTGTCTTGTTTATGTTTGCTACAAAATTGCATTTATATTATGTAAACAGTGGAAAGTGAATTATATGCTGAGGTAAAGGTGTTCCATTTCTGATGCTGCGCAGTTAGTCTGCATTTATGTGGAGAACAACATTGACCTGTATGTGTTCCTTAGATGTACATTTTTACATGCCTTTGACTTGCCGACACTCGGTGTGCTTCACTCTTGATAGACAAGTCTTCCTCTGCTTGCTTGCTTCGCAGACCTTAACCACTGATATAAAACTGAAATGACAGTCACAGTGTGATCAGAGTCGTTGCCACTCGCGGAGAGGAACTGGTTGTTGTATCAGCTTCCTCGTCTTGTCAGTGTTGCAAAGTTTGGCGTCTCCTCCTTCGTGAATAAGTGAGACAGTCTGTTGGGTGACACTGATGTTGGCGGCAAACATTGACAAAACAAAGCAGCAACGCTGCCCAAAGTCACAGGCGTCATTCAGCATGGCAGCAAAGTGACCGGCCATTCACATTGTCGCTGCTCCTTCCTCTTCTCTCACTATGACATACCCCAGCAGGGTCTGCTCGGCGAGCTCATTCTTATTCAGCAACAGATCCAGCGGCACGAGGAGGAGGTCCGGCGGGCCGCTGCCTCCCATAGTACGCGTCCCAGTGCACCCAGTCCACCTCCGAGCCCCAGCCCCCCGCAACATAAGGTGAAATCCTGCAAAGCCCTGCCCTGTTTTGCTAGGCAGTAATTACCAAGGAATAGAATTAGAACAAGTATATGTAGGACCTTTAGTGAGCCTTTGGTACAATTTAAATACATCACACATTCTGAGCCTCAGTTGTTGGTTAGAATTGATGCAGGAAATCATATCTTTATGTGAAGAATATATCATTGTATCTACTTTTCGTTAGTGTGTCCAAGTGTTGTCCCCACATTGTCAAGGATAAAAGATTTTCAGTGTTGGTCTGGTTCCAGCAACCTAAACCCTTTTACTATTATCTATTTTTATGAATAAGGACTCTTAAAATATGAGCGCACGCAAAGGAAAGAGAAGACAGGACAGTTACAAACAGGTACAAAAGAAGGCAAAGTCTTCCAGGAGACAGCAAGGAAGAGGAAGTGTATTGACAAAGAAGTGGCTCAGAAAGGATTTGGAGGACAAGTGACTGGATGTGGAAAGGTCGAGGAGGTAGTGTTGATGGTTGCGAAGAGCATGAAAGTCATGACACAGAAACATTTTACAATAAAAACAAATAAAATCTGTCTTAATTTGTTTTCTTGGGGTATTTTGGGATATATATTTATTGGTTGAGACTGTCTTTATAGTCAGTGCTGCAGACTGTCAGACTGCTTTCCCCCGTAAAACACTCACAGATGCATGATGCTTTGTAGGTTTGCTATTTGCTGCATGGTTTGTGCTTCACTATATCCACCCCACGATGTATGAAATCTTGAATTTTTCCTGCCCACATTTAACACTGCAGAAATGTACAAGGGATTCTATTCAATGAGGAGTGTTGGTTGTTTGTCAGAAGTAGAAGTGATTTTTGGAGTCAATTGTCTTGGTAAAAATGTGAATTCATTCAAAACTGTCCGCAGCAGTTGTATGCTCACCTCGGTGTTACTGCTCTACACCGTAACTGCATTATCATGCTGTGCTGCACCAGTAACAAGTGGCTGTGTAGAAAGAGTGGACTTGTTTTCCCATGAAGCGGAACTATTTAACTATATCTGCCCAAACCTTCATGAGTATGTTATTGGCAATACATAAAATATATATGAGCTTGTTTCCTACTGTGTGCTGTGTGATAGGTGATTCAGAATGTAGCGTGGTTTGTTCAAAATCTCCCTCTCTCATCTGTCATCCATCCCACTTTCTGTTTCTGTCCTGTCAAGTGTGCAAGTAATGTTCTTAATTGACCAAAGGCTATTGAATCGCCCGTCAAGTTTGAGGAAATATTTTGTGATGTGTGTGGTATTGGGATGATTGTGATGAAGTCCAGGGCGTGATTTCCTCCCAATCAACTTTTTGAACAAGACGACATGCATGTGGTTTGGTGGTGGTTTTGGTGCCTTGTGATGTTTCCTTGAATCAAAGCTAACTGTTTTCTTCCTCTTTATGTTTGGTTTCGATGAAATGTAGTCATCAGACAAAGAAAAGATCGACCAACTGCAAGAGGAGCTCCTTCGAACCCAGGTGCAGTTTAAGTTGTAACAGCTAAAAATTAAGGCTGATTGTTGTATTAGATTTGACTTTTGTGTCTTTGTTTCGCCATGGACGCGTAGATTAAATTTTGCACACATTTTGTTGCCCCTTTTCCTTCTGCACAATAAAACTTGACTGTTCAGCTTCAAGAATATTATATGGATATTCACATTCTATAAATACATTATTTCCATTACATATGTTTTAATATTTGTTGATGCGTGTTTGTTAAAAATATTATATTTATTTATTATATAATATTATAATAAATAAGTAAACAACGCTGTCTTACTGACAAAAAGTTTAATCAACAGCCATGAATAACCGTGCTAACATGACCTTTTCCATCCATTGACGCTACTTGTTTCTGTAGCTCAAGTATCAACGCATGCTGGAGAGGCTGGAGAAGGAGAATAAGGAGTTAAGAAAAGTAGTTCTGCAGAAGGACGATAAAGGCATTCACCAAAGGAAAATCAAGGTGAGTGCAAATCTCAAAGTGAAAAATGAAAGAGACCGCTGTCATCTTGATGTGTCCTCACCTGTGTTGCAGAAATCTCTGATTGACTTGTACTCTGAAGTTCTGGACATCCTGTCTGACTATGATGCCAACTACAACACTCAGGACCACCTACCAAGGGTGAGTATGAACTGTATTGATCTTGTGGTTGAGTAACTAAGAGTTGCAAATGTATAACTTCCATGCTTTTTTTTAATGATCTTTGCATGGATATTTTTGTAAGGAACTTACCCTGACAATTCTTGATTGTTACTTGACATATTTTATTGAAAAAGCCTGAGCCTGAAAAGCCTCTTCTGCTGTTCCAGGTGGTTGTGGTCGGCGATCAGAGTGCTGGGAAGACCAGTGTGCTGGAGATGATTGCACAGGCCAGAATCTTCCCCAGGGGCTCTGGTGAGATGATGACCCGCTCTCCCGTTAAGGTTTGTTACCAAGACAAACGATTTAAAAAGACATTAATTCAGGCTTTGACTGAGCACTGAATTTGCTGTTTAAATGTGAAAGGGTAGTGACATGTTTGTTAATACCGCTGTCTATAGGTCACACTCAGTGAAGGTCCTCACCACGTTGCCATGTTCAAAGACAGTGGCCGAGAATTTGACTTGACAAAGGAGGAGGATGTAAGACACATTTCCACCGCATAAATGAAGTGTTGTAACCATTCGATGGCCTGATCACCCTCTGGTTCATGTGGCACAGCTGGCTGCTTTGAGACATGAAATTGAGCTGCGGATGAGGAAGAGTGTGAAGGATGGACAGACGGTCAGCTCAGAGGTTGGCATTCTTATTTCGGTTGTGGCCAACATTTCAGAGGAACAGGCACTTATTTATGATTGTGATTTGTTTCTTCTAAAGACAATTTCCCTGAGTGTCAAAGGTCCTGGGATCCAGAGGATGGTGCTGGTCGATTTACCAGGTGTCATTAGTGTGAGTGGAAAATTCTCTCCGTCTCTGTCTTGAGATGCATATGTGGTTTTTGCTGATTGTTTTTGCTGATTGTCAAAAGAGACCTCTGTAAGCTTATCTAAAACCCAGCGTTTTGCAGACGGTGACCACAGGGATGGCAACAGACACAAAAGAAACCATCTTCAGTATTAGCAGGGCCTATATGCAGAACCCCAATGCCATCATTCTCTGTATTCAAGGTATTTGGTTACATTTTCAATAATTCTTTTAGGTGTATCTCACCAGCTACGTTGAAATTAACAGTAAAATTCATCTGCATTGTTTTCCTCTTGTGCTCTCTGTCTCAGATGGCAGTGTAGACGCAGAGAGGAGCATTGTGACCGACTTGGTTAGCCAGATGGACCCCCATGGAAAGAGGACCATTTTTGTTCTGACCAAAGTCGACTTGGCTGAGAAGAACCTGGCCAGCCCAAGCAGGGTAATGCTCCATCATAGTCATTCTATTAAGCCACCCAAGTAGACAGTTATCGTCTCAGAAAATAACACTATATTTTTTACGCAAAACCAACATGCCGTTGTTCTAATATTCGCCACTAGAGGGAACTCAGGTCCTACTTTTTGAAACTTCTCTTTTTCAGATTCAGCAGATAGTTGAAGGAAAGCTGTTTCCGATGAAGGCTCTTGGCTACTTTGCTGTAGTGACTGGAAAAGGTAAACGCCAGCAACATAAATAAAATAATTGGCAATATTTTTGGGATGTTTTACTGTACATCTGTGTTTATTTAACTCATCAAACCTCCCAAAATTAGATCTATTTTTACGTTAATATTCAACCAGTGGTTCAAGACTTTATTTCACCTGTTGTGGTGTTGTGTTCTTCTTTGTAGGAAGCAGTGCTGAAAGTATAGACTCCATCAAAGACTATGAGGAGGACTTCTTCCAGAACTCCAGATTACTACGGCAAGGAGTACTATGCAGCAAGCTGATGTGGTCAATCTTGTTTTTCTGAGATTTTGTTTCCTCCTGTTTGCAGAGATGGCATGTTGAAAGCCCATCAGGTGACCACAAAAAACTTGAGTCTAGCTGTTTCTGACTGCTTCTGGAAGATGGTAAGGGAGTCAGTGGAGCAGCAGGCGGATGTATTTAAAGGTAAGCTGTCTGTTTTAGTAATGTCTATCAGTCAAAATCATGTGGACTTTGATGAAGTCCAAAATATTTACAAACTCATTTTTGAATAACGCATCTTTGAAGATTTCTGAATGAAAAGAACTAAAGAAATGGCAGGATACATTACATCCGTTTTTGAAGTCTGACTTCCAACTACAATTAGTCTAGACGATGCTGGACGTTCACAGGTCCATTGCTAACAGCAGCAGAGATTAATGGCCGTGAGGCTTAGTTCCCGCAGGCCCATTGTGTGGCAGATCGATCCCTAGCCTATCAAAACATGCGCTGCTGGCCTTCATACTTGCTACAGTGGCCCACACATATAACAATTAGCTTCATCTCCACTGTGGAAAGGGATGTAAAAGGTTTCATGTGGATGTGAGCTAAAACTTGATTAAAGAGCGTGTGATTTCCCTCTCGTCCTCAGGGACTAGTTAAGCGTGTATGAGCAGGTTGAGATGAATGTTACACTGACGGAATGAAGTTGTTGTTATACGCTAATCGTATTCTCCTTTCATCTGAATTCATAGCGTCACGTTTCAACTTGGAGACGGAGTGGAAGAACAATTACCCTCGTGTCCGTGAGCTTGACAGGGTGAGATTCATTGATGTTTATCCATTCCGTTAAACAGATGTAGAGGATGTTTTACCATGTACATTATCTACAGGATTGGTGGAACACTGTTGAGTTGAATGGCTCCTTTTCTTTACTTTGTCTCCACAGAATGAACTTTATGAGAAGGTCAAAAATGAAATCTTGGATGAGGTCATAAGCTTGAGCCAAGTGACACCTCAGCACTGGTAAGTGCTTGGTCAAATTCCAAGTTTTAAGCATCAAGTTTTGAGCGTCAAGTTTTTGAGCGGTGTTTGTCAAAAAGATTTTACTAAAGTGAAGAAAGCCTTTAAGAGGTTCTCCAGCCTCTTTGCATCTTTGATGGACATGACTAGTGCAAGCCAATGTGAACAGACACTATGGATTTATGCATGGCTTTTTGTGATTGAACTGAGTGCCGGACAAACGCCGCACCAGACACATTACATTGACGCTTTTGAAGTTCTGTGGTATCTGGTGGTCTGTGTGGCTGGGAGTAACAACTTTTGATAGTCCACTAGTCACTGACTATTTTAATGATAAGTCCAGTTGTTGGCATATGACGTGTACCATTTGTGAACATGCTTATACATCTAATCGTAGTGTTGTAATATACATCCAAAATTATGGGTTGTGATGGTCCTTGAGCCTCTACCACCTGCTGTAGATTGTGTGATGACGTAAAAATGGAGGATAGTCAACTGTATCGACTATTCATTTCTGCTGTTGTTATCAGGAAAAAGAAACTGGAGCTTCTAGATTGACTTGAAATAATGTTCATTCTCTGAGTTGTTTTGTTAAACTTGGTAAACATCCTGACGGATCAGGTTCAATATGAGCCATTTGGTTTATTTGTGTATTCATCTATTGCATAACAAATAATTTCAACAGCCTCACTCACAGCAGAAAGCGTTGCAAAATGAGGTGTGTGCGGTGCAGTTGTCGTCCCCAGTGTGTGTGTGCCATCAGTTGTTTGAGATCAATAGACTGATGAATGGTCCGTGGACAGGAACAGGGGTGGCCCTGTTAGCCAGCCAGCAGCCAGCGCTCTATTGGAGATCACGCTTATTGACACTGAGGAGGGCTTCTGTGAACAAAGAGAGAGCTTAATGAAATATGAGCGTGCAGTTATGATAAATGAGAAAACAGCAACATGGCTCTGGACCCAGGGGAACTCGTGAGGGGTTTTGTTCCATTGTCAGAGTGTGTAAAGAGAACAGTGAATATTGGATCTGCTTTGGGATCTATAGTCAAGTGCAATTGCAGCTTGAATCACCCCAGTGCTCCTAATTGTTTCCTGTCCCCCTGGAGCATTTGCCCCAATTGAGCTGGACAACTGGACAGATTAAAAAGCAGGACATTTGCTAAATCTCTTGATTTAAAAAATAACCATGCAACACTAAAATGCATTAATAAAGTATGTAACTAAAAGGAGTTCTCTTTTGCCTCAGGGAAGCTATCCTGCAAAAGAAACTGTGGGAGCGAGTTTCGACACATGTGATTGAGAACATCTACCTGCCTGCTGCCCAAACAATGGACTCAGGGACTTTCAACACCACTGTCGACATCAAGCTCAAACAGTGGACCGATAAGCAACTTCCACACAAGGCTCTGGAGGTATAGTATGACTTGCCATTTGTTGATTTTGTTGTTGTGCTCGCAGTAAGGTGCTTGCTATTGCTAAGATTGGCAAGAGTCCAGTATTAACAATCGAATGAGTGAGTTTGCTGCAACTGATTGTCGAGAGAGTAATTTATTGGATGGTCATCTCTTCCCCTCTCCCATGTGTGTCAGGTTGCCTGGGAGACATTGCAGGATGAGTTTGCCCGCTTCATGGCTGAGTACAAAGGCAAAGACCAAGACGACATATTTGACAAACTGAAGGAGGCTGTTAAGGATGAGAGCATAAAAAGACACAAGTGGAATGAGAGGGCGATGGACAGCCTGGTAAACAGTCGGCCACAAAAAAGACATCTGACTTATTTGGATTGTGGATAATAATATGATCATAATCCTTGTTTTTTTTTTGTGCCAGCGGGTGATCCAACACAATGCACTGGAAGATCGATCTATTACAGACAAACCTCAGTGGGATGCAGCGATCCAGTTCATGGAGGAAACTTTGCAATCGCGGCTCAAAGACAGTGAGTTTAGTGCCTTCACTTGGGAGTTCAGGATGCAGTGTGGGGTCAATAAACAAGTATGTGATATGAATATAATGGCGCTTGAAATGAATGGTGTTTCCAACAGCTGAATCCGTAATCAAGGACATGGTCGGTCCTGACTGGAAGGCGAGGTGGCTGAATTGGACCAACAGAACACCAGAGCAGGTTGCTTTACTTCCACGGTCCAGTTATGGCACGCTGCAGATGTTCAACAGTTTCTTTGTGTTTCACCCTGACAGCACATCCGAAACGAAACAAAAACCGAGCTGGAGCGCTTGCTCAAGCTGCACGACGACCACACCGCTTACTTGGCAAATGACGAGGTGACCACGGTGAGAAAAAATTTGGAGGCTCGCAACGTCGAAGTTGACCCTGTACTGGTGAGAGGAAAACGTTTTTTTGACTGATAAATTGGACTGTTGTTTGTTTCCTTAAACAAAACTTTTTTTCTTCTATAGATCAAAGACACGTGGCATCAGCTTTATCGAAGGCACTTTTTGCAGAAAGCTTTGTCTCACTGCAGCCTCTGCAAAAGAGGTTTCTACTACTACCAGAGGCATTTTGTCGACTCTGAGGTAAGGAGAAGGGCCTTGTTGTCACCCTCTCGCAGTTATTTGTTGTGAATATTGTCACCTACCTGCACTTTTTCCCAGTTGGAGTGCAATGATGTGGTCCTGTTCTGGAGAATCCAGAGGATGCTGGTCATCACAGCCAATACTCTACGACAGCAACTCACCAACACTGAAGGTACGAAGAAAAACTTCCTGTAAACTGAGTAAATTCATCTGCAGTAGAGTTTCTGTCCAGCTACATTCAAATGACTTTTATGATTTACGTGTTTGTTTTATCTGGGCAGTCCGTCGGTTGGAGAAAAACGTCAAAGAGGTGCTGGATGATTTTGGAGAAGACTCTGAGAAGAAGGCTCAGCTCATCACTGGTCGCAGAGTTCAACTAGCTGAGGATCTCAGTAAGTCATAAAGCTTGTTCAACTGTGAAATTATCGTTACAGTAGCACTTACAGGCTGCTAATAGTTTTCACCATGGGGAAACCACAAACCAGTGAGTTCTGATAAGTTCATCTAGGTCATTTATGTTTGAGGATTAACAGATATCTTAAGTTTTAATGAAGCGATCGGGATTAAATGTGGAACTTTTTCCTAAATCCTGAGCCCAGCTGCCCTAATCCATCCTCACATGCGTTTATGTTAGTTTACTTTACGTATCTGTGACAGTATACAAAAAGTATGTAGTAGATTGTCACTTGTTCCTTGCAGTTGTTTTTGTCGCTCGCCCTTACTTTACCCGTACCGTGTTCAGCCAGAAGGTGGCACCATTGCGCAACTCCACGGCATTTTCTGTCCGGCTGCAAGTTACGTTCTCCAAGAGGAAATTAGGGAGTTGTTGTATGGTGAAAATAGTCGCGGTGGATTTTAGCGTTTTAGTACTATTCTATTGTTCATAACCACATTAGGCCTTAGGTTTGTCCACAATTTCATCTTTATTCTGAGATGTTTTATGTGAAAATGTCATTGTAAATGTGAGTCATGTATCCCCAGTCAAACTTCTGCATTAAGGTTGATCAGTACTTTGAAATCAAGCTGACACATGGGTAATGCTTTTGATATTGTGCAGATGAATCTGAATGTCAGAGATTCTGCTGACAAAATGAAGTCTTTCATTGCTACCAGCTGAGTCCATGCACGTCAGAAAACTAACACGTTCTTAATGGAACCAGTTTGACATGGAAAATAGTTGCCGAGCTCTTGTTTGTACTGTGAATCATCATTTACAGTTAAAATCTGTTTCTTAATGCCGTTGACCAGATCCATGCAAACATAATATTCCCAGTGCTCGTCCCACTCACTTCTGTGCTTGGGTCGGTTCAGGATTCTATGAGTCAGACCAACAGACTTCTTTTCAGTTTGGCATTAATCGTAACCAAAAACAGATAGAGAGGAGTCTGTTTTTTTTTTTTCTTTTGATGTTCTGAGGCCATATTTGATCATATTTCCTGTAATAATCAGGGTTGATAGTTTTTAATATATTTGGCAATACTCTTTACAGCATGAAGTTAGACTGTACTGATACTATTACATGATGTCACATTTTGGAAGAGCTGCACCTGCCTGCTGTCATTAGTTCTGAAATAGACATGATTATCCAAACTCCTGCCTTCTTTTGTGTAGATTTCAGGATGTTTAAAATTGTCCATCAATGTATGCTCTCATTCATCAGCTGGAATGGCAAAGTTTCTCCTCAGCGCTACTGAAAAAAAAAAAAAAAAAAAAAAAGAGTTCCAGAGTTTAAGCTTTGTCAATCTGTCAGGGTGAGTTAGTGGTGGAGTGGAAGATCTGGGTCATTAGCTGTCTGACACTTTCACTTTGCAGGGCTATTCTGTAATATGGCCTGTGTGGGTGTGAGCATGAGGGTTTGTCAGTCTAGACCCAACTGCACGGCTGATGGGTCGACACGGTGACGCGCCTCAAAGGCCGAAGTGTGGAACCTTCTTTGAGCAAAGTCTGTAAAATAAAGTTCACTGTGGGCAAAAGCCAATTGCAACTTTAGTGCACTTGAGTGTAACTGGTGGTGCTGAGTGTTGACGGGCAAGAGTCAGAGTTTAAATCATTTTACTGGCAATGATTTTAAAAGCATGTTAGAATTCAGTTGCCAGTGTCCACATATACTTCATCAAAGTGCCTTAATCTGTACTGAATATAGGTGAACATTTTGGTGTCAAACTGTCTCTGATTGCGAAGCTGCTTTGTTTCCACTTGGTTTCGTTTTACTTGCAAATATGTGTGTCAGGAGTCTTAACTGGATACATCGTCTTCCCACAGAGATGCTCTTCCCCTCAGATAGAGAGGACTCACAGGTCACATCACCTTAACAGGTCACATAGCTTCAGGGCCAGACTAAAGCCTGACCCGACGTGACCAGCAGCTAATAGCGCCGGCTACATTATCCAGGTTTATGTCTCCCTTTTTTCAGCTTTTGTCAAGTTTTTCCCCGACTCATTCCGTCTACCTTTACCATGCCCTGACAGATGGGAAACAGTCCACTTTCACCTGACGTCCTCACCTATAAGCCTATGACAGGGAGATTAGAAGTGGGAGATGGATAAACACACTTAACAAAGGCAGAAATGTGCTCCTGGGGGCTATGTGCTGTTAAGCTTCCCCTGGAAGACACATTCAGTCATGCTCAAGTTACAAATACTGATCCTACGTGAGCCGAGAATGATGAAATTAAGGAAAATTTTCTTTCTAGGTTCTATAACGCTGTCCAAATAGTCATGTTTTAACGCCATTTATTAGGTTTATTTATGGGTTTATAATGTTGTGTGTTGGAAGATACTATGAGGTCAAACCAGGCTGAGTTTTTTTCATGCCACATGGGGTGTCTCATGACCAGTTACAAAAAATATGACAGATAATGTAAACCTCAGGTGGTGCTTGGTCGCTTCGATGTGGAGCTGCATTTTCTCACTCGGTCGTAACCACATTCATCTACCATCTACGGCAAGTCCGGAGTATCCATCGGACTGTTGCATTCTTCCACAATATCATTTTTTATTCAGGCTACGAGCACCGAGTACGAAACTTGCAGATGCTGACATTTTTACCTTTTGTCTTTTCATGGTGTCTTCATTACTGCTTTTTTTGGGGTTGGGGTGTTCACCGAAGAGGCAACAAAAAAGCGACATTATGATGTCCCGAAAAGCAAATGTTAAATCTACAAATAACAATAGAAATAAACAGATTTTAACAAATTAGAAGATTTTGTTCTGTTATATACTGTACTTTTCACTTTGTAGTCAGTTTTCCAACTGCGGTTGAGCTTGTTATGCTTCAGATTATTAACCTTAAAGTTACATAAATAACTTGTGGGTGTCTCCAATCCTGAGAGATGTATTGCCTCTATTGTTTTGCCTCTCCATTTTTGACCCATGATTGCTAAAGTGACCCGCCATTGAACGTCCACATTGTCGGTCTGGAAACCCTACCTTGATTGTTTGTTCATCCGATATTCTCCCTCCTGTCATCGGTGATTCACAGCCGTCCACCTTTGCTCTTCTGTCACATTCATCGGCCACTCATGAAAGAGATGCACAGATTATCGCCACTCGCTCACTTCCCCGCTGGGCCCTGTTTGTGTGGTTTGTGAGATTAATAGAGACTTTGTCTGGCATATAGCTTCAAACACTCACACATACACTCTGCAGCTTTTACTTTGGTTGTTTGTCTTTTCTTCCATCGTGTATAGATTTACACTGTCAGTGAGAACCTAACTGGTGTAACACCACATCAGTACATTTTGTGGCCACTTCACCTGCTTGAACGCACTTCAGCAGTTAAAGTGATCACACACTGCCTGGTGGCAGTTTTCATTCTTCCTTCATTATTATCTTCATAACTCGTCTGCACTTGCTGGTTAAATGCTTATTTATTTCTCCCCTAATCCTGTTTGGAGCGGATGTGCTGTTCCACTGCCTGATGTTTGAATATAGAAACACAATTAATGCATAGGTCGTCTCCGGTATGGCTTGTTCGGATCTGTAGCGTTCCCACATCCAAACCATCTCATACTCACTCTGCCCCAGTTCTCCTTCAGGCTCTGTGTTGAGTGTTTGTGATTTCCCCTTTTATGTGGAGGCTATCTGGGGGTGAAGGTATTTAAGTTGTCAACAGCAGCAGCTCTTCACGTCAGTGATAATGTGTAAAGTGTTTGCATGTTTGTGCACGCAATCACTTTCTCCTCTTCCTTTTTCTCGTCTTCTTGGTGGAGCACAATGGCACTGGAGTTGTCCGGGCTTGCGCGCTGGAATGCCCTCTCATTCTTACTCTCCCACCGTTTCCTTTCATCTCCTGCCCTGCTCAGATCCTCTTTTGAGCAACCTGCCCTGGAGTGATTAGTGAGGGCTCAGCCAGAGGTGCTCCTGTGTTGGCCGCTGTCGTGAGGGATGACGCATCAGCTCAAGGTGTTGTGCGCACGTGCCTGCGTTTAGAGAGGAGCCGCAGGTTGTCTGCTCTTGCACAAGCCTTGCGATTCATTTCACTCCGGTGTTGCAGTGTTTCATAGTACTTGCCGCATCTCTGATGTTTTTTTTCTCACATAGGTGTATCTTGACTTATTGGTTTCTGGTGTCTCGATTGTCTTCACATAAATACGCGATATGATATGAGATGTGATATGAATCACAAATTTTACATATGATTATGATGAACTTGTTTACACTGTCAGGATGATCTGTGAGAGAAGCTGTCATCTGGAGTGCATGGGAGGCTTTACGGGGCAGCAGAGAGACCTGCCATTATGTATGAGTTTGAGAGGCTCTGACATGAAAACAAGAAGCATAGTTAGAAGTTGCAGAATTTAAGATGCTCAGGTTTTCATTTGGAGTTATTAGGATGGATAAGATCAGCATATCAGAGGGACAACTCTTGTAGACCCACAGGGAGCGTGTCGTATGAAGAAGAAATGGAAGTACCGGGCAGAACAAGAGGAAGACAAGGCTTAGGTTCAGGGATACGATAAAGGAGGACATAAAGAAGATAGCTTTTATTAGGAAGGATGATCAATATTGTTTTGATACTCCAGACTGGTGTCTGTCTCAAGACTGGACTCAAGACCTTATTCATCATGGTCTTTCATTGTGTATAGACTCTTCCTGTCTCAGTCTCGGCGAGGCTGGATTTTGAATGCTACCCTCGTGCCCATGAATGAACCTTATTTACGGCAGAGGTGAAGGGAAAAAGAGAGCTGCCCCAAAATGCTGCATTATTGCTACCAAGAATTTTCTCTGCCAATCATGGAGGTTATGTTTTAGGGGTCTCAGTTTGTCCATGTGAAAATCTGAGTTACAATAAAACACATATTTCCTCTCCTGATAGGTTGAAATTCAGCTTACTTAGGAGGGATTTGTGATCATTGATGTTCTGGCAGTTAGGTAGGATTTAGAATGGCAGATGTACTAATGTCCTGTATTCGGTTTGCTCTCAGTCTTGGACTCGCACTCAGCCCCTCAAAGTTTTGACTTGTTCTAATAAATTCAGTCTACTCAGTTACAGCCTTGAATCTCATTCCTTATATTGCCATGACTGTTGTTGTTGTGTCATCTCTGATAAGCCATTGTAGAATAATCTCCAGGCTTTCCTCAAGATCTCCATTCAGACCTGACCCATTCTTTTCCATCAGAGGGGCCACCTTTGATTTGCTCTATTGTGACACGTGGTATTTTGATGTGCTGTTTAACATTAGTATCTGACATGTAAAAACACTTAGTGTTGGTTATCTGAGCTTTCATCTGAACTTTAAACTGGTTGAAAATTATAATGGACTTCAGTGGCAGGATGGCAGCACCAGGTAAATGGAGTAGTAGACAACTGGTGAGGTTCATGGATGTGGTCATTGAGGACAAGAAGACGTGTAAAATTCTGCCTTGTTGAATCTCATTTTGTCAGAGTTGGATTGGGCCACTAAATATGTCTAGATGAAACATTTTGACATTGTATGAGCAGCATGACAGAGCTCATTGGCAAATCTTGGATTTGCTGCCAAGTTTTTCAACATAAGCCTCAATTCATCCCTGTAGTTTTCTGATCATGACTTCACAGAGGAAAACATTCGCTAATGTTGCATTTATAGTGTTTGAAAAGTACCGTTTTATGACACTTGCTTTCCCGTTTTAACATCCAATGAAACCTGCATTATATATCCATTGTGAGTATGGAAAGCCTCTTCATCCTGAAGTGAGTGATCAAGTAACACAGAAGCTTTAGCGCAACTCGCGTTTTCTTGCCGTCTGTGTTAAATGAAGTAAAGTTGTCTTCACCGCATTCTCAATTGCTGCTGAATAATTGGCCCGATTTGATAGTTTTGGCTCCGAGTCCTGTCATCGTGTTACAGTTTTCCCAGTGAGCTGAAAACTTCATCCTGCGAAGTTTCTATCAAACTGTCGCTCTTTGTGCCTGGGAGAGAACAAAAACAACAGACCCACAGTTGCCTTCTTGCTGACACGCATGAAACTGTTAATTCTGTGTTTTATCTAATCTCGTCTGCTCAATGTCGTGTGAAGACGGCGTCCAAAAAACTGACACACTCCCTAATTTTTATTGCAGAGCATGAAGAACTGGTGAATGTTCAGTTTGCACTGAAGGTCCTTGGATGGTGTAATGCTTTAATATCGTATATTCAACATTATGATCGGCTTCTATGAACGGCCAGCATTTAAGGCAGTACGTTTGACAGAATATTGCATCCACCCAAGAAACTGAAAAATAAATGAGTTGACTGACAGTGACTCCAAATATATTTAAGGATCTGAAGTCAGTGTTCCTCTGAAAATAAATATCTCTCTGGTAATATATGAGAATAGATAGGGATCCTGAAGACATCTTTGGATCACATCTCCTTCCACAGTCACTTCCGTTATGGTCATCAGGGAGTCTCAACGCAAATATTCAACATAGATTGCATCATGACTATTGCTGAAAAGTATTTAAGGCAAGTCTAAGTGCATGTTTGTTTACAGCCAGTCCTTGACCTCCATGTCTGACGGTTTATCAGTCAGTAGTGTAACCAGAGTTCCATGATGGAAAAAAACCATGTGCTGGATGACAGTCAAGGTCCATGGGACCGTGAGAGTGACAGTCCACTCTGCAACGTTTTCTTAATAGCTCTGCTCATCAAACATTCCTGCTGAGTCCCCAAGAAGGAGTGTTTTCCCAGCAACATCTGCTCTTCAGATAAAGTGAAGACACCTGTTCACAAATCCAAGCACCACTTGTCACCTATGCATGTAGATGTCTTTTCCATACTTGGCCTCTGGGTAACCTCAAACTCTGATATCAACTGCATGTCTCTCGTCAGGTTCGGACTCCCACATCTGTTTTTTGGCAGTGATGATTTATCGTTCACTTTGCTGACAATGTTACCGACATCAATGTCTTTTCCTCCCCAGATTATCGTGCAACATCCCAGATTTATGTCGAGTGTGCATACCGTGAGGTGTGCAGTTTTGTTTTTTTGTCCTTCAAGACATTGTCTGGGTCATGGGTTTTGTTCCCCCTCTGCTTTTTTAGTTGTCAAGACATCAAGAACTGATTCAGGTTGTATTTTGACTTTAAAACTGTTTGTTAAATACAGAGTGAAGTGCAACAGCAGGGACTACACAACATATGTGATGATTATTCATCCACATTTTTGCCTAATAATATGCTTGTATTTTAGGTGAAAATTGTCAAGAACCGCATAATACAAAATGCATCACAATAATATATGATGATCATCATTAAAATCACAATATTGTCATACATTGCATTATTCGTCACAATTAAGTTAAATGAAATGACAAAATGTTACTGAAAAAGCATCCAACTTCATTGAAAACATGAAGTCGAAGTTCTTTTAATAACTGACAGCAGCAAAGTTTGTTTTCCTTTTAAGACTTTTCTTCTGGCTCGGGCCTGTAACTTCTCTCTGGCCCATGAATATCTTGGTATCCATGATTCTTGGCAGGAAGACATTGAACATATTGGAGGTCAAAACCGAACCCTGTGACAAAAAGACTGTTTTCAAAGAAAATGTTTCCAAGTGGTAGCGACTGTGGGAGTTTGTGGTCGGATGTGAACGTGTGAGACCTCAAGTCTTTGCGCAGTCTGTTTGTTACATTAACAGATCTCCCTTACACAGATGGAAAGAGCAGAGCGTAGCGCTGTGGCCTTGGCTGCTATAAGATATAAATAATTTGTTTCACAAATGCGGACAGTCTCCGACGGGAACACTTTGTCTATCGTGACCGCACTCAACCGTTGTTGTCGCCATGAAACCCCGCGAGCGTGCTGCTACGGTTTCCTCGACCTTGAAGCGGAACCTCATGTGGTGAAGTTTCCCTTTTGACACGTTCTCACACATCCAGTCAGAATGTGTCTGTCTCTCACTCTGTTGAGGATCATGTAGAAGTCCCCCACTGTAAAATGGTGTGACTCACCGTCCTCCCCCTTCCTCCAGCGCTCCTCTCACCTCCTTCAACTACTTGTCCAGAAGGCCTCACAGTTTCACAGTCTAATTACAGGTCAATTAACAGCTTTCTGGCTCCGCTCTCCTCCTGCCAGTCTCTCTCTGGCTTAGTGGACTTCGCAGGCTGAATGAGATATCATTTCATGTGGAGATCAGCCGATAGAAGGCCTTGAAAGAGGGGATTGGTGGAAAAAAGGCTTCTCTCTCCTTCTCTGAATGGACGAGGGTCCCTCCACCTTCTGGACCCTGCACAGCACCCAACATCTTAAAGAAGGGGGCCTCAAGAAAAGAGGCCGGAGGATTATGGGAATATTCATGATGAGATAAAGGGGTGAGCGGTTGAATGACTGTGTTTTGGGGCTCATCTCTTAGGTAAACAGGAGTCTAAATGGAGTTTTAGGTCTCAACTCCCACTGCACATGAGAAACATGGTGACTGTTTTCTGTTTCATTTCCACAGCGCGCTTGAAAGAAAGCCTTGTTTTGCCCTTTCTTCCCTCTGTGCTGCCTTTAACTGGCAAACAGATGGTAGTGGGGTAAATAACTGTCTGTTTCTCAGCGTTTTTTTTATCTGCAGGATATTGGCTTTTTTTTTTTTTTTTTTTTTTTTTGAAAGACACCATTCAGTGTCACCCGTGCCCTTCTGTGCTCCTTAAAGCCGCTTGGGCTCATTTGAAAATCATTTATCATCTTGCTGCTAAGAGAAAAATGCCAAGATGGAGATACAACTGTGTTTACTAGCAGTGACATCACTGGGGATTCTAGCTTCTCTTTGGCCCACATATTTTGCTTGTCATCAGTGGAGAGTCAAATTCGGTTCAACATCAGATTGTTTTGTGATATGGCTCTTGACACTGAAACAACATGTTTACCTATCAATATCCAGTGTCTTGTGGTACAGTGGACCAAAGTTAGCGGTGTGAAACTGTTTTTTATCTTGGCCAACTTTGCTTATAGAATCATCTGCAACACTTCTTCTGGTTCTCAACAGCCTTTTTTCTAGTAAAAATAGTTGTGTTGTTTGTGTCGTCCAGACTTGTCATTGTGAGAACATCTTTGCGGCCCCAGCTTCTCATTTATATGCCGGGCATATGTTGAGCAGTTAAAGCAGCCTTTGTGATTCGATCACCGCGCTTGTTATCGTCGCAATGACAGTAAATTACCCAATTTCCTTTGGAGAACAACAGGCACCCCAGTGTTCGACTGGACGATGAAGTTGGAGTTTTGAGGCCTTATTTATGTATTTCTTTTTTTTTTTAAATGAATGTCTGAGATTTTCTTTCTGTAAAAGCTGTGGTACGAGACCACCTGCCGCTGTTTCAGCTGAACTTTCCCAACACTTCCCAGGATCATTCATGTTTGACCTGTCCAGGTCAGGTTGCACTTGATCCACGCCACATACCTCGTCTTCATCTTTGAAGTGGGGGGGGGATTTTCCCTCCGTTTTAATGATGTGATACCCAGAAACCTCTGTTACACCACACACTCCACTCTCTTTTCATCCAACAGATGTTGGAAGTCACATTCGGATCAGCCTGAAAGGAGTCATCCTTGAATCAAGGGCATTTGAATATGACAAGTGAGCCTTGCCCTGCGGTGTCCTGCGTGCTGCAGTGGCGCTCTACAGTGTTGCGTTTCATGTAGCCTCACACCTGCTCTGGTGACTTGTCAGTGTGGCTCACATTAAGTATCATAATCTCCCCATGATATTCTGACATCCTCGAGGAGTGTGTCCTGAGAATTTTTTGGAAGGGGAGGAGGGCGAGCGCCTAATGGTTTTTCAGTGGTCAGGAGTTGTGTGAGCTCTGATTATGTTTCAGGACGTGTGGGTGGGTGTCGCTGCCTCTCTGTGCTTTTCATCTGTCAAGAACACGATACCTTAGCGGTCGTGCTGCCTTCAAAGCCCTGCAGCTCCAGATTCAGTTTCCGTCTGAAGCACGCACATATTTGTCACCTTGAAACGGACACTTAAGCCGGTGTCGCTCAGAGGTCCAGACCTGCGTGATTTATCTCGCTCAATGGAGTCCTCCGCAAAGCTGTTTATATTGGCCTGCAATCTAGTCAATAGGCCATGTATGGATCCCGTGAGACGGATTGATCAAGCGCAGTTCTCCGCGGTTGTTTGAGTTTAAGCTTGGAGGATGTTAAGAAGCAGCCAGACTCTGCGCCGCAGCTGCCAAACCCCTTGGCCAGCAGACGATGTTTAATCAGCGATTAAGGCGCTTGAGACGCCTCATGTGACACAACATGTTTGGTGGAGGGATTCAACCTCCTGACAACAGCACTTCCATCCAGAGAAGGAGTGACAGTAGATTCCCTGCTTTCATGTGGAATGTTGTTCTGCTCCCTCCTTGTGTCCTTGAGCACAGCACTGCGCCCTTTTGATGTGGCCCCTTCTTCATGTGAGAAATGTTCTCAAAATTCTTGCAAGATACATCTAGGATTTTCATTTTATTAGGGCTTCAACGATTTGTTGAGTATAGCTGACAAAATAACATGCTGTCATGTTGGATGGGTGTGTTAATACATGCTGTACATGTGCTGTCCACAAGTGACAAAAGTGTTTTTGTGTTAGAATTAAGTTCTTCAGTTGGATGCACTGGGGCGTGAAGGGGATGGTTAAAATGCTTTTTTTTACTCGTAACTCTGAAGCAGTTGTGGGGTAGACACAGAAGGTGAAGTGTGAGAACAGTGGCACCATTTTCATGTGGCTTCCATACCTTGGCATTACATTATCTAACACACTAAAATGTGGTATCTGTCAACCTTCAGGTCAGAGCTGAGTCGTTGCTGTTGGCATGAATTGTTTTTGCTGAGTAACAAAATGAAAAGGAAGCAGCAGAGAACATTGTATTCGAGGTAGTGAAGGCAGGATTCAGGCTGTTGATTAACTAACTAACTCGACGGTTAGAGATTGAACGGCTTGTTCATTGGTTGTTAAAAACATAGTAAATGGCCTTGTTATATAGTTTGATAATTTCAATGAAAAATGAATCCACAAGAGGCTGGAGGTGAACCACGAGGATGAATGCTAACCACTATGCTATGTGATGTCCCTGTTTGCCATGTCTTAACTTGATCTGTATGAGAATGTGTGAGACTGCAGTCACTTCATCGCGTAGCTGCACCATCTATTTCTGAAGTGTTTCCCTCTACATGGCTGCATTTACTTACATTGACTTCCTTTGTCCTTGCAGAGAAAGTTCGTGAGATCCAGGAGAAGCTGGAAGCGTTCATCGAGGCTCTTCACAAGGAGAAATGAGAGCCAGCTATCCAGCAGGCTTCTCCGCACGTCGCTATATTACGGTCAGTCCCGAGCTTCTCTACTGACCGGAAGGGGATCTGTTCTTTCTCGTGACAATTACGTGCACTGTGGGTGACATGTCCGAAGTCACCCTTCTCTGGCCCCGCCCCTTTCCAGTGGTTTCACTTCCTGCAACCTCAGCATCAGTGGACTCAGACGGACCTCAACCTCTTTACTTTTGGTGGAACGCTCTCAGTACAGGGTGTGACTGGAGTTGGAATCATGAACCGACCTGAAGGACACCCGTGCACCACAGTCACTCATCAACAATCGACCGTATTATCGTCAAACTGAACCTTATAAATACAGACCTTTTATCCCTCCTGCTCTGTCTTTTGCACCTTTTCGTCACCCCTCCTTTTTTGTCATTTTGCACTTCAACTCCCTAGCACTTAATTTTCCCCTCAGGTTTTGACTTGCTCTCTTCTCACCACATTTCTCCTAATATTTTGCCCCTCCCATTATATGTCATAATAATCAGCATCACCACATACTTGATAATTCGTCTGATCTGAATTGGTCTCCAGGGGAAAGCAAACATGAAGCATTTAAAAGTGGTGTGTTTACTTAACTGTACCATAATAATAGTAGCTCAATGTAACACCATGGCTTCCAGTGTTCTACAAAATAAAGTGCTGCCTCTTTGCCTCATCACCTCTCAACACTCGCTTTCACGAGTCAACAGTTTCACTGAACTCTTCCATTATAAATCACCATCACAAGGTCCGTCTCCTCCTCCGTCATCATATCCCGCTCCCTCTTTGATTCACCGTATCTGACTGCAACTGTTCGATAGTTCCCTGTGTATATTTGAAGAAACACCTGTCCCATACAGGAAGTGTTGACGGGAGCTCCCGCTGTCAGCACCTGTCCATGTGCTGGTTAGAAAGTTTATGTTGTAGAAAGATTATGTTTGCATGGTCATCAGATGTCTTTTATTTATTAAATTGTGTCTAAATGGAGAAAAGGAGTTCTAAAATAAAATCGACAAATTAAAGAATCAGTACGTTTATGACACATTTTTTTGGTTTGCTTTGGTTCACAGTTGAACACTGTTTGAAATGCAGCCTATTTGAATCAATATAATGCATTTCTATTTTTTACTATTTTAATATTTTCGAATGTACATTTATATCCGATCCACATTATTTTTCCTCTCTAAACCTCCCTGTCTCTAGTGGTTATTAATGTATTATTTGAACTTAAGAAGTTCATTCTTTCTTTGCTTCCTTCTTTTCCTTCCTCCCTGCCAGCTGGTATCATGAGCCTTGGTTCTAACTCCAGCTGTTGTGATCTGGATCTTCTTGTCATATCTATGGACACTACTCTCTTCCTAACCTTGTGTTGTTGGAACATGGCAGAAACGCTGCAGTGATCCGGTGCAAGTAAATAAGGGGTCCCTCACCTTTGCTTCTGCTCTGGCTAACTTCAGATCGGGGCACTTTCTCTGTGAGTCGGTTGCGCCGGACTGTTGGACTGTTGTGGTGACCCTGTTTCTAAGGCGCTGGGGTTTCCCCTCCAGTGCTCTGCCCTGAACCTGAAGATATTTAACTCTGTTTTCTCCAGACTTCAGAAGCGCCGCCGCCTGAGGTAGAAGCCGAGTCTGAGGAGTGAGTCAGAGAACGGAGGTCATCTCCTCCTGTCTGTTACCTCCACTCCGCTCCGAGGGATGGCGGAGGCGGCGGGGGGGAAGCGGGGCGTTGAGGCCCAAACTACCTCGTGTCCTCGCCGTGTGTGGAGTCAGTAGAAGCTAATGAGAATGTAGCGGTGTGAAAGAAGCGCGGGGGAAAAGTCAACCTCCAGCACAAAGCCTTTGTGTTATCAGATCGCCACGTTCTGGGAGGAGGTGGGGGGGGTCTGACCGGGACACACTATACTCCATTAGCATCTGCAAAGGCCGTCACGTTGACTAATAGTGCTCGCCACAAACAGCACAGTGGTCCAGTTTGTGTGCCTTTATGCCGTAGACACAAAAGCCACGGTGGTAGACCTGTCAAATGTGGACGGAAACAAAGCTTCATTTTTTGAACTCTTTCTTCGCTATCAAAAAGCGCTTGTCGCTTCATCTCTTGGCAGACATTCCGGGGGTGTTCATCTCGGGGGGGCGGTGGTCGCTGTATGACGAAAACCTTCAACCCAACTTGGAAAAGGCAATAAATCGAGGGGACAGGCCTGTTTTTGGCAGCGGCGGTGGTGTCGCCGTTTGTTCGCCGTCTTGTTGTTGCCAGCTTTGTTCTGGTGGTCGGGCCGAGCCTGGGAGCATATGATGGGGGTCGGGGAAAGACTCCAGAGGACGTGGCGAAATCAACAATGTTGTGGTAGATGGTTGCAGTATTAGCTTGAGTATGACATGATGTGCTGTCTCTCTGTGAGACTTATCTTGCCTATTATTTTATTTCTGTTTTTCTAATGAGAAAATAAACATATTCACTTATCCCCGATTTTACCATATATTTTTTGCAAACCACCATATATATTTTTTTAAATTAAATATTTATAAATATGTATTACATTTTAGACCAAGCTGAAGCACCTAAATTGTATCAACTGTTTTCACTGTAAGATGCTTTAAGTGCATTTAAGGGGTTTAATTTTGATCATATACGTTGTTTAAATTGATCAACTTATAGCAATTAAATAAATGTTTCCATTCAGTTGACTGAAAATATAACTTCTATGTTTCATACATTCGTATATTTTAATATATTTGAGAGTGCTTGAGCAGTTTTGACTCCAAGTTTGAAATCTAATT
Source organism: Synchiropus splendidus (assembly GCF_027744825.2). Classification (NCBI taxonomy): domain Eukaryota; kingdom Metazoa; phylum Chordata; class Actinopteri; order Syngnathiformes; family Callionymidae; genus Synchiropus; species Synchiropus splendidus. Next base: position 10,663,933 of record NC_071334.1, on the reverse strand, counting down.
TCCCTCATGTCTTTGAATGTGAACATCACATCTCAGCCCGGGCACCGTCCCACAATAAAACTTCAATCTGCTCGGCTGTTTGCTCCTCCAGCGTGAGAATCTCTCACTGTGGGAGAGGAAGCTTGGATCTTATCACACTCTGGTACAAGCAACAGGCTTCAGTCTCAGTCGGACCGGACAACACGGCTACTGTCCCCGGGGCCCGCTCATGTCGGCCCCACAGAGACCCCCGCCACAATTGGCTTTTGTCTTCATTATGTTGGAGGCATCTTCCCAGTGCACTGTGAGGTCCATTCCTCTGCCGAATTAGGCCCAAAGGGATTTTAGCCGAGTCACAGGGGTCAGTGACCCGCCTTGTCACACCCCAAAACACACACACGCACACAAACAGCCTCCGTCTTGTTGGGTGTGAGCTATAAATTATTTCTGAGGATGCATTTGTGGGGTAGCGGCCCTGCGTGAATGGTCTCGTGGTCCTGTTTGCGTTGAGACATGCACATGTGTGTGCGATGGCGCTGGGATGCCAGGGCAGCGGATCACTCATGTTCTCACCACCCCATCATCCACCAGCCTGAATGAATCCATAAAATGACCTCATGCTCTCGCAGCACGAGACGTCACTGATGAATTCCACCATTGTGGCGCGGAACAGCCTCGGCTCATAAATCTCTGAAGCGATGTCTGTATTTTCAAACCATTTCCTCCGAATACACAACTTCCCACTTGGACACCCTCACAAGTGGGTCTTTGTTGAGCTGACTTCACACGGCTGTTTTGGGAAATACTAATAATAATGGCTGATAAACGGCATTAACCTTCGCTGTCATCTCTGTGAGTTTGCTGCTGTTTCCAGTTAGATTCGCTTGTGAACAAGCGTGTGCATCGGGCCCAACATCCACACTGTGATCGAGGATTCTTCAATGCGCTCACTCAACCTCATGACTGAATCCGAAACTTCATAACTTGGTCAAACCCATCTAGCTTGTCAGCCCTCAAACACATGAATGTTCAGCAACATGGTTGAGACTTAAACTCATTTTTGAATGTCTGTTTCTACTACTTGTATGTGTATTTCATCCCAAAAGTGCCGTGAATGAGAGTTGAAGTGCATTGATTCTCACATGTGAGCTTGGCTCTTTATGCTTGTGAATACTCTGCTGGCCACTTTTTTTCTCTGCTACAATTGTTGAATCGCGACTCCCACACTTTTCATCATGAAGCCCATCCATATTTTCACCTGGAGTCTTGATTTAAAAATCTGTCACAACTCTTAGCTCTTCATCAGATCTGCATCAAACAGCGTGAGATGTAGTGAAAAAGTCAGGTGTTGATGAGGCTTCATGAAACAGTGTCATTATTTTCAGAGCTCAGTAGGTGGCGCTCTTTGGTTCAAAATCGTGAGGTTCCATTAAAATGGTTTATGAGAAGAGAGTGCCACCTTGCTGCCTCTGAAAATGAGGACACTGTTTCGTGAAGCTTCATCGGACCGTCACTCGTGATTACAGTGGGAGACTGTTGAATTTTGGTGAAGCTGTTTTTCTTGACTGGCTGTGAGAAAACGGTGAGTCACAGACAAACGGTTTTCTCCAGTTTTGTATTCCCACTTGTCCTCTCTTGTTTGATGCACTCAGTAAACCTATGGAACTTTCTGAATTTGCCTGAGCCTCTCAAATGTGCGGCCAACTCCACCCTGTTAACTTAAGTTCTTGAGCTGTTTTTCAGGAAAAAAGTGAAATCTCTCTTGTTTCAACTGGCCACCAGTCTCAAACCATTTACTGTATACACATGAAAATCCGACCAGACATGGAGTAAAGCCTCCGGATTCTCATGGTACCCACATTTTCAGTGCATCTTCTGTGATTTTCAAAATATCCTCAGTTGTACAAGAGTAGGAAATCTCTTCGGAAGTTGTTTAGTTTAATCTAACTATTTTATTACACTTTGTCCCGGTTCTGATGGTTCAGCAATGAGTGGCTTGATGAAGAAGAATCGCCCTCCTCATCAACTCTAAGTCGCCATGGACCATTGCGTCGTCTCCACAACTGTTTCCTAATGGAGCCTCAGTGGAGCTTCCAGAACGAGCCGCAGCTCTGCTTTGGCATGGACTTAGCGGGATTATTGGCTCCATTGATGGTGACCAGTGAGGCCAGCAGGTGAGGCCCGGGATCAGCTGCCTGAGCTTTTCGGTAAACACAGAGAGCTGTGGGCAGATCTGCGTTGCCAGGCTGAAATTGTATCGGACCACAACGCTCATGTCAGTCAGGCTCTCTTAAGCAGGCAGGGAGTTAGGAGGGGGAAGAAACCAGGGACTCACTCTCATGGCCACAAGTGCCACAGGCAGCCCCACCAAAAACAGTCTGGTGACATTACTTGACTAGCCGTCAATGGTTCCTCAGCCGGCGCTAAAACCAAAAGCAAACAGCCGACGGTGAATGTGCTTCTTGGCTGGTGGAGAGATCATCGGCCTTTTTTGGGGATTGATACGCGATGGTCGCTGAGCTAACTCGCTCAATGAGATTTTGTTTTTTTATTCAGGGCTGTTTTTACATGTGTTTATGGAACCTGAGCGGATTTCCTTCTTCAGGGTTTATGGGATCGCTGCACTCATGTTTGAGTTTCTCACAGGAAGTTATTCACCGTGGTCACGTCAATGGTGCTGAATGGTGTGTTTACAACTCTGTTATTAGTTCACATGATATGGACTCACTCGATTTTTATAGACGTCACGTCATGGCATTGAGCTAGGTGAATCTACCAGGATTTGGTAGAAATCCAGCAGTATTTTCAGAATGAAAAATATTTTACGGAAGACATGTTCTTGACAAGATCTTTTGAGTCATGTTCTGTACAGTGGAGAACGTTAAACCCGCTCAACATTCGGAGCAACATTACAAATCCGACGGTGTTTAACTGTTTAATTGTCTCACTTCCTGTTGAGTCTGGTTTGTCAACACGTTAGGTTCACTTTTCGGATGTATGATCGGAAATAATGCTCTATAGTATCTGCACCAGGGCGCCCTCCCGTGGTTAGGCAGACAAAATGCTTTTTTTTTGGTCATTGTGTACAAGCAGTCTTTTAACAGAAATCATGATGGGGTAAAGTGCTTGAGTAGAAAAACACGCCGTAAATGTGTTGTGCGCGAATGAGCCCGACACACAATAAAACATTCAGCAACACCGCCGGATTGGAGCGGCAGCTCCAAATTTGAGAGGACCCTTCCGCGTCTGACATCCGATCATGTGGCGTCCTCCCACTCTTGTTTGTTCACCTGCTGGTCAGCGGTGTCCGCGCTGAAAGGCCACCGCCTTGCCCCGCTGACCTCCTGACCCGCTGCAGCCTCCACACGCCTCCTCTCTGGACCGGCAAATATTGAACCAGTCAGTCAGAGTCACGCTCGGCTGCCCTGCTGCCCACCGAGTGTTTGACTGTTGCCAGAGACGCTGGACAACAGTGGCAGGTCTGGACAAAGCCCCCGTGCTTTTGTGCGTGTTTGCAAGGTGTGAGGCGGTGTATCATTAACTAGCTGGCCCCACACCAGAAGCGTGTCTAATCCATTCCTTTTTCACCACAGACTGGGGTCACCTGAACATATAGACATGTCAGTCTAAACCTCCACTGAGCTCCTCTTCGTCCTTCAGGGAGCGTGTAACAGTTGTGTTGCAGAACAGATTTGAACTCCTGTGTGGAGCTGTGCAGCCTCTCCACAGCTGCGTGGGTTTTCTCTGGGCCCTTCTGCTTCCTCCCACTGTGCACTCGGCTTAACAGTGACTGTAAATAATGTGTGTGAGTGGATGTGAGAGCTCCGGTCCGTGTCCCTGGGTCTGGAGTTTCAGTGAAACCATTCGGAAATACACAGCAGGAACACAATGGCACAAAATTAGTCAGTAAAATATTGCTCTTCTTTGTGCTACCTCTTACTTCCTCCATTACTACCTCCTCTCATACGTCTCCTATTACCACAGCTTTCTTTTTTTGTCTTTTCTATTTCATCTTCTGCTACTACAGTTAGTACAACCACTGCTATTTTTCCCCTTCGTCTTCTTTATCCTCCTCCTTCTTCCTCTGGTTTGTTCTAGTATTATTGTTACTACCACCACAATTACTTCCACTCGTTCTTTACCCTTTTTTCTCCTGTAACTTAGTACAACTACTATCCTTTTCCTCATCATGTTCTCATCTGTATCTTCATCATTTTTCTTTATGTCCACTTTTTCCCTACTCCTTCATTTTATCACTTTTATCACTCCCCAGTTGCACCATATTCCATACCTTTACACTACTTGTTCTCACAGTACAACTACTGTTTGCTCTATCAACTTGTTTTTTTTTAATACTTCTCTCTTCTTTTCATTTTTCTGCCACGCATCGCTGCATCACTTCTATAACTCATTTTCATCCACTCTCTGACAGTTTGTTTTTCTACTACTACTGCAACCTTTTGCAACCACAATTCCTCTACTGTTTACTGTCTCTACTCAGACTAGGTCTAGTAAAACTACTTTTTCCATCTCCTATTTGTTGTACTTCATCCTCCTTTACTATTTATAGTACTAATGTTCTTTCTTCTTTTCAACTACTTCTGTTGCAGCATTTTCTTTAACTCATTCTTTGACCTGTAATACTTTGACGACTTAATACCGCTGATTCACATCTTCATATTTATTTCGTATTCGTATTTTTGTGACTTTTTATTTCATACTTCACTTATGGATTATTTTTATTCTACTTAGCTCAGTTGTTTCGTTTCTCATACTAGTTCACATTAATTTGACGGGAGCAATATGCATTCTAACACTCTGGTCATGTGACTTGGGAACTTTGCACTGCGTCCGTCATACTGTGTTGTGAATGGGTCTCAGACAAGTTGAAAACGTGAGACGACGACAACAACAACAACGGTTGTGTGTGTTGTGTGTGACACAGTGATTCCACAGAACAGCTGTAATCCTCTTCACTGGCTTCCTTCTGTTGTTTCTCGCTCATAAGAGGCCTAATTGTCATGAATACTGAAGTTTGCGTTGAGTGTGTGTGTGTCTGCGCGTGTGATCAGGGAGCAGGAATGTTTGCTCTGCCAACACTCAGCACTGTAGAGGAGCTGCAGCCTTTTATCAGCTGGACACACAACGTCCACTCAAGAGGAGGAAGGTAAATAACCCACTGACTTTAATAGCTGGATGATGTGGGCGACTGTCTCTGAGTCAACACACTCACTCACACACACACCATTTCAATCATTCGGACGAAAAGTCCTGGATCTACCTTATTTATGACCAATATTTTCTAAGATGATAAAGAAACATGATCATCATACCATTTCTGAAGACACAACAGTTTAACAGAAACACACAACCAAACACTCTCTCCATCTCCGGGGTCTCCAGAGTCCAATTAAAACAGTCTGTCTGTCTACCTTCAGGGCATGAGCGCCGTCCGTCCCCCTCTCCCTCTGTAGACCACCTCGTCCTCCACCCCAAACACCCTTTGACCCCTGACACACAACCTTTGTGCTGAATGAGTACACACTGCCGAGCCAGAGCCAGACCCCCGGCCATATTCCAACACACACACACACACACACACACACACACACACACAAAATGCTTATTGAGGTTAGTCGCAGGTTGCAGGTCACTAGACTGCTGCAGGCCAACAGGGGGCGCTGTGTTTGAGAAGCCAGTGGGGAATTCAATATGAATAAATATTGTGTTCCATGGTGGTCCAGGTACACTGCACACACCCCATAACATTTAACAATCTTTATTAATATTCTCCAACATCAGAGGGAGGAACAACATCTGATCTTTAATTCTTTCTCCATACTGAAGTGCTGGAACTTCATCCATCAGTGTGGTGGAGACGCTTCTTCTCATCCAGGCACTTTTCCATTCGCTGCAACCTTTATGAACATTGTCTTGGTCACCGTCACTCTTTGATGTTCCTCATGTTAAGCTGGTGCATCGCACTGAGGACTTAAACAGACACTATGACACCATTAATCCTGCTCCTTCTCCACTGAGCAAACCATCCACCTCCAAAAACATTCTGACAGGAGCATATTCAGCATGTGTTGCTCTGCAACAGCCCACAGCAGTGATTCGTTCTGGTGTTATTTGTGAAAAACAGCTGGTTCCTACTTCTGAGTTTCAGAAGAGCCCACGATATTTGTGCAACCAGGTTGTCAGCATCAGTGACTGTTGGGGTCAGAACCAATCGGAGCGGAGAGAGGACGGGTCCAGCGGTTGAGGAAAGCGAAGGTGCTGCAGACTAGGCTTAAACAAGGTGATGCAACAAGGTATTTATGGTTGTGCAGTTGTTGTGATCATTTCTAACATGGTTTCATGAAGCCACATCAGAATGTTTGCACTCTGTCCGTTTGTTTGAAAAACAAAATGACTCCAACTTGGATTTCTTTCAGGATGAGGTGTTTTTCTATAACTATATTGTTATAAACATGTAGGGCAATAATGTCGGGATAAAATAAACACGGGTTCCTTTCTACTTGGTTATATTTCAATAGCATATCATTCTGGTGGTCAGTGTTGTGGACATCAAAGGGCTCAGGGAGTGGACACTGGGAGGGGGGTCAAACCAGAGCAACAAAACTAAGCCGGACCTGAAAGGCGGAACGGCTCAGTAATACGGGATCATCCCTGGTGTAATTCCTCCCTTCTGCCCCCGACTAAGAGACTCGGGACTAGATCTGTGCATCTGGGGAGGTGAGCGGCGGCGGGGAGGGCCTGCCGGACACTGACCACGTCACCATGCCAACCACACACAATAACCAAGTCCCGCAACAGTCCGGAGCCCTTTGCCCTCTTTCATCCATCCATATTCTAATCAGCTGCTTTTGGGCTCACATTGTGTGCGGACGTGTCCAAACATGGCCGGGGGTCAGAGGTCAGCCTGACCGGTGACCGTGGCCCCTGGCTGCCGAGTCGCTCGCCGGCTTGTTGTATGACGTGGGTGGCGTCAAAAGCAGGGGCTAGGGTTCGGTTTCTAATCGGCTCAGAGGACGGAGGGAGATCGGAGGAGAGTCCGGTATTGTCCGGTCTGGTCAGAAAGGGTCGGGGTCAGAGCGGCGGGCACCCGACGCCATCGATCCCTTGAGCTTTCCCTGAGTCATGGCTACAGTTTCAATGTTATACTTCGAGCCAAAGTGCTTCATGAATGTGGAATGAATCTACATTAGTGTCCAGTTGAATGATGAACAGGAAACGTGTCGAAACCCCACACTTGCACTTGTTGACTGGAAACTCCATTATAAAGACTCTCCAGCACTCAGCCGGCGGTGAGTCTTTCTCTGACCTTTCGAGTCTGACCACACATGTTAATTGTATTAGGACCGTCCGCCGGCCTCCAATGTCCCTCATTGACTCGGAAGCTAATCACATTTTCGTAGAAAACACCACTGATCAATGAAGTGGTCACGTCACTGCTTCGTTCTTGAGCACTGAATCGACACGAACCGACTCATCATCAGAGACGGGGATGTGGAGGGGGAGGAGGGGCCTCCTTATGGTGGAGGCTGCTGCACTTGTCTCTGTTGTGGTGCCACGTCTTGGACTGTTCAAATTTAAATCAACAGTCAAAATGCATTCAGGATTTCCTGATGCTTCCTTCACCACTTCAGCTGGATCAGTGGGTCCCAACTGGTTTGACTTCGCGACTCTCACACGCTACATACAGTGTGACCCAAACCAAGAAGAAATGGCGCAGGAACCTCACATCCAATACCAAACATCTCGATAGTTTCACATACAAAAACACACGTAACAGCACTTTATTTTTTGACTGATCACTGAAAGCAGCTTCCCGACCCGCTCTTGGGTTCTGAGCCACCAGTTGAGAATCACTGAGCTGGATGATGTCCACCTGCTGCAGCTACATCACCCCATATTCATCTGACACCGGGCAGTTTTTGATTCTGCAATTCTTTTGATTCTATTCTTTTCATCCTAGTTCCTTGTTGTTTGTGGTTTATTTATTTATTACTTACTTCTATTATTTCTTTATTGTATTATTATTAGTTTGTTTTGTTCTTTGATGCGGTTAGACAAGAAGCCCCTTGGACGATGATGTTTGCAGATGACATTGTGATCTATGGTGAGAGCAGGGAGCAAGTGGAAGATAAGCTAGAGAGGTGGAGGTTTGCCTTAGAAAGGAGATGAATGAAGGTTAGCCACAGTAAGACGGAATACACGTGTGTGTGAATGAGAGGGAGCCAGATGGACAGTTGAAGTTACAGGATGTAGAGATAAAGAAGGTGGAGGATTGTAAGTACTTGGGCTCAATTGTCCAGGGCCATGGAGAGTGTGATAAAGAGGTGAAGAAGCGGGTGCAGGCAGGATGGAATCATTGGAGAAAAGTGTCAGGTGTGATGTGTGACAAAAGGGTGAAGGATGAAAGGGAAAGTGTCCAAAAGGGAGGTGAGGCCAACAATGTTGTATGGTTTGGAAACAGTGGCACTGAGGAAAAGACAGGAGGCAGAGCTGGAGGTAGCAGAGATGAAGATGCTGAGCTTCTCTCTGGGAGTGAACAGGATGGATAGGATCAGAGGGACAGCACATGTGGTCAGGTGTTTAGGAGACAAAGTCAGAGAGGCTAGATGGAGATGGTTTGGACATGTACAGAGGAGAGAGAGCTAGTACATTGGTAGGAAGATGTTGAGGTTGGAACTGCCAGGCAGAAGGTGGAGAGAAAGAACAAAGAGGAGATAAATGGAGGTGGTGAAGGAGGACATGAGGTTTGTAGGTTTGAGAGAAGAGGAAGCAGAGGACAGGGTGAGATGGAGGAAGATGATCCACTGTGGCCACCACTGAAGGCAGAAGCTGAAAGAGAAAAAAAAGTTTGTTTTGTTCTTTATTTCACAATGTACCAAAGCACTTTCCTAGTTGGTGGGGTCCTCACTGACCTTGGCAATAAAGCTGATTCTAGTTCCTTAACTGTTCATAACTTATCTTTCCAAAAGCCAGTCTGCTACTTTCAACTTTTTAGGAACCAGATACAAAGGTAGGCAGAGGCAGGAGCCCCAGCCTGGGCGGTCTGCAGTCCTGACCTCACCACCAACAAATGCAGACAAACTGGTGTTAAATAGAAAATATCTTTTAGAAAACTTGTTTCTGCAACTGAAAAAGAGGTTTCCTTTTCTCAGTCAGGAGCCCAGCAGCAACTCATCACAGCATGTCAAGGCTTTCACATAAAACGTCCTACTCCACCTAAGTGGGTGAGATTTAATAAAGGAGGCTCTTCAGCAGATGTGTGACATCTCAGCTCTGCTGTCTTCCTCCTCCGCTAATAGGACACCGCGCTGCCAGCGTCTCCTCTCCCAGTCAAAAGAACGGGCCGGCAATTAAATCCAATTCACAGCTACAGCCGTGCGAGAACCTGGGCCCCAGGAGGCCCCGGCGGTCCGGACGTTTAATCATCAGCTGACCTAGTTGCTGGTCCTGATAAATGGGAGCGTGGAGGGAAACCATTGGCCGGTCATTAATCTGCAGTCAGATGGGGACGGGCGCACACGCTCGCCGGCCACTTAATTGGCCACTTATTTTAGCGTGAGTGCGGCGGCGAAGGGGAGATGGAGATAGATGCTTCTGTGTTGATCCATAATTTAGCCTTCTGGGATCCTGGTGGAGGCAAACAAACAGAGCAGGTGGAGGAGGTGAGGAGGATAAGAGGGCTAAAGTGAAAGGTGGCATCTCTAAGGAGATCCAGGGGTCAGTCAAGAAGCCGAGGTGGACGGAGAGAAGCTCGACAAAGAAAAGACCGCGGTCTCCGTTATCTCTCCTCACCGTTCCAGCAGTTGGACGTAGGTCAGCAGTCGTCCAGCTGGTTGCTCTCCTGATGGATGACGGTAAGAGGGGCCGAGCTGCTCGTGATAAGGAGTCTATCTTGACAAGAGCTTCCTCCGCAGGCCTGAGGTCACCAAGCAGCGCTGACGGAGAGAGATGGATGTGCAGTTGAGTGATGGATGGACGTGAGGCAGATGGACACGAGGGTCTCTGGTGAAACAAGACTCAAACTGTCCTCTTGTGTTATCGTGTCACCTTTGACCTCGGGAAATTTTGGTGTGTGACCTGTAGCTCCGGAGGGCAGAGAGGCAAACTGGAGTTGTGCGTGACCTGCATCTTGTGCAAGCGGGTGCTGAAGGAATCCCAAGTGACTGTGGGCTGGAGGTGATCAGCACTTCAGGCGGAAGTCGGCGAAAAAATAAGAAATAGAAATCACTGTTTTAGTGTCTAAAACTGAATGTGGAATGTTGATATGTGGGAGGAAACTAGAGTGCCTGGAGGTGAGCCAGCTGGATAGTAGGAAGTCATACAAACTCCACCGAAATAGTCCAAAACAAACATTCTGAAGTTGCTGACAGTGAAAATGCAAAAGTTCAGCACCACTGGCAAACAAAACTAGTGCATCATGGGACTTGCAGTACAAGCAGTGGGCTGGTGAAATCCGAGGTTTTCGGGGCTCTACACTGAGTTTACCCACAAGAAATCTGCACTCGAACATCAATCTGTGAACTCAATAGTTTCTGAAATGCAGATCAGCCCACACACACACACACACACACACACACACACACACACACACACACACACACACACACGCACACACACACGCATCAAGGGTTAAAGGTGTGGGCAGGTAGAGGAGCCTCATCCATCACCCAGGACGTCCTGGGGGGAATATCTGGATGTGTGTGTGTGAAGGAACTTGAGCCACCATCTGGGTGTCCCTCAGGTGTTTTTACGCCGCACGGCTTATGTCATTCCACAACATCACGCCTTGCTGCTTCCCAGGAATTGGACTGAAGTTCTGATCAATATGATCAATGGGAGCGTCGCTTCACTCTGCGGCCTAATTCCAGCTAATTGGGACTTTTCGCACATTTTCTCCGGGACAGAGAGCCTTCCCTCTAATGAGCACAGATGCTTCGGCTCTCTGATCCGGGGCCAGCAGCAGGAACTTGGCCCAGCTGACCCGCTCGGTCCCCAGCGGTCACCACTGAGCCGGACACGAGCTCCCGGTTCAGCTGAGTTGAATGGCTGCTCATCTCCTGCTCTCAGCGGGAGATGGAGGTCATCTGAGCCCCGGGACTGACCCCATCGCAGGGGAGCAGCCCGGGGTCACTTCACAGCTATGGACCGGCCTCCGCACCAGCTCCGTGCTGCTCTGACCCGGCTCAGGCCGCGCTCGGCTCTGTGCAGAAGGTAAGAGGTCAGACTCCCGGAGAGACATTGTAGCCGGCGATAAAGGAGTTAGTGGTCAAGCCAACAGGTCCTGAAGGGACAGAGAGGGCTACAACACCCCTGCAGCTCCACTCTCATTTGGCAGGATATTCCTGCATCAGCGACAGACGCCGGACACACAATGGCTCGGCACCAGTAAAGAATAATGTTTGTGCAGGGTCTCTTTTTTGGGGCCAATCTTGATCTCACAAAGACCATCTGCCAGCAATAAGATGTCTTGAGACTTCGCTTTGGACTCGTCTTGATCTCTGGATTGGTCCCATCTCACAAAGTGACAGATGCTGCTGATTTAAAATCTGAGACGCACGTGAAGAAGGCTGTTGTTCAGTGACCCCGACTGATGTGTGTCCTCAGCAGCCGCTGCTCACACATCAGTCACAAGGACAGATGCGTCTCTCAGAGGACCTGAAACCTTCTTTACGCCCGGTAAAGGATGCACATGTATATAGAAAAAGAAAACTGATATCTTCTGTCACTACCAGCACATAGACAACCCTTACACAGGCCTTGAAATACATGAAATACATGAATTGTTTTCAACTCAAAATTCAATAAAATGTCAAGTCTGAATTCTTTTTTTAAGCACCATCAATATTCCCGACCAACAAAAACTGGTGCTGCGTTTCCAGTTTCCTACGGAGTCGCCGACCTGCTGATGCTCCAGCTGAACATTACTGTCAATCACATGCCATCTCTTGCAACAGAGTGATGTGAAAAGTGAACCACATCTTATCTTTCTCTCTCAGGTGGACAACAACTTGACGTGGATTGTCACATGGTGGATCAAAGGACTTTTCATGGGCCCCGTGGACCTAACTAAGTCGTCTAAGTAGGGATGGCCTTGATGTTCCATTGGCATAACAGGCAACATAAACGGAAATATCTCAAGAACCGTACCCTTTCAACACTTTTAAGATTATCGTCTTATTCTAGGAGCTCAGTATGTACACCTTAGGTGGTGAAACGGCCTTTGATGCCAAAGCCTGGGGTCTTTGTGGTTCTTCTGTCTGACAGGAGAGACTGGACTCAACGACCCCATTGTTCTACATTGGTATCACAGCAGTTTGGCGCAGTCCAGGAACGCGCAAACAAGTGTCCAGTTAGTACTGCACTGACAACTACAGTATGGTTCATGGCTGGCATGACATCATCAGAAAGTGACTTTTCCTGAGTCCAGAGTCATTCAAAAGTTCAAAATCTTTTTGTGGATATAAATGTTTCATCTGCAGAAAAATTGCTCTTAAATTGTTCCTTGGAAGTGAAAATCCCAGGATCCAAGGCATGGAACCAGTATGAATGGCATCCCAACTTCTTGACACTTACTACAGAACAATGTTGCCTGCTTCTTGCTTTAGTGATGTTTTCATGACTTGAATGTCAAACTATGACCGAGAGCCTTAAGCAGGCATGTAGTCTTTCTTGAATAGATTTCACTGTTTTCTCCTTAGCATCCAGCAAAATGAAATTTGAAAAGGAAAATCTCCTTTTTAATGTTTTGTTATTAGTAGTATGTTTGTTCTGGATATTCAATTTTTTCCATCGATGCACATTTTCTGTTGAGCGCTGGAGAAAAAAGACGGTCCTCACATGAGTCACCTGGTCACATGACGGAGCGTGGGAGGAAAGTTTGGAGCGAGGCGGCCGGTGGAGAATGCTGGGCCGCCCGGGCCGGGGTGAATAGTCAGGAGGCTAATGAATAAGAGCGAGCGTGAGAGCGCAGGAAGTGAGCACAGCGAGCGGCAGAGAGAAGCCAGAGCGTGCTCCACGTCTCCGGCTGGATGCGGGACAGGAAGTGGGATTGTTTGTGAGCCGCACGTGTGAGCGGCAGCTCAGCATGGCCGGCTCTCCTGAGGGAGGTCGGGCAGGAAGTGGCCAGGCGTGGGCTGTGACCTCTGGGTAATGAGTGAGGAGCCTCGGGGGGGATGGCTGCATGCTGCCACGTTCTCCACACTCACTGTTACACACTTCCACATGTGCCGACACAGAGCAGAGGGTCTGGAGCGGTGTGAAAGGAGACAGTGTACATCATTCATTCCTTCGCTGGTTTTCGTAACTTTTGCGAAGCCTGACTCCTCTTCAGGAACATCGGTATCGGTGAAGTCTTAAATATGCCAGGAAAAAAATTTGCTAATAATTTCCAAGCAAGCTGTGGTCAGTGGCACATGGAGACGACACGGTCAGTTCCCGGCCCCCCGACAGAAACAAGTGGAAATATGCCGCCTGTAAGGGTTTTGGCAATGTGATCTGTTCCCATGCCACTTGCCCTTTCTCTGGCACGCTGCTTATTCAGCGCCACCATTGTTCACACTGTGTCTTCATGTGTGTGTGTTTTCAGTTTTTACTGTTTTGAAAATGCCGTAAAGTGCATGTCAGACGGTGTGAGCGCTAAATCAAGGCAAGGTTTGTGTAGCTGTGTGTGTGTCAGTGGCCAGGTTCCCAGGACATCCTGTGTGGACCACTTGAGACCTAGAGAATAGGACAAGAGGGGAGGAAGAGACACAGAAAGTCAGTCGGGCACATTCAGATCCAGCGCAGGTAGCCGACTCGGAGAAGCCGGATTGTCCTCTGACACAAGAGCCTTTGACTGGGAACAGGATGCTGTCTGCGGGATGCCCCAGACCTCTTGGCACTGTATTGTGGTGTGTGTGTGTGTGTGCGTGCGTGTCTGGCCCAGTGTTGACTCTTTGGGAAAGATTGACGAGGGAGACCGAGGCCTGCTCTCTTCCCTGTCACGACGTCGGACGGTGAATAAAACACTTCATAGACAAACTCAATTAGCCTGGATGGAGGTTTGAAGGAGGTGTCTCGCGCCACAAAGGGAGTCCGGTTTTGACGTATGGCCGTGGTGAACATATCTCTTTGTGAGACTGGAGACAGGTTTGAGGAAGTCTGGGAGAGTGAGGGGCCGTCAGACTACGGCCGTGGAGGGATGGTTCCCACACGAGGGGTCGACCCTTTTTGGAGGCTAAACCAACGTACGCAAAAAGTGTCTGTCGCCGAGATACGACTCAAACCGTATAAAAGACACATACAGGTTTTAATCTCTTCTCTTTGGAATTCATTCTTGATCATTATCATGTCAGATTGTTGGGGAACAGGTTGTTGAATGCTAAAGTGAAAGCCCTGCGATCCAGTCACTCCAGAGTGAAGTGTCAAACTCCGGCTCGTGGACCAAATCTGGCCGGCCAAGTATTTTTACGTGGCTCTCAAGAACTTAAAATATGTGCAGTAAGATAATAATAAAAAATAATATTGGTTAATATTAGGGGTGGGATTCGATTAAAAAAAATAATCTAGTTAATTAAAGAATTTGTGATTAATTAATCTCAATTAATCGTTAATCGAATATTTGCCTCAAGAAGCCACATTTTTCAATTTGAATGAATTGATTATTGAATCAAATGATGGAGCCATACATACATTTAAACAACAAACAACAATATTGTTTATTTTGCACCAGTTTGACAATAGGACAGTAAATCACGAAGGTGGCTATATTCAAGTTTTTATATCACCTTATTTAAACTAAAGCTCTTTTAATGTCTTGAAAATATTTGTGTAAGAATTTCAAGTACATTCAGAGTAGTGGAAACTCTGGCCATTGTGTAGTGAAAAACCTCCCTGAACAAAAGCAAACTGATGCTTTTGTTTGCTTTTGTTCAGGGATTCCTCCATGTTTGTTGTTGTTGTTCTCATCCTAGCTGCCACGTGTCTTGTGCATCAGTGTGATCAGTGGACCAGGAACTCCTGCACTTACAAAGGTTCCCTGTTGTCTGGAGAGCAAACTGGTTTATTGGGGTTTTGTCCAAAGAGGGGATAGTGGATGAACGTTTGTGCTTCAAGAAGAAAACCAGTACGTCTTTCTGGTGGAGTTGGACATCTTCCATATTTTGACGCTTTGTCTTTAACTAATAAAATGGATGCTGATTGTTTTTAAACTACTTTTTTCCTTCCTCAGTTCGACCTACAACTTGGTGTGTCTCTGACATGTTGCCCCCTTGCATGATCGACTTTGAGCGTAGAGGCAGATCTATTTTTGTGGCTGTTGTTGCCTCTTGTTTGGTCTAAATTACAATGCATTAGTGTATAATCCAGGCTGCCAAAGGGTTTTGCCAAAGAATTGACTTTGAAGATTTATACTGGAAAATTCCATTTATTTCCTAGAATGTCATATCAGGAACTTTCCAGGTGTCCATGAGCCGCCTGCTCACTTCGTTGGAGGTAGTTCCCCACCGCTGCTTTCTCCACCCATGTTTCATCCGACATGATGGTTTCTGCATGAATCCTTCTCTATAACAAGGGTCTCCCATGTTTGTTGTCATCTGAAGCCATCATACTGTGAGGTCCTTTGATCTTGGCGATCGTGAGTCATCAGTTCCATTTTTTTTTGTCAGGGAAGGAACAACCCATCAAAGAGAAGGTGTCGCTGACGTCAGCGTTCTAGTTCATGTTTGAGTGTCAGAGTTTCTGAAAAGTTTCTTGAGCTCATTCTTCACACCTGTCCATCACACACAGGTTCATATTTTCATGGTGAGAGGAGAAGCAGCATGTCCTGCACAAAAGAGTCGATCTGTGTCGGCCAGGATCAGCACAAGGGTGGCTGATAAAGGGGGAGGAGGCTGCGTGTGTGTTCATCCCCATGACAACTTGGGTGAAAACACACACTACCCTCACACAACCAGCCCATATATGGGGGCAGGCGGGCCCGGGCCCAGCCAACAATACCTTTAATGTTATAGCTCAGTGACGGCTCTTTGAATGCGGGGCGGCACGCTGCGGCCCGCACAAAAACTCAAAGCCAAAATGGATTAGAATATGAGAAAAGATGACTGAATCTAACTCAGTTGATTTCAGCAGATTAGCTGCAGGGATTAGCGGCGAAATGACGCACAAATTACTTACTTTAAAGTTCGAGAAGCTTTTATGAGAGAGATGTGAAGCACCTGAGGACTATAACTGTATCAAATCATTGATTATTTTTCAAAGGAGACACGGATATCTTGCTTAGAAATGTCAGCCTGAGCAAGCCTGCAGCCTGTAGTCGTCCTCCTGGTCATCCCTGGTTTCATGCAGCTGTGCTTCATGTCCCATCTGAGCAGCTTGAAGGTCTTCAGTTCAAGCCCAGCTTGAAGCAACCATGGGTTGAGGGCAAACTTTCTGAACGTTCCGGACAGCAACTTGGTAGAGTTAAGTTCCAGAAGACCCAATATTTCTCCTTCTTCTTTCCATCAGCGGTTCAACATTCTTCATGTTACCTGTCTTTCCTAGTCTTGTCGGACCAAGCCACAAATATTTTTGATATTTATCTTGCTATTTCTGTATATTTCAATCCCTTAAAAATACTCCACATACTCTTCTGAACCTGTCCCTCGCTGTCCTTCTTGAATCACGTCGAGGAGTTCAACCATCTCGACCACAGGTTGCCGTCTTAACCTGTCAATGTAGCATCATTTTCCTGCAGGGAACGACTATGTGCCACCGTCACACATGGATGTATTGAGTTCTGAGATCTCATTGAGAACTCATTGATGCTACTACTATGAACCTATCAGCACATTGTGCCTCACTCCTCAACCAATAGCGGCTCCAATATCCAAAAAAATGAAATGAATCCCATAATATTTGACCACAGAAGAGCATGGAATTACTGTAGTGGGTTTCACTTGTGATGGCAGTACACAGCAAATCCTTACTCCAAACTATTGCACATAAAAAAACATAGAAGTGGTAGCAAAACATCAAAACAAAGAATAAGAATATTCACTCACCATCTCTGAAATTATTCGGGTAATGAAATGGGGGTTATTTGATGATAATAAAATAAGATACGTGTAGGAGCGATGTGTGTCGGTTTTTGGAGTCCCATCACAACCGCAACCATTTGAGCTGCCTTCAAAAGTCAAAGGTTTAAATCATGTAACTAAAGTGAAAGTGAATGAGAAGAAGCCGGAGTCGAACTACCCGCCTTACATGGAGTGTATTTCTCTAACCTATTTGAGGGTGTCTCCATGAGCTTAGCGTCACAGCTCCTGCTAATCTCATGTAAGGTGTCTGTTATATTTACGGTCCACTAACATCACTTCTGCGAGAAACAAACATCGCTAAGCTGATCGGTGTCACTTGAGTCCTGTTGTGTGAGTGGAGAAGCCACGTCTCAAGCCAGAGAAGAATGAACCTCTCGAACCTCCAGTCTGACTTTGTGACTTCGTCTCTCGTTGACCGATTGTGTCTCTCTCACTGTTAATGATTTGACCAAACGGGAGTCGAGGGGCTGAAAAGAAGGTGTTGTCTGGAGTTTGCTGAACTCTCCAGGTCTCCAATTAACCTAAAAGGATCTCAGGAAGGACGGCGGGGACAAAGAGGGAGAGAAGGGGAGCGGGAGGCTGAAAGAAAAACAAAAACGCAACAATCAACAAGACCCCCTGCTGCTCTGCTCCGGACACACACACAAGCCCCGTTTCTTGTGGCGTTTTCAGAGTAGAGGCCGTCACTGTGGAAACCTGGACTTTCTTTCGTCCATTGCATCCGTCCAGACCCTTCCTCCATCCCCTCTGCAGCCCCCGCCTCCTCCATCCAGCCCCTCCATTCACGCCCTCCCTTCTTCCCGGGCTAAAACAAAGGCCGACTCTGAAAGGACTCTGAGGTAGGTAAATGTATTCAGTGACACCGGCCGGATGATTCCATTCTGTGGCCGCCCTGTAACATTTGTTTCAGGCCTTGTCTGAGGGCAGGGACGGCGTGTTGGGCTTTTGTCCCGCACGGCCTCTGCACAGCCTCACAGTTAATGGTGGTCTTGTCCCGGGCCGCTGGACCAGAAACCCGCGTCCCCACCAGAGGAGTCGACACGATGACGCGGGAAGTTGACGTCGAGGGGGCGGCTGCGAGGATGAGGCGCTCGACGGTTCTCCATCAGTGCGTCGAGACGCAGAATGGATGTTATTTGTGCAGCTGAGGAGTAAACACGATAACCAGCATCAGCGGTGGAAGCCGCAATGCTGCTCTGGATTGAGTTTGGCTTCTGTGAGGAGAGTTTATAACAATAACAATCAGCAAAACAAACAATAAGAATATTTGTTCCCAAATGAATTACCTTCATCAGTGCAACATTTTGTAAGTTAATATCACCAACAGAGTTCTAAAAATCAACCAATTCTAGAAGATAAACTAGCAAATCACCATTTCATTATTTAAAAAAAAATCTTCCAGTTAGTTAGCGTTAGCGTTATGAATACTAATGAAATATCTTCTCCGGATTTTGTTTTCGTGTGATGTCAAACTAAGAAATACTCAAAAAGCACAAGAACTTCGCGATTCGATATTTCTAAAAAGAAATAGTGCAAGAAAAAACAGCCTTATGTACATAGTTAAGTTGAAGAGTGTTTGTCAACTGACATTAAACTAAAAAAGCAAAAAAAAATTTGTTTTTCTTTAAACATCTTGAAAGCAGCATAACTCGCTGTTCGTGGCCCTGGTTTAACTTGGAAGCTGAAATGCTTCCAGACGTCGGCTTTAAGTTGTACGGCTGTTTTTTGTTAGCTATTTCTGCTGTTGTTGTTACCTGTGCACTCAGGACATGCTGCAAAGTATATATATATACTTTCTTTTTTACTAAAACTGAGAGCCGAAATGAGAGATTTACTCTAAAATTAAGAAGTAACATAGCAATATAGATAATTCAGTGTACTTCCTGTGCGTCACAGCAAAGATTTATCAATGGCTTTCATTGAAATGGTGAAAGAAATGTCGAGTCTCATCAACTGCCAATTACGAGCAGCCAGTCCTGGACTCCATTGTTGTCCTGCTCTGCCTGTGAACCCGATCACTGGAGGTGGTCTGAGGTGAAAGCCCCACTGGTGTCCGTCTGAAGAGGCCCCCCTGCTCAGTATTTAGAAGTGAGGGTCCTCGCTCTTTCACCGCCGGCGGTGTGAGAGAGCATCTTCACTCCTCTTGTGAGCGTCACTCTTGCTGGGAGACGAGTGGCTCTTGCTGCCGGGGACGACGACACACTTGACTCTGGTAATCTCCTCGACGCTCCTGGAGAGTTGGAGGAGGCAGCAGAGGGGACGGTTGTAGCCCCACGCAACTCTTTCTCATGACATCTCTGAAGAAAGCTGGTCTTAGTTACGTGATCGAACCAAGAAAGGTCATGCAAATTGTTGCACCACTGCTTTATGGTCAATTTCGAATGAGACTTTATAGAGTGATTGATAACTGTAGGATCAGCTTCTGTCCACCAGGTCCACCTCTCTTGTGTTCCCTCATGCAGCAGTGGCATCACAAGCCCAATAAAGGCTGGCTTTTCGCATGAATACATGTCGGTATCTACGAAGCTTTGATGTGACGATGTATCCCAGGATCCCGACCAAGTATTTGTGTGCGCGTGTGTGTGCATTTGAAAATCCCCCCGGACTCCAAGCGCCTCTCACTCGCTGGTTTCCTTTCTCACTGTCTCTCATGTTTCTGCAACAAAATTAGCTCTTGTGTTGGGGGCCAGCAGTACAAACTGTGCATGAGAGGATTAGGGGGCTCCTTGACCACTCCTTCAAACACACTCCCAGCGTGGCCACCACGATTATGACCATTAGATACTCTCAAAATGAGAGCGGGATGAAAGGAGGGAATACCAAGTGCTTTTCCCAGGAATGAGTGCGACCACACGTCCAGCAAAAATGAATCTCTAATCTTAAATCCCACAAAGGGCAGAGAGGAGTGTTGTGTGAGCCTTTCTGCTCCCATCGCCTTCATGGGAGTGCTGCAATAATGATTAGCGAATTTAAAGGCTCGACTAAAGCGAGGTACAAGGGCGGCTTAGTCTGTGAAGTCGTGTTGGCCGCCTTAATGGGAAAATTCTTGAAAAGGACGCAGGATTTCAGGCTTGCTCGGCGGAGGGCTTCTCATTCCTTCTGCCAGATGAAATCTGCTCGCACGCATGCAGACACACGCCCCGCCAGGCAACATCCCCGACACACAGCCGCTCGACTCGAGGCTGCCGGCGCCGGGAGGCGGTATTATCACGGCCAACTTTGCTCGGCAGGTGAAAGTGCTGAGGGGCGGAGGAGCTTAACATAACGTGTCGCTTCTCAAGTGACTGAGCTGCCTCAGCTGAACCATTCACCCTGCGAGAATCACAAACAAGGTGTAAAAATCAAACCAAAATGATGCAGAATCCTTCAGTAAATACAATTTTTCCATCCTATGATGAGATGGAAACTCGCTGTTGCCATCAGATATTGTCACCAGGAGCGTTACATTGTCATGAGACTCTGCCCTGGGACTCACCATGGATGGAGAAGATATGAATCTGATCCTAACCATCCTGACGTGTGTTGCAGGACATCTTAGTTTCGTCCATTGATGTTTCATGTTTGACCAACTGAACAACCGCGCTCATATTAACTGACACCTAAATATGCTATTGAACATGAACATGTGACGTCACAGTCCAACATTAGTTCACCTAGTCAGCACTGGTCGTATATGAAAATGACTCAGCTGATTTATGAATTTATTGTAACTGATCTAGACATGATTTATGTTGTGACTCTGCTAAAACAAGCTGCGATGCGATGAAATGAGTGGTGCACTGTGGGAAATCGAGCTTTGTCCTTCATAAAGGGCAAGAAAGCTTCTCTTCAGCAGGGACTCACCTTACAGACCATTGTCAGCCAAGATAGCAAACATATTCCTATAGCTGTATGAGCATATTCAATATGGAAATGAGACTGCTTCTGCTGGTGAGCCGTCCTGGCTGTCCCGTACCTCTCACTCCAGGTAGCTGAGAACAGCCCCCTGCACTCGCAGCAACCAGGAATTCCTCAACAAAATGCAGTTGAAAGCTTTGAATTGATCCATCCGGACACTTGTTGCAGAAGGCTCTCCTCTAAGTAGGACCCAGTCCTTCAGCAAGGACTCAGACTTCCCTTCATTCTGCAAGATCTGTGTGATACAAACTGTTCCCTCCAGGGGGTTGGATCATAAATCATGATCAAATTTGGTCATTTAAAGCTTCTAAGTTGGTTGAACGCAAGTGTTCAGGTGAGACATTTCACCAGTGTTGATCGACCAACTTCCAAGGCAGTGGGTTCTAAACCTGTGGCCCAGAACCCAAAAGTGGGTCAATGGCAAAAACGGTTTGCATTTATTCTGCTCGACTGTTGTCACACTGTTTCATGGTGTTGTATGTGAGGCTCAAACTGACTGACCTGGGTCGGTGTTGACCTGAGATCCAACAGTCAGACCCAGACTGGAGCGTACTATACAGGCAGGACAAAAACAGTAGGGTTAGGAGTAAAAGCAAATCAAAAACATGCAACAGTTTTTGCTGGTGCCGCTGCCAGAGAAACGCTCCCGGACGCTCCAACTGGAGCTGGTTACTGAGCTGAACAGGACGGCAACAAAGCCCTCGGTCAGATCCTCAAATACCCCACCGCCAGCTCCCACTCCAGACAGAATCACTTCCCCGCCAGAATTCCTGGTCTGTGCAGGATCTCAGCCCAGACAATGTGGATTGAATGTGAAACGCCGTGGTGACGGGCCCTGGGGGACAAGCGGGACATCATCTCATCAGTTCAGGATAAAGGAGGACCAGAGAAGGGGCGGTAATTCAAGCACCGAGACGCGATGAGGGAGAGGAATTCAGCGGAGCAGTTAAGTTCCACACAGCTACACGTGGCTCACACACCTCCGGGCACAGGTGTGAGTTTCACTCCTCTGGGAGTTTGGGGCCCATCAGTGCAGCTTCCACAGGACCCTGGGGTCGATTAGCAACCTATTTGGTTAATGTGATGAGTAAATTTAGGCCAGTAAAAACAGGAAAATCAAAGAAGATGAATATCTGTTGACCCCAGCTCCATGTATCACATGAGTGTTGGAACCAACACAGGAAACTGAACTGAGAGTTGATGCAAGATCAAGTGTTAAAGGGCTCATATCTCCTCAAATTGTCTGTACTATAATAACTTCAAAAGCGTCAAGAAATGAGTCATGGTCATGCATGGTAAAACGAAGTATTAATTGAAGTACTTTCAGGCAAGTTTGCCATTTTCGCTCCAGAGCTTTCTGCTTTACCAGACTCGGCCAGCGGAGGGCAGTGTTGTCTCTGGAAGCCGCTCTCGCCACGGCAGAGCAAGAAGAGTTTGTTGACTTCCTCTCCCAAGTCTCCGCAACTACACGTCTGTTTATAGATGAGCGACAACAAAGACACACTGAATAGCAAGTGGCCACAACCCGTCACTGAGGCAGTGGGGAATAACGCTTCGTCATCCATGTTTTTATTTACTTCAGAATCAGAATCAAATTTATTGAAAAATAAAATAAAATAAAATAAAATAAAATAAACAAAGGCTGTTCACAACTTGTTTATTTTATTTTATTAACATTTGGCAGAGAAGCGACTCATTTTTAAATAAATGTTGTCATTACTCCGGAAAACAACAAATTTGTTTGCAAAATTCATGTGTTTGCTGAAGTCACATGGCAAGCAACAGCAAGTGTATGAAGACAGACATTGCTGTTGAGTTATTTGAACTGTGGATAAAATAAGATTATGAGGTTTCAAGAGTACTTTCTTTCCAGTGTGCAGTTCTGCCACAGAAGCATCCGGTGACAAGCCACCGATGTGAGGAGCCCTTGGACATCAGGAGGTCTGTTTGCTCCTGGGATTACATTACCACACCAGAGGCCTTGCAGACAGACCTGCACCACCCCTTCAGGTAGACCCTCTGATGGGTCCAGGTCCAGGGATGTCATGGTGGGCCTTTCTGTGCTGCTCCGTCCTTGGAGGGAGCATGTTGACTCAGATGGGATGAGTCAACGGAACCCGGGGCGCATGTGGGCACCCCATTCTCATGGACTGGATTAGGCTAATGCAGACCGGCTAGGGAGTGGTTTTCTCTGATGAGGGCCTTGTCAGTTCCCTGAAATGAGTGAGTCAGATGAGAACTCCAGAGCGTCAGGGGCATATTGACAGGATCCCGTTTTATGACTCATAACTTGGAAAACACTGAATGTATACGCTTGGGTGGATCATAAGCTGCGTCCAGCCTTCGGGATAGAGCAACAAACATGAGTGTCATCCATGCAAACTACTGTTTGTTATGTCTCATACTGACAACAATCGGCCGAGTGAAACACAGGTTGAAGTTATTTCAGGCCTGAAACCCCTCAAATAATATATTTAGAAAAGAATCATTACTAACAGCAATATGATGTGCAGTTACTACAAAGACAAGGTGGAAACTGCTCGCTGCAAGTATCAGCACCTCTGCACAGCGTGGGTCAGTCGTTTGAAAGCTGTTATACCTACAGGATATGTACACGAGTCAATATTCCCTTTCAATTATGCTATATTTGCTTTACATTTCTTCATTGACGGCCTTCCCTCCGTCTTCAGTTTCCAAGCTACTCGACAGCTGAAGTGCGAGGACTTGGCCAGGTTCACTAAAATATACGTTCATGCATGTGAAATATACTGCTCTATGAGTCAATTCAAGGCCGATTTGGGATTTAAAAGGATGAAGTGGGTTATGCACATAAATTAACTGTGGCTCCTGGCAAATCTCTTCCTGCCTGGAAATGGCGGTGGCACGGTTTCACAGCCACATTAGCAGCCTCCGTCATCGAAATGCGAAAAACAGATTGCGTCTTTTTATGAGTTGACTTTGAAACCCGGCACACTTGACCCTCCCACCGCTGCCACTTGTTGTGGTTTATTTGTGGGGAGTGTTTGTTCTCTGACTCTTGCACGAGCTGGCCCTTTTGTTTATTCCTCCAGTTGGAGTTAAAAACAAAGAAGGGGGAGTAGGGGGGGGGTAGCATTTGCAAGAGGTCCGCAACACCCCGAGCGGAACCGCAGGGAACAGTTGGAGGGAGTCTTATTGTGCAGTGTGTTGCTGCGCTCTGTATAAATTAACAACTTTTGCCACATGAGCTACAGGCACTGTCTCCACAGCTGTGTTTTGTCTGAAGTGATTCAATGTGAAATTTTGTTTTACACTTGTGTGTAATGTGGAATTAAATGACTTGCCACCAGTGAAGTATTTGTCACTGAACTAGCGTTGCACTCATCTCCAGCGTTTGTGATGATATGGAGATGAAAGGGAGGGGGCCGGGGGGAGTGAGACGCGACTGTGAGGGAGGGTGACTGACAGCAGGCGCTGATCCGTCTTTTGACGAACTTGTCACCTCACTACGCTCCATGTGTCGGGGCCCGGTGCTCTTCTGCCGTCAGGCGTGGGAGGCCTCCTGACACGCGCTCATGTGTGCGTGTCACCGTTCCCTGAACACACATCCATACACTGACACGGACACTGTGCCATCGGGCGCGTCACGGAGCCCAGACGGAGTCCCTGGCAACCGCAGCATCCCTCTCTCACTCGCTCCTGTTGCGTGCTCCTCCCATCCCTGTGTGTGTGTGTGTGTGTGTAAGCCATCTTGGATCATGATATTTCTTACATTAACATCCGTGACGATGAGCTGGAGGCGGTGGAAGTGAGTCCAGCTGTTCCTCCAAAGGCAGATGGGCTTGATGGCGCAGCCCTGGTGGACCGCACTGTGGTGACTTGGACTGGCCACTTAAGTGAAGATCATTTCCTCAATTATACATAAAAAACAAAAAAAACTGGTCCTCGCAGACACAGGCCGCTCACACACCTGTGTGAGCCACAGACTCCTCAGGCGTGTGTGTGTTCCGGGGATATCTTACAGTCGAAACAAACTTCTGTTTTCATATAGATTTGCTTGGCTTCTGTAAATTTTCTGGCTAAACATGAGTTGTCATACTACGAATCTACTTTCTTAAGTTTTTTTTACTAAAGGAACTTGATTAAGATTTATTTAAATAAATCTTATCAGTTCGAGTTTTTTTCATGGTTAACCACATACATTAATATATGATGGCAGAGTGATCAAATCTACATAAGCTTCACCATCAGGGTGGAAGTGCCTTTGCTGCATTGAGTGTATAGACGTATAGACCAGCAACTGTGTGTCCACTGAAAAGAATGTGGGTTTACAGTGTAGAGGTGCAAGAAGATCTGGGTCTGAAAGGTTTAGCAAAGTTTCTTTGTTAAACTTGAATTCCACAGGCAACTTGGTTGTCATGTTGCTTCACTCTACTATTATATGTTTCTGTGGAAGTGAGGCTGTAATGCATCTGTAACACATACTGAATTTAACATAAGGAAATAAAACTGCCGTCAACAGCTTTCACGCCAGGACGGTGCTCGAGGGATGTGGGACAGGGAAGTTGGGAGTCACAGTTGGGGAGACCAAACTCAAAATCTGGATGCAGAGAGAGGAGAGGCCCAGAGCATGTGATAAAGAATATTAGAAAGCAGAGACTTATCTTTTTAAAGTGTCGAAACCATCAGTGAGAGTTGGTGCGATGACTACGGTAGGACTCATCCGCTAACATTTCCTTCGCAGTGGTCAGTACCAGTATCAAATGGAGATCAGGGCAAGACTGAGGCTGACTCTACGGCGCATTGTGCGTTCTGCTGAGAAGGTGATGGGTTGCAGCCTGGCACCTCTTCAGAACCTGTATGTCTCCAGGACCCAGAGACGTGCAGGTGGGATCAGAGCCGACCCTTCTCATCCTGGACATGGACTGTTTGTTCCTCTTCCCTCTGGCAGGAGGCTACGGTCCATCCAGACCAGAACCTCCCGTCACAGGAACAGCTTCTTCCGCTCGGCCGTCAGACTGATGCATTTGTGATCGGTCCCTCTTGTTTGTGGGTTATTTTATTTTATTTTTGCATGTTATTCCAAAGCACTTTCCAAGTTGGTGGGATCCTCACTGACCATAACAATAAAGCTGATTCTGACTCAAGATGTACTTAGTGAGGCTTCATGAAACACGGTCCTTATTTTCAAAATTCTTCAGGTGGCACTCTCGGGTTAAAAAATGATGTGAGGCCCCTTTGAAATGGTTGTTAGAATTCTCAGGTTTCTCAGCAGACAGTGCCACCTTGTGGGCTCTGAAAATGCGGTTTCATGAAGCATCTTCAGCACATCACGTTAACATATATTGACATACTGGATACAGACAACTATAATTGTCAGGCTCTTGACGTGTTGACTTTTTCAAGAGCTTCAACAGTTGCGGTGCAATATGGGGCGTGTGGTATGAGTGGTGGATCATGAATGATGTTATGGAATTATGTGACAGGCTCCACATAGCTTGACATGCCTCCTCAAACTCCGAATCCTGTTGAATCCTGGTGTTTTCTATGTTTAGACCGAGCAAGTGAGCGAAACCCTGTGTGGAGCGTCTATTCTAAGAAAAGCATTAATTGTCCATTCATATTCACTGGGGAGGCCTGGCGCCTCACATAACAGATGCTGGTCCAGATTCATTCCGCCACATTCCTGCAGGTGTGTTGGTGGGAGGTGACCCGCCGGTGATGTAACTCATTTGCATAAAGAGTGGGAGGAGGAAGAGGAGGAGGAGGAGGGAGGCTGCATCTTCACTGACAATAGCCCCCCCACCGGATGCTCCGTGGGTGTGGGTGGGGGGCATTTAAAGGCCATTCATATCCAGGCAGGACCCCCCCGAGACGCCCCCGCATTCTGGGGATGACTACCTGCCCAGGAGTCTGCTCTCAGCCCATCTGTCCCCTCAAGAGTCTGCAGGGGAGTCCTCTTTCACCGAAGGCCTCCCCGCACACGTGCCCACGGCTGATCGCTGACTCAGCGCCAAATTAAGGCCGACAGTGCAAACGGAGCGAGGCAGGGGGTAAAGAGGGCGTGCGAGCGTGTGTAGGAGGTGTGGGCGCTGGCTGTGTTTGTCGAGGAATGAGTCGGTGTGTGTGTGGGATGGAGCTTTCATTTGAATTGATGGATGTGAGTGAGTGGGAGTCTGTGTGAGCGGACAGCTATGTGCGCGAGTGGGAGGGCGAGGGGGAGTGTGGGGGTGTAGGTAGCAGGAAGGGTGGGCGGTGTGGCTGTGTAGGTGGATGCTGTGGGATGCACACGCTTGATATTGTCTCATCCATCCGCTCAACTGTTGGTCACCAGCCACACTGACACATCTGTCCTGAAGGGACCGACACACACGGGTGGCATATGGAAGTGCAGCTGCGACAGTTTGACTTTACATTGGTTGGGAACTTTTTACAGGGGGGGTTTACTTGCTGGCTTTTAGCTTCATCACTTAGAATTGAAATATGAAACTAAAATATAAGCCATTGGTCAATAAAAAGGCAGACAAAGTCACATTACAGAATACATGTCCCTGAACGTAGTGTGTCACATGTTCCTTCAGGCGAGGGGTATATTTTACTTTATATATTGTACAACTGCAACAAAGTTTCTGTGGCAGAAAGAAGACCTGAAGATATGAACATACTGTAAGATGTCCACAACAACAACAAAAATCTTTCTTGATTTACAAAGCCAAGAAGTGGAAGATGAGAAGACAAACATTAAATATGGCATTGAAATGACTTAATATGGTCTATAACATTTAGCATCACTTAGTTGAAACAAGTAGCATGGCATGAAAAGAAAAGAAAAACAATGGTTTTGCTGATTCAGACAAAAAAGTCATATAGTTTGAGTTTTTTTACCATTATTATTTATACTATTGTACTATTATTATTTTTAAATTACTCTCAAATTATTCCATAATTCAAAATGACTGATGATCACGTAATACATATCTTTAATCTTGATGTGACAAATGTAAACCCTGTCATGAGGAGTTCTCAAGAGATTTATTGTTTTTTTTAATACTCTCATGACAACACTGATATTTAACATTTTTTATACATTAAACAGTGTTATGAGCTACTGAGACTGAATGAGTTGGTTTTTAGTTCGAGTGCTTTCAATTGTAGCATCAGACTTGAGTCAGTATATGACTGACAGGTAGTTGTGTAATGTCTAACTTGTGTTGTGTCTAATTCATCATTGTGATTCACCATTCATGATTGTTGTGTAGTCGATTTAATGCCGCACAACATAAACACCTGCTGACAGACTCTCAGATAATGAGTGCATAACCTGTGGATACGTGCTGAACTATACATGCAGATAGTGTTTTCACTTACTCATTCACACCAATGAAGCAACGGTATTGTCGTTCATTCATTCATTCATTCATTCATTTATTCATTCATTCAACACAGTCAGTGTATTCTCAATAGCACGGACTGAAACTGTAATGGAGGACAGTTAATAATTCATGTTCTAAATATGTTACATTTAACTTGCAGTTCACTTGTTATTTATGATCCAAAATGACTGCAGATATACAGATTTGAAGTTCTTCACCTCCAGCCACAGATTCATTCAAATATTATTATTATTATTAATAAATATTAAATCAAAGTGATTGACAGACGACTTTACTTGCATTTCTTTTCAGAACACAAGACTCTCAGGCAACAGGTGGGCATTTTCCAACGACGCTTCATGACGGTAAATCTGTGCTGATGTTTTGACCCGTGAAGAGTTCTTCATGATTTCTGATATCTGAATGTTATTCTGTTTGTTCAATAACTTGCCCTCCATTCAGCCAGGCAGCCCCATTCCCACAAGTGGCTCTGCAGGAGCTGCTGTAATGTGACCTTCATCCCAGTATGCTCAGCCCATTAGTCCAATTTACTCAGCTGTCAAACCCCACATTCACACTCACGGCCGCACTGAGAGGAGGCAGCAGGTTGTGCGAGGGGAAGGAGGACGCCCCGCATGCCTCTTGATTTCTACAATCTTTGCGCAGAAACTTGCTGAATAAACCCTGCCCCGTGTCCAGCAGAGAGGAGCCAAACCTGCAGCCCCCACATCACCCTGCGAGGATGATTGTCGACGTGTTTGTAGATGAGAACACTTTCTGGCAAGCAGGCACGCCACCGGCTGCACACACACACACACACACACACACACACACACACACGAGGCCTGCAGGCGTGGGAACGACCTGACTCTGATAATAAGCAGCGTTTGGCCCTTCTAACCTCTGCAGGCTTTGGCTCGGGTTCGTGGTCTCTCTCGCTCCCACTTGTTTTCTCTCTCTGAGTGAAGGAGTCACAGGAGAGGAGGTCAGCCAGGGAGAGTCCTGCAGCTGTGGCTGTGAGGTCCCAGCGTGTTTATTTGGGCAGGTCCAACCAAAATAAGCTCCGGCGAAGCATCGCTCCTGAGGAGTGAGGGCCGCTGCCGCCTCGGCGCTTTTCATCCTAACAATGGAGAAAGTGCTGTGACAGAGGAGGCGCAAGGCGCGCGGCACCAGCTGCCTCATCTGTGGGGGAGGAAGTGCAGATGTGACGGGAAAGATAGTCCACGTTCACACACCTAACTCTGGTCGTGCAGTCGCTGCCTATATGTTCATTCATGACAAATCTAATCGACCTATATTTAACCAGGAGCACAGAAACTCAGATTTAGGGATCATTTAGGGAGATTCTGCACCACTATTTTTAGGGGTCACTTCCAATGCGTGCCTTTTTAACCTGCCTGCCTTTTAATTCCACCTTCTTTTGCCCTTTTTTTGACTGTCAAAACAAGACTCTGAAGTCAGGTTTAGTAGGAATCATCCCATATTCAATGTGTGGATGCAACATCCACAATTGTGGCTAAAACAATGGACAGCGCAGATGAAAAAAAAAAAGCCCCACACCGTTCCAGCGCTTATTAACATGACAGACTGCGTCACTAATTTTCCGAAAACATGGCACCGGCTCCTAGTTTATTTAACCGTGAATCCAAAGACCTTTGTCTGCGGCCCTTCTACTGTGATTCAAATCGCAGGTGTTGTTTCTTGCTTTGTCGTGAGCGGCTCCAACATAAACCAAATTTAAAAAAGAGCCATAAAATGTATGAGGTCAAAACAAATCCTTTAATGTCCGCGACCTGCGCCGCTATCACTCAGGTGATCTTTATTGGTGGTCAGCTGCCTTTTATGCACTGCAACATCATCGTGCTTCACTCCTGCAGGGCCGTGCAAAGGTGAACAGGTGAGCCTGGGGCCTGGCAACGCTCTCTGACTGACAGCTGACCGCCCACCTCCCCCTCCAGCCGTCAGTCAATTGTCCCCGCCATCGACGGCATCCCCTGTATTACAGCTCCGCTCATCTGTTGCAGGTTGTAAAAGTGACATGTGACCAGCGGAACTGCTTATCTAGCGTACCACACCCACTCCCTCCCTTCTTCTACGGCCCTGTATCCTGCAGTGAGTCGTACTCGCTCGGCCCATGCTTAAGGCTGCACCTCACCTTTGCCTACCTCCTTCTCTTGACCTCAGCTCAACCTCTACAAGACTAAACATTTCCAGTTCCGTCCTCCCTTCCTTGGTGGGATCCCTAACTTCCCCCTTGCTCGCACCCCTGTCAGTCAGTCAGCACCTTAGTTAAAAGCTCTGGATGTGTTTGCGTGTCGGGGCCCCTCTTGGCTCTGACAGTGAGGCCACAAAAGGGGACACGTGTCAGCGGAGGCCCGGGACAAAGCAGGTGCTGTTGCTGTAGTCCCAGGCGGGGCAGCTGTCCATCAGGCTTGCTGCCCCCCCGACAAGTGACCACATCCCATATGCCCATTCAATGAAGACCCTACAGTCCAAACTAAATTCAAACTCAATTCCATGTTGCACGATATCATCCCAGAAATATTCAGTACGTCATGTGACTCCTGAACTCAAATCTGTGACTGGAACAGGCAGCAGATGTCAACATGAGCATGTTAGCTGCCTCCTGCTTTTGCATAAATGCAGAACGCTCACACCCTGTCGCCGCCTCCCGGGTGCCCTTGATTCTTAATCATTACCCCCCGTGAGCTGTGAAATGAAAATGCAAAATGGGCTCTGCCCCGTGACATTCTTTACTGTAAACTGCCCGGCTCCCCACCCTCACCCCTGCTCCTGTCACGTCCCATTCAGAGGCCTGACAGCGAGTGGGTAACTGTAGACAGGTCACATTGATCTCTCAGTGGGAAGAGCGGTTTGCGACACAATAGCAAACATGTGTCCGTTAGAGGACAGGCCTGGACTTGCCTGGTGTAAACACCCCCACGCACTTTTACTTCCTTCATCTGGAACGCCCACAGGAAAGGACTTCCCGGTGGCGAGTAGAAGTTCCTCTTCTGGCAGGTTGTTTTCCTTCCCCCAGGCTGAGGGTCCTCTCTGCTTCTGTTATTACAGAGCGCTGCCATGGCCACACTGGTGTCTAGTGAAACCCATGAAAGCCTTTTCACTCATCTCTCAAACCGCTCGCCTTGTCCACATTAGCACAGGGCTTCCCCTGGAGAACATGCCGAGGCTTTCATTTGGCTACGATATGACACATCATATGGAGTGATGTAGAGCTGTGCGTGCTGAAGACACTATTGGCTGCAGCCAGTCTGTGATCCTCTCAAGCCTGTAAACATCTGTCTGGCAGAGGAATCCACTTCCTTCTTTACTGAGTCCAGGTTAGGCAGGTAAACTTAGGCCGTGTCTGCTGCTGTGAAAAAAAGGTGTTTGGTGGAAATGCAGCCCCTTCAGACATCCACACGATTTTACTCGAAATGACCCAAAAACATGTCTAAACTTTGACAAAGACGCAAGAGTTTTTTTGTTAGTAGATCTGTCATCAGCTGCTATTTGTCAGATTCAACTTGTTGCTTGTTGATGGCACGAGAAAAGGCATCAAATATTGAGTGTGTCAAGGGCTGTGACTAGCTTCTCTGCAGAGGAGACCTGGGGAACCTCAAAGGCCAGTCTTCAGACACCTGACTGGTCAGAAGGTGTCCTCCTGTGTTGACTGCGATTGTGTAGTGTAAGGGTCTGCTAATATTTCCAATAAACTCAACAGCCGTTGCAGCAGGAGCAGTGCTCTGTCGTCTGTTGTTGTTGTGAAGTGACGACTTTTGAGGAGAGAATTAAGACAAAAAGTTGCAGTTCTAATGTGTCGACAGAACTGGAGGTTTCAAACCGAGTACCTACTGTGAAGACCAGCACAAAATACAAACAACATCCGACTTACGACCTGCTTGACTTACGACTTACTTACAACTACGGCCAGCAGATCCTTATTTTTTTATTCAGTGTCTGGCACCGCAGCACGTAGCGGCCCGGCATCATGTACGACAGTTATGGCAGCACAGTATCCCAGCATCTCACTCTCACACAGCCATCTACTCCTACAGTAGCACCTATAACCCTTGCGTCGGCTAGTTCGAATCTTACATCCTATCTGACTTACGACCGGTTGGTCGGGACCGATCCCGGTCTATAGTCGGATGTTACTTGTGTATGTTTCTTAAAAATGTGAGGCTTTATTTTGTTCGACTGGCTGGATATAGATAGCTCTAGTTTGTTTAGATCCTTTTTGTTTCACTTGAATTGCAGGCTGTGAGTCTGCATGGCTCAGACCAGTTCAGCGCTGATGTCTGTGACGTCAGCGCTGAACTACTTCATTTGTGGGGCATGAAAGATGATGATGTTTCGCCTTCCAGACTGTTTCTGAACCTCAGTTAATGGTGTGACTTTCTCATTGATTTATGAAAACTATATTTTTCTCCATACTCCAGCTCCTTGGAAAAGTTGAAATGAGTTTATTTATCTTTATTTCATTTTCAAAGTTGTTGTCTTTTGTGGGTGTTGCTCTGTGACAGATGCTGAAACTGCAGTTTTGGTCTCCAGGTAGAAACTCATAGCAGATGGCCATTGAGACATGTGTTTTACAGCTGTCTGGAGCCAGTATGTAACGCTTTTTTTTAAACCTTTTTTCTTTTTTTTTAGGTCGATGAGAGTTCTACAGCTTCAACTTCAGTTGTTTAAAGTTTTCATTTGGAACTACTTTTCCTAACTTCCATGCCAAACTGTGTCTGTGTTGCAAGCAAGCTGGACTACAATGCTCCCATCATCTTATTTATCAAAGAGCCACAGTTAATTGATGACACCCGTCTTTGCGTCACTCCCGACACCACATGCTCAAGTGTGGTGAGCGTGTGTGTGAGGACTACAGTGTTCCGGCGAGATGGAGGAGGTGGAGGGTGACTTATGTGAAATGAACTTCTGTGCTCATCGACGCACCATGGCCTGACCCAGACGCAGTGTTCAGGGTTGTTTGTGGCTTCATAAGATTAGAGATTTTTTTCATCATGCTAATGCATTAATCGCCATCTTTCCCCCGCTGGACATGAAGAAACGTCCCTTATGAGTGGACAGATTGGCTCTGGTCCCACTCCACTCTCCCACCTTTCCTAGAAGAGATCCAACCGTTCTATTGTGACCTGGGTTTGGATCGCCATCGTCGGAGCCAAGAAAAAAAAAAAAAGATTTTTAGCTTCGCTTGCTGTTGTTACCTGGGTGTAGATGAGAGAACTCACCACCTGAAAAGTCAATAAATCATCTTTCCTCTGGAGAGTTATGACCTCGACTAAGGGGCTCTTGCTTTTCTTCCCTTCGATCACGATTCTTGCCAGGATGAAAAAATGGGGTTCGTAGGTTGTTCTAATTCACTGTGTCTAAAGTGTAGCCCAGCTGGAACATGGACATATTTAAATATTGTTTCGTACATGTATTTTTAGTTTTGTTTTTTTTGACTTAATGATGGATGAAAACTATCTTTTTGTATTACGTCTGAATAACGTTGAAGCTCTGGGGTCATCGCAGGGGCAGCACTTATCCAACCAACGTTGTCCTCCTTCTTCACATCTGTGGCCCCTGATAAGCAGAACACATTAACCCTTCATTGTCTGCCATTCAGCTGCACTCAAAGCTCCGTGTCACAGTTAAAAATCAATACTTCTGCTCTCTATCTTCTGCTATCTGGTGATTTTCTGCTTTATTTAAAAGTGTTTTGTCTTCATATTTTAATTTACCTTTGGAAGCATGTTGAACTGTTTTTCCAGTGCAGAAAGAAATCGCTTTATCACGCTCGTATTGATTTTAGTGTGGTTTCTTAAAGTCTGGTGACTCAGATCAATAGTTCCAGCTGTGAGAGTCATAGTACCCCTTGTAGTACCATCTTGGGCGTGTCATGCGTAGTCAACTACAAATATAGTATATAAAGTATCTTAAATGCTAAACATATTTGAGGATCATAACAGTGTGTAAATCTCTGTCTGTTCATTTGAAAATCATCGTGACCTCTGTTAAAAATGTTGGAAAATACTGTGATCCACCCCACAAGCGCTTTGTTCTTGTTTTGTTAGCTGCGTGTTGCCGCTGCCTGCTGAATGTCCGACATTGAAGTCTAGTATTTCGTGCTCACCTGTGAGATATCACTTTGGTATTTGAAGCGCTCATATTTACCAAACGCTGCCCTCATGTTCACGGGGATCAAGTGGCTGGGCCTGCCTCCCCCAGATCTCCCACATACGGAGACAGATGGTACATCCTGCAGCCGCTCAGGGGTGACCCGCTCGTGACATTCTTTTAACACCGCCGTTCCCAGTAGAAGCCGATCATTTCCCCTTCACCTGCACGCTCCTGCTCTGGTCTGGTCCAGCGGTGCTTTGATGGGGGCCAAGTCGGGTCATCTCCGCTGTGACCTGGCAGAACCCGCTGAATAGCTTCCCCTGTCAGCTACGTACTCCTGCACCGGGGGGGAAAAAACAGCCAGAGCTATTACAACAGCCTCTCTTGTTGTCTGACTGTGTGAAGGCATTTCCACCTGTGACTGGTGCATGGACGTGTGAAATATCAGTCTGAGGGGGCTGGAAGCTGGACAGAAGCTCAGAGGCTGTGGGCCAGCTGTGGAGTCAATATCACCGCTGGGACTTGCTTGCTGGGAAACATTTTAATCGGACGCACATGTGCTGCATCCAACCGGAGCTGCTGTATTGAGATTTACGGCGACACAAAACATGTGATTTGTGGACGGGCGCGGGCTTAGACGTGTATATCTTAGCTATGATTCTTCTTTTCTATGTCTGATGTCCCCCCTGTTGGTGAGCAAGTGTAAGTGCAGAGGGTGTGTGCGGCGCCTCTAATTAACCCCCCAGAGGATCCTGCTTGACCCCGGCACACCTGAGCTGAGGCGCCAGGGCTCTGGGCTGCCTCATCCACAGAGGGGCTTGTTTGATTTAAATCCTCCAACTTAACCACCGGGTGAGCGAGTTGCATCGCAGCCCTGGCTGACACTTGCGCGCCGTGGTTTCCCCCGGAAATGCAGCAGCACAGAGACTTACTCTATAATACCCGACTGATTCTCCCGGATTCCCTTCCTTAACCCTCCACATCAACCGGAGGAGCCGCGGCTTTGATGGGTAGAAATTAATTACCAAATAAGTCTAACTTTCTGCTTAATCTGGATGTTAATATCTGCTGCGAATTTACTGCTACTTTTCGGGTTAATTGGCAAAAGGTTGCCAGTCCAATTAGGAGGCGCAGGAGAAGGAGGTTAAGTCCGGAGGACGGATCCAGATAATAAGGAACTTTCCCACTCTAGCGCTTAACTGGAGCACAGTCTTCCCTCTGCGCTGGGCTCTCGTGCTGCCTTCCTTTCAATTATCATAAGGATTATGAGTCATTCCGGAGACAGTCAACTGTGTGTCTTGGAGACTGACTATCAAAGACCCAGCAAGGGATTTTTGGGGGCCACATGCCTGGCTTGTGCTTCAGGAGAGGTTAAGGAGGGACGGCTGCGCCTCCCTTGAAGCTGCAGACGCGCTGCAGTCTCATCCATCCTGGAGCCTGATCAAGTTATCGTATCAACAAATCTCCCATCAGGGGCCCCGCAACTGACACCAAAAGAAAGACACCCACAGAGGACAACAAATTTTGAGCAGCAGGGCGTTGCTAAGAGAAGAGTCGAGGCACCTGTAGAGGTCTCTCCTCTGCCCACGGAGAGGGCGCTCCTGCTGGGCGTGACACTGCTCTCTGGCCCCTGGTCAGTCATGCAGCCAAAGAGCCGGGGAGCTGCAGCCATAGCAAATGCTGGTCACAATGGGTGGAGGACACAATAGGGGCAGTATATCACCAAGACTGTCAATACATTTAAAGGCAACTCTCAAACAATTAGCTGAAAGGGCAGCAGAGTTTCATGCCGCAGACCTCGGGCTGAGCAGTGCAGCGGAGGGAACTGTCCACCCACGTGCAAATGGCAGCTGGTGACTCTGCCGGGATAATGCGGCCACAGATTCTGGCGGAATAGCACCTGACCTCAAAGTATGTCGCCGAAAAATAAACCACATGCTGGGTCATCTGGTGAAATGGTTTATGGCCCCTTTAATGCACCAAATATAGCACAATGGTTTGTTGTTGCACACGATAATGGAGCTGGTTACCACCGCAGCATGCATTCCACCAGCCAGCTGTTTCCTTCGGGTACTCCACAACCACAGCTAACTTTTCCTTTTGATTCCCTCTTACTGAAATCCCTGGGAAAACATATCGATCAGAAGTTGGAGTGAAGGGAAAAACACTTTAATGAATTCCATCAATCTAGTTTTAAGTCCATAGAAAGCAGCAAGTTAGTGGATTGTAGTGTGGAATGAAACCAAACATCAAAATGCTACTCATCAAGAACCATAAAATATACAGTTGCGGGAAAAGTCACCCTCTCTGTCTCAAATATCATCATGAAAAATCTCGGGAAAATGTTTTTATACAGATTCAAACACAAGTTATATTTGACTTATTTTCTTGTTTACAATTGTCTGCAGTTTAAAACTGAACAAAAAGTAAAAAAAACATCATCAATATTTAGTAGTCCTGCCATCACACAGTAGAATGCATGGTGTGTCTGAAAACCTATGTATTTCACAAGATGACAAAGCAAAAGAAATGTGGAAATATCACTTCTTGAGTGGCAAATACCATTGAAATCCTTCACTGGGCCATTTGCTGCCTACAAATCACTGGTCTGACCAGCACTGCTCCCCTTCATGAACCAGTTCAGCCCATTAGCCAGGAGCTAAGTCTGTGTCCGGACAAGGCCCTGACCCATGAACCTTGGTCAGAGCCTCCAGGCCAACGGGGCTGCGGCGACCCCGGCAGCCAGGGCTACCTGCTGCTCTGGCATAATGCAATTGGACACAGCCATCAGAATGATGGAGCACTGCGGATTCTCCACGCTGACCACTCCAATGGAGGTGGCCACTGCACACAGCACTGACCCAACTCCCTCCAGAATGTAGAAAAATGGTCCTTTTCATATCATCAACAGATGCCTTTTTTGTTTTTCCGGCCTCTGCAGAAAAGTCGCTCCTTTGAAAGAGCAAGACCATTAGGCCTGGAGCTGTGGCCTGCAATGAAAATGCACTTCTCACGGAGGCTACTTTATTTGTGAGCCTCTTGTCTATTATTGTGGTCAACTGCTGTATTCACACATTGACCAGGTGCCAGGTAAGCTCACCTCCTGCTGACATTTCCTTCCTCTGCTCACCTCTGATTTGTTCATGACACAAGGCTCACACGGCTTGTATAATTGCTAACATTAGACTGCGGCAAGAAAGACTCTGCTGGATGTCCTCACCATGAAGCCTCCACCACTGTGAGCTTACCCACGGAAGTCGTGATCCGGGGCTTCCCTGCTTAAGACATGTCAGCGTATTCGCATTCCTCCCCCCAGCATTCACATGCACCTGAGCCAAACACACACACACACACACCTGAGGTACCCCCTCCAAATCAACACAATTAGCATCCTTCATACCCTGCAGAGTTAAACAGTGCAAACAAATGCACCTGACTGACAGGCAGCTTAGGCAAATTGCCTGTTTGGGGAGTGAGAGAGCTGAGTCACATTCAGTTGACAGGAAGGCTTAAGTCAATTCTAGCTGCCGGTATTTGCATTACACTACTGTAAAATGGCAGCACTTAAATACAGCGCACCTGAAGTGACGGGGGGCTTTTGCTGATGCTGGAATCCATACGCATCCAAGTGCTTTTTACAGACCGCAACACACGAATATAGAGAGCGTGAAAATCAGAATCAATATCAGCTTTATTGCCAATGTCAGTGAGGATCACACCAACTGGGAAAGTGCTTGGGTACATTGTGCAAAAATAAAATAAAATAAAAGGACACTGTTTCATGAAGCCTCATGAGCCCAGCACTATCTAAAGCAAACACAACAGTCCGTAAGCAGCATGGCAACCACAACAAATCAACACCTGGAGCTGGACCCCCAGTGAGGTGTCTTCTGAGTCAAGACTTCAGTGGCTATAGCAAGTAATCTGGCCAGTAATTTCATGGAGTGCGTACTGAGAAATGTGCAATGATGTACAGTAACTGTTGACATTTGAAGCCTCGCTACTGGCCATACCATGTGACCAGTTCAGGAAATGTCCGGTTCATTTCCAGATTTAAGTGGTAACAGAAGTCAATGGAGGAGCCCCGTTTTAAACAACCCAGCCTCACTTCCATGGCGTATTATAAAGACGTTGGGAACTTTTGTTGACTTTTGCCACCTACACTGGCAGCCTTCCACATTGTGTGTGACGCATAGGTGTTCATAGGTGTCCAGGTGGGTGGAAGTCACTATGACTGGCTCCCACCCTCCGTATTCTTTTACATGACGCGCTGCCTACGGCGTCAGGATAGGCTGCAGAGGGCAGAAGGTGCTTCATTTGAAGCCTATGTGGCATTGTAGGACTCAAAAGCCTACTTTCCCAACGTCAGTGTATTACGCCATGGCAGTGAGGCTGGGTTGCTTCAACCGCTGATGCACTATAGGAAACTTTTTACTTTCAAACAGTCCATCACAGAAAGTGTACACTCTGACAGCCACTCAACAGGAGACACACACCACTGACTTAGGTGCTTTCACACTGCAGACTCTGTCTCGAGACAAAGCGCGTTCGGCTCAAAAGTCTGACATGTTAACACGAGCAAACCGGGTTTTGGAAACAGACTTGATCCAACCTGAACAGCTGCACCTTGTCTCAGGAAGCTCTCTGTGTTTTCGCCACTATAAGGCTGATAAACGTCTCATTTCATTGACAGACAGATTTACTTAAATGAAGAATGCTGCACTCTACAGAAACAGTTTTCACTGCCACGATCTTGCAGCTGCGCAACTGTCTGCATGAGGAGGACAGCAAGGAGGAAGGACACTGGTTTTTCTGAAGTCACTGAAGATCACCAGACTATTCATTGATCATTTCTTACGTCTGGATCTGTACTTCACGGGTAAAAATGGTTTTAAATGGCTAAAAGTTTTCTTGTTTTACACTTTGCGCACAACACTCAGTTTTAATATATAAGCCACATATGGTGGCAGTAGTGAGTCCTTGAATTGACTTGACAGCTGCAAATCTGTGATAGTTATCAACTATGGAGAGGTTCTCGACAAAAAATGATAAAGAAAGAGATGTTGCCCCAACAGTGAAAACTGTTCACAAAAGCACTTGTTGACCCGTTTTGAAATGGTGATGGTTATTACACTTATTAATTTACACTCCACTTATATCTGGAGTCTAAATAAAATACATTAGTTTAATATATATATTTTAAATATATCAATGATAATATATTAGTTTATAAATATCTTTATGATGATCACATGGTTTCATGTCATTTCACAAGGGTTTGGTTTGTTTATGTGATAGTAGATTAAATATGGTTATTGATTATTACTCACAAATGAAATCAAGAGGAATGAATCAGTTCTAATACTTGAATGGGCCCCGGGTCCATTTGTTTGGGGAAATGTAGGTTCAGAACCCCTGCTCTACAGTACCAGGACCTGTCTCCAAAATCAATGAGGTCAGTCATCACCTCCTGTTCAAATGTTGTACACGTTTAAGTTGAAGGTTGAAGGTTTCAGCGTTATTCTTATTTATTCCATTTTTCATTTAGAATGTTATTTGCCCCTCTTGTTGAAATAAATGGACACAAAGAGACAATGCTGTGCACTTTGCATGCATTAAAAGCTGTTTCCAAAATGTAATTGTCAGTTCACAGAAGAAAAAACAAAGGAATAAGCAGTGTGTGCATTGTATTTGCAAGGTTGAAAATGAAACCTTGGTTTCAGAATAAATTCACGAGCTGTTGTTTAGGTCAGGAAGAAGAGGATTCAGGTCAGAGGTTTTGATTGAGTTGGTCGTCATGGTGCGTGTGGTTCTACATAAGAGAGATTGTAAAATGTAAAAGTGAATTATTGACCATACTGAGTCTCATGAATGAGGTCTAAAGGCATTTGAGAAGCAGGAAGTCAAGAATGAACAAACATAAATGTTTGATTTAGCAGGTAATGTTGCCTTCTTTCACTGCAGTGACGGAAAAACATGGCTATTTTTCATCTGCGTCAGAAGTTAAGGCTCACCGATATATACAAACTGCTGAATCCTGTGAGTCAATAGAAAGGCTTTACTGTGAAATCGGTCATTGTTGCGTTCTTCCAATACCTCGCGGTCACTTTCAAAGCGTATTTATAATGAGCCAGTAGATCCCATTACTCATCTTTAGTCAAGTTTGCTTTGCGCCTCTGACACAATGAAAGAGGCTGAAGCCGGGTCCAAAGTCATCTGTCTAATGTGATGGGCCAATGTCTCTGTAGCCATCGAGAGAGGTGAAGCAAGCGCAAGGTGGGCGTGAGGTGATGACGCAAGAGGCCAAGCTGGTCAGAGCAGGGCATGGTCGCATCTGCCTGCATTGTCAGTGGAGGGGAATTTAATGGAAGTAACTGGGGGGCAAACGTTCAACAGG
Organism: Synchiropus splendidus; assembly: GCF_027744825.2. Taxonomy (NCBI): domain Eukaryota; kingdom Metazoa; phylum Chordata; class Actinopteri; order Syngnathiformes; family Callionymidae; genus Synchiropus; species Synchiropus splendidus. The sequence continues at coordinate 10,623,116 of NC_071334.1, read as the reverse complement.
ACCAGATGAGGACAGAGATTAATGTTGCTGAGGTCACAGACTTCCTCTGGCCAACGGGTCCAGCGTCTTATCTTGGAGCCTGGAGGGCCAATTGATTCGTTGTGGGGCATTAGTCATCAAATAAACTCAGGTCAATGTTTTTCTCTGACACTCTGCCACGCAGGCGACGCATCGGCAACTGTATTTTGATGGAGGAACCTTCAAACCCTTTTAGTAGCCAGTGATGGACTGTGAAGAAAGATCGTGACTCAACTGTGCTCATATTAATGCTACAACCTCTACAGACGATGTCAGGCTTATTATCGCTAACATAAGAGATTAAACAAGGAATATAAATACAAAATAACATGATTATAAACAGCTGCCTCAATGCTGAGGTTTTGATGAAACCCAAATGTGGCAAGATCCCTTCAAATAAATACACCAGTCGCTCTTCAGTTTTATGTTTTGACCGTTCCTTCATCGCATAAATATGTTCTGATATTTGATGCTATTTACACTTTCATGTTTTGTGTTTTCCACCAAACATTAAGGAAGGGAGGTTCAAGAGTAAATTCTGATCGGCGCACACAAAAGCAAAAAGAAAAACCGAAGCCATCTTTGAGGGGAAATACAGCCAATGTGAAGAAGCAAACCATAACGCACCTAAACCATAACTGGCACTTGCTCTGGTTCTTTGAATCTGTCTCTCTGGACCAGTTTCGTTTGCTCTTATTTTTTTCAATGGATGGATGGAAGACACAATAATTCTCCCTAAAATCAAGTCAAATTTAAAAAAAATTCACAAACATCCATGCAGTACATCCTTGGACATACACACTCACGGATACGTGAGCTTGTGCCGATCCAGGTCTGGGGGCATATACCGGATGTGTATGCGGGTAAAGCCATTGTCCTGGACGACTGAAGACTAGAATCAGAGAGCGGGGCGCATGCCACCAGAGCGCCCCCCTTTCCAGGTGGTGTTGCAGGCTGCGCGGCCCTAGCAGGCAGACACCAGTGGAGAAAATAGCTCCACATGCCGTCGAGGGCCTGCAGACAGAAATCATGCAGTGACTCCAACAGGATGTCAGCACTCCAGGGATCTAATCCTCTACCTCTGGCTCAACTTTGGAATAGAAACCAGTTCCGCAGAGCTTCTTTAGTCCAGCAACAATTGGCCATCTTCACGGTTTTGCTACCCTTGCGCCTGAACTAAGCCCATAGGAGCATTAAGTCTGGCCACAAATGCTCCAATGGAGAAATCAGCAGGGGCACCTTTTTCGGCTTGGTTAACTTTATTGTTTTATCATTGTTGTCACGATGTAATAACATCGAAATCCTCTTGTGGCCCAGGAGATCGCGTCATACAATGTAAACAGAAAAAAAGAGGATTTTTCAGCTCTGCATGTGCTGAGGAGTCGGCGCTGGTGCAGTTGTTTTGAGTCAGTAACCAAATCCATTCACAGTGAGGAGCTTCTGCACTCTGTTACTTTCACTCATCTTTGTGCTTTTCACTTCACTTTCTTTGGACTATAAGCATCTGCTCATGGTAATTCTTAGTGGAATCTCTATTGCCTTGCTTTTTAATCTTGGTTTGGAGTCAGTCAGCCTCTTATTGGGAAGCTTAAACCCATTGGTTGAGAGTGAAATTAATTGTGTGCTAAGCAGAGTGGAATTAATGGCTTGAACTGAAACCTGTGGCAGCGGCTGGCTTAGCCCTTTGCCGATCCCCCTGATCCTGCTTGTTACAGGAGCTCGGCCATTGTAGACGATGAGATGACTGTGAGGTTTCAGTCTCTTGTCTCTGTTTCTTTTGTCTTTCGGGGGAGTTCGGGGATCTTTCTCTTTGTCTGTGGCCATGTTCTTTTAAGGCAGTATCACAGCTGGCCCTTTTAATTCACTCGGGTGGACCAACCCCCCGCCAGGACACTACTGTAAACACTTGCACCTTCATCAAGAAACTGAATTATGAGAAAAAGAACAAGGTGTCTCCCATAAGTTTGGAGCAGAACCATTTCGTGAGCTAAAACTTGATATTTTTCCTTTCAAACGGCTGCTTTTAAACTTGGGACCTTTCCATAAATTCCATGACCTGGCAATAACAGTGCCTTGAAAACTATGATTCAGTGAACGTTAAGGAAACATCAGGTTGTTTTGGGGCGTCCCCAGCGTGAGGTGTCTAGCCATCTGCTCCCTTTAAAGAATGCTGACTCATCGATCTCCCCCTGCAGACTCACTCTACGGTCAAACAATTACCCTAAACAGCTTGGTAATGGTTTCATGGTGTCTAAAATGACGGGCCGCAAAATAAAACTACAGGATCCCCACAAAACCCTTACATGGTTGTAAATATGTATTAACCAGAAAATGGGCCTTGTGTGGCATCATTTAAAAGAGACAAAGACCGGCCCTTGGACAAAGAGCCGAGATGCAGTAAGAAAGAGGGGATTCGACTTAGCTAATGAGTCGCCCCATACAAATGTAAAGGGCCGAGTCTTTAAGCGAGGGCGGCTGTCGCGCTGGCCGGGGCCTGATGGACTGTAAAACGTGGAGGTCTGGGCCAGTTTACCCAGCGTCCATTGTCGTCATGCTAATTCACCTGGGCCAGTGTTTATGTCTCAGAGGGCTTTTATTGCGGCGGGGCAAACTGGTAAAGCGGAGTGGACCAAGAGGCTTTGTAAGGCCCTTGTTTATTATCTAAAATTCCTCTCTCTTCCAAACACACAAATAAAAACTTAACTCTGTACACTGACAATGGAGAAGGGCCCTTCAACGTCAACGGTGTCAGTCGATAGCCTCAACCATTACTCATAAGGGTCGTCCAGCGTTGAGTGGAATTGACTTCAAAACCACACGTGTCTCTGTTTCCTATGTCAAATGCAGTTAAATATTATTTTGAATCTTACTTGGTGGGACTTTTGTAGCCGCTAACCAGAAGACTGTTGGTCTCATTACCACTTCTAAATGGCGGGGATATCTGTGTTTTTGTGTTGGAGAAGATGGGGACTTGGAGATTACCGCAACGATTGAAATGTAAAACAGTTTTTGCAATTACCCATAACCTCGGCACGAACCTTGCGTGAAACAATGCAACTAGTTTCAAAGGCTGAGAGGCAAGGCTCATCCCTGAGAGGCGTGGATGGATAACAAGAAAGCATCATTAAAGGTAAAGCCAGGAAGAGCAGAGACTTCATTCTAGCTCTCTCTCAGTGATGCCGTCAACAAAGCCTCCCTTACAGTCAGACACTCTTTGAATATCCATTTAGTGAGTAGTGACATTATTTATGAGTCGGCGTGGGATCAGGTCGACAGCAAGTCTTTGATTGTGATGTATTGAATTTTTATATTCCATAAGGCTTTTTCTCCCTCTGCTTTGTTCCATGGTTTTCAACTGTATATGGAAGGTTTAAAAATGTGTTAAGTATAAGGTCTAACTCACTAAGTATCTTTTCTCATTTCTGTATTGTGATGTGCATAAGATTTGCCTTTATAACACGGTATAAACCAACAGTGGGACGTGCCCCCTGGGAGGGTACGAGGCGGCCTCCTCCCCCCAGTTTTATTGGAGTCATGACTAGGTTTTGTTGTCACAGTAACCTCAATTTAGGGATGTATGTGGGTGTTTTCCCGGATAGAGCACCGGCCATGAAAGAAAAAAAACACCCCACCATAATAAGAGCTTTTCACTCAATGCACACCGGAAGCTGTGTCACACAGAGAGAGACGCCGGCTGTCAGCTGACAAGTCCGGATCTGAATGTAGTTTTGAGGGTGTTATTTGCGAGGTCAGTCACATTAAAACCCCTAAAAGCACAAGTCATCTCTGGGTTGTGTGACACGATGGTAAGAGTGTTGTGACAGAGGACAAAGAAAAGAAAAGGAAATGAGGGCGGATTTGTACATGACACTTTCATTTTTTAAATTTTTTTCCAAAAGAAGAATGGTTTGTTTAAACCCCGTGTTTATCTAACAACACATTCAGACGTTCACAAGTCAAAGGGCAGAACCTCGATGCAGATCACGTCCAACATCTACATACAGCTTTCGCATGTGGATCTATGATCCTACCTATATAACCGGATACTGATGTAGGATGCCATGGGAACACATCAGGATCCCCCCCAGAAGAGTCTTTCTTATTCAGTAACACTGCTTCCCCCACGTACTGTGTGTAAAGAAGATATAACATAGAATATATTTAATATATATATATATATATATATATATATATATATATATATATATATATATATATATATATATATATATATATATATATATATATATATATATATATATATATATTTAATGTAGTTCTCAACCTGGTTCTAAAACAGAGGAAAAATACAAAACGTGACGGCAAAATATCCAAAACATATACTTAAGTAACAAGAACAAGTTGACCTAAAAAGATTAAATGTAACTCAGGATATTAAGAAGTTTAAATATATATTGAAAACTATTGAAATATTTCATTTTATAGGCACTTAATTTTAATATAAATCAACATAACTATGGACCAGACATTCAATACAGAAAGGCAATTTATTTCAACATATATTTTCAGTTGTTTCAATGTATTTTGAGGAACAAAAAAAACGCGGTGGCAGTGACTAAAAAAGACAAATTACAACATATGAGTTTGTATGTATGTATGTCTGACGTCAAAAGGGCCACAAAAATACAGGCATTGGGCCACATGTGGCCCCCCGGACGCACTTTGCCCAGGTCTGTTCAAGAATTATCTGCTGAATGTTGAGTTTAGATAGTCAGTTTAAAATGTGTGTCTGATTTTCAGACCAGCAGCATCTATTCAGCGAGACTGACCTGAACCTTTGATGTTGCTAGCAGCGTTCGACAGTTAGATTGAACAAATACAGAAGTTTGGGAAACAAATTGGAGATAATGTTTACCAGCTTGACATCATTATTTGACTCCGCGCGATGGTTGTTTAAAACAGGGTTTCAAATGCAATTGTGTGACACAAACATGCGTAATGTATTCAGTAAACTTCAATATCGACCACACGTTTTGCCTTTCTTCGTGAATGTGTATGAATGTATATATTTTTACCAATGATTTCCAAAAAAAGCATTGCATTTGTGTTCATTAAATGTGCTGCTACTTTGCAAAAAAAAAAAAAGAATCTTGTGATTGATGTTCACGTTCCAAGAGCTGCTTTTGTCTCATGACGTGTCTGATTTCACTAAAGCCTGTGGATCGGTGGCATCATTTGTTCATGGATTACTCCTTCATGACCCGCCATTTCTGTCGTTTCGGAGGGATGTGAAAAGCCTCGCACACGGCCGGATTTAGCAGATATTTGCATGCTAATGTCTTCAGTACAATCCGCCGGAGACAACAGATATAGGATCAGAGCAACTGCTACCTTTTCAATAAAAAAGAATCAGTCCCTTTTTTTTTCAGGGAGGTCTTTTGATCCTTGTTAATAGCAAAGGCTGCTTCTCTCTCTGTGGATGATGGGTGGTCAGCAGAAACAGACATGGATGGGACGGAGACGTCGGTGGTGGAAAACAGATCCATGCGTTTTGAATGAGAGAGTGTAATCTCTTAATAACACACATATTCATATCTCACAGTTTTGCTTTTTGACATCCCTGTCCAGTTAAACCTGCAGCTTATTGTAACCTTAGTATATTGGGCTATTGTTTTGCTATTTTCCTCCCTCTCAGTTTATCATAAGTGGTTTCATGCATCCCCATAGGTGGACCTTTTTCCCACTCCTGACTGGTTCCCTGCTCCACTACATGAATGAGAGGCTAAAATATATAAGAAAATCAGAGCAACATTAAGACATATAACGCATCTTTCTGCGATCCTCTTTTCATCTTCTCCGCTTTCCTTTTAAGGCCAGCGTTAAATCACTTGTAATTTCAGGTCACAGTGTCTCCGCTTGACCTCTTCCCACTCCAGATCGACCCAGATCCCCTTTCCCAATCTGCTTCTCTGACCGTGCCAGCATGACGGGCAGATGTGGGTCGGTGTTTACCATCTCCATCCTCTCTGTCAACACTCCACATTCTGGGCTGCTCTGTCACTCACAAAGAGAGGCTGCCATCTTTTGTCTGAGCTGAGTTCAGATGAAGAAGCAAACTCTGTCAAACACGGACCGGGATAAAAGTTTTTGAAGCTGTGTTTGAAGTCCGATAGGCTGTTGTGCTGAGAGGGCTCAGGGGTTTTGCCTGTAGTCGTTGAGTCTCTGCAAATATTCGATTTTGTTTGGCCTTTGCCAACTGCCCAGAAGATGAGCTGAAGATGAAGTGGGTTTAGGTTTACAGCTTTCACCTCTGCTGCGGAGATTTGCCCCATCTGTTGATATGTGTTTATAAGGCAAGAAAGGTGACATTTCTTCCTACATGGTTTTATAAAATGCCTTGATTATCTCTATGTTTGTTCTGCAAATAATGAATTATATTATATGACTTATGTAGCACACTAGTGCTACATTGGTTTGATTTAGAAAGTATCAAACAGAGATTTTTTTTCCCCAATAAACCTGAAATGTCAGTAACTTTCTGCTCTAAAACCACTCTAAGTCATCAAAGAATTTGTGCTAAAACTCCAAAGTGCATGCAGAATAAATGTATGAGTCAGTGTTTCATAAAGACGTTTGAATCTTGATTTTTATTATCCGACTGAAATTCAAGTGAGGATAGTTGCATTCGATTACATCACTGACTTCATTCCTGTTTTTGTACCTGTAGTCGTGTGGTCACATGGTGCATCATCCCACTGCATCAGCTGACCTCAATTTCACGGCCGACTGACAGGTTTGTGAGCCGTAACATCAGTGACAATCGGTATTAAAAAGATGAGTCCTGTGACTCGTCTGTCTGCTCCACGGCCCCTGGCTCCCGCTCAGTCTCTGGCCTTATCTCTTGGGCCAAAGGCAATAAGTTCTGGTCATGTGAACGCCGTTGTGTATGAGGGGTGATGCCTCTCAACATGTCAATGTACAACTTGTGACTTCAACTGACCACTTGTGACAGATTCAAACAAGTTGTTGGCCGAAGATTTATGTGGATTTAGTTACCATGCCAGATGTAGACGTGTGCCAGCAAACACTGCTCTCTTTTATCATTTTGCCGGGGGAAATTGCACCATCAAAAAATCTCTCCCAACAGAGACACTTTAGTGACACAAGATGCATGCTAGTTAGCTTGCTTATGAGAACTAATATTCTAAAAATCGGAACGAAAAGAACAGATTTAGTTTAGCCCACATCCTGTTTTTGGGAGCTAAAAACAGCATCTGTCTTAATCTTATCTCATATTGACTTTATTTTTAGGGGTGGGATTTGATTAAAAGTTAATTCTAGTAAATTTGAGAATTTGTGATTGATGAATCTCAATTTATCACAGTTTAATGGTATAAGAATATTTGCCACAAGAAGCCACATTTTTCATTTTGAATGAATGTGGTATATTACTGAATCAAATGATGGACCCACACATACATTTAAACAACAAAATATTGTGTGTTTTGCATCAGTTTGACAACAGCACAATAAATCCCGATGGTGGCTATATTCAAGTTTTATATCACCTTATTTCAACTAAAGCTCTTTTCATGTCTTGAAAATATTTGTCAGAGAATTTCAGTTTTATAAGGATTTCAAGTACATTCAAAGTAGTGGAAACCCTGGCCATAGTGTAGTGAAATCCACTAGTTATGTGAATTATTTATATTTATCATAATTTATGATTCTGTGTACCTCTCTCTATATATATATACATATGAAGAATAGTGCTGTACATGACTGTAACAAATTCAGTTCAGTCTAAGGTTTTTAAAAAGTCAGACAGCTGCAGAAATTCTCTGCTGTCATGCTAAACATTTGCTTGTGAGTTCAGTCCATTCGTTTGCTAAACTTACAGTTGTCAGATCCAAGGTTGCAACACAACTGCTGGAATGATTTGAATCATCTTCTACAGCGGTATGATTGAGCAGTTGGAAGGTTTTCTGTTTGTTTGCTGAGTCTGTTGAAAGATGAGGTGTCTTTCAAAAATGGACATTGCTGAGGTGAAAATGTACCTGCCACTGTTGAACCTGTCATAAACAGATGAGCAAGAATGGAACACAAATTCAAATGTACTGATAAGCTGCCTGCTGTGGTGCGTTTCCTTTTGACTCCCAGGTTTATGAGATATATGTTTATTTAGAGTTAATATTAGGTTTCATATTCTCTGGTTGACAGTACTCATAGACCTGAAATAATCATTTGTATGAGAGAAGTTGTGGGCCACATGGAATTTGGTCAGGGGCCTCATAGGGCCCACATGCCTGACTTTGGACAAACCTGGAGCACCTGTCTTGCTGACTTTACTCAATGCATTACTGACTCAAGAATCCCATTCATCCACCATTGTATTTTGGTGTTTCTAGGTATCGCAGTGTGTCGTGGGCAAAGGTTCATGAGCAAGGTTTCGGCAAAGCTATTCAGACAGAGATAAGCTGGTGAGTGTTTGTTTGAGATTTTGGTAACAGAAAGGAATAACCCCTCCTCTCCACACCCTTTCCTAACAGCAGATAAAAATATAAGACACAGAGGCAGCTATTTATCGTGGTTATGATCAGTCATAAAGCAGAAGATAAGTACACTGTTGAGGTGCGGTCAATCCATATTACTGATGTAATGGCTGTTTGATGTCTGTGTCCTTTCTTAGTTTAGTGTTTAAGTGGCCGGTGATCGCCAAATGCTGGCAGGGTCCTCTCTCCACAGACTGTCGTAACAGCGGGCCACGACCCGCTTTATCCCCGTCCGTACCTCCTCCTCCACCCTGTGGCTCCTGCTATCATCCATTTCATTGCTGATGTCGTGTTTTTATGAAGTAGAGCCCTAGTGAACGCTTGGCTGATGGTTGGTCATAACACCAGGGGGTAAGAGTGAGCCGTCCATCAGGCGATGCAGGCCTCTCTGTCTCCGGATGATGATATCACTGGAGCCAGACACGCAGGACACGTCCGCACACACACAGCAACACACTCACATAATGTGTCGCCTTGCCCGCGGCAGCTTGTCTGCAGGCTGTGCAGGTGACTCACCCGCCCCTCCCAGCCCTGACGGAGTGTGGAGTCTTGTGTCTGCAGGAGTCCGGGTGTGTGAGTGGCGTCATCCTGTGCGCTGACTGGATGCAACGGCGGAACAGATCGCAGAAGTGATATATGAAGTCAGATCCTGGAGTGTGCCTCATGAACTCATGTGTGACTCAACTAATAGCTGAACCCACCACCGTTTCAGGTGTGACCTCATCACCTCCCGACGCCAGTGCAGTAGAAATGTTGTCTGCCGTCTTGTTTGGCTGTGAGGTGTCACTTGCTTCGTCTATCAGCTGCTACCAGCGCTGTCTGAACACCTGTCGGTGGCACGCATTATGACATTTGTGTTTGTTCTCGGAATGTGACGTTGCAAAAAAGGAAATATCTGAAAAACCGTCTAACCTTTGCCATTTACGAGGCAAAACAGCCGCCTCCTTCCTGAACCCAGCGGTGATGAAACTCACTGTTTGTGGATCGTCTTCTTTCTGCATGGTGACTGGATGACTGGACCCAATGACCCTATTGTCCTACTTTTGGTATCAATCCGTTCCGCTCCGTCCAGGAACTAGCAAAGGCAGAAATGAAACATGTATCACTCTCAAAAACACATTTAAAATCTAATTTTATTGTCATAATTAGGGACGCACAGTTAGTGTTTTTTTCTAAGACAGGTAATGCACGAGTACTAGCATTTGAGTACTCATCGATACCAAGTACTTCGGCCATTACACATAAAGTTATTTGGAGTTCCATAAATATGGTTATTTGAACAACATTCCTCAGTATGTTTTTCTTTTACCTTTTACTAAATTCTGACATTCAAAAGTACAAGGACCAGTATCGAGTGCTCATATCGGTATCGGTTCATCCCTAGTTATAATAAAAGCAATACATTTTTTAATATCGCCTATATTAATAATGTAAACGAAGAATGAAGCAGTGATGCCTAGCAAAGTTCATAGTTCATCCCTGCCTCTTTTTCCTCGCTAAACAGAGCTGCAGATTTTTTTCCTTTGCTTTGTCTCACGGTGACTCACTTTGGATCCAGCCACTCCAACTCTCCTCAGGTTTTTTTGTTTTTTACACGATGGTGTAAAATGAATGGCGTGTGTGCATCAATGAAATGGTCGGTTGCTCTTTTGAAGGGTCGAAGTTCTGTTTTATCATCCTCGGTGGGTGAACCTGCCCGCCTGCTGTCGGATGATGTTTATAGTTCTTATCAGGCTTCACAGCAGACGCGCACACACACACACACTCAATCTAAACACACACACGACGCTGACCTCTTGATTGCTTTAGTGTCTGAAACTGCACGCAGGCCAAACAAACATGTTCAAGCAACCGTACACACAGGCCCAATTTCCTTGGATTCAGACTTTTCCCACACTGATAGACATCTGGAGCGCGCCATAAAGCATGGTCTTGGATCACAGGACACACAGCACCGGCCCTCCTTTTTCTCTCAGCCCACTTAGATCACTCTTGACTCCCTGGGCTGATAAGACGCCTCCCTTTCACCCCTTCCTGCTTGTCCTCACTCCTCTTTCCTGCTGCTGTCTTGAGCTCACCCGCTACTGTCCAATAATTTTAAAAGTCTGTCAACGTCACCCAAGTGGTACCTCACTAATTTCAAGTCATCCGCCATAACTCTGCTGTTTCCTTGACCTCATCGCCATAGAAACACCATGATCTCAGCTTTAAAGTGGGGAAAAAAACGACGGTACTGAGCAGTGCGCTCGTCCTCCCCTAAAGTTGAAATATCTCAGCTATTTCTATGATGTCATGATTGAAGGTCCAATTATCAGACACCAGTAGAAAGCAACACTGTGTGTTCGACCCGCTGACAGTCACTGACTGAAAATGTCTGACCCTTTGCTTGTAGTAAATTATCTGCTCGCTCTTGACCCGTAAAGAGCTATAAAGTCTGGCTAACTCCACTCTGCCTTTTTAATGGAGCTAACATTAAGTTTAGAAGAAATAGAGGGGTTTCATTCAGTGTGTAAAAAAAAAAGAAATTAAAATGATGCTAGTTAGCAGCATAGCTAACATTCCTGTGATGTCCATTTCCTGAAACCGACCGAGATTTAGTTTAGCCCGCACGTCCCCTTTTTTGGAGTTAAAAACAGCTTTTTTTAAAAAATAGTCTTAATCTTATCTCATATATGCTTTATTTTATTTATTTATATTTATCTTAATTGCTGATCCTCTCCATTTACATACAAGGAATAACGCTGTCCGTGAGAATAACAAATTCAATTGTTTAAAAAGTCAGACAACTGCAGCAATTTGTTTTTCTCTGCTGCCATGCTAACATTTGCTTGTGAGTTCAGTTCATACGTTAAACTTCCAAGGCTGCAACACAACGTCTGAAATGATTTGAATAATCTTCTACAGCAGTATGATTGAGGAGTTGGAAGTTGTTTTTGTTTGTTTGAACCTGTATAAACAGATGAGCAAGAATGTAACACAAATTAAAAAAAAATAATAATAATGAAATTCAGTTACATCGTAATGAAGACGAGAGCGATGCACCGTCTTGAGACGTACTTGGAGGTACCAACTCTGTAAACAAACTTGGCTGACTGCACGGAAGTGGAAGAAGTCACAGCAACATCAGTGAAGAAGTGAGCGATTCGAGGAAGAAGAGCAATGTTCATGTAAATTAAGGACTTTTTATTTGAGCTCAGAGGACAAAGGGTGTGATACTGACGGATAGTTATTGATGGATAACGGTCAGTTCTATTACATGAACTCCGCTGCTTCCCGCGCCGTTTGGATGATACCATCCTCTTTGGTCAGGCTTGAAAACAGTGAGTACTGCAGTTGATTTTGGGGAGAGCAGTGTCTGGCTTTTGTGACGTCACCGAGGCATATTACTGGTTCTCACTGCACTGAATATGAATTCAGTTTTACTCTTATCTAGCATTCTGAATAACCAGACCCAGCTTTGTAGATGATATATGATCATTTCAGGCTGCATATTAATGTATAGTTCCACCACCTTGTTGTGAGCCTTTAAATTTTAAATACATTCAAATATGTTCAACTAATAAATGGAGTTCAGTTCTTATGATAATAATTTAAGTACACAAAAACACTTTGTGCTTTAGTCAGACAAGTGAGCTGTTGTTCACATCATTTATTGTTTTTTTGCTGTTTGTTTCACTAGTGATTTTTGTTGTCGACCTTGGCAAACCCTACTGTAAATGGAGATGACAATGCCACATAGCCAAAGTTTCTTCATTCTTTTTGTTTGTTTCAGAAAGCCAAGTTCACATGAGACTAAATTTTAAAGAAGTGTATTTTAAAATTTGATATTTATTTAATTTTAGGAAACCGGAAGCCTCAGACCGAAATTTTGTTGCCATAATACAGTAATGTGTTTTTGTGCAATGACAATAAAGAAAGTCTAAGTCTAAGTCTAAGTCTTCATTTTGTGACCTTCACCTGTTGTTAAAGTGACCTTTAAGTTTCGACATGACTCTTCGACAGGGGTTGGGCAAAATAATGGAAGCTTTAAGGTGTTTCCATTATGGCTGATATAAGACTAAGGCTCAGACCTATAGACAACAAAAACAGGACACGACTGAAATGAATACAATCTAAAATGACAGCTTTTCTTGAAGACTATACCAAAACTGAAAATAAAAGAGGCTGCTGAATACAATGATACCAGCAGGTTGTTTTCAGGTTAGCAGAGATTGTGAATTAACAATAAAAAATAAAATAAAATAATGATGAAAAATTGTTGCTTTCTCTTCACATTGTTGTATCAGTCGTAGCTCATTCAATGGTATGTAATAATATAAAATGTACATAATAATGTGTTATAAACAGCTTCATCAGTCCATCCAACAACTAGTCACACACACACAAAAAAAACAGTTTCCAAGCTGTTGGAGGAAACCTGAGCTGTCCATGGAGGACCCTGCTGTGCGCAGCTCCTGCTCAAGGTTTTATGTCTAAGATACGGCACCTCCTCCTTCTTGTATAATCATTCTGACTCATTCATTCTTCCGACTCAGCAGTTTCAGTGGGGCACAAGGAGGTCACGCCGCTATCCAGTCGAGTTATGGTGTGCAGTATTTTATCAGTTACAACGGAGGGAAACATCCTATTTAATTATTGACTTTGATGATTACCTTTAACCAGACGGTTGCTCCAACACAGTCATCTCATTTTAATGCACAGCAGTAAAATGTTCAATGGCTCTATTTTGCACCGCAATAGTTTAGAATCCAGACACTTGTTTTGCTGTGCAGCATATGTGCATCCTGATCTCCATCTGACCTTTCACTGAAATCATGTTGAAGGGATAAAGAGGCACCAAAGATGTGAGAAGAATTATCGCACTAACATATATATTCATCTCTAAAACTGCAATTCAGGTGGCTTCTGTCTCACAAATGTATGTTGCCAGTTGTCGTATAGTCCAAGACTGTCAGTACCAAGTGTATAAAAACCTGCTCATCTGACAAGGCAACACTAAACCTGCACACCTCAATCTCTGACCTGGGAAAAATATGGCAATGGTCAACTTTAGTCAGTTTGTAATATGTAAAAAATAAAAATAAAAATAAAAATAAAAATAAAAATAAAAATAAAAATAAAAATAAAATAATAAAATAAATAAAAATAAAAATAAAAATAAATTTGTCTCTTCCTCATAACACTAATTCTTGGACCAAAATTGACAACCACCACCACAATGCAATGCCATATCACAGGAGTGGACCAGAAGTAAGGGGATTATTTGGGAGTAGTTTGAGGCTGCATAACTGCACCAGATGCAAGTGATTCCAGGTACAATTTTTTGTGCACTATTTGATTTGCACTTTCAGTTTTTCAATTGTATAAAATGCACATTTATGTTTCTAATAAATACACTTGAAACCAATTTTACATTTATATTCTTGCCATAATGCTATAAGATTTATTATTTCAATAAACAATATTGCTGTTTTTGTAAACAGCAATATCGCAGTGATGATTCGACAAAACTCAAATCAAAATCGCACACACACACTCGCAGTCAGCTGTGCAAAACCAAAAACTGCAGTCATGTTTTTCAGCCACTATTTAGGCAAATTCAGTTTCAGGGAGCCCTCCAGACACCCCTTACGATTACAAGCTCTTTGTCGACCGAAGACCTGTCCTGTGTCAACCCGCTGAACAAGCAAAGAAACCTTGAAAAAAAGTGCTGAACAACCTCAAACATGCCTCTTGGAATGCAAGAGGATCCTTAACCATGGAAATGTACTCACTCCATAATGCTGTAGACCAGCAAGCTGGAGGCTAAAGTGCGAGTTAAGTGGAGAACATCCTGTTTCCTACTACAGCAGAAGAAAACATGAATGAGCGACTGAGGGGAAGAGGTGACGGCCTCCCTGAGATGATGGTGATGGATGTGTGAGTGTGCGCGTCTATGATTAGAGGGGGATCCCCGCGCCAGCCACCGCCACAGCGCCAGTTCTGGGAGTGTGGGAATGAGACTGAGGGCTGGCAGGATAACAAGGTCTAACACAGGAGGGGGAGGCCCAAACCAACATGGCACAGAGACTGCTTATTCAACCGTCCCAGCCAGCCAGGCCGAGTGTGCGTTTGAAACCCTCGGCCACTTATCCTCATCACTGGCTGAGTTAAATTGCAGCCGTCCCTGGTCTCGCATCGCTCTGACCTACGCGCACATTATTTTTCCTACAGCCTTTTCCTTTTTTTTTATCCTCTCCCTGGGATATTTGTGTTTTATTTCTGCGGGGGTATTTGGCACAGGACGGCAAGTTGATGTGGAGAGGGGAGAAGAGAGGACGAGTTGTGGATTTGTTCTTGGCGCCGGCCTCTTCAGATAGTCATGTGTGTGCGATCGAGTGGGAGTGTGTGAATGTTTAGAAAAGAATATCATTACACATTGTAGGGAAATGAATTGTGAATTATTTTCTACTGACTGTAAGACATCACACACATCTGTTTATGAATTGCTAAAATCCTGATTTGTTGGTCCGGAATAATTTCCAGTCAAATAATAAATATATTGTGCTTTTCGCGAATTATTTTATGGAGAGGAATTTCAGGCTCCAAAACACACAGCTTAAACGGTGCCTCTGATCCTCTCCTTCAAGTCAAACAGCAATAGCAATGAGAAAATAGAGTTTTGTGGTGCGTAATAGACCAAGAGTGCGAATGGTTTCAAAGTTGTTTTCTTTCACCCAGCACAGGTGATTTCCGTCAAGAATGGTGTTTATATTCTATTCATATTTCATTATATGATTATATTTTTCAACCAAATATGCTGCTTTAAGTGCACTAGGACTGGTCACTGACTACTTTAACGTTTGGTCAGCTGGTCAGCATAAGATGTTCTCGGGTCCAACACATCCGATTGTAGTACGGTAAAGTATTAGAAATATACAAATGTAAATTGCTGTACGCACATGTGTAATATTAAATGTGGTTTTGAAGCTTTATATTTCAATTTTAAGGTCATGATTTGAAATGTATGTTCGGTCCATTGTGAAATGTTCCCATAGTTTCAGCATTGTGGGTCACAATGGATCCTGGGCCTCTGCCATTTTTCCTCCTGCCGTGGATTGTGCTAGGTTGCGCTCTCGCTGAAAAGACAGAGCGATGGAGTCTCAGCTGGTTCAATAGTCTATTATAGTGGGAAGAGTTGACTAGTTGTCGCAGCCGTAACGTGCACATCGTTCTCTTAAGTTGCTGAGTCAGCGCACTTGAGAGACCTGATTTACTGAGGTCACCAAAAGCAAGCGAGGACACATCCCACAGAGCTGATATTTAGATCTGAAGCGGAGCCGGAGTTAGAGGTCAGCTTTATTTTTGTGACACCCTGCATGTGAAATAAAAAAAAAGGCACCAGGTCGGATCACCTTCCTCCAGCTGGCAGACAGATCAGGAGGGCCGAGCTCTGCTTATGTCATCAGTCCAGTCTGTGTGAGAAAAGTGTGTCTGCGCAGACCTGTTTTATGACCTGCGGGCGAGAGTGGCGAGGCACAGCAGGTGTTTAGAGTGTATTTTTAGGATCTGTTGCGGAGGAGAGCACCGGGTTAAAGTAAATTTGTCTTGGAAAACCCAGCGACACAAACCATAGGGTTTGAGTTAAGTCTAAATTATGTACTTTGGTCTTAAAATCAGATTAAGTTCAACAGTGCGCCTCCCACATACAAATACAGGAAACGCACACAATTCAATGGTATAGCAAGAACTTCCTCTGGAGGAGCCCGGTTTGTTTCCAGGTGGAGGTAAAAAAGATTGGTTTGTTCTGCCTTCATGAAGTTGTTGAACTTAGTAAGTTAAATCTTTCTACTGCTTCTGGTTAGTGCGTGGAGGAAGCGGTTGGAAATGTATCCACGCTGTAGAAGCTCTGCTGTTGTCAGTGTGTGATGTCTTGATGTTGGCATGGAGACTGTATACAGGAAGCTCCAGTTCCAGGCGGAGCTCTTCTGGCAAACGTTCTCTGCTCGCTTCCTGTGTGCTGTGAGGCCGACAGGACGGCACACGCAGCAACACACACACACACACGCACGCACAAACACGCTCGCGTGGGGTTGGAGCAGGACAGGGCGCTCGTCTGGAGAAGCAGAGAGGGAGACATGAAGGGAAGGAGAGAACCACAGCCAAGGGAGGAGGGAGTTCAGGAGAGAGCAGTGCGTTCCCACAGTCTGGGGATTTGACACATGGCTCTCACACATTCCACAGCCCTGCGGCCGACGGAGCAGTACCACTCAGGGAAAGCAGGGGGAGAGAACTCAGAAGGAGGAAGTTCCACCCTTGGCACGCTGTGTGTAGTCATTGAAGGCTGCCTGGCTCTTCATGGTGTGCACTTTTGCAACTACAAAATATGTTATTTCAAGTCATTGGGGAGAAAGTGTTTCCAACATGCGTGAAAATTCACTTGGAAATTTGTTAATTGACAAACACATAATAACTTTTTATGTCTATGGATAGAATGACGTGTATGAGCGCGTAACTTGTTATCTGTAACTTGTGGGGACCAATTCTTGGCAAAACACCTTGTGAAGACCTTTTTGAGAACATGAGATTAAGCCTCAGTTTGAGGATGAAAACTTCAAAATGACAAGGCCATTAGTATCGGGTGTAAGTTCGGTTAAGAGTACTGGTTAAAGTTTGCCATTTGGTTAGGATGGTTAAGTTTAGGGTGGAAGACTGGGAAAAGCATTATGGCAAAGAGTGGTCCCCAGAAAGACACAAACATGAGTGTGACAACATATGTTGTGGTGGCCTGGACTTTCCATTAACGCAATACGATTCCTCACTTTCAAGACTCACTCATGGCGTACTACAAGTCATTTTACACTAGGTAAATATAAAAACCTAACACTATGAAACGGACGTTGACATGCTGAACCCCGCCCTACTGACACTCAATTTTTGTGGTTCTTCTTTCTCCATGTTGAGAAGAGAACTGGACTCAACAACCCCTCTACTTTAGTATCAGTCTGTTCAGTTTGAGTCCAGGAATGTGCAAACCACTATTACTATCACTACATGGGGGTGCAGTAAATTCCTGTTCATTGTCGTCCATCAATGACTATGAAGCAGGAAACAGATATTTCCAGTCACTAGGTTCAGTAACATCATCAGCAGGAATGAGTTCTGATCGGAGGATATAAGTTTGTGGAGCTTTCACTGCAGACGCGGCCAGTTACAGAGCTGGATGCTGCGTGAGACGACTGGCCATGTCACATGGCGTAAACACACAACACAAAAGCGATTGATCCAGTATGTGCATGGTCACCGACCAGATCAACGATATAATGCATAAACACATTTTTCTGAACTAAATTCCTCTTGGAACAAACACAACTGGGCCATTTCAAGACGTGTTTACATGACGCAGTTTCATTCAGATCAGGCGTTTAATCTGATCAGACTGTAACTGCCTAGCTGCACATAGACACTGACATAGTGTACATCTCAGTTTCTACGTGACTCTGTGAATAAATGAGATCAGGATGTCAGTGCCACGGAGTGCGCATGCAAGACAGAGACAGATGATCTTGACTCACAGATTTTAAATAACATCCCTACTTTTCAACACAACTTTACTATAGTTATATAGTATACTGTAACTATATGGCAAATCCAGCCATCAACATTACAGTCTGCTTCTTGCTTTGATGATGAAAATGAACATGGAATACTAGCATCCATAAGTGTATGCAGTACTATTAGAGAGGCCCGTGGCCAGGTGTCGTGGGCTTGAAGATGTGGTGCTGTATTGGGTTTATCTTACACTCCATGGCAATATGGATGGCTATTTGGAAAACTTGGTTCTGGAGCTGGGGTCACCAACGTGGTGCCCCCCGTGGTCTGGTATGCCACCACATAGGCTGGTTAAAAAGGAAACATTTTCTTATAATAAAGTTTATGTTTCCTTTCCTGTTACACCATTAGGGCTTGTAATGAAAATGACCAATATGATGAGCGTATTAGAGGAATATCTTTCTCATCCCAAATATTTCATGTGTTCCAAACTAGTGTCCTTGGAGTAGCTCACAGTTGTCCGAGAGGTTTAGACGCCACACATCATGAATCTGTGATATCCAAACAGCCTGAATATTCATTGTATTCACTTCTAGTTTTCTGCCTGAGTTGAGCTTCTTTCTTCCAGTCATGCGGCTGGACACGACACGATCGCCTTCTCCAGCTCTTCCCTATGACAATCCACTTAGTTCACCTCATCACAAGCGAGCATGGACCAAATATCAATCCAGGAAGGAGCGGGAGCGGCGACTGTAATCTCCATGAAATCTGTCATTACAATCCAGAACAGAAATAATTGGGAATGTGGTCTTGTGCTCTTCCTGTCTCTCATTTTTTTTTTCCCCTGTCACTTTTGGTTCTTCTTCAGCGGGTCTTTGATGTTGCGGCCGAGGGTGCATCTTTTCATCTCCCCCCTTTCTCTGAGCCGAGCGGCCCCTTTAACCCTCAGTGCTTCCTTAAATAAATGTTCTGCTCAGCAGGATTTTAAAAGGAAGCCAAGGTCGCCCTCCTTGACAATTACGCCGCAGTCTGGGAAGAGCTGCTACCAGTCGATTCACGCCGGCAGACCACCCAAATGATTGAGCGTGTGTGTGGGAGTGTGTGTGTATGTCGGCGTGACAAGACCTGACAAGATGGCAAAAAAAAAAAAAAAAATTGAGCAACCTGGAAGGAGGGAGGTGAAAGGCAGTGAGGAGATAAGGAAGTGGGGTGGTCGAGTCGTGACATACTCGAGCGCCCATTTGCTGTTGAGGACTTTCAATTGCCAATGAGGACGCCCCCTCTGCCTTTGCCTTTTGAGAGTTTGCAGCAGATTAAAATGCCACTGTCTCCTAATCAGATTTAATTTTCCAAACAAATCGTCCATGTACAATGGATCCTGGCCAGATGGTGAGTGGCAGAAATGCCACTGATGCCAGGAATGTATCGAGAAAGCCCAGTGGAGGGGTTCATGTGAGCAGCGCTGGTATTCCACAGCACTCGCCCGTGACACCTTGACTCCACAACGTCCTGCTAATGAAGAGCCAGCGCTCCCTTCCTTGTCCGCACATCCTCAGAATTGACCGGGAGTTTGGGTGTGTGTGAGTGTGTGTTTGCAAGGCTGGGGAGGTCAACTGAACTGATGAGGCAGGTCGCCGGAGATAGGAAGGGATGGGTGGGAATGAGCGTTTTGCAATTGATGCTTCGGAAAAACAGTCCAAAGCTGCTTTGTTTTTGTTGTATTATGCATATCAGCTCTTAAAAGGATGAATACATCACGGCTGTAGCTTTCAGTCTGGATACAAGCAAAGCAAATATGCTTGTTAGGTCAAGGACATTAATGCATGACTGGAAAGTGAGATGAAGATGATTTAATAGCATTGCTTTTGTTATGAACCAGAAGAAAATCGAAATAAATGGCGTCACACTGAAAATGAACCAACAAATGCAACGCGTTCTCACTCCCAAGGCGCCACAGTGTTGCCTCAATGTCCTTCCTCCCTGCAACATTCAAAACGAAAGGTTCTAGATAGGACTCACTTGCAAAAGGTGCGCCACCCCACGACTTAACCCCAACCCCAAACTCTGTCTTTGTTTTACATGAAGCGGTGCCAAAGGCCTGAAGAAATGCCACGGAAAGCAAATGTCCTTCAATTGACTGCTCCACTCTGGGACACAAAAGTGCACTTTTTCATAGCTGAGTTGATATTGGACGCATTAGGTGTGAGAATGTGTTGCAAGAAAAAGAAGCTTTGGCGTTTAGGTAGTGGTCCCCACATAGTTACAGATCGCTCCATATCAAGGGTTCCCATGATGTCAATCACGATTGACGGTCAGCTAAGGCACGACTGGGAGATCAGAGATCCGCACAGGAGCCTGTCTTTTATCTTTCAAACCAACCTACAAGTTGTACCGTTTGACAGCTCAGCATGTGTGAGCATTCTCAACAGTGAACACAGTTACGTTGACTTGAATCTGACCAGTCCCCATGAACCAATCATAGTGGTTGATCCTTGAAATAGGCAGTTCACGGGCAAACTGGCTTCATGACACCACGAACATTGTCACACCAGATCACTGAAATTACAGGTGTTTCATTTACATGAATGCGCTCAATTTCCTCCACAGCTCCGCCTCCACAGACCGAAATGAAGAAATGGAAAATAAAATTTCTCTTTTGTTTTATAATTAGACAAAAATAGCTTACTTTCGTGCCCTCCCTTTAACTGCCATCATTGTAAATAGAAGCAGGCTGTTCATTTGAGCAAACACAGCGAAATGTAGACTTCCCTTAAAATGTACTCTACTTCCTGCTTATTCATTCAGCTAGTTTGTCTGCATTTTTGAGACGCAGTATAAGCTCTTATTGTGTGTTTGCTTATCTGTCTTCTTGATTTTAAGGTCTGTGAGCAGGATAAAAGACAGTTTCTTGCCTCCACAAATGGCGTCAGCAATGGGATCATAAAAGAGGGGAAATATATAGAAGTAACATCCGACTTATGATCTGCTCGACTTACGTCCACCCGTACTTACGACCACGGCCACTGTTCAGAAGTTCGTTATCATCACCAAATTATCTGTAGGGCTGTGAATATCGGTGACAACTTTGTATACTACCAACTTGTTCGCACATTCACGTTATCTCAGGACTTTGAAGGTCATTTCCGAGTGGAAGTGAAGATTATTTATGTTTGCTGGTGTGAACACAGTCATGAATAAACTCTAATATTGTTCATATCACTCTATAGAAATAGATGACTTTTTCACTCATACAGCCAAGTTCTCCAACTTACGTTCTTTCACCATCCCTCTACCTCTTCTTGGGACATGACTTTGATGTACCTTGAGATCACGGCATTGCTCTATTCTAAAATATGACTTGACATCAAGTAAAAAAACAAAGTTTTTACGTTTTTGCTCAACAGTTGAGGTGATGTTTTTGTTCATAGCTCCTTGTTTCATTCAACCTATTCACCCAAATTGTTTACAACGAATCTGGTGAAGGCTGACAGACTCATCTTTTGTTTCGAGTTGACTCGGCATACTAACATGTCTGTTCTATTCAATGTGTTCGTTGTGCAGATATTCACTCTCACACACACACACAAACACATATGAGTTTGGGGACGCGGCGGAGGGGTTCTTTGATGTCTCCTCAAGATGTTTTGTTCCGAGCGGCAGACGCCATGTACCATAGTACCATTCTCCCCCTCTGTGTGAAGGCCGGGGATTAGCAGGTCCTGGAGTCCTTCTAATGATGCCTGTTTGATGTGAGGGCCCAATTACCGTACAGGGGCCCAGAGGGAAGGAGCCGGGTGTGTGTTCTTGTTTGGGGGCTGAGGGTCCTTGCACTTCAACAGCTCTGATGACCTCTTCATTCATCCCTTGACTCTACATTGCCCCATTCCATCGTACAGTCCTGGGGCTTTGCACCCGTTTTGCTGCCTGAGATAGAAGTGCAAGCAATGTTTTAGTCTGTTATTTTACACTGAAAAGGGGAAAAAACATGCAAAAATTCATATATATTTTTGTTTCCAGCCCACACAAACCCTTAAAAATGACTGACTGCTACAGTTATTCAACATCTTGTTGACAATGTGGCAAAAGAAAAAAACTGGAATGAACAGTGAACATGTGAATGAATTTGGGGTGAGTTCCAAATGCAAAGTGAAATTAGTAACCCAAACAGGAAACTCATCTCCTTTGAGCACATTAATTATCAAACCGTTCCTCGCTCTGCACGCCATAGTTATATCAGTAACTTAACAATGATCTCAAACTTTTTTCCTGAAATCTGCATAATTCATTTAACTGACTTTCAATGTGTTTTTTTCTTCTATTTCAACAGAAACCAATTCCAGAGCATCCAACAGAAAGTGAAAAAGACATGTACATCACAAACTACATTCACAAGCTGCTCTCAATAAAACACAAATGTCTGTGTAAAAAGTACAAATGCAAAGATAAAGCCAGGGGCCCACCGTACTCTCCATTCACACTGATATCTTAACAAGAGCAAATGTTTGGCTTGTGGGATGGGAAGACGTTAGATTTGTTGAACTGGAGAGTGTGAGTGGGTGCCGATTTCAGGCAGACAAATACACACATATGTCTGTTTGCACAGGAACAATTACAATGTTTACAGGCATAAGAGGGTGTAATTGTCACAGAGGAACCACAAACGGACTGGAGATTGTCGAAGATTTGAAGCGTTTCAGGATGTGCAGTTGTTAACTTTTGACGAAAGATTAGCTTTCATTGGAGGAAAACACGAGACTGAGAAGCAATCACTGTAGGGAGTTGTTATTTTTTACTCTACGTGCTGTTCCTTTAACTGCTATTATTGTAAATAGAAGCAGGCTGTTCATTTGAGCAAACACAGCGAAATGTAGACTTCCCTTAAAAAGTACTTGACTTCCTGTTTATTCATTCGGCTAGTTTGGCGGCATTTTTGAGACGCAGTATAAGCTCTTATTGTGCGTTTGTTTATCTGTCTTCTTGATTTTAAGGTCTGTGCACAGGATTAAAGACAGTTTCTTACCTCCACAAATGGCGTCAGCAATGGGATCATAACATGCGACTTACGACCTGCTTGGCTTACATCCACCCGGACTTATGACCACGGCCATTTTTTTTTTTTTTTATTCAATGTCTGCCACCGCAGCACGTAGCAGCCCGGCAACATGTACAACAGCTAAGGCAGCATAGTATCTCAGCATCTCACTCTCACACAACCATCTACCACTACAGTAGCACCTATAACCCTCGCGTCGGCTATTTTGAATGGCATTCGACTTACGTCCAATCTGACTTACGACCAGTTTTAAGTCAGATCCCGGACGTAAGTCGTATGTTACTTGTATAAGGTGCTTATGAAGGACCTACAGAAATGATGTAACTTCTGTATGAGTGTCCTTAAATACTTCTCTTCTTATTCTTATATATTTTTGTGGAATATCTTTTTTTTTTTTTTTTTTTTTTTACTAAAACCATCCAAGCTAAATAGAGTCAGCGGTTTCCCTGAACCACGATTTTTGCTTGTCCAAGCTCCAGGTCTGTCATGTAATTCTGAGAGCGGAACAGAGTAAGCACACAACGGGCCTGAACAGATGCTTTCTCCTTGAACTCCAAGTTGCTCCAAAATGAAATAAACGCAGGAGCAATCATCCAGCAAGAGTGTTTCCACCAACACAGCTTAGTCCCAGTGGCATGAATTCATTTGAGTGGGTGGTCCTGGGGGGCAAGCCAACAGTGGCTAGGTTGAATGATTTTTCCAAAGAAGACAATGGAGGAAATAGATGACATACATTCTTTCGCACATAAGTTGTAGGTCAGGGTGGAGTATGGTGGTCGAAGAGGATGTGTTTGTGTCGGTCAGATGAGTGTTTGTCTGTAGAGGAGGGGGAGGGGGCGGGGGGCCCCTCCTGCGTGCCAACAGGGTCCTGTTTGCATCTCCAGAGAGGCCCGTAGAGGCGAGATCTTATCTGGCGCGTGCCTGTGCCGCTGTTTCCCACACTCTCTGTGCTCCATTGCCAGGAGGGGGGCGGCGGGTACTTACGGCTGTGTGTGTGTGTGTGTCACCGTTCGGTCCTGTCCTGTCAACTTACCACTGTTTTGACTGCCATGACATAATGTGATTGCAATACAGTGACCAGCATTCACACACACACACCCTCTCACTGTGCTGCTTTTTTCCATCTTCAAAGGTGCCGCACATTAACAAGGGCCTCTTTTTCTGTGAATGTCGCATTTTTTGGCTTTTCTTCAATACCCCCACTCCTTTTTTTAAGGGTCTCCTCCCTTTTTTTCTTTACTGCATGTGTTTTTCACTTTGATTGCACTTTGTTAAGAGTTGGATTCCCCCACCTACTCAGAGCGCTATGACCGCCTCCTTTTCATCTTGTTATCATGATGAGAAATGGAGTTGTGTCAATGATGAAAAAAAAATGCGTACTATCTATCAGGATGATAAAAAAAAATACTGTTTTCAATAGCTATTATGGTCTATTAAACTATATATTTGCTACTAAATCCATAGCTAGAGATGGATTGGCTTTAGCAGGTATTTAGTAGGTATTTTATATACATGTATACCGATCAGTCTTCAACCTGAACCTCATCTATGGTCATGAGTTGTGGGTCTTGACCTGAAAGAATGAGATCCTAGCGGCTGAAATGAGGCGGGTGTCTCCCTGAGAGATAGGGTGAGAAGTTCGGGAGAGGCTCGGAGTAGAGCCGCTGCTTCTGCACGTTAAAAGGAGCCAGTTCGAAGTGGTTCGGGCATCACATGAGGATGCCAGCTGGGAGGAGACCGAAGGGTCGACCCTGGACCAGGTGGTGGGATTACATTGCTTTACTGGCCCGGGTGCATCTCGGTATCCCCCACTCGGAGCTGGAGGATGCTGCCCAGAAGAAGAGCGTTTGGCTCGACCTTTTGAAGCTGCTGCCCCCTCGACCAGCAATGGATAAGTGGATGAGAATGGATGCATGGATGGAAGTCCCTCTCTGAGGGAGGTCCTTAACCTCACTTACTGAACGTGTGTGGTAGGAATTAAACCAGCCTTGCCAGCACCCCTACCACCTTCAAATATTGATCATGGTGAATATAAAAAATGTATGGTGGGTTAAACTCTTTCCAAAGTGAGTGACTAAACATTTGAAGTTGTTGTGAGGCCAAATCCACACACACAAATCAAGTCGAAGAGCCCCTTTAAATGTCAGTGACAAATGCAAGTCTGCCACATTGATGCCAAGGCACTAAATGTTGAAATAAAGGGGCCCTATTGTTGTCATATTATAATTTGACTTTTTCAAATCCAATGTGTGCTTGTTCGACAAATATTCGTCTTCGCCGTCAGTATCAACTGAAATGGTGTTCTTTCCCATCAATATTATATGTAATCCGTCGGTTTGCATTCGCTTAAATAGTTGTGTGGGTGACCATTTAAGTTTTGGACAAGCTTCCTGAAGTTAGCTGTCAAAAAGCCAATTGCAGATTTCAGGGAGTCACCCGAGGTCGAAGCCTGAGCCCTCTTGCATCTACTGCCACTGCTTAAAGGTTATGAATCTGATGTACGCAAGTGTGTGTGTGTGTGTGTGTGTGTGTGTGTGTTTCGCAGCCGCCCCCGCAGAAGAGAAACAAAATCGATGCAGCCTTTAACTGCCGGCTCCTGGCCCTGGACGCCGCTGTCTGAGAACGAGAGGCGGTGGGAGGAGGGGGCAGCGTGCATTAGGTTGGGCGGGCAGATAGGAAGATGGAAGGAATGACTGAGTAGCATAGGGAGGAACAAAGTAAGAGTGGAGGGAGGGCAGGGAAAAGACAAAACAGTCCCAGGCTGGCTTACTCACTCCCAAAGTACACACACATACTCCCGACCAAGTATTGAAGCATACACTCATGAGCGCTATCCGCTGCCTGCCAAGCGCCTCCTGTGCCCCGGCTCATCTGCGTGGGGGGCCCTGCAGGCAGTCTGGGCCCTCATGCGCCCTCTCTTTACACACACACACACACACACACACAGAGGAGCTGACGTATAACGCGCTCTGATCCTGCATGCTGATGATGAAAGACAGGCAGCCAAGCTCCTGTCTTAGTGCCAGAGGGCCGGACCTTTTAGTAACCTGCTGATTCTTGATCCTCCCCCGTCTTCATCGCCACAGAAATCATCAGAATTTACACGCTAGTTCACTTTCCAAACCATTTGTTTCCTTTCTAATCTAAACACTTGCTGTCAACCTGTCATTTGCTAGGTCTGGTTGATCAGATATTTGCTAGCCTCACATGGAGAATAAAAACCTATTGTTGGCTAAAGAAAGTGAAATATACTTTCCTGAAGCTGAGCTCTGTGTGCTTTACTGCTTGTTTTTACCTGCATAGCCCCCAGCCCCACACCTGGCCTGGCAGGAGTCCTGGTCCCACCCTTCTTCTTCTGTTTAAGCCCCCCTCCCACCTCCTTCTTCACCCACTGTCACAAGACAAACAGACTTCTCCTCTTGATCCTTGAAGTAGGATGCACACATCCTTGTGCTGAGGGCCAGGAGTGGGCCATGAATTTCCTCAGGGGGATCACAGGGTCTGCGTGACTCGGCAGTTGAGTTTGTGATATTGTTGAGGAACAAAAGTACCATTTGTAGCAGGGGTGCAACGAATCGAAAAACTCACGGATTGGATCACGTTTTTGACTCAGAGGTTGAACCAGACAAGATAAATATAACTTGGTACCAAAACACTTTCCCATTGAATAAAACCCATTTCAACTACATGAAAACAACCTGGAGGGCAAAATAAGGCATGACCCATTCTTTACACGCAATCTTCAACTGCACACCACCGTGATGACCAGAGCAACACGATTGGACTTCATAATGTGGTTCAAGCAAAGCATAGACACAAGTTTGAACTCCATGTTGAGTTAATGTGACGCGCTGAAAGATGTCATTGATACTTTCGCTGGTCGACTTGGCTCAGTATGCATGATTCTCATTCCGACTGAGTGAGAGTTGGCAACAATGGCTTTTGTCAGACTGGTTGGATTCTGCTGTGATGTTGGTTGTTAGCCAGTCTTCATCTTGCCTCCTGTCAGGGGCGACACAGTGTATTTCCACACAGCCTGAAAGTGAACATGCTCAGCTTTATTTTTTTTTCCCATCAACCAATCCGCGGACCATGCGCATGCTGAACCATGGAGAGCGGTCACAAATTTGTAGGATTGGACACATATGTCTGAAAATCAAAGTCTTAAGAGAAACATTTCAATATTTGCTTCTGGCTTCAGAAAATATTCCAAGGCAGAAACCTTAAGAGAACCAGAGTTTTGGCAGGCAGCCATTGCTGTTCAGAATGTGCGACAAAGAAGTACAAATCTAGGATA
Source organism: Synchiropus splendidus (assembly GCF_027744825.2). Classification (NCBI taxonomy): domain Eukaryota; kingdom Metazoa; phylum Chordata; class Actinopteri; order Syngnathiformes; family Callionymidae; genus Synchiropus; species Synchiropus splendidus. Next base: position 10,595,704 of record NC_071334.1, on the reverse strand, counting down.
AAACAAAATTGGATTAGAACATCCTCTGCAAAGTTTCAACCAAGCTGGAAGCATCTACTGTGCCACAGAAGTAAAAACAAAAATGTCCACTCCTCAGGAAGAAGTGAAGACGACCTAATAACACTGTCTAACTTGGCACTGCTTTGTTCCTCCGGGCTTTGTCGATGTCCTGACATCAGCCGTGTTGTGCATGATGATGATGCCATTCTGCAGTGTGCAGAGGAGATTTGGGCTTCAGCTACCTTCAGTGTACCATAAGATAATTGGTTTAAGTAAACGGCATCAACATCCGAGAACCATTAGCTTTATTGCTGATCAATGGACTGTAAAAAAACAAAAACTTGATGATGAGATGAGTAAATGAAAAATTCAAATGAAAAATTAATTGGCACAGTTGAAAAACTCATATTAGCAAAAGACAATATTTGTCAAGCAGGTAATTTGGCATGATCAAACTCTGTGGAAATATTTTACACAGATACATGAATGATTGAATATTATTCCAAATCCACATCAAATATACATAAAACAACGACTCCATCATGAACTTGATCTGAGGGATCAAAAAGGAGCAGAGAGAAGAATAATATACACTGATAGTTCCTAGTGTACATTATATATTAGGACTTAAACCAGATCAAACTATGATCCTGAGTTGTTTTGTTTTTTCCAGTTACAGACGCTGACAGTTGTTCTGTCCATCATTTCAATCTGACACAGACAATATCAGCTCTGTGGCGGAAAGTAAATAGTGATGACCATGTCTTCTCTGAATTACTTAATCTTATCCTGAAACGTTCTCAGAATGTGAATTGAACCAGAAGGAAGTCAAGTTGTGATCCCTCATCTCCGTTCACTCTGCAGCTTATTCAAGCTACTGCCCAGACTGTTCTCTGCATGACAACACGGCTGTGGACTTTATATCTGGAGGTTTGTCCAGAGTGGAACTTATCGCACAATGGTAATATATCCCAAACTTGTCTCTAAAATCTGCTTGCCAGATTCTATCTAAACCTAAATATTGGGCTTTGAGTTGTAAGAGAAAAGAGAACTCAAATATGAGCCAACAATTTCAGGAACATTATAAACGCTGGGTCTGGACTTCATTGTCTGAAAAGAAAGATAGTCACAGAGCACAGGTGGCTCCTGAGCCTCACTTTACCGAGGTCACAGGCAGCTCTGCGCACGGAAGGTGAATCCAGAATGATGAATTTGCAGGCGCAGTCATATGCTGGATGAGGCTCAAACAGGAAGATCACACACCAACTGTCACGCCGTCTTAGATCAAGCTGACCAGAGCTTCCTGTAATCCCTCTTTTGTAACATTAATTATAAACTGGGGCTTTGTCCCCCACGGATGGACTGTGACTTTCCCAGGACAATTAAAGTTACTCACATGTGGAAGACGGATTGGGCGGGAAAGAAGGGAGAGCGGGGGACCGGGGAGTCACTTAGCTGACCAGCGCTCCGTCCGATGACACTGAATGAATGGCGTTCATTAAATGGGAGTGGGAGCTCAGACTTGGAAAGTCCAGTCACAGCAGGTCTCCGTCAAAGGAAGTGGACTGCCTGCAGGTGCAGGGGAGAATGTGGTCTGAGTACGGAGGTGCTGGACCACAGCTGTCCCCAGTATTGTTCATTACAGTGTTCCATTTTTCTGTCAGTGAGATGCTATGGATTTGAATGATCTGTTTCTGAAAGTAAGAAAACTATTAAGCAACTTCAAGTTTCTAACCATGAGCTGAGAAGCACTGAGCTTCGCTTTATTCCATTATAATCTCTTACATTTGAAGTGTATAACAAGATTAACTGAGACAAGAAGCTTGTTTCACATGACTTCATGAGACACAGTGGCAATCAAATCAAGAAAATAGCTTCCATCATTCCATCGTGTTGAGTCACAAACACTGACTTCTGGACTGAGAGTCAAACTTTTGTAAGTAACTTGTAAGTAAGTCGATATATATATATATATATATATATATATATATATATATATATATATATATATATATATATATATATATATATATATATATATATATATATATATATATATATATATATATATATATATATATATATATATATATATATATATATATATATGACCATCTTGATGGATTCATTTCGGTTTCATAATATTATTTTCATTATTACTATTTTAATAATAACATTAATAATATCATATTACCTCTCTGCATTTCTCCATCAGTGAATGTGAATGGAATGTCTACTTTTTGTGCCTGTATGGATATTTGTGAGCAGGTAAGTGCTGCTCCAGTCACCCATTTTTTTCCTTCATACTTCAATTCTTGAGGATAAAAAAGTAACACTCTCATCAGGTCCACCAAGATTTATTTTACTATCTGGCATGGATTTATTTGAGCTCTTGCACATATCGTTCCTGCACGTGCACAACTGTCCCCCAACATGCCTGTTAACATGCATTTTAAGTGCCTCACATTAACATATTGAGGTTTTTTTTGCTCATATGTCATGTGATACACAAAAATATTTAAAATATGTGGCACCAGAACAAAGGTGAAACATTTGTCTTCTCTAAATTAGAGTGAAATGGGTTTTTTTTTTTTTTGCTTTTAATGCAAGAAATGCTGACTGCGGGGGATTGTAGTCGTAGCTTTAATTTCTTAACAAACCAGGCTGAAATCTGTTTCTCCTCTTAGTGCGTAAGAGAAGCAAAGACACCAGTGTCCTTGCTCTGCCCTTTGCCTTTTGTCCTGAGATGACTCCACATCAGCGTAAGATTCAGCCACAGGCAAATCCTTTCATGTTGCTCCTGATCTTTTTGCAACAAGAGGCCTGATTCCTAGATAAGTGGAGGCAGGTTAGTTATCAAGCCAGCCAGTGAAGTGATTCATTTGACAGATGTTGTTATCCCAAATGCATCTGATAGGCCACTGTTTAATCCTGTTAAGTCACCTTGCTTCAGGACATTAGCTCAACTTCCTCAGTGACGCCCTCATCTGAACTCTTGACCCCTCCACCAAGGATGTGAGTCGCAGACAAATGGGTTAACTGTTGCTCAGGTCTACTTAGCGACTTTTGGGTCCAAAGAAGGTGATGGATTTAAAAAGGATGCTTATGTTGAAGCAGTTTTAAACAGAAACAATACTGGCAGTATAATTCAAGACCACTGACAAATGTGGTGCACTCAAAGTTACTCACAACTCCTGCAGTCCAACGCCACACAAGCTCAGAGCAGAAGAAGTGAATTAGACTGTTGGCTTGAGGTGAACAAGGACAGCTGCTGCCTCTGTCCATGGAGCAACACTGGAATTGTAAATGATGAGGAGTTTTTGTGATCTCTGCTGAGCCTGATATATTGTTGTCTCTTACTGCTGTTTGCACCGCTCTCTCACAAACTGGAGTCTGAGGTAGAAATCAGTGGCCATGGTTACATTAGTGCCCAGAAAACCAAATCACTGCGTTAGTCTGGCTAAGCTTGGACTTTTAAAATGCATGACAACACCTTAATATGGGAGAGAAAATTGTACATTGCATTACCACAATATAGGTCACGCACCAAGGCTGTCTTTACACAGCTGGAAAATCTGATATGAGTCTGATTCAGGCTGGGCAACATTATCTGGTTGCAGTGGAACGAGCGAAGGAGCGATGTCATATAACTGCGACTTTGACAGCAGAGACAACAACAAATGGTGTTGGAGCTAGTTTAGCTCCTGTCTCACTGTAGTCATTTCCCCAAACATAGATGGGGCACCTTTGAACAAGGATTTTCGAGGCACACTGAGGCTAACATGGGCAGTGAAGACGCCTTTATCTTTGTTGCATACGTTGCAGACATTGGCTTTTTTTTCAGTATTGCTTGAGTTTCGTACAAGATCTTGTATTTATGATGGCAGTGCTTAAAGAAGTGGGCATAACTTTTGTACTCAGCTAGTCAGGACCATCCGTACTGCCTTGTTGGTGCACTGCCATCCATACGTTATTCGATTGATTTACATTGCATCGGATCAATGCAGAGTGCTAAACCCTTTTTGCGCGCCGTTGTCCATGGTAGTTTGGTAACAGAGTGCAGGATGAAGTGTGAGCCCTTTGTTGAAAACCGATGCGCTATGATTGAAAACAGTGCAGTCTGGGAAGGGAGTGGCAGTGAAAAGAGCTGGAGGGGCAGATAGAGTTAAAATGACTAAAAGCAGGAGAGTGGAAATGAGTCGGTGGGTGGGGGGTCGAAACCAGAATTGAAGTAGCGATGAGGTCATACCTGAGCTAGTGTGTCCGGGTGTATCGGTAAGACGAGGACCTTGTTCACTGCCCCTTGAGGCCTTCCACGAAAATGATGTCATGGGAAAGGATTTTCAACCCAGTCCGGGATGTTTGTAAACTCTTAGATGCCTTGTTGAAATGAGCGGGCGACACCAAAGCCGAGTCTCTGAACAGTAGTTGAGATACACAACAGGTCTGAGGGCAAGAACTGTAACCCGACCACAGTGTGTGAAAACTTAGCACTCCAACTAGGACGAGATGCAAATCATTACTCTCCCTCTTTGATGTGGTGGCCCTCGTCTTCATTACTTATCATTTCCAGTGACTATAAACATTGTAAATTGCTCTCCTCCTGGAAAAAAAAGGGGGCTCCTCTTTATGGCGCTTTGAAAACAGATCAACTTGGAGAAGCCAGAGCATAAAAGGAGGCAGCTAACTGTTGGGGATAAACACATTCCTCTGCAACCTGGGCTGCTGCCGCTGCTGGCGGTGCAGGGGAGCTCGCGGCAAGAGGCATTGTTGCCAAAAGCAGGGTGCAGGGAGGGGTAGGTGAATATCCCTCAGCTCCCTTAGATCTCATCGGCAGCAAGCAGCACTTGACCTTTCTGGGACTAAAGGAATATGACAGCCATGAAACCGAATGACAGAACAGTGGAGAGCGAAGTAGGGGTGCGAGAGGCGAGACACAATAGCTGCACAAAGTGCAGGCTGCCACCAAAACAGTTAGTTTGCAATCAACGTCAGTCACCCCTTGTTTCAGGACAGTTTGATTTTCACTTTTCAAATGAGGCATTTATTTTTGGCCTGATAACAGGGCAGGCTAAATTGAAATTGGCAGCTACACAATTTACAAATAATAGTCAACTTCACAGGAGATCATGCGAACAGTCCTTTTGCCTTTCACTTGATGTGAGTTGACACCCTCTCACCCCTTTTCAACGACAAGACAGAAGAAAACGAGGGAGGGAGAGAGTCGGGCTAATCTGAGTTGCAAAAATAGACCAAAAATGAAGAAGTGGAAAGAAATGGGTGCAGATCCGGGGGAAAAAAAAACATCCAGAAATGTCCCAATGATCAGGAGGAGGCCTTGAGGGGAGAGGGGGTGCACAGAAGAGGTGAGGATAGAAAGACAAAAGAAGGGAAGGAGGGAATTTCTTTAATGTTTCTGGCAGCCGACCAGCTGAGGTCTCAAGGTTATCCTGGCTTTGCAAACTCCCACGGGAAAGGTGGAGTGTTGAGGGCCGACGGGGGGAGAGGAGGGCTTGAGGTGGAGGAGAGGAGGGAGCGATGCTGCCCTTTTTCTCCAAGAGGGGGGCAAGTGCTCTGGGGAGGGCGATAATCCTAAGGCCAACTTGTCTGATAAGGTTGGCCTTGGCCCAGGTAGAAGGAGAAAAATGGCTCAGGGGCCTCCCAGGGCATCCGCGCAGAGGTCTACAAAACAGGGAAGTCACAGGAGGTTTGATGAATTATTTTGCAAGCTAAGATCCACAACTGAAGATGACATACTGAAGTATGGAATCTCTCAAACGTTGCTTCGATGTCACTCCCTCCAGCGAGGTTTCAGGTCAAGGCTGTCTGCTGCATTGAAGCGGTTGGTCTGGTTAGAGTCAAGTCTTGCTTGAGGACACTTGGGTAGCTGGTTAAAAACAGATCCCGTACTTACATGAACACGCCCGTCTTTCTAATACACACAATTTAGCTTCTTTCATTCACCCCTTTATTGTGCTCTTGAGCTCAATTCGTAAGGTTAAATATCCATACAGGCATATAGTTGTGTCTCATTACTTGAACATGTGGACGCCATATCTCCCACACAGTGACCCCCATCACATTCCTGTTAACCCACTTGAGCTCGATTTATATTGTCTTTAGTGCTGCAAACTTGGAGTGTGATGTGGTTTTTATCACACGCTCACGATGGTACATCATGGCAGGCGTGGGAAAGATCTACACTGACACTGTGCAAGTGCTTGTTTACTCTAAACTGGCCTATTAGAGATAATGATTCACAGCGTCGAGATGACAGTTTAAGTAGCTGTGCGTGTGTGTGTGTTTGCTTTCATATGTTTGTGTGCCTGCCTCTTCAAAGGGTGGCCTCCTTATCTACCGTCAGAACAGCCCGCTCCTAATGTGGAAGTTTCATACACCTGTTCGTCATACGCTGAATAGGCGACGCTCATGAAAACTGTTGAAATGAAAATGTTCTTTGCGGCACGCCAGTCGACACTGAGGCCGACCTTTTATCAGTAGACTGTCTGCGGCGGAGGGTGTCTTCAAAATGCATACGTCATGGGCTGAACTGTACAGATTTGTTTGTCTTTGACACGTAACAAGAGGTCGAACAGGATGTGCTGTCAGTCACCATTTTGAATATTAGAGGCGACGTTTAGCGTGAAACCCCTGTTTTTGGTTAAAGACAAAAACCATCCTTTGTCTTTTGGATACTCTCATTCTTATTGAATGACAGCTGTTCGTAACCCACTAAAGTGATTTCATTTCTTTTTTTCTTTAGTTTCCTCACGAGAGGACTGACAGTTATTCTCATTTTAATGGGCACCAATATCGCAATATTCAGCTTCAGTAATCAAGCCTAACAGAGTAGCTTCACATCAGTTTTTCAATACTTGAGATTTCAAAGTAGTTACAGGTTCAAGTTTGCAAAAGGGCCACCTTGCCTGAAACACTCCATTTACAAAGAATGACCGTCCAGGACTAGAAACTAGGCGTATACCAACTTAAAAATGTGTGGCTTAAAATTTTAAATGATTGGGTGAGTACCGAATATCCAATGTGTGTTCCTAAGTAGTCAAGAATATATTTGTCAAAGACATTAGCGTTTAGGTGATTTCATATTTTTGACATTTTTTTTCACATATTGGCTTATTAAATAATATTAATAACTAAACAAACAATAACACCATTTCCCATTATAACAGAAAGTCTCTAGATAGTTTGGTTGAACACTCATGACAACCTGCAATTCTGCTGTCCAACACTTTAAAAGAATCAAAAACTTCAACACATATGTAAATTTCCTATCCCACTTTACACTCAAGTGTTGTCATGATGACGGTCGGAATCGGACGCGTTTACTGCTTGACACAGAGCACAACAAAGAAATGATCAAACAAAAAAAAAAGGTGTGATACATGGACCGGAAAGTCAAAACCATTTCTGCTTGTGTCGATTGGCTCCTGTTCAGTCACAAGCCGACTGGGAAGCAAGCTGCGGAGTCTGCGCTGTCACCACTGAAAGTGGAGCATTGTGTTGCCAGATTTTATTCAAAAACGGTGGCGTGGGTTGCCAGAATTTCATCAGCGGCCTTTTTTCACCTCTGCAGCAAATTTTGGTGCTGGAAAATGTATTCATATACGAAAATCACTGCTCAGGTGACACCGCATGGTGTTTGATCGTGTCACACGCCACTATTCGACTTCGGTGACTCTTCTCCGCCTCTTTGTCAATAAAAACAAAACTGACTCAGGCGTCATCTTGGCATAACGTTTTTACATTTCAAGTATCAAGCTGGCAAAACCAAGTGACATCACAGTCGCATAATATGGAGCTGTGTCACTGTTTATGAGGGAAGATGTTCTCCTCCTCCCTCAGTTCGAATGCCTGTAAAACAGTTCACAGTATTGCTCATCTAAAAGGAGTTTATCTGTGTTTTGGGACATAGCAAAATAACAATATTCACCTCAGCAACAGAAGTTTCAGTGAGGAGATTGGCAAATTCTGACATCAAAGTTTAAACCCAACACACATCTTGATGTGGTTCACCACAAATTCCGCCGCAACTGATCATCTCTGTGAAAGTGCCGACAACAACATGGACCGGAGGGAGACTGCTTTAGCCTCCACTCCACCTTTAGAGCACTCTTAATCCATGGAATTGACCCGTGTATGCAAGAATGCGGAAGTGGATGGAAGTAAATTCAGATGTTTATCTGATCCATTGGTGGTACTCTTCCTCATCTCTCACGTAAAAACCATGCTGGCTGCTCATCATCGCTATCATTAACATCTAACCTCCAGCATTCCTGCTACCATCACAGTGTTTTGACCATGACACGGCTCCAGTATGTGCTTCTTGTGTCGTCACTATCTGCCTCACTGTATGGTGTGACTATTACTCCTTGGAATCTGAGACGGTCACTTCACCCTCTTGCTCCCCGTTGCACCCCTACTGCCTAACTAGCCTTCTCTCCTAATGCATGGAGGCGGTTATCAATTTTTACTCCAAAGCGATAGTAATACATCCTCAAATGCTGCTCAGATTCAAGTTCCAAGTGTCTGCCATCTACATGAGTTAAGTAGGAAGTACATCAGGCCTCATATTTGAAGAACACAAGGGGTCCCCCTCGACTACATTTCACATTCATTTTGATTTTCTTCAGTTGATATATCAACCAGGAGCCACGATTTAATGAGTTGAAAATGTTGGAACACTTTTTTTGTGATTGCCCCCATTTTTTGTTGTGGTTCCCATACACTTTTTATTGTATGGAAAATATAGTCATACTTGATAACACTGTCTTTACATACCTTTGAGATACTGAAGGCATTGTTTGTGATGCTAACTTAATATGCAATATATGCTACAGATACTTACAGCAGTCACTGGTCCTCGGTTATCACAAATCATGTTGGAAACGTGCTTATTCTAATGATCTCCACGTGGAACGGACTGTTTAATTTACTCAAGTTGTGTTTGTATTTTGACCATCTAATACCATTGCACAGATTACTAAATACCAAACCAAAATTACCAAAACAATGTTTTGATGCGACAATCCTTTTCATAAACATCGATGTCCCATCTGAATTAAATGCCCTGATTGTATCTTTCCTGCAGTTTGAACCCTGTGAATACATTTGTCTGCACTGAGAATATCCAGTAAATGATGCTGCATTTGCATGAGCGGCCCTCGCCCCCACCAGCGCCACAACCAGCAGCAGCCGTATTCCCAGTCGGCGCCGGCCTCAGGCATGCTAACCAGAGACCCTGGCCAACTCACTGGTCTTCTCCCCAACCACTTCCTCTTCAACGCTGCTGGGTTTGACTCACCGTGACCTCTAACCTTCCGTGATACACGGCCTCCCCCACACATGCAAATGGAGCCGGTCTGCTCCAGGAGGCATTAGAGAGGGTTAGTGGAAGAGAAGCAGGAGCGATGGACGAGTGACGTGCACGGATGGAAAACAGTGTTTGTGCTGGTGGTTTTGTCGGGAGGTAGAGAGGGCGAAGTAAGAAATGGAGCAAATGAGTTTTGAGAGAGACACCCTGAAGGAAATGTTGGCGTCTCGGTCTCCAAAGTCAAAAGAAATGGAAGGATGTAGTGAGGAGGCTGCGGTCTGCAGCCCAGTGCTGGGGCCTTTTAACAGCTCTCTCTGTTTGAGCAAGCCAAAACGCACCCTGGCGCCTGTATCTGCGAGGCTTATGGTGACCCAGCCTGCTCCTGCTGTATTTGTGTGTTTTAGTCAGAACAAGTAATCGCCAGCTCACTCACTGTTGGTTACTTATTGTTTTCCTTGCTCCCAGGCTGCTCCAGGCACCTCAGTGTGTGTGTGCCAATGTGAGAGGAGAGGTAAGCGATGTGTGCAGCAGTATCTGGAAAGCGTCCAAACCCCCTCATCTCCTCTGCTCCCTCTGTTCTCTCTGCTTGGAGGATCTGTCAGTTCTCCATCTCTCTCTTTGTCGCTCCTTTGATCCTGCTCTCCAAGCCTTGGCTGGCCTCGCTAACAGCAGCTGAGCACAGGTTCTACTCCACTCCCACTAATAACACGCTCATGTCACAGCGGGATGATGTATGTGCGAGTGCTTGTCTCTGAGTGTGCCACATCGACGCACATATTTTCACACATACTGAATGGTACGATCTGCCTTCTTCCTGACCCTCTATACCGGTCCAAAATCAGTGTCGGTCTGTGTCTGCCTGAACCCTCGATGATGGGTCATGCGTCACTAACCTGTTGACAAGACAACCTTCTAAACTCAACTGGTTTCTGCAATATTATTGTCATTATTCATAATAGGTTGTTCCTCTTGTAATGCAAGCCGCCTCTGAAGACTCCAATTTTCAACCTGCAGGTGCCTGACTACTGAAGGGTTTGACTTCAGTAGTCAGCTATTACAATGCTATTACAATGCTATTTGCAGATATTCAACTATTACAATGCTATTTGCAGATATTTGACTTTCAAGATATTAATCCCATGATGTCACCTGATGTCGGATTACCAAATCTGATAATCCTCACCACGCAGTCCGCAGTCCAAGATGGCTTCCCTAAACGTAAACAGGAAGTAGAAGGTTTGAATCAATGAAACGCACCAAAATAAAGAAGCACATGCCACGAATTAGTGTTCCCTCTCTATCTCAAGCACATGCTTTGCAGGTAGTTGCTTCTATCAGGACAAGGCAAGTGTGAGAAAGACTCTTGTGCACGCTACTATATTGTTTTCGGAAACTGGAAAGCACTGAAGTCAGCTGTGACGTCAGCATGCGTGAATTCCCACTTCTGAGGTAACTGGAATGCAGCATTAGTCTGCCATACCATATTCTCCACTTAGCTCCCCCCCGACCACTAGCTTGACAACTACAGTTCTGAAAATGGACTGTCCCACTACAATGCACCGCACCTAACTCCACCCTATTCCCACAGCAGCAGGATGCTTCATGGTGAGTCCACCTTAACTCGCCTAGACAAATCATTTGTGCTTCATCGATACCAATTTTGCCTTATAGTATATAATACATAATATATAATATATAATACACCTTTAAAGCACAGTTGTCCTTGGACGCTATTTTCAAAGTATCCCTTTTATTTTGCGTAGAACTGCACTGTAAGCCTGGCTATTATTTCATGTAGCCCCAGCTGGTCACCTGACATTTCAAGGCTGCTGCTGCTGATACAGTATCCTTCTACTTATGAAGCATGAATATTTGATCATCACCTCCCACTCTTCCTAGCACACACATCCTACACCTTGGTGGCACCACTGGATATCCTGCTGGCGGCAGTGATTGCTCACACATTGATATCTGTTTGCTCAGAGTCAGCTTGTTCCTCTGTCCAGCATAATATCATACACTTTCACACAAATGTTATGGCCTCTTTATCTCCCCGTCTGATTGCTTAATTGCAGAGTGAGGTCCACGGTCGGAGTGAGTTCAAAGCAGGTACAGGCTGAGGTCGTTTGTTGAAGGCTTTCAAAAATGTAAAAAATGGATTGTAGAGGGTTTAAAAGAGGAAGGTGTGTTGTCCCGTACACTGATTGGTGTCTCCTGAAACCCTCATGTCAGACACCGGAGAGTTTGCACAGAGCAACACCCGGGGGACGACAACCAGGTGCGACCGATAAGATGTTCGACTCAGTGAAAAGGGAGGGGCCGACGAACCCAAGGCTCGGTGACTCATTTCACCGCCACAGACCTTTTGCAACATGAGCGTGAGAAAGTCATTCAGGCAGAGAGTGTTGCAAGGTCTACGCTCTGTGTGCTCCGTATACATTTGTTTTGGAGCTCTGTCAATGCCTTTGTGCGTCGGAAAATGACTCAGGTGTGCTGTTCCCAACAATCAGACTTGTTAGCGATGTGTTTGACAGAGGAAGTATTGTTGTATGTGGGGGATATTTAGGATTACAGCTGGTTTAGGAGCATGCACAGACCAGCCTATCCAGAAGAATGGTGGTTTTCAATGACGTCCTCTTGTCAGACTTTGACGGGTAAACCTTATTCAGCAGACTTCAAGTGCAGTTCTAAACAAATATTTGGCAGTATTGACAATGAAAGAACATGGACCACGACTGACCTTTAAGAGCATTTGAAAACTAAATCTCATGTTACACACACGGGTCATTTTGACTTGAGGCTGGGAGCCAGCGTCCTTTTGGAAACTGTTTGCTCGTAAGAAAGTCGGGATCAAGATAAGCAGTAGACCGTGAATAAAAGGCAAAATGAAATCCATACTTGTGACTTCTTGGTTTGTAAAGTGGAAAACATCTTATTAGTCATATATGAATAGGATTTTTTAACTTTTGTGCTCCTTACCCAATGTTAACAAAACAAGAATAAACAAATAAATACAAAATAATTGCATTTTAGATTTCAGATAGATTTTGATTTTCCTTTGCCAACTAAAAAACTAATTTCAAAATTGCGCGTGGAACAGGAAATGTCACATCTACTCGTTCTTTTTGTCTTTATAAAACATGTCTGTGAAAAGGTTTGAAACATGGGTCTGTGTATACCCGTCTAACTTATAAAATCATAATTCAATAGAATAATATAATCAAATAGATTATTATTATCAAACAAATAATGCGCAGCACCTTGCGTAAAAGTTTTATTTCTCCGGGGATGGGAAACACCTGTAGATGAAAGGAAGGCGCGTTAATAGAAAACCTCCTCTCTCGCTTGTTGCTCTGGTTCTTATCAAACTCGCGATCGTGTGGCCAGACGTCAGCGACGCCCCGCAGATCGCAGCGGCGGCAAGCCGGCGAGAGACGCGCTTCCCCCCGGTCGCCTGCGCGCCACGTGTCGCGGTCTCTGCGGCAGCTGGAGGTGCGTGTGGCTGGCGACACATGTGTGCTGCTGCTGCTGCTGCTGCACAGGGGCTCCAAACGGAGTCAACACTGAATTCGTCTCGATCATGAGGACGTGCGATCACGACTTAACTTTAACACTGTTAAAGTCGTTCCGCGTTTGACCTCTGGAAGCCGCCAGCCCCACTGAGCTTCCATAAAAGCGGCGTTATCGCGTATCCGTCCCCGTCTGCGCGGCAATAAAGATAAACAAATGAAATTATGAGCTGAAAACTACAGGCTTGCCGTGGGTCGACCACAGGCGGGGAGCGGGGCGCGAGCGTGTGTGTGTGTGTGTGCGTGTTTGAGAACGCGCGCTCTCCCAAATATCTCCGCTCTCTGGCTCACATTCCGATAAGGAAGCTCGATCCAGCTCCCACAGTGGGCGTGGTTTTCCCAGGCTTTTAAAACAGCAGCTGCTATTTACCTTCCCCTCTAATGTAAACCACCGCTGCCGCCGCCACATGCCCTCCCCCTCGCTCCCCTCCCTCTCCGCTGGCCCGGCGGCCCCCCGGCAGCCCGGCGGCCAAACCTCCAACCCCCGTGCTCGTAAAACATCCTGGCACGTGCTGCACATTCGCAGCACAGACACATGATTAGAAATGTTTTACTGCAGAGTTGAATAGAGCCGGACTTGGATGAAGCTTCCGGCGGCAGTTTGAAAGTGTCTCCTACTGATATTTGGTATTTTAGCAACTGAAACTAGAACTGCAACACTCAGCTCCACGACAGACTGAAGTGTTAAAACCTTTTTTTCTGGTGTGAATCTCCATCACTTTCCCGCCACAGTCCAGGGTTTCCATTTGATAACTGTGTGCAATGTTCCTTATTATTTAATGACGCTTTTTGGTTCGTTTATAAAGCAGTCAGGTGCTGTTTGAATAAATAAATGCCTGAATTTTAATAATAAAGTTGTGACAGGATGTGATGATGACTTGTTTATTTAGGCGCTGAGATGAGACGAGTCTTAAGCCGGCACCAAACGACTCAAAAATCCAAGTGGAAGTGGACTTTCTCGGTCAGACGGTGCAGCGAGTGGTTCCGCAGCAGCGCCTGCGTGTGTGCGCGTGTGTTTGTGTGGCTGCTCTCGGTTCCAGCGGCCTCTTCTGGTGGCTCGTCGGCTCCTCGGCGAATATAGAAGCGGCTCGATGATTGAGGAGCGACGGCTGCGCCCTGAACTCCGGGCCGCGCGCCATTGGCCGCGAGCTCTGGCCGCCAGACAGCCAATGGGAGGGCGCTGAGCACGAGCCGTCCTCCCTCGGGCCGCGTGTCCCTCGCGCTGATTGGCTGAAAGTTACTGTGGGAAAGAAAGTTTGGGAAGTTTCACACGAGCCGTTCGCGTGCAGTGCCGGATATAAATAGAAGCCACAGGCGGAGCGGCAGACACTCCGAGTGTGGCTGCGCTACTGAGCTGACGGCGGAACTTACCTCAGGATTGTGGACTTTTCTCTGACACACGAGTGGATCCTATTTGTCTGCTTCTTTTGTGGGATACTTCGCGATCATGCCTGCTGACCTGATGGAGAAGACGTCCTCGTCTCCGGTGGCCGCGACCCCGGCGAGCATGAACACGACCCCGGATAAACCCAAGACCGCCTCCGAGCACAGAAAGGTGAGCCTCGGTCCTCATGACAACGCTAACATTCCCACCCGAGCCGGCTTCTCTAACGGTCTGCCCGTCTCTTCCAGTCCTCCAAGCCCATCATGGAGAAGAGGAGGAGAGCCCGGATCAACGAGAGTCTGGGGCAGCTCAAGACCCTCATCCTGGACGCACTCAAAAAAGATGTAAGCGTTTCTTTTGCAAGCGTGATTCCGCTTCTGCTTCCGAGCTGGATTCTAAACCCATTTTCTCCAGAGCTCCAGACACTCGAAGCTGGAGAAGGCGGACATCCTGGAGATGACCGTGAAGCATCTGCGGAACCTCCAGAGAGCGCAGATGACCGGTGAGTTGCGCCTCCACGCACGCGTCGCGTCGTGCCCCCCGCTCCGCGACTCTGACCCAGCTGACCCGTGTTTCTCTCTGCCCCCTCTCAGCCGCTCTCAACACGGATCCCACCGTTCTGGGAAAATACCGCGCCGGTTTCAGCGAGTGCATGAACGAGGTGACCCGGTTCTTGTCCACCTGCGAAGGAGTCAACACCGAGGTCAGGACGCGGCTGCTGGGCCACCTGGCCAACTGCATGACCCAGATCAACGCCATGAACTACCCCAGCCAGCATCAGCACCAGCTCCCCTCCGCCGCCGCCCCTGCGCACGCCTCTTTCGGCCAGTCCATGGTGCAGATCCCCAGTTCATCCCCACAGGTGCTGCCCATGAACGCGGTGTCCTGCAAAGGTCCGTCTTCGCCGGTCAGTTTGCCGAGCGACGCCACTAAAGTCTACGGCGGTCTCCAGATTGTTCCCGCCCCAGACGGACAATTCGCCTTCCTCATCAACGCTGCATTTGCGCCGAACGGTTCCGTCATTCCGGTGTACGCCAACAACGTCAGCACGCCGGTACCGGTCCCGGCAGCGGTGTCTCCCGGGGGCCAGTCGGGCAATACGGACTCAGTGTGGAGACCTTGGTGAAATGCTTCGGAGGAAAAAAGGACTTTTCAAAACAACACTTAGTAGTTCTCATCGTTAGTTAATTTCTTCAGAATGGAAATGCACTATATTTGTACAGAGAGTACGGTTCATATTGAAATAAGTTTGTATTGTGGAAGTCTGTTCACTGTTTTTATAAATATATATATTTGACTCTTTTTTTTACCGTGTAATGCCAAAGATATGTTGAATGCGCTTATTATGTTCTTCATTTTGGAAGACAATAAATTTGTAAAGAACGAATCTCTCTTGCTGTGGTACTTTAATGTCGTGTTATCAGCTGCCTTCATTTGCTCAGCATGTTTAGGATTCATGTGCTGCAAATGTTCGGAGGAATGTGTTCTGTACACGTCACACAGCAGCCTGAAGTCAACCACACAACTGAATTATAGTCAGATCGGCTCATCTAAAGTGAGTCCCGTGGACGCTGCTCTTCTTCAGGAGCTGGACTTCCCGCTGTCCGGCTCCCGATGAAGAGGCCGCGGACGCCATCTAGCAGCCTTGAGCAGTACTCCACCTTGCAATGTCGCTTTGAGACAAGAGTCCACTAAAGTTTTGAAACGTCGTTGGACAATTTACAATTTTACCCAGAGGAAGAATAATATAAGAATGTAAGTGGATACTGTTCAGCGGTTGAATTACACTTTCAACGCTCTACTCATTTTATTTATTCACTTATCCATTTTTATTTGTACATTTTTGTACAAATAACGTCCTAAAATATGTGAATAATAGTAAGCATAACCATCTAACAAAAGGGAATACAGGCTTGCCGTAGCTATATATGCTCCGTTAAAGGTCATTACTTTACTGACAACTTATTTATTGGGAACATTTTATTGCACAATAATGTGCTCATTTAAAGCTGTGGATTGTTCCTAAAATGATAAATTGAACTAAGCCTTGTGGTTTAGATAAAACTATGAAAACGTACTTTTCCCTACACATAGATAGATAAGCTCCATTGTTATAATAGAATATATATATTTATATTGTTTTCCATTGTTATTGTTATTCACACAGGACTGTATTTTGAAACACAGCATGATAGAGGCAAATTTCATGCCGTCATAACGAAATGTTGAGACGAGTGGGCAGAGAGAGAGTTTGCTGTTTAGAAGTTCAGTACCTTGCTCAAGGGCATATTTGCAATGTACAGGACCTCAAGTGCTTTCCGTATCCACCAGTTTCAAGTGTGAATGAATGTCCATGTGCAATATTAACCTCTGGCTCGTGCAGTTTTTTTTGCTCTGGCATTGAATTAGTCCTGGCTTACAGCAAATGTAGTGATTCTTAGTCAAGCAAATGTACTTTTCTTCGGTTTGAACAATGTGGTATGTGGTTCATCTGTGACTTTTATAACTGATAGTGACTTCATGCAAAGTTTTGGTCAGTTGTTTGTGGTGTAGTGATATTACAGAATCAGAAAAAAGGGGTTTGTATCTGAAGGTATAGTCTCAGGAATGAGGTTGCCAAGGTTCAGATGGACAGCAGGCTGGACCTCTTTGTGATATTTCAAATGCTTAACCAAGCGAGCCTCTGGTCGCAGAGAGAGCGTCCATTTATGTTACTCGTGCAGCGTGAGTGGGCAGTCAGTGGATCAGTCGACCTTTTGCTCGTAAAATGTCTGTTCAGCTCAAAGCCCAGGACCTGGGGCCACACCACCATCTCCAGCGTCTTACTTCCGTCTTGACAAGTCTCAGTGATGCCAGGTATCTTGCTTACATCCGACTAAGTAGATCGCCATGATGGATATTAGTGTTCTGATGAGCTTAAGTGTCAGATTTCTGCCCGTGCGGGGCTTGAGGCTGTGTCTTTAATCAGAGCGGAGGGAGTTTCTTGATGCCAGCGGGTTGACAGCAGGAGCACATGTTCAACACTTTGCCACTGAGCCATGTGGTAGCGCTCTGCTCTGCCCAGGTGTGCCCCCTCCAGCTATTCCAGTGTGGCCCGGCTTTGAAGGGTGTGTGTGTGTGTGTGAGGAGGGGTGCAGGTGTTTGCAATTATCAGTGCGCTAAGAGGCACAAAGTGTGGATAAGTGCCATCATTTCGAATTTCCATCACACCTTTTTATGGGGGGCCACGCATCTCTGCCTGATTGGAGCCATGTGTGTGCGTGTGTCTGTGCGCGCACGTGGGGGGTGCCGGGTGAAGACATGCCTGGCCAAAGGGCGCGAGGGATGAGGTAGTGAGGAGGAACGGCTGGCGAAGGTGGGTGGGTTGGGTTCAAGGAAAGGCCTATCTATCGCGCGGGATAACAGTCCGCCTCCTGTGAGACAGAGCATCTCCGCACAAACAGAACCTTCCCACCGCATTCCAGCTGTGCTCCAACTGGTGTCAAGCTTCCTGCCTCCAGCCCCTGGGCCACAGCTGGACGCAGGACGTCTGAGAGGCACGTGGTGTGACCCGGACAACACCCAGCTGCTAAGCCCCCCCATCTATCGCCCGTCTCTCCACCATCTTTGGCGGTTTCTTCCCCTCCAGAGAGCAGCTTTACAAGCCTCTCCAATTACCCGGCGCAGTGGCCGAGCTGCCGGAGTGACCGCACACATGTCACAACACGACCAGGGGGTTAGCTGCCATGCGTGTCCATTAACTTTTCCCACACTCCGCATGTATGCCGGCAAAGGAGGGGAAAACCTCCTCTGCTTCCTCCTTGGCTCCCTAAGTGCTACCATATGGCCCTGTTTCTGTCTCCCTCTCTCTCTCTCTCATGGTTCCTCTCTGACTCTCTCCCTCGGCCCGTCGCCGGGCCTGTCTTTGATTGCCGCCGAGACAAGCGAGAGCTTTATGATTTAAGCCCTGGGCTTGCTGTACCAAGCCCTGGACTCATTTGGAAGCCAAACTCTTCACCCTCCCCATCCCCTCGCGCCCCCTCCTCCTGCAGTTGCAGGGGAAGGCTGTTTTCTGGCAGGAAATGAATAGCTCCCAGATGAGCGCAGGAACCTGAGAGGTCGTGAGAAAGACGCGAACCCCCCTCCACAGGCCCGGCCTGCTGCCAGCCGCCAGGGGAATGTGGGAGAGCGCCTCTCTGACACACGCATCAACCCCTAGCCCTCCACCACACCGCCTGACTGACTGACTGCCTGCCTCTGCGCTGGGCCGTGAGCCTAGAAATAGACTGAAAGACGGGCTAGCAGCCACGGAGCCAAGCAGCACGGCTGGCCAAGCAGTGGAGCAGCCAGGCAGGGAAAGGGAAAGCTGTGGGAGAACTGCTGAATTCGTGTGAGGGCGGAGGTGGATCAGCTCGTACATATGCGTCGGTCCTGATCCAATATTGAGTATTGGGCATCTGAGTTCACCTTGGACTCATGGTTGACTATCATGAGGCATCATAGGCACTTTGATAGATGACATGGACTCGTTGCCGTCTGGAGGAGCTCAACAACATGTGCTGATCATTGTGCTTTTCATCTTCAGACAAAAGCAGTGAGGAAAGAGGGATATTGTGAGGGCAAAATAACCGACTTTATCACTCTTTCAAAGTCACTTTCGCTCTGCTGTATCTCTGTCTTGTCAGCTCTATCTCTTACCCAAAACTTCATTGCATCAAACAGTCGAATTTTTATACAGGGGCCATTGTGGGCTTCATCACAGGGGCCCATTTTAAAAAGCCAACACATTATTAAAGATTAAAAACAAAGTTTTATTTAACTCCAGACACAGAAGATCAAAATCCTGAACCTGTAACCTTTATGAATTACAACATTTTATTAGGTCCAATTGCTCTGTGGCGCTGTCAGTCACATGATCAGCTCTGATAAAAACCAGCGAATGAAGCAAAACTGTGGCAAACAGTGGTTAAAGCTGCCCTTGGGTTCCTGGCTCACAGTGAAAGTACAGTCACTGTGTAGCGAATCAAACTTGCAACTTCACTGTTGTATCCATGTATTGCTTTGCTGCCGCTTGTGCTCTTCTTTGCTTGCTCTTCTCTGTCTGTTTTGGGAGCTCAGCGACGCTACTGCCACCTGCTGTCTGATTCCATAAATTGAGCAATATAGCACTTGGAAAAAAAAAGGTGTTGCTGGCTTAGCAGAGGTATGCGCACCACTAACTTCATCATGACTTATTAAGTTTAATGCGATACAAAAGGAAAGACGAGGACAGAATAAATAAAAACTTTTGTTTTGCACTGGAGCATCTGAACTTCAGGAACTTTCGATTGAAAGTTGCAGAAATGGTCATAATTCCATCTCTCATTTTGAACCCCTCATCCTTCTATTCATTATGATTCACTGGTTCTCATGTATACAAATACAGAAGGAAAATACCGATTATGCATGAATGCGTATGCCGAGACACTGCACAGAAACCTGTACCAACACTCGTTTTTTTTAGCCCCCTCAAGGGCTCACGCTCATGCAGACAGGTGTGACTGCTCAGGAGTGAGGGGATTTCCCCCATGATGCTGCTGTGTTCTGTAGTGAAGTTTACATCAATGACATTTGAAGGTCTATTTTCACGTCATTTCAGATGAACTCTGATTCCGATGGTAGGATAGGGGTTTTTGATGGCTTATAATCTCGGTCACTCTCTGAATGTCCTGCTTTTAATTCATGTTTCTCTCTTGTCAATATTGCTGTGCCATGGTTCCTAATCTGTGTACCTCAAAATCAGACAAGAGAGTGAACTTTTCCGATAAATGCAGATTGTTTTCTTGAATTTCGAGGGGTAGGGCATGATCATGGTACAGTCTGAAGGGTACCCCAGTGCCTCAGGTCAACAAATGGCTGTCAGAATTGTTGTTAAGAAGGTCCACGCTTGGATGTCTCCAGGATATGATTTTCCACCTTATCTATCACCTAGAAACAGCCATTTAAATGACATATCTGAGGTAGTCCTTGCGAGCCTTGAGAACCCTGTGACTGACAACCCATCAAATTCCCCATGACATTACCCAGTGGTGCCTCCATCTCCCGGCCTGCCCATCCTTCTCTCCCACACTCTTGTTTGTGCACGGCTCCTATGGTAACCTGTCAGTGCAGAAAACAGGGCAATCTGTCTATACACAAATCCCGGTGGTGCGCTTGCCCATTTTCCTTGGCTCACCCCTTCATGGCAACAAAACCCCACCAGAGGCTCCCACCATTCAAATGTCAAGAACCCCGTTTGATGTTTCAGGCTGCTATGTTAATCGTCCGGGCTCTGCTACGTAATTAAACCCCAGCAAAGATGGTCTGACGATGTTGGGAGGGTTCAGCTCCCTGTTCAGTTGGTAAACATGTTGTGGAGAGTTATATTTGGTGGAGGCTCCAGACGTCTTGAAGTGAGCAAGACATGGCAACCGTGTGAGGCTGTCACTTACACAGCTGAAGGTTAGCACCAACACTAGATGGTGACGGAGATGACCTCTTTTTAACGCGCCTTTTGTGTGACCTCTTCAACTGGAGCCATGAAGTGGACGGATTTACCCCCTAGCACGGAGCGTCACAATAAACACCAGAAAAACAAGTTCCCACCATGCCAGCATCCTGTCGGCAGTTAGAATTCAAAACTCTTTTTTTCCTTGAATAAAGCGAAGTAGTCTTAGCTGGGCTGTGTTTGTCGCTTATCTCCTCAAGTTCTCAAGAGAAGGAAAGCTTTGTTTTATTGTATATTATTCATTTGGTTACCAAGACAAATTTGATTTAATGAGATCATCTGAGTGAGGGAACAGCTGCCCTTCTGGCACATGCATATTGGGTGGCTTGGGTGTTGGCTGGGCTTGACCTGTTGTTCATATGATAGGTAGGTACCAGAGTCGCGAAGCTTCAGGTGCTGACACTTGTTGGCAAACTCTGTGAGTGACACCAAGCAGTTGAACACATGCGGTTCAAAGCTTTTTTGGTGGTAAGATCCCCTTGTCACCATGTCACCTCGTGGTCTGTCTGGTTATTTTCCAAATGTTTTGATGCAGATTATCAAGCAGCAGGGGTAAGAATCAACACATGCTAGCTCCAAGGAATCAGGGCGTAAAATTGACTTTTTTTTTTAAGCTAAATTCTGAAGAAACTTTGTAATCGTGTTGGTAGGTGGTTGATGTTTTACCTCCAGGTGAAGGTTGGTTTTGTCATCCTGCAAAGATTTCTCCAATGATCTGAGCTGAATAGAAAACAATGAAGTTGTTTAGTTTGGGAAATTTTATCAGACTCTCTGTTTTCCCTCCTTCCTAGATTTCCACTTTGGGCCAACTGGAAGGCGACAACAAACCATATCCAGGACCAGATGGAGGGATTCCATGACTGCTTTGGCACAGGAATATCAACTGAGTGAGTCAGTAACAGTTAACATACTTGTTAAGTTACATGAGCTCACATGGGTCCTTGTCTCAGTCGTTGAGTTGCATCTGCGTCGTTCTAATCTTTCATTGTGTGTCCACAAATAAGGGAAAGATGAGCCTCAAAATAAGACGGAATGTTGTTGTGGCTTTGAGCCTGCTTCCACTGCTCTGTGTATTCGTGGCAGAGAGCCTGCTTGAACGGTAACGCTGCGTCTGTATTTTGGCATGTTTGGAGTGAGTGTGGAGCCTGCCGGCTCATGGGCCGGCTGACACTTGCGAGGTGCCGCGGGAGACTGAAACACGCCCTCGGCACACTCGTGCTTTGATTGTATGATCTACGAGCTCTGCCCTCGCGTGGCTGCTTTTATTTCCCGGCCCTTAACTGCCTCTCCGCGGAGACTCGCAGCCCTCTGAGATGAAGGGAAAGAGAAACCAGATTGCTCTGACCCTTGAACACATCAAACGGGCCTGGGTGTCCAGCTCTTCTTCATTTTGACAGATCTTGGAAGGCGCTTGGTGTCAGTAAATCAACAGACTAGTTATTCTTTTTTGGGAAGTCATGGCAACAGCGTTGATGATGTCATACTGTAGAAGACAGATGTTGGAGGAGCATATGTGTTTACGTTCACACAGCCCAGTTGGGAGTTATGGTTAGGTGTGTGATTTGTTCTTGTCTTTCCCTTAAACTTTGGTTGGGTTTCTCCCATAAGTGAACAAGTGGGTTTGTCAATGGTCAGCTTGTACAGTGTTGTGATCTGAGAACCCACAAAGGCAGAGTGACAGTAAGACTCTAAAATATGTGGTTGAGCTTTCATTGAGCTTTCATAAAGAAGTGGACATTCTAGAAATATGGCATGTGCCACCAGCCAGGGGGTGTCCAAACGTGTCCAAATACATGTAGGCCACCTTTCAGTTACACAAATCAACTGTAGTTTTTAGTTCATAAAACATAAATTTACGTAAAAAGACATGAAAAATGTTTATGAATTACAGTTAGTAGTTAAGATTTGTGGAGTTATTTTTCTTGCCAACAAAAGAAAATGTGGAGTTTTACCAGTACTTATGCACTATATTATTTCTTTTTTTTTATGACAGAATGAGAAGCATAAGAAATCTGCTCAAGGGCCACAAATGGCCCCTGGACATGATTGATCCAAATATAAAGTAAATAATAAAAGTAATACAAGTAGTAAGAAATAAAAATTGAGCAATAAGTGAAGAAAAGACAATAGCCCAGTTTTAAAATGACCAAAGAGTGGTACCTCATTTCAGACTTCAATCTGCTTTTGTGCAAGACAATATTGGCTCTATAGGTCCAACAGCAGTACATTGCCACTTTGCAACTAAACTTTACAGACTTTTCAAATTGGACTAACAGGTCCAAAAGAAGTTGCTGTAACTGTGTGCGTAATTTTATTACAAACGCAGTGGGCTACATAAGTTTGAACTAGTGACATGATTGGACCCAGTGCTGAACTTTGGGCATGCCCTCATCCCTGGTCTTTATGCGGCTCTGAGTAAGAGTACTTGAGTTAGAGTTAAATTGCATATTGGATAATACTTATGACAGACAAATTGAGGCAATGGCAGTGAGGATGTAATTTGTTTCTGTCCACCTCTGGGGAAGAGAAGCGGGGAGTGTAATTGTACTTTTTCAGTCTTAGATGAGCCAAGAGAGCCAGCAGTAACATACAGTGTTATTTATTGTTTCTTCGCTGAGAGACTTTGCATCATGTTGGCTCCCAGAAACACTAAATGGCATTATCCCACCTCTCTGTGCTCTGCCCATGCAACAACCTGCGACGTGGACCACTGGTTAATCCTCTTTTCCATGTTGGAGCCACTGGTGGGAGACGAAGAGGAGCTGGCCACAGAGATACAGCCGCCAGACACAAAGCGAAATGTGTGTGATTGTTTTAGGCTTCATGAAAAGAGTTTGCTCTTTTCATTTAGTGGCAGAGTGTGCCTTTGCTTGTCGATCCGCTGTTCAAATAGACGAACAAAGGCCAAGTGTGGGCTAATACCGCCGGGATCGTGTTTTCCTAAGCCTGCGTCCAAAACCACCCACTGCAACTGCCAATGTAGTTCAACCTTTGAGGAGTTCTCAAAACCCATGCTGTTATCGCTGCTGCTGTTTCATAGAGCTGTCTTGAGTCATTAACCCTCTTTACTTTGAACAATAGCACGGTTATCCCAAATATACTGGAGCAGAGGAGGGCCTGGGTGAGACCACAGAAACATCATTGGTAGTGTGAGACGATGGCTGAATACTTTCTGTCTGTCATTCAAACATCAGGTATAGAGGAGGTCTGGCGTTTCAGGGAAGAGTGAGATAGTGAAGGGCAAGAACCCATCTCCTGGTAATGTGGTGAGTCCAAGCCTCCTGAGCTGCCGCACACCAAATCACAGAGTTCCTGGAAAATAAATCAGAATATAAATCAGTAGTTACAATAATATAAATCCATTGTTGACCATCAGATTTGTCGGATTTAATTTGTTTTGAATGTTTTTCAATACTCCGGACCAAGAGCCCGGAGCAGAGTGAACATACAAGTTACATTCACACCCTGACACGAGCAGAGAACCAAAGGCTCAGGCGATGTTTCGACTGGACTGCAATTATTGTCTGTGCTGCTGGTCTTTGTCAGAAAATCCAATGCAGGAAGATATTTTTGCAATGCTTACAAACGTGAATGGCCGGTATCCACTTATTTACAACAGCATGGTGTCGATTTTGGGCTGCAACTAATGATCCTTTTGACAGTCAACTAGTCACCGATTAACTTAATAGTCAACTAGTCGGCTGAATATGACACGTACAGGTTGAGGAACACGCCGCCATGTATGACTGTATTGTTGTAAATAAATTAAAAAATGTTTATGTAAACACTTATCTTCTGTTAAATGGTGTTTGGAAATGTTACAGTATTTTAATTATAATTGCTCAAATTTGGTGTGAAAGGCATCTGTACTTTGATGCGCGCTTGTGTCCTTTGATGTATGCTTTGTGAAATAGTCCCATACTTTCAACCTTTTGGGTTGCGATAGTCCCATAACTCAGTTGTGAATAAAGCAATGACGTCATGAACACGTTATTAAGTAGCATGTTGCAGTAACTACGTTACAACTACATAAGTACTGTAACTACTTACTATGTCAACGCGTGTTCATCATTACTGTAATTTAAACAGCCCTGTCGTTCCTACACATGCATAACTCCGGACTACAGTTTCCGTGGTGACCATGAAGCATGAGTAAGTTACGTGACACAGCACCTTGTATGCGAATGAATGAATGCAACAATGGTGGCAGTCAACAACAGTCCTTGCGTGAGATTTCTCTCATGAAAATATGCACATTATTTTTCCTTTCCTTTCCTTTGGTTGGAAAAGGACGTCACCTTTCACCTTGTCGGTAAAAGGTAACGTGCGGCTGCACAAACCATTCCATTAGGCATATTAGAGTTTTTATGACAGTTTGTGATTACGAGTGGCTGCGCCAAAATCAATATCATCATAAACCATGCAGCGCAGCATAAAATTACAGAGTACGAATTGGATTTAGGAGGGTTTTGCAAGAATTGTCATGGCATTTAACCACTTGTTACACAGGCCTCCACGCTCCATTCACTTGCACAGCATACGATCAAATTACTAAACTACATCAACTTTCCTGTGACTCTGGTGACAAAACAGTGCCGCTGTTGTTCATTTCACATAGTTGTTTGTTTTGCAATGGAAGACTAGAGTATCAAGAGGTGGCTGATAACAGCTTCCAGGTCTGGTACTTTCTTTTTGGTATGAGCCAACACACGAAGCTAATTGTTTTTATTCATTAAAACATACCTTATGTGACATGAGTTCCTTGGCAACGGTACGTGCAGTCTCGTTGCTTTTCTCTCTGTGGTGCGCATGTATTGTGTGCATCTCTTACGTGTGGCTCTGACGTGATGTGCAAATCCGATTTACATGATTCACAAATACCCACTTCCTCCTTAAACCGTACAGCCATTAGCGTAATGAGCATGTGCCATCCAGGCAGATAGCGCAGAAGATGGCTCACCCTATAATTACTCACACTAACACCTACGCTGACGTTTCCCACGTGCTCCACCGTGAAGCCAACCACCAGTCGGCTGCGTGCCGTCGGTCCCCCGGAGCGCCGGCTGCGTGTGACCCTCCACAGACGGTATCAGAGTAATTGACAGTGACTGGAAATATGCAGCATCATTGAGCCACGACCCGTGTGACTAACAGGGTTAGAGCCTCCCCCTTTGAGACCGACCCCTCCTCCGAAGCCATCACTGATATTCAATTTGTGTTAGGGCTCCCTTTGAGGGGTCCCAAGAGGCCAGATTCGATTAA
This sequence comes from Synchiropus splendidus, assembly GCF_027744825.2. Taxonomy (NCBI): domain Eukaryota; kingdom Metazoa; phylum Chordata; class Actinopteri; order Syngnathiformes; family Callionymidae; genus Synchiropus; species Synchiropus splendidus. The sequence goes on along the minus strand of NC_071334.1, from coordinate 10,569,656 downwards.
CATATTTTATGGAGATCCCCTGGATGTGGCTGCAACTGCTTTAAGGTCCGTATTAATAATAGTCACAGGCCATTATGGCTGACTATGTGACGACAGTGACAGTGAGGCCTGGCGGTGGTTTACCAACGCCCATGGAAGTGACTGGTCCCCAATAGAGCGGGGATTCCTGATTTTCCCAAAGCTTGAGCCGATTGTGTGGTTTCGGTGACAGCCAGGCAGCGCAGGTTTGAGCTTAATCAGAAGTGATTCATGTATGCGAGTCACAATGCTGCGGTGGATTGAATTTGTTTCATCTACGGTTCTCTCCACCACTTATCAGCGGAATGAACGACACTGCAAATAAATAGAGAGGAGACAAAGGATGCTGTTGGTAAGGAGACTTTTCCCACAGTCCCATGTGTCATGAAAATGGACACACACTGACACGGGGACAAAGCGACAGACAGGCGCACTCTCAAACACAACTTCCGAGAGTGTCTACAGTAGGGACATTCCTGTGTTCCACACGCCTCGATTATTGTCCGCAGCAGCCGGGCCTGGAACAAAGGAGGCGTCCCTGTCTCCCTGCTCTGCCTCAACGCTGTAGAGCAGTAAAATGTGAACCCATAAACCAGGTTCTTCTCTTACTTCTTTATAGCTGTTTGATGGAATCTATACGTGTAAGGAGCCCCCTTCACTGTCTCCTGTAAAATCTGCCTTCAATTACAGTGTCCGTGCCAAAGTTTGTTTCAATGGCTGAGCACAAAGACGAGCCCCTTGTTAAGCTTTTGTTGAGAGGAAACCCCAAAATCAGTCAGCAGCAGCGAATCTTGTGATACCCCTGCTCAAACTGTATGGAAACCTCGAGTGTTTTAATTTCCCTCGCTTGAAGACAGACACGAGCGGGCTCTGTGAGGCCAATGTATAGGTGCTCATATACGGGGAGAGAAGGAGAAATTGGCAAAAGCTTAAGTTTCGCCCGGGGCCCGTTGTAGTTTGAAAGAATGCGGCGTCCATGACAAAGGCTACTGCAGGGACACCCGAACAGGTGGTCATCGCTGGGGTCCCCCTGCCTCTGCCAATAGATGTGAAATCAGCCGTTGGGTTTAGATTTCAGTGATAAAGACGGCCAGGTTTGTTTGCTCTTTACATCCACAAAGATGTGTGAAAAGATGCAAGGCCTCTAACCCGAGCCCCCTCCTCAAATCTCGGAGGGCCTTGAGAAAAAAAGACCATTGGAATTCATCACCCTGGGACTCTGGAGGTGTTAGTTTGAGAATGACTGTGGGTGGAGACGGAGGACTTGACCTTGGCTGGGTCTGATAAATTATGTGTTTCGGGAGTTGTTCAGGATGTTTTTGAGGAGAGGATGAATGGGGCATTGAACCTGCACACATCATATGAAACTTGCCACACATCAGTCCATAAATTATACATTGTAGATTGTTGTATGAATTCATCCTCATTGCTGGGACCTTGAGAGTAGCAGTGACGGGCTCTTGAGTTAACAATGATGTGAGGTTACTTTGAAATGTTTTTTTTATTCTATGTTTTGAGTAGAGAGCGCCACCTAATGGGCTCTGAAAATGAGGATACTGTTTCATGAAGCATCATCGGCACATCACTAGTGTCTAGCAACAGCCAATGAAAGAAGAGTGTCAAATAATCCCACTTTAATAAGGTAACATCTTGAAACTTGATATGAATAAAGCAGTTTTTTTTCCTCTATCTAAGAGCCCTGAACAAATGTTCTCTAACTTCATGGTGAAGTTAGAAGCATGTAGTGCATGCGAGTTGAAACCAGGATAGAGCTGAATGTGTGATGTTTAATTGTGTTTAACTTTCTGCGAGATCGTGTGTGCGACCACGTGTGTTATCTATTTTCATCTGTGTGTAACCTTAGTCGTGTGATGACAGACGTGGCGAGGGGTGGGCAGGTAGGCTGATTTGGTAGCAGGCAGACGTTCAGGTGTGCGATAAAGTTGGTGATAAGAGTGGTAGCCTTGTGAATAAATATTCTGATGTGTGTGTGCGTGTGCACGAGTGCACTTGCATTGTGCTCGGCTGAGCTTGAAGAATGCCCATATGTGAGTCGCTAGCTGCTTTCATCACCTGAAGCGAAGGCACAACTTTTCCATACTTGGTGATCCTTAATCACTTCCCTTATTATTCCCAAGGGACAATTTCAGCACACATGCTTTCCACACTCTGCCTCATCTTCCTTTTCACCACTGCTCCCTCCCCCGTACTCTCTGTCTTCACACGGGTGGAGCTGTCATTCTCAGCATCGTGCTCCTGAGTCCTGGCAGCAGGCGAGTCGCTGCTTTAAAGGCCAAGGGCTAATTAGCCGTAATAGCTTCCATTTTGTTCGGGCCTTGCATCATGTCTTTGATGGTTGGGAACGCTCCGGGGGAATACCAGCTATTATCCATGAGGAACGTCTTCCACGGGAGGGGATGTGTGGCAATGAGGTCAGGACGCGGCGAAATGTTAGATATGTCAATGCAGATATGCCCCCTAAGCATTGAGTTCTATATGTATCCCACAAAATAAATCCCTCCAAAATTCAAGTGTCTACTCACTTTGGAGAGCTGCTACAGCGATGGGTTACACCTGGCTCCCAAATTATAGCTTCTTTCCCCAAACATAGTCCCACTCCAAGGCATAGCCTGTTGGCTTTTGCCTCCAATGTTGAAGCAGAAGTCAGCCTACCGTGGTGCATGTTGAGGCATTAGGCTTTGCAATGGATCAAATGTTGGTTGGCGTTAAGATGGGGACATGAGACGAGGATCGTAAGATCTCAATGTTACCTTGCATGTGATGCTACTTACAACATGCAATTCAGAAGTCTGACATTTGCATCACCGAGGATTAAGTCCACTTGACAGTGGTTGAAATTTTTTGCCTGAAAAGTGATAAAGTGTTGCAACAATGCCTTTCCAGATTCCCAACCAAAACCTCACCACAACATACAATAAACCACACAATAAATGTCCTCACGCCGTTGCCCATTTCGAAAAATGTTTATTGAAATGGCAGCTTGTATTGGTGGAAAAAATGAGAAAGGAGGTAGTAGGATGCAGGTAGTGGAAACGGCAAAGCATGAAGTAAATTCAGATGAAGGTTTTGATCAACAAGAAGCATTTTATCTGCCTATATTAGAAGCTATTTTACCGCTCCATTTTGTGTCCCTGGACCGCACTTGCTTCCTTGCCGTGACCGCCTTGGGATCATCCAGTCGGATGAGGGGTGACAGCTGTGCTAATCTGGCCAGCCTCCGTTTAAACCCTGAGACTATTCCCTGTCGTCTACTGCCGGCCTCTTCAGTCCCCCATGGATCAGGTTGACTGGTGAGCTATAGAGGGACGAACCCTTTGAATCGTTTCACACAGAAACAGACGTGCACACGAACGCACTCCAACGCCGCCCGAGTCCCAGCTCCCCGGGAGAGAGGGATGAAGGAGAGCCGAGGAGCGTCAGGTTCCCCCTCAGCATCACCAAAAGGGGTTTATAATCTTCCAAGGAGGTGTCTTTTTGTGATGCAGCGACGGGAGGGTGAAGAGGGAGAGGATGCAGCCAGGGAGCACAAGGGAGATAGAGGATGGTCAGGGGGGAGAGGCCTCACTGAGACCACCTGCGTCGCCTCCTTTACTGGAGGATTATACAGGCGCACAAAGAGATGCAGGGAGGAAAACGGGGGCATCAGGGGAGTCTCACATCAAGAGAGTGAGCAGCGTGAAAAGTTGGGATGGCGTGTGTGCCAGGGGTCTGCCACATACTGTACCACCACCTCCACCCCCACCACCCCACACCCTGCCTCCTACAGTCGTTTGTCTCTCCAGCTACCTTTGCTCCACTTCTTCTGCCCCCATCACCTCTCTATTGTCCCTGCAGTGTAATTTCTCTTACAGTCAAGATTAACTGTCCCAAAGTGACCATTTCTACTGTGTTTTGGAGACATTTAAAGGTCTCTGCTATGGTAATGAATGGAGAAATGCATGGTGGGTTACATATCAGCCGTATTGATTTGGTTCTAAAGGATTTCAAACCACATGTCCGTGTCACTGACACACGCGCCATAAATAAAATTGATGTTTGATCTTTGTGACCTAACTGTAGCTAAGGACTGTGATGGACTGATGGTCCTGCCTCTCGCCCACTGACCGCTGGGATAGGCTCCAGCACTCCCCACAGCTCTGAACAGGACTAAGCGATGGTTCTCTGCAGATGTATGTTTCTCTGTTTAGAATTGAGACCTCAACGTAAAGAGCCAACACATAGCTGTGCATATAGCTGTGCAGCAATAACACATAGCTGTGCAGCATCATCACTCTAAAAGTTGCTTTACACAATAAAAAAAATAGTATTTATGTGGTTTCACTTACTGTAGTAGTTTTTTTTTATCATTGATGTTTTTAGCCTGAATATGGAAAACATAATTTTTAGCCACTTGCAAGAGATCCATCAGAATGTGGCCCAAAACTTGGCCCAAAGTGAATGACAATGGTGATGAGTGAACTAATCGAAAGCAGACCTGTTAGGGACATAATAATTTGGTGAGGTAAGAAAACATGAATACTGTTATGACCAGCTGCCTTAAATAACATAACATAACATATGATTTGAGAAGCATGGCTAAGAAAGAAACTAATTTTCCATCGGGCATCTCAGCTGTAACCCATCCTCTTTCTTGAGCCAAAAGGGGGAGGGAGGGGCTCACTGAATTTTGAGTCACCGCTACATTTTAGACGGTGGGAGGACACTCAAGTGGCTGACGGAAGCACACGTGGAAGGAATTCAAACTCCACGTAGAAAAGATCTGTGTTTGCTTCAGTGGCCATGTCCATCTTGCTGTCAGGTTCCAGCAGTTGACCACTGTCCCACCATGCTGCAGTCCACTGCTTCTTGTGCTTTAAAAAAAAAGAAGGGAAACTTTCAAATTCAAAAGATCATCCTTATGTTTAAAAAAAATCCCCTTTTGTCCCTCCTGATAATTCCTCTAAACCTAAAAATAGGAGACGTAGTTTTCGTTTTTTAATGTCTAAAAATGTCTATTTATCTGCGAGCGTATCTTTTTGTTTTATCATACATCCTCAGTCAGCGGTCAAAAGGAAATCAAATCGTCTGGCTTCTCCATGAATAATATATAGTCTTGCTTGTTTTGGGAGCTAAATAAATCACTGCCGTCGCTTTTATTGGGGCAAAAAAAAGGAAACTGCATTGTCATCGAAAATGTCTTTCCCTCCATTGTGACTTGACGTTCCTTTCAGTCTCTTCCCTCATCAATCCTCCAGTCATCCATCACTGTACTGTGTGAGCTTGATACATTGTAAGTTAAAGTCCCTGGCTCCTCCCTCCCAGTGTTTGGAAACAGCTGTGAACCAGTGTCTCCCGACTGAAGGTTACCATCAATGATTGGTTTGCAGCCATTATTCCACCCTCTGCCATTGGTCAAGATTAATAGTTCGGCCTGGTTAATTATTCCTGCGTCCAGTATTGGGCAGCAGCTGAACCTCAACTAACCCCCGGCCTCTCCATCAGCGTACAATGACTTCATTTGGACTTGCCCATTCACAGTAATCGCCAAGTGTCTTTTGTTTTTCTGCTGATGCGGGCCATTAGTGGAGCAGCCAGAGCAGATTTGGCCGCGCTACTTTTGATGGAGCTGATCTGCGAAAGCCTTGCCCCCTTGTCCTGTCGCCATTCTAAGAGGTCCAAGGAATCTGCTGAGCTCAGCATTCTGGCGATGAAAGGTGCAAGAAGAACAGATCAGGAGACAATTTTCAGAACAGAAAAGCTTGTTGTTGGTTGGTCCGCTTGGTCACAAAAGCAAATTCTTTGGATGCAAAACTGTTGCTCAATAAGCACAAAGTATTTGGTGTTAAGTCTAATCTCCAAGCCATCAGTTTGCGTGAGTCTGGATTTGTTTGTGGTATGATGCACGTTTCACAACCTACACTCTGGAAGGTCAATCGCACAGGTAATATTTAAAATAGTCGCACAGTTTTAAAGGATCATGTATCGCAGTCAACTTACTCAAAACATCATTCTGCATCTGCAACAGTGCTGCACTCATTTTGAAACACACATTTTAAACCAATAAGATAACATTTCTGAATTGATACAGTGGATTCATTTTGTAAAATAAACATGTGAGGCAAAAGTGCAGTAGAATATTGAGTTTGACTGTAGAATATTGCATTAAAGGTTTTTCATTAACCTGTATTAGTAATAGCAGTTTGAATGTTTGGTCATTCATTATAAACCCACTTTATTTTTCTGTAGCACCTAAAGAGTTGCTAACTAACTTAAGATAAAAAAAAGAGAGAAAAAGTTAAATATATATATATATATATTTCAGCAACAATACAGCCCATAAAATTATTAAAAATATTACAAAATAATTTGCTAAAATAGATTAAACCCGATTTGTCTGATCTGATGAAATCCATGTTTCTCAAAGTTTGTGGTGTGGAGTCGTGTGATATCAAATTATTGGTCAATTTTTTTTTTTCTTCCACAATAATGAGTGAATATTAGCACCACATCTCAATGGCCTGCATCACTGTCCTGCAACATATTGCACCACCACCTTTGAAGTAAAGTTAATATGATAATAATAATAAAGTTCATGCACTGACCAGTGTTTACCACTTTGTTAATGATGGAAAGGCGTATCTTTTTCCTCCGAAGTTAAAATATAATGTGTGGTCATGAGGATGATCCCGCATTCTTCACCCTCTTCACTGCGCAGCCCCTTGTCGTCATGTAATAAATGTTTAGGGCTATAATCAATTGGCAATGCTTGGGGAGCATCTTTCTAGATTTAGCCTGTGAAGAAGGAAAGTGAGAGATAAAAGGATGAGGCATAATTCAAGGGACAAGAAGAGTTCTTGTGAATGTGGCGAAAGCGGCAGCCCAAGCTGACGGGACCAGAGGGGGCCATTAGAGAAAAGGCTTCCCGCGGCGTAAATAGTATTCATGGATGACAGAGTGGTCATGGAGGATAGACAAGGGTACACTCCACCGTCGAGTTGGAGCTGACTCATTCTCCGTCTGCCTTTTCTTCCTGACGCGGCTCGCCAAGGCAGCTCTTTTGTGCCTGAGCAGCAGGTAGCGATGGAGTGGCAGGTCAACTCTCGGGCCAACTCAACTACCCCCTTCTCCCGCTGACCCCTGCTGAGTGCTCCTATATGAGCAAACCATAGTGTGAGAATTTTCTGTGAGTGGAAACTCAAAATGAAAAAAAAAAAACTTCAGTCTTCAACATCCGTTTTGTACACTTCCGTCAGAGCCGTTATGTAAAGAAAGCATTTTCCCAAAGCGGCTGATTTCCACTTGGACGTGACTGACTTTCACTTTTTCCTCCAGAGTGGCAACTATAACATTTCCCCAGCGGGTGGGTGGCTGGACCACAGGGCTTCAGAATGGAGCTGCCCGTGTAGCACGAAGCCTAATCGAATAAGAGCCTCAGCGTGGTGCCCAGCGTGAGCGTTGTCCCCCGAGGCTGCAGGTACCTTTCAATGCCGCCTGGCAGGCCGGCTCCTTTCCCCGGTCTCCCGCTGCTTGAAATTTGTTGTCCCCCTCTGAGCGTCTTTCTGGCGGCGTCAGCAGTGGGGCCCCTGATGGGAGATTTGTTGATATGATAACTCGATTAGACTACAAGATAGATGACATGGTGGCAACAAGCCAGTCGGCGGCTCACAGAGCACTTGTGACTCGGCTCTTTAACCTCTCCTGCGGAGTCCAGCGCGCAGCACCTGCACGTGGCTAATTAGTCCAGCTAACTAGGGTTAGGGTCATGTGCTCACCAGGAGAGAGACGGGCCAGATCCGTATTTGAAATCTCAGCACAATAATGCTCTCCATATATTTGTCAATCACATGTAATGGGACCAGTTGGACTGGATGAACTGGATGTCTGTCACCCAGCTGCATGAAAGCATTGTTATAGATGTGTCTACAGAAATTTACATTGGAGAAACCTTTATCAAATAAGCAAGTACAAACCTTTCTAGTAGTAGTCTAGTAGTTTCTAGTGGTACTTTACTTTTCAGTGTTGCAACCAAAAATATCATCATTCAAGACATTTTTTTTCCTTTTCAGTTTAATTTCATTTTTTCCCAGGTAGCCAAAGTTGGTTATAAACAAGTGACAAGCAACTTTTCCTAAGTATGAATCACCGTACCCTCAAAATAATGGGTTTGGGTGAGAATGTCTGAGGTTGAAAAACATCTGGGTTTGATGTGATCTCATGGGGCAGTTTGCATGCTCGCCATGCTTGCATGACTTTTGTCTATTGCTGCCCTCCCACTGATCATAAACAGGTTAATGGACAGACTGGTTTGTCTTCGAATGGCAACGCCAGCCTCTGGCCTTGTACCTGGGATCGGCACCGGACGTTCCCCACACTTCCACCAGTCCTATATTGCATACATGAACTGCACGTTCATGTATGCAATATGAGACAGTGCGTTACAAATATTCAAATGTATAATTCATACCCTTTTTTCTATTACTTTTAATGACAATATTTTCGCCGGACATACGCACATTCAATGTGAACTTAAAATATATATTGTGAGAAGTGGCTCATGGGTGAAGCAACACAATTTCCAAACAGAGAGCTTTCAACCGATCAGGTACATTGTTATACAAGGACGTCTTCCTCGTGGATTCTTTTAACCAGTCTTTCTCATTTCATCCATCAGGTCTGCCAATGCTGTAGTCTTCTAAATCCTCCCGGGCTACATTAGTGATGATCACAGGCCCCATCAAACTGTCCTGGCAGGTTTTCCAAAACACAATTTTGGATGCACAATGCCTCCTCTGTATCTCCTCCAGGTTACTTGCTGCCCGGTGCATTGGGGCCACTCAAGTCAATTAAGTTCACATCTCCACTTTGGCCAAACAAGGGATTGTGGTGATATGAGGAGCGCTAAAGATCAACAGGAGCCTCCCCTTCCAGCCCAGGCTTTGAGGAGAAGCAAAAAGGACACCAAACAAAGGGCGGCTCCTCTGTGTCTCAATGACTCCTCTCTTTGTTGCCTTCTTGGGCCCCATAAAGGAAGAGGGACGCTCTTGTTTGCCCAGGAGGTGGTTTAATGGCCGTGTGTAGAACAATGGCGCCACATTCAAGCCATCCAGAAGGACTCATTATATAGGGCAGTCCCAAAGCACGGGGTCCCTGAATGTTCCCACTGGAGCACTGCGTGAATGGTGGCGATGGGCGGGTCGGGCCAGGGAGGGCATACAGGGGAGAAAGGAGACCATTGAGGTGACAAGCAGGTTCCATCTGCCCCCAGTGCCTCCTCACCTTGCATCACGATGGATAGGGGCCTCCCTGTGTACAAAGGCCAAATTTAGTGTGTCGAGGTAGCTTAAAATGCTCACTTTAGAAGAGACCATTCAGGGAAATATCAACACTGTAGACAACGCACTGGTGCATTCACGCTCTCCTGCCCCCTTTCCTTTTCACCAAGTTCCTTTTCCTTTCACTGCCTTTCTCCTCTCGCCTCCATTCAAGCTCCACTTCTCTCATCTCTCCAACTCCTCCGTTCACACCATTTTTCCCATACCTTGCAAAGGGGCGGACGACAAGAATTAAGTTAGTTCTGGCCCGGCCCAAAGGTTTTGTCCTCACTGAGTCGTGGCAGGTAACTGTGGCCATGATGAGACGGGTCATCAATCACAGGCCAATCCCCTCTCGAGGTCGGACATGAACGGACAGTGAGATTCGCGGAAGGACCGATGTTGCCTGAAAGTTCAAGAAGTAAAAAAAAAAAAATCTACTGGACCTTTTCTGACTTTCACAAGTTAGTTGTTCTGGTTTGCTTATGACCAGGCTGAACTGAATCTTAAAGGATAGAAATATGTTTTGTCAGTAAAGAGGTTAAGACCTTGTTTTTCCTGAAATGTCCGTCTAGTTTGTGGGATGAACGATAATGGTTCAAATGAAATTAGAAGGCTTTTGCTGGACAAGGTAAGTCTTCGTGAAGCAGATACACCTGAGTGCTCCAGCAAAGTCCCCCTCCATGAGCCCTGGGACCAAGATTACTTGACTTAGAACACATCACATCAGCTATGAGACAACCAAGATGCTGGCCATCTGAAACGCAGCGCAGGTACATTATGAATCCCACCTGGATTTTGCAGACTTTTTTTTATTGTTGCGGCCAAAAATGTCACAGTTTGCTGCCATGTAAAAAAAAAAAAATTGGTGAGAGTTGCGATCATTTGTCGTTCTGGAACAGCATGGCAGGAGACATGAATGAGTCTGAGATATAAAGGTGGGGAATGTGTGTGTGTGTGTCACCGGAGTTGTTCAGCAGCTCATTCATACAGCAAATTAAAACAGTAACTATTGATATGGTACACACTGTTGGAGTCTAAAGCGTATAGAGAGACAGCCATGTTTGTTTACATGTGCCCCCACATTGTGTACTATTGAGGTTTTAGTTCCATTTATGATACGTGTAAATAATCAGATTTTGGTTATTTATGAGTCGAGACAGAATACTTCACATAGGAATTTCGACCCTTGGCGGAAATGCTTGTGGGCCATTGTGAGTTCTGCGTACAGACAACACACCAAAAATTGTTCCAGAGAACCACACGAAGGTTGGTGTTCTGAGTAAGGTATGACTTTGGATTAGAGTTTACAAGGACTTCTTGCCTGGCCCAGACAGCACAGATCGATTGACCCAATATACAGACTTTACAGAGAGAACCTGACAGTTTGTGGATAGAAAGTAAAAAGAATAACACAGTACTCACACAGAAATGGAGGCATTGATGAATATAAGCGCAGGTCAGAAGGCTACATTTGAAAGGTGTTCATTAGACTGTAAAATAGGTACACACACAGGTTTATCTTTGTGTGGACCGCTCATTGCCATAATGCTTTCTCCAGCCTCTCACCAACCTAACCATCCAAAAGTAGTGGTTAAACCTAACCAACACTCTGAACCATAGTTAAACCTAATAAGAATGACCTTGTTGTTTTCAAGACTTCATCCACAGATTGAGGCTTAACCTTGTCGGGTCTGGCAAAAGGGCCCCATAAAGACATAAAGGATCCATGAGGAGGTGTTTTCCACAAAATTGCAGGACTGCAACTTAACATAGACTCAAGTTTATACACAATTATACACAACTACTGATCCAAAAATAAGGAAAGAAGAAATAAGGGTCACAAGGACAAGGACTGTTCTTTCACTTATTTTCAATCTTTGAATCATGTAAAAAGAAATATGAATTGTATGCAATGTGCAACTGTCAGGTAACACATTTTCAATTGATCAGGTAATGATTCAGTGGACTGAAGTAAACATTTCTTTTCTTTGTGTGTAGTGACATTTAGTAAGACAAGTGGGCAAATTGCTGTTGCTGTTACATGAACAAAATAAACATTGACCTGGCAAACAACCTGTAAACTGTTTCCAGCTAGGCAAAAATACTGAGTGCTTATCTTTATGAACTCAATTTAATATGATCAAATTCAACTGGAGCATGACTGACAGACGGTTTACCTCCTGGGCTGTTGACAAACGGCCAGGCGTGACCAAAAACAGTCTGTTCTCTATTGTGACTGGTTTCACAATATTCTTCAGCACATTTGAGAAAAATGATTTGGTGTGTTCTCGGCAGAAAGGTGGAAAGGCAGTGCATTACATTTCACTCATTTACTGTTTATTTCGTCATCTGGATTGTCTGTCAGTCTGATTTAGTTTTTGAGAAGTAGCATCTTGTTGAAACTGACTGATGTAGCTGGAGGCGGAGCAGCATGACGATGTCAAGGGTCTGTTGCATAATAAAAGGCTCCAAAATATATTTTATAAGAAGGTTTTCATATCATGCATAACATTTCAATTGGAACTTTTAATATTGAAAAGAGAAAACAAGAGCCGGTAACATACCAAACTTCGGAAGTAACTTTGTTTTTTTTTCAACTTTTAACTTGTTAAAAATGTGAAAACTACATACATACATAATTTTTTGCTTAACCATAAATACAGGACTCACGTTTAAAAGTAAGCTGACTAAGCATAAATTGCTTGCCTGCATTTCAATTTTTTTTATTATAAATGATCATTATATTGTCACTATGTGTAGATATTTCGAGTAAAATCACAGATAAAAGTGAAATGAAACATTTTTGTTCATGTTCGTAGAAGCTCCTTAAAATGGCCGACGGCATTTGTGATCCTGATATTGGTCACTGCACCCACAAAGAAATAACACAGCTGCTAAAATGCTGAGTTCTTCAGTGCCTCTACAGCTTTAATGCATTATCAATCCCATCCACTCAATGTTGCGATATTTCATGGCACTTTAATGTTGAAAAAGATTATTAAGCCGTCTGCAGTCATTTCTCAGGACCTCTTACGTTAAGGCCATGGGAACAGCGGCTGTAAAGAAGTCGGCACAATCGTCCATGTCTAAGAGCCGACGGCTGTGGCTGAGAATCATTCTCTTCCTGCGGCCGTTCTGAAGGACAAGGCCTTCATGGTCGACATACTAGCCCTCGTCTTATGGTCCCCTGGGCCGCATCTGCCAGACACCCCACTGGGCAACTCGCAGCTAGTGGCGGGGCTCCCACAGGGCAGGCTCAGCAGGGGCCGCAGTCGGCGGGCAGGGGCTCCGGGGGCCCGACTTTACCCATTTTGCACCAGGGCTTTGTGCACATGTCTGCGTGTGTTGAATGTACATCTCTACTTAATGATATGTATTTGGAGTTATTCCTTTTCTGCCCATGGGTGGACTGAAGACGTCTTCCAAGCAGATGCCTTCACTCCCAGAACTCCTAGCGGGGTGCCAAGGAATCCCCGCAGGGCCATCACAGAGGGAACATAGATCTCGCCGCAGGGGCTGCCAGCAGACCTAATGACGGGACGCATCAGTCTTCCCTCTCGGGCCGGCCTGACATGCCCAAGTGTCTTGTTCATGGTGGCATATCCACGGGGAAAGAATGCGGGTGTCAGCGGTGCTTTATCAATCTCTGTGGGAACCTGTGTTCCTGCACAGCGGCAGACAGTATTTAAGGACTGTTCTGCACAGTTGGCGCGGCTTGTTTGCTTGGCAGGAGGTTGTGATCTGATTTCCCTGCAGTTAATTTCTCCCCTGTGTGTGTAATTGAATGATAAGTCCCTCCGAGGGGGTTATTCATTTGTCTCTAAGCAGGACTGTACACAAACTGGTGAGATCTGCAGCAGCTCCTCAGAAGGCAGCCATTGTTAGGTCTATACTTTACATTAGACTACACACAACTAATGAAGTGTTGAACAAGTCAGTGCAAGTCAAGATAGATTCTGATTCATTCTGTGGAATCCACTACATCATCACCCTCAGTTAAAAGACTCCATCAGCAACTGACCTGTTATGAAATTGTGACAATTTCATAATACTGAATTTGTGAGCTGTTTGTTGTCCACTTATGTCTAAGTGGCACTTGGGGGAAATGAAAAAGACGTTATCGTAACTCAAGCATGAGAGGGTGAAAAGTCGAGAGCCAAACTGTGTTTCCTCATGTATGTTTGAAATGGAAAGTGTGGCTGTCCACTAGAGCAGTGATTCTTCACGATCGGGCCGGTGTCCCTGGTTTGGCCACGAGCCACTGCTAGAGAGCCACTAGAAGTTTTTTGTTTCACACCTTTGGGCTGTGAGGGCTGTGAGACGCTCAGTTTTAATACACTTGCCACAAACTGTTAACCTGTTGGAGCAGTTTTTAAAATCAATTATAACATTTTATGATGATACTTTCATTTACACTTCAATTTTCTCAACAGTTTGCATCAAGATTATTTCTGTTTTCTTCATTTTTTGTTGAGTAAATTTGATGCACCTGGTTCTGCTGCTGGTTGGACTTCTCAATGACAAATATCTTTGCGCTGGTTGCACATGGTTTCATGTCATTTCACAAGGTTTTAGTTTGATTACATGTATAGCTATTGAGCACAAATGACATCAGTAGTTCTGAAAACAGCATTCACAGAAATGAATCCGCTCTATTCCTCGAATGAGCCCCGGATCCATTTGTTCTGGAAAAGGTGGGCCCCAAGCTCAAAAAGGTTAAGAACCCCTGCGCTAGAGGTTCACACAGCAGCTACAATGATCTGGTTGGGTCTAGTGAAAGCTTAATTTCTCTATCTGTCTTTACAGCTGCAGTAAATAAAATATACGCTTGATACCAAGAGATAAGAGGAAGGCGATCTGGCAGAGTCCATACTACAGAAGGCAATTGGCAACATTGCCAAAAATAGATTTGTATGAAACCAGAAAATTGCTCCAAGTGTTTTGCCAGAGTTTTGTCTTCAGAAAACTTCATGGAAAATTGGAAAAATAAATAAATAACAACAAGAACAAGGGATGCCAGGTGAACTACGCCACACTACATGGTTGTTTTTGGTGTTTCAAAGATGATACCGGCTCAGTTGTTTGCCGCCTTCTCTCCAAACATATCAGAGGTCACATTTTTCATCTCCCCCTCTTCGCTTCCATCATCTCCATCACTGGAAGCGATCCTCTCTTGGAGATTATATAATAAAAAAAAGTGTTTCTATTGGCGCTGGAGCACATCTGAAGCCAAACCAACAGAGGTGGATGAAGGGAGAGAGAGGAGATTGTAAAAGACGAGGTCTGCGCGCAGCCCTCGTTGAGACCAGAGGTGGCTCTGGCATGAAAGCCTGCTTCTCTGTCTTCCTTTGTTTCTGTCTTCCTCTCTCTTTCCTTCTTGCTTGCCGTTTGGAGAGCGAGTGGTGCGTTGCTTGCCTGCAGCCAGGAGGTAAAAGTGAACTGCAGAGCCAAGCTGCCAAATGATGAAAGACTCTGGCATCCTGGGAGCCTGGACCAAAAGCTCTGAGCGAGAGAAAGCGCTCGCTTTTCAACTTAACGTTTTTTTTCCGTCTCCACATTTCTTCTCCGTTGGCTTTTTTTGGTGTCTCTTTTTCCATCATCAGGGCGAGCATTTGTTTTGTTTTTTTTTCTCTCACTTGTTTCATGAGCGTTTGCACTGCAGCCTTTAGCAAGTGCTCCTCGTGGGAGACGAGTGGATGGAGGAGTGAGGAGGACGAGGGCAGCAAGGCGGGAAGAGAATTGTTTATGTGGGAGTGTATGTGTTGTGCACTCTGAACGTGGGAGTGCAGTTTTGTGCATCGCTGCCGAGGAATCTTTGACCCTGACTCCCGATAACCTCTGTAACGCAGTAATTCTGAGCTAACATTAAAATGACCTGTTGGCTGTCTGTAGACACCCCGCGGGCAGTTCCTCTCCCCAAGGAGCCACATGTAAAAACTCGAAACGTAACGGGAGCCGGTCCATCTCCTCCTCAACCTTCAATCTATTGTTGTGTCATTAGAGAATCCCGAACACTCCTTTACTGTAGCCAGCTCAGACAGAATCCTCTCCAGGTCTTCCTGAAGTCGACATCTCTCTGTCAGAAGACCCTTAAAGAAAGCTGTGGCGTCAAAGAAAACGCAATTCGCCATTTACTTGAGCCGAGAAGCACCAGTAATAGGCACTATTTTTAAGCTAAAATCATGTTTCACATCTTAGCGTCATCACTACTACTTCTCGCAAACCTAACCAGACGGTGAGCTTTGCATTTACTTTAAAATACTTAAATTTAAAATCTGTATTTCCCGTTTACGAACATATCCTAGTTTGCCTCTTCGCTTGGAATCTTATGTTTGCGCTCCATCGTGACACTCCATCTTGAAATACATTGTATGGTGAGCGACATAAAACTCTTCCAGCTTTCGCGTTTCCTGCTGTCACGTGATAAACACTGGCACTGCTATTGGCTATCGCTCCACCGGACCCAGCAAGTTTGAGAAGGAAAAATGAGCGGGAGATCAAGACCACGGACTGATGGACAGAATTTGATGGAGTCATGCCATGAACTCAAGATGTTAAAAAACAATTCAGTAAACTCCCAAGTAAGATGATCGAGATGATTGATCGAGATGACCAACATCTGCTTTTGCCTTGGTACACATGAGCGACTACTACGTGGCAGCACATGATTTGATCCAATATTTGGCTAATATTTGGCTTGCATGTTGTGAACGTGTTTAATAACATGACATTGCAAAAGCCAACATTGCTAACTTTGGTTTTGAAGGAGGAGGCGTCGGCCCTATGCTACAGTATGTTAGCTATTCTTTTGCCTGCGGCCTCCAAATTTCTTGACACGGCCCTGTATGTGAGCCCCTAAAGTGAACGTTCGATCCAAACATCGAAGGCTTTCAGTGCTCTATCTCTGGTTGTCGTGTGGTTGCTGACAGGTATTCAGTAAACTTTTTACTTTTTTTAAATACAGTCGAAAACTAACTGATGCACGTGTCTTTTTCAAGTATCAGTGTGAGCTTTTGCAGCTAAAATAAGCGATCCTTATTAGGCCGTGCTTCTGTTGGAAAGCTGTGCACGCACCCACTGAACACTGAACTGGTCTATAGACAACTGACAATTCCTAATCCATGGTGGGGAGAGGCTATGCCAGGTCCATCCGCTCAGGCCATCCTTATATAAATACAATCACCATAAACCTCTGTAGGTTTTTAGACGGTGGGAGGAAACCAGAGTGCCCTAAGGTGTCCCACACAAGCATTGAGAGAACACACAAAAAGCTCTGTGCCCCGTCCTCATCCCAGGGTTGAGATGAATATGAGTCACTGAAGCACAACCTTGAAGCTACAATCGAAAATGAGATAGAAACTCTCATTGGCTTCATGACAAAGCTCCTGCCCTCCACTGCTTTGTTTGCGAGAGATTGTGTGGCCAAACATGAAAACCAGGACGTGTTTGTCTCGGAGACTGTGTGGGCTCGGTGTGGATGAATTCAACTCACAAACAGTGGAAATCCCTGATTCCCAGGTCAGGCTGCGAGCGCCCTGCCAGCACTCCGATACACTTCCATAATCTGCTCTCAAACTGAGGAGGAACGTGACGCAAGGTGTCCGCAACACCATCAACAGTTGCTGTCGTCTTTACAGTAAAGCTTCCCCCTCCAAAAATTCCATGCAGGGGTGTAATCCTCCATCTGACTCCGTTCCTCTATTCATCACACTTCATTTTTCATCCTGGTGTGAAGAAGGGAAGGTGAGGAAACTGCAGGAAAGACTTTACAATGTTTGTGTGTGTAACAAAGAGGCAGTCGCCTGTAACACAATCGCAGAGGGAGCGGGAGCAGTGCGCGTGTGTGTGTGTGTGTGTGAGTCTGCTTACATAGTCTGCGTTAAGTAGCTTGTGCGACGATCCTGAGCGGCATTTTCACACTGTGCTGTTTACGACTGCTTTATCATGCACACAAGTAAGACACTGTTCCTGGCGCTGTTTAAATGGATTCACACTTGCACACTGAAAACTCACAGACCTGAAAGTTGTTGCTTTTGCGAAGCCATTTAAGGTGAAGGAGCTCCATCATTATGGGGAACAGAATGGATGATGACTAACCAACTCATCCCGTGATAGTGGAACTTAAACATCACCACTGTGACGCTGCACTCACTTGAATGCTACCTAGTCTTTAAATTAAATAAAGTGAGTTTGTTTGGTGTGAGTGTGTAATGGTTCATTCCTATGGTCGAACCCAACTTCTTGTTTTCCCGGTGAGCTTTACATGCAGACAGAAGGTGAAACGTAAGAAGAAAACTTTTGGACTAAATCACTATTGGTTTACCACCATTCAGCTTCAAAAGTTCCATATTATTATTATTATTTTAATTCTAAATCAAGTTCTATATTTAGCATTCCATTCACCCACACATGGCTGTCTCTGGCAATTCTCTTGCCTCATGCTAGGTGGCACTCATGAAGCCAATCATGTTTTGGCAAGAACCATGAGTGACTGCCTGAAAACAGTGTGTTTCATTGGCAGAATGATAAGTTCCGCCTACCCCTTGATTCAATAGACAGTCACTGCCACCCGTTGTTTATTCGAAGCCTCACTAGCCACGAACCTCACAGCATGATGGGCTGATGAGGCTTCATGAAACAGTGTCTTCATTTTCAGAATTTGTTGTTTATCTACTGGGATGAACACTCAATTTACTGGTAGGAAAATGGGTGTGAACTGATAAATATCTAGCGATCACATGAGGTTCCTCAAGGGTCCATTCTCTGGCCTCTTCTCTTTAATATTTGCATGTTGCCTCTCGCTCAGATCTCTTCTTGTGATAGCATATCGCTCACCGGAGCTCATCATTTTCAGGAGTGGAGATGTGAGGAGAGGAGATGTGTAGACTGAAAATTTTTGTGTGTACGAAGTAAGAATTCTCACTTCAAACCTCTATATCTTTGTAGACTTAAGCATTGACTAACAGATTGTGTGTTTGTTGAAGATTTTTGTGGCTTATATGTCTTTTAAGTCCTTCTCTTGGTCTTCAACCTTGCTGGACTTTTTTCATCACCAGGCACGACTCGCCTCTAAGCTTATGCACACTGTTCTTTGTATATAATCACCTCTGCCTCTGTGGTCTGGTTTCTCTGTGCTCCCCTTTACAACCTCGACCGATTAACTTGCTCGGTTTCTTCTGGGTTTTTGAGTGAGTTCTGGATTGCTGCTTACAACCTGCCTCCCATTTGAGTTCCTTTGAGCTTAACTTTTAATGATGTCAATGATATTTCAAACACTAAAAGGGGAATTTAATTATGTGGACAAAATAAACGTAGGATAAAGGTCTACACTCTCTCAGTGCCTTTCTAGTTCTCACTATTTCAACCTGCCAGCTTTAGCTTTCTGTAGCGTCAAAGAAAGACTACATTCTACAGTGGTACCTCGACCACAATCCGTTCCAGACGGCCTTTCGAGGACCACATTGAGGAGTACATTGTTCAAAATCTGAATCGATTTTTCCCATTACAATGAATGGAGAAAGAAATAATGCGTTCCAAGCCTTAAAATAGGCTTTTGTAGGAGTGAATGTAGAGTGTCTGCTGCAGGTGCGCTGTTCCTCTATGTGTGTGGCCGCTGCATGTGGGAGGGGTTGCCGAGTGAGTGACGTCTCTCCAGAAGTGAAGAGGTGCCCGGTGCGTGTCCAGCTCTGAATGTGCGCTTCTGTGCAGTTTGGCTGTGACAAAGTCATAAACCAAGTAACGCTCTGTCCCAGACTCGCCTCATCCCTGTCCCAGCTCCAGCCAACAACAGGACATCAAACCCTGGAGTGGAGGTGTGGAGAGCGAGCACCTCCCCTGTGACACTCTACCACGGTCCAGTGCGGAGACAGGAAAGGTTTTACACCTCAATATGAAGAAGAAACAGTCAGTAAATGTAGCTAACGGGACACGTCTGCATACAGAGGCTGCGTTATACGCAATAACAAAGTGCGTCGTGGGTCAGCTCATTGGTCCGCGCAAGTTACGTTTTTTCCGGCTTCCGTTCTGGTTCAGAGTCATGGTTCAGGTGAGCCATTTTTTCCAGCTTCCGTTCTAATTCTGAAGCAAAAAAATCTCTACATTTTTGTTCGAAATCCGAGACGTTCGAAAACCGAGGCTCCACTGTATTTCTAATTCACTGACTGTTTGCATCTTGAAGTTGAGATTCATTCAAGTTCTCTTATTCAGCAGGATTTGTCCAAGCAGACTTGAACAACTAACAAGGCAGCACTACTAATGAGAAAAATAGTGGACGCCAGTAACTCTCTTGTACACGGGCCAGACAGAACCAGTGACTGTGACCTAATTCATTTACTTTTGCTGGTCGGGCGGCCTCGAATTGGAGACAGGCTGCTGGGAATTAGTCCCGCACCGAAGAAAACAACTGCCTTATCAATACTGTCTTTTATTGAATCTGGATGGAAAATCACATTAGCTGAGGGAGGTAGTTCGGCTTTAATGGTAGATTCATTTGATTATTTTTGGGGACAAAATGGGTTCACCATTTGTCGTATTTTTTGTATTATTATTATTATTATATATTTTATGTATATATTATGTATATATTTCTCTCTCTCTCTCTCTCTCTATATATATATATATATATATATATATATATATATATATATCCATCACAGGGCGGAGGGAGGAAACCAGTGTACCTAGAGAAAACCCATGAGCACACGGGGAGGTCATGCCATGCAGGAAACCACCGGTCGGAACCGTGAATTGAAAACGCAAGAGTGCTAACTCATTCATTATATGTAATTTTTCATTAACCTGGTTTATTTTTCTGTATTAGTCCTGCATACTTTGTTTTCAAACAACACCATAAGTGGGTCAAAATATCACCTGTAACTGGTACTGTACTGCATCCCAGCTGCTCCACTGGAACCAAACTGGAAGCGTTGAAGTCTGCGAACTGATGAAGACAACAAAAGTGTTGTGAAAAGCACTGAACAAATCAGAGGTCAACAAACTGCCAGTTTATATTAATCACCAAAATTCCATGTGACTTCTGTGTGAGAGGCATATCGCTCTCTGAACCTTGTATAATGCTCTGGTTGGTAAAATTCAATTGCGTGGTTTGTGGGCAGCCCAGCAGAGGTGAAAGGGTCAAATAAAACGTTCTTGGAACTGGGAACATCATGTCAGCCAGCCAGCCAGCGTGCGCAGGCCAAGACGGATCAGCACGGCGCTCCATGTGTGGCGGATGTTTTCCACAAGCCAAGCAGCCAGCTTGGCCGCAGCTGTCCAAACCGCAAGCCCTGGGAGAAGAAGTGGAGGGGAGGGAGTCAGGCAAGGAGGAAGGAGACTCGAGGCGGGGGGGAAGCAGGGAGGGTGGCGGGCTTGGCAGAGGTCAGACAGGCTGAGGCAGCCGGGAGTGTGGGAACTGTCCGGGAAGGCATGTGTGAAATGCTCAGAGATGAGGTATCATCTTACAGCCAGACAGCCTGAGGGAGCGCACTGTGTGCCTGCATGTGTAAGTGCTTTGCATGTGTGTATGTACGACTCGTGTTTCCCACTGTGTGTGTGTGTGCAGAGGGATTCATCCTGGGTCTCAGGAAAACACGGGGAGAACAGTTTGATGTGAAAGTGCACGAGGACTACGACTGAACTCATCTCATTTAACACGCACCGACTTGTTAACGTCGTCGGTAGGCAGCCACTTTAAACAGCACCATCAAAGCTTTATGGTTTGACCCTAAACACTGTTGAAGTCTGGTGCAAAGATGGCGATGCCTACTGATCCAGTCGTCAACACTGGCCAAACATCTGGTCTGCCGTTGATCTGAGGCCCTCTCTGAACGCCATCATGGCTTGGCCGTGAGTTTCTATGGACGTGGAAGTCCGTCCTACCAGGACGTGCAGTCAGCAGTTTCTGCTCTCCTCATGCATTATTGAGCGTTAGCCGTCCGTGGCCTGGTAACCACTCCACCGCCTTTTCCTTACTTGGACCTCTCTTGACAGGCATGCACCTCTGCCGACCTGGAACGAACCAGAGAGAGCTGCCGTTTTGGCAAAAACAGGGGAACCTAAGCCTTAATAATTGCTCCTGTATTAACATACTGAACAATGCTTGCGACTCTCGTCCTCTTTGTCCTTGACCCCTGGACAAACCACCCTCAGCTCCGTACAGTTTTATCTCATCTTTTCTGTGTGTGCCACAACAGCGGCGGTGCGGACGCCCCCACCTTTGCCTGCCCCTCCTGTGTCCACAGACTTTGAAGAAGCCTAATCCGAGTTATTTGCTTTCCCATGCTTGTGTCAGGTCCCACTCTGAATCGACTGTGGAAAATAGATTCAGGTTGGGTTGGCGCTCCCCTCTTCGCCGATTTATCCAAATAGGATGTGGCTGATGGGCGTTTATAAAGCGGGCTGAAAGGAGCCTAAATATGATCTCTGTCACGTTTCTTTCGCCCGCAAGCCGGCGGGCGCCGAGCTGAAAACCTTTATGAATCCTGACATGCATTCAAAGCGGGTCTCAGTCGGGCCGGCTCAGCCAGAGGTCAGCGCCGATCCTCACAAAGAGGTTCCGTTTATTACAGTAAATAAGAACAGCCACTTTCTTTCTGCGCACACATTCAGTGCTCCTAATTGGGTAATTGTTTAGAGATGTAGAGCCATTTCCTCTCAGTGAAAAATGGACTCTGGTGTGGCCCCTCGCACCCCCACCTTCCGACAGGCGAGGAAAAGTGGGGGTTAATGTTACTACTGTACAGTGAGGCCTCATGCTGTGCTGGGCCTGTGTTTTCAGGTTTTCTCAAATGGTAAATTTCAGCGACACAACCAGCTAACATGATTTATTAGTTTCATTTGTTTATATATATTTTGTTGCACTGTTTGCCCTGTGACTGGCCACCTTTCCAGGGTGTCCCCCTCCATCACGTTGCAGATGAAAGTGACGAATGATGATAAATGGTTATTCTCAAGTCAGAGGCAGCAGTTTCCTGCTTGTCCGCCCGTGACACTGTCACGCCATGATCATCTCCGGGTGCCTCCCCGGGGCATCGACGTCTTAACACGGCGCGTCGGGTTTACGTCCCGTGGCATGGCAGACCTCATCCTGAGCAGGAGGCCGGCGTCTGTCAAAATAGCTGCGTGTTTCCTTCAGCTCCCACGGTTCAGACCGCGCTCACTCAACCCACCCCCTGCAAGACTAAGCTGGGGGCCCCACGCTCGCTGATTGGAGAAATGACATGGAATTTGGAGCAGGAGCCAGGAAACCACTCTCCATCTGTCTTCTAACTACTGCAGCCGTCTGACTGCACAACCTATTGGAACATTTTTTTCAGCTTAGTCTCACGATTGCCCCAGAACTCACCGGGAGCAGCTGATTCATTACCGCCTGCTGTTGTGATATTAAGGCTCTCAGTACTTCTTGTTCTCCGTTAAAGCTGTTTTGTACACATTAACAAATGAGCGCCGGCTGTTTTCATTTAGAAGCATGTGTGCTAATCTGTTTACACCTCTGCTGCATGTGTGAGCCAATGTTTTTTGGTAAATGTGGTAGGACTATTTTACCACTGACAGCGATGGCCTGACCTCCTGCTACAGTAACAGCACCTATGACAACATACACTGACCTGGCGGGGTCACCCAACCCACTGACCCAGCTTGACTGGTGAGGCCTGACCGCATACTTTCCCTGACCTCCAGCGCGTCCCTACCCTCCCACTCGCTTTCTCCTTCTGTGTTGGGAAACAGGGCCAGATCAAGGAGTAGGTGGGTAAAGGGTGGGGTGCTGACAGGAGAGCACAAGGAGTGGAGAAGATTCCTGGCAGCTTAAATCCCTCCACATCCACTGTGGAATTACGGTATTCCACCCACTTTCTGCCCACACAAACAGGCCCCTGTGACACTTCTGGAATGCCACAGATTTTTTTTTTTTCATCACCAATTTGGGTAATTACCACGACGGTCACGGTGCTCAGAACGCAGACCGTGACCCGGGGCGGTGCACATTGACGGCTCATGTAGCTGAGGCGGCTTTGTGCTGCCGAAATTTGGCCTGTCGACAAAGTCAGCGGAGTTTTGGGGGGGGGAAATATTCCCATGGCGTGTGAGTGACAGTGAAATACATATCTTTTTTTTTTTATTATTATCAATCATGAGCCTGGTCACGAACTGACCTGCAACCAGTGTCTGTGAAACAGAATTTTGTAGCTGCGTTTAAAAGCTTCACGTCAGCAGATAAAACTATCTTCTTCATCTTTGCAACGTCATCAACATGAAGTGCTTATTGTTTGCAGTTTCCCAACCACAACTAACCTACGGAAGAGGCTTAGTGCCAGTGAAGGGAAAAAAAATAATAATTGTCAGATTTCTGACTTTAATCTCAGAATTCTGTCTTTTTTCTCAGAATTATGAGTTTAAAGTGAGAATTCTGAGAAAAAAGTCAGAATTCTGACTTTAAAGTGAGACCATAAAGTCAGAATTCTGAGGTTAAAGTCAGAACTCTGAGATTAAAGTCAGAATTCTCACTTTATTTCACTATTATTTTCTTCTTCACTGGCCCTCTTCTGTACAAACCTGAATGGCAGCAACATTCTGGATGGAACTCTTTGTCCACTGAGTCACATATTTGCATCCATATAGTTTTTCTCCTTAAATACAATGCCATCTTTTTTGTATAAAACACATACAGCTATAAGGTAGAAGCAGGCAATGAAAGGCAGCAGAAATCGATTCAAATGTAGTGGGATTAAGTGCAACTGTGCGTGTGGGCTCGATAGCCATGAGGCCCCAGTTGTTAAAGCAAGCTGTATCTCCACTCCGGTGCAGAAGTGCTACATCAACTGATATCCCTCCAACATGCAGCCGGTCTGACGTACACCTTATTCCGGCCCTGACAACAGTCATCTATTAAAATCTTCAAACGCTCTGGTGGTGGTGGTATGTCTGGAGTCCTGCGTGCTCCCGACCCCACGTTCGTGTGCGGTGGTTCAGGTTCCATCCAGTAAAGATCCCATTTCACTGCAGGTGTCCCATCAAAGTGCACTTCTGGACCGTGACCCCGGCACCGTTAAACGCCCAGCCGGTGACTAATGTGTGTGCGTGTGCCGGGACGTGATGATGATGATAGGGGCTTCTCACATCTGATCCCTGAGGCCAGCGGTGTCATCCTGGGACCCAGCCATCCTCCTCAGGCCCCTTCTTCTCTTGTAATTAAAAGTATGGTGAGGTGAAGGCCTGTAGGGTTTGACTGCTCTTCAGCGCCATTCACTTGTTTTCTCTCTTCTCTTTGTTTACCGCTCCTTCGCTCTCTTCTCTTCTCTGACACTCTGGCCTTTCACTTCTTTCATCTTTTGTCTGCCTTTATCGTTCTTGATGATGCGTCTATAAGTCCATTTCAGATGCAAATGTGGCAGTTTGCAGTGATACAAGTCATCTGCTGCCAGAAGTAATTTGTTCAAAGAAAAACTTGACAAAGTTTGAGGTGTGTGTTTTTTATTCAGTGCCTCTGAAGTTTCGTGGAATTATATAGTTTCAACGTCTCATGGTGACCAATCTCCAACCTATGATTTATTTCAATCTGGAATCATTTGTGAAGTAAATTAACTAACAGTCAGGAACCCAAAGGCATCTGTCAATGGCTTTTCTCCTGTGAATGAATTTCAACGATTCGCAGAAGTTCACGTTTGGGTCACATTTTACATATCTGAGTTTCTCAAGGCGGATCTTCTATCATAGCTGATGTGTTGTCTATACTGTCTGCTGGTCTCCAGTCAGTTGTATTAATGTTGGAGATCAAGGTGTGAATATTAAGTTAAATGTTCAAGTGTATTCGGGTGAAGCCCATCTTCAGTCAAAAAGCAGGAGCCTGTTCCAGAACAGAATGAAATTGGCAATGAAGTTAATATTGTATAGTCTATATATCCCGCTGTTGAGGAGGTGTAGCCTGTTGTTACCGAAGCATCCTAGCTGCACACATTCAGCTGGATTCAGTTGGGTATTTTGATCGATATCATTGGTCCACATGTGAATCATTAGGTGATGGACTGAATTGATCCTCCGAGAATGCTGCAAGTGGTAGCGTTAAAAATCACATATCAATTGCGATCAAATCTGATGATCGTCAGTTGAAATAGAGGACGTGGTGCTTCTGATTCCACCGGCGCGGGGGGTGAGGCAGACATTTCCAGGAAGGCAGATGATCCTCTCTTATCTGGCAGACCACGGCGAGGATGAGCCTGCATGAGCTGGCTGGGGTCCGACGTCAGCACCCGCAGCCACTCCTTCAACAACTCTAATAAAGAATGACTATCTTTTTCTGAGCTCCCCTTAATTCCAAGGGCTGCCTGGATTGGAATAGCTGTACAGGCCTTATCCAACCTGTGGATGGGGAGGTCGGCTGAGGGGGAGCGATGAACAGAGTTTCCATAAACTCCCATGCTGGGTCGAAGGAGTAAATTCCAACCGTATGTAGGATTGGTTTCCCCTTTGGTACACATCATGTAGCTCATGCCCTCAGCAGAAAGCCAACATGTTTTTATTATTCCTGGTGGAAGGATGAAAGTGGTATTATCTTAAGTGATTTGGTATAAATGAAATACAGAAACTCTCCACTGAACATTTCTGTAAGTGTTCCCTGGTGTCTCAAATGACCTGGAGACCTGTCCACAGTGGGACACAGTCGACTCCAGTACCGCAACATCACTCTGAAACCATAACACCTAATGTCTAGTGTACTTTTTGCTAAATAACTGACTGACAACAAAGCACAAACAGTGTTTGCATCGCCACAGCGGACGGACGCACAGACATGTGGACATAGTAAAATGGAAGGGTAATGTTTTACATTGCCTTTTCCTCTCCTCTGTTTTGGCTCAGTCTCTTTCTGGTTAAAATCATCAGCAGGTTTGCTTCAGGCAGCAAGAATATGGCGCCCCCCCTTCTCTGGGAAACATCTGTGGGCAAGGTTTCCAAACGTCTCCATATTTTAGTCCGAGGGCGAATGGTGTGAGCATGTCTTGAATTTACCTACAAAGGCCCAGCATGGCCGACGGTGGGCCTGGGGATGGTTATCGCCTGCGCCGCCCGCCTCCGAGACACCTTGGCTTGGATCACCAGCACTCTTGGACGCTGTCAAACCTTAGGCAAGAACGGGAAAATGAATAGGAGTGTGAAGGCAGACTTTAAAGGCACAACAGCTAACTGGAAACAGTTCTCCCCCTGCAAATATTTGATTGGTAGGGAAGCATTTTGGCGAGCTGCTGCCTGTGAACTAAGATGGAGAGCCTGAGCCATGATGAAACGCTGAGCGACTGCTTTGTCTTCACAGTGATTCTTTGACTTCTCTATGACGAATCCCAGTAACGCAGACCACAGTGGTGCCGCTGCGGCCTATAGAGGGTCCGTACGCAGGCGACGCCAAAGAGAACCTCTGAAACTGAAGCAAGATGTAACGCGGCTTTTATGCTCATTCTGGGCCTGTGATAGCTGCACTGGCACGGATTTGTATCCCAGCTACACTGAAAGGGCCGCTGAATTGGATGGAGCTTTAAAGTGGAGCAGGAAAGCTCTGGAAAATTGGCCCTCAAAGGCACATTTCAACTGGAAAGCATTTCTTTTAAGCTGTCACTCCTTGGTCAGGGACAATCCTATTATGGCACCAACTTATTGTAATTAAGAGCGAGGAGAGATATTCGGGGACCCAATGGACGCTCAAAGACACATCGCACTTGTTGTTGCTCCGTGTTCGGTGGTCAAACAAAGGGCAGAGCGGCCGCATCACCTGAGTCCCATTGACATTGGAGTGACGCAACAGAATCTGTCTCTTTCTCGCTCCGTCCCTTCACTTTAAACAGACAGAATGGAAAATAGGTTTAATGGCTTTTCTCACTTTTAGAGGTCAAAAGAAAATCCTAAGGAGGTTCCTTCACTTCAGCAACTTTCCTGCTGAAGTTAAAATACACTTTTCCTGGATACAAAGTACCTCACGTGGACTCAGTGAGACTTTATTCTCCAATGTATTTGCCGGATAATAAGGGGCTTATGCCATTCTTCTTTACTGCTTCCATGAAGGGCTGCTTTTGTAGCAGATATTTTCCTCGAGAGTGTCCTTGGATGCTTTTGAGGTTTGACCTGACATTTATGACAGATGACAGTGAGACAATTGTGGGGAACAGCCCTCAGGGGAATGAAACTTCTCAAGTTATTTAAAAATTGGCTCTTAAAGCGGCCAGGACGGAGACACTTGAAGCTATCGTGTGACAATAATGAAGAGTGTGCGACATAACCAGGTAGCGAGGGCAGAGGTCGTGGCCTGGCATGGTCCTCGTTCATTATTCCCTGAAGGAACTCTGCATCTGATACCCCCGTGGTCTCTTTGATGCCAGACCTCCACTATGTCTCAGTGGATTTGTCTTTTGTTACAAATGAAGGTGCTGAGAGGGTTAAGATATCACCGGCACTACTGTTGACATACAAGCGCAGAGAGCTGCTCCTTCAGTTCTCCACTGCACAGTCGTCACTCATTCTCCGACCGCTGGTCTGCAGAGACACGACAGCTGTGACATGAAGCCCATATGGTTCTGCCATCGGACGATTGTGAGAATTATCTTCATGTCAGGTGCCTCAGTCAATTTGTCTATCAACAAATTGTTGGCGAAGATAATCTTTTTTGTTGTTGTGTATCGATAAAAGTCAAATATCAGCACTCACGTTGAAGTTGAGACTAAGACCTGTGGACACCAAGGCCAAGTCAAGATGGAGGGGCAAGACCCTCAAGTGTGAAAGAGGCTTGTGAATGAGCACATCATCTCAGCCTTGTCTGCTTGAGTCTACCTTCACCAACACAAGTCAGTATGAATCCAGTCAATTCCAAAAACAAGACCTTCACTCTGAAATGAAACCGGAGCACTCACACATTGGACCAGGCCCAAGTCCGATTTACTTCTGACTGCGGCACTTTATGCCTCCACCGTCAGACTTGTATGCCGCTGTTTTCTTTACTCACTCTGGCCAGCTGGGGGCAGTATGTGCAGACTTGTTGTTGAGAAAGGGAGACTGTGTTTTTTGTCAAGTTGTTTTCATCCCAAATACGGATTAGACGACTGTTTAACCACCACACACTGCATCCGTCGAGTTTGTTGCCCTCAACTGGGTGGGTGTCCAAGTGCCCGTCCAGTTCTTGTTGGGCATTCACTTGTGGTTCAGCATTTGATCCAACTGCACTGGGTGATCTGTGACAGAAGAGCTGTGAGACCTGCTATGATGAATGGCTTCGAGACTCTCTAGAGTTGAAGATGCTCAGGTTTCTATTGGGAGTGCCTAAGAAGGACAAGATGAAATGAGTATATCAAAGGGACAGCTCATGTGGAGATGTTTGGAAGCTAAGTTTGGCCAGATGGTTTGAATATGTGGGGAGGAGAGACGGGAGACCAAAGAAAGAAGAGGAGAAAGACAGGCTCATGGATGCAGGAGGACATGAAGAGGTACGAAAATAAAGTTACCAAGTGGTGAAATACTACTACGAAATAAAATGCCCCGCTCATTGCTTGCTTGTCAGCTCACAGCCTCTTGGCTTGTCACGCTGAATGGACCAAACTCCCACAACTCCAGTCCGCTAACACACACTGGGAAAACGACAACACCCAGGTAGGTTGCCTCCAGCCCAGTGGTTTGGCTGGACTCCCTGAGTGTGACTGTGAGTTCGGTCAGTGATTTGCACTGTGTGAATAAGAGCCGGCTGGCCATATCATGAAGAACCACCAGAGGAGCAAAAGTGGTCCGTAATGAATTGGTGTTAATGAGCTGTTAACGCGGCTCCAGCCCCGAACGCACACAGTTCCCCTGCTGTCTGCCTTCCAAACACTTCACAAATACATACAATCCCACACACACATGCACAGATGGGAATGTTTCTGGGAAGCCGTCAGCAGGGATGACGGTAGCCAGTGGAAGTTCACAAGCAGCTCACTGACAGACACACTGGCGGCCGAAACCTGCGCTCAGTCATACACATGTTCACTGTCACAAGCGCATGCAGGCACACACTTTCCCCAGCGCTGGCTCCCTGGAACACACACTCTCCAACCCGACACATACTCTGTCAATCTGCCGATCGCTCTCAGCCGTCCAGCACCCCGGCTCAGAGGCTGTAAATCTCTCGGAGGTTGACATGTACTTGTGGATGGCGCACACCCAGCCGTGCTGCAGAGACGATCACAGCCAATAATATTTCAGAGTTTATTTCTTCTCCACAACAGTCAGACAAGACTGACAACGTTTCAGATCTGCTGAAAGGCCAAACTGTGAAGATACCTATACATGTTCTCGACAATTGCAATATGCAAAACTGTTTGTACCTCACCGAAGCTCATCAGGCTTCACAGGCAATGATGCCTCTTTCACCCTGAAAATGGCGAGTCGACCTGCTATCTTAGACCACACTACCTCTCACTGTCAAACTACCAAATGATGTTCCTTCAACCCCTGCAGAGGCAGCCCCCCACTCTCAACCCTTGCTCAGAGCGATGACAATGGAGACATGATGGCTCCACTCAACAGAAAAGTGCACATGTGCAGCTCCAGTTGCCAGTGACAGGAAACCATCTCCAAGTAGACACATGCTGATGAAATGGTCGTTATGAGTGACTGTCTTGCAATGTAGCTTTGACATTTTGGCAGCTGCACGACTTGGTCTAACTTGGTTACATCAGGATTTTTTGTGAAAGCAAGATGAGCTGGGGAAGCCAAAGCAACGTCGATGAACACCCATGTCCAATGGAGGTTAGTTTGACTGGCATCCATGCTTCTTCACATCTCATGTATATTCAGCTATGTTGGCCATATTTTGCGTCTCTCTAAATCTCTTTTTGTGTCCGTATTTGTAGCAGCAGTCTGCAAAGAAGGTTCCATCTAGTCGAGCAGAGTTGGATCCCCTACTTGTATTTATCTGGCCCTCTTGGGGTCAGAGTAAAATTTTGCAAAGTTTTTTTCATTAGATTCTTTTTTTTACGTAAATTCATTATTATCTGAACGTGATAATCATCACACCAATCTGAAGACCAATATACTGACACTGTGTTTAGTTTCTTTTTCAATACGTGTGAATATTTAATTTCCTCCTTTGCTTTTATTCTCTTTCCATTCTTCTCTATTTTCCTTCTTCAGGGTGCGTCTCTGATGTGCTCTACTTGCTCCGCTGCTCAAAAGACTTTATCGAAGCCCTGCATATCCACAGCACAGAGACAGGAGACGGTAAGGATTGCCATGTTGTTTAGAAGTATTTCATATCAGCAAAGACTCCACACTGCAAGGCAACCCAGGGAAACTGATTCCTGGTCTGACTAGTGAAAAACCCAAGAGCTAATTGTTCCTTCTTGACTTTTAAACGCAAAGTTCCGGACCAGGACTGAGATGATTCCCAATAGTGATGAGGTGTGGTCTTCAGCCATGTCTCACTCTCATAGGTCTCAGTCCTCTGCACCTTGGCTGGATAGCTCTGCTCATAGAGATGAAGAAAAGAGCTGGTGACTAAGGACAAGTGATGGGATGCCGAGGCTTCACAAAACGGTTTCCTTGTTTACAGAGTTCAGTAGGTGGCGCTCTCAGGTTGAAAATTATGTGAGGTTTATTTGGAAGAGTAGTTTGAATTCTAAGATTTTTGAGCAGGGAGTGCCACCTTGTGGCACTGAAAATGAGGATACTGTTTCATGAAACCTCATCTGTCCATCACTACCACGAACAGCCAACCCCAACACAAACTCAAATCATAGAGCGTCACCCTCCTACACTCCCAAGGGGTACAGTAAAATGTCCTCAACTTTCTGGTTCTGGGTCAACTCCACATACACACTTCCGTCTATTACCTTTTTCTGAGAAGCCAAACACATGGGTGCGTGAGGGCGGTCTACGTCAGACGTACCTGAGGGTGCGTGATCATGGTTTAATACGTGTGTGGGAACATTCTCCTTAATGTTGAGGCGAGTGCTTCCACTAAAAGTCTGAGCTAAGAGACCAATTAGTTGAAGACGCTGTTAGGCACGTTTAGTTTAAAGGCCTTGCTGCAGTGGAAGGAAGAAGGATGGCTTGGCCGCAAGGTGCTTTAATAGACCCCGACAGTTGTTGTGCTTTATAGCCAACAGCTGGTCCAGGTGCCGGCTGCTGCCGGAACGCACGCTCACACGCATTAACACAGCGCCTGCATCATTAAGTTTAGCTCTGGTGGTTAAGAACTAAGTTGGCGTGTAGCTGCAGTCTTCCAGCAGTCACTTGCAGAGCAACCATCTCGCCTTCAAGGACAGGAAGCAGGAGTGGGTCAGGGCAGCCACCATGTTCAAACATTCACATTGGCATTTGTTGCCGCACATAAAAGAAAACCCTGAAACAACCGTCTTGTTTATAGATTCGCTTCCCGACATTAACAGTCCCCTGTAAACACGAACCACCAAATTTGTGTTGTTTTGGAAGTGACCTTTTACTGCATTGTGTTCCTCCACAAAGCCAGGTGTGAGACATTAGCGTGTTGTGTTTTATTTCTTAAAGAATGAAGGTTTAAGTCTCTTGTCATTCCTTTCCGTTTCCAGGCACATGCAGCAAAACTTAAGTATCCCGATAAAGATGTTATACTTTACGAAGTACTACTTCAAAAACATTCAGCACAATTCTACAGTCTAGACCACCAACTGCACACACTCACACATTCAGAATTTTATATTATAAATCAGCCTCTCCATGTTTTTAGAGTGGAAGGAAACCACAGTGCAATGCAGGATAACTGTACAGTATCAGTTGTAATACCTACAACTTCTGCCACCATAGTTATGTGATGTTAAACAACCATTTATTCCAGGGTCACGTATGATTTAATATCATTGTTTTCAAGGGGACAAAGGCCAAGTATTGATCCCTGAGGCACCCAGAATAGCATAATGTTTAAGGATATACAAGTTACTCAAGTTTGTGTGACTCACGTGTGGTCAGCAGTCCCGTCGCAATGCTTCAAATGAAATAATTGTTATTTGGTGGTAAGTAGCTTAGCAGACCAGCATAAGAAATGGGGAGGAGGACGAGGAGCATCATGGGGGAAGCAATAGAGATTATCGTGTTGGAGAATTTGGGTCCTCATCCCCCACCATGCCTCTTTGTGAAGCCAACATTCACCTCAGGTCAGCCATATCTAATGTTACTGGAGCTCTCCTGGTACTGGAGCAGGAAACAAAGGTGCGTCCTCCATTCACGCCCACCACTCTCTCCGCTGATCTGCTAATAAACATTACACTCTGGTTCACCGAGGAGCTAAAGAGGCCTCGCGGCTGGTGTCCTCTGGCCAAGCTCAAGCCTGCGGTTTGTCTTGGAGCTCCATCGTCCTCAAAGAAAGTGGCTTCTTTCACAGGCCCTTCACTTGTTTGAGTGCTCATCCTCTTATGAAGGAAATGGGATGTGCCAGCTCAAGAGAAACACCCTCATTTGTAATTATTACATCTCTGCGCCTGCTGTGACAAGTCAAGAAGGAGAGGAAGAGGAGCCAATTAGAGAACCCACAAAATAGGCTCAGTTCACGGAACCATCCAGGATGAAAGGGATTTCAATTGGTTCAATATGTAACATTTGATAATGAAAAATGTATCTTTGCCGAGTGCTAAACCACAATCGTACGCCCTAAAAAAGTCATGTCTTCATAGGTCTGTCTCATATTCCACAAGATAAAGTAAGATTTAAGGGGCCCTAAGATATTTTCTCATGTTTTAAAAGCCATATTTCAGCAAGTTAGTAAGGTGAAATGTTAAACTGAAGTATAAAAGAATGATGATGAGTGATGTAGTTTTAAAAATAAGATGACACAATGTGTTACGTTTTACCCAAGTAGACTACAGAGGAAGTTAGAGAACATCTGGACCCATGAACACAACACTCCTCAAATCAGTGTGTCTCAGACCAGTGCGAGATAGGAGCCCATTATGTTTCTATTATTTAAGGGTTTGTTTAAGCTGCTCTTAATGCTCGGGTGATTTATAGTTTTGATCACTTGAAATGAGAACAGAGTCCAGGCAAAGCCCCTCAGACACTTTTGTTTCTGCCTCTAGTCCCAGAGACTGAAAGTCAGTGGATCAATTGGGCTTTAAAAATGTGATGATGCATGTACAATAAAAGCAGACCAAACAGTGGTTGACCTTCATCTCTGGGACTATAAAACTCCATCATGCATCCACAGGTCAAGCCCTCACTCACTATGATGTATGTCATGTACTGCCAGTTTACCTTCACCAAGAGTTGGGACAGTTTGAAAGCAGTGTCAGTGTTGTCCTGTTTTTTGCTATTCAGAATTTCTTAGTGAAAAATGTACCAGTGAGTCCATTCAACCAAAAAAAAAAAAAAAAAGAAACCCACACACTGTTTTCCGTTTACCTTCAGCCATCTGGACATGCAGGAAGTGCCAGACATCCCTTTTCCCCCCTGTGGCTGTTTGAGGGAAACACTGATGTGTGTACTGTAGCAAGACAACCAATCCTCTCTTCAGTGTTTCCTACGTCTCTTTGCCTGAGTCAACGTCTATGCCTCCAGATGACAGACCTCATCTCCAAACTAATCCCTGTTGTTTGGTTGTTAGTGCAGTGTAGTTCTATGAAGGTTTGTCCTTCCCTCCCTGTCATCACTGTGCAAGAGTCATCGCAAAAGTACCAATTAACTCACTCAAAATGCCCCAAAAGCAGGTTTGTAGGTTTGTTATAGTCAGATTCTCTCTTTTGCAGCGACATCTAGCTGCATCTGTAAATGTTACGTATTTTATTGGAAGCCTGCAAACATCTGTATAAACTGTCCCCTGTGGTGAACTTCTTTTTCTTCAGTTGGGACGTCTGACCGTGAACATGCTGAGTGTACAAACCAGACTCTCCCTCCGCGGCGACGCCCACAGACCTCGAGCTTTGATCGCCGCATGAATGTGTGTTTGTGTCACTTCTTACATTTCTAACAGGAAGTCTAACCAGGATTGTACGTTGGTTGAGGTGGTGGATTCCGAGGGAAGTGGTTTCTCAGGACCGTTTCCAGCTCTGATGATACAGACGCGCTTTGTTTCTCGCTGGTGCTTTCTTTACTTTGATCTGCTTGTAATGTCTGTTCCCTTTGATGGACAAGATATTGGACACTTCTGACGGAAAAGCAGTTCAGACACCAGAGATTAATTTAAAGTGACACCGTAATAAATGACTTGAAGGGGCCTTTTGTGTATTTTTCTTTCTCCTGCAATCGAATCACACATACTCATGGAGTTGCTTCACTTGAAAACTTGAAGTTAAACATTTGTATTTACCGTATTATATTTAGTTAAAGCTTGCAAATATGGCCGTCTCACTTGAACCATTCTGTCTTACAGTGCAAGGCAGAAGTCAGCACAAGCCAGAAAAAAGTGCACCTATTGTGAAACCTATTCATACAATTCTTAGTAGTATTTATATACTGCGCCTATGTTAAAAAAAATGCCCATTCATTTCTATTACTTACGGTCACGTGATCAGCTGCAGCTAAAATGAGGAGAAGCTAGAACTTTTGAGTTAATAAATACCAACATCCACTCGAGTAAAAATTCAACTTCATGTCAGGGGAGCCGTTCATCTCGGGGTCGGCGATACATGAGGATGAGTGGGAGGAGCTTGCGTGAGCCGTGGTACACGTTGGGGAACGATTCTCACAGGAACTAAATCAGGAACTGAAATACATTTGGGTGGATAGAGAATGAGGTTGTTGATGGACCCCGATACAGATCCTTTCCGGGATGAACTTCATTGCTTTCAGGCATGCTTGAAGAGTTGCCTGGATTTTTTTATGTGCTCCAGTTTCCTCTCTTCCTCAGCATTCCAGATGCAATTCTAAATAGTCCAAAAAAAATGGCTTTTGTGATGGAGAGGATGGGCTCTTGTAGCATATGAACCTGGCTAGCTGAGACAGACTGGCAGTCGTCTGAGACTGCCGGGCAAAAAAAGGTTGTGACTTATACCTCTAGCTCTCAGTTTCAGTGTGTTATGGGGCATTTATGAGTGACTGGAGTGACATTTACAGGAAGGCAAGAAGTAATGTTGTGTGACGCCGGATGTGGCGTCAAAGATGACTCCCTTCCCTCTTATGGTCTGCCGCTGTGCACATCTTCCTGTAAGCTTTTTGGGTGACTGCCTGTACGGGCGCGTGTCTGGATAAAGGAGGGGAAGTTTTCTCAGACGGGCAGCAACATGACACGTAGCCCCTCCCACGTCTGCTGTCCGACCGCAGTGCAGCGGCCGCATTAATGCTAAGCACCTGGATTCCCACAAGCTTCCAGTTAGGCCCAATTGCTGGCTAACTGATAAATTGGGATGTGTGAGAGTGTGACGGTGGGCTACAGTGAAAGAAGCCTTTTCATATTGGGATGCACAAAAATGGGGGTGGGAGGGGTGAAGTGATCCATTATGCCGACACGGAGTTCACATGAGAGGAGACCACACGCTTGAGAGGGAATAATCTGGAGCAAGACAGAGAGCAGCACTGTCTTTCCCAGACAGCCCATAATAGTCCAACGCACTCCCATGCGACGCGGCTTGTGTGTGGCCACCGCACGCACACACGCCACATGTGTCCGTGTTTGTAACATCAACCCTTCGCTCCCTCAATCCGAGCCACACTCCGCGCCGACTTTGATGCGTTTTTTTTCCCTGTTGTGTACGACAATAATCTTCTTCACCCCGACAAAAAGCGAGGCCATGGGAAGAAAGACCCGGCTCTCGAGGCTCCGCTTCATCTTTTGCCCTGCACTCCACACAGGACCAAATCTGTGCTCTGGCACCGCGGCATGGTTCATCTGAAAAGAAAGTAAATCCCTCTCATATACAACAAAACAAAACTGTAGCCTTTTCAGAGCGACTGCCTGCGAGGAAGGAAATCTTTTCTGTCCAGAGTGGAGACTGTGTCCATCTATCCCTGGTTCCTCACAGATGTTGACACTGTTTGTTGCGGGTTAAGATGCCCTCTATAGAGCATTGTTCTCCTTGGCTCTTCTCTGTTATTGAGTTTTTCCTCTTTCCCAACCAGAGCCGGAGGTAGAGAGGCGAGAAAGACCTCCGGATGGCAGTCGACGCTCCGGGGGGCCTTTCTGCCCAGAGAGACCCCTCCAAAGAACTTAATTGTGGGTAGCAGCAGGCAGCCACTGAGGGCTGTATGCTGGAACCATTGTGATGTTGGGTAGACCCAAGTCGCTCTCCACAGCCGGGTCAAAGGGGAGCCCCCCTGTGGTGGCTCCATACCTGCCCTGTCTCCCCCCTCACAACGCCACAGACCAACACAATGGGGAGCAATCCGACGTCAAACCAGAGAGGAGAGCGGCTGATTCACTTGCCTCACAGAGGAATCCAATAATGAAGTCGTGAGGGCGACAGCTAGCATAGGTCGGAATCGTTTTTTTTTTTTTTGTTTTCATGGAAGATGGGACAATGACCGATTTCAAGAAAATAGAAGTTTTTCAATTTCCATTTTTACATCAGCACAACTGAACTGATTCAACACAGCGGATAAGAGAACGTTCTGAAGTATCACTGAAGTATCCCTCCTGTGTGTCTCCTGTCTCTATCTGTGTTATCTCAACCAATATCAGATAATATATATATAGAGAGAGAGAGAGATAGATATAGATATATATTTTTTTGTGCACAATCACGTCTGTGCTTTTGGACAATTCAAAGAAGCAACGAAGTCTGTTTTATTGTTGATGTGATCGAGTTTGACATGCATTACATCTGTGCAACTATGTAATGCATGTCATACTAACAAAATATATATAATTTCAATGCGACTGAATGCTTTGGTGACCCTTTTTTTTTCATTTCAAATCAGAATCTGTTGAATAGAGACTTAATTTCAACCTGTAACTCATACAACTGACTTATAGGAGCTTCAGTTACTGCAGTGCAGTTTGGACCTTTATGCGTTTGTGTGGTTTTGTTATAGTATTTTAACTAAATCATGGGCCACATTTGGCATCTCAGCTTTCCACATAATCGATGTGAGTTGAAGGAAATGTGCCGTTTTAAAAGGACAGTCAAGGCGGGAGACAAATATTTAGACCCCCACTTTGCTAAGAAACACCCCTAAGTTGAGCGCGATGTCTCTGCACTAGTCAGTCTTATCCAGTACCGAACGTTTAAGTTATTTGAATGGATTTAAACAACAGAAGTTGACTATGATCGAAAGACATATTGAAAATTTGCATCACATTTACAAATAGATACATTTTTCATGCTGAAATTATTTAGTACAAATTCATGTTAGTGAATAGTTGTCCAAATGCCAGTTTAACCACAAATTGTTCATGCGGTCGTCTTTCTAATCCACGCTGTCATGTGTGATGTATGAGCATGCGGAGGCAACTTTGACCTTAGATTAACAGTACATTAACCTCTTCCTTTGGCAATGCCTCCATGCCTTTTAAACCCTGACCCCTCTGTCCCCTCACGCCACCACAGTAGGTCCGTTCTTCGGGGGCCAAACTATGCAAGGTTCTATATGGTCTCCGTGCACCATTGTGTTATAAAGTGTCCCCCCTCTGCTTCTGTGCTGTCAGCTAAACCGCTGCAGGGCCCCGGTTAAGACAAGCGGTGGTGTCCGGCGAGAGTGTTGCCTCACAGAGGGGAGTTTGACCAGGAGCTGCAGGTAGTCTCTCAGCTGCCCGGCGGTCCCACTTCTTGTCCCGGGTGTCCTGCTGATGGAAAATTTGTCGTCCCCCTGTGGGCGCCTTTTCGCAAAGTGTCAATGACGGGGCCCCTGGTGGGAGATTTGTTGATACGATAACTCGATTAGGCTTCACGATGGATGACATTTTTGCAAAGGGCCAGTCGTCGGCTCCCAGGGAGGCACTAGTTTGTCTCCGAAATCTCTCCTCGGGAGGCAGCAATTAGTGGTGATAATTGGGGAATTAGCGGAGCTGTTACGTTGCTCTGCACTCTCACTCACTCTCCTCCTCATGCGACAATAACATCTGCAGTCAGGAGCTTTTTTTCTGCTCTGTCTTATTGCCTCCTTTTTGCTTTGTCTATGAGATGCAGGCAGCAAGAGGAAGCTCCACCACGGCCACGGCCTTTACTTAAATCAAACTATTCCATATTGTGCCGCTGGTTCCGTGGCAATAATTCCATGAATACAGCCAAGGCCTGCAATTGAAAAGCAACCCTTTATTCATCTGACAAATTTGCATCATAAAACTCAACTGACCAGCTAAAAAGAATATTTTACGCCTTGAAAGGTGGGTTAATAAACACAGATTCACTTTCAAACAAAGGTGTCACCTTGATTGTGGTTCCCATCTCTGCTCGTGAAAATGTTCTTGCCAATATCAGCGGGATGTCACAACAAAAAACCAGAGTAACGCACTGTTGAGTGCTGAAATTACAGAAAGCAATATGAGAGTTACTGTCTTCAATAGCAACCTCAAAGGTGAATATTCACCTCGCCCACATGCAAGACATGGTTACATCTGATAAGGAGGTTGTTTTTGAAGGCAATGTGTTCAAAATAACTAGAAAAGTAATGGACATTTTTGGATGAAAATATGTGAGATGAGACAAGGAACAAATGGTTCAGTTTTTGATCCGGATCACCGTCTGGATTCATTCATTTTTTTAAAGATTCGGGAGGCAGGAGCATTTTCGCCATATGTACCAGTTTGGAATCTGGATTTTTTTTTGAAGGATGCTTTTTTATTGGGGTGGACTGAAGCAGCATTCTTTCAGCAATGCACTCTTTCAGTGCTTTTCTAGTCAATCATTCTAGAAATCAAAATCAAGCCACCACTTATTAATGATAAATTGTTGGTGAGATTATCTTACAGAAATAAACACATCCGGACATGAGCGGCTTAAAATATGAAGAACACTATGATCCAATGGCCTCCTGACAGCAGTGATAGGCCTATGAGGTTTCATGAAACAATGTTCTCATTTTCCGAGTCCACTAGGTGGCACTCTCTACTCTACTACTCTTTGAATTGACCATTTCAAAGAAACCTCACATTATTTTTAACCATAGTGCGTGGCCTACTGAGCTCTGAAAATTAGGAAAGTGTTTCATGAAGCTATAGACTGGAGCGGAAGTCAATTTGAGCACTTGATTCAGAAAATGTAATATTTGTATAAAGGCTCAGAGAGAACAGATTCTTGCGAACCCAAACACAAATGTTAGCCGTTGCAGTGAGTTGGAACCACTGACCCAGATTTTGACCACAAATTCCACCGGTAACTCTGGAGAAACCATGGACTCAGACAAACTGTTTTCACCTTTGAAAAGTGTCAACATTTTATTTGGATCAAGGCCTGTGTGTGACTTCATGGCGACATGGCAACCGAGCAATGGCTGCAATACCATTGTCAAAAACTCATCCATGCCATCTAATTCTACAATGTTTTATTGTCGTCCTCAGCAAAGCACTGTATGTTACGAAAACATAGCCGCAAAACGCTGCAAACAGGCGAATAAAAACAAGCTTTCAAACCAATAAATTACACAAGAACCAATATTAAAGTGAATAAAATTTGATGACTAAAAACCAAAGAGCAGCTACAAAAGAGTAAAAGTACATTTTACTGTTTAACTCCACTCATCCAACAACTACGGAGTGATTTGGATGTGTGATATTTTGAGGTGAAGTCAGGTCACAGCAGCCCCACCCTCCCCCTATATAACTTCTCTTTACTCGAGTTCACTGAGCTCGTCAACTCCTGCGACCTTCGACCCAGCACACAGCCGTTTTCATCGGACGTATTTAAGGTGTTGCCATCTGTGTCTTTGTGGACAAACCCCCAGTGTCCAGAGCCGCTGTGCTGGAAAAGTTGCTTACAGTGGACTGTTTGTTTGTCTTTGTGAGCGTCTCAGCCTGAGGAAGGGACGGACAAAGGGCACGTAGGGCGGCCAGAGGACACTTGTTTCTCCTTTTTCTCTTAATTGACGGGACGCTTACTGTATACACCTACTAGTTTGACTTCTAACCTGATGGACACGTCTCAACACAAGTGTTTTATTTAATGCTATTCTGTCCATTTGCTTAACTGAATGAAATGTTAGGTGACAAAATGGTATGTTTCTATATTATTCTATAACAACTCACTGATATTAATGTGAGTTGTTATAGTGTTATTTTTAAACAAATACTACTTAACCACTGTGCAATAAATGATGGATCTCATTTCAAACCTGGATCGCACAATTGAGTTCCATTTAGGAAGAGATGGTGTTGAATGGATGGATGTCTGTTTGGATGGTGGTAGCCAGGTTTGCTCCATCTGCCTCCCTCCATTTCACCAGTGATACTGCTGCTACACAACTGCTAACCAGGTCCAGAAACAGAGACCATATCGCAGTTAAGAGCATTGGCTTCCTGTGTGATTTAAGATCCTTTTATGGGTTTTAAAATTTCTTAATGGTCAATAATGGCTCATTTCCTTTTTCCAGTCGCCACCTCTAGACTCTTGCCAAGGTTAGATCAAAAAGACAAGAGATGTTTTTAGATATAACAACCCCCATCTGCCTGACACCCATCTTTGAATTTAAATCCTGTTTGTATATTTATTGACTGAAAGGATGTTTTTATGGCGCTTCTCTGACTGAAATTTGTATGTCATAACACTAGTTTTAGCTCTAGTGATTCCCCACTAGGGGCCGCCAAACATAAGTCTATCAATGGTGGGGGGGCTCAGGTGGAGTGTCAGATTACTGTAGATTAGTTAGCCTTTATTCTGTGGCTTCACTTTTAACTTGTGGACAAGGATCTGGCTCCAGATGTGATTTGCTCATTGTCCGTTGTATGTGTGAATGTACAGTATGTGTCCAAGAGTGAATGCATGTATGGCTGGCTTCTGTGTTCTCTCTTTTTTTTAGA
This sequence comes from Synchiropus splendidus, assembly GCF_027744825.2. Taxonomy (NCBI): domain Eukaryota; kingdom Metazoa; phylum Chordata; class Actinopteri; order Syngnathiformes; family Callionymidae; genus Synchiropus; species Synchiropus splendidus. The sequence continues at coordinate 10,528,466 of NC_071334.1, read as the reverse complement.
TACTTCCTTCATCTTCTAATGGGTATTTCATCATGTGCAACACGTTGGGCTACACCTGGGTATGCAAGGTGCTATATAAATAAAGTTTCATTCATTCACTCATTCATTTGACACTAGTAATCCAGCCATTCTGATCCACCTCAACTGTTTTTAGCACCCTTGAGATGTTTCTTGTCGAAAGCCTCCTCTGCTGCCTCCTCACAAGAATGAGAACCATGACTTCCAACTTGGCAATGCAGACACTTATCCCAGCACTTGCCTATGAACCATTTCAGGCTGAACCAATCTTAGTCTGAGCCCCCAGGAAGATCTCAGATTCAGTTTCCTATGATTGTTCCTGGCCTAAAGAGGCTACTGAGGGCTGAACCTATTCCAACTCCCTTGCGCTAAAGTTGAGGGTCACCCTCCACAGGTGATGGGCTGATGAGGTTTCATGAAACAATGTCCTCATGTTCTGAGCTCACTAGATGGCACTCTGCTCTGAAATCTTCCAATTTCACCCACTATTTTCATGAAACCTTTCGTCATTTTTAAGCCAAGAACACCAACTCCCACTGGTATCTGTTTCTCCCTGCTCTTGTTTAGAGGAAGAACGAGAAGCTCAGTCATCCAGGAGAGACTCCGACACCGTCATGGATCTCCCTCCTCCAAGTTAAGCTTCATCTTGGCCTCTTCTGAATGAGAAATCACCTCGAAGCATGACATTTTTTTTGTTCAAGTCATCAACCACTTGTTCATGCCAGCGTTGATGTGAAGTGCTTTAAAAAAAAACAACACAGACGGACGAACTAGTGACGCTTCTGTCAGTTGAATCATTTGTTTGAACCCACACGCAAGCAGGATGTTTTCTCAAGTGATGTGTCATCTGCCATAAAGACACCACAAACTGGGGGGTTCGAGACTGACGCACACACACGCGCACCAACTTCTCTCACACTCACTCACTTCTCACATCAAAATTAAAGCCCTGCAAACGTGTCGCGTCTGTCTGGCGTTCACTGAGATTCTCAGACACGTTCCAGATGGATGTTGGAGAAGATGTTTCCAAAATGGCGTCACCTGGCGGTCGAAGCATGCAATAGGTTAAATAAGGAGCTCTCTCAATTGTGATACAACAGCACCACCCTCAGGTTTTTGGTAGAACTGCTAGGAGAAAAGGTAAACGCGACAGAAAAATATTTTGTGGCACTTTTGTACTCGGTGTCCCGTTGTACAATAAAAATAATAAACGACATATTATGACATTTATTTATACATTAAAACCTCATTGAGATATTATATTATATATTGTATTATATAGATATTTGGACGTGCAAGCTAGAATCATTTGCATGAAACATATTTTATTGTTGTTGTGGTTAAATATATGAAATTAAATATTTGGAAAAGGATACAAAACGTTGCAGGGTAAATAAGACACTTGAATCCCTCCAGGCAAGTGGGTGATGCTCTTCTACACCCACATCCATGTGTATGATTGGCTTGTCTTCTTTTAACTTGTTTGGCAACTGATGCAATAGTCTGTCAATATACTGGCGTAGTTGTGTATCAGGTAAACACAACACTGGATCCTTTCTGTGTGAAGCTTATAGGCTTTTCATCCAGACGGTCCAAAAACATTGAAATGAAGCTGTGCGAATTATAGAATTATAGTTATGAATGAGAGTGATTCAGTTGTTATGATTGATGTGTGAAGGAATCCCTTTTTAGAGGGTTTGGAATGATAAGTAGTGTTTGAATGAACAAAGATACAATACATTAAGGCCATACATACATACATACTGTACATACATATCTATATCATATATATATATATATATATATATATATATGATATATATATATAGAGAGAGAGAGAGAGAGAGAGAGAGAGAGACAGACAGACAGACAGACAGACAGACAGACAGACAGAGAGACAGAGAGACAGAGAGAGAGATGTTGAGACGTTGCCAAAAACCCCATCTTAGCAAAGACATATAGAGCATAGAAGTGCAGATGAAAACTAGGAATTTGACATGGTTTCCAACCATAGTTTGTCTGATTTGGACTGCATGAAACACAATCATAACACAAATATCACTGTGAGAATACAAACGCACTTATGTAATACTTTTTCTTTAAATGTAATACATGTTTTGCTCAGCAGCTGCTCCCGTACCTTGGTTTCCCTTGTTAAGGTTGAAATATAATATTCCCCCTGAGGCTTCAGTGTATTGTGTAGAAATGGGATGTGAGGTTCCTCCCCAAAAGAGTTTGATGTCAGTTTCGTTTGAGAAGCTCCAACTTTCCAATTCAACATGAGGTCACAGAAGAGATCTTTCCGGAAGAAAATCTGCACTATCGTTGGTTTAGGATGCTTGAACTTGATTGTGCTCTTTGGGACAAGTATTTTTGGTGAGTGATTTGTAGTTTGTGGGAACATAGAACTAATGAAGATTAAATGACAGCATGTGAATCTTTACATGCATCGTTATGTGGCTTATGAAATGTCATTAAAATGTTGTTTTAGTGATATTTTTCGTTTGTTTGTTAATTTTTCAATCACACCCGTGTCATAAAATGATGCAGGTCATTGGGGAGACCCTCCAAGACCAGCCAAGTCTGCACAAACAGCACGTTTACGGAAGTCCATCCTCAAAGGTTCCCACATTATTTCACCTAAACAATGAGGCGTGTACAGGAACCAACAGCACTTCTTTTCCACAGTGAGCCCACTGGAGGTCCCGCAACACGGCAACAGAACAGGAAGTATGGAGAGGAGCAGAGGTCGCCCACAGGAGGATTTCCCGGCAAAGATTTTGACCTCTTCTCATCTCCAGTCGCTCAGAGCTCTGCTGTCTGAGGACAAAATGACAGGTTTATAACATTCGATTTTCCTTTCAGAAGATCTCACCGACTTATAGAAAAAAGTAACATTCATCAACCGCTAGATGGCAGCAAAGTATTGACAGTTGCCAGGACACGCAACTCGTGACCTCTAAGGCCGACGTTGCTACTACAACCATCCAAACACAACAAAAGAAATGTCCCTACAAATACACAAACTGATGACCGTCAACGCTCGCAATCGTACTGAAACACAAGCATCACCGCATTTGTTAGGTTTTGCACCTGAATGGGTTGACGGGGGAGTTGGGGGACCCCTTAGACAGGGCACCAATTGCAGGCCACACATGGTCCACTCTTCATGTTCCACTACTTCGCTGCAGACCTGCGCTTTCCAATCACACAATACACTACAAAAGACACACTTAAACACATGACAATACGCATCAATAGCTGACTGAACTGTCACTTAAATCACATAGAAAAGTAAGTAACTTGTTTATGAAACTCTGATTTCTTCCCTCCAATAGTTCGCTTGGGACTGCGTCTCTCTCTCATGGGTCCAGAGGAGAAGCTGGAGCCTCGTGTGCTACTTTTTCAAAACAAAGAGGTCAGTTTTACAAACTGTCAGCGTCACATCTGGTAAGCGCTAACATTGTTACCGAGTGAATGAAAATAGCAATTTCTGTGTAAAGTAAGAGTTTAAATGAGGGTCTGTTGCTTATGTGTGACGACATGACAAGGCAAAGATCAACGTCCAGGTGGTCTAAAGTTCAGAGCCTAACATCTGTTTGTCACCGTTGTTGGTTTATGATCTATTTATCAGCTAACAATGAAGCAAGCAGACACACACATGCATTTAACTGGCGAGCCACTTCATCACTCACAGGAATGTCAGACTGACAGACAGTTAATTAATCCACGACTGGATTAGCAGATTAGAGTCTGAAGGATTGAGCAGAGAGTGGATGTAGTGAACGGCTGACTGGCTGAGAGCTATTTTCTGAATGAACAAAGAGGTGAAGGATCTTTTGGGCCTCAGCGTTTGGCTTAGTGAAAGTGGTGCTGTGGGACAAAGTTTGTGTTGCTGCTTCATGTTTCACTCTTTCTCCTCGGTCTGAGAAGGCAGGAATCCTCAACGTCGGCGGGAAGGCTGGACTCTTCACAATGCAAATACGGAAAATCAAGAAAGTGACCTCTGATACCTGATTTCACCACCACCAAACACACCCACCGAAATACCTACCCACTTTAAAACACACTTTATACATCAATAAAATCTGCCTTTTGGGCTGTGTTCTGTGACATAAAAGTGAATGATGTGCTTAGGATTCACCGGAGTATTTCACTTTCATTAAATGTCTGTTACAAGTTTGCTCAACATGAATAGAGTGTCGATAAATATTAACATTTATTTTGTGTAATTGCTGAAAAAGGCATTTTATGGCTGCACAGAAGCAAAGTTGTTCTTTTACTTGTTGTATTTCTGGGTCTGGTCCAATGAAAGTGCCCTTGAATCACTCAGTAAATTTCTTTATTGACCAGTGGCAGTTACTACTTCCCACGACAACAACAACAAGAGTTGCCTGTGCACCTATTTCGAAATATTATTATTATTATTTGTTTGTTTTCCAGCATTTTCATTGACTTTAGTCACAGTGAGATTGCTTATGGAACTGATATTTGAGGCACAGAAAATGTCAAATAAGATTAGGACTATTGGTGATAAAATAAATAATAACGGTTAAAAAAAAAAGTTGTGTAAGGAAGATAAAAGCCAAGGATGTGTGAGAAGAGTAGTGTGTCTCATGCATTCAGTCTCTATGGGGACATTCGACTGTTCCAGACGTTTACTTGCCTCTAGCTGTGTTGCATGACCTCACACTATTGATCACTTTATTTGTTTTACCTCAGCATTTGTACAGTAAAAGAAAACAAAGATTGTACTAACAAATATACACTGAAACTTACTACTAAATGTAACCAGCATAGTAAACCGGATTTGAGTCTCGACTTGAATCAACATAAACACCTCGATAACTCCGTTACCAATGCTTACATGTATATTTTAGGAGAACCCACATTGTTGGGGTTTTTTTTTACTAACAGTGTACAAAAATGTTAAAAAAAAAATAAAAAATAAAAAAAAATGAGCATCTTGTTTACTCGCCTTATATTGGTTCAATCAAAAATAAAAGTACTATTTAATATTTGGTCGCTTTAAAATTCGCAGCTGACTTTAAATTTGTTTCATGCAAAAATGTACCTAAATAAAATCAATCCTCTTTTTTTTTTACCTGAAAATGGGATTCCATTACATAGGATACTAAGCGCGTTAATTTTGGTCGAAAGATAAATAAAAGAAAAATAAAATAAAGTTTCGTCCGTATGAAGCAAAATGAATGTTTTGTTCCAAAACCTGTCTATATAAAATTCTATATAAAATCACGGTCATTCGCAACCGTTTTCAAAGTAGACTTCCATTGCAAGGTTACGATTTTTCGGAAGTCGGCGACGTCATACACCCACTCGACTCGTCAGCCAATCGGAACGGACGCTGCTTCCTCCGCTGACTGGAGCTCCGGAGTGAGGCGGACGCGTCACTGCTCGTGGCCGGTGAGGAAGCTGCTGGAGCCGGGTGAAGGATGTCTGACGCGGCCACCTCGGGAGACTCGCGGTCGGAGGACGAGACGCTTTTCCAGCAGACAGTGGCTCAGATCGGAGGTCAAGAGCGGATATACTTGGTCAGCGATGTCCACCAGAGTCAGGGGAAGGTCGAGGGTGACGGCCGCGGACTGCTGCAGGAGTTCGTCGGTGACATGTTCCACGGTTGCCGCCTGTACGGCAACATCGGGCAGCGATGTACTTCTCAAAATCCACACCCTTGTGCCGCCAAAATGGAAGACCTTAACATGAAGGAGATTCCTTTGACGATCAAGCGAGATGGCGTGAGTCCGTGTGAGGACGCGGCGAACGGCAAACCCCAGAGAACCGCGACCCGAGAGGTCAGCGTCTACAGCCAGCGACGCGCTATCGACTTCCCGGTGATCGTTTTCCTTTTCAGACAGACGTTTGTCTCGAAAACCCGCAACCACGTGTGCGTGAAGGAGATTCTGAAGGACGTGAAGGCGCGCGCCAGACGCACCAAGCGGAGGCCAGCTCTGATTGGACTAATACACAGCCGACAGGAGGACAGTGACACGCATCAGTGTTTGGAGAACCTGGAGCTGCTGATCCGCTCCGTGTTCCGCAAGCATCCAGCCGAGTGCATCTGGGTGGGCTGCTTCCTTCCCCTCTCAGAGGTCAACACGCTCCACATCAAGAGGAATATCAGCCGGGTTATAAAGGCCTCTCAGGAAGCAGGTGTAAATAGCTGTCCAGTCTTGTTCGACTGCATTGTTCAGACTCGATTTTCACAAAAGCGTCATGTGTGGCTGGTTAAACTAGTTTCTTTTTTTTTAACTGAAGCTTTGCTCCAGCAGTTTGTGACATTGTTCACGATGGTGCACAGCTGCCGTATGTTGTTGCTGCTAGTGATGGAGACTTAAACGGTCGCTTAATATTTTAGGAAAATGAATGCAGCAGATTTGTGTGTGTGATATGTACACATTTTTTTAAACCATATGGCTAATCATTTACCAGTACACATAGGATATGAAGGTTGGCACACGACCACACTGAGCGGCCGACCAATATAGGTCACGGCATGACACTCACAAGACCACCTGAGTGTGAGCTCATGTTTTGTTTTTTTTTTCTGCCCGTGGCTCCAAAGGGTCCAGAACAAAAGCAGCATTCATGAAACAAAGGATCTCTGAGATCAACTGCCAACTTAATGAACGCTTGTTATGGCTTTTCAGATAACACAGAGGACAGAGGAAACCTGCTTTCGTTCCCATGTCGGTGCTGGTCTCACAGGGGCCGGGCAAACGGCTCCCCGTCCCACGAGCAACGAGGTGGGCAGCCATCGATGATAATGATGTTTGCCTATGCTAATCTGTGTCAGAGGAACCAAACGTCTTTTCCAGGTCAGGTTATCACATGTTTACAAACCCTGATTTCATTTTGAAATCGAGAGAAGCAAGGTTAGTGAACTGCCTGGATTGCAGATGACAGAAAAAAAAAACAAAACGAGGGGGACACATTAGTTGCTGCAGCGGAAAGAAAGACATCTGCATTTATTGCTTCAAGGGATCCATTTCACACTCTTGTTTAGAAGACATGCATTTCTAAGATTTGGATTTTGAAAAAGAAATACCTCAGTATTTTGCTGCTGTGTCTACAGTAGTTTCAGCAAACATCTGTGTGACAGATAAGTAACAAAACTGCTACAACTATACTGGGGACGTGTTTGAATCAGAGCTGTTTGATAAATAAAACAACAGTGTCTGATGCGGTGAGATTCTACTTCTTTTTTGGAGTGGTATCTATCAAGCATGTGGAGAAGGAAGGGAAAGCCGTGGAGAAGAAACTGGGTCATGGGTTGAGCAATGCCTGTGGTGAGCAAAGGCTGGACCATTTTATCCAAACCACCAGCTGAGCTCCAGTTAATAAGAAAATTCATTCTGGTCATGCTAGAAAACTTTTATTTAGCTCATGTTATGCTGTCCAATAGCCCTGCTTTTCTATTCCTGAATAACTTCATGGGTGCTGATGATGAAAACGCCCGTAGGAGGCTACAATTTTTAGCACAAAAGGGCCAAACTATATGTATTATTTTACTCACTGTATAAATGAGAAACTTTAAAGTCAGATCATTCTGAAGTAAACACAGTTTAACCGCTTGTTGTTGACTTCTGTTTCTCAGGTGACATGCAAAGTGAAGAAGAAAGCATCCCTCTGAAAATCCGTTCTTCAGCTGCCGGGCCTCAGGAGGAGTCAGCTGGAGTGGACAGCTGATCCCATCAAATATGATGAAGCAGACCCAAGCGTCGCACTGTGAACTGTTAACTCGCTTCTGTGCCTTTACCAGAGTTATGGATCCAGAACTAGCTTTGCTAACGTACTCGTACCAAACCGGCTGGGGGCTGCTAATATAGACAATCACTTGCTATCACAAGACAATGTTTAGTGTCTTTATTCTGACAGAAAAGCACACACTAGCCGCCCGCAACTTAAATCTAAAATAGTAGATCATCTCCTTGTTGCGTAGAGCTCCTCCAATAGTTTTGATTGAACAATGTGCCTCAGACAAGTGCTCTTCTTTATTTTTGTACATGGTCTGTTTTATGTATTTCTATTGTCAAGCGATTGTTCCTTTATATGAATATTTAAATAAAAGTGCTTACTGAACATTCATCTGTAATGGTTTTGTACAAACTTTTCCAATGACTTTTGTATTATTTGAAAATGTAATCTGTGCTGCTTGTTATATAGGTATTATACGTACACTTATCACATTCCGCTGCTGGTGGTAATTTTGAGACATTTAGTAAATATACTAAATATTAGAAATGCAAAAATGTAAGAGAGAAAGTCTGTTGATGCTGTTAGCTTTACATTGATCTTTCTGGCAATAGCTGTTAGTGTTTTTAAGGTTCTCTGCAGTATCATAAGGTATTGACAAATAAATATTGTTACCAAATACACACTAATCTGGCATGGTCAGTATAAATACTGTACATTTAAGACAGAACACCACAATTACTGGCAATACATTATTGACCAAAAAACAATGTGGTGTATGGTATTGAGATTGTGTACCACTTGTCAGAATGTTTAACTCAGGAAGTAAATATATACATATGTTACATTCATAGAAGCTGTCACAGCTATTTTTTTCAATAGTGTAGTGCGATACTAATGTAATATATATTGATAAACGTAGTATGATATCGAACTTCAATACAGTTTACTAGTCAGTTTACATAGTGCATTGGTCCACTGTTTTAACGTCAAGAAAATGATTTGTTACAGTTTAGAAATCGTAACATGTGTCCAAAAATAATTGTCACTCACCTAAACCCAGTGAGTTTGAGTTGTTCAGAACCACTATTTTCTGTAGGTTGTTGTTTCTGTTTGCCGGGCGAGGCTTCCACTATTATGCCTGGCAATACATATGCCTGGGAAATAAATAAATAAATGTAATAGTCATGTGAAATTCTGAATTGAAAAACAAAATAGCATATGTGGATCAGTGATATAATCAAGCGCATTTGTTATTGTATGAATTTGAAATGTTTACACATAAAATTTTCAGGCGAACAGGCGAGATCGAGGCCAGCTATGCCAGTGGGTCCTTTCATATGGTGCTCGCATTACAGGACAAAAAGAACTAACTAGCGGCGCTGGTCGATTTGCTGCTGCGGTTTTCATATTTTATCATAGTTTTTCAACAGTGTCTTGTGTTAAACAGAAGACGATACACCATTGTACCTGGGTCGAGGTACCAAGTAGGGATTCGAGATGATAACATCAGCCGGTAAGTGGTTGTGAATTTAGCTAGCTGCCATTGATTTAGCTGAGTCACAGCTAGCTCACCAGCCGTCACTTGGCTTTAGAGTAGGTAAACTATTTATTGGCTTCATTCGAACAGTTCAGATATTGTATTATGGAACATTAAACGTATACTGTTGAGAAGCTGATACGTAAGTCTCAACTGAAAAGTACGTTAGATGTAAATTTACCGGTGAGTGTGGACTTCCTTTGAGAGTCCCTCTATGAGGCACGGTAAATAATAGAGACGCGAAATTGACCAAACGTAAGATAATAAAATTGTTGCTAACGTTATTATTGTCAAATTGGTAACTTGAGGGAAGAAAAAAATAACAACTGCTATTGACATGTCATCGCCAACCGTCAAACATCACGTTGCCCACTTAGGAGATGCTAATGGGTTGAATACACTTCTCTCTTCAGCTGGAATTATTTCTCTCCTCGATGAAGACGAACCGCAACTTAAGGTAAAAGTTCTGGTACATAGTGGCATTGTTAAACACAGACTGTTATTTTGTCAGCAATGTACACCTTTTGTCAATCTGATTGTGTCTCTGGTGTGTTCGCTTATTGGCAGTGTGTAGAATTCTATTCTTATTTCTAGAAGAACGCAATGTTTGTAGTAGTGCATTTCAAACAGGAATAGTCCTCATTTTTATTTTTATTTTTTAAATTCATTTGCAGGAGTTTGCCCTCCAAAAACTTGACTTTCTTGTGAATGACTTCTGGGCTGAAATTTCTGGATCTGTGGATAAGATGTAAGTACAACAGAGAGGATAGAATGACTTGGCTAGATGGTCTAAATAATTGTGTCCAACCAAAACGTACTGAAACCTTAATCTGTTCATTCATTTTATGTGTATTTTCTCCATGTTTGCAGTGAAGTCTTGTATGAGGATGAAACTTTCAGGAGCAGAGCATTTGCTGCCCTTGTTGCTTCTAAAGTGTTCTACCACCTCGGAGCCTTTGAGGAGTCTCTCAACTATGCTCTAGGTGCTGGAGATCTTTTCAATGTTACGGATGAATCTGAATATGTGGAGACCACCATCGGTAAGATACTTTTTAGCTATATTCCTGCAGCATAAAGTTAATTTATTAATTTGCTAAATGGATGCTTTTATTGGACCGTAGCCAAATGCATCGACCACTACACCAAGCTGCGAGTGGAGAATGCTGAACTGCCAGAAGATGAAGAAAAGAAAACCATTGACCCTCGCTTGGAGGGGATTGTCAACAAGATGTTCCTGCGATGTTTGAATGATCACAAGTACAAGCAGGCCATTGGTATTGCGTTGGAGACCAGGCGTCTTGATATGTTTGAGAAAACCATCCTGGAGTCGGTAATTTATTTTTATTTTTGTTTTTTTTCTCTGTCTGAAATGGAAAAAAAGCAACAAATTATTGAATTATTATTGAATGAATTGATACACGTTCTAAATGTAATTGTTTTTCTTCTTTGTTGCCCTTCTAATGCAGAGTGACGTGAGTGCACTTCTTGCATACAGCTTGAAGGTTTGTATGTCACTGATGCAGAACAAGAAGTTTCGCAACGAAGTCCTGCGGGTCCTGGTGAAGCTGTACATGAATTTGGAGAAGCCTGATTTCATCAACGTCTGTCAGGTAAACATGGCAGTCACTATTGGAAAGCAACAACTCGAGAAATAATTTCTTGTCTTGTTTTTTTTTTCTTTCTCTCCCCTCAACAGTGTCTGATTTTCCTGGATGACCCACAAGCAGTTAGTGACATTTTGGAAAAGCTGGTGAAGGAGGACAACCTTTTGATGGCCTACCAGATCTGCTTTGACCTCTATGAGAGTGCAAGCCAACAGTTTCTCTCTTCAGTAATTCAAAATCTGCGAACTGTTGGTACACCTATCCCAGCTGTTCCTGGCTCAACGAATACAGGCACAGTGCCCACAGCTGACAAAGAAAGGTGAGCCTGAAAGGATATTTTAAAAATTGTTGTTTAATTGATGTCAACATGGCAGTATTTTTCTGGCTAAATGCATCTATTAAAAATGTGGATCTCAAAATGTAGCATGAGAGCTACATTCAGTGATTCGGCTATCCAATGGTGAATAGTACTTAATGTTTTTCTTCTAGCGATGCAATGGAAACAGATGAGAAAGCAGGCAGTTCACCAGCTGGAAAATCTGCAGTACGTTCACTCATTTCCTTACTGGGTTTACTCTCACCACTTGTGGATTCATTATAATTGTTCTGTTGATAGAAGGACGAACCTAAAGACCAGAATGCCAAGATGATCAAAATCCTCAGCGGTGAAATGGCCATTGAGCTCCACCTGCAGTTCCTTATTCGAAATAACAATACTGATCTGATGATCCTTAAAAACACTAAGGTGAGTCTGAATCAGTTGCTGTTTACTTAAAATACTTCTGAAGTCATGTCGAAGATATTTTATGTGTTTTTTTATTTGTTTGCTTTCCTTCAAATACAATCGTAGGATGCAGTTCGAAATTCTGTCTGTCACACTGCCACAGTCATAGCCAACTCTTTCATGCACACGGGGACTACAAGTGACCAGTTTCTAAGGTAATATTTTTTCATTATCAAGTCTACTGCTTTGACCTTGCTTGGGAGTCAAACATTTTGCATCTTTTTGTAGAGAAAATCTTGAGTGGCTTGCAAGAGCAACCAACTGGGCAAAATTCACAGCCACAGCAAGTCTGGGTGTCATCCACAAAGTAAGCCTTTTGTGACTCTTGGTGCCCTTACGACATTGTTTTATTCTGTAGAGTTTCTCTAACTTTTGTTTGCTTTTATCTCCAGGGTCACGAAAAAGAAGCCCTTCAGTTAATGGCCACTTACTTGCCAAAAGACACATCCCCAGGTTCGGCATACCAGGAGGGCGGGGGTCTGTATGCTCTGGGACTCATTCATGCCAACCATGGTGGAGACATCATCGACTACCTGCTTGGTCAGCTTAAAAATGCCAGCAATGATGTGAGTTTGCTCACCTTTCTTTGCTGGAAAATGTTTATCACCAAATGTAACTAAAAAATGTCTTTTCTCATGAAGATTGTTCGTCATGGTGGTGCCCTTGGCCTTGGATTAGCTGCATTGGGAACAGCCAGGCAGGATGTTTATGACCTCCTCAAGTCCAATCTGTACCAGGATGACGCCGTTACTGGTGCATATATCTACATTTTAATGTTTAAATACATCACTTTAGATCAATGCTTAGGCATTGTTATTTTGTTACATGTTATACATGTTTTCATAGTTATATTTAGCCACAGCATACTTTGATGCATTAACTGATACATTTGTTCTTTAATGTTATAGGAGAGGCTGCTGGTTTGGCTCTGGGTCTTGTCATGCTGGGTTCAAAGTCAGCCCAGGCTATTGAAGACATGGTGGGCTACGCCCAAGAGACGCAGCATGAGAAAATTTTGCGTGGCCTGGCTGTTGGAATAGCGCTTGTTATGTATGGACGCATGGAGGAGGCTGATGCTCTTATTGAAAGTCTCTGTAGAGACAAGGTGAGGATTTCTTTTTGATTTACTGCATTTGTGGAATGTATTGCTGCTCACGTAAGGCTTCTTAAATGTAAAACAGTAATAATAATTATTTAAAATGTCAAGTGGGGAATGGTGTCAAATTAATTCTATGTGATGTTATTGTGTTCAAAAGTTTTAGGAGTGAGTACTAAGGAAGACTGGAGTTGTGAATGTGTTTGAAGCTACTCATGCAACTTCCTCTTTGTTCTGTCTGCCAAAAATCCTTCTAAAGGATCTAAATGTGGAAAATGATTCGCAAGTTTGTTGATTTTTGCGTTATATACAAACCTTTCAAAGCTCTGTTTCTCTTCACTGTATACCTTAGGACCCCATCCTGCGGCGCTCTGGAATGTACACTGTCGGAATGGCTTACTGTGGCTCTGGGAACAACAAGGCCATTCGGCGTCTGCTTCATGTTGCTGTAAGTGTTAGTCTTTCATTAACATTTCTTTTTTTCCCTGAGAAGATGGATATCTTAACGTTTCTTCAATTACAAGGATGTTTTCAGGGGAAGTCCATTTGTTGTCCACTAGGTGGTACTGTTGAACTTTGATGTGATAAGACGTCCAAAATGTCATATTTCTTTGCTTTGCTAGGTGAGTGATGTGAACGATGATGTCAGACGAGCTGCTGTTGAGTCAATCGGCTTCATCTTGTTTCGGTATGTCTTGATTTAATAATCCACAATTTGTCATTGACTACTGAATGTGACGGTTGCATTGGCTTATGAGATAACTTCAGCAACGTCTGTCTTTCTTAGCCAATTTTCATCCAGTCTGTTTTTAAATTGTCACAGCTGAATGAAAGTTTTAAGTTCAACAATGTGATTTGTTTTCCATTAATAATGGTCAACTAAGCGCGCCTCCCAATGTTCGTAAACTTGCACAGACATTATTGTATACGTGGTTCAGTAGCCTGCTCATTGTGGTTATAGTATTATGGTCCAGGTTTTTGGGAAAAATTGCAAAGAGGCAAATATGAACTGCTCCGTATTTTTAAAAACAAACCACCCATACATCAGAGAAAGTAGAAAATAGATTTTTTTTTAATCATTTTTTTTCGATAAAGTAGCATCCCAGCATTGTTAAATTTAAAAAGACAAGTTTCAAAATGCAAAAATGCATTACAAGTGCAATTCAGTAACATGTTAATTTACAGGACACAATTGTGTATGAGAATACACTATAGTTCATAGTCTGCTAGGGAAAAAGAAAACTTGTATGTAAACATCATATACTGTAGAAGTTGTCATTTGTTGACAGTGTTAGCATATGGAAGGTTTTCAACCTATAAAGTTACACTCCATTTTGATGTCAGCTCTACTTGATGTGGTAATGTCCCCTGCTGTCACTAAGTAAGTTGAAAAGGCTGGCACTGAACACTAGAACTCCTTGCATCTTAAAAATGTATGTTGTGACTTTCTTGCATTTTTGATGGATTATTCCTGCTGTTAGCTCTGTGGTTGAGTCTTGCCTAGCAATTCTAAACACTACTAGCAAGTTCCACCCGGTTGTCTTGTCCATTTCGAAACAGATCTTTTCCAGTGACGTTGTTCATTCCTATATTCACAAAGTGTTTGGAATTTTCTGCCACTGAAGACCTTACTGAAGTTCCTTTACATGTCCGATCTTTTTGTGATGAATTCATACTCCTGTCAAGCCCATGTGAAGGGAATTTTCTGTAATTGAAGGTGATGAGTCGACGAAATGCTTGTCGGAATGTCTTGTTAAATAGGGTGTAAACCAAAGGGTTTATTCCTGATGACACATAGCCAACCCAAACGAAGATCTCCATCAGGTGGGCAATGATGTCATCATCACAGCTCGTACACAGCACTGATGAGATATTGGTGATGAAAAAAGGGCACCACATAACGACAAATAGGAGAAATACAATGCCAAGCACCTTTGAGGCGCGCTGCTCGTTGCTCAGTGTCTGCATTGATTTCTTCCCCATTGCAGACATTCGCCGAACGGGTGAGTCATCACATGGAGCGAAGTTCGCTCTGTTAATATTTGGTTTTTCCATTATCCTACATAGTCTCCTCTCCAGCATGTTCAGTTTTTCTTCATTGTTTGTCAGAAACGGATATTCCTTTTGGAAAATTGTGGAGACTGTTGAGTAACTACACCGTTGGATGACCTTTGACCTGAGCAAATTAACCTTTTTGCGTAGAACATGAACAGTAAGAAGGTAAATGACCATCATAATCATTAATGGGATGAAAAATGCAGTCAGTGACCCAATAAGCTTGAACTCCCAGAAAGCATCTGTCATCAGTTGGCAAGTGTGGTTGGCATCAAAGGTGATGTTATTGTGAGGATGGTAGTCCTGGAGACCTTTAATTGGTATTGGCATCGCGATACCTGGAAAAAGAGTGGAGAAGTTAGCAATAAACAATTTAATAGCTGGTTTCAAATTTTAAACTTCTATACTGTGTTGGTTGAAAAGCCTACAATTTGTTCCTAATGTACCCATGTTGAAATTCTGGAACAAACAATGTATATACTGTATGTCTTTAAAATGATGAGCCAGCTGTGAAATCCAGGATTGTGTAATTGTAGTCTTGGTCACATGTTGTATCCAATAATTCAAATTTCTGTCTTGTTGCCTTTTTTCCGCAACAGCTACTTGGAACATTTTCATTCAATTCAAACAGATTATATGAACCCAACTATGTTTGCTGGAACTTAATGAGAAACATTGTCATTGCTTACCAATGGAAATGAGCCACACCACTCCAATTTTGACTAATGCTTTGGCTCTGGATTTGTTCTGGCTGTGCTGGATTGGCTTTTTGATAGCAATGTAGCGATCCAGCGAAATGGCACAAAGATGCATAATAGAAGCAGTAGAAAACAGCACGTCCAAGAAGAGCCAAATGGGGCATATGAAGTCTGGTAGAGGCCAGCCAGAGTCTGAAACGATGAGTAACAGAATTGTTAGAATTCAGTGTACACAGGTGACTTTGTATGTTTAAGTGCTGTGGGCATTGCCTTTGATTTATTTATGGTTTACTCAGAAGTCCCAAGGATGGTAAAACTAGGATGTCCTGCCAAGATGTATTACTTTCTTGCTGCTCATTCCACCGAAGAATGACTACATTTGAAAGGAAAGCTTCACTGAAACTTAAGGCTGTAAGTGTAAATGGTCTGGAGACTTGTTTATTTTAACCTCTATGCATTACTGTGGACAAGTGGGGATTTGGAGAAATCACTTGGGGCCTTTTAAAGCACGTATCCCACCATTAGGAACTGAAGTTAAATTAGACTGCATAGGTTTTCAAAACTAGTTACTTTCGTGAACATTTTCATGACCTTTGCTGAAGGATCATACTCAGTAATATTCACATTCCTTCTTTCAGGTGTGTAAGTCTGAGCAGTCACTTAAAATACATTCCTCAATATTCAACTGTGGCACCCATGTGAAATACCTGCATGAATGTGTACTTGCTGCAGTTTTAGACTTAAAAAATGTGTCAGTAATCTGTCAACATTTCTAAGTAGTATTTTGTATTTTCTTAACAGCTTAGAAATTAATTTTTTATGATGTAAATCATCAGAACGAAGAATTGGTTGAACCAGGCATGGATTATTCTGTCGAATTTGACATTTCTGCAACAATCATTCAGAGGTATCTTTACTTACTGTATAGAACGGTAATGAGAGCAATGGGCATCACAAGAAGTCCCACCAATAAATCAGCCACGGCCAGTGACATCAGAAAGTAATTTGTGGCGTTCTGCAGCTTCCTCTCCAGTGAAACGGCCAGAATAACCAAAATATTTCCTCCGATTGTGGGTATGATGACCATGATGATGAGCAATGAAGCCCACTGTGGCTGATACTCTGTTTCCAATGCTGAGCTGTTGTCCCCCAGTGAAGCCCCAACAAGCTGTGACATGGTGCTACAGACTTGACCGCAGACCTTGTTATAAGTCTGAGTTCCAATGTTTTTGCTGGTGCAGAACTGGTCAGCATGGTCGCCAGATCCCATATGCAAGGGCAATGAGTTTGATGTCAACACCCTTGATCACTTTTCCAATGTCCGAGGAGTCCTGGTACTGGCATAGTAAATATTCCATTGCAAGTACAAGTATGGTTGCTCCAATCCTCAGGGTTATCAGTAATCCATTCATGTTTTCCTTGTGTGGCTTCCCATCATTCCAGACCAATGATTTCTCCTCTCAATCGCCATCTTTTCTTTGACAATAGTTAGTATACTTTGAAAAAAATACGTTGCCTTGCTGAAACCTGTAAAAATATCAACAATCTGACTTGATTCGAGGTTCAAAACTGCTGGTGCATGGAGGCAGGGGATAGCAAAGTCTTACCTGCTCCTGAATTTGTCCGTTATGATCTGTCCTTGCATTTGTTGGTAAAAGGTGTTGTTGTGTACAGTCTTCTTCAAGCACCAGTCTCAGTCGCCTGTCTCCAATCGGACTCCACGTTATGCTGTCTCAAAACTGCCTCCCCCGTCCTCCTGCCTTGGTCATGATCTGGTCTCCTCCCCCCCTTGTTCTCAGTTAGTCAGACTCCGCACAAAACATATGAATGTCTTCAGGCTGGCTCCATGCCAATTTTCTGGGTGGTAATTTGCTTCAACAGACGGTTTACATTAATCACCAGCTGTCCTTCCTATCAAGATGAAATAGAATTACTGGAAGTTGATTTTATTTTTCCTCTTCTCTGTTTTGTCAACACTTCGTGTAATGATAATCATGATATTATTTTTAGTCTGGCCCTTGTTTTGTTTGTTTTTTTCCTTTTTTTAATCTGCGAGATGTTTAAATTTGAGGACTATGAATTTTTCTTCAAACTGAAAGTGAAGGAGATTTTTCATTAGCTGGGTGGTGAGCAAGTGTTCTTTTAAGAAGAACATTAATCTTTTGTGAGTCCATTAATTCCACGGATCACTAGGCATAATGAGTTGGTGCAAAAACATTAAGCCATTAACAACTGTTTTGTGTGAGTCACTGTACTAGCATTTTGAATGTATTCTGAGCTTCCATTAGAATGGCGTAAAAATGTTTCCAAGGTTGACGCGGTTGAAGCAGTGTTGCTTTAACTGCGAGACAACAACTTGGCAAAGAATACTCTTTTACATTCACCACTATCCCCAGGAAAGGTTGTTTTTTTGGATCTTTTTTAGTATTTTAATATTTTAGTGGTCTGTTTAGGTGGACTTACAGACCTCACAGAGCATGGATGGAAATCCAATCCTCTTGTTCACCACCAAAGCTTTGTTTTGACAAGTCTGTGGTTTATAAACAAGTCCAACATGGTGGAGGTGGAATCTCTTGTCTAATATCAGGGCCAGAATGAGTTTTAAATAGGGTAAATAGAGAAAGAAAATGTTTTTTTTTTCTCTTTCCTCTGTGTCATGATTCAGTGGAACAAGGTCAAAGTGTCAGCGTTGCATGTTGCATTTGCCTCCTCCTTTCAGACCTTGCAAGTGGCTGGTATTTGTGTACATTTTTGTGAAGGTATATCTTCTTAAATCAAGTGATATTGTGGGTGCAGTTTTTTTTCCAGACAATCACCTTTTCACCAAGCAGGTGTCTGAAGACTGTGGTCAGTGGATTGTCAGTCTGGTGCTGCTTGTTTCAGTTGACACATGATTGGTTCAACTTGGAAGTTTCAGACCAGTTCTACATGGATTAATGCTGAGGATGTTGTTTAGATACATTCAACTTACTGTCTTCATTATGCTACATGGTGCAATTACTTTATTTGCGTTTTTTTTCCCCTGCAGTGCATCTGAGTGTGAGATATATGCAAAGCAAGTTTTCCTACCCAAGTTGCGATGCTGGAATTGATTATGGTTTTGGCTCCTTTTGTAAATGGAATGAAATTTGTACAATTAATAATTTAGGAATTTCGGCAGGATATTTCATATATAGACCAATGTTTCTAGTAAGTAAGTAAAATCCAGCCAGATATTTTCGTCATTAAATAAAGGGAAAATGTTCAATTATTTCAGTTATTGCCATACAACCTAGGTTATTATTATACTGTTTAATATAAGTTACAACGGCGTGTGTCTACGGAATGGAAAGTAAGAAATTACATCCCTCAAATGCAGTGTTGGCTTACATGTTTCCTTACACTGGAAACCCAACCATTTTACTAATTTAGACTTATTTTGTCATTAAATCTTAAATATATTGGCATGAAAACTGACCACATGACATGGCGTTGCTGAAACAGATTTCAAACTTGAGCTATTGAAATTTGGGCGTCATCCTTCCTAGCTGATCATTTCAGGCAGTTCATGATCATTTGGGGTCTCATAAAATTTCTTTAATAGCAATCACTCAGCATAGATGGATATTAATTTTGTTGGCAGACATTACAACCCTTCTGTGTGTGTAAGATTAAGAGCCAAACCTAGACATTTCCTTCCTGATAACTGTTTTGTATGTTTCTGAAGGCTTTGTTTTTGTAATGTTTTCTCACCCTTTAGGACTCCTGAACAGTGTCCCAGTGTGGTTTCCCTTTTGTCTGAGAGCTACAACCCTCACGTGCGCTGTGGCGCTGCAATGGCTCTGGGCATCTGTTGTGCTGGGACAGGCAACAAGGTGAGTCCCACCACCAACAATTCCTGTCAGGATAAGATGATAATGGTCACAGTATTCTCCCATAGTTAAAAACTGTTAAAATTCATTTGTCAACCAGAAATATTTATTCATTGTTTTTATTTCATTGTACTGTAAGGTTGTTGTGATAACAGAAGATTCTTCAAGTCATACTGTGATACACAAACTGCAACACTGCAGAGAATACTAATACACACTAAGATCAGTGTAGCATAGTTAGTTCTTGGAGTAGAATCCAGGCAGCATCAGAGAGTGTCACTCTAATTCTAAACAAGGATCGAGGCGTTTGTTTTTCAAGCCCATTCATCTTATGGGATGGCCTTTGTACATGACAGTCTTACGATGTTCCGTAACCTTGAACACTTTTTAACATCTTGTGAATCATTTTGCTACATCCCATATTAGGCCAGAAATGTTGTTCATTATTATTTTATGTCCCCTTCTTGTGAGCTTGGTTACCACCAACACATGATCAATTATGACTGTCAAAGGTGGGGTGAGCTCTCAGCTGTCATGACGTTGCACATCCAAGAGGAGAATTTCTAATTTCTCCCCAGCACAATGGTGATTTGATTGCCGATGTGAAAATAGTTTTCCCACTGCTTCTCAATTTATCTGGTGTCATGCCTCTGGGGTAATTTCCTGCATCATTGATGTACGGATAGCTGGATCCATGGGCGATTTGTCCTGAAGAGATTCTTCTCTGCCCTTGATAACTTGATAACTCGGTGTCAATAAAAAAACACTTGAAGGAACTGAAGGTTCTTAATGTACTGACCCTGAACTGTGTTGGGCATCACAGGTTGTGTAGTGCTAATCATCAACAATGAGGTGTCTGGAATATTGAGACTGTGAATCAATCTCTTGAACACTGAGTGACCAGAGTGGTCAAATTAATTTCATGCCAGCATTGGCATGCGTATTTAATTCCATCGACACCCTGTTACAGTCACAGTAGTTATCTTTTGAGAGAACAATTCTCTCCCTGACACTAAAGGCCCTGAAGATCCCCTTCAACTGACAAGAAGCAGGAAATGTTCGACGAAGGACAATGGGTTGAATATTTGGTTGTCATTTCAAGATGAAACGTTGTTGGTTTTTTTTGTTTGTTTGTTTTTTTAGGTAGTGTTGGTGCAGGATTTCCATTCTCTATTCGCCAATGAAGCATCTGCCTCTGTTTAAAACAATTGCCTCAATGCTGTCTGATAGCAGAGAAATCGAAAAGCGATCACCTGTCACTACACATGAGACGCAGGAGACATAGTGTTGAACGATGGCTGAGTCGTCATAGGCAACTAGATATGAGTGGTACTAATCACATTCATTTGTGTGCTCTGGTTTCCTCTGTTAATTATTTGTCCTCAGCACAGACATCCTGTAACACTGATGTCTGTTGGACATTTGAAAAGATTGGTCAGTCATTATGAGTCTTCTGTTTTAGGACATTTTTTCTGCTGTCTTGTCTGTTGCCATGTGAGGAAATACTAATTCTAAACTACTAATCTTGCAAAACAGTCTGTGGGCTTCATGCAATTGTATGGTGTTGTGTTCCATTAAACCTGCTTGATACTGTCCTGAGAATTCCTTACACCTGCTACACGTAATGTTGACATAATGTTGATGTAAAATATTCGTCCACTCTGCAGGAGGCCATCAACCTGTTGGAACCTATGACCAATGACCCTGTGAACTATGTGAGGCAGGGTGCCCTCATCGCTTCTGCACTGATCATGATCCAGCAAACTGAGATTACCTGTCCTAAGGTTTGTGCAGTCTGGTTTAATTGCTCCCTTTTTATGTTCCACAATGTTGAATCCTGTGCTTTCACACTTGGGTCAAATTGTGTTTTGGGGAACAGCTTGTTAGATTCAGGAAATATTTGTTTTATTTTGAATATGTTGCCTGGGTCTGGAGTTCTGAAAAAAAAAACACCCGGCTAAGGTCAAGGCCCATGTCTTTGATAAAGAAATGCCAGGCACATTTTTTGTGGACTCCACTGCAGCTTAAGGAGGTATGCAAAGTTGTGCAAGAAGCTGTTGAACATCCAAGACTGTTTATTCTACATCCTGCTCTTTGCAATTTCTGTTATGTCTCTTGCTTGCATTTCCCTGAATTTACTGCAAAAGCGCCAAAACTTACTGACAGGAAAGTTCTTATCTCTTCTACATGACTGCAGCTCTCCTCTTATATTATTTAATTTAGGAGAAGCAGTGAAGTCCCTGTGAATGTATTCTAGATTAAAACAACCCTAAGTCAACAAGACACCAATTTCCACATAACACAACCCTAAAAAACTGACACTGTTCCTCTTCTAGGTGAATCAGTTCAGACAGCTGTACGCAAAGGTCATCAACGACAAGCATGACGACGTGATGGCCAAGTTTGGTGCCATTCTTGCCCAGGGAATCCTTGATGCTGGTGAGTTGTCATGTTGTGCTGACAGGTTTCTACTGCACTCCTTTCTCCTTGATTGTGAATATGAAATTGGGTCGCTGGATTTCTCAGTCAACACAGAGCTTTAGTGTGTTGAAACAGTGGCTTCTGACCACCCTTGCTGCAGAGCCTCTTTGAAACAAATCATGCTAAAGTACATTAGTGCTGGCTGCTCTGAGCTCGAGTCACTTTTCTCTGCCACATGGCCTGATGATGTCCCAGCGGTGATTACTGTTGGCCTTATTCTTCGGTTTATTTGTGTGGGTCTTTGTTTGGATCACCCTTCAGTCTATGAGTTTGTGTGGGGTCTTTGATATACAACCCAGTGCACACATGACTCTTATACAGTATATGCACATGTCGCTACAACTGTCTTCTGATCAAGCAGATCTTTTGAGAAGTGTGTGTGGCAAAAGAGTGTGTTTCTTTCATGCAGAGCAATAATAGTGCCCTGTATGTATATAATTGAGATGTGATAAATCATGTAACAATGCAGTAATTTTGAGATGATCTCTGAGCATGAATGTCATTTGTCATGCACAAGTTTCCCTGCTCCTCCTTATCGCCACGTGTAGTTGTCCAGCGTCGATTCCCCCCATGTATGACAGTGCATTTTCTCCTCAAAAATGGTGATAGGTTTTTGAATACATTTTACAGCAGATGGACACAACTACCTTTTTATCTAAAATGATTTATGCAATGAGAGAAACCATGTGGGTATGTGGTTTTTAAATTATAGTTTTAATGTGGCTCTTAATTTGAAATATTCTTGGTTATCTGTTTAGCGTGCTGTAATTGTTTTTTTTTCTTTGCCCATGAATCGGCTAGAAACTTAATTTCTGAGTGTATAATGTTGCATTGCTTCTCCACTTTGTGTGCAGGTGGGCGCAACGTGACCATCTCTCTGCAGTCCAGGACGGGTCACACTCACATGCCGTCTGTCGTGGGCCTGCTGGTCTTCACTCAGTTCTGGTTCTGGTTCCCTCTGTCCCACTTCCTCTCACTGGCCTTCACACCCACTGCGATCATCTGCCTCAACAAGGACCTCAAGGTGCCGATTTAACACACAGACAGCCTTGGAACATATGACTACTGTACAATCTTGTGATTGCTGGGTTCCTAGTTATGATGTGAAAAGCTCGAAGACATAAATCTGGGCCGCATGCGAAGGGCCTTCTAGCAGTGTGTGAGCTTGCCTTTCGTCACTTTCGCTGCATATACTGGTGCATAGCAACCAGAAAGTATATGGGCCTGTGTATGTAACTCCAGCAGAAAAAGGGGACAGAATTTGGAAAATCTGGGTTGGGTGCACAATTGGTTTACAGAAGTGCTTCTCCATCTGCGTCACGCATAACTTGTTGTCATAATTCTCCTGTGGAAAAATGGAAAAGGCTTCATTTGGCTTTTGAGTTTCCATGCTGCTCCAAGTCTTATCTGTGCATGGGTTGAGCTCACCGTGAGTTTGCATTGGTCCCCTGCCACCCATCTACTCATGCCACGGGATTGCATGGACCTATTACGGGCCTTTACTGAAGCATTAGCTGGGTATCAACACTTCTGCTACTCAAATAAGCAGCGCATGACTGAGAAGATGGGTGTACTTCTCTTAGTAGATTCTTTCATGACTAGATAACAACTTGATCAATGAACACATGTCATGAAATGACCTCTATCCTTTTGTGTTCTGCTGCAAAACCGGCATCAAGAGAGTACATTGTTTTACTTTTGCTTCTTCTGATAAAGTTTTGGAAAAAAAGGTCGGCACCTGTCAACACAACGGAGACAGTGTAGTTGATGTTTTCCTGTCATTGTTTTACTGTGGTGGTTTGTTTCAGGGTAATTGTTGGGCGACATTGAACTTGTAGCTCGAGTGCAGTTACTTTTTCACCCTGAGCTTATTTTAAATATGTTTAAGTGTTTTACAAGCTACTCTGCTTTTTCTATTTCTATTATTCATTTAGATATCTGAAAAGTGCCCTGTTATATTGATCAACAGTTGGATGGCCTTGACTGCACCTAAAAGGAAAAAATAAAGACGGGTGGCTGGTTCCTTATGCCATCATTCCATCCTGTAGCTTCGATAAGTTTCTCATCCCAAAAGGGTTTTTAACCAGGGGAAGAAAGAACAGGCCGGGGTTGGCAACTGGAAGCTCAGTGTTCTGTGTTGTTTTAAAGATCATGTTTGTTTAGGGTGTTGTTTGAATGGCTTCACTTTTAAAACCCAGCGGTCCTGTTGTTGTTTCAGATGCCCAAAGTGCAGTACCGCTCCAACTGTAAGCCGTCCACCTTTGCCTACCCACCGGCTCTAGAGGTCCCCAAGGAGAAAGAGAAGGAAAAGGTGGGTTCCGGCCCATCATTGCCCAGTATTCTTCCTCCCTCTTTCCCTGTTGATGACTTATTGAGTCATTGATAATGTGTCATTCTGCTGGGCAGGTTTCCACCGCTGTTCTCTCCATCACAGCAAAGGCCAAGAAGAAGGAAAAGGAAAAGAAGGAGAAGGAAGAGGAGAAGATGGAAGTGGTGAGGAGCAACAGGGGGCTTGTTTCTTTTATTCACTCTGGTAGCTTAGCACAACATTAGCTATTGTTTGGCTGGCTCACTTATGCTGCGACTTAGAAACATGCGGTGAAGCTGGAGGGACATGGCCTGACCTCAGATGGTTGCATAAGAAACGCTGGCGGAGGAGTGAGTGCATACTCATGTGCATTGCCAGAGGAGAAATTCAAGTGTGTTCCTTCACGTAGAACGAAGAACGGAACCTTGTTATCTTCAACTATTTCCACACTTTGTTTTTGTCCCCACCATGGGAGTCACTTTGGTACTGTCTCTGACGCACACCAGACTTGGTGGTGGATCCTGAGTCTTTTCACTCCTGTCACTCAGATATACAGAGAGTGACTCATGTTCGAACCTTGGTGTGAGAATAGCTGCTTCACAGTCGTTGTTGTCCTCTCATTTTTCATGGATCTGTTCCTTTGTGCTCAGTTGACTAACGTTGCTTTGGTGTCAGCAAGTCGATTCTTTCAGTCTGAAAAGTTCAACCTAATTGATTCCAGCCAGTCAAGATGCAAACGTTTCCTCTGTCTCTGCTGCAGGAAGTCCAGGAGGGTGAGAAGGAAAAGAAGGATGAGGAGAAGGAGAAAGAGAAGAAGAAGGAGACAGAGCCAAACTTCCAGCTCCTGGAGAACCCGGCACGAGTGATGCCAGCTCAGCTCAAAGTGCTCAACATGCCGGAGACCTGCCGCTACCAGCCCTTCAAACCGGTACTGCTGCTGCTTCAGTGTCTCTCTCCAGTGCTGTTTGTTACTGCGGTGCTCAGTGGAGTCTCTGCAGGACTCTGACCCAGGCTGCTTGTTAATATCTACACTGTTCCACTGTGAAGATCGCGACGACGTGAAATCACCAGCAGCGTTTCAGAGCTCAGCAGGAGCGCTGGGTTTGGAGGAGGGATGCTCCGATCATGATCGGTCGATTTCATCGTGATGGGTGAATGCCGGCGCTCTGATGGAGCCACACTGGTTGTGATGCGTCCGGCATGTCTACTGTGGAGCTTCTCTCAATCTGTCATGTGAAGTGTGCATCCTGCAGCACATGCACGGGAAAATGCTGTGCAGGGAAGCGCCTTCAAGTTAAACACGCCATTTAAAGCGCCAGCGCTTGACGGAACACAGAGTTTTCTGGGCTCATGAAAGTGAGACAGCTGGTTCCTCTGCAGCAGGCTGTTAGCGCGTCTGACTGACTGGTCTGAGCGTGACATTCAGAATGATAAGAAATAATTATTCATTTCACTGAGCTAGATGAGATCCGTCGCCATTCTGGAGTCCTAAATGCATTTGAAATTCATTGTCAATCCATGTGATCGGTATCGGTGATCGACAGCAAAAACCCTGATCGGAGCATCCTTGGTTTGAAGGGAACGTGGCTGTGCTTTTATGCTTGGAAGTGAATCACAAACATGAGTTTAGCTGTTAGTGACTTTTCTCTGCTTGTGAACGTGCTGTTCAGCTGAAGGTCTCCTCTGGTCCACAGCTCCACACTGGTGGCATCATCATCATGAAAGACACCAGCGAGGAAGAGGAGGAGCTGGTGGAGCCCGTCTCTGCTCACGGCCCCAAAATCGAAGAGGAGGAGCAGGAGCCCGAGCCCCCGGAGCCCTTCGAGTACATCGACGAGTAGAGCGGTCTTCGGTGACGGTGAGCTGTTCGGACACGACACAAAACTGAGCCACTCGCGGTCATTTCTCTTCCATCACCACGGAGTTTAAGACTCACATTTCCAGACGAAGCAAACACAGTCAGGCTCAGGAAATGCTCAGAGACGATGAGTCGGTCTGGAACACCTTCACACACTCGCTGCCGCCAGGTTTCCTTGCCTCATGAGGTTAGAAAGGCGCAGCGACAATAAAGTTTGACGTATTAACGTGTTTATGGTCCCAGTGTTTATACCGTTCCTTGTCTGAACTCCAGCGTCTGGTTCTTCCTGCGACCTGCTCGCTCACTCGCGCAGTCAGGAATGTAAACACGGGTGCCCGCGTCCACGTTGGCCCTCGCCAGTCGCGCTGCAGATGTAATGGCCGCCGCGCAGGCTGCAGGAGGCGACGCTGACCATATTAGGCCTCACCAGCTCTGTTGGCTGCAAGTGCAAGAGGGATGAAGCTGTGCAGGCCTCACTTCTTGATCTTGTCTGTGCGAAAGGGCAGTGCAGAGGCCAAGTGGTGACTCTGACAGTCATTCATGAATCACTGGTCTGATGCCACTGTGTGCTCCACACACACAAACACTGAGTGATCTGTGGCCTTTCTTCTCCACAGGTTCTCCTGCGAGTTTCTGCTGACGACGGCAAAATCCTTTTTCATGTTTCCTTTCTGTTCTTTTCACCCTGCGACTGTATAAAACTGTCTGACAATAAAACCATGTAAACCAGCGCCGCTATGTGTGTGTGTCGCCTTCTTCCCCTCTGCATCAGACGTTAGTCTCGTTGCACCAGTTACATCATAGTTCGGCCTCAAGTCCAACAACAACAGACCACGTCGTGCAGTTGGTGTTTCCAAATCAGGTCAATTGAAATCTCCATGTGTGATTGATGCTTGTCATGTTTAGGAACTGGACTGACAGAAGGCGGCGTGCAAGGCCCCAACTCAGGTCCAGTTCTGCAGCCAAGAGAAGCCCGGTGTCTTACAGGAAACGGACAAATGGACCATCAAGAGCCCAGTTCAGTTTGTGAGTCACCGTCTGTGGATGCTGGGAGGCTGTGCTGCACCGATGACAGGAAACCAAAACATCCAGACCCACCAGAGAGATCGGCCGCAAACTCACTTATGTTCCCCGAGCTTTTGGCTGCTCTGTGGACCCGGCGAGTGATGACCCAGAGGTGAGGCTGGACCCTCTTGTTTTCACTGCTGCCTTCATGTTCTGTCCACAGCAGGTGGACGACTGAGTGGCCTGAAGTCCACATCTAGTTTAGCTGTGTTTTATTCAGTGGTGGGATAGTGAAACTGTGTGAAGATGTGAAGAATTCATCTGAAGTCTTAGTCATGGCTGAGAGACCGTCATCCACATTTGTTGGTCTCCACATCCTCCACAAGTGTTTACTCTGGAGGTTTTTTTTTTTTTTTTTTTTTTTTTTTTTTGTTGACCGCTCACATCTGCTGCTTTGCTGAGGAGCACAGGCATGAATAGGAGCTTTGTTCGCGCCGACACCTTCAGACTCGACCTTTGTTTACTTCCACCTCCAGTCTGAGGAGGTTCATGTTCTATAGAGTCCCGCTCTTCACGCCACAGAGCTCGCTCTCTCTCTCTCTCTGCTGGCAAATCTTTCCAGCTCCTTTGCTGCCTCACAGATGTGGGGTCCAGCTGTTGACAAGGGACAGAGTCCAGGTTTCCTCTCGACCTACAGGACCAGCCTTTTTTGATCTACCATCGTTGATCGTCCACCACTTTTAGGCAGAGATGCGCTGGTGAAGCTGCATCTTAATTTTCTGAGATCTCACTAGGGGCTGGTCTCCATTTTTAAAATGTTGTTTGTACAGCAAGAGATTGCCACAGATGGCCTCATTTTTAGAGCTCACTAGGTGGCGCTCTCGGTTAAATCAAAATAATTTGAGATTTCATCGCAATGGTTTTTCAATGTGAAATATTTTAGAGCAGAGCGCGCCCCCTCGTGGGCTGCGTCCCCGCAGCTGACCTCTGACTAAGGCTGGAACCTTCTCGCAGAGCGTGGCAGCAGCCGGTGTTACCGGGAAGAGTCTGGGCTGAGGCGGCCACAGGCTGCGGTTGTTTATGTGGGAGTTTAATGGAGGAAAACGTCTCCAGCTGAGGCTCTTGGTCTCTCCACAGGCGATCGACCGCTTCCTGGAGCAGGTCCAGGCGGGCACTTGTGGACCAACACTCCCAGCTAACTGACTGCTGACCTTCCTTTGGTGACCTCAACCCTATCAGGTCACCGCAGTCATCATCACGTGTCCGTCAGAATCTCGGTGTTTCGTAAGTAGACACTTTCCTCCGATTCCTGCTCGGTGTCCTCACTTTCAGAGCGCAGTAGGTGGCGCTCTTGGTTAAAAAAAAAAAGAAGTGACGTTTCAAATCTCGTCATTGTTTGAAGATGACGGTGCACAGCGCCATCTAGCGGGTCTTGAAAAGGAGGACACGGCGTCATCGGCCCGTCAAGGGCCGTTGGATCTGGTTTAATGATTTTCACCTAGATAAATGACAAATCCAGACGGAAACCAAGGTGAGAATCTTCAGGTTTACTGCTGTGTTTACATACATTGTACAACATGCCGCCGCATTCACAAACGTTTCAAGTACCACTGACTTCATCGACCATACGAGAGAAACAATCCCATGCTGCGTCCGTCCGCGCCTCAGGGACTGGACCAAATTGTGAGACCGGGGAATAGCAAAGTTCCAATTCAGGATTCAGTTCTTTGCGACATCACGTTTGACGGAGAAAATCTGCGACATCAACAAGCAGATGAGCTCTACATTTATTAAAAAATAAATTACAAGTGATCATTTGGATCATCTACTGATGCTAAAAACAACCCCAGAGTGTGGGGTTTGGTTCTGCTGGATTTAAGGCGGTAGGCAGGTGAGGATCAGCACCTCTGACTGAGAGGAAGAATAAAGTCTTCAACCCGGGGTTTGAACCAGAATCAAAGTGGCTAAAATGGCTTTACTTCAAAGGACGGCAGACCTCACGGAAATGGTGCCGAGTCAAACCATCCCCTCAACATTCGGAGTAAAGCTCCATCTTCTCGGCTTAAAAAAATACAAATCATCTCGAGTCTTGAAAGCGGTTTAAGCTAAAAGAAGTGATGCTTCACTTCCGACTGAGTCACATTCATTCCACGCAAAAAAAAGTATGAAAAAAAAAAAACGTCTAACAATAAGAATGTTCCTCACGTTGAACATAAATGTGGATTAGAGAACGTGCTGAAACAGCTTCTGCTAAATGCTTGAGGATTGTACCACTCCACTTCCAACGCTTCTCTTTCAGTTGGACCAAACAGGAGGGACGCTTTGCCGCCCCCCAGTGGTGAGTCCCGTCAGTGCCGCTGCTGGTCGTAGTGCTGGTAGCGGTTCAGCTTCTCTGGGTTGTTGGAGGCCATCTGGCTGAAGTCCTGGAAAATGTCCTGGTAGGTCTCGTCTCCTGTACGAGCAGCACGGAAACACAATATCAGTCAAGAGCAAGAATTTAACCAGTAACTCTTTGTACCTAAACTGCAAACACATACATACACTATCCCACCTGTGACACCATTTGTAGCTAATCTATAATGTTGTGTGTGGGTCAGAGGAGCGCCATCTAGTGGCCTCTGGAAATCAGGACCCTTGTCATGGCGTGGTCATGGTGATTCGGTCTCCATGCAGCTGAGAGTGCCCGACTCTTCCTCGCACATGATTTTGACGGAGGAGCTCAGAAAGTTGTGAGTTCGCGTGTAACATCGCAACCGTCTGTTCATCATCCAAGGCTTTTTTTTCCCCCTCTCAGTTGCTCAGACGCCAGAAAAGCCAGAAAGTACCTGTCAGAGAGCAGACCTGGCTGGAAAGGAAAACGGAGGAAAGCGGCAAACTCGGAAAAGAAGAGACCAGATGACAGGAGGTTGGTTTTTCTCAGCAACTGTATTGTGTTTAAAGTGCAGGGTTGTGTTGACACAAGTACAGTTGTGTTGGCTTCAGCAGCCCAGAGACACAGAACAGAAGAAAGGCACCAACTCTGGGGAGGAGACAGAGAGAAAAGCAAAGACAGAGAAAGTGAAGGAGGCAGCGATTTTCAGAAGCAAAAACAGTCCCTGGGTTTTTTTTTCATCATCAAGTACAAACATCTCTTCTGCAACATTCATCCTCCAACAGTTACACCTCTGCAGGTCCAAAACATTCCTCCTCCAGACAGACGGCAGGAAGTGACCGTAAGAAGAGCAGAATTCTGAAGGAAAACAGTCCAAACGCCACCAGTGGCTGCAGGAAGTCAGAAACACTGGTCCCAGATGACCAGCTCATCTCTCGTGTGGCTATTCTCTCGATTCTCAGCTGCGAGGTGAGACTCGCATGACACGTTTATAAAGCTCATTCTGTGCCACACTGACACCTAGTGATGGGCTGGTTTCCAGAGGCCACTAGGAAGCACGGTCTGCCTCTATATCTTTAGGATTCAAACATGCATTTCAAAGACTCCTCACGTTATTTTTCATCTGAGAGCGCCACCTGTTTCATGAAGCCTCATCAGCCCATCACGACTGACACATATCAGCGGGTTTAGACTGAAAACCCCAGTCGTGTGCGGGGTTTTGAAGGACTAAAGAGCCGCTGAACTGAGCCGATATTGCACTTCCTGTCGAGAGAGGAACGCTACAATCTTAAAATAAAAGTTTCCTCTGGACTACAGACTCATTTACAACATCTCTGGTGGATAAACTCTTTAAAAAAAACACTCGCACCACATTTGTAAGACTGGAGAGACGGAGCAAACTCGGGCGGCTACATCAGCAGGAATGAGCTCAGTGAGTTTCTTCAGAGCCGATGATTTGAGAACACGTATGACACACCTGCTGCTTCGGGTATGGCTTCATCAGCAAGTCTGGAGTGTCGCCACACTGAGCTCCACTCTTCAGGTCCGACTCGCGGTCATTCAACACCTTAATCTCTCATTCTCCCAGTTTAAAGGGAAGAGTCGAAATGAAAAGTGCAGACGTTGATATTGTGCTATATAGAAATACATGATGACGCGACGTGACTCGCCGCTACTGAAGCAACGTCCATCTACTTCCTGCTCTAGGTTTGGTCCAGCTGCAGGCTGATGAACTCCTGCATGCACTTCCTGTACTGCACCTCAGTGGGACTGTTGCTGTTGTATTGACCTGACTGGCTGTACGGACCCTCCGCCTCGCGCATCTCCTCGTTCATCTTGGCCAGCCGCAGCCTGCAGGGGGACAGGAAACACAGGTGAGACCACCGGGTGCTTTCATCTGCTGCAAGACCTTATAGTGACATCACAAGATGTGAACGAAATAAAACAGCGCTCCATCTAGTGGTTGTTTGTGAGACCACACCACTGATCCCCTTCATGCCCTCTATCATCCCTGAACATCATCAAGTGTCTCCAATCCCCTCAAACTTCCCCCTCTCTCCTTTAGATGTGTCCACACCTTCTCCCCTGAACTGTCCCTCGAACTCATTGAGAAAATCTTTGATCTGATTCATGAACCTTCTGAACACTACTGAACACTAGCACTAGGTTTTGAGTGTCGTCCACTATGAAGTGAAGTGATTCACGTCCCTAAGAATTGAGACACGTCACACGTAAAAACATGTCACTGGCTGCCGTGTTGCGTTTTGTTTCCTGCATATCCAGTGTTTGAGACATTTTGGAAATGACAGCTCCAGTGTTTTTGCAACCTCTTGCACCAGCGGAGCCGAAGCCGGCTTCTCCGCCACGTTGCAGTGATCTGTTAGAGGTATGAGGATGTTAACGTTAGCCTGGATGCTAGCTGACTGTTGTTGGCTAAGAAGAAATAAAAACATACCGTTGTACATACATGTTGTATTGTTCATGTTGTCAGACACGGTCAACCATTTGGGTCGCTAATACCAGAGATACCAGAGAAAGTCAACAAATGGAAGAGTAGTCCTGGCTACTAAAATGTCCCTGGTGTCCTATCCAACATTATTTTTAAATAAAGTACTTTGGCACATCCACACTTCATATTGCCACTTGGTTTCACCTCAGCTTCGGAGCTCCCTCGGTTTGAAGGGATCATTTCAAGTGGTGAACAGTGAGCGCCTTCGCTCTTAGGAGTATTGGGACACACTGCACTTACACGTGAAAAACCCAGTGTAAGGGTGAGAAATGGGACACAGCCTTGATCAGATCTTTGACCAACTCAACACGAGCACCAGTACCAGACCATTGCTGTCTCATGAAGACACAACTCACAGTGTGACGATGTCAGCGTTGGCGGCCTCCACCGCGATGGACAGTGGCGTCTTCTCGTCAATGTCTGCCGCGTTTTGATTGGCTCCTCTTTTCAAGAACAGACACACCTGCCTGAAACAGAGAGGTGGACGTCACGGTGGGGTGTCAGTCTGGCGGGGCTGCATCAGATCAGAGCGGAAGACCCACCCAGTGTGTCCCAGCATGGTGGCATGGTGCAGGGGTCCTCGGCCCTGAGCGTCCTGCTGGTTCACGTTGGCCGCGTTCTGAAGCAGGAACTCACAGGTGACCAGCGAGCCCTGGAGACACGGATGATGAGGAACACGTCTGGAACCGACGGGCGCCGCACTCACCCCCTGCACCGCCATGATGAGCGGCGTCCTCTTCTCGTCCTCTGTGTTGACCCAGTTGACCTCAGCTCCATGGGCCAGGGCCTCGGCCATGTCCGGCAGGCTGCGGGCGCACGAGGCCCAGTAAAGCTGCAGGCCCTGACTGTACTCCTTGGGCTCGTAGAAGACCACCTCCTTGCAGGGCGAGGGAGGGGGCAGGGTGGACGGCATGGGCATGGGTGGAGCCTCCACGGCTTCTGGCAGAACAAAGACAGGAAGTCACATTTGGACTTGGAAAAACAGGTGCGAGGGGAAATGGGAGAGCGACAGTTCCATACCAGCCTCAGTCAGGTTGTTGGCGGCCGGGGCGACGGCCAGCATCTCCCGGCTTCCATCGCTGTTCTGGATGCCACTGTCGGCACTTTTCACTGAAAGACAAAGAGGCTCCTTCAACAACATTATCACATTATGACTTCAAATGTCTGATGTTGGAGAGCTGAGCCAGGGCCGTTCCGATTTCATGCTTCAAGGAACAGTGTCCTTAGAACCCACCAGATGGCACTCTCTGCTCTGAAATCTTTGGAGTTGAACTTCGTTTCTCTTCCTTTTTAAACCTCAAGTGCCACCTACTGAGCTCAAAATACAAGGCTGTGTTTCATGAGGCCTCACCAGCCCTTCACTGGAACACAGCTCCAACCATCACCCACCAAAGCTGATCCATTTGAAGGAAAGACCAGACAATCGTGTGAGAAACTCATTCACCCTTCTGACGGAAATCAAAAGACAGTTTGCTCCCCAAACTCCTCACCATGTAAGGGTTGTTCTGGGCAAGGAGGGGGTGCAGGAGAGACGGAGGGTAGTCAGTTCACAGCCCGGAAAGCAGGAAACATAAAGGGATAGAGAGATGGACAAACGAGTGAAACAGCTTGGGTACTTACTGCTCCTGAGTTTGGAGGAGTTGTCAAAGTAGGAGAAGAGCGAGTCAAGCTCATCGGCACAGAAGAGAGAGTCACGGCGGGCCCCCGAGCCGCTGGCAACAGCTACACAGGGGCGATGGGGGGTGGGTGGGAGGGGTGGGGAGACGGGGCGGGGTGCACATGGCGTGGCAGGGTGGGCGGGGACAGAGGGTTTTAAAAGAGGCGATGTAAGCAGGGGTTAGTCCAGAAGCAGAAAACAGCCAGGAGAGAGAAAAGAGAGCACAGGCTGAGCTGGTCAACACTGGAGGAGACTGAGATGGAGGCGAGCGCTCACAGAAACACAATGGGAGGAAGCTTCTCACAGCTCAGACCAGTGCAGTGACCCAGACAGACCAGGCCATTGCTTTCTCTGAATCAGGATGTTGGATTCAGAGGAGGGTTCCTCACTGAGGTCCCAAACTCAACATCGAGACCGCTGATCCCTTCACATGTGGCCAAGAAAACCTGCGTCACTAACCTGATTGTCCAGAGGAGTTGGACCCCGGTCTGAGTTTGGGGGTGGGCGGAGGTGGCCGGGGGGGCAGGTGGTCCGAGCTGCTGCTCAGCCTCTTCTCTTGCTTGGTGAGAGAAACCACTTTGGTCCGGAGCTCCTCGTCCGACGGCCGCCGCACGAATCTGCGATCCACGTACTTGGCTTTGATGTAGGACTCCACCTCGTGTCTGAGAAGGTTCCAAACGGTCACTACAAACTCTGTGGTAGTGCTACAAACAAAGTAGTGGTGGATAGATGGCCGTCACCTGGGATCTCCTGACTGAGGTTTCCTGGCTCCCAGCTCTTCCCTGCGGGCCTCGTAGATCTGATTGACCACCCCGTTGCCGAGTTCACACATGAGCTGTGGCGAGCAGAAGTCATGTGAGCAGGAGCGAATACTTCATGTTGAACCCAGGTTCCTTCAGTCACCTTGAGAAGCTCTGGCTCCCACGTGTCCAAGGTCAAAGATCTGACTTTGGAGAAGTGCACTCCCAGACTCCTGCAGACAGGCCAGATAAAGGAGTGACATGAGAAGAAAGTGTGGACAAATCCACAAATGCCTGATATACATGCCTCAATATTACACATTTATTTGGAAAAATGTTGAACTGCGATGTTCAAGGTCACAGTGAGATCCCCAGGAACTTAAGTCTCATTTTAATTTATCTATCATAAGGTTACATGCAGAAGTGAAGCGGTCATTCTGTGGCCTCCTTCTGGAAAACCTTCTTGAGTGCTACAAAAGAGCGCCCTCTACTGGAAGCAAAAGGTCGTGTTTTTTTTTATTTATTTTTTTTAACAAAGGGTGATGTAAGATTATTGTGAAAAAAACAAGTAAAGTAGTTCAGCAGAGGAATTGTGGTTATTAATTTTCATTATGTTTTTTCCTTGTCTTTTCTCTTTATTTTCTCCTCCAAAAAAAGGTAAATGTAATTACATTTTTTAAGACAATATATCATCATGGATGTCAGTTTTATTTGAACTATTGATTAAAAATTTAAAATATTTTTATATGAAAATGAATATAGGATTTAAAAAATGAGGGGAAAAATGAAACAATGAATAAATATAAAGCTCAGTCACTTTAGCTGTATAAAACGTGACGAAATGCGATCTACAAAATAAAAACAAAAAAATGTCCCATTTTCCAATGAAGAAAATGAGACGTTCTTTTTCTCTTAATTTTTTGGACGTTGAGT
This sequence comes from Synchiropus splendidus, assembly GCF_027744825.2. Lineage (NCBI taxonomy): Eukaryota > Metazoa > Chordata > Actinopteri > Syngnathiformes > Callionymidae > Synchiropus > Synchiropus splendidus. The sequence continues at coordinate 10,493,245 of NC_071334.1, read as the reverse complement.
CAAATAATGAAGATGATTCTTTTGAAACAATTAATCCCAAACACATCGGAGGAAAAATAACAAAATTCGTGTCAACTCCGAAGCATTTTCATGTTTCTGTCTGAGTTTCATTTTTGTGACTAATTATGTAGAATTATGTTTCAAGAAAATAGCATCTGTTTTTGGTCAAACATGTCTGTAACACTGAATTCATTTTGCCCTGGAACGGACTAAAATTTGTCGCAGCCAAATGGACAGTTGGATGCAAGGAGTGAGAGTGAAACTACCTGTGTATGCCGGAGCACTGTATACAAAGGGTGATGCCCAGATTGATGCTGGCCCATCTGGGGTCTGGTTGTCCGCAGTCGCAGCAGCAGGCGTTCCCCGGGATCGCCAGGACCTTCTGCAGAGCACTCTCTCCCTTCAGGGACTTCTCTTTGGCCTCTCCTCCAGAGTCCAGACTCCCAGTGGAGGTGGAAGACTTCCTGTCCAGCTTCTGCAGTCACACAGACACATGGAGTAGAGCGGCACACAAACATGTCACGCGTAAATTCTGAGTGGGCTCCTACCTCGGCGTCCTCTCCCTTGTCCCGGAAGGCGGTGGCGATGCTGTTCTGGACGGCTTTGATCCAGGCTTGCCGCAGCTTTTCAGAGTCGGCTTGCATCATGCAGCTCCTGTCAAGGTACAAAGAAGCGGTTTCATCACGCCACTTGCTGAACGTGAGTGGGTGACCGTGTGACGGGCGCTTTTCAGAAACGAGTGGGAGGAGGAGCGCGTAATTTCATGTTGACAGCATCAAGGCCATGAACTCACTTGGTGGGAGACACCACTTCGAAACAGAACCGCCGCTCGATGTCCTCGCAGTGTTTGACGGTGCACAACCGCAGGTCTTCCACCACCACGGTGGGGTTGTCCTGGTGGAGCAGAAGTTTGGATCACGTTTTAAAACAAGAAATCTGCTGTGAAAGTTAATGAATAAATAATACTTTTTTTTTCAAAAACCTATGTTTGAGCAGCGTCACAGAGTGTAAAGATTCAGGACAACACACCTTGAATTTCTTCTGGTAAACAAGCTGGTTGTTCTGGATGGAAAACCAGCGCCTGTAAGCAAATCACATGGAACATGAAATACGACCAAAATCCACTGCAGCCATCTTTTGATCAGTCAATTAGAATCTTCAAAGACGTCAGGTCTAAAATGGTGTTGAATCTTAAACATGAAGTAATGATATGGAAGATCTCAGTGAAGACTCGACTACAGGAAATGTCATTTAAATGAGCAATCTTCATGAAACATCTTGAGAAATGAGGACTATACGATCAAGTATCTCCAGTTCTCTTCGGGTGACCTCATGATGGTCCCGACTGTCTCACCTGTTCCATGTCTTGAAGGCGTTGCTGGCTCTTTTGAACAGGTAGCCTTCCATGGCGATTCCATTGTCCGCGTCAACGTTGTACTCCAGCTTGGTGTCATCGTTGGAGAAGTCCTGCTCAAGAGCAACAAATATGGAGGAAATGACCATCCAAAAAGTTCTTCTTCACGTGGAATTTTTTTTTTTTTTTTTTTCCAGGGTCACTTTCCCCACATACACACCGTTCAGCACTGAAGCAACATGCACATGACATTTATTTAGAGGCACTTTTATCTCTAAATATTCAACGCAGCTCATCTCAGGACAAACACATCAGACACGGACCCACAGAGAATCAATCCTGGTCAAGTCTATTTTTAGCACCTGAGTAGATCCTGCGGCAGTAAGACATTCTGTCAGGTGATCTTCCGCTCCGACTTTAAATATACACCATAGTGTTGATAGCAGTGATGAACGTCAGTGGCCAAATTCTTGCTTGTGTAAAATATGCAGCACAATATTTGGAAGTCACACAACCACCAGGATGAATGTTAACCATTATTACTGTATTCACTCTCTAACACATAAGTCAATGACACATGGGGCCACATTTTTACCACCATTTCAAGTCGCAGGCATTTATTAAAGGAGAGTCTGCAACAGACACTTCTTCTGTGGTTAGTGAACTTGGACAGTGAACTTCATTTTGATTGTACAAGCATATTGAAAACTTACAGGCCACATAAAATTGCTCATTATAGACCAACTCAGTTGTATAGAGCAAAGAGGCGGCTCACTCACTGGTTGCCCTTCAACCTTGAATAGAACATCCAACTCAAAAGGATTCAAACATACAACCCTCCTGCAGTGAGACCACAGTGCTGCCCACTTAACCACCATGCAGCCTTTTTCTCAAGTTGAATGCAAGTTATTATATCAGGGGATTTATTGCACTACAACTAGGAAAAGTTTTGGTGCGTTTTTTTTATCTTCAATATAAGCTTTATACATACTTTAAGGGACTCCTGGTTTAAAAATGATGTGAGGCTTGGGTTGCTCAAATCCAAAGATTCTAGGGCAGAGAGCGCCATCTAGTGAGCTCTAAAATTGTGGACAGTGTTTCCTGAAGCTTCATCATCTTGTCACAAGTTACCACGACTGTCATAATCCAACAGACAGTAAAGGAATAACAGCAAAATAAAAGTTTGTCGATGATGGACGCAACCACAGAACGAAGAGGCAGCTGTTGCCTTCTTCAAGAAAAATGTAATGCTTAAAAAAAACAAACAACCATGCAGAAGTCCAAACAAAGTCGCTCAAACACGCACACATGAGTATTGAAAAGTGCATCCTGAACACAAAACACTGCAGTGCAGGAGCCTAGGAGGGAGAAGAGGAGACGAGGGGGTCAAACGGAAAGTCAAATGGAAATCAATGCAGCGACTCTACGTACGGAGGTCGACCTCCACGCACAAAAGTTTCGGAAGTCGGGTAACGAGTCGGGCTCCGTCACATCCTATGACATCACACACAAGCAAGAGAGCAAAAAAAAAAAAAAAAAAAAAAAAAAAAAAAAAAAAAGAAAGAAAGAAAGCGTTGGTGCCGGACATAGAGGAATCTTGACGTAAGGGTGCGAGACATAGAAGAGAACCTTGGGTCGCGTCAGGCGGACTCACCAGGTACCAGACGTAGTGGAAGCGACTGAAAATCTTCATTGTGAGCTATCATTAGCGGCGCAGGACGCACACGTGTTTTCCCATGAACGCATGAGTCCAACAGTGAATCCTCTCAGTGACATTGTGTCTCTCAGCTGTAGTGCAAAACCCTACACATCCATCCGTCACGTGAGCTCGGAAATGTTCCGTCATCATTTTGGCTCCTCCTCCTGCAGCCTCATGCTCAACAAGGTCGTCTGTGTGTGTGTGTGTGTGTGTGTGTCTATACGTGTGTGGTGCATCATGTTGCCAACATTTGTGGCAACTCAGATGAGACTTCACACCATCAAGTTCGGATATTTACTGGCACAAAATGTGAACATGCTTCACGAGCAGCTACATGTAAAGCAACACTCCACTGACACGTCACGCTCCGTGACACTGATGAATAATGCAGAGGGGGATCAACCACACTTTAATTTAAGATGACTCCTCCACGATACTGTTTTTGTCCTTGCTCATGACAGTCCTTCGAGAAAGCAAGTGGGAAATGAGAAGCGCTTACCTGCAGAGCAGCCTGGTGTGAGTGGAAGAAGACAGAGGAGAAGAGACAGCGTTTGTTAGACAGAACAGAAGAGGGAAGGTCAAGAGAGAAACAAGGAAAACTCCAGGTGCATATCGACTAGCCCAGCTTAACAACCTTTGACCTCTTCATTTACAAGCTAGAGAATGCATTGGCTAATAAAACTTTTAGATATTTGACATGGGGAGGACGAACTCGAATGAAATCCATCCTGGTTTGTTTAGACATGATTCTGGAAGCTGTCAATAATAGATGGGCTCCTGGCTGACATCATTCCTCCTGGATCTACTTACACCTGAAGGCCTTCTTTACTGAACTGACATACACTCTGTTGACTACTACTCCTTCTCTTCACTATCCATGCATGAAACTCTACACTGTTTTCAAGACGTCATAACCACTACCAGTCATGTTTCTTCAGTCCTGTTGATCCGCCTGAGCTCTGTCGGATTATTTTTTAATGAAAACGGGCCCAGTGCAATAATAGAGGCTTGGAAAGCACAAGCAAACATTGGATTTTACTTCTCTGATGGTGTTTTTTGGTCACAGTTTCGAGGGGGGAGGAGGAGTAGTAGTACCTTTTGCTGAATGGTGGAATGTTTCTGCTCCATGTCCCTCTTCTCCTTGGCAGCATCTACCACCAGCTGGTCCAACTGCAAAAGTAGAACCAATTAGTGAGGCTTCACGAAAAGCCCAGTCACAACCCGTTTTATCAAACAGAACATCATCACGGTACCATTTGCTGCAAAACCTGAAGAATGTGGGTCACAGGAAGTGCTCACAGAATCACAAACAAATATGCAGAAGATAGTGCTGAACTCCAGATTAAAAGACAAGGCTTAGTCAGATGGATGCCTCAGATAAGAGCATTTGTTCAAGACAGAGGAGGAGATTCCAGACCAAGCCTTGAGTGAAGAGAGCCAGCAATTTCTTGGACTACATCTACCCATTCCACTCCCTCTGTCCACACTACAGAAGACTCAAGGAGCTGCTGTGACAATCATGCACATGTTCTACCCTGCGAGCTGATGAGAGTAATGTCCAGGTGTTGTTAGCTAGTCAGGGTAGGCCTGAGCAACTTGCTGGTCTCTCTGTCTATCACAGTCGCAGCATGGTTTTGAGTGAAACTATGTGAAACACCACTCCCAAATCAGCTTCTGAAGTAAAATAAAATTGTTCTGCAACACATTTTCCAACTTCACATTCAACAATCCTGCAGCAAACCAGTGCAGCACCGCTCTCCTTCTCAGTAAACTGTTGTTATGCGCTTGTAAGGTGATTTTTTTTTGTCATGCATCATTGGAAAGCCCCCAGTTTCAGCTTGTACGTACCATTTCATTTTATTGGTAAACCACAATGACCGTTCAGGAGCTATTTCTATTACAAATTATTATTATTAGTACAGAGAAGCTTGTATGACTCCGGAGCCATGAGGCCCAACTACAGCAGTGACTCTGCTCTGCGATTGGCAACAGTGATGTTTCCAACAACCAGACAATATGAGGTTTGGATTTCTCTTTTTACAACATTCTATCTCAGAAGAAAGTTTTCACATCCTCCAAACCCAGGTACTGGAATTAGGAATCCAGTGAGAGTCCCAAAAAAAGCCTTCCTGTCATGTGATTTCCATGTGCCCACAAACAACAATGCGTCTTGCAGAAGAAGAAGCACAATTTCAGCGCAAAGCCAGTGCCAAGGGTGAATGTGTGGTGCTGCCCTTCAGCCGCGGGATGCACCATGACCTACATCGGCACAGACAAAGGGAACAGTATTTAAATTGAGGGCAGAAAAAACGATGAGAAGATAAAGGGAAAAGAGGTTAGAGGGGCGATTATTGTTCAGGCTGCCATTGGATCTTGATGTGGTGCACAGAAACATCATAAAATCTGCTGTAAAATTCTGATAACTGATGATGTTAGATGTTAAGATAGATTACATTGATATGTCAGATCCATAAGATGAAGGCAAAAAAAATGCAGATGATGTAAGACCTGAGGATTCATCACGCATGGGTTGGATGACAGCTTCTTCAAAGGTAAAACATTTATATCAATATATCAATAATGATTTCAGCCACCACTGAAGGCAGAGAAGTCAGGCTTCTGTTTTGCTTAGAGAGGAAATGGGTGGACGGCACAGCAGTCAACCGATAACATCAGATGGGAAATATTCGCCTCCATCAAAACCAAAACAAGTCGTCCACAGGCTGTTTCTATAGGATTGTCTGTCCGCGGACATGTTTGCACACGTGTGTGTAGCCCTGTTCATACTTTGTGACGCTGAGTCACCAAAGTGTGCCGCACTCACGTCCTCATGCTGACAGACGTCTCGTCATTTGGAAATTGACTTTGGTCTGCTTTGATTCGTTTGGACCGCTTAAACTTCCTGACACAGCGATGAAATCACACATGTAATGAACACAAACATCCCCTCGAATGAATTATATTTGGTTGAGGAACTGTGTCACGGAAAACACTTCATCTCATGCAGCTCTTTTCCACATCCGTGATTCTAAATAAAGTGAGATTAAAAACAGTTTAGCTTGAGGAAGTGAGAGCGCTGAAAACGGATGGTAACGTAAAGACACTATCACTAAACTCTCTCAACAGACTTTAAAGGGTGAACAAGTCCATGAGGAAAATATTTCCAGCTCAGTTCCCTGCAATAAACATATTTTCTGGCAACTTTTACTGACACACCTGTTGCAGACTACAAATACACTTTAATTTGAAATCCTAAACGATGTTAAGTACTATATACATCACTCAACACACCATAAACCTCCATCACTGACTGTACTTGTCTACCGTCACAAGAAGACAGTCTTATGAACCAACCTGTTGACAGCTCCTCCACACTTCCCTGCAGAAAGTCTCCATTTTCTTCAGCTTCATGATAACGGTTTGTGGGTGAATATATTCCAATCCTTTCAGACGCTGAACTTCTTCATTTAGCGTTTCACAGTTCTAAATTCGGAGCTGATCATCTCAAACTAATCTGGCCTCAGGATCTTTCCATTATTTCCGCATCGAAGAGGATGTCCCCTTTAGTGAAACCAATTGCAGGTTCGAATGATCACATTTTGCCTCTTTCAAAAGTAACATCGCCGGTATTCTTCAACCTCTGTGTCGTTTAAGATTATCCCATTCGCTCTGATTCGGGTCTCATCCCTTAAATCTTGGCAGCTTGATTCAATCTTCTCAGTGAAACACACCTCCAGTAGACGTTCCAAGCACTTGAGCATCATCCCTGAATTTCTCTGCCATCCTTCTCAGTTGACTGCAAACCAGAATAAGACTGTGGGAAACCCTATTCCTGCCCTCTGGATGCTTTTCTTCCTCATTCCAGAGCAGAGGGTGTAGCTCCAATCACTGTGGTACAGTCACACTTGGGCTGTCCTGGATCTCAGAGGGAGGGTTGTTTATCAGAGGACCCACAAACACACACAGACCACAATTATCAGTCCTTGTGTGAGTGGAGAGGAGTCCTCTGGGAAGTCTAACGTTGCTCGATGTTGAGACACCAACTTCTTTATTCTTTTCACCATGTGAACCACGTTATTCCACTGCTTCACTAAAAACAATCCAACAAGTCTCTGGAGCAGCAGTGCATATTTGTGTGTGAAATTAGAAGGAAGCTGCAAGATAAACGGACAGCTTAAAAAAGCAAATCCTCAGACAACAAACCAAGCAGCAGATCCCCAAATGTCTGTGTGGGTTATATAATAACAGAGATATCAGAACAAGAATCAAGTTTGATTGATTTATCTTCTACTGCATGTCTGCTGGGAGATTTAATCAACAAGAATCAGCTGTTCCGTTCTCTGATCTGGAGGTGAAGGAAATATAATCCCTCCATCTAAATCCAGTGTTCCCACTGACTGGGTCACATTAATAAAAGACAGAGTGACTCAAGGCTGGAACCAAACCGACAACCTTCTTGCTGAGATGTTTTACAAGCCACTTTATTTAGGTGCTACCTTGTGCAATATTTCATCAGAACGCAGCTATTCCTCTTACTTCGTGGACCAAATTGCTACAACATCACCTCAACCTGCTGCTACCTTCTTGTACCATCCTGGTGAACCCAGAATCTCGTGAGCTAAGCAAACCCTCCCAGTGGCCCACATACCTTGGCAATTATTCTATAAATCACACTGAAAAGTGGCCCCGCGCCGGAGAAGATACTTAGAAGGAAGAGCAAATCTGTTATGGTTGCACTTTATAAGATTCATTCTGATGAATAAATTACTGGGAAAAGGTGAAAAGGTGTCGTACCTGCCCTCCCAGTTGTTTCATTAAAGGCTGCAGTTCACTGAACAGGTCGTATCCTTGGTGGAAAAAGGTCAAGTGGGCATACATGAAGGACAGCATCTGTGGACAGGTGATGATTATCATGCAGACCAATGTTCAATCAATACAGCTAACACTAATGAAAAAGAAAAATACGCACCGATTTCAGGATTTCGGATCTTCTCTTGGATTGCAAAACATTGATCTGAAAAAAACAAAACAAGAATTATTAAAAGAAGTGAATGGGAAGTATGTATGTCTTGCATTTGGGGAGACGCAGTGAAAATATTAGTCGATAGACGTTCCCGTTTCTGACACCAGGGTGCGCTGCAAGACATTTGTGGACAGAGTCTGTTCAGGGAAACAAACGTTTTTGTAACATTTGGTACATAAGCCCGCTAGGATGTTAAAGCAGAACTTAATCAAACTACATTATCAACTCAAGCATACCTCTGGATTAATGTGGAAAAAGTGAGCACACTTAGGTTCGAAATAGTGATTTTAGCAAAGCAGATCAGACTGAACGGTTTAAACGTCTTCACAGCATCTGGAATGTAGTGCAAGCTGTGTTTTACAAATGCTGACAAAGATTTAAACTTCTGAAGGATCGAACATTTTTAGATCTGCTGTGCAAGCTGACTGTCTTTCCAGTAAGTTGCAAAACAGGCAAAATAGAAAACAGGCCTCTGACGATTAGGCCTCATGACGCAATCGGCCGTTCCATGTCCCATTTCAGAATAGGAGAGCTTCAACATTTGTGACTTACTTGTAAAACGTAGTCCAGGACTATGTGACGGAAGCACTTTCGCGTGGCAGTGAGGATGTTGGTGGCTTCTTCCACTTCATGTTGCTTGTTGCGGGGCGCCTGAGCGTTCTTGATCAAGGCAGTCTCCTTTTCTTCACTCACTTTGTCAAACTGCTTCTTGGCTTCTTTAAATTTCCGTAGGTCGCTGGTAAAAGATAAAAATGCCATTTTTAGATTGAGAGTGCCTAACCCTTCTACAACCACAGATATACCAAGGAGGCCTGAGTTTACTTTGACATTGTGGCACTAGAACCGTTTGTAAAGTCCAAGTTATTTGATATTACATTTAGTTTCTGGCTGTTTAATAACAGTTCAAATAGACAAAAAGAGGACACAATCTAAACTCTGAACTATTCAACACAATTACAATAACAATCCCTATTATTCAGTTTTCAGCTAGTCTGGTTTGGACTGAGCAGCTTGGTGGTCTCTCTGGTTATTGACAGTCGCAGTTGCATGGTTTTGAGAAGAGCTCATGCTAGAAATGTGAAAAACACTCCTAAATGGGACTGCTGAGGAATATAACATCATTTCACAACTCATTGTGTTACATGTTAAATGCTGAAAAACAACACTGCTCTACGCTCCCCTTCACTCCCTCTCTGCTGCTGCCTGCACAATATTTCACTACCAATAGGCATGTACATGACACACATTATGGGAACACTCCTGTTATCTGTTCACAGACACCCCTGGATTTTTTTCTCATTTGCTGCGTGTGTCAGCAGTTTTATTAAAGAAGTGCTAGGGACTAATGTAATTACAATAATATGCACACCAAAAAAATCTCTTCTTTCAGACGGTGTTTGAATGTTCTGGATAAAAAGGTACATTTGAAAAAAAACGTAAAAAACGTAATTTGAAATGCACATCAAAAATTGCAAACGTTAAAATGCTGTAGGGCATTGGCTTCCGGTCGGAGCGCCGACCCCAACATCGCAGAGATTGTGATGCCATCTGTGCGGTAGGTGTCAAGCTAAAGCAATGTCAACGTAGATATGAAATGAAACCACAGGCTTCTGAACTTCTCATTCACAACCATCTGTGGACCGCAAAACCCCAAAACAGATTCATAATGACAGCACAGGTGGAACTAAAACAACCACAATATCTAACTTGACTGAATCAACACTCACTCTTTCACAAAGGTTTGCAGCTGGGTCTTAATGGATCTCTGGGCTTGATCAAAGAGTATCTGTCAAGCAGGAAATAAGTGATTACTGAGACAGCAAAATAAGAGTGGAATCGCAGTCAGTGTTCATGTTCACAGAAACAGCAGAATAAAACGAGCTGACACAGCAAATACTGAGTGAGAACATAATGAGATGTCGTAATTTGCAGTTTTGAGCTGTGCGACTGAGAACCTGCGTGCTTGCTCAGAAATGTGCTTTTTAGAAACTATTCCATGAGACGACAATACGAGCAGTGTGGCGGTCTTGCTGTGACAAACAGATTAAGCACTATGTTTGAGTGAAGATCATGTGCTGAGAGGTCGCTGAGTAGCAGGAAATAGAGACAGTCAGCTGACTTGACCACAGTCCACACGGCTGAGTCACAGCCTCAGGACTCTCTGGGCACCAATAACTGAGGCCACTCACTCAAAAATCTGGGGAACTGAAAATAGACTGCTTAAAGTAGCAAGTAAACACGCATAATTTATTAATACCAATGGTCCATGAGATCTACTGCACATTTCTTGATACCATCATGGACATGGACACACCAACCACCATTTTCGAGCCAAGACAAGCTTATTGACCATCTTTACAGATTGTGTGAGAGCCCAATCATCATTTACTTTAGAAGTACTCTAGTAGTCCAATGAGTACAGAATTAATTGTTTAATTTATGAGCGATCGCGTAAAAGTAGAAATGAGTTTGCATTGCGTTACATTACCACAGTTTTACCTGAAGGTGAATATACATGAAAGATGTAAAGCCTTGTTATGAATTCTTAGCCTTTCTGAAAGCATTTGTATGATGATTTACCAAGTTATTTACACATGACTAACCTCAGTAAGAAACCTAATTCTTAACTATGAAGTTGAAATTTGTTGATAGCTCAAATGTACTTTTTAACATTGGACATATTTGAAATACTAAATTCAACCCTTTACAACATCTTTTACACACGAGCTTAACCTTCAGAACTCTCGTTTATATGGTCCTACTTTCCAAGATTGCCTGTGGTTCCTACCAGCTGCCAGAGGTCTGGCCTTTCCAGCTGAGTTTTATGATCACCCAGCTGTCGACTGGAAATTAAAAAAAAACATACAGACGACATCCGGTTTCACACGGCGAGGAGGAGCATACCGTGTGATAGTTGATCATCTCCTGCAGGCTTTCAGCAAATTTTGTCAGACTCGACTGCGGAGGAAGTAGAGGAGGACAGACATGAATCAGAGCAGGCTCTGTTTGTGTTACACAAGAGTGATAATAATTTAGTCAAATCACTCAAGCAAAAAGGTTTAATGAGTGAGGAAAACGAAACAACTTGCACATTTCAGTGTGTTTGAAAAACCCTGTAACACTGTAACACCTTCAGAAGTGTTCCTGAGATGATTCAGATCCTAAAATTAAGTAGGGCAGACAGGAAGCTCTTGCCTTTCCATTTATTCATTTTTATTCATTTTATTTCACAAGACAACAAGAGCATGTGACTTGGGGTGCACCTAATGCCATTATCTTGGTCGAAACTATATTTTTGAGACGTCGACAGACTTTTGCAGATTTCTCCCTGGAAACCAAGACCCACACAAAAGAAATTTTTTAAAAATTAGCATCTACTCAATTAATTCAAGTGAAACAATAACCTATAGATGACCCCAATGAAGACAAATAGATGTAGCGAGTTTGCTTCTATTCAATTACACGAACAAGTGTTCAATTTAAAGAAAAATTAAAGGGAAACATTTTCTGTGCACCAGAAAAAAAACGAGGCACCATTTTTTTAATGGAACCAGCAAGAGGCATGGTAAAAATCTAAAGTCAGTCTCATTCAAACAATGACTGTCCATCTAATTGTACAATACATTGGAAAGAATATATTTTGGGACGGATGAAGAAGAAGCAGACGTCTTAGACTGAACCACAAAAGGGATGCAGGGTGTCCTTCTGGAGGTTGGTTTGAGACCATTGAGCTGCAGCATGTTACTACAATGTTAATTTTGTGAAAAGTGGTTCATCCACGTGGAAGAAATAAATAGGATGACAGTCTCTAGAGCTTAGAACAACTTGTTATATTGATCTGTGTTTCAAACAAATGAATGTTTATCATGTGACGCCGAGTTATTTATACAAGTATCTCCATAACAAAGGTAGTATTTTTTTTTTTACCTCGATGACCTCATCTTCAGTGGACTGCTGGGCGAGCTCTCGGATCCCGTTTACAAACTGTCTGTTGGCTGCGTTGTAAGCTTTTCCAGCATCAATCATGCCTATACACAGCTTCACCAACTACAGGGAGAAGAAAACAGAAACACCATTCAACTAAGAGCGACAAATTAACAGGACGCTTATGTATTTAATAAGTCACGCACTCAAAGATGATGCCAAACATGACTCACAGAAGGCAAATATCACTTCAGGTTATGTAAATACATCCACTTGCAATCCCTGGAAGATTTCCATGTACGCCCACGGAGCAGATGACACAAAAGCTGTGCAGCTAAAATCCTCAACTCACGTCTTAATTCCAACACCAACACCAGTACAGCCATGTTTCTGAATAATCATACACTTATATTGTTGGACACAAGTAAACGTGTACTCCTTTTATCTAGCCTAAACCAAACCTGACTAAAATGGAATGACAAAATCGGTTTTCTCTATTTTGTTGTTTGCTGTTCATGTGCGACCTTGAATGTTTCCAAGCAGGTTGAGATCTCACGCACATTCACAGCAGATCCTTCCTCTTTAAGCAGAAGGGAAGAGGCTGAGTCACAGTAGGTGGAGTAAAGACAAGGGTGGGACTCTGGAGGTCCAAGAACAATGAAAAGCGGAGCTGCCAAAAGGGAGACTTTTCCTTCGGCTTGTGAACACTCAGCACCACAAAGCCTCGTCAGAAAAGAGTAGCATCCTAATTTAACACAGTTCAGTCCACCAACACACAGTGACGAGTGCAATCATTTACTTTTCCAGTTGTTGGTTGCTAAGAATGAAAAACCTATAACCAACTGGAAAACACAACTAGTGCAGTGGGAACTTCCAGAGATGTTTATAGGACGTAAGGTGTGGAAAGAATGAATCTGCAATTGCTGGTGTTTGTAGTGTGCTAGACAGGTGCTTGAGTTGCTGTACAAGTACCAGATTATAACTGGGAACTAATCTCATCAGTCAAACATATGTGGGACTAAGTATCATTATTATTAATATATATCTCTCTGATCAAGCAGCAAGGCACATTAATGTGAAGTGGAAACCTGTGCTTCCCACAAACAGGATTAGCTTCCACGAGAACAAGTGGTTTTTAATGGGCGGTACTCACTTTGTCGAGCTTGGACTCCAGTTCACACACATCCCCCTCCACTTCCTCTATGGTCGCCCTGAAGAGAGAAAAACACAAATCAGAGTCAATAATGTTTGAAAGTACTGTCAACGATCGGTAAAATATAGATCAACACGGGCTGCTGTAACGCAGATATGAGATGTTGTTTGTTAGCATATAATAATTAAAAACTGTTTTAAATGACTATCAATAGCATACAGAAGGTATATAAAATAACATTTCATTAGCTGGCTGCTGTGAGACTGTTGCTAAAGGTGGTGTAGTTACTTTTTTAAATCAGCTACTGGGCCATGCACACTACAGTCCTTATCTGAACTGTATAGAACATATTACATCACACATCATATCTTCTTAATTGCACATCTAATCAGAAGACAAAGGCACTAGACTTTGGTCACAGCACCAATAGTAGGAAAACAAACACAAGAGTCAAGTGACAGCTTATAACAGCTTCCATGAGCAGGCATTGGTTTGTGTATCCATTATAGAATGTATAGCATTTAAAGGTATATGAAAAGTGATTTAAGTTGGGCACTTTTGTTAAATCAAATGTTTGCAAAATAGATCTTTTTAATACACAAACACATCAAACATATCAACATAACATATCAAAAATAGCAGAATTACCCATCTCATGGAGTCAGACAATGGTCACTATACAATATAACAAATCTGTTGATCGATATGTTTGGGTGATAAACTGTTATGTCTCCATATCCCTTTAAGTAGAGTTTATCGTGACATCACAAGACTCAACATCCGACAAACCCCCTCCAGCTGTTTAGCTTCCATATGGGCCCACACGGACCGACACAAACATCTGGTGACTACCCAGGAAAAACAGAAGAATTATGGTGTTTCAACAAGAGATGTTTCAGTGCGAAAAAACATGGTTAATCTGCTATAAATATGCAATGATTGGGAAATGAAGAAAAACTGGGACATTCCCCATTGTTTGACGATGTCTGAAAAAATGAGGAATATTATGCAACAGAATACAAGACAAAGGGACTGAAAACAAGTGATTTTCAGAAATGTTTACATTTTGGAGCATCCCAACTACTGCAGAGCAAGAGATGATCCTTAAATGTGTCGTTACAACAGATTCTAAACATAGTTGAAAAGGAAGTGATTAAACGCAGCTTGGGTGTACACAAAAATGTGGATGTACTTAATTCTGTCCTCAATGCAGCCGAGCTTCTTAAGCTCCTGACCAAACACTAAATCCTGCTAAGTGCTAAACATCATTCTCAAGCTGAAGTCATAAAATGTAGCTTCTTTCACTGCTTTATTTGAAAGAAACACAATGAAAAATTATGGGTTATATCTGTACTGAGTCAAAACGCAAATAATAACTCATTTAATGAAATGCAATTTGCTTGATAAAGAGCTTAAAGCCCAGTTTCCAACACTGCTCAGAAACAGGACGTATTCCTACCACAAAGGTCACACAATTGTCGGTCAAATTTTGCCCATGGAGAGGCAGTGTAGGACACAATGGAAAGAGAAAAAGAACAAGAGGAATACAACCAATTAAATTGATATCACTGAAGAAGACAGGTGTGACTGGGGAGGATGCAGCCAGGTTATGGCTGACTTCCTGTCGTACCCCTGAAGGGAAATGCTGAAAGATAATGCCAACTGCTTTGCACAAAGGCCAGCTACTTTCCCCAAAATTACATCAACTCAGTTTTCAATAGTCTGTATAAAATATATAGAACAAGTCAGCAATTCTTTAGGAAACACTACCATCAAACTCATGAGGGACTATGTGACAAAATCATTCTTGCATGTTTAGTGACTTGTTTCTTTTAACTATAGGGCAAATTTGTTTTGTATACAGCAAAATTAACCAAAAGGAACTAAAATACTAAAAGAGCATGCTATAAAAGTCCACATCTTTTGCACAAGCCCTTGACAGTTACTGCATAGCACGGAAGCAAATTTTGTCTTGAATCATTTGGGTCTATTAAATTCAACTCTTAAATCTAATAAAGACAAGAACAAGAGCCAGACAACAGTTGAAGAAGGCAGAACATTGCCTTCTCTGACCCTATTTATCTCTATGGTAGCATTGGTTTAGAATATAGGTGAACGCAGAAGCTCCATTTTTAGATTCACTAGTCCAACGGAACTCAGTTAAGCAGTAAGTCATAACATCAAGTGGTGGTATCTAATCTGTGGCTAAAACAGTGTATCCAACATAATGTTGAAACCCGTATGTACGGTAGGTCCTAAAAGCAAGGTTCTGGTTAAGTTCTGTCAGGCAACAGTGTATGAACTGTTTGGAGCATGAAAGTGTCCTTGAACATCTCTGGTTTATCTGGTAGCATGACAGAAGTGCACACACTAACGTCACTGTGACAAAAATGACCCGTGATTATGCGGAAAATAAATCAGCAAAGGCCCACCAAATACATTTTAAACAATGTGAAACTTCTCCCACAACTTCTACTCATTCCACTCATCTATCAAAGACAGACCGGACAAGGCTAGAAGGTTTCACCCGAACAGAGTGGAATAGCATTGTATACGCTGCTCCAGAGTTCACTCCTTGGAATCTACTCAGAGTTGGTCTCATGAAGAGGACAGCATATTATATCAGACTGTCTCTATGTTACAACTGTACTTTCTAGAATTTAACAAAACACAACAATCCTGCTACTTGCATGTGAACGGCCAAACAAAGGGTGGGAAAACTCTTAAGTGCAGTCCTTCTGACATAACTTTTAAATTAGCGAGGCAACTTATGGTTGAATGTAGACATAATGCAAGTTGAAGTGTAGCAGAAAATTACAATATCATTAAAACGACAATCCAGATCCACTTTAAGGTGAACCAGTCCTCACCACATCTCTGGGTAAGCTACAAGACAACATTTACAGTGACACTTTAACAAATATGTGATGAACTTTTGCAATATACTTCAAAGATTAGCTTTCCTGATGAAGACATCCAACTTTTGCTCAAGTATATGTCTGTTGAAAATCCTGTATTAAGACATATTCAACTACAGCATGCTGCTATTGGAAGTCTTAGTATGATGAACTTCAGTTTCATGGTGGCTCATCACCGGAAATCCATTTCATGAACCCTGAATCAGCAACATGATCGCGTCACCATTGTCAGTGGATCGAGGATGGCTGACATGGCTAACTGGTTACTTCATGGTCTGAGAAGGCCAACACCCTTGGCCCCACGTTGGGTCCTTGTTTCCCTGGCTGAAATATGCCAACAGACCAAAACTGTAACAGTTTGATTCTTCCCAACCAAAACTTGGCTAGATCTAACAAGGTATTTAAAAAAAAAAACATCAGCTCATCACTGGCTCACATAATAAAAACAAGTAACTCAGTACTTGTATAGTTTTTTTCACTAAGGCTTTGCCACACTTCTAGTGTATTAAAACCTCTACTTGAGTCACAGGCTTTTTAACTAATAGTCCTTAAACTTGCATTTTTGCAGACTCTACCCACCTCCGCTAAAAATAGACATGACATAATTAAGACATGAATGAAGACACAAATAAGGGCATGAACAGTTTTCATTAGTCACTTAACACAAATGTTGCAAAAGTGAGCCATTTAGAATGCTGCAGTCACTTCAGTACCACGCCACAGCTCTGCACTTTTGTCATGCGAATGCCATCTTATTTATATCACCTCACCCGCACCACTTTGTTTCTACATGTCACAAGCTTTAAATGGTTTGTTGATCCGAAAAATGCAATGTCAATTTTAGATGTCAAAAGACAAGTCAGAAAAGGATTTAATCCACCATTCAGTGTTTTCATCTTCAATGATATGAGACACAAAACATGTTCTCTGACAGTTATTCAAGGACCACATTGCAAATGTAGTGTGGCTGTTGGCAAAGACCCGGTTGAGGTACTGGGTTTGGGATCCTTTCTGCCAAAATTACCCTCACTCCGTCTGTGTGTGGGTGGGTCTGTAGCGTAGACGAGAGAAATAAGCCTAAATACTTAGACACCATCTGCTCTTTGCTTTTTACCCCACTTTCGACTGGAAGACATTTTCTAACACCAGGCTCGCTGGGATTAGCTGGTTTATCTGGTCTTACTGCAGGTCAGGTTGACTGAGGAACGTATGGATTTATTTATACATTTTAGAGGACATTAGAGAAAACAAATTATTAACAGCTGACCAGGTATTGTTGATTTGTTCAGCAACATGTTTCACAGTTTTTTTTTAAATATACCAATCTTTCTGACATATTTGTGGGTCAACAACATTGGCTTTTAAAACATTAAAATGAACCATAAGTGGTCTTGTCATACATAAAGTCATGTACATCAATTAAAAAATGTTACAGCATTAACTGTCTCAACAGCTTAAGATGAATCGGTTTCACATATTATCTATATTTATATTTTCCTGCAACGCTTTCACCCACAAAGCCTTTGAATCGTTTCTGCCCACAGCTGGCTTACTTTAAATGACTGTGACCAATCCTGTTTATAGATGCGACACATTAATCCGCCGAATTACACTTCATCTTTGAAGATTGTCCTTCAAATTCTGCAGACGATTCTGCAGCGTTTTACTCATGGATTTTACCAGGGGTAGAAACAATTTCTCTGTCAGTGTCAATTTAAACGCTACCATCATGTGACAGACACATGAGCAAACAGACTGGATGGAAATGTGAAGAATGGTTTTAGTTCAGTGCCGTGACGTAGATCCTGTGATTGTTAGAGAGTGCATTGAGAGTGATATGAAAGGGGGAGCGGCGTCCTGCTGTGGTAAAGCCACCACATGAAGACAAGCCGTCATCAAACAGATGAGGTCAGTGACTAAAGATACGTGACTAAGAAAGCGCGGTGGAAATTCAATCGGCTCTTACGTTCTCAAATTCACTTACTTTTTTATGAGGCCAAACAGTGAATGACATTGTGTATCTACAGTATTTTTCCTGTTTTTTTGTAGCAGAAACTCCATATAAAAGTCAGTCATCACAGAGTTCAGATTTAGCACACATCATTTGATTTCTACTTAGAGGTTATTGGACTATGATCTGAGAAAAACCTGCACAGTTGTGGTTTTACTTGCAAACATAGGAACCTGTGGGTTGTACCAAAATAGCATGGACTGTTTTTATCTTTATTTGGAGACTCTGTGAATAATCAGATGAGCTTTACTCCACTCATGGCTGTTTATATGCATATACAAAATGGACTCACACAAAAGGGTTAAAATGCCAGATTGAGAGTTGATTTAAAAAAAAGTTAAATAGCAATGTATGATATGCAGTAATTTACATTAAATACCATGATGGTTTGGCTTCAATTCTGTTTTCAAAAAGCAGCTAGGCCACTGGAACCGCAGTTGACTTATGAAGTAAATGCAATGGCTGATTATGTGAGCCACTATTTAAACGCATCAGCCAACACGCAACTCTCAGGATTAGCAAACCAAATTAATTGTAGGGGCAAACACCAATGACTGCCACCTCATTACGAGCACACTGCACACATATATGCCTTCGGTAGTGATACTTTATTTATAGCCCAGGCACTGTCAGGGTTGCTTCCCAAACAGTTGATAATGGTTTGCAAATAATGACAAAAAAGATCCACATCCTAATGAATTAAAACAGCAACACACTGAGTTGCAAGTGCACAAGGCCTCTCATGGGACGCTGCCGACTGTGTTCAAGGCTCCAGGTTTTGAATTAGCAGCCGACGATGTGCTGACTCAACTGCTGTCAGTGAGAACTGAAACCTGGCCTTGTGTTTCAACGATTTCATGAGAGCAGTTGTCCAAGACCAGTCATCAAACAAATGCAGTGAAACAGCGCAAATAAATTATGGAAGTATACCATGCATCAAATGACAATGTGTATTTAAAATGAAATTCTCTAAATATAATAATCTTGATTTCCAACATCAGTGTGGCTTCATTCTGTAACACAGATCATACAACAAGTCTGTTTTAATAAAGGACAGTAAATCTCAAGAACACCACAGAAAACGAAGGCATTTTAACTGTAAAAATATATCGTAGCCACTAAGCTAATTCAGAAGGAAAAAAAAATTACTCATCTTCGAATGGAAAACCTATCCATGGCAGCTGCCATGTTTGATATGTCAACTTAATACAATTTATTGTATTAATACAAGGTGGCCAAGAGGTACCAAAGCCAAATAGTGAACAACTAGAAGTGATTTTCACTTTAAATTGGACGTATGAATCCATATCAAATGTGACGTAAAGAATGTGCTTTTCAAAAATAAAAATGCACTGTGGAGGTGAAATTAACTCTACGAGACCTCTGACTGAATTCTGTCAAAGTATTAAGAACCGACCGTCATCATGGCGACTTTACAGTGCAAAGTGTGATCCAAAATCTACATACAGTGTTGAAGTTTTCAGTTCTTTTAAAGTATCAGAGAGATCAGAATTTCAGTTTGCAAGTGTTGAAATTGTCTAGAGCCTACTATCCATATTATTAGCCTCTTATATAATGTTTTTTTTTTGTTGTTATTTTCTTATTATCAATATTTGACAAGCAAAGTCTGAAATATAAATAAAATGTATCTATAATCTAATCTAAACAGTAACTTTCTTTGACAAACACGTATGAAAATGTGTTCAATTTTTTATGCAACCTTCAATAAAATAGAAAAAAAAAAACTTAGCCACATTGGACATACAGTATTCTGTATTATTCAGACTTAGTCAAGCATTTTAAATGTTCAATTTGGTGCACGCCTACCAAAAATAAATACTTTCTGTGAAAGTTTTGAAGTAAGGCTAAAAGTGTACTGCAAGACAGAAAACCACTCATCAACGAAAATGAGGACACGTGAGTACGACGACTAAAATATGGGATGTTGCAAATGACCACTTCAAAACAACCCTCTCACTATGCTGTAGTATGAAGTTGAAAGCAAGAGGCAAAATGGAAACAGATGTCGAGAGAGTGGAAGCGGCTGCTTTGCCTGTGTCTATTCTGCATTGTCAAAACGCTCACTCCAGATTTGACCACTTCTTTCTCCAAGCAAAACAAATGAGAGCTGGAAACAATCCCTTTGAAAACATTGTAGAAAAGTCCTCACCCCTCCACTCAATTCAAGCCTCTGGTGGCATGAGTGACCTGGAGGGGATGATTCTGCAAGAGGGCAGAGGTCGCTAAAGACAAGGATAAAGATGTGACAGCATACTAATCTGATACATTGATGCACAAGATGTAGCTTAAAGATGAAGCCTTTGACTGTGTAATGAAATGCTGGATCTATATTCCTGAACTAGGGACATATCACTACTTCAGTGGATCTGCTTTTATCTATTTCACCATTTAAAAAGGACAGTAATGGAAGGGGAGAACATTTGACTGGGAAAGAGCGTGAGCACATGGAAAGTTAAAAATTATCAAGAGGAAGCACCAGTACAGTAGAGGTCATAATTATCAAGGTTATTTGTAGGTTGTGGTTCGTGTGAGAACCAATGCTGCCAGACTGCTCACAATTTACCTCAAAAATATCACGCTACAGTATCAGGGTATTGACATCGGAAAAAACATTAGAAAAGAAGGGCACTGCTGCTCATTACATTCCACCTCTTACCAACAAACTTCACGATCATAGATACTGAAGGCAGGTTTGACCGCACGATAAAGAATTATACCATGGAAGCTCAAGGAGTGGCTTTCCTGCAACAACGTTAGTGCAAAGTGAAAATAAAAGCTTGTGAAGGCACTCTGAGTTACATGATAGTGAATCACGCCAATGAGTTCTGTTGGCGACATGAAGATGGAATCGCTTCAGGACAAATCATCTGGATTGGTTTCACTTTGACGAAAAAATGGTTCCACATGAGTCCCATTATGTTTAGCTAGTGGCATGACAAATCAGGAATCAAACCTGAACTTCAAGAGAAAGCTGCATGGGCCATGACTCTTGAGTCGGAGCTGTCAGCCTCAGTGGGATTAAAGGCGGGTGACTAGTTCTGATGGTCTGACTGCCTTTGGTCATTCATGGGCTGGAACTAGTCAGCCCTCAATCTTGTTGAACATATTTAAGTATTAACTAGCTTTTACAGTGAACATTAAAAAGTATGTACAGTTCCTTCAATAATAGTATGAGCTCAACAGTAGGCGTTAGTGGGAAGCAAATGGTCGTGAGAATGATCAGACAGTCGCGTTGTTTCTGGACATCAGGAATGAGGAAAAAAATAAAATTGGACATGGGAAGGTGAAAATGCTGCTACGGTCATTTGAAAGACTGAAAGCCCATTCATTCTTTGTGGTTGTTAAAAGGAGCGAAGGCTCCCACTTTGTGGGCGAGAAAAGATCCAATCTGAATGGGGCAAACATCCAGTCGAGTGAAGCCTGTAGTCGCAGGTGAAGCACCTGGATGGGACAGTCTCCAAGCAAGTGGTGAAAGAATATTTACTCGACGACACGATACGATTTTACACTAATCCCGCCTTTTTTAAGAAGTGTAAGAAGTTTTTTATTGTTTAGAAATCTCACGGACAGTCGCAGACAATTTAAACTTTACACACAACCGTGACTCCATATGTTTACACACACTACTTTAACAACTGAGAGACAGGAAAATTATTCAGAAATGTCTTAAATATCTTGCCCATAGTGGTCCACCATTTTTCTCACCGACACAAACAGTGAAGAAGAGGACAGTCGCGGGGACTCACCTAAAGCGAGGAGAGTCCTTCAAACACTCCTCGAAATCCACCGTGATCTTCATGTCGCGAACCGAGCCCAGCACCAGTTTGGATTTGGGTCAGTAATCCAGACTAATTAGCTGGTTTGCTAACGCTACTGTACCTCTGTCCGACCAGCTGCTCCGCTGCTAGCCAGCTAGCCCCGGAGGACAGTCGATAGTGAGGGAAAAACTCGGGAATGCGACCATACACGGCGAACACGTCGGTGACCGGTGGCCAAAACACGGAAAAAGTGCACGGGAGACAGAGGGTCAGTGGCGGAAACGGAGAGTGTCGTCCGGTCGCTCGGTCATGGCAGCCAGCAGCTTTTCTTCAGCAGATACACACTCGACCACAAAGATCGTGTGTGGAGAGTGAAGCTCGCGCCTGGAGAGCCTTTACGGCTTGTAGTTTTCTCTTGGGATGGAAGGGGGAACGCTATCCACATATGTGTGACATTAAACATGTCATAACTGAAGTTTACGTCCCATATACGTTCGAATTATAGTAAATCAATATCTCCCATTGAGAAGAAGCGCGGCGCGAGTGAACCATCTGTTTACTTTGAAACGATCTTCGCGTCAGTTGACAGGTTTCCCCAACCCAGAGGACTGATCAGCGTTGACGGATCGAGGCGAACAGCTTCCTCACTTTAACCTCCAGTTTGGTTTAATGACCAAGTCATAAATACAAGTTTTTAAGTTTTAAATACACAACAGGACTATGACAAAACTAAGAAAATAATACACGTGTTGATATTTAACAGAGTCCAACGACAGCGCCATTTAAACGACTTTCTGGGGATAAATAAATGTTTGTTTAGTTGTAATGTGGCAGGGTAAATAAGCAGAATAATCCTGACAGGAGCGATAGTGACTTCATCCAATTACTGTAGGAAGTTGCAGATTAGATTCTGAACCCTACAGCGACATCAAGTGGCGAGACAGAATTTAACATTTAATGTTGAAGCAACAAAAGTAAAGTTTCCGACCTAAAACCACCGATTATATTCGCATAAACTACCGGCAACATTGCCTCCTGAAAAACTGTCTTTCATAAATGAAACATCAGGCACAGGGTTCACAGAAATGGAGAACAAATACTGGACAAGAAATCTTAGAGTTCTCTTTAATTATGGGACACATAAAAACAGAATGTGCACAATCGGATGATGAACATGCAAACTGGAATTATAAAGTTAATTACAGTCTTGACATCGTGCAAATTCATCAGCACAAAACAATCAGTGATGGACAAAAAAAACCCTGAAGCGCACCAGCTCAACGTGACAAATACATGAGGCACAATGACGTGTAATAACCCCCTTAACTGGTCAGATACACTTTAAGCAACTTTTTTTATTATCAAAGAAGCCACCTTTTTCTTCACTCAATCACACATGCAGGCATTGGTTTCCTATCTGTTTTTTGTTATTATAACAATGATATTTCCAAGTGTAATAATGAGATGGGGAATTATGAGGTTGGATTTAAGCAGGGTCGGTTTGAACAAAAGGCATGGTGACATTTTTCCATAATTCATTCAACAGAAATGATCACAAACAAAACATGAAATCACAATACAAAAGGTGCTACATACATCAGCAAACCCCAAGTCACTCAAGAGAGAAAAAAAAAGAAAAAAAGTCAGTCAACTACATCACTTGAACGAAATCTGAACAGGAAAAGAGCCAGTGGTCAATTTCACAAAGTTCCTGTATTCAAGCAAAGTCATTGATCAGTAGCATCAACAATGTTTCTGTCCAAGACATTTCGGTGTCATAAAAATGTGAGAAAATGTGTAGTTAATTCCAGGAAGTAGAATTCAAAAAATGCCATTCTAATCAAACATTAATATTACTTAGACCAATATCTCAAACTTAGTTTATTTTACATTTCAAGAATGCCTTACATTTGAAACATCTTGGGAATCTTGTGTAAAAAAAAAAAAAAAAAAAAAAAAAGAGAAAACCACAATCAGAAATTCATCATGCTTCCTTTTCAATATTAATCCAAATAACAGTTCGCTGGACTGAGCTGTTCTGTGTGCTGTTAATACCATTCAGCGATGCCGGAATAGCTTGTCTGAAGTTAAACTTAACTTATGTTCATAACAAGAGATCATTATATACTTAAATATTTTAGTTAAGTGAAGCCATAATCTGCATAAATTAAATAATTATGTTCCGGTATGAAGCAGGTCATAGATGAGCACAGAGAATACAAACAGTATTTTAAAGTAATTAACATAATTTACTAATGAACAAAGTTAAAAGTGTGAAACCCAGTTGTTTTCTCACAAAAAAAGACCCCTCACTAAATCTCTGATATGCTTCTCTCCGGGCCATGGAGTCCTGACACATTGGCTCTGTGCAGCCAGACGGAAGTCCTGGTTCCTTCACTGTGTCATTAAAAAAGGCAGTAAACCCTTCACAGTCACGTATGATTGAGACCCGCCTCTGTGGCGATGTAGCAGGGAGGGGCTTTTCTTGGCAACCAAAGGATGAGAGAAAGACGATTCACTTGTGTTCTGTTTGTGTGTGACGCTGCTCTCAGGAGGCAATAGAGCGACTCTGGTATTGTGGTAGATTTGTTCTGAGGGCGGTGAAGCGGAGTCTGCAATTTGTCTCAACAGTGAAATCGCCATCGTCTGCTTGGGTCTGACAGGCTTCATCTACGAGTCCAGGGATTCACCTGCACAGGATACACACAGGGAAATGAAGTACAGCATCACATATTCATGTGTGTGACCATGACCAACATTTTTCCCTGCCTCAAACATCAATTATGAACATTGTTTCATCGAAAATAAACACTCTAGATTAAGGAATACAAATAAACAACCCGCTTATTAATGATCAATAATCACTAAGTAAGATGCTGTCTAGCGTGGAATTTTGGAATCCATTCCTGGTTAAGAGTAGTCAGGCTGAACAACACAAAAAAGTAATTTATAATGATTAATTACAGGCTAATACATGTACAAATGAGCATTTCATTCACAGTAATATACAGTAGGTTCCCCAATCTGAAGTGTGACCACATTTTCTACTATCCACCAAATGTTATTAATTACCTAGACAGATAAACCTGACAGGGCTTCAAGGTCATCAAAGGTCATCTTCTTCTTCACATTTCAAATCATCAAAATTACTATCTACTTCTTGCTTCAATAGAAATGAATGCGAAACACTTCAATAGAGAACTGCCTACAAGCAAGTCGATGTAGGAAAGACCTTTGAACTCTGTTGCCCTTACATTGCATGCGTGTACATGATCCCCTTCAGCGATTTACCTTCTTGTGGCAGGTCAACGCTGATCTCCTCCGACTCCTCCATGTCTTCCCTCATCTCTTCATCTACGTCATCATCTTCCTCCTCCTCCTCTTCCTCTTCTTG
Organism: Synchiropus splendidus; assembly: GCF_027744825.2. Lineage (NCBI taxonomy): Eukaryota > Metazoa > Chordata > Actinopteri > Syngnathiformes > Callionymidae > Synchiropus > Synchiropus splendidus. Next base: position 10,467,990 of record NC_071334.1, on the reverse strand, counting down.
GAGCTCGCTGGCGATGAGCTGTCGGGCCAGTTTGATGTTGAGTCCCTCGTTGTAGTGCATCTTCCTCATCATTTGGAAATGCTTCTTTTTGGCTGCGTAGAGAAAGAAATGACCACATGAATGTGTCAAACATTGTCCATCTTAAGTGGTCAAACTCAAATTGAAGGCTCAAATTGACTTGCTAGAGCACAGCTGTAACAAATGGCTTATAAATAGCAGACCTCTCCAGGACAGACCTACTTCAAATGAGGACAATGAATGTGGTGACATGAGGTACAATTAGGGAACGCTCCTTGTTCCAATAAAGATTTGGATACAACGTGACTGAAATTGAAAGACAGAAAATATTACTTTAAAAACGTCACATGTCACATTAAATTAGGCCAACATAGTAGCAACACTTTCACTGTGACGTCCAGTCATTAGAAAGAGATACGAGTACCATTCCTGGAAATACATGATCTTATTAGTATTTGCTTCTATGTCTGACTCTCAGAAGGTGATAATGGCAAGTCAAGGATCAAATGGTAGAAATCCAGCTTTGCCCGACATGCACAGCATAAAAAGCTAATTAGAGGACTAAAAAAAAAAAAGTAACTCAAGAGAATTTGCATCCAAGTAGCACAAGGAGGATCAACAAGTGAGGGGTTGTGCTGGCGTTTGTCGCAATCAATAAAGACAATTGTCGGAAACTATTTTGTCAGTTAGAGCCATCAAATCATAAATTCAAAAGACTTTGCCCGCAGGGTCAGGAGAGACAAGAACTGTGAACTGTTAAAAAACCATTGTCGGTGTCAAACGTTTGTTCATCTTCAACTGCCTTTGTCCAGTGTGCGTCTACCATTTTAACAGCCATTTTGGGCCCAACAAGACTATTTTTCATCTGCTACATAGGCGTCTGCTATCAGAAAGAGTATCATTTGATATGTTTAACAAAAAAAAAGATATATGGATTCAATTTCTCACTTTATTGTTGTTCATCTACAAAATATTCTGAACAACTAGTATTGTTGCCTTATAATGCAGACATCTTGACATTAGGCAAAACAGTATAGTGTTGTAACAATCTGCTTTGGCTGTCTAACCCTAAAAAAAAAATTGGATACATGTGTGGTCGATAAGTTAACTCTCAGCTAAATGACATGAAAACATACTTCAGCCCATTATTGGACTTCTACCTTGTTCTTCAGGAGTAAGTTCCTCCTCCTCTTCCTCGCTGCTATCCTCTTCATCATCTTCTTTCATAAAACGAGGATCTGAGCCCTCAGCAGCCATCAGTCTTGAGGAGCAGAAAAGAAGGATTATTTTAAGCACCATGGTTTTTCGGCCACTGAGTTAGGTCCATTACGATAGAATTATCGTCACATCAAAGGAATTCCCCACGACAAGCTTAACAGAAATTCAGAAAGAAAGAGCATTTGGCAATTCAGATGTGAAGGGACCCACTTTTGAGGTAGTAAATATTCCAAATCATGCTACTAGTTTGGACACGCAGCAATTTTCATTTCACGATCAAGAGATAAATAAGAGCCTTTAGTGACAAGAAAACAAATGTAAATGGGAGTACAAATAAAGTTTGAGGACAGTTTAAAAAGGAAAAAAAGAACAGCCACTGAAGGAAAATGAACAGAAGTGTTCAGACATGTGTCGAGTGTCAAGTTGGGGGAGGTCAGACAGCCGACAGAAATAACAGTTACTACTCCCATCTCTCACACTCACAAAGAGCTTTAACTGCACAGGACAACATGAGTAACGTTTACGGCTGAGTGGTGAAAGGACCGTGGTGAATATGTGGAGCTGCCTCAAGGGAAAACCCCATTCACTGTGCCACTGCTCTCCAATAAACTGGCCTGAATCACTTGAAGAACTGGACTTTCCGCTTAAAAATACACCGCTTGATGCGTCAAATAACCAGGGAGGATGATTGCAACATAATGAAGTGTGGTATGGGGAGGAAAATAAGAGCACTGCTCGAGTCATTGGTGAGAGTTACTCAGCATGTAGACAAACAATGCAACCTAATTGACTAGCCTGGAGCAAATGAATGTGCAGGCGGGAACGCAGACTAGATTTTTCTAGCCATTGGCCCCGTTTTAATTCTTACATAAGCACAACCCAGACCTAGAACACATCTTGGGACAGGAGCAGTGACTGGATCTAATGCTTTGCGAAGTGCCAGAATCTTTAAAGAGAGAATTATCGCAGCAACTGTACTTCCTTACTCGCAACTAGTATCTTGATATGTCTGTATGTAGCTGACACCCTATCAAACTATTACATCCTGTGCATCTCTTATTTTCCTATGTGCTGTATTGCTTTCCTCACAAGAGAATCACTCAAGTGTTATCTCATCCTATTAAGGCTGAGAAGAAGCAGCTGAAAGTATACAGAGAAAATATGGCAAACGCGTCCTCAAATGTTCACTCTTTCCTGTGGATGGAGTGGAAGACAGCAGGGATATATCAAAGCCCTCATCAATGTTTGAAATCTGTCCCAACACTCTCTGGAGAGAGACACTGAAAATCTGCTTCTTTTGTGGCCCAAGCACGTCTGTACGAGCACCCCAAACACAGGGGCACAGAACACGCATAGCCCCGCCTCAAGGCACTTCTTGTGTTGTCAATCCTGAGAGGACGATATAAGTTGCACGTTGCAACATTATTGAATGTTTATTCCTTTTTAAAAATGTGTGTATTAATATTGTATTTCAATTAGAAGGCTACTTTGGGGGCGTTGTTTCAGTCTCACTCCATGCTGTGACAGTGAGACCACCAGGTTGCTCAGTCTCAACCGAACGAGTGAAAAACAACTGGGCATTGCACACACATCAATTAGCAGTGTGACTCAATAATAAAGGTCCATGGATGAAAGTTTGTTGTTGCAGATAGGTATAACAGCTCATCTCAGTCATCAGTAATCATCTCAGTTCTTACCAGGTTCTAAAATTGAAACTTGAACTTTTTTTCCCCCTATGAACTGAAATGAAATTGCACCCTCTGGGGCCCATTTTTGTTTTCATTTCTAAATTCTTGAGGGGAAAAAAAGGCATTCTCTCATCAATTCTACTTAAAACCCCATTTTTTTCTGGCTCGAGCACCAGCCCGAAAATGTCTGTGCAAGTGCCTGATACATGCACACATTACTAATTTGAAATTCCTGTCTTCTATTGCTACGTTCTCATCACGCCGACTAAAATATATTGCCATGTTGCCAACATTTACATCACGATCAGATCCAGTTCTCTGAAGGTAGTTGCATTTGAAGAACACAAATAATTTCCTTTTCTCTTCTCTTTGATACTTGAGGCTTTTAATTTGGAGATTAAGCCGATCCAGAGTAACAGAGTAGTTAATGTTGCATAATATACTTTATATAATTGAAAGACATTGCACTGCTGTGATGTATTAGTGCAATTTCCCAGATTAGGAAAAACAGTAATACGGTGCTGATGAAGATTAAGAGCCTTTTTGGGAAGTACTTAACATGTCATTGTTCTCATTTTTGCAATTAATCAGCTTCGCATTCCGTACAAGTTCAATCAAATGTCATTGACCATGATTTTCGATCGGCTTCTGAATGTAAGCCATGATACGTCGCAGAGGAGCATTTAACGAATGATGTTGAAATGAGGTTAAAATGTTGCAGCTTGTGTTCCAAAGGTCAGTCACCAGAATCTGCAGCAGATGGCATCCATGACACCAGACTCGTGTTTCCGTCACTGACCGGAATGGAGCCACACGCCATGATGGATTATTTAATATCAAACACCTGTGTTATAGCTGGCTCATTCAATGTGCATCAATCTATACAGTCTTTTCTTCACTTCACTGAACAAGTGAAACAGGACAGGAAACACTCACAACTGGACTCAAATGAAGTTCTTCTCTGATGTTCTTCTCTGAGCTTCATTTATTTCCTCAATAAAAGGTTTCCTTGCTGCCTCCATACTTAACATTTATTAATCCTGGGAGCAGCGTGTTTATGACTACTGTGAAGGGTGTGAGACTGGAATCCAGGTGAGGGACTTCACATAAAAACTGCTGAGTACTCAAAGTGCACTCTTATCAACGAGAGTGAAAATTTATTCTACTCCTTACTCATTAATAACATGAAGCCTAACGCAAAGTGACAGTAGTGCAGTCTGGAATTGAATGTCCTGCCAGCTGTGACTGCAGTTTGCAACGATGCTTTAGCTCAAAATAACTTACAGTAAAAATAATAGAAGATTATGGCAAAGCTAAAAAAAAAAACTAACAAAAAATTACTACATTATAAAAGACAAGTTTTGTGCAATCAAAAATGTGAAACAGAGGCATTACGTCTGACCTTGCATTACGGTGTTCGGGTGTTACTTTAGCTGAAGCACTCATGGTTATAATATCAACTACAAATCTGTTTACCATTCCTTCAGCTTCCTCTCCTCTCTGTCTTATTTAATAACAAGATCATCCCCTATCCCTTTCCATCTTCTTCTCGATAAAATGAAGTCTTACTTTGAAGCCAGGTCGTCTGCTGGGAGCGCGTTGGCATCTGAATCACTGAGTGCTCCTTCATCATCCTCATCACCAACCATTCTTAAGAGAGAAAAAAAGGGAAAAAAAAGATTACAATTCAAGATGAAGGACAAGGTCAACATTGCAGTTCTGCTCCACAATGGGAGAAGAAAGTGCTCCTTTTGAAATTGCAATATATCTTTGACCTCTAATATAATATGTACATTTAATCTCCCAATATATATATATATATATATATTTTTTTTTTAATCATTTTTAGCAAGGTTGTAAAACATGAATCATTTTTACGCTGTTAGTAATTAAAAGAGCCTTTGTCCTCATGTTTTCAATGAGGATGAAGCATAACCTTTGTTGAGTTTTGCATTGTGCAGTTTGGCATGACAAAACTTTGACTTGTAAAGTAAAGTTGGCATACCATGATACATCGCAATTTTGTGAAATATATTCTACAAAGTCAAAAATAAAGTATTAAACAAAACTAACTAAAACGTGAAAGAACAAATTAAGTCAACCATCTGATTTCATTTATTTTGGTTTTTAAATACAGAAGGTTAAATGCAGTATTACACATAACTTGAAAAAGCAAAGTACATGAAGACTGTCAGTTAACTACTACAACTACATAATTACAGATAACCATAACAAAAAACTGAACAAATCTTAACTTGTAATGCAGCTAACACCATCATTGAAGACAAAAGGATGACATGTGGGGGGTTTAAGAGACGAAAAATCATTACCTGAGATAATTATCACATATAAATATTAAAAGTATCTATATTGTGAGGTTCTTACCAATTCAATTTTACCTTGGTTTTAAAAATCACATTTACTACAATCCTAACTTAAGTTTGTTTTGGAAGTCGAGAGACCTAAACAGAAAAATGCAGCTGAAGTCAGTTTTATTTACAGAATACAATTCTAGGCGAGACCAAAGTGAAAACTACTGGCAAAAAGACGCTGTTTGCTAACAAACCAGTAGATCATTTCTCACATTTAATTTCGTGTAAAAAAAAAATGAAGTTGGGACCAGGTACTACTGGCAGTGGAATTAACAAAGGTAATGAAACCTGTTGTAGGGGGTGCTGGGCTCATCAATCTTCATCATGCCGTAGTCTTTGTCTGCTGGATGGTACGTGGCCAAGATGTTCATCTCATCCCACTTCTGGGATTTCTTCCTGTGAACGAGACAAAGCAGTGAGAAACAATAGCTACAGCTGAATGAATCAACAGTTACCGGAAAAGGCTTTGACATGAACCAGTCCCACTTTTCACTTTGATGGCTATTTTGATGTCAGAGACAAATAGGTCCCAAGATGTCTTTGGCACAGATTATTTCAAGAGGCCACTTCCAAGCGTCTTTTAGCTATAAATGATTCATTCAACTCATGCAGGAGTGTTTCTAAATTGCACAAAACCAGCGACATGAACGGTAATCAGACAGAGTTTTTAAAAACTCAGCTTGGAACTAAAAGACAAACTCAACTATATTGGGAATAGCTGTACCAGAAAGTTCAGAATTGATATGAGATATTAAAAATTATTTATATAAAATTATAAGCATTGTTGTTTAACACAACAAAAAGAAAAATAGCTCTCTTAGCTAAAGTGCCACAAAGCCAGTCAAAGCACCAAAGACCAACACTTGCAGGGCGCCCCATCCCTGTCCTCCAATCCTCATCGCAGTGAATTCTACTGCACCTCAGAAGCACATACAAAGATAGCATGACAATGTCAACTCAAGCCTTAGGTCTAGCCACAAAAAAGGCTCATTAAATAGAGTGAGTCATCAGTGAGCGCTGGGCCACGCTATCAGGTAGCCTGGTCACAGGCAAGCGAGGAGAGTGTCCAGCTCTTAGGGCCAAGAACTCAATCTCCAATAGCAGCAGACTTTCCTTTTGAAACAGTAGACGGAACAGTAAAGCCACATTAAGCAGACACCAGAGAATGACGTCGCCTAAGCTTAAAATCAAAGTCATAATAAAGGACATCCAATCTAATGTAATATTTGCCTAGTAAATCAGTTGATATAACCCAGTAAAACGCTCTTACTGCTGGGGTTACAGATGCCGTCTGTAAATTATACTTTTGAAATACATGTGCCATTGTGACTTTTGTTGACAGAGAGTTGCTTCGGTAAATCCATAGCCAGCTTCTAGACTTGTAGATGACCGAATATATGACATTTGTGTAGCTGAAGACAACTTTTGCTGACCTATATTTGACATCTATTTATGTGCAAACAACAGTTGTTCCTCAAGCACCCAACTTTGGCAATCTATGACAGATTGCGGCCCCTTTCGTCATAAACCGAAAACAGCAATATTGGGGTATAATGAGATGGAAACATTCACAGTCACACCTAAATAATTCTGCGCATTTCAAGCTGGTATATTGTGTTGTCTTACAAATCGTAATGTAAAAAAAACAGGGGGTTAATTGCAGTTTTATTTCACTGTTTGCACGGTTTTGGAAACAACTCACAGACCATACACTTGGTGGAATATACAAATGTAGTGCAAGTATAAGAATCACACATATTTCAGAATGTTTGTTGCAGCAGAGCACCCACTCATTGGCCCAGAAAATCTGGAAAATGAAAGCTCCCCTCACTTTTACTTGGAAATGTGCGGAACTCATCTTCTTCTTTGTGTGTGTTTCAGAAAGTTTGACTGTGACTAAATAAGATGGGGAAGGAACTTGTTTTGTCAGAAATATGAAGAACCGTTAGCGAAGAAAACAGACATGAGAGACAATACAAAATGCTCTTTACTGTGGGGACTTTGCTCTTCAGTTCAGGGTTATTAAACTATAATAATAGTCATTCTGGTGGGTCACCATTTAAAGCAATTGTGTCATTCAGGAATAGCAAATGTTCAGACTGGTTATCGGTCAATGTTGCACGGATGCTTGCATACTTCTGTGACCTTTAGGTCACTGACATAGTCTAACAGTTGCAAATATAAATCCCAGTTACACAAATATTATACACATATTATATAACATTGGCAGTGACACTCTCTTCAGGTGGCATCTAATGACCTTTGCTTACGTAACAGGATGAGATTCACCACCAGCAGCGGTTTCACAACTGAGCCACGCCAACACTCCAGTCAGTAAAAGAGAGATTAAGTTTCATGGAAGTTGACATCAATTATCCATGACTGGGAGTAATGCTCAAGCATCACTGTCCACTGAATAATGGTGACTGACTGATTGTTTTCAAAGCCCTCAAGATTGTGGGATGTTTAGGTTTCGGATTTGTCTTAAATGCTTTATTTCAACTACAAACTTATTTCAATCCATTGACCTTTATTAAGGGACCTTTAAGTTTCAAAGAACCTTTTGGCTTACCGTTACCTGGTTATACAAGTGTAAACGTTGACACACCCTCAGTAGAAGTCATCATATGCAACTTTGTGCCATTTGGGAGCAAGTTATTTTTTCAGTGCATCAGAAAAATTTAGGAAGGGTGGTGTTCACGTTTACTTTTTTTTTTTTCATAGGTGAGTGTATTATGTTAGTACTCCCGCACACAAGACTAAGATTAAACTTGTTTTGTCCTTACTTTCCTGTCACTCAAAGAGGAGCTATTTTAGGAGCAGCGCAGAAAAAGGTTGATTCACAGCTGGGAAGGGACTTTAACTTTCATCCCTCACTGGCCTAATTTCCACAGCACAGCTCTAAAATTTGACTTAATATTAGCTGCAATAGATTTAGAAACTGTTCAACAGACAAAACGTATTCAAAGAAGGCGCAACAATGCAATGATCGTGGGTTGCTCAAAGATGAGCCTCAAATTAAGACCAAGGACATTTCTGTTAATCTGTGGCTGCCTGCTTTTGAAACATAAAAAGACGGCTACAAAGCTAAAAAAAAAACTGAAGACATGGTCGTAATATAAAGGAACCCGATGCTTGAATATAATTTAGTGCCAGAAAATAATGGCACTTTTTTGGCATTATTTAACCGTGGTGATCCACAAATCAGGATCAGTGGATTAAGTAAGTATTAAAATGTTAAGTGTGACTGATTAAGAACTGGACAGCTGCTGTTCCAGAGTGGTTGACATATAGCGTGTTTAATCAACATCCAACGCAAAGGAACTTGGATTGGAACTAGAGCAAATATCCAGATTAAGCTCCACTTTATCGCTGTTTCATTGTTTAAAAAAATGCAATCACAACAGCTGCTTGTGCTGAAAGCGTTCACAATGACAAAGTATATTATCTCCATTTTACATGTTGGCCTTTTCATAAAATAACATTAAGTCAAAGCTTTTGGCCACCTATTAAGGGAGGAAACCTGAGTGCAAGCACAGGGAGAAGACTCCAGACGCACACAGAACAGGTTCAATGAAGCCCATGTTTTCCTCAAGCTAAACTCCAACCTGGGTTGGTGTCAAGCTGCTGCCTAGTGTATAGACTGTGGCTTTATAGGAAGGTGAAACATACAACTTTCACAGGAATCATAAAAAAACCCTCCCTGAATTTATTTATTCATCTCTGTTTCAATTTATTATTTGCTTCAAGCTTGCACAAGGATGCGGTGGCAATGTCAGTGAGGGTAAAACCTGCCATTTCAGAAGGTCTCAACAATTCAACTTGATTTATTATGACTCAGCAAAAGCGTATTGCGTTTTTCAGATTGCAGCCTACCAAAAGTTTGCCACAGCGCTGAAGCAAGCTCCGCGAGACCACTGGAGAAAACGTGGCATCCCACAACACCAGTTACAGATGCACATGTTTACAAGGCTTGCAGTCAATATTCTACAGTGATTGAAGGTCTTTCTTTTTACAGTTCAATAAAGATTTGTAATTCAAATTATTGTATGAATCAATTCATCTCATTTCATGATCATATATTGCTTGGCTACTGGGAAGAAGTGTTTATATGTGAATTGTATCCTCTTGGTCACACAATAGAGCAATGTATTGCTTCTGTTGCATAAACAATTCCATCCCACTCCCAAAAAAGCATGCTGAATTCCAATTGCAATATTGTAAAAATAAATCGAAATACAACTGCTTCCCCATTTGAGTCGGTCTTGACTGGAGGAATTTCAGACGATCACAAGTCAGTGCAAAGGCAGAACCAACCCAGGTGGCTATGAGATGGTAATATTGTCTCCTTAAATGGACGTGCTTGGAAATCCTCCAAAAGGAGGAGCAGGCATCTATCTACTGCTAAGAGAAACAGCTTGATTGGTAGTTGATGCTCACAGTATTAACATTATTATTATCAGAAAGTGTGCATGATAGTAAAACCAAAGCAACAAAATCCCATGTTCTTCAAGTTCAACTCCTGTTCCGTCTGAACCAGCATTTAAACTTAGGTAGCAAAAAGAGGTTTTTGTTGAACCTTGGTCTGAAAGGCGTATGATGAAAAACAAGTGATATGTGAAGAAATCAAAATAAAAACATGAAATAACTCAAACATCAAAATAAATACCATGGACCAACTGTGCGCTACAAAGATAATACAGTCGTGGTAAAACTTGGACTAATACATAGTTACTCCTTGCACATCATGTCTTCATGACATATTGCCACTGTTTTGTCTGAATGTAAATAGAACCCTATGTGAGCAGAATTGCTGACAGTTGTCGCCTAATACGGTCATCAAAGAAGAAATCAATGGGGGGTGTAACCAACTTCATTGACCAATAATAAGTCAATGTTTAGCATTTAAAGGTTGATTACGAATAAGTCAGTTCGCTGCTTGGCTATTCATGGAAACAACACCTATTGTATTGGTTGAGTCATTGTAACGTGCTACGGTAGGAGATAGACAAAACCGACTCCGAATAGCGAAGGGTTTTTGGCAACATTCCGTGGAATGTGAACGGAAATATATCCCGGACGTATTCGATTCGCATGGACATTTAACTTGTGTGAAAGTTTCTTCAACGTGGAAGAGGCAGCTGAGAAGCTAGCAACTGTTAGCCAGCTAACATCAAAGTAGGACAGCCAGAGAACTTACTGCTGGTCATCCTCCGACAGTCCGGGAATCTGCTCCGGATTCTCCCCTTGAACGTCATCGGGGAGAGGTTTGACACTTGCCGCGCAGTTTTTGTTTTTGAGGATGCCTTTAATCGGCCGGGGAGCTGCCATTCCCACACGGTGGCTCTGTCAAACTGGGGCAGGCTCAAGTGTTCCCTTTCAGGAGAAATCTGCTTCTATTGTTTCTAATCCTCAGCAACCGAAGGCTGGATCACATTCAAGCGTCGTCATAGCTCAAGTCCTTCCAGTATGCTCCAGAAAAACCTAGTCGGGGTCCGCGGCGCCAGCGCACATTTGTACTCCCGAGTGTACTCAATGTGGCGGGGCTGGAGCCGAGGCAGCGGGTCGTAGCGGAGGAAAGTATCGCGAGAGTCCAGTGCGAGATTTCGTTTGAATTAGTCTGGTGTGGTGCTAGAACAAAACAGACCGATTTTGTCCCCACAAATCTTTCTGCAATTCATTTATCCGTCGGAAACATGCATATACATTTCCATTGTTGTTATCAGCAAAAGCTAATCTATGCATAACCTCCAAAATGATGTGCTAACGCGGAATATAACAAGATGAGGAGTAATTTCTTCCTTTGTAATCTACATTTTAAATCATCCAGACTGGATGGGAACAGATATCCAGGATGAGGCTTTGTGGTGTTGGGCTTTTTGAGTGTCAAGTCAGGTCTTGATGTGCTTTTTGGCCAGTGTCCTTGCAATCTTCAACTGCTTTGCCCAAGGCTTCTCTGTGAAGTGGCTGCAAATAGGAAACAAATGTTCAGAAAATTATATATACCTGATGATTTGGTTCAAAAGAAAAAAAAATTGAATATATGTTACATTGCCCCACTACATTCAAGCCCCAAGTCTAAACTACAATACCACAATACAAGAAAAACAGCATGCATCATGCATAACATAAAGGTCATGTCAAAACCAACCTGGCTAGTGTCATGTAGTAGACTGCATTTTCTCTTGGTGTGCTTTTAGTTTGGTTGGTGATGAGTATAGGATGGATGATGGAGGATTTCAAAGGCGCACCAACTAACACTTCACTCATTGAAGATTGTTGGATGGGGGGAAGCTTTTCTTTGTATATGATGGTGTTTTCATGTCTAGATTTCGTCTTGAGGACATCACCTCTACTTGGCCTTATGTTGTGGACCTCAGTGAAGAAGGAGTCGTTCTGTGCTTTTTGTGTTTTTATCTCTTTGCCTTTGAGTTTAGACGACATGTTAGAATGGTTATAACCATCAACCAAACACCCTTCCACCAACCTGCTGGGGAGGTTGTTTTGACACTGAGCAGAAGCTGTGCGTCTCTGACTCAGTCGGATCCACAGTTTGACCCTGAGGTAGACTCGCATGGGCAGTGAGATGTTCCAGAAGGAAGCGACTGAGCAGAGTTTTTCAGCTAAGAAGCACACGCATGCCACATGTCTATTCTGAATGGCAATCTTTAAGGCATCACGACCTTGTGGGTCTTGACAAGTCAAGGCCAAAATGTCCTTAGTGATGAAGAGTTTGAGGATGAGGAGTTGACCTCGCTCTGCAGCAACATGGACGGGGCACTTTCTGCTCTCACTGTGGGCAGCTCGGTGGCACCATTGACGAGACGGATGAACTCCCACGGGTTCATCGACATGCACCCTCCTTTCCAGCAGCCAGCAAGCCAGGTCCAGGTGGCCAAGTGAAGAGGCGATGTAGAGCGCCACTCGCTGCTGAAATCTGGAATTACATTACATGCCAATGAGCAGACAACAACTACCGAGACTTGAGTATTTATAAACCCGAGATTTCATCACCTGATCACAAGCTTTTGTTGTGAAAAATGACTCAGAACTGTGGTCTTGTTGCCAAGAAGGCAGCCCTGAAGGAACTCCACCCACCCATCCCAAGTGTCCAGATAAAGAACAGCGCCTACAGGAAAAGATGACAACTTCGAAAATGTTTTTTTGTACCCAGAGCATTTTCATTTAACAATTCAAAGTTCGCATGTAGAGGGGTTTGCATGTCCAAAACCCCAAATAACATGAAAAACTTTTATTTTACTCCTGATATCAGCTTGAAGTTATTTTTTCTAAATGTAGTGATAATGCTGAAATTAAATTTAATCAGTAGAAGCTTGGAAAAAATATATTAAGTGCAGACAAACAAGCACATTTTCAACATGTAATACCAACTAGATGTGTAGAATTTAGTGTGTGGGCATGCATTAAGTGACATTAAATATGTTTACAACTGGGGAAATTTGAATGCAATTATAACATGATTGGGAACCTCAGTGAAATTACCTTCCTTGATGCCATAGTCTTGAAGTGTGTTGCAGTCATAGAGCTGAACATTACTGCTTGTTGTGAGTCTGAAGATGCTGACAGGAAGATTCGTCTTCTCTGATATGATGCTTTTCAATTCGGCCACAGACATGCTCATCAGACTCTCACTTCTCAGGACTGGTAACATGTCCTTTGTCACAACATTGAACACAAACAGCACCGGCTTCTGTTCGCTCTAAAAAATGTCAAACGATAAGGGATGATTTAGCAGCGACATGAGATGTTTAGCAATAGGGCCACACGACTCATTACAAAGTGTAAGAGTTCACATGTTGCAGTTTTATTGTGAAGGGTCCTATGAGAAACAAACATAGTTGGAAAAAGGTCACTGTGGGCTCTTTTGACAGCCGTGGTTTTACGAGAGGATGTTAAACCATAAAAGAAGTACATTGTTGAACAGATGCCTACACATTGTGTCCACTTTTACACAAGGTTGCCAAGTGACAGGCATGGAACTTGTCTCAATTGTCAAAATCGAACAGGCCAAGTGGTACACAGAGGTTGGTTTCATACAAGCTGACACATAATTCAAACTTGATTCATCCTAAGGGTTAATCAGGAAGCAAACTCTTCATAAATTCACAAAACAAAAAAAGAAAAGAAAAGAAAAAGAAAAAAGTAATCATATAAGTCCCTGGATATATTAAAAGCAATGTTTTTTAAGTGATGTGTTTCTGCATATGGTTATGGGTCTGAGTAGGATATTTTGCCTTATACAAAGCATTGGCCCTCAAAAAAAAGTTTCAGTACCTTTATGAGACATTTGATTAGGCTTCCACTGGTAATACCCACGTCACAAAGGGTCCAACTGTCCTGCATAGCTGCTCCAGCATAATTGAGCTCCATGTAATGAGCATCATCGAGCAGGCTCACCAGAAAAGCATCCTGAAGAGACAGATCAAACAATGCCATGAAAAGTACAGATGGTATTGTATTTTGCCAAATTAAGTTTAAAAATAAACAATTTTGAGCTCAAACCCAGACACTAGAGGACTTTACCTTTACTAGTTGCTTCATTGTCCCTACAGACTGATCCCTGGGTACATCGAACGTCTCCCAGGAGCCTCTATAGCAGACGAAGATTCTCATGGCTAAGTTGTCTGCTTCCTTTTCAAGTTTGTTTCACAGCTTGTCTGTGTTCAAGGAGGAGGGGTTCAGTTACCTTCAGTTGAAGTCACAAAGAATTTGGGTGGGGAGAGGCAGACCCCTGCAAACAAAGACTGACACGGGTCATGTGATGCCCTATTCAAAACTTATTCATCTGTCTTTATCTTCCATTTTGAGCAATGAAAAACAACAATGCATAATCTTTACTTCATTAGAAACAGACCATTAGTATATATTCAATGGCATTGGACTGTTTTGTGGGTGACTTTTAAGAACAATGCGATGACATACAAAAGGCCTATCTTATTTATTCAGTGCAAGATAAAAGACTATGAAGGCTGTATCTTAGAATTGTTAATACAAATTTAACAACTGGTATCTTATTAACTCAAAAATAATGAAAGTACAGGGATTAATTATGTAATTTAAAGACTCATAGCTAACAATAAAATCCAGCAAATAGCGAAAATAAGAGGGGGCTGGGTTGACACTATAAAAAAGTAATAAAACGCAATCTAGAGGGTTATTCTGCACACGGGAATTAGAGTTTGCAAACTCGGCATGTGTATGTAATTATGTTAACACACATAATAGTCAGAAAAAAAGCGTGGTGCCATAGAACGTTAAATTAAAGTTTAAATGTTTATATATTGAATATTAATGCTTTCACACATTCACTAAATGGAAAAAGCACCTTACGCTACTGTTAGAGAAACACTAGGGTACAATATGTTATTATTATTATTATTTTAAATCGCGACAATTCAAATACATTAAAGTGTTTTGCTTTCACAAGAAGATATAAACGCGTAAGTTAAATATGGCAGGAATTATGCATTATAGAATATAATCTAAAACTATTTTACTGTTTAAGATGCTTTTTAATTACTTAATTTCGAAAAAATACACGTTTTCCTCACGTCGGGTCTGTGGTTGTTTATTTCATCACGTGGCTGTGTTTACGCTCGGGTTCATTTCCGGAATAAAATGATTGACGGGCGTTTCATCCAATGACGAGTTGAGATTGGATCCGCGCGAGCAACGGAAGTTTGTGCTCTCACATGAAAGAAGAAGCTAACGCGGAGGATTAACATCGCCGTCCCGTCTTAATAAACGAAAGAAACCAGCGACAGAATGTACAGAATGCACGCTACATTTGATCATATGCTGTAATATCAAGCGATGTCATTGCCTACGGCTTCCACCGAGGACAACCCGAACATCCAAGCGGAGTTGAAGGTAAAAAAACCCCGCTAGCTCGGACCGTTAGCATATTAATAGCTCGGACACAGGACGTTGTTTTTCAAGATAGCAGAAAATTTTATTCACAGTGTAACTATGACTTGTCATGTGACCCCTCATGGAGTTTTTCAAATAATGTTATGTAGTGCTTTGTCATCATCTGTGAATGCACTAAAGCACATAAACAGGTGTGGTTTATTTTCCTTCCCCATTTCAAAGACTGATAAAGTTCTTGTTTCCACTAACAATTTTTGACGACTAACTGCACTGATTGTCAAGAAGATCTCACAAATGCTGTCGTATTTTTTTTAAGGAGGGGTTGGGTGGGTATTTTTTGGACCGGCAAAATGATCTGCGAAATGTTTAGTTGGAATTCGCCAATATATAGGATACAGGTTCGAGTGCACCTAAAAAGATTGATGTGTGAAGTGTCTCCTGATCAAAACTCAGGAGGAATCAGTGCTGATGTTGAGAAGTTGCTGAGATTTCGTTTGGAAGTGTCGATCTTAGTCGAAAAATGCGGAAGCTTCGTTTCCTCTTATTGTGGCATTGACATTAAAACACCGCCTTATAATTCGAATTTTTGCATTGGATAATTTTTATACATGAAGTCTTACCATATCAATTACCAACAACTTGAATCTAATGCTGTTTGATGTGAGTAAAATCGCTTAATTTGTTAGTTCTTTGATGAAATGCTTTTCAAAGCCAAACATGATGTGATAATGCCATTCTTCATTTTTGTAACCAACTGCCTGAAGAAATGTAAGAAATGTCCAATAATAACTCACCACTGTACTTGCTTATCTAATTCAGCACAAGACTGAGAACCAGCTTTATTTTGAGGGAAAGAAATTAAATGTTGTGTTACAAAACAATAATCATTTTTTCCTGTGTGACAAGAAACATGTTCGTCCAGTTAATTCCAGAAAATTGGGGATTTCTTTGAATTGGTTTTGTAAAAAGGAAGGTTATTCATATGTGTTTTGCAATAATTGGACCAAATGAATCAATTTCACTTCATAAACCTGAACTGGTTAACCATCACTTGCAGTTTTGCTGTTATTGAAAGCCACAGAACTGCGTAAATACATTTTTTGATGGATCACTATAATTTGTGTAGACATGGTTGCCAGTAATCTGGTGATAGGATACTTATACTGATACATGTGTGGCATTATTTTAAAATGTCAAACAGAAAACTTGCAAGTATAGTATATCCCTTGAATTTTTCCAATGAGAATGAACTACTTATATCAAGACTGCTTTTGTTTGCTGTGCCATTATGCAACAGATCAATGTGCTTTGAGGAATTCCAAGTAAAAAAGAAAGTTTCGCAGCACTCGAACTGGTAAACTTTGACTCGCTACTTATTATGGCTGCACATGTGAAGATACATGGGAATGAACTTGTTTCAATGTTGTCTGAGTAGCTTCCACTCTACTCTTTGCACACTTTAACTTGTAAGATGCTACATTGGTATAGAGTTGACATTATACATTTATTGAGATCTATGAGTATTGGCACATTTATATATAATTTAATCTCAAATTTGATGACATTTGGAAGCGACTATTGTGAATGGTTTTCCCTTCAATTTGATTGATGAAAAGAATCGTGTTAATTTTGTTTTGTTCAAGCAAAAGTCTTGCAAAAGAAGGTGCTGCCTCTGACCCAGTCACATGCTTCCCCTTCTGCTGTAGCTAACCCTTATTAGGTCACTTCATGTTTGATCTGCAGCTTACTTTGGCTGTTGAATGAGTAATTAGCACACAATGTTAACCGTAAGAGCAAAAATATTGCAAAGAGAAATGGCCTCTGTTGAAATTGAAAAGCATTTCAACATCCAGCACATTTTCTTTCCTGTAAAGATGATTGGAAAAAGTATCTGTGAAGGGCCAATAACCCTTCAGGTTGGTGGAAAAAACATGAATCTCAGTGTGTCAGAGTTGAATCGTTTATAGTTGAAAAATGCAGCTGCAGGTCTAATAATAAATGTCCTTTCTTGGAATTACTACAGTAAATGCACATTGTATATGTATTTATATTGTATATGTATTCCCAAAACTGTCTTTTAGGTGTGACACCTGGTTGGTCAGCTGCAGGTCAGCGTGTGTCCCCTCGTGGACTCAAGTGATCGGCACAGCAGCTGCTAGTCGTTACGTGATGCCAAGATGCTCCTGTCTCTGGGAATGTTGATGCTGTCTGCCACTCAGATTTACACCATCTTCACTGTACAGCTCTTCGCCTTCCTAAACCTACTGCCTGTGGAGGCGGATATCTCTGCTGTGAGTTATTAAGAATCTGAATTTTTGGTACTCTAAATAAGGCTTTCAAGCCAATAAAATGGTACTTTTCGTTTCTTCAGTACTCATATGACAACAGAACAGACACCTTTGAAGACCTTCCTGCACGGTTTGGATACAGACTCCCAAGTGATGGATTGAAGGTGAGTCCACGTTCACATATTGCTAGTTTTCTTTACTTTGCTTTTGTGGTCGTTTCTTAGCCAGAGAGACATTTGAAGCTGTACTTAAACGGGTTGAGATATCTGGAGTACTCAACGTGTCTGAAAAGTCACATTTCTGGATTTGAGCCAGTCATGATTTACTGCATAGATAATAGACTGAAGACAAGTGACCTACATTTTAAAATCATTTGGGTTTTTTAAATTCCTCTATTCTAATGTTCTAAAAAAAAAGTGTATAAATTATCCAAAATCTTGAAAGTATTTAGAGATGTCAAGTATCTTATTGGTGATTAAAAGCTGATGCACGTGTCATTGGTTGTTGACTCACTGGAATTGTTCCATCTAGGCTGCTGACCTTTGTTTTCATGAGCCTATAAACACTGTTATTGCAGCGTCTCTTTTGCCCCAGCTCATGGTGGTTATTCATGTCTGCTATCTAAGCTGGTCCACACCACAATGTCTTTGAAGAGAACAGATTCAGAGCCACACAAGCTTGCTTATAGTGACTGCGGTGTTGCGCAGACATTAAGCACCGTATATCTGGGCGGCTATAATAACTACCTATTTATTTTTGTGTCTTGGATGTCATCACACTGCAACAGCATTCTGCAAGCTGCTGTTAAAAAATCCTAAAATTGAACATGACCTCATGAGTTTTTTTGAAATGAAGACTCTCCACTGTCTCCACAGTGAAAACTTGAAATCATGGATCATATAAATTATTAAATCTGATTAATGTATTAGCCCAATTTGAATTGGAAGTCTCTACAGTATGTTTGACTGACACAAGCAAATTGCATCAGAGGGCAATTTCTAAAATGATGATGTTTTGATTACATAGCTATTAAATTAATCTGATGCGCATCAGCAGTAGGTTTTCAACAACTTTACTAGTCATTATAACATATAACAACAAAGTATTTCTGTTCACACTTGATTTATGGGTATTTTTTTGAAAAAATGTTATCTGGGAAACGTTTTCACTTCTAGTTAAAGTATCATTTAAGTCAGAGAAGCTGTGTGCTAAAACAGTGTCCGCAGCTCTCCCTCAAAGGCTTAAAAATAAAGCTCTGCCTATTTATTTATGCAAAAAAATGATTTAGTACTGTTACACCACAGACTAATAATGCTAATAATGATTGTTCTCAATTCTTTTTCTGGAATTTACTCTGGGTGCCTGACACTAAAAACGTACAGTCCCCACATTCTTAACCTGATGACACTTTGTCAAATGAAAAATAATGATTTGTAATAAATACAACTGTCAACTGTTAATTTTGTTTCTTCTGATGGATATTTCTGGAAAAATTGGGCATCACACGGCAACTCTTCCCCTCTCTTCTTGACTCGAGAGGACTCTGAAATTGTACTAGTAAACAGAGAATGCACTGTTTCCACTTACACAGTAAATGCTACAGGCGTTCAAAACAGGACTGTGACGTTTTCACCAGCTGCTGACAACTTTCATGAGGTTTGCCCCTGTTTTGTACAAAAAAGTGCTTTTACTCATCATTGTCTCATGAGTGCAGATATTAGCTAAAGGATTTGAGATTTGTGCATCACGCAAACATGAGGCATGTGTTTGTCACAGGAGGTTGTGATGATTCTAACTAGGTGTCATTGTCCAAATGAAACCTAGTGCAAATGACGATTATCGTGCTCAAGATCGGTTTGTAGGGATCCTTTCTGGATAAAATAATAAAGCCACAGTAGATTGAAGTAAAGTAAAAGATATATACGAACACATCAAGTCCATCTGGTGCAGTTGGGCTGTAATTTATAAATAACTTTTCAATGTAGTTTTAATTATCGGCAGGCTATGCCTGGAACATCACAGTTTTTTTTTCACTTCTCTCCTTGTTTGTTTGTGGGAAGCACATGATGGAGTCACAGGAACTCGCAGTGAAGCAGCAACATTGTCCTTTCAATGATGGTTAAGATCTATTCATCCATATGGGTGGTGTTATCTTCATTGTTAGTTATTTTTGACAGACAGTTCAATGTTTTCCGACCCATCTGCTATAGTAGCGTGATTAATTTATGTCAGATCATAATGTCTGCACAACACCGTAGTCACTATAAAATCTCATCTTTCCCACCTCCAAACATGTTTTTTTAAGGATCATTTGCAGCCATCCTCCAACAGGAGGCGAAGCCACTCTGATGCTGTGATTTCAACTCCTTGTCAACTTCTGTTCTACTGTTGCTGTGTTTACTGTGTGTTTACTGTTTTCCACTGTTAAGTGTATCAAATCTGAAATGTTTTGAACTCATGGTACACTGCAGCAACTTTGTTCTAACGGGACGTTCATCATCTTGAGTGTGAATCCGAAGGGACGGATGCAAAGTGATTTGTGACAATGCATGGAGAGTTAAAGGCCTTATGAAACTAGATTGGCTTAGCGTTTCAGGCAGAGTTTCCATAGAGGGTTGGACAGTCATATTACCCGGCATTCAAGGCAGTATAAAAAGGGATTACGCCGATTGTGCAATTTCCAGAAACTGTTAGAGAAGTGAGGACTGCACAGCTCGAGAGTGGGGAAACGGGAAGGATGCTTTTATAAAATGCTTGGGATATTTGTTGAGAGACAGTGGGAACTTTATTTGGGAGTTAAAAAAGTAGAAGTTTAATAGTAGTTGGTATATTCTTCCACAGATCTAAAGAACCAGCATGAGACACTCGTCTTGCGTTTGGAGCTGTGTGATAATCGGTTTGACAGCAACAGTCATTTGATCACTTCATCTGTTCCCTCTTGTCTGAGGTCAAATTCCACGTCTGCTTTGTATTCCACCTTTTTCTTGTCTTCGGCAACTGTGGAATGTGACCCAGAATGAGCTTCGCTTGTTAATTAACATTCCTGTCCACATTCAGTGAAACAGTTGGCTGGACAAAACACAGTAAGATGGTACTGAACTTCAGTTTGTCAGCGTAAGAGACCAGAGGTAGCTTTGATCAGAGCATGCTTTTTTTGGACAAGAAAAGAAAATTATTTGCTTAAGATAAATAAAGTGTAGAAACAACCTAAAATCTTTTAATAATATGTAATAGATATGTTTTTGTATAATCGCTATAATATTGTGATATGCAGCAGCATATGGTGCTCACACTATACGAAGTGCTATAAAAAAAAAGGTTGACAATTGAGCCAGTGTTGTTTTCAAGATGAAGTTTTGATCTTTTTGTCTGTCTGGCAAAGCAGCAAACTACAGTGCAGTAAGTGTTTTTAAGGTCTTATAAGATGTGTCTTTCCGCTCCTCGCACTCCGCCCATGGTCCATTTCCTGTTTTTCAATCTCTATGCTGAAGTGGCATGCTTCGTTTTGTCCAAAAGATGGCGCTATCGGCTACGCCTCTGTGTGAGCGAGTGGCACGGTGATGTCATTGCCAGAGGCCAGAATTGACTGAAGGGGCAGGAAGTCATGGCAGGGGCAGGTCCTCACGTCTCTGTCCTGCCTTATGTATGATTCACTTTCTAAATTTACTTGCTTATTCCTGGACTTGGACTTTTCACTGCTCACGTGCGGTCAGGTTTCAGATCATGAATCGAACACGATTTCTCATGTGGTTCCACCGCTTTTGAGAGTTTATTTATAAGTCAATCCAAACTGAATTCCGCTTCGTGGAAATGTTGATTCCTGAACTGTGTTTGGTACAAGATCATTGAGACCATATTAAGATCTTACTGATAGATAACACTTTTTCTGATTGCTTTCACACATTGATTCCTTTTGTTGTGATGCCAAGTAATTGCTATTGTGTTTGTGCGCCAATAAAAAGATAATCGTCATTTGCTTAGAAGCCTTTACTTCACTGGCAAACTGTTCCTTCAGAAGTAAGTAGCGTAGTAGTTATAAGTCACAGCCAACTGTTTGAAGTAATTTCTCATCATGTATTAATTTTGATGAGTCAGTTAAGATACACACGTATTTCCTTTGTTCTCCTTGTGTCACATTGAGGTGTGATTTATGTGTTCACCCATTCAGTCATACTATTCCATGTATCCAGGAGTGGTTTGACCACAACTTCTTGTGGTTTCGCACTTGGAATCCCGAGGTTGTCACTCATACCAGTTTGTTCTTCCCTCCCCACAGGGTTTTCTAATCGGAGCACGGCCAGAGAATGCTTGTGTGTCCATCGAGCCACCGCCGAGGGACAACTCCACCGGCGTCTTCATTGTCCTCATCAAGCGCTTTGACTGTAATTTTGATATCAAGGTAAAACACAGTGGATTCAATGAAAGCTTGCTTTTACAAAGACCAAAAAAATGAATTTTTAGGGATTAAAAGTGACATTTTTAATTTCATGGTTTTTCCGTTCGGCTCCGGATCGAACAAAACATTTTGTCATGTTACTGAATTAAAATATCAAAATTAACCTTTCATTTATAAACACAGTGGTACAATCAACATGTAGTATAATGCGAGCCTTCTCAAGACATCTATATTCCAATGGTACATTGTTCTATTATCCTGAATAGAGTTGGTAGTATAGTAAGTATAGTAACTTAATTAAACACATGTCTATAACTTAAGTGTATTCTCCATGTCCAGCACTGCAGCAACAGTGATTGAGACAGTTGAGACCATACAGTAGCGTTTTTATCTTCATCTTTATTAACAACACACTTATTGAATGATGTTTGCTGATGGCTGGATAATGCGAGAGCTGGGTCTATTTGATTAGATTCCACCTGCTATGGGGGTTTCACTCACTTGTTCATTGCTGGAGAAGCTGTGTGCCTCTGTACTGTAGATCAGTAAAAGAGTGCCAGATGTGGTTTTGGGGGAGCTTGAAGTGAGTTAAAGAATGAGGTGAGGATTAAGGCTCTGAACAGCTTGGAGTAATGGGGTGAAAGTAGCAGCACTTTTGTGAAGTTTTTTTCAGCCCTTTTTTTTAGAATTCTTAAAGATCTGTCCATCCCATCTCCTTGCATGCCTTCTTTCCTAATCCCCTATTCATTCACCGTGTTACATTCCTGATCTTTTTCTGTTTGGGTGTTTTGTTGGCTGTTGTAATTCCAGCCAGTCTCCCCTTCTCACCCACTTTTTGCTGAACGCTAACTCCAGCTCTGCAGCCTTATATGGCTGTGGGGAAGATCCGATACACAGTTGTTCGTAGCTGGACTCTGTGAGGACATTTAGTGAATTCAGGCATTCCAGAGCCAGCAACTTCTTAAGTATCACCAGATCGTTTTCAGTCAAAATATTCTAGTAAAACTGTTCCTCATTCTAAAAAAGCTTCAGACGAGACAACTGAGGTTTCTGATAGTGTAGTGTAAATGGAGTGGAACAAAATACAATCTATCATCCTCGTGCTTTCCCAGTCAATAAAAATGTGAGAAAGAAAAAGAGAAAATATTGCAAGAGCTGAGTATTTCTCTTCTCTTAATGCAGTGTTCAGCTTCACACAGCCACTCAGTCCAGTCAGTGGTCATCTGACTTCTATTGAGAGGGGGAAAAAATGAAAAACTAAACTATAATTCATTGTATGCATGCACAAATTATATATTGAAAGATGGTGGGGTTAAAATACCTTCATTTTTCATTTTGGCATAGGACATTTTTTCCTGACGAAAATCACAAGCTGTAACTGTGATAGTTGTAGACAGTCTGACTTTGTCCTGGCTGGGATCAGATATTATCTTGAACATTTGGCTTTTGTTTCTGGATCAGAGTGAAGAAGATATTAGCTAGATTTAAACTCACATGAATCTTTGGGTTTTGACTTTTATTGCGTATGCAATGCATGTCTCTTTAAGATGAGAGGAATTGAGTCCAGTCCAGTTCTGTTGATTATTTGCCAGCTGTCTATGGGTCTTATTTTGGTGCAATTGTATAACTTGGTTGTTGAGAGTACTGCTTGATGATACTACTGTGTACGTTTTTATTTAATCTTGTGAAATATCCAGATTCGTTCAGCCAATATATTTCCCAAACATTCTAGAAGGAGGATCTTGTGATCTTTCTATTAAAAGTGTTCGCTGCTGACACCTTCAGGAGCTGGGCTGCATTCATATTTTTTTAGGAACAGGAACGTCTTAAGTGGCAAAATAAAACTATTGTTTTTGTTTTAGGGTAGCAGAGGAGAAAGTAGCCACATGCACATTATTAGACACCACTGCAGAGAAAACAAAGATCTAACAGATTTTGTCCTGTGAGTGTCAGACTGTGTGTCACTGCCTTGTTCTCGGTCCTTCCCTCCCACTCTCTCTGCAGCCTCCTCTGGCTTTATCTCCATTAGCATCAGGAACGTAATGGTTTTTAGGCTGTAATAGCCAGTAAAATGGACACTCGGTCACTTAACCCATGGTCACGTGCTAGAACCTCTAAACGTAGTGTGGCTGTCGGCTCGACCTTCTGTGATAAGACAAGATGGGATTGGTTTAATGTAGAGTGTTTAAGATGAGATGGTTGGGGTAAAGTGGATCAAGTGAAAGGGTGTTAATGGCCTTGATTCGAGTGTGTCTGGAAGAGGGAGAGGGCGCATTCCTTAAGTCTCTTTCTTTTGCAAAGGGAATCTCTAGAGACAGCGGGTTTGCACTTCCTGTACTCTGGGATTCTTTTAGATGGTGGGGGGTGCCTCAGTGATGACCTCTGCTAAAAAGGAGGGGGAATCAACAGGAAACCCAATACCCTTTTCCTTTTTCTATCCATGCCTTCCCCCCATCTTTTAGCTGGCACTTCCACAAAATCTTTACCAGACCTCTTTTCACCAACCATCAACTCTCTGTTGGTGAATACACAACAATCAACAACGCAGTGAAACTGTATCTGAAAGAGTGACACAAATAATACAGCTTTAAGCCTCACTGTTTGAATTCCAATCCTCCATTCGGCAAACGGCAGGGAACCCTATGGACAGGTCACCAATTAATGAAGGGACATTGTGTTTCCCAGGCAATGCATCTGGCCAACAGCGACAGACGAAAAAAAATGGTGCCTGTGCTTGTGATTTTACTAACCCCGCCCATGCATGGGCCATCTTCTCAGCGATTTCACTAATGGCCGATGCATCAGATTTAAGGTTCCTCTAGTAATGTATGTAAAAAAGCAATTACCAAAATTCCCCGCTGGGCCAACGTGTTTATGTCTGTCAGCAGTCTCCCATCCCCCACATTGCATTGGTTTATTTTTAGTTTTTGTCTAGTTAACGTTGAGTATTTCTTTTCTTGAGATTTTTTGTTTCACAGTCAGTTTCACACTCATCTCGGTTGTCTGTAAATTCACAGCTGCACACACACTTTTCGGAGGTCCAGCTTCCTGCTCACACTCACAGTCTTATGACTTGCGATGACTATGGCTGACTGGATGCATGACTCGCTTGACAAAAGCCGAGTCTCGGTTTTCTCTTTTTTTTTCTTGCTGTTTATTTTGCTAAGTTTCATTTGTTTTATAATTCTAATTATAGTTATTATACCGGTAAAATTTAACCTCACTTGTATTCCATTACAAAAATATTTATTAGGACTGTTCGCTTCTCCCATGAATGACTTGGTGTGCTGTAAATCACTATTAGGTCGATATGACAGTGCCATGTGGTGCTCAGATGACTGTGAGTACTTGTTTTTTTCAGATATGAGGCATGAGGTCTTGTCCCTTGTAAGACGTTAATTAAGGGTGTGCTGTTATGCCTGAAGTGTCTCACACAAGCTTGCAGCGAAAGATGATAATCAGTGTTCAACGCCCTGCAGTTTAGAGTTTTATTGAACTTCTTTATCTAATCAGCTCTCTGGACCTTGGAACCACAGAGAACATTAGAGTCATTTTGAAGAAGCAAGGGAAACGGAAGGGGAGGACTGGGGGGAGTGGTTGATGTAGAAGAAAGTGTCACTGAACAAGATAGTGGGTGGATCGTAATAACGGCAGGAAGGTGGAAGAAGTACAGAGAGGCAGGGCAAATGTGTGGAACATTTTGGCAGGCGTGGTGATTTTGCATGATCCTAAAGAAGGAACGTGATGACAAGTGAAGAATATGAGGAGAACAGTCCAAAATATAGGGATTGGAAAGTTGAAGCAGATGGCTCGAGGGGTTGGACTGTGAGAGGGTGGATCCTGAAAGATCCGGGTGTTTATAAATGATTCTGACATGCTCATGAATGGATATTTTTGTAGACAGAATCTACTCTCGGCATGTTATGTTGAAGTACACTTGTGAAAGTGACTAATTTTGATGGAATTGATGCAAGGAACTTACCCGTTTGTTTGTCTTGCTGCAGTCTTGATCAATAATAAAAAGTTGTGATCAAGGTGTGGTTGTATTTGAGCTCCCTGGGTTAGAACTGCTGATGTGCTCATTTACACAAAGTTGACGTCCATGCAAATACAGAGCAGCACATCAGGATGAATCTCATGCAACACTGTTTGTCTTGCTAGCACAAGTAGCGGAGATTTGATGAGAGATCAGGATTTTTTGATGCACAAATAATTATGGACGATCTTGAGAAAAGAAATGCTCTTGACTTGTTTTCAGTTCATTGAATTGCACTCTTCTTTTTGGTTCATCCATCTGACATGAACGTCTGTTGCCCAGATTACATTTTTGTGTCATACATTGCACATTCTTTTTTGTAGCACAACCCAACTTTAGAGAAGAGCTTTGCCAAGCTGGAGAGACCAGGTCATGGAGGTGAACTGAACTTGTTCTCAGCGTTCAGTCTTGACTTGTCGAAGATGGCTGCAATGATACTGAGTTTGATGCCCCCTGGTAACTTAAATGTCGATTAGCACTTTTCTGTTTTAGCAATGCTACATTTATTATTCTGTGTCATGTTTATAGACTTGAGGGTTCTCTTCAGGAAATCTTCTTGCGTAAGGGGTAACCTACTTTGGGACTGGAGCTGAGTTCGATTGGGTGAATGACATCCTATATTCTTAACTGTCTTCCAAAACTGTGTACCTTAAAAGGCTCTTTAACAGACGGTGAGGGGGCGGTGACTTTCTAATGTCATACTTCACCAAGTGTTGACAAAAACAATTGAAAATCCCACTATGCTGGGAAAATCTCAGTGTAGGGGGCTCCTATGCTGCCAAAGTGTTGGAGAGAACCCTGCAACTAGATGGAAGAGGCACCTGTTCACACAAAGGTTTGCACACCTGTTGTCCCAAATATGTGCTCACACTGAAAAAAATGTATTGCTGCTTCAGCAAGGTCATTCTGGAGGAAGAGGTGAGGGAACCTCCTGTGCTCTGGGAGTGACATTCCACAGATTTGAGTCAGCACCAAAACAGTTTGTAAAGTTGCTACATTGACCAATAGCTGCAGACAATATTGAGTCATCGGTAATGTTTGTTTTGCACTCATGGTTTGCTTAGCTTCCATGCTAGTTGTTACTGAAATATGGGATAAACATGTTTTGTTTGCAAGGAATAATTTTGAGCAGCATTCTGCCTTCATCCTTGGTAGCTTGTTCTGCCTGAAAACTCCACTTGCTGAATGGAGCGTGTGATGGCATTTGCCCATTAAACAGTCTTGTGACCATTTTAATGTTTCAGATAATGTTGACCTTTGCAATAACACATGCAGAGATGGGTCATGGGATCACAAGACAGTCTGTTCACATTCTGATGATTGAGGAGCATGTTCAAGGCAGTATTGGAATCATTTTTTTTGTTTCAGTTTACCTGCCCCATTCTTTCACATGTTGTTGTGATTTTTTTTTTTTGCCCGTCTGGTGTGTCCCTCCTCTCTCGGCTCAGGAATGCACTGAATGCCCTTATCTCTGCTCATGCAAACACCAAGGTGAGCCAGCAGCTGAGGTTGAATTCCTCTGCAGATCCCAGGCGGACACATGGGCTCTGAGAAATCGACCACTTGCTTTACATGATGAAGTTAAAGGATTTTGTGGATTTGTTCAAATTGCTTCTGCAACCATTGAATAGAGCTGGGTTTTGCTAGAAAGGCTGTTGAATTCAGGATTGATAGATGTCACCTGATTTTGTTTGACATACTATTGACATCGTATCAACCAGTCTATTGCGTCTGCCGTGGAATATGGAGAACTAGCTTCAGGAAACCAACGTGCTTCATGCACTATCATTCATGATTAACATGCTAAGTAGAATCCCCTCACCACAACTAAAGCCCTCCCCAAAAATCAGACCATTTTTCGCCTGTTTGCTCTTTATGCCGAAGCCTGCCTCTGGACACACAGTAGCCATTGAGCTGTCCACACAATACACCCTCACATGCAAACACATGGACTCACAATGCTGCGGCTGCCATAAACGCTGCTACTTCATGTGTGCCTGTGCATAAAATTACAATGACAAGGAGCAGACAATAGAAACTTCTGTTCTGCTATGGCGTCCATGCAAATACACACTTGCGCAGACTGTTCTCCCCTCATAGCTTGGAATGGATTGTCTTGCATTAGGCTTGAAAAAGTGGACACATCCAAGGTTCTGGTCTGAGGTAAAGTGAACTTAAAGCGACTCGAATACAGCAGTGTAATCAAAGTCTTTGTTAATTCAAGCACAATTTTTGTTGAGTTTCATTTTTTTTAATATTAACACTGTACAATTTTGTTCTGATTGAGTATATAGTCAGAAGAGTGCAAAAAGCAGGACTTGACAGAAAGGTGGTGAGTGACCGATGCATTGGGGAACCAAGTCTGCATAAGGAACTTCTGCTTCAAAGATGGAACCAGGGTCTTACGGAGAGGGTAATGGGCTCTCTTGAATGGGGAATTTCAAATTAAAAATCACAGCTTCGACGTGAAGCAACCTTGACTTCACTCTTACCAGAAACATCCTCCAGCCTTCGAGGGCAGTGGTGGGAAATCCAATTTCCAGTGGGACCACATCTGGTGCTAGTATATACAGGGTTTGTTTACTGCTATTATACAGTAATGAAATAAATGAGGAACTGTCAGGGAAAAAAGATGAATTGCAGTAAATGAAAATGCTAAAATTTAAAATAGTTTAAAGAAGATTAAATGATATATAATTTATATCTATCAATATATTTAAATGCAATATAAAGGAAAACAATGTGCATTTAAAAGAACAAAACATTCCAAATAAAAATCCTTGAAATTAATTTTGAAAACTACATTTGAATCATTAACTTTGAATACGGAACATTTCAATTCAGTATCACAAGTTACGTGTGAGGGCCCACAGCACCAGGAGAATTATTAGGCATTGCCAGGTCAATGCAATGCACATAATCTCTCCAACGACTCTTGAGACTCCCTCTGAGGGGTCCAGGAGGCAGCCTGGCTAGAGGCCTGATTCACCTTTGCTGGACGGTGGAGCTCTTCATAGAGGGAGTCCTGACACTCTGAGGAGAAAACTCATTTTAGCTCGACCAGCAAGTTGAGAGCTTTGTGTTTTGATGCTTGAACACCTCTAACTTCGACACTTGACCCTGTTCCGATTGAGTTTGGCCGACCTGTAGAATCCCCCGGTCCTCCTCAAAGCAATGTCACATTCTTACTGCTCTTCTGGTGTTGTTGTAAAACAGGGTCCTCAGTGGGATGTACTTTTGGCTAAGGGAGATATTTGTTATTTCCCTGATGTGTCCAGCTTGGCTTTGCTTTCACCCACCTGTCAGTTAGCTACTCCTGGATTTCACAGACATTTTTTTGGCGTAGTCTTTGAGAAGGGTGAGAAAAGTGTCTCTGGAAAGAGAACCATCTTTCCTGATTTGATGGTAACCTTGGAAACTGAATAAAGAGAACAAACTGAAGTGATGAATTCCACTTATATCACCAAAATGAAGTCCAATCAAGTCTTGCCTTTTTATACCAGTCTCCCTGTTTTCAACTGTCGTTCTCATCTCACTACACCTAATTTGGACATGGCCAACGATTTCTGGTGTTGTTCGTCAACACTTTCTGGATGTATTCATTGTGTGCGTGTTCTGGAGCAGACCATAGCCAATGCCAGTTCATCTTTGTGTGTGTGTGTGACTCCTGCCAACGTCACATCCTGTTTCCTTCTCCACATCTGCGGTGAACCATTGGCCTCAACAATAGTGGTACAGGATACTGACCTTATTTATACACTGGATCAAACCCTTGAGAAGGGCCGCCAATGAGAAAAGTTCTTTAACGTCTGTTTCCTCTGCAGCTGTGGTAATAGGTCTGCATTTGATGCCTTTATATGGCAAGTTGTAGTTCATTGCTGCAATTCAACAACTGAAAATGATGAATAATCGATCTTAAGAGAAACACCTGTTCAAGACTGCAGGGTCATTTTGATCCCAAGCTCTCCTCCTCTCTTATTGTCCCCATTTCTGTCCCCCTACAGGTCCTCAATGCCCAGAAAGCCGGGTACAAGGCGGCCATTGTTCACAATGTTGACTCGGACGACTTAATCAGCATGGGATCCAACGATCGTAAGTAACTGCTGGTGGACACAAATATTCATGCTGCGAAGTTCAGGGCCGTGTTTTGTCTCCTGGCCTCATTCCTCTGCGAAAGCATTGTCGACCCTCTAAAGTCACAAGAAGAACATCCCCTGAATCATAAACCAGACTTGTCTTTGCTGAATTTGGCTTTTTATTATTATTATTATTCCGTTCATTACACTGCATGTGTTTCTAAACACTCTCCTATTGTTTTTTTAACCAAATGTAAAAAGTATTTGTTGAAATGTATCTGTTGAATTTGTGGTAGATTTGTTGACGATAAACTTTGTAACCTTAAACACGTTTGTGATGAAGGTGTTGATCAGTAGAAGCAAGACAACTCATGTGGATAAGAGGGAGGGAGGAAGGTGATGCCGAGGGTTGAGAGTGGGTGCTGACAACTTACAGGAGTTAACTACTGGGATGAAGATGTTCAGGTTATGAGTGTAAGTGTGAGGGACAGGGAAGTTTGGAGACAAAGTTATGGAGGCCAGGAGGGTTGAACACGTGCACAGGTGAGATGCTGGACATCAGAAATGGAGGTTCTGTACCTTGTTAGAAGTAGAAGAACCACCAATGAGTTTCATACTATCATGTGGCCAAGGGAGGACATGAAGAGAACAGGCGGGACTCGGGAGGCAGATCAAGATGGGTTGAACAGGACAGTATGACTACTGTAGTTTTAGTGTCCTTGATTCTCACTCTTGAATTCCCTCATTATTTGGAAGGATATTTTATGCTTCATATTTTAGTCTTAGCATCACTACATTATTGGAACCCTGGATACCTTAGTTTAGTGGCCCTGCAGTCAATCCTCCCAAACTGACCTCCTCTAACTGGCATTTTTTTCTCTCTACAGTGGATGTTATGAAGCAGATCGACATTCCCTCAGTGTTTGTGAGCGAGGAGACGGCAAAGTCTCTAAAAGTGGAATATGCGTTTGACAAGGGGTAAGTTGATTCTGAGAACTTTGGACGCTCATTGGGAACTACCTCAAGGACAAGATCCTCCCCACTGAGATCATATGTTTAGATGCCAGGACCAGACTGCTGGTGGCAACTGGAGTTCAGACTCTGTCACTGATGGTCTTCCATGCTCGGCGCGCTTGTAGTCATGACTCCGGTTCCGGACGTAGGTGGTCCGATCGGTCTCATGTGGTTGTATGTGTATCGCTCAACCATGTGGCTTCTAGTCTGCTCTGATAAGGCTTGGTTTGTGTTCTCTAGTTTTTCAGGAACAAATTAGGTTCGAACAGATTTTACCTCCGCGTTGCAACAGTTTCTAGGTGGCTGCTTATCACTTGACTTTGATCCAGTTTGACTTAGTGACGTAATGTCCAGCGTCATCTCTGATCTTTAAAGTCTTTTAATCTGAATTGTTTGAGTAGAAGTTAGTTTTTAAATGTTGCTGCATTTCTGGGTCTGATATCTTCCCAGTCCATATCTCCAGTGAAGAACCTTGTCCTTCACTGTGTCTCTGTTACACAAGCATCATATTCTCCACTGATGCCGTTCCACAGCCGAGCGATGAAGAATTGTGTCTCCTATGTGTTTGTCGCTACACTCGCTGAAAATCTCTGTTTTCTGTTGTTCTCCAGAGGACATGTGGTAATGATGCCGGACTTCAGCCTGCCACTGGAATACTACTTGATCCCCTTCCTCATCATCGTAGGAATCTGCCTCATCCTCATCGTCGTGTTCATGGTGAGAGGCGCGTGGGGCGGCCTTACAGGTTTCTTCCGGGTCTGGCACATGTCATAGTGCCGAAAATATCCCGTTTTCATGGAGCGTTTGCACGACGTCAACAATTCTCACTCTGGAGCCCATTTATAAAAGTTGATCCTACACTGTCACTATGTAAACAAACGCTGCTTCAGTTACCTGGACTCAATTGTTTCTGTCTCTGCAAACGGCACCTTAGTTTTTCGTTCAGTCTTTGTTTACTATTGGCATTTTAAGGGTTAAAATAACCATTTTTGTCCCAATGCTTGATTATTGTTGAATGTGCTACCAATGTTACCAATTTTTGGCTTTCAAAAGTCTACACGTATTTATGATGAATTCCATATTACACGTCACCCAAACACATACAGGTTCCATAACCTACAACATCATGCAACATTTTTGTGTGTGGAGGGGCTTTTGTTTAAATGAAGCTTTTCAATGAGGGAATATAGTTATAGAATATAGTTAACACATTGGACAGTTCATGTTTACAAAACAGTCTATCATTCTGTATACTTTCCTACACTGCTCTCAGGCCGGCTCTGTAGGTGGCTCTAGTTCGTTGAGCTGTTCAGACTCCAGAGATTGAGGAAGTTATCCTGAGTGGAGATCCTCGCGTAACTGTCCTGAAACAGCACTGGCTGAGTCAGATTGTTCTCGAACATGATCATGCCGTAGCTGGAACAGTAGAAGCCGCCTGACTCTCTTTTGCCTTCGGCAGATCACAAAGTTTGTCCAGGATCGGCGCCGAGCTCGGAGGAACCGTCTCCGTAAAGATCAGCTGAAGAAACTTCCCATCCACAAATACAAGAAAGGTACCCGAGTGTCCTGGTTTTTGGGTTGCTGCAGTGTTATGTGACTGTTTGGACTGTCTGTGGCATGAGGAGGTTATTCAGGAGGTTATTCAGGGTTTCACTTGCACAAGCGTGACGCACTGCCGCAGTTTAAATGAGAATGAGAAATTATCTCTTTTTAAAGATGAATTGTGATGGATCGAATGTATTGAAACAAAGTGGAAACATTGAAACACACATAACGCAACATGGAGGTGGTCTTGAACATGACGGGATTTGTCCTGTTTTTCCAAGGAAAAAAACCCGAATAAACATCATGTAGGTTGGTCTCGGAACTCACATTTTATATAGTATACGGAACGCATGATGGCCAGACGTATGAAGAGAGGGACCGCTGCTGATAGGAGAGGGATCTACTTCTCATACATTTTTATTGTCACCAATTCAGTAAATCTGGTAAACCTGTTTTTATTGGTGGGTTCTGTTTTTTTTTTTTTTTTTTTTTTTGCCCTGATTGAAAGTGATGATGATGAACAAATCCTGGCAGAGACTCTGTCTGAAATAGCATGGTTAATATTGTGTAAAAAATCTGTCGTGATAATTCAAAATCACTTTGTGAGTCCTTTGAATTCAGATTGCGTAGCGACTGTGCTGCTGTTGGTCACATGACGCAAAAGAAAAAAAGTGTGATCAGTGCATTTGACATATCGTTGCTCTCAGAGCTCTGCACCTTCCAGTTAATCGGATTATTGTGGATATTTTCCATAAAGTCTCATGTGAGAAGATTAGTGCTCTTCAGTTCTGACACCGGTTCGCTTGACTGACAGTCGCCAGGAACTTTCTGGCCCCACACATATCAACCTGAGGATTTCTGCCTCCCACTACATGCGTTTAGCTCAGCAAATTTGTGTTTTGCAACTGATTTAGTTTTGCTCTGCCTGCGCATGCGAGCAAAAGTCAGAAGGACTCTTTTGGTTTTGCAATGCAAATCCGCGCTGCTCAGGTTTTGTCAGCTCGTGGAGGTGTTTTTCTAAGCAGTGTTGCCTCAAACAGTATTTTGGAGGCTGAAACCTTCTGGCTGAAACAGCGGAGGCAAACATAATGTAGGGCTCACGGTGCTAGCTGACGCGACCAGCCAGCTGCAAGCTAACTGTTGGTTAATGGATGCTGTGACTCAGGGTTTTCATGGGTCCCTGGAGACCTTGGTTGCTGAAGGACACTCAGATATCCAGGAAGTGGAGTGAGGGTCTGCTCCGTCCGAATCGCAGTGACACAGTAAAGCAGGAAATCTCTCTCTAATCCCAGCTGGGATTAAGGCAGCAATATGATTTTCGTCAGGCAGGTGATGGTGAAGTATCTAACGTCAAGATTAAAACTGTCCAGTGCAAGTCCCACCTTTAGAGGAGCACTGTCCCAGCAGGGAAGTGCGGCGGACGCTCCTTGTGCATTTGCACCAGGCTGGTGAGAATGGTGCGCGACACAATAGGAGATCTCATTGGTGGCACACAATGAAAACCAGCGTGTCATCGGTGGACAATGCCAGTCTGAGCCGCAGCGTGAAACTCAAGATCTGTGTCAACATGTGGGATTATGTAACGGCAGCTGGCGTCGCGCACGGTCGTGAATGAGGCTCCCATTTTACAGCAGACTTGAATGGCTCCGGACTCCAGAGAATATTTGGGCATCTGTACTGCTGAGGATAAGACACAATCCTGTTTGACCCCTGACTTCTGCTGAATGTCATCGCCAGTTTCTGTCTGGGTTGAACCGAGCTGGTTCTCACGCCTCCCTCGCTGCAGACACTCCACTGAAGTTCAGTGGGACACAGAGGTTCCTCTGAGAGATGAGAAGATGGGCTGAGGGACAGCACTGGCTCCTTTTGCGGACGTCCTACTGAACCCGTGGCTGGGGATTCCCTTGTCTGAAAAGTGTCAACGTAGCTAAAGTCCAGCATGGCGCTGTCAATGTTTTGGCAGGCATATTAAAACATGGCGTCTGGTGGTCTTCAACAAGCCCTGCAGGAGGTGTAGAAGAGAGCTGGCAGACAGACGGACCACCCTTTGATCAACTCTGGGGGCAGTTTCCTGTCTGCACCATTCCCATCTGTATATGTTTAACACTGCAACAGTTTGGGCTTCCTACCAGACGGACTTCTGGGAAGTCAACATCCAGAACCGAGTGTGATGGAGACACACAAGAATCCTCCACAGACTCACACTTGATGTTGGTCGTCCAACCGTGCGTCTTGTGGGGAAACACCGATCATTCCCAGCTGCTGGATGCTAGCGCTCAGGTGGTCTGCCCGGCCCTCAAGTCACACGGCAGACTCCGTAGTTCAATATCACCCTTGTATCACAGAAGGAATTCTTACGCAAACAACTGACTGTCCCCTTCCTGGACTTTTCCCAGAGTTTTTTATTGGTTGTTGCGGCAAAAAAAATTGGTTTTGCAGCAGATTTTTTTTCTCAAAATTCTGGTGAATGTTGTGATTATTTCTGGTCAAGATACAACAAGAGGGGAAATAAGGACCTGAGTTAAAAAAAAAATCAAACTGGTGTCACTTTGTATTTTTTATTATGATGTTCCGTGAGTAGTTTCCAGGCTGACAGCATGTAGTGAGCACTTGTTGCTTTGTTATGGGGCTCCTCGGAATGGATGGATGTTTGGGTGGGTGGAGTCTGAGAGGTACAGGTGGGGGAGTGTTTGTGTGTGACTGGTGTTGTTCAGCCAGTTAAAACAGTAACTGCTGACACGTTACACAGGGTCGGGATGTAGAGGGTCAGGAATAGCATCGACAGAGATGTCAGCCATGTTTGTTTACGTCCACGCTGCACTGGTGAGTTCTGCTTTTTAGTTCCTTCTGTTAAGCATTAAAATATTTGGAATTTAGACATTTGTGAATGGATTCACGGAGGAAAGGGAAAGAGTGAAGGAAGTTCACGGGACAGCTCAGGAACCATCTGATATTCCGGGATTACCGAGAAATGGATGAGAAGCAGATGTTCTGTCTGGAGTCCAGTTTGTTTTTGTGGTCAGGTGGCTCACGTTTGCTCTTGCTCGACCTCATTTTGCTCGCCATCAGCAACAGGAGAGAAGGTCAGGAGGTTCTGGGCTGGATGTCTTGCTTAAAAGTGGATGTGAGATTTCATTTCCTCCCCAAAGCTGCTCAGCGTGTTCCGCTCCGACCAACGCTCTTGGTGCTGGTGCTTCCTGAGCTCATAGTGGATCCGTGCCACCGCCCTGACCCCAGACGTCCAGCAGGGGTAGAGAAGACGTGAAGAAGGAAGCGGCTCTGGACGCATGTCGGGATGAAAGAGGGATAAAGAGGGAGGGGCGGCAAGTGACGCCGCCGTTTGTTCACTCGAAATGTGGTCGAGGGATGGAAACAGAAGTTGCTGACGCTTAGAGAGAAGAAGAGAAGGGAGGGAGGGGGAGCGGCGGGAAGTGACTCCTCGTCCTTATACGGTCACACGCAGCCCTGGCACGGACGCTGCGAGTCCAGGAGGGGAAAACAGGCTCATTTGCAGCTTAGATAAACACACCCGCTCCTGGAGAGGAGGAAGAGGAAGCCAACGAAAAGAAGCTGAGGAATTTGGAAGGGAGCGCGACAGCAAATTCCTGAGCGCCGATTTTTGCTTTTACTCTAGTGACAGTGAATGCATCACTGGAGGTCTTCAAAGTGCACCGATGATCAGAGGCCATATTTGGAGATGTCGACTCAGCAGTTAGGGACGGACTCTTGAGGAGCCGTGTTGAAAAAAAACAGCAGTGACTTGAATGTTTTCAACTCCAGTCACTGAGGTCTCGGTCAGAGGAAACTCACCAGTCCACTCTACAGCACGTGTTCATGGCTGCTGGGGGTGTTGCCCCGGGTGTCATGAAATGTTGGACGTGGACAGAACATGATCTGATGTCCCAACTCTGATGTGTTTCAGGAGACAGCTACGACGTCTGTGCCATCTGTCTGGACGAGTATGAGGAAGGAGACAAACTGCGAGTGCTGCCGTGTTCCCACGGTAACCTCTCGGCCAGTCTGGTCGCCTGCCAAAGATGTGACACCTTGTGTGTGTTGCAGCGTACCACAGCAAGTGCGTGGACCCCTGGCTGACCAAGACCAAGAAGACATGCCCGGTGTGCAAGCAGAAGGTGGTCCCCTCTCAGGAGGACTCGGACTCGGACTCGGAGGACGGCGAGAGCGGCCCGGACGAGAACGAGGAGGTGTCGGAGAGCACGCCTCTGCTGCGCTCGCTGGCGTCCACCAGCGCCCACTCCTTCGGCACCATGTCGGGGGTCCCGCGCTCGGAGCAGGAGCAGGAGTCGTCGGAGTATGACGACGAGCTGGACAGCAGCGACAGCGAGGAGGAGGTCACCGTGGAGACTGTGGTGGTCCAGATGCAGCAGCCGTGCTCCGAAGACTCGCCCAGAGCTTGACTGCGTGCGGTCCATCCGCTTTAATGCTTCTAAATGAACGTACTGCATCCACTCACCAATGAGTTTTAACCAGACAAGTGCTGATCCCGCGAGCGTGACAAAACTCACGCCTATTTAGTGTAAATAAAAACTGTAGCGCCCCAAACTCCCACCACCTTTGATGGCACCACATGGAACCTCTTTGTATATAAACACAGAACGGTACAACTTCATTGTAGCTGCTTGTTTTTGTACAAATCTCAGCTTCACCGTACGTCGGCCTGTTTGACACCTTATTTTCTTCCGTCAGATCTGTGCCACCACGTCACTCCAGCAGCTCCGTAGTGCTACAAACATGACCGACCTTGTTTTTAATGTTTTTATATGTCGAATCATATGTTGCCTTTTCAGTTGATGCTCACATCGTTGATCCACCCAATAAAAGTAACTGGAAATTCATCCTCGTGTCTCTGATTTCATGGACTGTACAGTGTTAAGTTATGACCACTGGGACTTTTAAGCACTATCATTTTCCTTCTTTTCTTTGGCGGAAAAAGGGAAGGAGTGGGCTCTTGCATAGCCAAGATCAAAGTCTTGATGCGTGAGGTGCAGATCGCCCTGGTGTGTTCTGGGTCTCCCTCAGGGCTTCACCTCATCCCCACTTGAGGCTGAGAAGGAACTTCAGTTCCACATCGAACGTCTCTCAGATGAGCCATCACCAAGAGAAGGTCCAGACACCCCTCTGGAGGATTTGTTTTGGTCCATGTTATTTTTGCATCCAAGGAGGCTAAGATGACAGGTAACTGGAGCTCAGCCAGTCCTCAGTTGCCAGAGTAAAACGAAAATAAATGTAGAAAAGGATCTGACAGATATCATTTTTTATACATTAATGTACAGCAGGTTTTTTTTCCTTTTGAAGCATTTAATAATAAAATTTATTTTTCCTTCACCCCCTTCTTTGGCATAATGTTCCCATACCAGACCCTTCCATTTCCAGCTAGCTTTCCCAAACAAACAAAAGAAAACAGACTAGCCAGACAAAAAAAAAAAAAATCCTCAAGAATGCACAGAGTGGGACGAGTGCGATGCCGCGAACCGAAATCCAGTCGCAAATGACGGCACAAACAATCGGCCTGGTTGGAATAAATTTATTTTGATCTGTCTGTAAACAAGGTGATAAATCAATTTATGGCATTTTTTTAATGCATATGAAATCGGACGCATCAAGAGACCCAGATGTCAGAAAACAAAAGTGGCAAGAGAGAAAGGGGGGAGGGAGAAATGAACATAAATCAGCAAACAGGACAGGGTTTATTTTCGTTTTGAGTACACAAATCCCACAAGGCCTTGACAGTGGAGCTCAAGCTAAGAAAGTGCCAATCAACGCTAGTGGACAGTGAGCGACGCCGACACATCTCTACATTATGGCACAGGATACACAGCTTCTCTAGTGTTACGGCCGGTTTCCCGGCGTTTCCAACCAACCAATCCCAGTGTCTGCTCTACTTGGGGTTTGGACGTTACAGTTTGCGACGCTGCGCCGGTGGCCCGGCTTGGCGCTCGACAGAGTAGAAGGCAATTTATTCCACAGTTTTGTAGTTGTCAACACAGCATGGGTTTGTACAAATGTCGTGTATTGTTTACTAAACAAAGATAAAGAAAACAGACACCCTTAACCCCACCCCCCCCCCACCCCCAGTGTAACTTCATATCACCATGGCAACCAGGGTCGGTCGCTTCCTTCACACATGTATGAACACCCCTTGACTACACTTGGTCCTATTAAAAAAAAAAAAAGAAGAAACTGGACACAATCCAGATGTTAATGCTGGGAGAGCTACTGTCCGAAAAATGGCAGCCTTAAAGAAAAAAAACAAAAACAAACATATATTACAGGAGCTGGCAAACAAAACAGTATTAAGTGCCTGAGCCGTTGTTACTGTGGAATGTCCTTCAGGAGGGAGGGGGCGGGGTCAGTGTAGTCGGCGGAGCTGAGGCGATGATGATGATGATGATGACGAGAGGGAGGCTATCAGCATCTGGACCACATCAAACTGGGGGTAGACGGAGCTCATCCAAACACACACACACACACGCGTGGACAAACACACGCCCCAGACCCGCGTCTTCGGGACAGGGAGCGGGGAATCTGCATTTTACTTGGGGAGGGTGGGAGGGGGAGGAGGAGAGGGAAGATATGTCTGCGGTCTCCCCTCCCTGGGTGGGAATATGAAGGAAGACTTGGAAGTTACTGATCAAGTGCTCTTCAGATTTCAGCTGGTCAGGGAGGGAGTGTGTGCCGAGCAGGTGTGTGTGTGCATGCGTGCGTGTGTGGCCAGATTTCTGCTGGTACAGATTCTTCACCAATTACTGCTGACATCATGATTCGCTATCCACGTGGTGCTTTTAAAGAAGGAGGGGGGGTCGATGTGGGGGTGGGACGACAGGATGGAGAGAAGGCAGAAAAAAAAAGAAAGAAAGCAGGACGAGAGTGTGAAATGCGACGGGGTGGTGCGGGTGAGTTGGGGAACGGGCCGCTCGCTCTAGTATCCGGACTTCCTCAGGTAGTCAGCCATCTGAAATGCTTTCTGGTTGAGGTTACCACCATGGACACCTTCCTTCCCCATGACAAAAACCAACGCTGGAGTACACAAAGGAAAAGAAACAAAACAAAATGAACAAACATTGCGGCAAGCTGGTCATTGAAACAGTTACAGGGTTTAAAACGTGAGGGGGGCGACATCGCCCCGAGTCCTGCTGCTAGAGACGCTCCTGGGATTTGACCATAGGTAAAGCTTTTTGTTTTTTTTTTTTGTATTTTAGTTGACTTTTTTTCTGCCTACACTACACAAGAGCAGCTACTTAAAAACTAAAAGCCTGAATCCCTCAAATATTTTGCCATCGAGTAAGCCTTCTTATTCAAGCCGCCGCCATGGACCCCTTCTTTGCCCATTACCAAGACCAAGACTGGAAGAAAAGAGACAGAGAGGACACTTAGAAGGTGAAGGCCACAGGTGAAGTCAAGAGAACAGCGTGGCAGGCACAG
The DNA here is from genome assembly GCF_027744825.2 of Synchiropus splendidus. Classification (NCBI taxonomy): domain Eukaryota; kingdom Metazoa; phylum Chordata; class Actinopteri; order Syngnathiformes; family Callionymidae; genus Synchiropus; species Synchiropus splendidus. Next base: position 10,428,005 of record NC_071334.1, on the reverse strand, counting down.
ACAGACAGATACACAGACAGACACACACGCAGCGAGACCACCACGATCCACCTGGTTTGTGCTGCTGATGACAGTGTGGAGTTAAGAGGGGAGGGGTGTGAAGCGGGTGAGGAGGTCATGTGATCAAACCCTTTTTGGTGTCTCTAGTGAGCCATAGCTGCGACAACAAACTGCAAAAAGCATCAAGCATGTGCGTTTTAAATGAACTTCAGATTCAGATGTTTAACCATCCAAGTGGCACCGCAACAATCCAAACATGAACCCTTAATGTTTCATTCACCACGCACGTTTCAATGGCTTATTAGTAACACAGACAAGTAGTGATGGGCTGAGGAGTCTTCGCGAAACAGTGTCAACACTCTACGAGCTCAGCAGGTGGCGCTGTGGGCCTCAAAATAATGTCAGGTTTCATTGAAGCGGCTGTTCAAACCCACAGATCTTACAGCAGAGAGCGCCATCTCGTGAGGACACTGTTTCATGAAGCCTCATGAGCCCACTAATATCTTACAGGCTTTGAACACAAGGAGCTTGTAGTGAAACAGCACCAGTTTTGTGTCACAATTTTTACTGGAGAGCAACACAAATTGTTCTACAGTGTTTCAACTACCCGCGACTTCAAAACTACAGACGTTTAATTTCTGGAAATTTGGATGGGATCTCTTTACTTTTGTCTGGTTGCCGATGTAGAACGGACATTCCTGCCATCTTGTTTTCAAGCTGGCAGTGTCCCTAAATACATCCAAAGTACAACAAAAATGAAGTACTCTGCTTGAGAAAAACGCAAAAATGTAGCATCCTTGTTTGGAAACGGCGGGTCTCAATATTCTTAAAGACCACATGAGTTGTTTTTAGAAAAACAGTGCGAGTAATGTACTTCTCAGCTCCAGTGAATAACTGAACACTATTGAAATAATATTTTCAAAGCCACTTCTGACATAATGTTACGGTCAAAATGGCGTATACGGGCCAGACACCACTTATTTCACCTCAGAGCGAGCATTTAATTGGATGTTTACAAACCCGCTTCAGTGGATTTGGACGGCTTATTCAGGTGGCTGGGCGCGGATGAAGTGGCTGCTGCGCCAACTTAGCTCGGCATTGTTGCACAGTCACTCGCACCAAAGCGGAATAGCTAATGACACGCAATTGACTGTCAAAATAACTGGGATTTGCGCCATTTACAGATGATACTAAAAAGTTACTGACAAACACGGTTATTTAAAACTTTACCATGATCTCACACACACAGTGAGTGGTGTTACCACGGCGGGTCCAGAAGCTAACGTGTGTGTGATGCGGCTAAGATTGGATCTTGAATGACACATTGATCTATCGGTGGTTGTGATGTGTGTAAGCGAGTCGGCACTGAGCCGCTACATCCGGCGTATCAGCAGCAACATGGAGGCGCAGCACAGAAGCAGGCGAGACATCAGCATGCGCGTGGTACCTCTCCTCAATACATGAAAAGGGCTTCAACTGCCCTGAAACGTTAGTAGAAGAGGGTGAGACTCTCAGACAGGAAGTCAAGAACAGAAGGAAGAAACATGCGGGTCAGCAAGAGACGAAACAAATGGAAAAGGGGGGAGATAAGGGCATCATGACCCCAGCCAAGTCAGCAGGCGAACTCTCTGGCACTACCTTCCAGGTCCTTCTATATATACGTAGTGCAGTATACTGTACAAGACGCTCACTGGCCCTTTCAGTCATTGAGAAAATACACCGTTACTGCATGTGCTTCACTTTGAAGGGGAGTGGCAGAAAACAAGACTGATTCGCTGACATCACAAAAACACTTTTTCTTACATACACTGTTGTCAAAGCGTTTCCTGCCAATGTAGTCGACACAAACAATATTTGTCCTCAAAGTTGAAATATCTTGAAAGTTTTTGTCCCTAAAAATAGACGTTCATCCCGTGCTGGGATTTATAATAAAGTCAGCCATTATTTTACTATGCATATTTGGAGTGTATATTTAGCATTCCTTTTATCCTCTTCATGGAAGTTTTAATTTATATCTTGACATCTTGAGGTTTGTCTTCAAAGAGACCTCCCTCACCTTTCTTTTCTCTCACAGTGCAATCAACTATAGTCACAAATTCTTTGTGGAAATTGAAACCGATAATGCTGGAGTGAATTCCATCAACCCAAGCGTTGAACACAGGAGCGTCATATATTGAGGAAAGGTGCGTGTCGGGTTGATCCACATGCATGGACAACACCGATGTTCAGAGCTGAACTGATGCCTCTACGGTAAAGCAGACTATGGATCACTGGGGGAACTAAACGTACGCAGGGAGACAGCCAGTCGCGGTGGGACACGTACCTTTGCCAGCTCTGCCTACAGTAACGTTGTATGTTGGCTCTCCTCCTTGGCTCTTTGTCCTGATGTCCATTGTCCAATCGGTGTCCACGTTGAGGCTGTCTCTGATTACGGAGCACTTTTTATTGCCTAAAGTCAGGCCGCAAGTGAAGAAACCTTCGCGGTCCTTTCCTATTAACACGTCGATTTCATCGGGCTACAAGGAGAGAGAGGGGGGAGAAAGGAATTGAACCATTATTTTTGGCAAAGTAATGTCAACAACACATAAAAAAATGCTTTCAATCGACCTACTATAGATGTGTATATAGATAGATGGGTAATGTGAGTCCGTAAAACCTGGGCTGGACTGGCATGAGAGCGCGGCCACCACACAGGCTTATAAACATTCAAAACAATTGAGTATTGCTCTACATTTGTAATCAATGTGGGTCATCTGCTGCTACCACTGTAGGGTCAAAATACACATGGCTCGCTGTGTCAGTCCTTTGTCATACTGGCTGCAAACTCCTGAGATGACTCATTCACTGGGTCGGTATTGTGTGAAGCAGGGCAGCTCCATCAAACCAGTGGAGCGTCTTGACCACATAAATCTTAGTCCAAAGCTCTTCAATTCTGACAAATGCATTCATGTTTTACACAAGTACAGCACACATAAGAATGTCACATCACAACTTAAGACGGATGCAGCATCTTCCTCCTTGAAAAAGTAAACTCACTCTCCCTGCCATCAAAGTTTCTTCTGCATGTTGACACAAACTACATTCCTCAGAATGAAATGTTGTCAGTCTGTTTCCACTCGGCCGATGTTCCCTGCCTCTCACCAAACATGCGACCAACATCATTTGGAAAAATAAACACTTTCACTCCCCCCCAAAAGTGCAGGCCCTAAAGCTTTGAAGCCATATTTGCCAGAACATTTGCCAACAAAAACAGTAGGTCTCAGTTTTACTTGTGACCTTAATAAAACAATGGTTTCCAATATGAAATTGGAGCAATTCCAGACAACCACCTTTGAACCTCCACATCAAGAATGGTGCAGTTGTCTGTTGCACATACTAATGGAAGCTACTGGAATGTACCAATTTAAAATAAATAAATAAATAAATCACACTTCAGAATAACCCCGTTTTATTATGATCAAAAAATGAGCAACATAAATATGAACTGCAGGGCATGAAAAAGGCCGCGTTTCATCTCAATCTGGGGGGAAAAAAAGAGAGTCAAAGGGCCATTGAAAAGCAGCAGCTGTCTTCATGATCAGCTCCTGAATCTCAGAGGCCCAGTGCAGAGGCTGCAGCTTTGTACTGACCCCAGTGACTGATGTCGCTGACAATGGCCCCAATACCTACCTCCAAGTCAAATATAACAATCCCATAGTCAGAGGACGTTATTGAACCGCGTGATAATAACACATTGTTTGAGCCGGTCTGCGGAACAAAAGGCGTAGCCCTCGGATCCAGAAGTGCACAGTCATATAGCGCCGACAGGAAGCAGGCTTTTCCCACAAATAAAACCCAGAGGTCGGGACAACTCCGCTCATTCTAACAGCAAATAAAGCTATTTAATATTGCGTTAAAACGCTGGCACGATTATGCTATTCGCAGTTAAACAGTCGGGAGATCGGAGTGCCATGCTACTGCTAAAGCTAATGGGCTCACACTGGGGTCAACAAATGACAACAAATTGAAAAAAAATGTTTACAAAGCCCAAACAAAACCATTCAATTTAACTGTGGCTGCTAAGATGACATTTCCGTTTAGCGTAACCCGCATTATGAGCACACAAAAACGTGTATAAATATTGATTTAGCGATTATGCTCAGGTTATGACTGTAGCACAATATTTAAATAGTCAGGCTAAAGCAGAGATTAAAATATAAAATAAAAAGAATGAGTAGCTCGTTCATAAAAAGGAGATAAATCTGTATTCATGTCTCGGTAAGATGTGAGCGTTTTGTATTAAAACGTATTCCGGTCAAAACGTTGACTACTACTTGAATATAAAAGATTAAAATATATATATATTTTTTTAACCGCGTGTGTTTAAGGTGATTTGATAAACAGGGATTGAATCCGACATCTTGGAAAATGATAGCGGAGACAAATTCACAAACGACATCTACGTTGAAACATCCTTCGCGTTGACTGATGTGCGCGCATCACGTACGTCACTATCTTTACGTAGTTTGCGTAAGAGTGGTCCGGTGGTCTTTCTTTCAAAGACCGGCCTGATTTCCTCCAAGTTTGGCCAATCGGTCCTGGATGGCCGCGTGTTTCGCCCACTCTCTCGTCTTATACCATCACAAAACACATGTGCAATAAAAAACGAACGCAATAAAAGGAGATATAAGACGTTAAGGGTCTGTTCTCACTGAAATGTCGCGACCAATTCATCTAGCTGCTAGCGCTTGCTATGTTAGCTTCTTTAGCTCAAGTTCGCAGCATGATGTGATCTTTTTACACTCGGCTTTCATTAAAACGCCGTTCTTTGTACGGGGAAACGGTTACATAAGAATGGCCGCAAACAGCAATCCAGTAATTCCTCACTGGGTGGAGTACTAGGTGCCGTTCCACCTAGTCTGGGACCACCGGATACCATGTGTACCACACACCATCACTTGTCAAGGCCTAAGGATTCACGCAAACTAAAGCGGGACCCGACCATTTCTTGTGCCCCGGAGCTTCAAATCCGAACCAGCGAGTCCACACTTACCGTAATGTTGGCAAAAGTGCCGCCGCCAAACGATGCCCAGACGTATTTGGCGTCTGTGTAGCCAACAATAGCAGCGTCCTGGCAGCTGCCATCAGCCATCAGGTTGTCCACGTAGCTTTGCCAGGACATGTCGGTGAAATTCGCGCTGAGATGGAAGGGAAAGTGGCGCAAGGTGGATAACGGGCGTCTCTGAAGCGACTGGGGAAGCGAGAGGAATCTGGTTCTACGGGCCTCCGGCTCCGTCAAGTCCCGGCTTTCTTCTGCTCTCGGCGACTGAAAGAAGCCACTGCAATCGGAAAAGCGCTTGGGTGTAGTCCCAGAAAAATCACTCCGCGGAGTCGCTCTTCGCCGCGCACGTTCGTTTGGGAAAACGGCGAGCTGCGGAGGAATACAACTCCAGTCGGGGAAAGGGGTCTATTTTGTTTCAGTGCTGCACTAACTGCCAGTTGAGAAACTCAACCGTTTGCCGTGTTATACGTTTTTGTGACACCAGTAAATACCAACAATTACCTCCTTGTAATACAGCTAAATATTTACAGTATGCACACTATAAGTGTAAATACATTAAAAACAAAACAAAAAGAGAATTAAATTTTCAAAATGCATCTCTTAAAAATTACATTTTGTTTTTTGTAGCACAAAACATCTTTAGATATGAAATATAGTTTGGTGTCATTCCCGTTTGTTATTCTCATAAAGATAAATCAGCCTCTTTACACTAGTGCATTTGTTGAGTTTTGCTTTTTTTCTACAATGCTCCTACACCAAAAATATATCAGATATAATATATCCATGTCATATGAAGCTGAAGACATTATTGTGCATATCGTAGACACAGGGATCATTGACAACATTTCAATCGAATGTTCTATTCCACTGTTTTCATTCAGTTGTTGTGAGTCTCGCGTCTTTGTATGTGCTATCGCACCTTCCGTCTTTTTGTCACTCAAATAACTGTCATGATGCGTCACGCTCCAGGTGGTGCAGGCAGTGCCCTAAATGTCCATCAACATTGGAAAAAACAAAGTAAACATCGGGGGACCTAAGAGGTTAAATGCAGAATGAAATGGATGATATTCTAAACCAACTTCCACTCAGTTATGTTCACAAGCTTTCCACTCATGTGTAGCCTGTTTTAATTAGAGGAGAAGTCACCATATGATATGTTTTCTCTGCTCCTCTCAGGGCAAAGAAACACCCACCAATGTCACGGGGTGAACATGCCGACGCTGCCACACACATGGCTTTACTTATTGAGAATGATTGAGTGACTTAGGTCACCTCGTTTTTTATCCGATCACATATAAAACTCATGTTTTGTTTATTTATTTAGGCGTGTCATCGAGGATAAATTGAGTGAAAGTAGTTCTTAAATTCATCTTATCAGAGTTGCATTAATAAATCATCAAATCAGGTTTTACTCCTTTTCTGGAGAATAAATCGAACCTTTCCCTGGAAAGAAGTTACTAAAGTTATTCATTTACCAGGCTGAAGGACCTGAGCAGGGTGAAATCCTTCTCAACCACACCCATGAACTCCGCACTCATTGGACGCCGCCAGTTTCCATGGTCACAGTTGTTTTGTCCTTCTGCTCTGACAAAATAGTCCCAGTGACAGCTAAACCATTCTGAGTCACGGGAGATAGAGAATAGAGGTTGTGTACTTTAGCTCGGGTCATGAACGTTGACATCATAACAGATGACATGCACTTTTTAAAGAAGTGAGAATACATGAAGATTAACCTCAGGATTTCACTTGAAGCTGACTCATTTTAAGTTCCTCAACAGATGCGCTATAAAACATTTATTATTCCTGGATGGCTTCCCTTTTATGTCCAAGGAAGGGGCGGCTAATATGCGGGGTCTATAGTTCAGGATCAAAACCACCACCAGAATTTTTTGAGTTGTGTTGGGTGTCAATGATGCAATAAATAATAATAATAATAATAAAATACATTAGGTAAACTTAGTAAATTGAAGTAAAAAGTTAGAGAACATTTGACAACAAAAACATGAAAATGTTATAAAATCCTAAAATGTCGTGTTGTGACAAAATACGTGCAATAAATGCTTTGAAAGCAGCAAAACATTTTTTTTTATGCACTCAAGTCCCAACGCCATGAATTTCAGTTGTTCTTTTCTCCACCTGACACCACAGGAATTTAGCAAAACAGATGAAGGTAAAACCAAACTCATGCTGATCGCAGAGGAAAAATGGCTGACATGAGTGTGTCAACATCCAAGTCACCAATGTTTTTTTGTAAAATCTGAGGAGAAAATGAGAACCAAATTGAATAAATGCTATGAACAAAAATCACATTTTGTCCTTTTGCAGTAAAATAGCAAGATGAATTTACTGCTAAGGTTCTACAAAACTCTCATTTCGATTTTTAAAGTATTTGATGTATTTATAACCTCTGACGTATGTTTTGTGTCATTTTGATTGTTTGTGAGCAACACAACTCCTCCACGAGAGTCGGACCCCTGTAAATAAACCAACTCCCATCAAAACAACACAAAGAACCAGATATGACGACTCAAAATAACAGTGTCACAAAGCAACTGTGAAGGGAAACAGGACATACGGAGAGGGGGCTCCAAGTACAGGGCAGGAGGACCATGAAGCATGAACTTCTTCGTATTTTGGTTTGGATTTATGAGGTTGTGTTGTGGTCACGTGACAGTGACATATTTATTGAAGACAAATCACTTTGGCTATGAAATGTGGATTTGCTAAGGTTTCGAAGATTCTAGTTCCTATGCCTCTTGGGCTCCTGACACTACTGCTACCTACTGTCCCTTTGAGCACATGGAATATATTTAACACCAATTATATAGATGAAAGATAACTGCATCACAGTAGGGTTGAAAATGAGTGGCTTAGCTGACTCCGCAAAAAAGTAAATTAATATCAATCTTTGAATGATTTTACTCATTGCGCTGACGTTGGATCATCCTGATGTGCAAACCAACTGCTTCAACACCTTTATCACTTGATAACATATCAGCAGCGTTTGGCAAGTGCCATAAAAGCAGACCTGCTGAACTTTGCCCTCCCTCCATTCAGGCAGATCAAACGTTGTCCAGCTACAGGGTCCGTCTGCATGTGTGTGACGCAGCGGGACTCACAAAGGAGCAGTCTTCTCTGAGGCCCCCCTCAGGCCTGAAACCCCCATCTGAGGAATGGATCAACACTGCTATTGATCATGACAGAGACACGTGGCTGAATCTCCAAGTCACAAACTGAGACACAGCGTTCCACATGTACGGAGACATCATATGTCATGTTTGCATGAAATCGCAGTAGCCGCTATAAAAGCCACGCTGTGACAGTGAGAAAAAAAAATCACAAAGGAATGAGACAGATGAAACAAATATAACTATATCTAAGAGAAGCGGTGTAAAATAAATAGCAGGGATATAAAGTACAGAAAGAGTGAATCACCCCACCGCTGACCGCAGCCTAACATCGTGGCTCTTACCACTCCCTCCCTCCTCCTCCTGTCTGTTGGTCGACTAGTAGGAAGTGTGTCATTCCACTAGCGCGGTGGGTTGAACCTTACTTTTATTAGGGTTTACGACATCTGGGTTTAGGAATAAGTGTGAGGGGTGAGGGCTAGAGATTGGAGACGGGAGAGAAGCGGGAGAGAAGCACTTGGCGAAAGGTCGGCAGCTCCAAATTCACAGATGAGCTGACTAACATTCTGGAGAGGAAGTGGAGAAGAGTCTCGACACTGGAACTTCTTCTGAAATATTTTATAAGAAACAGAACAGAAATCGAAATGAAAAACTCAATTACAAATCTATATGTAGCTCCCAGAATACATTGCAGAACTGTTGACCCCCTACGAGCCAGCCAGGACCTCAGCAGGGTCACGCTAGGCTTAAATCTCTCAGGGCTCCTCGACTCTGGAACATAGATCCAAAACACAAAGTGTACTGGCACCTTTAAATCTCTGCTCACTTCTACAGGCCTGCATTTATGGAATATCCTCCAAACACTTACTCACTTCTGCCTGTAAAGCACGCTGTGAACAGCGCTGTAAAAAGTCCTGTGTGAATAAAGCTTTATGATGATTGTTTTGTATTGACGTGTGCTGATTTTTACTTGAATTTGGACACAACTTTGAAGTGTGGCGAGCCCTGAGTTTGTATAAAGTCTCCCGCTGTGACTCCCTGTCTGCCCACGCCTCCTCAGTCTGGTGCGCTCTCTGTAAAAATACTCTGGGAATGTGCACCAAACGACACCCACGTTATATAAAAAAGTTAAAAATAAGCGGCCGCCTTTGATTGTCTCTGTCCAGAAAACGGATTTAAAGTCTGTTGTGGCCCTGTTTAGCTGCTGCTGTCGATCCTGTTATGGCGTCTGATAACGAAGACTCAGCACATAGAGACCCTCTGTTCTGTTCCCATGAATAGTTGCAGTGAGGAGTGAGGAGCTTTCACCCTGGAAGTCATTTTCACGGTCGTTTCATTCAGTGTCACATTTTTACACAAGATCTTGACATTTTTTTTGACTGATTTGCGATGCTTTGACTCTTCAGTGAACAACAAAAGACGAGAATTAGCACATTATAATGTGCTAATAATAATTTTAGTCATACTAAAATGAATTGAAAAACAAGTATGACAAAAATGTAAATATGACCACGTAAATATAATTGATTTATATTCTAATTGTTAGTCATACTTTTTCAAATATTTTATTATTTTTTATTTGTTTATGTTTATTTTATTTTATTCGCATTTCTCTTTTTTTAAAATGTGAATTTATTTATCATCACTTTTCACAAATTCCTGTACATTTTTTCCCCAACTTATTCAATGCATATTTTCTGATCAATAGGTTATTTATATGGATTGCTTTTTTGTTTTTCTTTTTTTCTCTGTAATGTTCTGCTTTTATATTCACATTTATCGTATAGTTTTTTTTTATTCCTCTGTCTTTTCTGCAAAACAGCAGCAAACAACAAATATATTATCAAAACATATATCATATAATGTGTTGAACTGCATTACCTATAAAAGAAACAATAAAACAAACAGTTCACCAAAGCAGTGAAGATTCAATGCAGCTGGCCATGAAAGAACAACGTGGTCTAAATAGAAGGTCAGTAGCATCATTGCCCACCATTAACATCAACACAAATTATGCAATGTCTAATCTTAAAGCAGGTAATAAGTCTCTGAACAATGTCCTGAGGAACTGCAATCCACACTTGCTGCAAGGCAGTTTCCAGTTCACCCAAGTCAGCAGACTGAGAGGCCGAGGGAATCCCACCACTGTTTGGCCCATCTGGTGACAGTCGAAGTGTATGGATGTTGTTGTTTGCCCGGTTAGGTGTATGGTAGTATTGCTGAAACGTAAGCAAATTTTAAGGCAGCTGAGAGAAGGAATCAATGTGATCCGAGGAATGCAAACTCATGCTGCTCATGGCAAGGTCTATGTCTCAATGAGGATTAGATTAGATGGACCCAACACAAGGAAACACAGCAGCATGGAAACCTAGTGATGGGTGGATGAGGTTTCATGATACCGTTTTGAAGGGTTCATGAGCTTTCACTAAACAGTGTCCAGATGTATAGAGGCCACCAGATGGCACTGTTTACTGTAAAATGTTTTGACTTGAACAACTAATTCATTTAACCTGATGCCGTTTCTAAACCAAGAGCGCCAGCTCTTAAGACACTGTTTCAACTACCCTGAGATACTGTTTCATGATACCTCACTGTCCATCACCATGGAAACCACGCCGGCCTCAGACAATCCTGACAGGCAGTGACGTGACCCGAATATGGAGCAGAACAATTTCTCAATCTTGGTGATGGGCTGATGAGGCTTCATGAAACACTTTTCAGAGCTCAGGAGAGCTCATATTTTTCAGAGCGCAGTTGGTGGCGTGCTCAGTTTTTTTTACCTACCAACTCACCTGCTCATCAACTTTTCTGGAAAGCACTTTCTCTTCAGACAGAGAGCTTCCAAAAACCTCTGTGCTGCACTGATGGGTCGGAACGTCATCACCCTCTAGTTATCACAGACACATCAGCGTTTTAGAAAGACCAGAAAGATGCTGGTCTTCAAATGAAGACTGACCTAGTCTTCTGCAAACGCAAGTCAAACATAAATCTCAAGTTCACTTTAAACATGGTATCAGTAAGTTAACAGTAAAAACTTATATCATATCCCAAAAAGGTTCTTTGTAAGCCTCAAATAATACTTTTAAATGTCAGACTGCTTTTGATTCAGGGCTGTAAAAGGCCCTCACACCTCGCTTTTGACGCTCACTATGAGCATGTAAACCTGTCATCCAAATTCATGCTCCACATGTTGCTCTGTACGGCTCGTGCCAGCAGCAGCAGTGTAATTGGAAATGTAAACACACGGTTACACGTTGGAATGTAAAGTGGCAATGTGGTGGAGAATGTTTAAATTCTTCTGGTCTCCTGTGGTAGAACGCTCACAGCTTCAGATTGGCAGTGGGCACCAACAACAATATAGACCTGTCAGTCTGCGGAACATTTTCACAATTAATGTGTCAGTGTAGTACCTGAATGGATATAATAATGTATATAAAAATGTATATAATATAAAAAGCTATATTTGTTAATAATCATAATAACAAAAATGTATACCAGATGTCACCAAAAATGCTTTGTTTGTCATATTTTATGTGGGTACATGACTGAAAAAAGGTTGACAGCCAAGGATGAGCAATGGCTCCTCATGATCTTCTTGTAGCAGGAAAATGACTCGTCACAACCAGACTCCAAAGATCCTGCCACTGACTGGAAAGAAGACAACAAAGATGGAAGAAAAGTGGACAATGAAACCAGCTATATTAGATGGTGCAGTGGGAATAAAATGTCTTGGTGATGCTGCTTGAAAGTCGACAGGCAGAGCAAAGGGTGTGAGATTCGGACTTGTCAGTAGATGGCGCAGTGTGGAGGTCATGATGGGGCAGTGATGCTGTGCCACAGACTCAGTGTGTAAGACAAATTTAGAACTTGGTTTTAAAGTTTGCTGCCGACTTCAGCAGAGAAAAACATTGCCTTTGATCATAGATTATGAGAAGTAAAGCGCTACAGTTACTCCTGAATCTCACCTCATTGAGAAGTCTCCTGAGATCACATGACTTACTGACGGCTGAAGGAGGACCTGAACTGAGGAGCTCTGGTGTTTGTTGGTTCTGGAGCACATTAGATTGCACAGCCGTAAACAGCAAGTGAAAAGCCTCCAGTCAGACTTGTGATCGCTGGGCGTCTCGTGACCCGCTGCACTGGAGTAGGGCAGTTTCATATCCACAGAACAGCATCAGTGATGGAGCACCTTATGAGGGTGTGAGTCAACAGCTCAGTGGCAGCTCACGTGTCCCACTCAGGACGTTGCAGGCACACACAGATCCCTCAGTCGCCATGTTGTCTATCTCAAAAAGAGCGGCCCTTATTTGCAAGTCAAATAGAAAGTAAATGGGACGTGCAACTGAGGGAGTCGCTGAGGTATCACAGGAGTCTCTTCTTGACAAGACGTAGCACTATTTATTTACCATTTTTGCTCCAGTGTCCTTGAGTTTAAACAATTCATCATCAGAAATGTATCTTAAACTAACTTCCTAGCGGATGATAATAGCATCTAGACATGTATCCAGAGTCACAAGCCGACAAACCAGCCGTTTCATGTTTGATGCTCTGCTGCTGCGTTCGTCTCGACATAATTCTCATGCTTAATTTCAAAAGCATCAGAATAATCAAACATACACTTTGAATGTCAAATGTCAAAGTTCAATCTCGGTTTACTCTCAAAATCATGAACTTTCGCTTGACCTATGAGTCAGTAAAGTGACTCAGTGATGACACTCGGTGGAGAAAAATAGTCCCTACAACAATGAGTGGTGATCACCGGGTCCACCGACAGATGTCGCCCGAGAGTCGCGAGAGACGCAAAAATACAATCGGAACGAAATAAAGTAAAAGGGAAGAGTCACCTAATCGCATTCCACATATATATGATTAAAAAAAAAAAAAACCAAGAATGTGAACAAAGTTTTCATACAGTGATATATTTTGTGCGCATCACTCTGACACTTTTAAAATTCATTTAAATTTGATTTTATCATGATAATGATTATATATATGATTATAATCTATCTATCTATCTATCTGTCTGTCTGTCTGTATGTCTGTCTGTCTGTCTATCTATCTATCTATCTATCTATCTATCTATCTATCTATCTATATATATATATATATATATATATATATATTTTTTTTTTTTTCCTGATATTTTATATTAAATAATTTATATTCATTTCCTTCCTTCTATACATTTTTTTTTTTTTTTTACAAAGATGATTAATCTATTTTCCTTTCATAGACCTAGTTAAATGTGCACACCTGAACCGTAATTCCACAACGAGGCACATGACAAGGTCGTGTCCCCCGCAAATGTAACAAAATAGCATCCTTCAAAACCTGTCGATGAAATGAAGCTTCATCCTAAACACACACCAACAAGCAGAAACGTGTTTGTGTTTTGGCCTCGCATGACTGCGCTAGTGTGTTTAATATGTGGGAACGTTGTATCTGTGTCAAGTTTTTCGCCCTGCGCTCCGAAAAATTGCCTCCCAGACGCTTTTGAACGGCAGATTAAAGTAGATGAAACTGGTTCTGACTTGACAGCGATGATGCTGACGGGGATCTGAGATTTCCAGCGGTGGAACCGCTGACACATATGTGTCACCTGCCGTGGAATACCAGGAAGATAGATGTGATTTGATATGGGAATGGTGAGGCGGATTAAGTGGATCTTAGATAAAGTTATTCCGAATTAACCGTCATGTGGAAACACAATAGACGCTGCCCGCAGCAACTGGGGTTTCGGATGTTTCACCTCTGGCGTGTGTTGCAGTTGTTGCCTGACGGGTTTGGTCTTGGCAACATGAATCTGAGTGAACCTTTCAGTATTGAAAAAAAAATTGTTCGCACCAGCAAATTTTCCAAAGCTTCATTTTCTATACGAGCGACTGACTCTATTAGTTTAAAGTTCTAACACGGACTGTAATGTGCTCAAGGCGCCCTCTGGTGGAGATCCACCCATGAAACAAGAGCAGTGGCGGACAATTGAATTTCCACATTCATTTTCAATGTTCATATTCCGTCAGTGTTGTGAGGGCCGTGAGATAAAATAAAAAACAGAGGAATTAATGTTTGTAATTATTTATAATTTTCTAAGAATAATTCATATGGAAATATCGAGGGGAAAACTAAAATAGATGAAATGAAAATGTATTCAACTAAACCTGTCAATATTTAGAGTAAAAAATACAAGTGTATAAAAATGACACTTTTTCAGAAAAATGAAAATAAATTAAATCCAAGTGAGGGTCAGGAATAATAATAATAATAAAGAAAGAATCACAATACCGGAAGTTGTAAATAGTGGGCAAGATTTTTTTTTTAATAAAAATGAAAGAACATGAAACTGTAAAAATGGAATAAAAACAATAAAGATAAAAATAAAGAAAACAAAAATGGAATGAAAAAATCAAGTCCATTCCAATACAAATTGGAATTACTTTTATTTTTACCAGTGAATTTATATGTGAAAACAGAATATCATAACATTATCCTAACTTGAAGCTGTTGGAACACAAAACATTTGTACCCAGTTTCACTTTGACCCATGGCAGAGGCTGCACGCTGCTCCCGGGCCAGAGTTTGCCCCCTTCTGGACAAGAGTGATGAGTTTATTGCTGTCATAAATGCCACCTGTGTGGCCCTTCTGTTCAACCTAATACACACCCTCTTGACTTACTCTACACCTTGGACTAACATGGCTTGGAAATCACGCCAGATCATCCGACTCTGAGCTGGGTGAGTGAAAACGCACTGACAATATCAAAACACAGTGGCTGAACCGCTATTGTGATCAGTAACAATATAACTGTCTGAAAGGGCAAAAGTCATAGGAAGTGAAACATTAGGAGGGAAGGAAGCAGGAAGACACAGCTGGACCACACAATGAAGATGTCCGAGTTCATCTGTGACACTGGTGTAATTGCATTCTCAGGTCTGTCACAATCATTTGAGAGGCTTTACTGCTGATACATGCCTCAGTTTTGTATTAGCTATTTTATTTTATTTTATTTTATTTTTGTGCATTATTACACAGTGTACCGCAGCACCTTGTTGATGGTCTATCTATCTATCTATCTATCTGTCTGTCTGTCTGTCTGTCTGTCTGTCTG
The DNA here is from genome assembly GCF_027744825.2 of Synchiropus splendidus. Lineage (NCBI taxonomy): Eukaryota > Metazoa > Chordata > Actinopteri > Syngnathiformes > Callionymidae > Synchiropus > Synchiropus splendidus. The sequence goes on along the minus strand of NC_071334.1, from coordinate 10,412,730 downwards.
TCTGTCTGTCTGTCGATCTATCTATCTATCTATCTATCTATCTATCTATTACCCCGCCTAACCCATAGCCACAGTCATCCATCCATCCATCCACAAACGCCCATCCCAGCCCACTTCATATCCTCCTTCTTTCACACTCAGGCTCGATGTACAGCAGCAGCAGTAAACATCTCCAGGGCACATTCTTGACAGCCTATAGCTCACGCGGCCTCTTCCTCCGTATGCTTGTGTTGTTGTTGCCTGTCCTCTCATCAAACATTGACACTTTCATGAGCTCTCTATCAAGACAAATTCACATCATGTTGGATTCCATTCACTCTTATTGCTTGTTATTGCAAACACAGCAACCAGTTCTGCTGCCAGCAGCAAGGAGGGAAAATAAGAAGCTATGAGAACAATTAGGTTTTTTAAGCCTCAAATCAGGATGAATTAGAGGAATAAAAGCCACAAACTCGTACTTTTCATTGCGTAAGAGGCTTACATAAGTATGACAAATCATCCATTCAGAATTAAATTTACATTTAGGACATTGAAAACAACTCGGCTCAAGGAGTACATTTTTTTTTCCAGTCGTCCACAGGATCTGACTTCACGACTGTTTCCCGATCTATGGCACGTGTCATGTGACTCCACCTGACAGCAGCAACAAAGGTGGGCCAGAGACGAAAGGTGACATGCCTCATCTTGGAATCAGTAAAGCCTTCAGCGGGAGCAACACGAAAACAAAACCGAATTCCTCCCTGAGAAAAAAAAAGTGATTACTTACAGTTTCTGCTGTCAGTGGAGTTATGAACGTTGACCTTTTGAACTCTTCCGATGCTTTGAAATGTACCTGTTTGACCAGGGACACTGTGTAGCAGGAGGATGAAGCATGAGGAGCAAACATGCTCTGACAGGTGAACGTCTTTCACATAGAGTTCTGAGTTCACCCACACCAATAAACAAAACATTATTTATTTATTCTATTTTCAACTATCTTAACAAGACAATAAAACTTCCAACCCTGCAGTCGTGTTACACAATGACCTTTAATTGCCCTTGACTCTTTTCCACCTCAGGTTCAGCATCAACTCACCAGAGCAAAGGTGTTGCCACTTCTCTTGTAACCAACATAAAACCCTTGTAAAACAGACTTTTGCCAGGCCACACTTCTTGCCTTGCCTTTCTCACCAAATGACTTTATATGTAGTGGTGCGCTGGCGAAATGGCACTGTGGAGTGACAGTGGGCTGCCCGATGCCAGCATCAGCTACGTGAATCCAGCAATGAGTCCTTGGTCTACATTTGGTGTTGGTGTTTGGAAATGAAAGGTTGTCACAAGTATTCAACTTGTATAAATACTTGGCTTGATCGGCTTGATGGAGCAAGAGATGAGCTCAAGTTCGGCTTTCCAACGGTTTAGAAGTAACACCCGACCTACGACCTGCTCAACTTATTACAACCACCCGTACCTACAACCACGGCCAGCAGATTTTTTTTTTTTATTCATTGTCTGGCACCGCAGCACGTAGCATCCCTGCATCACGTACGACAGTTACGGCAGCACAGTACCCCAGCATCTCACTCTCACACAGTCATCTACCACTACAGAAACTGGTGGTAACTTTAACCATTGTGTCGGCTATTTTGAATAGCATTTCACTTTCGTCCAATCCGACTTACGACTGGTTGGTAGGAACTGATCCCGGTCGTAAGTCGGATGTTACTTCTATTACGTCGAGTCTTGCCATCGTCAGTGTTGGAAAAAAAAAACGATTCTGTGCATAAAAATGTGATGATGTCATCAAAACAACTGCAATGTATTTGAGAATCTAAAATTTCCCCAGCCTAAATCTTTGCATTTATCTTGTGAGAGAAGAGAATTGATCATATGACGTCATTGTGGGACATGCCACCATCAGCAAGCAACATGTGCCATGATAGCGTTGTCAGCCCCACGTTCCACTTTGCCACACCCCCTGGACTTCCAGCAGCGTCCAGGAGTGACTCCACTGACATGCAGGGCAGGCAAAGCTTAGGTCAACAGTCAGGCAGCATCATTTCTACATTGTGTTTCTGTCACACTTTGGGTCAAAACTAGGGCTGAAGCTCCTACTGTTCTTGACATTTCTCTCAATATTATTTGAATTCTTTCTGTATCCATCTGTATCCATTCCATGGTGTGATCTGGATCTCTCTCCTGCTGCCAGTTCATTTAAAATCTTTATTGAAGTTGTCCAAATCTGCTTTCACTGTCAGGGAAGTATGTAACACCAAGACGGGTTTTGGTGGACACAGAGCGTTCCTCTGTGTCCAGCAAAATCAGGTGCATTTGAGGTGAATCAGTGTTTTCCTCTGAGAAACCCTTCTTTCCCTCACAAAAGCTTGTTTATACATCCTCTCCGCGCTGCCATCACCGTCTCCAGGGTTACATCACACGGCCGCTTCAGTCAAGTATAAAAAAACTCCAAAGTCTTCAACAGCTTTCTGGCTTTGTCTCGGTAACTTTGAACTCCTCACATTCGTACAAGATAAACACAAGTAGTCGGGCGGTTCCCATCATCTCGAGCTGCATTTCTGAATCCATCTCTTGCTGTGGACATGCTGTGGATTTTCATCCACACTTCCAGGAATGTCACCTCGATTTTACCCCAATTACCAAGAGTTATACGAACTTTAAACTTAGCATAACCTTAACCTTACATGAACTTTACACCTAGTATTCTTCTCCTAACATAATGATTTACGTCACCTAAACTTGCCTTTTGTCCCCAATCGGGAGCCGCGTCGCCATGATGTGGCTGAGTCAACAAATTCATCTAAAGACAACACGAGGCATACCTCTCCTCCCCAACACACACAGAGTGTTTGAAGAGAGATAATGCTGGGTGAAGTGCTTGAATAGAACAGATTTGGGATGTTTTGTTGGATGGCTGCTGCAGTTTTTCATGCTGAAACCGAACCCTCAAAAGGAATGCTCTTTTGCCTTTATTATATTAAGCTTCTCTTTCTGTTGAGTAAATCATAAAACATTACCCAACACAAGTGTGATTGATTTAACAATTGATACATATGAAATTGAATTCATATTTGTTAAATGTTAGCCACATGATTGCTGCAAGTTTGCTGCGTCATAAACCCTAATGACTATTTTGGATTATTGCAGGGGAATAAAACAAGCTAAGCTCTTACTGAGGAGAACGACAAAGCTTCAGCACAATCTGCTTTTTTTCTAAAGGGATGTCCGACTTCCTTACAGCTGGAAGAGCTGAGAGCAAACATTTGCCCGCAACCAGGTGACATCCGGACGCTTCCTCTTGTACTTTTATCTTGTGCTCGGGGTCGCAACCTTGAGATTTATGCCTCCTTGTTCCCACAGTTTTAGGACCAGCACCTTTTGCTACGTCTGCCTTGTCATTTTCTACTTGACAGGTCCACGATGAATCACCAACATTTACAAAGTGGTCAGTTCAGAGCTGGGATTTTAACCGCATCACTTTTTTCCACTATTATTACAGTGTTTGCTAGACGAGTTTAGATGATTTCCAGTTTAAACAAACAAAAAAATGATTCATTCCACACTGCTTGGGCCTCATCCCCTTTTTTAAACACATCTAAGAATTGTTCAACATTGTTGAACGTTGCTCGAGCAATGGCGACTAATCAATCTAGCAGCAGAAAACTAAAGGTACTATCGTTGTTCCTCTCCCTTTCATTGCCACTTAGTCCAGGTAAGGGTTCTCAACTGATCCACAAAAGGGCAGCAGTGAGGGCAGGTTTTTGTTCCAACCAATCGAGTGCAAATCAGGAGCTTCTCAGTCTGTTGGACCCACTGTGGCCCTTTTTGTGGATCACTCTGAGACCCTTCGTCGAGATAAATGGAGCCAGTCTGCTGTTGCAGAAACATTATAGGAGGGGATTTTCAAAATGTTGAGATGTTTTTTTAATGAGAGAGAACGCGCACATGAAGATAAAAAAAAAAAAAAGTCGGCCCAGACTGTTTTGGGAGGCAAAAATCGGGATCCTATAGGGCAATGATTCTTAACCATAGGCCTAGGGCCCATGGTTGGGCAGCTAAAAGTTTTTTTGTTTTACACCTTTGGGCCATGAGGACCGCGAGTTACATATATGCTATGCTGACAGTAGTGTGTCACTGAATTTAATTGATTTGACAGCTGCAAATCTATAGTTAACAACCATGGAGAAGTTCTTGAAAATGGTTCTTGAAATGATAAAGAAATTGATGTCACCCCAACAGTAAAAACTATTCATGAAAGCACCTGTTGAAGCAGTTTTGAATTGAAACATTTTATGGCAATACTTTTATTTACACTTCACTTATATATTCTTTGGAGTTTAAATATATTCTTTTTAGTCTATGATATCTAGACATGGTTTTATTATATGTATTTCGTTCAGAATTTTATTCAGTTTGCATCAAGTGTATTTTTTTTCTTTGGTCAATTTGATGGATATGACTAGCACCTACTTCTGCGGCTCGTGGGACTTGTAAATGACAAATAAAATAAATATCTTGCGATGATCACAGGGTTTCATGTCATTTCACAAGGTTTCGGTTTGTTTACGTGTAAGTAGATTAAATATGGCTGTTGATCACAAATTAAATCAAGAGTAATGAATAAATTCAATTACTTGAATGGGCCCCGGTCACGATTGTTCGGGGAAAGGTGGGCCACGAGATCAAAATGGTTAAGAACCCCTGCTATAGCGCAATCTAATGAGAGATGAGATTATCGGGCAAGGTCTTTATTGGTCCCTCATTTATGCGACAAAGATCAAAATGTCCCTCTTCTTAGCAGCAGGGGTTCCTAAAAGACATAGCCTTAAGAGATGCTAAACAGCCACCTTTGTCACATTAACTTAATGCCATGAGTTGTTCTCTTGACCACTTTTGTCATCCCATATTTGATGAGCAAGCACCAGCTACCTCGCAAGACTCAGACCTGCAACACCTCCAGCCAGAAGGAGGCATCGTGGCCAGGAAAATGGAAGTTTCAGCGCCAAAGGAGAAACTAATGAAGTCAGAAATGAAGGATATGATGGAAGAGATTTGAAAACAAAGACAGAATGCGAAAACAGAGAGACTATGGTGGCAATGAAGGATGCGGTTGTCGGGTGGAAGTTAACGAAAGAAAAGTGCCAAAACTAAAGAGGGATCCATGAAACGAAGTAAGCGAACTGCCAAAATAAAAGTGGAAATAAATGAGAGACATCTAAGTGAAAACCTTGCCATGAGTCAAGACCAGGTTATGAACAGAGACTGTACATGTTCTGCACCAGTAGACATGGAATCAGTTGGTTTGGTGAAAACTTAATCGAAGACAAGGCAAAGACCATTATTGCCTCAGCACAGTGGGCTGGCCAGTGGCCTGCTGTGGGTGCAAATCCACGACACATCCTGGAGAAATTCCAGGAGCCAGCAGAGAGTAGATCAGGTGGAAAACACTTAGATGAACTCTTGTGCAGGACACCCGCAAGAACCTTACACTCTGTCTGTGTGTAAAACCTGCAGACACTCCAGTCTTCACAGTCGACATGAATTCATGTTAAATTCCTATAATCCCAACTGAGTTTGACCCAACTCCCCTCACAAATGTTGATGGATGGCGGGCTTCTAAAAGCTAGACTTTTGATTTGTGACTGCCAGAAAAGAATGGGGGACTCAGACGCACTTTGGAAAGAGAAAACATACCAACTTCATGTGAAATGGGAGGAGTACCTGTGCCAACAAAAGCAGTTTATATAAGACACATCAGATAAAGTTAAGAGTGTATTTTAAAAGCCCCCCTCAGTCTTTGTATCATTTGAAATGGTGAGCTCAAAATTCAAATGAGAAAGTGGGGGCCACTGTATCTACCTCTCAGTAAGTCAGAATGTTAGAACAGTGCAGCATGAAGGAAAACAGGGCGTTATTTTGCAGCGCAATGGCAGGTTGGTATGCAGTATCACATGGCTGCACTACATGAGAATAGGCTTTTGATATTTTTCTCCAAAATAACTTCTAAAAGAAGTGAACTCAATGTCTAGGCCCATCAGTGAAGACTCATGCTCAGTTCCTGACTCAATGTGTGAAGAGAACTTGAATCTTCGGGTTGTTTTTTGTGCTCCTGAAATCTGTCCAGATTCACCTCAGTGCCATGTCTGCTGCTCCTTTGAAACAGCGCAAGCATGTAGCGTGATTTCCTGCCGGACCCCAGCTGATGAGGTGCTCAGGGACCCTTGGGCAGATCTAGGATATGTCACATAGACAATGTCTGTATTCTATAGGGATGGGTTGATACTGATCTGACAACTTCTGCTTGTTACTCAAAAAGTTGTTGAAGATGCTATGGATATGATGTGCTTAATACTAACACATACGACACCTCACCACTGGAGTTACATAAAGTCAACGGCTTGACTTTATTAAAACAAAAAGCTAGTTAGTTAGTAAACATAACAGACCCTGCATTATTCCAATTTACGAAATAAATAAAAGTGCACATATTTCAAAACAAAACAAAAATATTGGGCTATACACCTTAGTTGATGTAGAAACACAAAATGAAATACACATCGCGGCCAGTGAAACTGGGGATATTTGGGCTTATGGATCGTGTCAGACAGGTTCTTGAAAAAAATGTGACATCCGTTCACGAGTGGATCTGATACCGATCCAGTGGATTGGATCGTATGATCACTATAGCAGGTCTCAGGAGAAGAGGAAGACTCTATGAACTTCATTAATACAGTGGAAGGTGAGGAAAAGCAGAACTGCCAGGATTCAAGTGGAGATGGCTGGCTTAGTGTGAGGCATGCGTGCGGAATATGCTGTTTTAGCTACCTCCAATTTGCTGAAATGGTGCTGACAGAATTCTCCTTTTCCAACTGACAAAGAGTTCACAGATCTCGAGTGCTCTGATTCAAATCATCCCTGGATGTTGAGTGAAAGTGTTCAAGTGTTCCTCAAGGCCAGTTCTTGAAGAATTCACAATGGAGTCGAAAATATCTGTGGGAAAGTGCATACCTCGGTGGTGAAGGGAAAAGTATACCCAGCAAAGTCCCAAAATACCTCAGACTTTAACTTGCTCTGTGGATCCAGTGTACTCTGGTCCATCTGGAAGCAAGCGTGGACGAAATGGGTCACCTGGAACCAGGAGGTAATTTAATTTTATTATATACTTCAGCGCATGCTGAAGTCAAATAAATGATCCAGGTCAACACGAACAAGTGGAGATGTGTTTGTTGGGGCCATTAAGCTCCCAGGGTTGCTCAAGATCCACGTGCATTTTCCATTATTTCAGTTTTAGGCTGGCCAAAGTTGCCCTGAACCAAGCCCTTGTCTCACTTCTCTCCTGGGAAGCCTGTTTTTAGCGAGTGATGACTGATGTTTGGTCAGTCTGTTTGTTGATGATGCACTTTGGGCCCACACTGCTTTGCTAAAGGCCAGAGGTCTCTCAGGTTGAGCTGCTGAAAGTGACCACTGGCCAGAACCCCTGGCCCCCGAAATACAGCCAGCACAACGCTGGTCTTGTAACTGCGGTGGAGAAATGAAAGTGGACCCAGCACGTCGGACTGTTAAGCGCCACAGCTCAGCCTGGCAGTCTTCAGCCTCAGACCAGAGTAAATAAACACAAACAGCTACACAAACACTTTGCCCGTACCGGGAAAGCCCACGCACGGTTTGCTACCAGAGAAGTGAGACTAAGTATAGAGGGCTTGGCGGACGTGATGTCGCAATATTTTTACAGCATATTTTTTAAGTCCCGGGGTTTGGGGTAATCCGAAAACAATGAACGGCGAGTATTGCTGTAGAATTGCGGATTACATCGCCGGCAGACTCATTAATCTATTCGGCTCACTTGTTTACCGACTTAATACTCAAATAACGAAGACAGGTTCGTATAACTTGAGCCTGGTCTGCTGATCTCCACTGCTGTTGTTACTGTTTGCAATACACAATAAAATAATTGTAGTTTCACATTTGGTCAGGCGGTCCATGATGAAGATCAGCAGCACCGAAATACAATCTGATAACAGGATTTGAGAGCATTCGATAAACATCTACAAAGCAGGGTCTCAAAATTGCATAAGTGAATCTGATTGAAGATATTATATAACAATGTAATCAAATTTTTGGTTGCTCACCCCAGGGCAAGGACAACCCCATGCAAACATTATGAGATTGTCGGAAAGGAAACTAAAAGAATTGGACCTGGCAATGCATTTTATTACTGTTGGTGAAAGCGTAAATACAAAATGGTAGAAAAAAACAGATTAAAAAAGTAAATAAAACTCAACAGTTCATATTGTTTATTATGCCTTAAGTTTGGGTCCATTGAAAAAATATCTTGCTTGTACTGTCTTTGTAATCGCTTGTTTGCAAAGATGCAAATCACATCACACAGAAAGTGGGATATCTGACTAGTGTCTGACAACAATACGAGCATAGCGGTGGTGTCCGAAGAAGTTTTAAAACTTGGCATGGATTACAAGATGTTAATCATAATTTATTTATGACAGACCGATTTTTTAGAGCATCAATTCATCATTTCTATAATGTGATGTCATCACCAAAACATCCATGATGAAGGATGGACAGAAAATTAAAGTAAAAAAGAAAATAAAAAACTGTATGCTTTAAGCAGCAAATCATTCATATTTGAATATTATTGTTTAAAGCAGTCAAATAAAAATGTTAATGAAAAAAGTATTTTGAATAATAACATTGACAAATGATTGAGGCATTTTCAGTATCTCCATGGAACAAAAATAATTTGATTTTGTAAAGATAACTCTTTATGAAATCTTAAATGTGTTGGCTAAATTTCGTCATATGTGACTGGGAGAGTATTGTGCAGACATGACTACCTGCTGCACAATAAAAACGTCTAACACATCCACAGTGTGAGATTACAATCCACAGTTTGACACATCGAGTTCAGTAACTTCAGTGCTGACTTGGCATCTGAATCATGGTCACATGAATGCTGCACGAGTTGTGAAATCACTTGAGCAACACCTTCAAGTGTCAATACAAATTGTCCTTGATATTTCTGTTTTTAATGCTCATACATTTCCATTCACATCTCCCATCAAAGGACTAAATAATGTACTTAATAATATAATAACATCTATGTGAAAGGCGGAGAGTTTTTTCAACCCTGGGACTTCACAACACATGTGGCATATGAAGAATTTCCTGTTTCCTGGAGAGGGATGGATGTGAAATGTAGGCACTATGAAAACAAAGTTAATGTCAGGAGCTGGTTTGTGCTAATAAGATTGTTTAGAGCTGAAAGAAAATGTGTTTAGCTATTACATGCTTGAATAATTGTATTAATAATGATAATAAAAATGTATATGGCCAATTTAAATTCAGAGACAATTAATATCCGCCAATTATACATTTCAAGTATGTAAAAAAAGCCTAGTATGGACACAAATATAAAATGTGCATCACAAAAACTATAACTAGAAGGCACACCACTTGAGCAGTGGACTACTCTCTTCTAAGAGCTCCTTTGCCTTTGAGCTGTGTAAGAATTACATGACAGATTAGGTGAGCATTTTCCATCAAATACTTTTCTATCGTCTCAAGTAGTAAGGAACACTCCTGCAGAAATAACTTACATTCATTACATTACAGTTTTTGGTTTCAAGAAAAAAAAATCACAAAATGTTTAAACATTCACAGTGTGTTCATTATTTAATAAACTGTCCCTTTTTTGTGTGTATGGTGTGTTTATTTTATGAATACATAATCCATTTTCTTGTCTACCCTTTCATGAAAAAAAAAATAAAATATGTTGCTGTTTCAATGAATTTTCATAATTTTCAAACATTTGTTTACAATTTCGGTCGACTATGAATCACTGTTGATTTATAAATATTGCGCAATCATTTCATTCTGTTCAACATAAAAAAATGAAAACAAAAAACAATTATGTCATATTCATCTACATATAAAGTGAGATCTTGCTTGTTACAAATACATAAAAGGCTTCAAATGACCAAAGTTTCAGGAAACATGTCTCTACCAAAATAATGATAATAATGAAATAATCACAAATACTTCGTATTGTGCGTCCACAACCCATTTTCATGAGTCACATGACGGGCCTACTATGAAGTACTTCATTCATGACTTATGTTTCAACACCTCCCGCTGTGACTCAAAGGATGTGAATAACAAGCAGCTTTTCCGACTCAAATCTCTCAGACTTTTCAATCCGGAAACTGCATTTGCGTCACAAAGCAACTAGTGTTCGGTTTTGTCAAAAGTAATTAGAAGATTAAACAGGAGAATTTTAAATGGCAATTATAATTAAAGATTTCTGAGCAAGAGATGTTTGTCAAAACGGACTTTAAAAAAACAGTGAATGAAAATTGTTATTTAAACATTTTTAAAGGCTGCTCAAGTTAACCGGAAATGACGATTGCGCTCCCAACGTTTCTTATTTTGCATTTTATTTTGATCCAGCCCCGAAATCACTTTAACACTCATAATCGGTATGTATAAACACGTATGTTTAACATTGTGCTTATTTTTAAACTTCAATTTCAAATACGGAAAGAAATGGGACTTGACCTTAATACCCAGAATGCAACGCTCTCTTGCCATCTTGTCGGGTGGGTTGCGTTAGCAGAGCGGCAGGCAGTTAGCTGCCCGTTAGCTCGCCGTCACTGTGGTAAAGTGCTTTCATGTCAGCCAGAAGAGAGCTTTCCGTACCTCCCGAGGCTGAGCTACAACGACTTCCACGCGTTTGACCCCTCTACCTTTGGAGTACAACTTTTATTTCACCTGCTGAAGGATTTGTTTACATCATGGTATCGCGCGTGCTGTTCCCAAGCCAAGGAAAAGTAGCTCTCATCAGCTAACTCGGCTAGTCGGGAAGAAGTCCTCAGAAGTGTGGGGCAGGCAACCGGGCCCGCCTCGGACTGAAGGACCGGTGGAAACTGCTTGACAAGAACTTTGGCGAGAAGTAACTTCCGAAGCTGGACGACACGGGTCTGCGTATCTGTTTGTGAAGAGTGAAGAGAGTTGCTGCATTCGTGTTCGGGCTGAGGAAGAACGTCCCGGGAGTTTTGGAGGATCTGGCCTCGGATTGTGACACTTTTGCCGTCAAGAGAGAGGAAGAGGAACGGTATGGAAATGCCATGTGATTATCTTTGTTATATCCTCCTGCTGTGAAACACGTAAGACGTTTAGTCTCGCACTCGCGTTCGTCTGGAAAACTACTTAGATCGCCGACATGTCTAAAATGCCTGCGAAAAAGAAGAGTTGTTTCCAGATCACGAGTGTCACACAGGCTCAGGTGGCCGCCAGCAGCATCACGGAAGACACCGAGAGCCTGGACGACCCGGACGAGTCCCGGACAGAGGACGTGTCATCGGAAATATTTGACGTCTCTCGTGCTGAGCTGGGCGTGTGTGACAGAAGTTCATCCGAGGAAACGTTAAACAACGTGGGGGAGTCGCAAGAGATCCAGGCTCATCTGACAGGTCCTGTCAACGGGGGGCCTTCTTACAAAAGTGTAGGCTCAAGTCGTGTTGCTGCGCACAACTTGGGAGGAAGTGTGTCTGTGCCAGCTGCAACTCAACCTTTTGTTCCGAGCTCTGTCAGCCACCCATTAACATCCATCAGTACAACCCCTTCTGCCAGTGTGACACACACAGTCCCTGCGAGCACCAGCTGTAGTTCTCGATTCAGGGTCATTAAACTTGACCATAGCACTGGAGAGCCTTTTCGCCGTGGCAGGTGGACATGCACGGAATTCTACGAGAAAGACTCAGATTCAAATGTTAATCGGACTATAGATAGCATAAAGCCAACTTTAATCCCGAACCACAGCATGGACCGAGATATTGGGCTGGGGACCACCAGTAATTCTGTGGTCACGACAAGTGCATTCTCTTCGCATTCTTTGGAGGGCACTGCAGACAGTGGCTACTCCGTTGCACATCTCTCCAATGCTCACCCGTCAGAGTCCCTGCATAAAGGTTACAGTTTGGTCTCTCACATTGGGAATGGAGCAAGTGCCTTCCAACCGACAGGGTATACTGATTCGTCACCGCAGCAGGGCAATATGCAACCTGTTGCCTCTCAGAACTTCCTCTCTAACAATGTAAACGGTGTGCACCAAGGTGCCATGCAGCAGAAGTCACCCATGATGCCTCCAGTCACGCAAACACTCCCGTTTGCATATTCTACTCAGCCAACTGGCCTCGCAACTGGCCAGCAGGACTTTCGTCAGCAGCACTTTGTTTCAAATACTCAAAACCTTCCAGTGACATCACATACTGCGGGGCCCTCGTCATTCGTGCCCTCTGGTTCAGTTTCCAAGCCCTCCATGCATCACATGGGTAATGCATCCACGATTGTTCCTGGACACCCGGGAACTGGCCACCAGCATCCTGCTAGCCCAAGCCAGCCTTCAGGAGGGTTAACCATTGCCCCCACACATTCTGTCGCCACCACCAGCTCCCATAGCGGTATGCCGAACGTGCCTGCCACAGTGCCCAGTACCACCAACACCACTAAGGGGGTGCCAAGTCAAGCGCTTGGCACGGCCGGAAATCTCCAACCCCAGGGAGCACAAGGAGGGTTGAACACGAGCCTTCACGCTGAAGACGGTAGGCAGAAGTTGGACACTCTACCTCAGTCCAGTGTCGTCCCCGGGAAAGATGCTGTGAAGCCTTTCATCACGGAGGGTCTCAACCTGCCCAGCCCTGCTGTCAACAGCCTGTTCAACATCCACATTGCCATGGATGGTGATGAAGACAGGTAAGAAGAGAGCCCTTTAAATCTGATAAAAATGCAAATAAAACGTAAAACAGTGTTGGTAGCTCTTTAAATGATTTATAAAAGTATAAAGTAAAGTTTGTCCTTTGGATTGGGAAGTGCCCATCATATCAAACATTCCTATCGCATTCTGCAGCCGTGTGGTCATACTTTACAGTCGCATAAGAATTCCCTTCCTGTCGCAACAGCCAAAAGTAGAAGCGCTGTAAGTAGAAATATTTGCATCTGACTGATGAATAAACTTATGGGTTCAGAGTTCCTCTCAGCCTGGTCCATTAAAAGTCATTGTAATTGGAATAAGTTGCTCAATTGACGTCTCTAAACTGACCGTTCATATTAAGACTCATGCAGACTCCTCCTTCCAACCTCCATCCTGTCAGGCTGGGTGCTTAACTAGCAGTGTAAGTAGTTACAACACCCACAGAAGCTGTGTTTTTTAGCCCAGGGGGAAGTTATTCCCTTCACATAGGGGGGCGGGGGGGAAACTTTCTTCTATTCCCTTGTCTGTTGACGGTTGATAAACTTGCCGAGGGCAATCAGCCCAGCCTTCTCTCCCAAATCTCAAACCTTGTAAATAGGGACTTCTTTCTTGCCTTCTGTGCTCCTAACATACACACAACAGCTATTTTTAGGGTCTGTTGAACAGCGCTGGCACAGCTTGAGATGAAGCGTTGCTGCTCTTTACCATTCCAGCCGAGTAGAGGAGTTAAAGGGGCGATGTCTGAGCCGACACTGACCCAAGTTGGAATCAGTCTTCCACTGAGAGACCTGCATTGTTCTGTAGTTGTGTGTTCCCCTCTGTTGGTCAGTGTTTGATCCAGCCCTGTGATGGTTTATTAAAAAGAGGATAAGATTTGTGTGCTTTGGAAATCGGGTATAGATTTATTTATTTTTTTTGCCTGAACTCCAATGTTGGCGATACTCTGCTGATAATTGTGCAAAGATCGGAAACGGTGTGCTGCTCAGACAGGGAGACCTGTTGTGTTGTGATGGAGATGTCAGGGAGGTATGTTGATGGTCTGCTGACCTGTAATTATGTTTCCACCACATTCTTGTTTAGTTCATTTTAAGTCTTAAAGTAGCACTGCATTGTTTAATAACATTTGTTTCTGATCTCCAGCACAATGTACACCACACAATCCACCAATTATTTGTAAAGAGGAGTGCTTTTCTGCTTTCTGACATCAGGAATAGACTGAATTCTGACAAAAAGAAAACTTGAGCAAGAACAAAGACAAATATGTTTTTCATCTGTGTGTGCTTTATAACACCATTCACTCTGTTTTCGTTTTTATTTTGTTTTTGCTGTTGTTTGTGGGTTCTTTTATTTTATTTACTTATTTATTTACTTATTTATTTATTTATCTTTATATTTTATTTTATTTTTTTGACAGCACTTTATTCTGAAGCACTTTCCTAGTTGGTGGGATCTCCACTGGCCGTGGCAATAAATTAGATTCTGATTCTGATTTTAAATCAGGTGCATGCGAACTGCGATCAAAAAGTGATCTCCAAAGCGTTTTATTTTCATTTGAAAGTGGAGACAGGCTTCAGTACGACAAACTGATCGACCAAAAGTTCTAAAACGAGAAGGATGATGTGTTGCTTGATGTGTTGATGCTGGTCACATCTGCCAGTAGCCCCATGGAGGATCGTGGGGTTTTGGCAGGAAGTACAGAGAGACAGTTAAAATAGAAAATATGACTCGTGCAGATCACACGGGGCTAATAAAATTGGCACACTTGGATGAAATGGCTAGCGGACATGCTAAAACACACTTCTTTGCCTTTTAAGACAATAGACACAGTTAGTTTCTCTGGATATTCTGTAATTGGCACCATCTACAGTGTGCGGTTTTGTCATCAACCCCAGTATTCTTTGTGGGATTATATGAATGAGCATTGTGACGTTACGCCTCTTTATGTCAAGAAGTCAACAGATCGAATAGGGATGTCTTGTCTAAGCTTTTTTTTTAAAAAAAGTGGATCACTCTGAGATGGAGAGTTCTTTCACCCCTTCATCCTGCTAACATGTTAACTCTTACAACAAGGAAGACGATAATCCGTCCCCATTGCTCGGCTAATTCAGGGCTTCCAATGGAATGTGAATTTAGTGTTGATAATTTTGACCATTGACACTGTGATTCAAATCTAAAAAAACAAAACAATACCACATTCACATCAAAGTTGTATGATATGATGATATGGGAAAAATTGTGGTCACAATTATTATGATTCATACGGAAATTGAAATTATTCAAAATAATTATTCATTGATTTCTGAATATACTGAACTTTATAACTTGATTGGATATTTAATTGGTTAAAATAAAGTGAAAGTCTCAACTGTTCACTGTTTCTGTCGGTGTGTAAATGTCAGTTGTACAGCATTGTCAGCCCACTGTTTCCAACTGTGTTGGGGCTACTATGCTAATGCAGCAAGACTCTTAGCTTTCTTACTTGAACACGTGCTTTGCCAGATTCGCTGATTGTGAGAACATCACAACACCACCTGTCTGCCGGGCATGTTTACTAAATGGTTTTACATTTTGGTGTTGCGATGCCTCTAGGCTCCTCCACGCTGAGAAAGGGTTGGATTTTAACGGTAAAGGTGTGACAACAAACACACTACTACTGTATGGTAACTTGCTACTTTAGCATGGACACCACATTTGCTTTGCCTCATTTGGATTGATGGATGGAGCTCATTGCCATCATTTCATTTGCACCTTTTACATACGTTGTTCCATAAGGAAATTCTTTAAGTTACGTGCACATAAATTCTATTCCGACTCTTTGGCTTACCTCAAATATCAGATCGTAAAAGGAGACTGAGGGTCTCAAAATGGAATTGGCACTCTGAGACATCATTCCAACTGTCATCAGCTGTAATTAACGTGCTTGTTAAAGCCTATGTTTTGCGTTAAAAAAAAAAAATCAGCAGTGCAAGAGAGACGCTTAACTATACATCTCTTAAACTTGCACACGCATGCAAATGTGTGCCTGCATGTGTATAAAATCTCCCTCAGTTTTTTTTAGTTTTGCAGGGCCTGAAAATCATTTGGTTTTCCCTCAGCTTGAAATGGTTTGCTTCTTACACAGCATGCTCTGTCTTTGCCAAATACAGTGATGGGGGATGCCCCTGAGACTGTTTCATTTATTAGCCTCTTCCTAACTCAATACATCTGCCGAGGCCAATCACCCTTTGGAGTTTTGCTCCGAGTCTGCTTGACTGTCAGGCGAACATCATAATGTATACTGGAGGATATATGAATCCAAGACATGGATACCATTTTCATAGCTGTGTTTGAACTTGGCACTATGCTTGCTTTGGCTCAATGGTGTCCACATCTTATTGTAATATTCAAGGTAGACAATCTTTGTGAATTGTCTCAAAGATATTTGTGAAGTGTTTAGTTGCTAATTGTGCCCTTCTCTTAGCATACAACTTTTCCTGGCGTTGCAAGACTTTTTGTGCCCTTTCTTTGCTTTGTTTTGCAGAGAGAGTTGACAGAGCACAAGTTTACATGGAAGGTGGTTCCCACATACTTGTGTGTCATACATCTGCGTGTGACAGTTTGTTGTGTGATGGGAGGGGTCAGTCCAACCAAGTTTTATTATCATGGCTTGATAAAGTTTTAATTACCAGTTTATTATTGAACTCCTGTCAAATCTATCACACCCATAAGTAGGTCTTTTTGCATGGAAATTAAAACACAACCTAATACAAAGGCAGTTTTTCTACTTCCAGTATTCATGTAGGCAGGTGTCCGGAAGTGTTGTGTAGGTCTGAACCGTGTTGAACGTGAGCATCAACTACTATGCTAGTTGAAACAGAAGATGTCTCATTTTAATAGAGTTCAGTAGTTGTTCCAATTATGATGGTTATTTGCAAAGGTTATTGTATTGAACAAGCTAGTGTGCTTCTGAGTGAAATCATATACATATTACTGGGACTGGTACATATCATGTTCCATATCATGTTCAGCTTGGTGGGAAATCAGCTAAAGTCTTGATGCATTGTGCTTAATGGCTCTTGGTGTGCTTCTTTTCTGCACCACATTATTATTTTTCCTTGACACTTTTCCCCTGAAGAGGATTAGCTCTGTGAGGCCACTGGATTTCTACAAGATTTATGAGCAGTCGAGATCATAAGTTCTGTGTAAACAACTCCTCTTGAGGACGAAACGAATGATAGTGTTTTATGTGAAGTTGCTTATGAAGCCAAGAAGAGAGTGCTCATCTAGTTGTGAAAAAAGCGAAACTTCTTGTAACGCTTCACTTCGCAAATGTGAGTGCAGTCTTGGTTCCTTTTTTTTTTTTTTTTTTTTTTTTTTTTTAAATAAGCCTTTTAAGATAAGGTTATTTTTGATATTGAAATTGGTTCTGTGGAATACATGTCAGGTTGGCTCCTGGCTCAGTTGAGATGTTTGTGTAAATATGCTAAGCAGTTATTCTGGTAGTTGAGGGTTCCATGGAAAACTGCAAAAAGAAGTATTTCTATCATGGCTCAATGAATGCAATGTGTCATGCCTGCGTGCCTGTGTTGGAAGCACCACATGAACTAGAGGTTGTCAGCTGAGATGTTACACACGTGGATTCATGTTTTTTCTGTTGGAAACTCAGGCCCCTGTAGCCTCTGTGGTTAATGCATTTAACTTGCATCCGCCACATGAAAAACAAATGACATGATAAATATAACTTGTATTCAATATCTACACTTCACTCCCCACTGCACGTGACAATGAACATAAAGACAAGCTTAACTTGATAATAAGTAGCCAATTTTGTAAACAGCCAAAATTTTGATCAAAATAACCTGGGTTAAAATTAGAAATAAGACAAAGAATGGCAAGAAACAATGATAACAAATGTCTCTAAACTCAATATTCTTTATTTGGATAAACAGGATCATTGATGGTATACCTCATGACTGTGGGTCAGTCGCTTTGCAAGGGTCACAGACCTTAGTAGCCATTACATACATCACTCAGAAATTTGAAGTTGAGCGAATGTTTTCACTAGCAGTGAGCAGTTTGTGTCTTTAATGGAAGTTTAGGGGATGAAGTGACTGATTAATTACCAGTCTTTTCTTTCCTCACTGAAAGTAAATCCTCTTATTGAAATCATTTCTTTGTGTGGGCCCTAAAAACCAACCCACCGAACCTGACTCAGTTGTTGAGAAGCACCTTAGAAAAATAGACTGTGGTTTCATTTGTTA
Organism: Synchiropus splendidus; assembly: GCF_027744825.2. NCBI lineage: Eukaryota > Metazoa > Chordata > Actinopteri > Syngnathiformes > Callionymidae > Synchiropus > Synchiropus splendidus. The sequence goes on along the minus strand of NC_071334.1, from coordinate 10,394,727 downwards.
TGTGCCGAAGTGTTCGAAGTTGTTTTTGTTTGTGGTAGTTTTAAGAACCAACTATAATGAAAGAAAATTGCGCTTTGCTGTATTCTGGCATTTGCTGCCTGTAGGGCCAATAAATGAAAGTTGCGGAGTTTTATGGCACATGAGCCAGCTTCCATTGTTGGCTGAAAATAAGCGTGTTCACTATTTGTAGTGTTGCGCCTCCAAGCCTCTCTCCATTTTCTTCTGCTGGCAGTTTGACAAGGGGGAGGGTAGAGTTGGATGCAGAGTCAAGTTTGGGCCGGGGTGTGTGTGCGTGTTGGGGGTTGTAGTCGGATTGCTGTGCTGCCTAGAAACGAGGGGCGTGAGCAGCTTATTTTCCACAGCTGACTTGCCTGAACTGCCAGGGGACAAATTCCAGGAGCCCTGAAAGGCTGTGATTGTAGGATGCCCCGGGCTGAGGCATGAGCCACTCTTTTTTTTTTTTTTTTTTTTTTTTTTTTTTTGTTCTTTGTGGTTGATCGTTTCTTTTTTTCCTGTAAAGCTGGGGTACTCTCTGAGGTCTCTCTTAATGACCCGGTTGTTTTTTTATTGGTCTTGAAACTACTACTGATGCTCATTGTCTTGCTTTCACAAACCTTTCTTTTTTCTTGAATTACTCCTTATGTCCATACTTGCATTTCTGTTTTTCTCTCCCCTTAAGATTTTAAAGGGGAAGTGTGGGTGCTGAGCAATCCCTTACAGTTATTTACGAGCAAAATAAAGAAAACTAGAGATTGTTGGTAATGATGCCCCCTGGAGCTGAGCTTAAACAACCCGGCCTGAAATGACTTTTAACAATATAGAAGTCAGACAAGGCCATTCTCCAGCATGTAATTAAGGAAAGTGGAGCTGAGAAACTGTTTGAGGCAGAAGCCTTGTTAGAACACGTTGAGGGGCCAGTGGTGAGTGATTTACATTTTAGATATTTGACTGCAAATTGAAGGCATTATTGACTAATTATGCAGTGCATTATTGGTCAATAAGTGACAACTTGGCAGTTTCTACCATCCTCACCACAACCTTAATAAACTGTTGTATCCCCAGACCTGTGAGTTAAGACTTCTACAAGTATGTGAGGTGTGTAAATTGGTTTTGCATTTTGTCCTTTTTGAAATGCTATGAAAACAGAAGAGGTTCCTGTCCTTTTTGGAAAGCTTGAATACTTAAACAAGTATTGGAGCTCTCATCAGATCATTCTAAAAGCTGTTGAGAGTCCCTTGCTAGTCTGTACTTGCTACCTGGACATCTTGAGTGATGTGACATTTTTATGACTTCACTGTGATCAGGTATTTGCTGGTAAAACATTTTCATTGTGAAGTCATCCATTTAAAATTTGTACCACATATTGCAAAGCTGGAAAAGGACATGATCTGAGAATGGTCTGTAATAATATCTTGAGCATTTTAAAAGCCTTATAGACATCATATTACACCTTAGTTAAACACCTATTCTCAGTCTGCTGATAGGAAATACATGTCACAACTATCTACTATTAATGTAATGTCTACTAATATAGGTGGCGTTCTAGTGTAAAGGTTTGAGGTTGGTTTCCGCCCATCTCGCGTTGTATTTTGTCTGAAGCGAGGGTGGATTATGAAATATGAGGACCACGTTCCGTATGGTGAATATGAAGTGGGGCCATCAAGCCAAGACGGAAGAACAGTGGTCTTAAATTTAACTTGGATTTTGTTACTACAATCTAACTCTTAAGACAGGAAATTAATATGAATTTATGAATATGTAATTTGATTAGTGATATAGTTTTGCTATTTTATATACATTTAAAGATTCTTTTTATCTGCACTTTATTTTTGATATCTTATATTCATTTTTTTATTTTGCGGGACAAGACATCATCTTTAATATGAGCATTGCACTTTTAAAATTATTTTATTTAATTTATTAACACAATTTATTAGCCATTTATAGCTGTGGAGGAAGAAAAACAGGACGAAAAAGGTATTCAAAAGGCCGCATGTGGCAACTGGACCGCACTTTGCCCACATCTAGTCAAAATAAAGTCCTCTTGATGCTCAGTCTCTCAAAGATCTTGCTTGTGTTTGGTGATTCTTGTTCAACTTTGTGTCTTGGTAGGTCTCGGTCAGACATTTTCAGTTCTATTTTTCAAGTTTTACATCCTCCGTCACAGTTTGCTGTTTTGGTTCACATTTGTCTCACTTGATGCTCTCCTTGTAAGCTTGTCATCACAGCAAATGCATTTCTCTACATTAGCCAACCATGCAGTTTCTCTACAAGTGTAAAATGTTGAACTATTGAAAAATATGTTTTGCATAGTTGGTTGAATAGCTTGATCAGTTAATGTAGGTTAAGTTGTTAAGTTGAATGGCATGTTAAAAATGAATGTTAACAGTTTCTCTCGTGTATTTACAATCGACTGACTGTGTTGATCTCTACCCTGAATTATGCTTCCTCTTCCTTTGCTTGTCTTATTCAGATCTAAAATTGGGGAAGCGGAGGCATGCAAAGCTGTGTGGTTTTGAAGTTGGTTTTGCATGATTCCAAACATATTGTTTTGTTGACAATATGTTTGGAATCATACATGGTCTGACTTACACTCCTTTTAAATGATTTGAATCCAGGTGAACGGTGGGAGTCGTACTGTAGGAATTGTTAAACTGCAGCAAAATCCAATCCAGATCAATGAGATGTTTGGTTTTAGCACTCAGCCTTTTCAGTACAATGCCTTTCTGTTGAGAAAAGCTCAACAAGATCAGTGCTCATTCCTCTGGACGTTGCGAAATGGATTATACGGAGGTGTGTTCGTAATAAAAAAATCTCAAAGTTGTAACAAAGATGAGTGAGCATGTTTAGTAGCCATTCAGCATATACTTTTGGGGAAAAGAGGAGGTGGTGTTCAGTGGCGAGGTCGCTCTGGAGCCAGAGATGTCTGAATACTGAGTAATGAGGATGTGTGGAAAGCATGGCTGGCAGCTGCTTTTGTGCCGACAATTCTTCTCCCACTGTTTCGTCTTGCTTTTATTGGGTGTTGTCATCCGATCATTTTTACCCTGGAATAGTCACCCAAGGCTCACTCAGAACTACACCTAATACTGTTTATTACCAGTAGATTGATGTGTAATTGGTTTATCAATAGTAAATATGTTCCCCAATCTGAAGTGTTAACCATCCCTTCTATTTTAGTGATAACATTCCTGTTGTATTTGTTTGTATTAAGTGACTAGCTCCTTACCTTGGCCCCATGGGGCAAATCATGCGTTGCATAGGACACACCTAATGTGTACGGTATGTCAGAAGCTATGGTTTATGACGGGAATCTGCTAGTCTTCATCTGCCTGTAGGTAAAAATGCCTAGGCAACCAGAAAATAACAAATACATTGACATACACTCATGTGAAGTAATAAGCTTTTGAAACTCTGTGCTTATTACTGTGCAGCCAGTTAGATTTACAGCTAAAGGCATCTGTTTTAAATTACAGTAATGTATTTTTTGTTGTGACCTGTTTTCATATAATAACTTGTTAGGTGTGTTATCTGTGTGTTCTTTGAGCTCAGTTTATACATTTTCTATTTTCTCTGCTTCAAAGTGTAGTTTGATTTCAGTGTATAAAAGCATGGAAATGAAGATGGAGGCAAACTCGCATTCAGTTGCTTTTTTTTTTTTTTCAGACCGAAACCTGTCTGAATATTTTTTTCATCTCTATACTTGTGTTGCGTGCCCGCTTGACCTCAGGCAAATCCCCTGCAGAGTGAGAAGTCACTGTTCGCTGGCTGCCGACAAGCTTAGGCATAGGAAAGTCCTCTGGGCCAGCAGCCTTCATTAAGTTCAGTGGGCCATTCACACTTCAGTAAACAATTCTTCACTTTTTATTTAGCAAACTGAGTCAGTGATTTGAAGCTTGCGAGGTGAACTTGAGCATCTGTGCTGGCCTTGTCGCTTCTGGCAGATACAGTCAGCTCCCGCCCAGATGAATGACCCGCTCAGTCTTGTGGATGGTTCTGACTCATCCTGACTCAGGTTCTAACGATGTGGCAAGCCATGCTGGAATGAACACCCTCGATGTATGTGAAAGCTCAGATCAGTGTGACATAGCTTGAGTCATCTACACAGATGCTTTTTTTTTTTTAGACTTTCCCGGAGTCGACACATTCTTTAGCAATTAAAGGGAAAGTACAGTTTTAGTGCTGTTAAAGGTCGTGCCCTTAAGTAACATGTAGCCCGTTGTAAATTCTGGATTACACTTTTACACCTAAATTACACATATTTGGGGTTCCAACTTCTGTCAAGCCACACACACTCACGGCTTCGCTCTGCTATATTAAAGGACTAGGGTACTTCAATGATGATCTACTTACACTTGGGGAGGAGGATGAATGGCTTTGTGGGTCGATAAATACCCGGACGAGGTTGTTTGTTGTTCAGTGAGCAATGGTCAGGGGAACATAATTTCCTGGCTGACAGGAGTACTGTACCCATCTTTACTACTGTTGCGACACGTTATGAGACAAGTTTATGATTGCCAATTCACAGGCAAAATAGTCACACGAAGAAGTCTCCTGTTGTTGTTTTCTTTGAGTTTTACTTTGAAATCGCACTCTATAAGGGCACTTTTTGCGTTAGTTCTTGGTAAATCAAAAATTCTTGGATAATTTAATGTTATTTGGTTGCACATTAAATAGGGAACATATATTACCATATGTTAAATTGTATTTCATATATGTATGATCAGTATATTTGCCAGTTATTATTAATTATGAACTACTGACTAGCACCTTATTACGTGTATATGCCTACGACTACAACACCATAATTACTGATTTTTTTTTTTACAGTAAATAAGCATTAGTTATTAGTTATTAGTTTATAAATGTGTTATTGGGTTTTTGGAAAACGTAATCAACGTCAAATTTGAGCCTCAGTATGGAATGTGGGCCATTTCTGTTTGAGAAGCGGTACAGCTCATTTCTGATCAGGTTGCACGATATATATGTTGTTAAAGTGACGTGCCACGTTTTCACATGCCAGGATTTTTGAATATGTATTTTGAGGTTGTACAGTATTTGACTGATGCTTGTGAGGTTGCAAATTACATTTTTAAAAGAGCAAAACTGATACTTCCAGCCTGTGACTCCTCTTTCAATTTAGTCATTTCAAAGTATGTGTGTGTAAAGGTGTGATGTCACGCGCTGTGTCACATTAGTTGTGGCAGGGACCTGTGCTGTCATTGCACAAAACCTCGCTTGCGTTTTTCTGTTCAGTTGTTGACCTTAAGCGTCATTTCTGAATGGGGAAACTAGCTTACCACCTATGAGTTGCAAACTATCAATTTAAACATTCCAGCTGCAGTTGAGTTACATAACAAATCCATAAACACAGTAACCGACTGTCCTCTTCATGCCTCTCTTTTGAACCACCCACTGATTATGTGTTTATCCAGGTCTATTCATTTCTGTTGAAGCACGGTGAGGATTAAGATCTGAACTGCATTTACAGGCACAATCCCACTTGACACTTTGCTCTTCAACCTATCCTTTTCATTGTTACCCTGTCAGGCATCTGGATTTGATGGACATAGTTGTTGTTCTGTGTATGCTACGTCCTCGATAGAAAGTTGGAACACCTTCAAGACCTTCAGATTACTTCACATGCAACATTTTTGGATAATCTCTTATAATGAAAAGGCAATCCTCACCAATTCGATTATGCAACATATGGATTGCAGTTTGTTCTTGACACTTCCGTTCGTAGTGAAGTGGTGAAACACCACATTAAACTTGAAGACTCTGTGAGGATGTATGTGTGTGACGTGTGATGTATGTGAGGCAGTATCTCCAAGTCATATTTCCAAATGTGCATTTACAACATTGTTATCCACGACTCACCTGTGTTGCATCCATACAACATTCAGCCATGAACGCACCTGGCAGCTACTGACTGCATATTAAAAGCGAATGAGGTGTTTTTCATGATGACATAAAACACCATCTGGTATGACAGAACCAAGTTTTGTTGGTGTATTAAATTACTTGTTTGAAATGTGAATAGTGAAAAATGCCACTTTGATGCAGAACAGTAAAGGATCATCCTGGAAAAAAAAATGCATCGTATTGTGTACACATTAACACAATGAAAGTTTCTTCATATTTTCTCCTGTCCACTCCCAAAACCTGTCGCATAAATTTACAGCGCACACACACTCAGCCATTATTGTTTAGCCATTGTCCGCACTGGTTCTAATTACATACACGCCTATGTGTGTTGTGTGTTGGGGTGTGCACAGCTTGATTTCCACCGTGTTTCTTCTCAAGTGACACTTCATGATGTATTGAAAATCAGAGTTTTGTTTGCATGTTGGATCGCATCTCGCCATGGTTACTTGCTGTCCTGTTTGTCTTTATTATAGACATGTATGGTGTAATGACACGAAGTGCTGGCTTGAATATATATTGTCAGAAGCATTAAAGTATCTGCTGCAGGCTGATAATCAGGCAGTGACTCAGTGTGTCTGAGCCTCCCAAAATGTGGGAATAACAAAATCTAACTCAGTGATACCATTGCAAATTAGCTTGTGAAAAACTAGTGTCAGTTTTTAGCCTAGAAAACTCCAGGCTGCAATGATATTAACAAAATGTGCTTTATTTGAACAAACTGGTGAGTATATCAAAGGCAATGAACATACACACACAAAATAAATGTACTTGCTAAATATAAAAGAAAAAGATCTATAACTAAATAAAAAACTTAAAATCATTGCCAATTCATGATGATGTACTTATTGTATCAATGACAGGAAGACCTCGACACGTGAAACCTGTATAACTCAGGAAAGATACATTTGAAAATTACGTTACTTTTTTTCGTTATATTTTTGTTCGTTTTTTTCCGTTTTTGAGACTCCTGTTTTTATTACTCTTGTCGCTTATAAGAAGTCATTTCTTAAATCATCAAACTCCATGCTATGCTGTTTTAACTTGGATAACTGCAGGAGTGTCTGCACCTGCGAGCTTCTGACGCTACCGGAGCTGTACAAAGGCCCGCGTTGGCACTAAACTGTGGCTAAAGCTAACATCCTAGTCTGTGTAGCTGGTTCTTTGTGCCTTCCAGAGGGGCTTCTCTCTGTGCTATACACTTCTCTTTTCCACACAAAAGCCACATTATGTCAAATTCTGTGATATTAGGTGGTAGATGCTGATTGACTCAGTCAATTACGTTTGAATCGGCCACTGACTGTATCACGAAAATCAGAGGGCCCAATCTAAGTTCAGTTATACTAAAGTGGAAGATGACTAATCGCTCTAAACCCTTCAACAGAAAACAAAATGTTGAGAGCACTCTTCAACTCGTTCTGCACAAGACAGGTCTTGTGAAAGAGTTGTGACAACATGGGTCAAGGAAGTTATTGTCGGAGATATTTTTGTCAACTTGTCAGAAGCAGCTTTGTAAGAGTAAACTGGGTCACCTGGAGATTTCACAGCCTGCATGTTTGTTGATGAGCCATGTGTCATGTGACCAGTGTTAAAACCAGAACCATCGGAGGGTCGAAATGGGTCATTTGTTTTTTGAGTTGCGAACCATTCTAAGAAAAAAAAGTTTGACTGACACTGCGTGTCAAGTGTGGTCATGTGCACGTCTGTCAATTTGAAAAAAAAAAAAAAGTCTTGCCCAGAAGACTAAATGGTTGGACACGACACATTTTTAAACATGCTGAGCTTTGGGCTGTAGGTCATTCAACTAGCCGATGGCACTGTTGATAACCTGAGACCAGACCAGAAGACGTTTTGCTCAGCTGGTTTCCCAGTTCTGCACTGTTTCTTTTTGTTAGCCAAAGCATGTTTAATTTTCATGAATTTTACTATATTTGATAAAGTGTTGTTTGTTGACTTGTTCTGGTCAATGAGTAAAAAAAGGGGTTCTTCTCAGAAACAGTCCTTTTACCTTACCCCACCTGAGACAACAGAAGTTTGATTTTGGTTTCTAACCTGTCGTTCACAGAAACTCTGTAACCTGTTCCACAGCTGTGTATAGAAAACTCATTTTTTTGCATTTTCTGAGAGCGAGATGAGCTGACACCTGCTGATCTCAGCAATGTTGCTTGTAAACCTTGAAACCTGCAGCATCTGAGTATCTTTCTCGTGCATGAAAGAACTCAAAGGTCTTTCGTGTTGGGGTGTGGCAGAGATAAATCTGTCAGAGATATGTCAGTTGCTCAAATATGGAATCTTGGCTGTAAATCACTCTTCCAATCACTCAGATAGTGTCGATAGTTAAGCCCACTTCTCTTGTTAAAGGACCAAATTCTTTCACCTGACTTGTTGCTATGCGAGCCTCATTTGCCATGAAATGCCACCGTAAAGGTTTTGTAGACCACCATGCTCCTATTGTAGCAGGTTAGGATTTGGCCCTGACTCTGCGGACAAAAGGCAAAACTGTCATAAACCTCAACCAGAATTTTGTGACACATAAAGTTATATGCTATATGCGACATTTTCTTCCATGTGCCACTTAGAACAAACACGGCATTACGCAGTAACAACAATGTTTAAAAAAATATACATATATACCACTAGTTTTGATCTGTGTGATGCCGGCATATCATTTTTCCATCAATGTACTTTGGAATTGTCTGTCACTTGCCACATAAAGCTGTCCATGCGCTTGCCATCAAGGTCATATGTGACGTACTATATACAGTATATGATCTGAAGGATAGTGAAGCAGCTTTGCTTTCAGGTTTATTTTGATGTGCCATTCTGAATGAATGTACGACTGTCCTGCCTAAGGTGGCGTAGTCGAGTGCAAATACATTACGCTTTCGGTACAGGAAGCAGTCTGATCAAATAAAAATAAAATTACGCATTTTTCAATTTAGTAGCGTGCAGAAACCACACATACGGTTACCTCTGTTGTTCCACGTCCAACAGATGCATATACAGTATTTCATGTGGTTTGCAACATAATCTACCTATCTATCTTAGGCAACCACTCAGGAAGCGGTCTTAAAAAAATTCTACTTTCACTCTGATGTCTGACACTTTGCCCACTTCTTCATTCCTCTTTACCAAGTCTGATGAAAGTATGTTTTACTTACACACTTACTCTTAATTTAGTGCACCTCATTGGGCTTAGATTTCATGCAGACTTACAGTTACTTATGGAGAAAATGAAAAGTGATGAATCACAAGTGAATATAGGGCAATCGATGAGATTGGGTTGCTCACTCTGGCAGAATAAGTATTGCAGAAAATATAGATTGTATAGCTCATTCATCATGGTCTTGACACTTGAAGAGATCAATTCTTCCTCAAATTTCTCACTTGCTCTTTTCCAACATTTGTTTTCTCCTGCTTCTTGTCTCTCTCTCATGTCTCTTCTATGTGTTTCCACTTCCTATTTAAATTGCAGGAACCCATCCACTGCTTTCTACCAGGCTTTCCGGCCTAGCAGATTACAAGGGTCAAAGCCTGTCAATGATAGGTATGAGCACGGGTGTGTTTTACATGTCTGTGATTGCGCTTGTGTGTGGCCTGTGTAAAAACAGGCCTCTGCACCCTCTCAACTCCCACGGATGGTTATCGGCTTGAAGATTAATATCAAACTACTATATGTGGCATGATGGGGAAAATCCTTCAAATGATTAATATTATTAATACTAGCAATAATGTGTATTCATATTATTATATTATTTTTTATATTTTGATAGTCCAGCTTGTTTAATTTTCAGCATTTTTGTTAACTTGTGCTCGTACCATTCAGTCACAAATCGCCAAATATCTGAATGACACAGGAACTAGTTATCCGCGCCCTCTTCATTTGTTTTGACATGCAGCTATGCACTCCTTCAGGCATCAGCTGATTAAAATTAGCACTGCACTGTACAAAGTAAATCAATTATATCCGTGTCTTTGTCAGCCAGTTATCCCAACCAAAGTCGGTTATCAATTCTGTGGATGCCAACTGCTCGATGTTCCTCGATGAACCGTCTGTATCAGTGTTATGCAACCTTTATTTTTGCTTCAGTTCATCAGCTGTAACTGTGAACCACTTTTGGCATGTTAACTTCCTGCCTCAATGGATTGCATTTATTTAGAGTGTGCATTTGCAGCCCGATGAAGGGTTCCTCTATTCCAAGTTTCCAAGTGCTTGCAAAGTTCATGTTTAACAGCATTAACTTTTTCTGTTTGGCTTTCTCCCTGCTGCTTGATGTTGAATGAAGTCATTACCTGTATCAGTGAGGGTCTTCTGTCCTGGCACTGGTTCAGAGCGCCGTGACATTTGTGGGGCTATGTAATGTCCGTCACGAGGAACCAGAGCTCCAGTTTCTGTTTTATAACTCCTGGGCTGATGCCAGGATTTGGCACCCTTAATGAGCACCTCGACTTAAGTTAGCATGGATCACATGGTCGTCGAATGCATGACATTGCATACTGTCAAAACAAGTGGAACACAATCGCTTCTGAGGCCTTTAAACATTTGTGATGAAGACATTTTGTTTTAATGCACACTTCTGAGCATTAATATTGTCTCGTACTTATCTCTGTGATCCTGTGTAATGGTTATAAGTGTCTGCTTGCTCGTGGTACTGTGTTCAACACACAGATCTAAGTGTCCAGTCAATTGCTTTAAAGTACCACTATGGTTACAATATATTCTTTCCACTTTCTCTGAATGTTATAAAAACACTCTAGAAACGTTTTAGCTGAAATATAAACAAGGATGAAAGCAATACTGAAATCTTGTAGTCTCCCTTGTGTGTGTGGTCTGCATGCAAGCGCATTTATTTCTTCACTTCACCCGTGCATCTCTTCTTGGCCCCCTTCCTTTCAGGTTCTGATTAAAGATAAAAAAAAAGAAATTTGTTTTATGTGCAATTCTAATGAGTGTACAACATTATTTTTTAACGTGATTAGTGTAGGCAGTAAAACTGGTCGTTGTGTTGATGTCTTTTTAACCACAGCTTTCATTTAGTGAATGATTTATAAGGCGTTATTTAAAAATATCTGCCATGAAAGGCTGTGTGTATGAGCTGCACAAATATTTTTTTTATGGAGTTCCTCTTCAAACCTGCTGGTCCAGATAAGATGTGGATGTTTACCTTAGTGTTGCAGTTGTTTAATGGTGTGGTGTGGCAACTGGCATGAGCTCTAACGCTTCTGTTTGTTTCACATCCAGCTCTTGATGCCTCTGGGCGCTGCGACTTAACAGTGAAGCTCTATTCAGAACTAGTGAAAGAAGCCGCCTCTCTTTGTCCCAAGCTAACTCCTCTGCAAGGTTGGACTTGTACGGGACGAAAAGGATTTACTCACAAACTGTTTAGGAGCATTCCAGGAAATGTTAACCTCAACCTTCAATCACTTGATCTGTTCTGCTTTTGTGCCATTTGTCTTGGCCATCAAAGTTTCCTGGCTGGTTACCTTGAGTGATACATTATCGTCAAACTACCAATTATGGTGTTCAAGTGATCACTACATTTTCTGTCAGGATTTTTTTTCTACTGTCCTAACATGAAACATCAAATGAGTTCCCTTTTTTTTTACATAGCCAATTCCTTTCTGCCCATGAAAGGAATTATAAATAAATTTGCCAGCAAGTTTGACTTTGCTGATGAGTTTATGATCTCATTCTATATTCCATCTAAAGATCCAACACGCCACCTTTTATTTATTTGCAAATAGTTTTGTGGAATTGCAACACTAGACAAATACATATTCAGAATATTCATGTCATTTTAAAAGAATCACTTGTTCGTAATGTTCCAGTCAAGAACTACATGATCTACTTATTAGCAGATTCATATGTTTTCCTTTGTTTCTTCTTCATTGTTTTTTTTTTTTTTTTTTTTTTTTTCCCCATGGGTTTGGCTTGCTTGTCTATAGTATACTCAATTATAGTGCCTTGCAGGAATGCACATGCTCACTGTGCTCGATTAGTTGATGCATATTTTCACATTTGTTTTCTGCATGCAACTGTAATCCCAGTACGCTTTCTGTTAGTCACACCAATTTTTAAAGATGATTCCAAGTATATCACAACAGCAGACCTTGGGAAACAGTGGTCCAGGAGCAACAAGCAGAAATCAAAGTAAAACCACAACGCTGATCATGTAGAAATGTTTCTGACATCTAACCAGAGACCTTACTTCTCCCTTCTGCATAAAGCCTGCCTTTCCACCCTGTTACTTTTGGCTTTATGACCCTTCACGTGCATGTACTACGCGGAAAACTTGAAGTTTTTTTATTCAGACATTTCAACATGAAGGTGAAGCCAGTGTATTTTTTTAGGCTTATTATATTCAAACTGAGATATCTCAAGCATTTCGTTTCGCTGGTTGTGATACAGAGCTCAGTAAAACCTCAATCCCAAAACCTTACTAAATACTGTGAAAGGCGTCAGTATTGCAGGCTCAACATGTCACACACTAATCAGGTAAGTACGGATGATCATGATCATCATTTCGGCGATAACTATAATTCTTCCGACTATATTTTCATTGCGTTACATATGTGGGACAGTCTCTCTTGAAACTTTAATAATGAAACTTATTTGTGCATTATATTTTGTTTATTTTTAAATATAATAGTTAACTAAGTGTCGAGATGACAAATTCAATGTTTCTGTAGTTTCTGTAATCTGGAGTAGAACCCAGTCGTGTCTGAGAGTCTGCTCTGCCAGTTTCATCTAGGGTTTAAATTGAGCTGTCTGATGGCTGTCCCCAATATATCTCATGTCTCGCCTCGTCACTATTTACTATGGATCCTTCTGCACATGTTTTCTAGATGCTATTGAAGAAATACTAGAAATAATGTGAATAAATTATCATTTAATCATATTTTATTCTCAAAATCAATGTGATAAATTCTTTTCCCAATTCTCTCTCCAAAAATGTTTATTTCTCACGCATTTTCAAAGATTTCATGAATACTTTGACAAATTTGGTGATGGTCCCTAACTGGGGCCTGGTTGTAGCATCGGTGCTGCCTGTGAGATTGGGTCCACAACCTGTGATCCCTAATCTGGGATCCAACTGTTTTCAATGCGGTGTTTCACCGAGGCATCAGCGCAGTGGGAGACCCTGCATGTGTTGATATGAACCAAAGCATACAACAGCATTAGAAAACCTGTTGGGTCCCTCGATCTAATAACACAAACACCTATCCAGAAACTCAGAGTCAACCAATGTCAACTTTCCTGTATTAAAAATAAGTTTATAACAAGGATTGTGAACCGAAGTCCACCAAACTCGCCACAACTGTCACACGCTGGTGTTGGCTGTCAAACACCGCAGAGCTGGCTTGCTTCAGCAGACCAGCTTTATGGGAATGTGGACTTCATTTTCCAGCAGGATTTGGCACCATCCCACACTGTACAAAATCCTGGATCAACAATCACGGGATTACTGTGTTTGCTTGTCCCCGAAACTCACCTAACCTGAACCCCATAGAACAGTGATTCTTAACCATTGGTCCGGGCGCCGCCCCCTAGAGGGCCGCTAGGAGTTTTTTGTTTTACACTTCTGGGCTGTGAGATGCTCAGTTTAAATGAGTACTGTGTCATTGAATTGACAAACTTGTGGTAGTTCCCAACTGTGAAAAGAAAAAATGATAAAGACAGTGATGGTGCCCCCAACAGTAAAAACTGTCTGAGCAGTTTTTTAAATTAGTTGGAACATTGTATGGCAATATTCTCATTTACACTTTAGTAATCTTCTTTACAGTTTATTTCTAAAAAAATTTTTTTCAATTGATTTTGAGCAATATTATCTGCGTCCGACCTGGATATCATGTGCCCCCTGAGGAAATTCAATTTCCTTCCACCAGCCCAGGGTCTACACCCCTCTGATGTGTACATATTGGCCGATGGCACTAGGTAACATGCAAAGAACAAGGGCGTAGCCCATGGGATGTGAAAAATAATAATTTAAATCATCATGTAATAACCATCTTATTATGTTTGATTTTGTTTCACACATCTTTTGTTGTAATTACTGTGAAAACTCGGCAATGAGACAAGTATTTGAGAGGAATTTCATTTACCATCCATTGTTTATCGTGATTTCAGAATCAAGTTCCATATCCAACACTAGACGGTTGGAGATTCTGTGGTTTCTGTCTCCGTGCAAACAGGCGTCAGATGAATGGTGCCACAGTCCCCGCCACGCTGCTGTCAAGCCGTTTGCTGGTGACGTATGCCACAAGGCGGATCACCCAGTTGTTTAGTTAAGAGCGCCAAGCTAAAGGAATAGGAGCACGATTGCGTGAGTCATGAAACCCGTTGTCAAGTAAAATATGGGTGGAAAACAAATTGTATATGATAATCGTGTTTCGTGCTGCTTTAACACAGTGCAAGTCATTTGTCCTTGGTGAACCATCGGTGCTTTTCCATGCATGTTTTGGGTCCCAGTCTAAATTCAAGGTTAACAAGGGGTCCTGAAATATGATACCAGAGTGCATGAAGTTTGCTTGGAAGATCTGTTTTTTGTTGGCAGTGATTGGTGAAGGTTTGGGAAAGTAGACCCTTGCTGAGGACCCAACATGTTGGTCCCATTAGTGGCAGGCTTGCTTCAACTCTCATAGAGTCCGGGGGGTTTCAATCACTGAACCGATGGTCCCACACCAGTGCCCTCTGACGCAAAAATAACAATCATGTCTGCTGTCAAATAAATTGCGTTCTCTAGTAAACCCTGCAGGAGTTTTGTTTCTTCCCATGCTCCTCGTTGTCTGCCGTGCTCGTCCTTTGGGGATGTTGGCGGATGGGCTTTGAGCGAGTCACACAGCTTGCTGGTTTGGTTATTTGTGCACAAGTCTGCGGATTATGTAACAACCAAAAGGGTGTGAGTGGGACAGTTCCTTCAGGTTGTTTTCGAGGAAGCATGGGGGGCCAACAGACGCACCTCCCCTGGCGCTGATTTAGCCTTGGAAAAATAATTTCATCTCCCATTTGTCTGTCTTGATTTTTGTTTTTTCTTCATTGTGTGTGAGCGAGGACCACCCCGCATGTGCACTGGCCTGACAATACAGACCCAGATGAGTCTCCCTCCTCTGAGCCACATTTTAGCATACTTCCCGCATCCTGCAATTGTCAACATTGTTTTACATCACTCTGAAAAGAGGGCAGGAGCGGTTTGTCAAGATTCCTTGTTTTATAGCGCAATTCTTTACTGCATGAGATGAGTTATTATTGTCAATTCTAAAGAGTTGTCACTTGTCACATTGTTTTATATCATGCGGTGTTTATGGTGGAATTTAGGGACCAGTTATCTAATGGTGTTGCATGTACCCCTTGGGGTACTTAAGTCTTCTTCTGGGTCTATGAGACATTGAAAAAAAATATGTTTGTACGTGTTTTTAAAAACGTCAAAGGTACTATATATATATATATAAAACTATATATATATATATATATATATATATATATATATATATATATATATATAAAATGGGTCGTTGGCCTTATCTGTTTTAGTTTTTTCTGTATTTATAGCTGCAGCTCTTGTGTTGTTTTGCCAGTCTTCAGAGGCCAACTGAAATGTGCAAGCGTTAGGAGCAGCCTTGAAATATGTTATGACCACTCAAAACAATGTAACGCAATAAAAGTGGTCTGTGGAAGGAAAAGCTGTGAACCAGTGACGGGGTCATGTGCACCCCAGGCAGACTCTTAGGGTGACTTCACCTGTGTGGTCCAGTCAGACAGACTTTCTATTGAAGTTGTTATTACTGCTGTGGATTTGCTTGATAGAGGGCATCCTAGTTTGTTGTGTGTCACCACAGGGGTTTCAAACATAGATGCTCTCACTGTCGGTTATCAATCGACCAGTTGTTCAGTCCTCGTATGCCTCCGCCACTATCTTTTTTTAACTGTTTTTTCAAGCTGCTGAACTTGTGTGCAGGCGCTGTTGTGATCTTGTTGATGAAACAAGATGGGTAAACATGGAAAACTGACAGATCTGCTGTTGAGACCGCCCCCGACAGAAATACTGGGTTCTCTGTTTCAAGAGATGACGGCGTGTTGAGGAGTTGTCGCGCTAAGCAGCAGAGTCGGAAAAAGTCACAAGAGTGAAAGCTCACGTTTGACTGTTGGGAGTCAAACTGTGGTTTGAGCTTTACCATTCCGATTAATCATTACAGTTCAGAGTTGTGGAGGTTCTTATCACATGCTGGTTTGTTTTTTACGACCTATGTATGTAAAGATGAATTGTTGAGGCCCTCAACTTGACACAGGATTAATTATAGTCGAGGAAATAAGACATATAAAGTGATATGTGCTGACCTCTTCTGGTGCAGAAGGGGAACTACAGCGTACTAAATCATAAACGTTCCATTGTTAAAGCCCCCCTCCTCCCTTCATCTATTGTTTGAAAAGGCTCTCGTTGCAGGGGACACAAGAGCGAGGACGCATTTATTCAGCTGTCTCCTCCCTGCTGTGATTGTTTGTGTGCTTTTGGGCTGGGACGTGTGCCGATGCATCTAATGGGGAACACATTGGGTGTTTATTATATTGCAAACAATGTGATAAACTTGAGATCCATTGATGGCACTTGTTAACTGCTGGATCTGCCCGGTCACACTTACATTCTGGATGTGATATTGTTCCTGGTTTTGGCATATTGTTATTATGAAATCTTGTTCTATTACAAGTCAAAAGAAGGTTAATAAATAAAAGGTTTGTACACCATCCCAGCGTGATGGTGGCGCTGACACAGATGTCTGGGTTAAGAGGTTCTGGCTTCGGGACCGGAGGTGTCCAGGGATGGAATGTGCCGCCTTGTGGCGCTGAAGTCTTTGTCAGCGAGTGCATGTGTGTGCACTGCTGAGGTCGGCAGTGAAGGCCCATGTTGAGGTGAACACAGTTAGTGGTCCTTATATAAAGTGCCACGTGTCTTTCGCTTTCAATAAAACACGGTTTGCTTTGCTTTTACTCGTCAATGAGGCGCAACAAATTATGCGCAAAGCGATCTTTCCCTATATTAGATCACCTGAGATGTCCTTTATTAGTACGAGCTGAAGCGACATGCTGGGTTGCTGTGGCTCTTACATATACTTTGTTTTTGGTGCCCAAACTTCAGTTGCATTTTGTGACCTTCCAATGATGTCTGTGAAAGTTTGATTTGTTTAGCGGCATGTTTGCTCGGTGACTAGTATCTTCATTAAAGGTGTGAGGATGTGAACTCTGAATGATCTGATCTGATGCTTGAAAAAGACTATAGTACTTGATTTTTTTTTCCAACACGTGGGACACTGTTACTCATCTCTCACATGTACTCATGTGTCATTAACTCACAGGTTTAAAATGCCATCACATCAAGAGTATGACTCTGGAACAGGGCCCGTTTTCACGCCCCCTTGCTCGTTGTAAAGGTGTACTTTCATGAACAAATGTGAACAGGCTTTTAGCTGGGATTATGAGACATGACGTCCCAATGTCAGTCGAGGGCGGGGGAGAATTTGGACCTCTGCTATTTTACTTGTATTTGCTGAGTGATGTGCGACCACCTCACCAGCACAGTTCTGGACAATGACTAAGTGCTCACTTACATTTAGTTTTTACCTGGGTCACCCACATTTATTACCACTAAATATTCAACAAAATAAGTAAGATGAAAGTAGATGAAATGCATCTCAGATTAAAAGGCTTTCATTAAGTTTCGGAAACAGTTCTTTAAGGTTTTGACCTTACCTGCTTTACCTGCACCCATGATACTGTTCTTCTTAGTGCGAGTGTTGCAACTTGTGAGATGTGGATAAACACAAGATTTTATGAGGTGCACGTAATGGCAAAGCGACGGGTCCAGAAACAAGAGACTCTGCGAAGTTGTATTTAATTCTGCAAAGTTACCAGGAAGAGACACCCATTTCGTGGAAACCAGAATGACTACACTATGATTTGGACATTTCATTTTTATAGCATGCTGATGAAAGAACAGGGTGTCCTCAGGATGACCAGACGTTCTCTAGCCACCAGCCTGAATGCGAACACAATTCCAGTATTTGGGGGAAGATATGTTCTGAATGGTACTGGAGCGAACAGGCACCTTCTCTGCACTGTAGACATTCTTGACTCTTTGTCCCAGGATGTGTAAAGGTGCAGTTAAAAAGCAGGAATGCGCTCTCCACACACTGTTTATCGTCGCTCAGATCACACAAGCAAGCGAGTCGTTCATTGTGGAATGCAACACATTTACCCGGCTGTCATCACATCGGTGTGGATCTGAACCTCCCTCTTCAAAGTCCTGCTAAAACCCATTTTTAGACTTGCGGTAACTCACAGATGAGTCAAATGACTTAAGAGACTGAAAATAACCCAACAATAGTCTTATTTGGTGCTGTTATTTCTCAGCACTGCAGGATAGAGGCGACCCAGTAATAGAGCTTATGTAATTTAATTTTCTACAATGTCATGGATTCAGCTTGCAGCCTGCTGGGCAGGTTCTGGGAAATGTTCATATAGAAAGCCGCCCGTTTGGTTAATTTTTATTGTCATTTCTATGTGTTTTATATTTAAATTTCTTAACATATGGTATGTTACATTAGGCTCTTTATTTTAGACTGAAATGATTGGTGTTTCTAGTCGTTTGTCCATGAACATTTCTTCTCTTAAATGATCTATTAAAAAAAATAAACCTTTTATCTGCGACTATGTTTGCCCTTAAGTAGTTTTCATTGCTTTCTTTCGCTACATTTTAAAGTTGTTTTTACGGCGTGTCCTTATTCATGCCAGCTTGTGTGTGTGTTTGTGTGTGTCGGACTGGAATAATAAAGTTTTAAGCAGAGGAAATGAAGGGGGCGTGATGAGCTCGGCCCCGCCCAGTGTTTTCTGGCCATGTGATCCGAGCGGGGTTTTAAGATGCACCCAAGCTGAGTGAAAGAGTTGATCCTTGCCTCAGAGAGCACAGCGAGCGCCCTTTATTTTTTATTACCTACTTTTGGTTGGCACACAGCAATCGAGGAGCCATGCGCTGTAAAATGAGCCACAGTCTCCCCTGCTCCCCGGGAACTTCTCCGACTTACTCGGGCCGGTTGATGACTTACCGGACCAGATGCCTCAGGTAAAATGAAAACGCTGCGGCGACATGGATATTTCTTTTTTTTTTTTTGTTGTTGTTGTCTGTGTATTATAATTTAAATGGAACCGGTTGAGATCTGAGTTTTTAAAACATGATGGACCCCCTCACTGACGCTATTGTAATTCAGAGTGGCGATTTGCGCGTCACCCGCGAGTGTTGCTAAATGCGCTGCTTGTTTTGGAGGTGAATCCTTAAGGGGTGCAACGTGGTGTGCGCCCGCTTGCATATGCGTTTGTTCTCCCCCCACGTCCCCTCCCCACGGGAGCAGGCGACTACGTGAGCCGTGACATGAACGCATCATCGCTGACACTTTCAGGTTCTTCTTGGATTTCTATTATTTCTCAGAGGGACCTCGCCAGAGTGGCGGACAGGATGAGGACATGTACCACTTTCGTCTTTTAAGTGGCACTTTTGTTGCCAAACAGAGAAACCTGTTGGATCTCTGTTGAAGTGTGTTTGTCTGATGGATCAGTTCAGTGACGTATTACAGTAGTACATATGAAATACTAAAGACAGTGGAGTCACTCGGGTTATTAAGAATGGCAGCTCTCGCAGTTTTATTTAAAAAACAAGTCGATTTTAATAGACCGAGTGGACATCGTGTTCTGACTGGTCACAGCGCACCCTTGCGGCTCACACGAGAACAGGCCGGCTTTTGTTCGTCCACAGCCTGCAGGTCGCGGACTGGCGTCGGTGAGTTTCCTGAAAATACGGTCTTTTCGATCGTCCTTTGTGGTGTAGGTGTCGGACCGAACACGCGCTGTGGTTGATGAAAAGATCTATAGCGCATCTTGGTTGCGATTAGACGAAGTTTGGTCCTCTGTTGTCAGAGGGGGGAGGAGAGGTGTTCAAAGTGCTCTGATAACATTGTGACAAAGTGGGATAAGCTTCAAAAGTGATGTGGATGTTCGACATTTCACCGCCACCCGATAAAATGCGTTCGCGGACAGTGGAGCAGACGGGTCGGAGTGAGCCGATGATGTTTATCTGATCGCCTGCAGCGACGTCAGCCGCACCCGGAGCGGCTCTGCTCTGCCCTGCCGAGGCCAGAAAACTGATAAGATCCGACGTGTCTAGAGATGCGCTGCCTCGCTGACCCGAATTACTCATCACGTTTACGTGCTGCAGTACACATTCGTTTTGTGTATGACTCATTGAAGTCAGTGATGCATTGAACTGGCAGTTAATGTGAGTCCAGTTATTGTTACTCAAGGAGTTTATTGTCATCAAAGTTATTTATATAAGGCGGTATAAATAAATGCATGTTAAAGTCTTTTGATTTTTCTTCTCCCTGAAATGCCTCACAGTCCAGTTAAGTTAAAGCCATAGTTTTATTTTGTTCATTAAATAAACTGAAGTTCTGAAAATTCTATTCTTAAAGTAGCTTGCTTTGATAAGAGATGTGCCTTATGAACACATTTCTAAATTTGTTTTGGTGAAGTAGAGAAAGAGCCCTTCACACAGATGTGTTTGTGTGTAATTTCAAAGCAGGCTCATTTTAAGTAATTAAATGAGATCATTGTGTTTTTTCCACATGGAAATGGTTTCATGATGAGAATGAACTGTGGTGTGTGTGTGCTTATAGTGCAGAAGTCTTTTGAAATTGGCGTGATATTGAGAATGATTTTGACTTTGAAGTGGAAGTTTAAGAAAACAAATGCTTCTTTCTATCAACTTGTTGCATTATTTAACCAGTTTATTTCTGAAGTCATTCCACATCAAAGCGTTGTTGTGTTGAGTAATTTTTTTTTTGAAAGCTTATGTTATTTACCTGTTGAACTGAAAAGCCAAAGTGAGTCGCAGGAACTAAACCACAGTGAAGTTCTAGACATACTTGAAGGCAATTAAGTCAGGAAATGGTAAGCTCAAGTCCTTTAAATTCCTCTGTAACGACAATAAACCTGTAGTCATAAGTTTCCCAATGTAATTAAAAGGTTAGAGAGGTCAAAACTGATTTTGGCGCTCATCTTACTCCCGGCTATGAGTGTGTCTAAGCTGATTTTAAAACGTCTTCCAGCAGACTTTGGTAAAATAAACTTTAATGTGACTCAGAGTTCATTCCTCCATCAGTTAGCAGAAAAAAAAATATCCTTCATCACACTTTTGTCCACAGATCAGCTTTAAACAACGCCCCAAAAAGTTGGCAGGCGGATTTGAAACCGTTTCTAACTTTTTGAATGGCGCACTTCTTGACATTGTAGTGACATGTTTTTTTAGTGGGAAGTCTCTATCAGCATTCACTGGTGTTTAATCTCTTTCTATCTTTTTGTCTTGCAGTGCGTCGGGTGCCAGCGTGGTTGCTATCGATAACAAGATAGAGCAGGCAATGGTGAGTCACCGGCACTTCTCATTGTTGCCAGAAGTGCGGTTGAGTCGTGTGGAGAAGATATTTGTGAAAAAAGGAGCGAACTTATGTAACATCTGATGCCTGGATAAACACGCACCACTGGAGGGGACATTTAACGTAATAATCCACCATTTGTCGGCCCTTGAACATGTGTGCTTGTTTGTATAATCTCTCACTCACTAGTTTCAGATGAAATCAAATTAGAATGCTGACAGCAACAGGTTGCATTGCTTTTTCCATTGACGTGTCTCATAAACCCAGTAAATTGGGTTATAGAGACATAGTTGCTGAGGATTTTTGGAATGATCACCAAGCTATTTGGTGTTCAGCATGTTGTAAATCATTAAGTTTAAATAGGAGTTATTAATTACATTTGTAAGAAAACTAAACTAAAATTACTGTGATACTGTGTTTTTCATGACGTGTCATTTGCATCCATGCATGAACTTCTTTTGACAGTTATTGTTGAATATTTAAGTATAGATTATAAACATTTATTATCGCATTATGTAGTAGCAACAGTAAAAAAAATACAGTTGACATGAACTTTAAGCGTTTATATTACTGGGTCAACTTCACAGGAAACACAGTTAAAAATAACACTGCGCAACTGATTACTGAGGTGGCAATGCTCATCTCATTTATTAGTTTTGTCATTTGATTCTTTTCTCCCATTCTTTATTCCATATATCCCCATCACTGTCTTTAGGCAGCTCCCCTGATAGTAGGCGAAAAATAGCTTCTTTTTTTTTTCTTTCGGCTTCTCCCTTCAGGGGTGGCCACAGTGGATCATCTTCCTCCATCTCACCCTGTCCTCTGCCTCCTCTTCTCTCAAACCTACAAACCTCATGTCCTCCTTCACCACCTCCATTTATCTTTGTTCTTTCTCTCCACCTTCTGCCTGGCAGTTCCAACCTCAACATCTTCCTACCAATGTAGTGGCTCTCTCTCCTCTGTACATGTCCAAACCATCTCCATCTAGCCTCTCTGACTTTGTCTCCTAAACACCTGACATGTGCTGTCGCTCTGATCTACTGCTTCCTGATCCTATCCATCCTGCTCACTCCCAGAGAGAAGCTCAGCATCTTCATCTCTGCTACCTCCAGCTTTGCCTCCTGTCTTTTCCTCAGAGCCACTGTTGCCAAACCATACAACATTGCTGGCCTCACCACCCTTTTGGACACTTTCCCTTTCATCCTTGCCGACACCCTTTTGTCACACATCGCACCCGACATTTTTCTCCAACAATTCCATCCTGCCTGCGCCCGCTTCTTAACCCCTTTCTCACACTCTCCATTGCAATGGACAGTTGAGCCTAACGCTTTGCTAAGAAATGACGCAGTGCTAAAGCTTAAGTGCTGCAGGTAGACAATTGCAGACTGGCCGTCATCAGTCAGCCCAACTCAAGAGACTCAGTGGAGACAGACATCCCTGGAACTGGGTGGAATATCCAAGATACAGCTAACATCGCATACTGGAGTTCCCTCAGATCAATGTTGCAGCTCGGTTGATGAATCCATGTAGGTGGCATATCGACAGAGCATATATTGTTTTCATCTTACATGAGAGCTGTGTAAATTGGCTTATTTTAGTATATTATTTAAAATGTTCGTACCTTTTATTCTTGAATTTGTTTTTTTTGTGTTTATCACAACTGATTTCTTGGGACATTTTTAGTCTAGCAGTGTCCTATTCCCATGTGACCCTTTGGACAGTTTTAGTGTTGTACATTCTAGTGTGACACTTTTGACCCTCACTTCCTGTTGAATCATCCCGTACAAGTTTCGCTCATGAAGACATCTGAGAGCTTTCGTCTGCTGCAGCTTGTGTCGATCACCCACCAGAGCCTCCATCCAAAAGAGGAGGGCTCTACAATAGATTACATTTTTCTTTTCATTTGATCCGCCAAACATCACCCGAATCAAATATTATACAGTCTAGCAACTTGCCATCATCATGAAGCAGTGAAGGTACATTTTCTGAGACGGCCGAGGAAAGGCCTGTGTGCTTGAACGCACGTTTGAAGGAGCAGAATACTAGAGTTAGTGTCTTTCCACAGTGTGGCCCTCTTCATTATTATTATTGTGTAGCTCTGCAATTGAACCCACAAATCGCTGACACTGACGAAGAGCAGTGCCTTTTTGTATGTAACATATGGGACCCATGTCCACGACCTCTAACCTTTTGACCTTGTAAATGGTCAGAAATGTGATAACTGCAGGGGCGCTGTTGCCACTGCGTTCTATATAGAGCCGCTTCAAATTGGAGATGTCTTGAGGGGCAACACCGTTATGTAACCATGTAGATGTCTCATTCACATCGAGTCCTGCTCTCATGCTGGGCACTAACCAGTACATCACTTGACTGCAGAGATTACTCACTCCAATTTTTGGATAAGTTGTCGGAGAGACCAACAATGCCTTATGAGTAATGAGTGTTAACTGACGTGTGAACCGTGTTTCACCTCTTTCTCTCTCGCTCACCAGGACTTGGTGAAGAGCCACCTGATGTATGCAGTCCGGGAGGAGGTGGAGGTCCTAAAGGAGCAGATCAAGGAGCTTTACGAAAGGAACTCTGTGTTGGAACGTGAGAACGCGGTGCTCAAGTCGCTGGCCAACTCGGAACAACTCAACCAGCTGTCCAGTCAGCTCACCACCGTCAGCAGCACGTCATCTCCTCAGCAGCAGCAGCAGCAGCCGCCAGCGACCACCAACAGCGCCGTCCCCACCGTACACCACGAGGGGACCCAGGGTGTCCCTCATCATCCCAACATAACCTCAGCGTGATCTCCTTGCCCCCATAACACACACGCTCAAAAACACACACCTCCTGAGGCAGGCAAAGACGATCCTGCTCGAGGAGACACCAACTTCTACCGTCCCAATCGAAAGCAACAGGCTCTTTGCTCAGTCGGCTCCATCGGCGGTCAGATCGGGAGCCATGGCGCTTTGGTGCGTGCGTCCCGCCACCGCTGAGCTGCTGCTTTACTTAGAGAACTTTTCAGAACTCTGGCCACAGCGCACCGTTTAACTTAATGCTGTTGTGTGTAGAAGGAGGGGGTCAAAGGGCTCAGAGAGCTGTTTTTGTCAGGGCAGCAAGTGGTCAGAGGTGAGCACGGCCACTTGGGTGGCCCAGTGAGCTGATGGAGATTTCATCACAACCAGCACAGAGGCCTTCAGTCATCCAAGTTCGCTCCGTCCCTGGATTGGAGGGCAGAGGGGGCGGAGCCAGTGGACGGGCCCATCCTCTTCAAGCAAAAAAAAAAAAAAAAGGCGCCATTTGTGGGCACTTCTGCTTGACCTGAGTCAACTGCCCCAGCTTGTTATATGCTGCAACAAAAACGCTTTCATTTCCACAAAGCCACCATCCTTCGACATGAATCATCATCCTTTTCATTCTGTTTTAGTATTTGCATTTATTTATTTCAGGGCTGCTATTTTCATCATTTAAATGAACAATGTCGTGGAGATAAAACCTTTTTTTTTTGTTCTTTTCGGTATCTTAGAGTCTGTCAGGTATAAAATTCAGTAGTCGACATGTAGATCTCAATAAGTAGGCAATAAATTTGAATAAACAATGCTAACACTAAAGCCGAGCTTGCATTAGGCGAAATCCAGGTTGAATGTATATTTTGTAACATGTAAAGTATTAGGCGTGAGGACGCTCAGAGGTGAAATATGTGCTGGGATGTATCCTTTAAGAAAACTTAATTCATTTTTTTCTTGAACTAAAGAGATGAATTGAGGGGTTGGTTGCGGGATGAAAAGCTGTGAAAATCGTTGGACCTACTTTATAACCAAAGACGCCAAGCTGTGTAAGCCCCTCCCCTTGCGCCCCCACTTTTTTTTTTTTTTTTAAATGCACACTATATTTTTTCTACCTTTGTCCCTTTATTTTTGTTGCATGTTCTGCATGATCTGTAATCAACCCACTTTCTTACCTCATGTTTTTAATCCAGCACTCTTATTGTTCTGTCAGGTTCTGCGAATGTGAAAGGATTTCTGAGAGCGAAAGGGAACAATGGGGTGGAGGGTGGAGCGAGTGATGAAGGGCAAGGGAATCTAATGAATGGAGAGGCGTTTGTGGAAGAGAGAGCCTTGAGCGTGAAAAACGTCATGAAAAAAACGGAGCCATCTTGTTTGGTTGGTGTCTATAATAGCTGTGTGAAATGTCATATGCAGAGAAAAGGTTTGTTACATTGCAGATTTTAATGTATTTAAAAACACAGCATTTGATTTTGATTGTAGTGTACCAACACTCGCTTACAAAATAACAATAACCACAGAAGCAATTTTAACATTTCACATTTTCAAGCTGAAACCCAGAAGATTGTCATATTACGGGATGTTGCATTTGTCTCGCATTTTGTGCCTCCTGCGACGTCGCCTGATGTGGTCAGGTGATCCGGTCTGTCTCTCTCTGTGGCTTAAAACCAAACCAAAACGCTTGGTAATTGTACAATCAATCTTTTTCCCCCACAAGAATGGGACTTTTTTTTTGTGCAGATGGGCTTTGTTTATCTCTTTTGAGTTCTTTTCCATTTGTATTTCATTTGAAGGAGATGCCGTGTACATGCCAAGTGTACTGTATGGAAGTGATCACTGAGCCTTGGAGAATATATCTTAACAATGCCCTTGTAATGTGCTGTTCAGACAATTTTAGTTTTCAGTCAAAAATAAATTACTGTTTTTATGAAGACTGCCGTCTTGTGTTGGTTTCTATTTTACCTTTCTTGGCCACTTCAGACTCATCTGACTGATCATCCCAAACCAGAGTTCAGATGTGATATTGTCCCTTAAAAACTTTTCATTTGTGACCCAAGGCTGTGGACTGACTCGTCATCAAACCTTCTAGTGGCGACTCAATTGACTCAGGGATATATATATATATATATATATATATATATATATATATATATATATATATATATATATATATATATATATATATATATATATATATATATATACACAACACAAATATGATGCACTTTATTTCATTGACATATTTTGAAATCATTTTTTTCAGAATTATGCATGAAAAGCATCACTCACATGACCGCTATAATGTTGCTTGAATTATTGTAGTTATGTTTGCATGAATCTGTTCTTTCTGGTAGTCTTCCAAAAATGAGGTCCAAAAAGATCGAGTTCTTTCAAACCAGGCAGATTAGGTTGGGAATTATATTATTGCTACATGAAAATGTTTTCTGTATGTTCTCGCACTCGTACATCGTTATTTTAATCTTCGAAGTATGCACTATATACTGCAAAAAAGGAAAGCCGATCTAAAACACCCAAATAATATATATATTTTTTTAAATTCACTAATGTTTTACATCGCCATGTGCACTATGCCAGACCTCACTCAGATCAACTGCGAATGACGTCTATCTGAAATGACCTCGTCCTCATATTTTAGTCGGCCCCTGCTTCCTCTTCAGTTCCATAAAATATTTGCTCAAGATCTTGTGCTTCAAGTTTTTTTGTCCTAATTGTGGACAGTTACGTGAGCAAGCCGAAGGGAAGGAAACCGGGTGGGACCTGGTGCACACAGATATATAAGTAAATAATGTTCTATGATGTTGCAAACAGCATAAGAGCTCCCTGTTCTGTGGTGCTGAGTTTTTTTGTATTTCAAGGAAAACATGCCACAGTATTGCCTTTTTGGGGTCTGAGATCTTGTCAAAGACGAGCTGTTAGTGTATCATCTCTTCACCTCAGCACTTTTTTCCCCATTCATTTGAACAAAATTTCACAACAGGACGCCTTGCTGAAGACGACCTTCAGTTTCACCGGGACGTTTCAATATGAAAGCATAACTCATCACACAAACCTCTCGGCATGTGAGTAGCAAAAAGTGGTCGGATCGGAAGGAACTAAATGAGCAAAAAATATTGGTCAAACAGGCTCAGTTTGAAAGTCAAAAGTGCTGGTCCATGGGTCCCTCTCCCTTGAGGTTCCTAAAAGCTAAGGAAATGAATGGCTTGTTTACTCAGCTTGCAGCTCATGCCCTGCTGGCTTGGTGAGTGAAAGACATTGAGTTTATTTTGAGTGCCTTCATAGTAATAACATTGGTAATGATGTGATTATGAAGCTTCATGAAACAGCGTCCTCATTTTCAGATGCCACTAAATGGCACACTTCTTCCGATTTCAACGAACATGTCAATGAAAACTTGCATCATTTTTAATCTAAGAGCGCCACCTACTGAGCTATGAAAATGAGGATACTGTTTCATGAAGCCTCGGCAGCCCATCACCAAGTGTGCAGCAACTCAGCCTCATCTCTGAGCCCTGATCTGACATAACCCTATTTCCTCTTTACAGCACCTGGTGAATCGCAAGATAAAGCAGGAAGTCCTGTAATTATTGGTTTATCATGTAAAGGTTGATCCCTAAATACACATGAAACTGATTCAATCTAAGTAGTAGTAACACAGGTTGTGTTTCGTGATATGGCTCCTCCCACAGAATACAAGGGTTCAAAGTGCTGTCAGCAAGGATAGAAATCAGATTATTGAGTGGACGAAACACACGTGCAGCACAGCAATCATCATAACACTGTGTATCACACTGTTCCTCAGCTGTGTTCAAGAGGAATTGGACCCGGAGGACTCGATAAAAGAATCACAGTCAGAACAGCGATGATACTAGGAAGTTGAATGATTCACCATGTCACGGGTGAGGAACCGCTGCCGCTGTGACGCAACAGGAACCAGTTGAGACAATTTAAGGTGTGTTGCTCGAGACCTGCATCAGATGAGATTTCGAAGCTGATATTTTCAAGATGGTGAAATAATTCCTCTCGGAAATCCAAGTTGATTTTCACAAAACAATGATGGCCCCAGTTTCATTTCCCCACCAATGAGGAACACTGACATCATTTGTCGTGGTTCCACACTGCTGACTTGAGGTCGGATGACTGAACTTTCTGTGTTGTGATGTGGCTGGAATGACATGGTTTAAATAAGAAAAAGATGTACCCAAACGGGCTGATTTCAGATTAGTCAGGAGGATGAGGTCAGGCTTATTCAAACTCTGATGGGAAAAAAAACATGTTTTTTTGTTCATATATCACATTAATGTGATACATTATTCGAGGAACAGTACACTGTCAGGACTCCTAACCTTTACCACTGCATTCTGTGAGTTCGACCTGGTGGTAGGCTCACCTACACAGGGTGAACCCTGTGATGCCGAAACTCGCCTTTTGTGGTTCTTCTTTCTCCATGGTGACTGGACAGTCTAGGCACCAACATCGACCAGACATGCACACGTCATGTTTTGTGAGTCAAGTCTATAGTCCTTCCCAGCCTACTGACACCACTACATTGTAATATCAAAGGAAGTCAAGTGACATCACCATCAGGAGCGGCTGAACAGATTCACTCCAGAAGTAGAGGAATAGGGTCTGGTTCTCCTGTCACCATGAAGAAAAAGGGACCTTGAAAAGAGTGTTTTTGCCCCCCAGGGTATTTCACCGCACACCTCTTATTCTTGTAAGACGGAACTCCAAGAAGATGCGATGATGAGAGTCTTGTAGTGCCAAGTGTACTGCATGGATGTCTTGAAAGTGTACCATTCTTGAGATACATGCGGTTATGTAATGTACAGTACTACGTCAATGGAATGTCGACCAACCCGATGATTCCCAGTGCCACGGTGGAGGTCCATCACAACTTCATGACTATAGCGCACAGCTGGAGGTGCGCATCATACACTGTGACCGGTGTGAGGGTCCATGATGCCAAAACACTGATGGACAGAAGAGGAAAATAAAATTATTTTCTTACTAACACAAAACAAGGCAAGAATAGGATATATTTTTTTCATGTTATATACATTTTATTCTCAATGTGGATCATCATTTCTTTTGAAGAATGAACATGTTGGTTACAGACCTACTTATTAATATAAGTAAATAATAAAAATGCATTGTTTTTCCAAGGTGTTTTTTTCAATATATTTGTTTTTATGGAGAGATACTGTGAAAATAAGCATTGCTCGATTCATTTAACTTCAGATTTCAATATGGCCATTGTTGGCTTTGAGGAAAGAAAAACAACATATTCAGCATTTTCAAAGACTTAAGGCATGTGGTATTTCACCACTTATCTAATCGAAAGTAATGGAATAACTGAAAGATTACATTTAGTATTCAATTAGAAATGAATAACGCTAAGTGATTACATCACCATAAAAAAAGATGTTTTGTGTCCGGAGACGTCTTTGGAGGCTTCTTCTTTGGTATTGACAGAGAAACAAGAGATAAACATCGTAACAGTGTCAGCACCGGTGTTTGGCATGTTGGACTGCCTCGGTGATGACAGTGAAACCTCCACCTCCTCCTCCACCTGTTTAATGTTGATCATGGTCAGCAGTAAAGAGCAGCACAAACCAAACAAACAAACAAACAAAAACGACCTGAGTCTACCTCACTCTGACCTTCAACTTAGGAAACATTATTTGCACTCTTTTTGCACGTCAACAATGACAGACTCGAACGCCAACTTTTACAAGGCAAATACCCTTCATAGCATTCGTCATGCACAAGCTTTTGGAAGGACATGTTTCAAATGTCTCAGCGTGTACAGGTGTGTTGTGTTCCAGGTAAAGCAGTGAGTCATCGGCGAAAAAATATCTCATATTTCATCCTGGTGTTCGAGTCAGGGGAGTGATGGGTGATTTTTACTGCAGCTCATCTTAAACATCTATCAACCGGACACCTACATGTTTCAAAAGTCTCAGAGGTAGAAGAGCATTTAGAATTTCAAACATATTTGGAATATTGTCTGGTCTTATGTAAGACAAAAATATATACTTAATTTGAAATAAATTTCATTGAGATGTAGCCTATTTTAAGATCCTCCATCTCAAAAGAACACAAAAGATGTGGAAACATGGGTTTTTAAAGAATTTTCCTTTTAGTTTTAAACAATAAAAATGATTTTAAAAATGTTTAAATACTGTATTTGATCTGCT
This sequence comes from Synchiropus splendidus, assembly GCF_027744825.2. Lineage (NCBI taxonomy): Eukaryota > Metazoa > Chordata > Actinopteri > Syngnathiformes > Callionymidae > Synchiropus > Synchiropus splendidus. The sequence goes on along the minus strand of NC_071334.1, from coordinate 10,364,342 downwards.
ATAAAGAAGCCAAAACTTTATTGAAACTTCGCCAACATCGAAGCCGACTCACTGCTGCTATATGTTGTTTGACATGTGAACCAGACCTGTGGTTAAGCGAGCCCTGAAAATACAATTTGGAAAATACTTTTTTGTGTAATAGATGAATTAATTACATTTTTTTTCCACATTTTATCTTAATTTATACACAACCTTGTATCAAGATCAATGGCAGTGTCAAGCTCCTTATAACAAAAAAAAACAACAACTTCGAATGATCTATCTTGTCAAAAGATTATTTTTCTCATCCTTTTAGAGTTTTTATTTTCATGTACTAGCTTCCCCCTCATTACTGTAACTTCCCCATCTTCAAACTCTTACAAGCATTTAGCTTAAAAAGACTTTGACCTTGCTGCACTCTGGCCTGTCAGAGCAGCGTTTATTGGGGCACTTGACGCTCTCCGCACAGGCATGTATAAAATCTGCAGTGACGCTACGTTCGCTCACTCAACACCCGCCTCTGTCTTTGGACATGAATTACTTCGTGCTTCAGTTTAGTAGGGTTGTTATTTTCATGTGTGTCCTCAGATGATGTTCTGATGAGTTCACTTTTACTGTTTTGAATCACACATATTGTGGCTGTTAACCAGAACTAACAAGGAAGACTGTGTTTGGAGGAATAGATGGAAAACAAAAGAAGGAATAAACCTCAGGACCTATGATGACAAAATTATTTCATGACAAATGCACGAGGAAAGCTGCGTAAATATGACGGGAAATAAAACAAAAGTTCTAAAGTTTATAGTTATATGGAAAAAAAAGAACAACCCGAATGACGGGAATGAAGAGCTCTGCCTTCTGGCTCAGCTCACTCCATCTTCTGCTCAATTTTGTCAGGGCTTTTTTTTTTTTTTTAATCAAAATTAGTATTTATTGACATTACGTCTATTGACTAAACCAGAGCACCTCCTGTTTTCAGTCTGGAACCAAGAGGACCACAAGTCTGGAACCGCTCTGACATGTTAAGCTCACAACAATCGTTCTTTATCAAATCGGCTCTGACACATTTCACCTCATCGCTGTTCCGTCATCGCAGAGACGCTGAAGGAAACACCAACTTCCTCCACCATGTGATTCCAATGTTCCCTCTACAGATGTTATTCAATTACATTTAATCTGATAGTTTTTGTTCTGAAGACTCTGGAGATGACCTTCAGACCGCCTTTTGATTTCATCCTGAATTGTGTAAGACGTCCAAAAATCAGTTTTACATAACCAAAACAACTGTGACATGGGCTAATATAATGTCCATGACTTGGGTTTATCTCCAGCGATGTTTGTAGCAAAGACCTTAATCAGATGGGTTTGGATTATTAAACATGATATTCAGGACTTCAAAGAGGTGTCTGTTGAGAACGGGTTGAACAGGGTGGCAAGTCTTCGTCTGCTTTCCTCGCGTCGTGTCAGATCTTGCTGCCTCCAACTGTGAGTCAGCCCTGTGGTAAAATCAAATTTCACATCAGTGAGTGGATGCAGCTTGGAGGCACAGATGCGATTGATATGTCTGTGTAATGAATGTATGAATGACTCCTTTGCATCGACATTTAACTGCTTAAATAGGTCAAATCTGACTTGTGAAAAGCAGGGCACAGGGGCCACATGTGACCCTGGTTGTGCCCTCGTGAGCTCAGTGAGTGACCAGTGGGGAAACTTTCAATAAAAAAAGAGCTGGTTCAGGTTCAGCCAGTCCATGAAAGATATATATATGGCATCACCCAGGGCATTGGCAAGTGCAACTAATATACTATTTATAATATATACCATGTAATTTCCAACCATTTCACATTACCCCCATGGCCTTCCCACCTGTCGTCAGATTTGAGTGCAAGACTTTGCACTGACTCGTCGTGGGGTCGACGGTGTTGTGCAATCCCCTTCTTGTTTGTGTTGCAGGAGTGTTATGAAAGAACCATTCCTCACTGTGCAGTCACTTGCTAGATCGGTTGACAGGGATTCACTGTCACATTTCCTCCCACTCTCGAGCATGCTGGCGAAAGAAGGGCTGTAGTGCCATCGTGTGGGAGTAATACAGAACTACATCGTTACTGTGTTGAGCTTTCAAAAAAACCCAAATTGCATTCTCAGAATGTGTGTTCGTAGTGATTCATTTTCAGAGCATATTCATTAAACCAGCAGCAAGTTCTTCTTCTTCTTATTATTAATATTTTTATAATATTTGACATCATTGGACAATGATGTTTGCAGATGACATTGTGACCTGTGGTTAGAGCAGGGAGCAAGTGGAAGATAAGCTAGAGAGGTGGAGGTTTGCCTTAGAAAGGAGAGGAATGAAGGTTAGCCGCAGTAAGACAGAATACATGTGTGTGAATGAGAGGGAGCCAAGTGGACAGGTGAAGTTACAGGATGAAGAGATAAAGAAGGTGGGGGATTTGAAGTACTTAGACTCAACTGTCCAGGGCGATGGAAGGTGTGACAAAGAGGTGAAGAAGCGGGCGCAGGCAGGATGGAATCATTGGAGAAAAGTGTCAGGTGTGATGTGTGACAAAAGGGTGAAGGATGAAAGGGAAGGTGTCCAAAAGGGTGGTGAGGCCAGCAATGTTGCATGGTTTGGAAACAGTGGCACTGAGGGAAAGACAGGAGGCAGAGCTGGAGGTAGCAGAGATGAAGATGCTGAGCTTCTCTCTGGGAGTGAGCAGGATGGATAGGATCAGAGGGACAGCACATGTGGTCAGATGTTTAGGAGACAAAGTCAGAGAGGCTAGATGGAGATGGTTTGGACATGTACAGAGGAGAGAGAGCCAGTACATTGGTAGATGAAGATGTTGAGGTTGGAACTGCCAGGCAGAAGGTGGAGAGGAAGGCCATAGAGGAGAGTTATGGAGGTGGTGAAGGAGGATATGAGGTTTGTAGGTTTGAGAGAAGAGGAAGCAGAGGACAGGGGGAGATGGAGGAAGATGATCAGCTGTGGCCACTCCTGAAGGGAGAAGCCGAAAAGAAGATTTTGTAGCCATATAACTGACATCAAAATGTGTTATACGGATACATAGATACACAGATAGACAGACTGATAGATAAGATTCGTTGGAAAAATGGATAACATCACCTCTATGAAAACGCTGACGAAATATCACCAGCAGGGGGCATTACTCACCAACACAGTATTATATCCTCACGCATGTCTTCACTGAGCGTCATGAATCAAATGTAACAATTTCATCGACAACATTTCTGCATAACGGACAGGTCTTGGTGGCAAAAGATTTTAAGTGAATCAAATTCTCGATCAAAGGCGCATGAGTTCGGTGGGCGGAGTGAAGCTCCACACCTCCGCCCCGTCATAACGAGTCACGCGGCCTCCAGTGTTTTGATTCACGGCTGAAGCAGGCGGGGCAGCCATGGCGGAGGACTGGAGGTCTGGCTAGTCGCGTCAGAAACTGCCTCGTTTTGGCATCGTTTCTTTTACTGCGTGAACCGCGGGGGCTGTCCGGCAAACGTGGCGTCTGTGTACGGAACACGGTTCTGTCCGGAGGACATGGAGGCGGTGGCGGAGGAAGACGCGGAGGAGCGCAGGTGAGTGTCCCCCGACCGCCGGTGACTGCTGTCAAGAGCTCCCGTGCGATGGAGCTAAAGTAACAACCAACGCTGCCCTATTCACTCTCAAGTCCTGAAGTTTCCCGGACATTTACCCAGACATTTACTTATTCTACCGGATACGTAAATGTCTGACAGAAGGTAATCCAGCTACGAAGCTAGGCTAAGCTAACACGGAATGTCAGCGTTTTACCACTCGGAGCTGCAATAAAGCGAACAAACCCGTGGTAAATATTCACTTTGAATTCCGTTTCAGGTTGTCGATACCTTCCATAAAACATTAGGGCCTGAATGTCGCCCTCCTGCAACCTAAGCTTCGTATTGCTAATAGCTAATGCTAACTGTCAAGTGACATTAACCAGAGTTCATATGAGCAACAGTATACATTTGTAAGCAACACAGTCGTCCGTTGGTTTACTTTATCACTGACAATCAGATGTGCTTCTGAGAACTTTTAAGCTAACGTGAGAAGTGTGATTGCTCCACCAGTATCATTTGAAGCATCACATTTTTTTCCCAATTATTGGAAAGTGATAATCATTGCCTGGCGATAAGTGCAGTGGTCAGTGTGCATGGTTCACTCCTGCTCACTCATTGCTTTATCTCAAGAATGTTTACTTTTTTTTTTTTTTAAGGTGCATCGTCACTGACAAAATACTGCACTAGACCCTGCTTGTTTGCTGGGAGATTAGTTTCATCATAGTGTTTTGTTGGTTCATTTGTCTGTCTGCAACCTGACAATATTGACCCAGAGCTCGTGACGGCAGTTTCAGAAAACACACCTGCTCACATGGATCTCATCGCACAGCTTTTTCAGAACTAATACTGAAACCAACACTTGAAAAGATTGTGCTGCAGTATGGAGTTTGTGACAGTGCAATTGCATAGGTCAGCACATTTTTAGCCTCTTGCTCAATGCCTTAATGTCTGCCCTCACACTTCCTCTTTTGTCTTTCTCTCTCCAGGCGGGAGCACTGGAAGCTGCTGTCCAGTCTGAAGACCACAGTGGAAGGCCTCTTGTCCACCAACAACCCCAACGTGTGGTCACGATATGGAGGTCTGCAGCGTCTGCACAAAGACATGAACAACATCCTCAGCCATGGACTGAAGAACGAGCAGGTCAGGACTTGGGAAAGCTGATTAGGAATACTGTTGCTCTGTTTCTCATTTCACCCGGATGGGATTACTGATAAGCTTCAATGCTGTTTCCTGACTACACTGCTGGTCAATGTTTTGTAAAGTTCAACTTTGTTTGGTCAACTAACACCATCTTCATGTGTTAAAGGTTAACACGTGGGTACTTGGTATTTCTTCTGTCTAACTGCTTTTTGAAAGTTGATGACTCTGTTTTTAACCTACTGATGTGTCATGCAGCATGTGTTGCTGCATTTTGAACTGCACAATAAACCTGAGTGTTGTGAGTTTCATGTTTAACAAGCTGCAAATTGACCTCTTTTTGTTTTTAGTTGTACCACATTCAGCTCCGTCTCTTTCGTGACTTCATTTACCTCTGACCAAAGTTTAATTTACTTGGCTTTCAGGTGTACTACAAGCAGAGAGATTACTGGCCATTTGTCTGGTGTGTTCGCTATATCAGCCCACATCTTGCATCACATGTTGAACAGGTAGGTTTCTCTTCTGTTTTCAATGTGTTGTGCCATATGATAATTGCTCATTTGAGAATATAATGATGTACACTTATACACTGATGTGTGCAGTAAAATGATAACGGCAGTTTTTTTTTTTGCAGTCACACTTATTCACAGTGATGGCGAAAGATACTGCTAATTGTAGAGAGAATATCTTTGTGGTTGATAAACATGTTCAGATACATAAGAGGTTTGTTCCTAACCCTTCAGACACCACCCCATTACATTTTCGCTTCCCTGGACTGTGATACATTTTTGTCTGAACTTTGAAATGTTAGTCATATTTAGAGAGGCTGCCGGCACCATCTTGTAGTGATATGCTGACATTACTTCCAATGTTGGTTGCAAAAACAACTTTTTGCAACCAAGATAAAGCTTACTTCTTATACGTTGCATCTTATACTCTCCAGACAAATGCTTGGGTGTACCTTGTTGCATTTGAACAGTCACACACTGATTTATTTCAGTTTTAATTTGGGGTTAAATTCAGATTTGAGTGATGTGTTTCTAACTTCGTGCCTGTTTACGACTGTGGTGCTGACTATGTTTTATTGTTATACTTAGCATCTAATCCGGTTGTAGGGTGAGAGGTTATTTTCTTTATTTATTTTTGTCATGACGAGGAGTGGTGCTTTACTATGAAGCACTGTTTTTTGGTACTCCAAATATTACAGCATTAATATTATTTGTGTCATAAAAGTTGCTTTCAAAGCATTTACTTTAACTATTTCAGGGTTTCCTGCTGCACGGAATATTTAAGGCTGTTGCCTTTGCAACAATTTCTCCAACCCCACCCTGAAAGATGAAATTGTATTCCAAAAACTTCCCAGGGAATCATCTGTCTTGTATGTGTACTTTGTTGCACTGCCATCCTTGTGTCATACATCCTTTGCTCTCTAATGCTTATTTTAGATTTAAATTGCAACCAAAGTGAGCGACTGCACGTCACACGCCCTAAGCCGACTTGGTGTGTTTAATGATGTGTGTTTCTTCTCCCCTGTCGACAGTTTAGGCATCTGGAGCCGGTGCTGAGCAGTGGCATGCAGAGTGCTGGTGAAAGCTACAAGGCTGAGCGCTGGCTGCTTCAAAGCTTACAAGTTCACATGTTGTCCGCTCAGCTAAAGCCTTTACTAAAGCACCTGAGTAACACAAGAAAGTACTACAATGGTGCGTCTCTAAAGATCTGCTGTAGAAAACGTCGACCTTTCAGTTCCTCATTCCACCTAAATATGTCTTTGTGCTCTTCTGATACTTTCCTGTGCTCTGACTCATTTAGCTTTGTTTGTGCTTTTTAGATGATGCCTTCCTGCTGAGCGAGCCTCACGTCACTGCGATGTTTCAGTGTCTAGAAGCTGTGGAGCAGAATAATGCCAAACTTTTAGCCCAAGTGGACACTGTAGGGGTGAGTGTTGCTGGCATATCATGGGATGTTGATGGTTTGCACCAGCTGGCAAGCGAGCTATCTGCAGCGGCTAATCCCTTTATTGATCCCTTGATATTATCCCACTTTTATGCCAGTTGAATACAAATGTTCATTTTTCCAAGTGACTCCTTCTGTTTGCTCCTCAGTTATCACCATTGAAGGGTCCACCATGTCTGGGTTTGCTTAAGAGCCAGAGTCTGTGTGTGTTGCCAGTGTCCAACATGGCTTTTCGGAGTGCTGACTCTGCTATGAAAAAAGAATCTCTCAGTCGTAGATTCACTACATCCAACGTCTCTCTCCAAGAGGCTGCAAGCCCAAACTGCGAAAAATCCACCCCACTAGGATCCCACAATGGCAATGGAGGTGAGGGACAATGATTTCATGTAGATGTCCTGGCCTTGTGTGAACCTGAATGCATGTTTTCGCTCTCTCTCTTTAACCTTAATTACAAATATTTACTTTTAAGATGTGCAATTTCTTTATGTCTAAATGTGTTCTATGCAAAGTATGTGTTCCACTTCAGCTGTTCTCGCTTTTATAATGTAAATGTTCTGTTCAAGGGATCTGTACTTTTCCATCACAAGACCGAATATACATATGGCATTATATCCAGTCATGCTGCAAATGTATTGTAGTTGGGAATTCAATGATAAAAGTACTGTTGTTCAAACATTAGATGTGGTAATAATAGAGATTATTTTCTCATCTTATAAGTAACCTGTGGGGGGTGGTCTGCTGAAGTTCATGAATTGACCTCCTGACTGAAACTGTGTAGAATGTACTGTTGTGTGACTGGCGAATGATAAATGTGGTTTCAACAATTCAACCATTGTTCTGTTTTGCTATCACATTCCTGCTGGAATAGAAAATGGAAACTAATTTTTTTTTTGTATTTCAGCAGGAATGTAATTGTTATGAGGCCACATTCACACTCGAGCGTCCACATTAACATGACATTTAAAAAAACACAAAATTATTTACTATTACTATTTTCTTCCTTCACCATGACTTTGCTCTGTTTCAGTCTCCACTTCACCGCCTAGTGGTGAGGGCGCCCCATGGGTCTGTGTGTCCAATTCCTCAGAGAATAAGCAACCACTGGGGCCTTTGTCAGTGCCTTGTATTCAGCTCCCAGAGGCCACCCCTGAGGCTGGTGACTGTGTTGATGGTGAATGCGATGATGGCCCAGAGTACCTGGCGATCGGCAACCTTGGGCAGCGCAGCCGGTGTCAGTCCCAGAGCTCCACTCTGAGTAGCGATCAAGGTGATCCGAAAGGCCGGTCTATACATCAGAATTTCCTCGCTCCGCCCCTTCCAAGACGGTCATCCTGCTCGGAGGTCCAGAATGGGCCAGGCCGGAAACCCAGAGGCCACACCCGCTCCTTTTCTGACACCAATGTCAATCAAAAACTCAGAAATGGTGAGTATCTAAAAGCCTTGTTTTTTTGCAGGTTATTGTGTCCCTTTAGATTATTGTTATTTTAATAAATATTATCAAATAACATTCTAAGTACACAAGTTGTTGTCAGTAGTGCTCTGTAAAGACAACCTAATGCCCTCATAATTTGCCGCTCTCCCAGGTTCTGTATTACGTTCTGTATTACAAGTGTACCAGAAAGTTCTCAGATCCCTAAAAATCCAATTACTGCCATATGTTACTTGATCCTATTGTTCCCATAGTTTGTCCCACTCACTGTGGGAGCAGTTCCTGCAGGCTGTGACCTGGGCCTGTTGAAACAAGTGGCATCTGATTAATGAAAATCTATTTCGTTTTGGAACATCGGAACAGTTTGGAAATGCAGGCACTTCTTCCTACAAAAGAGACCTGTACTAACAAGTCCAGGAAAGACACTTTGTAAAGCTTGTTGCACAACAGCTGAAAATCTTCTTGCTAAACAAAGATCACATTTATATAGCTGATGACATGTATGAAGTTTAAATTTGAATTCTTAAATGCAACTTGGTGTGAGATCATGCTTGTACAGCAGGGTGGTTGTCATGCAACTTGCCATCTTAGCACACCATTTCCTGTTATCTTCTGCGGTTTACAGAGTGAGGCTGTCATTCTGATAAAATATTTTCTTTCCGGTGAGTGGGTGTTAAAAAAAAAAACTGCTGAGTGAATCCGTTAATTTCTTGTTGTATAGCTGCTGATAAAAACCTTGCTTTTAATAGTGTTTCTGGTCCAATGCAGAAGTTAAAAGGCAGCTGGTGACTGCATATTCATGTGCACATGTATTAATCGCTCTCAGCCATGCACTGCATTGCAGTGCTCAGAGCTGGCAAGCCTGTTTATTCAGAATATGATGACTGAATTATTTACTGTTACACCCCGTTTTGAATGTGAATGTTTTTCAGCGAATCATGAGCCATAATGTTGTAATTACAAGCTGAACTTAAGACGGTTGCTGCCTAAATGTGACGTTGGAGTGGCTGAAAATAAGAAACAGGTGTCTCTGGTGCCTAGAGAATTTATGCTTAACTTCCTGTCTCTCTTACTTTTATCTCCATTTGCACCGTTCTCTGCGAAAGGAGGCAGTCGGCGGAAAATTGCCGTAATAATTGAAGATCCTTTGGCAGGTTGGCAGTGCGGCCCAACTGTACTCCATCACCTCCTTTTTTTTTGTTACCGCATGCAGACAAACTTCCCCCGAGTCCTCATCATTCAAGATTGTCATTTGATGTAAAATCTCAGGTCATGATTGTTTGTCTCCTTGCACGTTTTGACTCATTTCGCATTGTTGTTTATCCTTGTTTTGCCCCGAAGAAAGTGTGACTTCACTACGCTGTGTAACATTTTGTTCCTCTGCATTTAAAAGACGACGTCATCTTATTGTGCGAGGATCATATGTAGTTCTTAACAGTTGTTTGGGCGACTTATCTGTGGTTCTTTTTGCATAGAATCTGCAGGCAGTGACTGTTGTATAAAGGACTACAACCCATTCTCACATCAACAGAGCGACTCCAGCACTTCCAGTTCCCTGTATATGGAATCCAGTAAGTACTTTTCTTGTTTTCTTGTGCTCTCACTTTTCTTGTGCTCTGTATACTTAGTTTGGCAATGTAACTACAAATGGAAGGTATAATATTGTTATTGGTTCCACTCCTTATGATGTAAGTTATATATGTTGAATCCCTTTTCAGGAGTTTTCGGACATTATTTTGTTTTCTATTGTACAATAATGAATTATGTCATCCAATAAAGTATTGTTCGTGTACATTGTGGCACTACTGTCCCCACTTCACTCTTGATTTGTTTCCGTTGCTGCAGGTGGGCCTGAGGGCAGGAGCCATTCTGATGGAATGTTCAGAAAGCCGTCAGAGGGTCAGAGCCTCATCAGTTACTTGTCGGAGCAGGACTTTGGCAGCTGTGCTGACCTTGAGAAGGTGACTCATTCTGTTCATATCCTTTAATTATTGCCCATGTCATAGCGCATTCTCATTACTCAAGATTCTTGTGTTCTGTAGGAGAACGCACATTTCAACATTTCAGAGTCGCTCATCGCAGCCATAGAGCTCATGAAGTACAACCTGCGGAAGCAGCAGGAAGAAGGTGAGGAGGAAGGAGACAGTGACTGTGAGATTCAGCAGCTCAAACAGAAAATACGCCTACGAAGGCAGCAGATCCGCCGCAGCCGACTCCCATCTTTCCCTGCAAACCAGCATAGTAAGTGTATGAGCCCTGACACTTTAAAGCTGTGACAATCTGTGTCAAGACCTGTCTTTTTGGAGGTTTATGGACCGTAAAATAAACATTCACCTTCGGTCGTAGATGAGATTTTCTTTTATTTACTTTGAATTCTGCATGTATAGCTGAAACGATGCAACATTGCATTCAGCAATTTTTACAAAAGACTGTTATTGTGAGGTCAAAGTGGGGCTTTGTGTCATCACCATAGTTGAACTAAGTGTTGGTAGGTTTTGGCCAGTGGCTGCTTGTTTGAGAAGCGTTTAAAATTGCGCCCGACCGTGAAGAGCTGTGATGTGCCGATGAGCTTTCATGAAACTGTGTTCTTATTTTCAAAGCTCAGTAGGTGGCACTGAGGTTTCATTGAAATGTTCGGTCAAATCCAAAGATTTGGTACATTTGTCTAATGAATCTCCCTTCCTTTTTGGAAGTGTACCACTCCACAGATAGCGGAGGCTCGAGGAGAAGCTCCCAGGATTCATACCAGGGTCTGTCCGACTCTGGCTCGGCTGAAGAGGTGGAAGAGTGCGAACTGCAAGGTAGAATTTAGGAAAGAACGTGGCAGAATTATTTTATTTTTTTTCTTAAACTTTCATACCTACTGCTGCTTCTTCTTCCACAGAGACACAACTGATCATCCATGTTTTGTTTTTTCATAACATCAACTGTCATCCGAATTCACCACGCCCGCTATGTTTTTCCATGAAACATGTCTTGAGTTCAAAGGTTATATTGTACCAATCATTTTGTCAAAGTTCACTGACAACCAAGTGGAACCTTGTTTAGTCTGCAGTCCTTTTTGTTTTTGTCTTTAACTTAATGTCTCATACATAAATGGGGCTTACGGTGACTAAATATGAATCAGTGTTTGTATAAATACTAACCAGGAGAATCAATGCTTTTTTCAATAATGCAGGAAGGCACTGTGATCAGCATGCTGTGCTTTGGATCTGACTGCATGTATTTTATGTGTGGCTTGAGTTAAATGGAGGGTTTGCACGGGTGCTCTGCTGTGAGTTTGTTTGAAATGTTTGTGCTGGCGGTGAAGGTGGAGCTGAGTTTTCCTATCTCTCAGATGGCTGTGGGGGTGCCTCCATGCTGGCAGTGTCTCGGAACGGTCTCTCCCTGTCACTCGCCTCCCTGTTCTCAGGTATCCGTCAGCGAGGTCAAACAGAAATTGCTGCATCGCTGAGAGGAAACTGATGGCTCGACACCAAACTGAAAAACGCCTGCCTGAGTGTTATATCAAGCTACCACAGACACATTTGTTGGTGTGAACCTAAACAAATCGGACGATATCTTTCACTGTGTGATCTAAATCACTGTTTCATAGGTCATTTTTAGCTGGGTTTTAATCATCTTTTATGTTATTGCGGTTCACAATTTTCAATACCAGGCAAGTGTGTTTCATTTTGGATTCCAGCCAGCTAACTCCTCTTTTCGCCGTGCTTGTTGCTCAACGCTTCAGTGATCCAAGTGTTAACCATTAATGTGTTTCGATTGTGTTGGAATTCTGGGGAAAATCATGACTGACATTCTTCAACTATCAATCATGTTGTGCCATCCATCGTTCTGTAATTTTGTGTTGCTTCCATCCTGACATTCATCTTGTTAGTGTTTCCTTTGGACTTTCATTCATGGTTACATATTTTTATGAGGTACCTAGGGCTTTCAGATGATTATACTGACCGGTTTCAGTTTTTATTGGGAACAAATCCAGTGGATCGTCGTCCCCACATGATGTTCCCTTTAAATGTCACCTACGGAAAGTAGAGTTACTGATTTTTGTTTGTCTGTAGTGAGAGTGTGTTTTGAAAAGTAAACATTACAGTGAACTCACATTTTTGCTTTGTTTACCAGATGCAGACATTAAGCGTAGTGCTGGCTCCAGCAGCAGGTCCTTTCTCAGCTCCGAGTCAATGTGAGTGGCTTTTCATTGCTTCTTGGTTCAGGAGTCAGAGATTAAATTGGATGAACGAAAAGAGCACGTCCCATATTAGTTTGCACACATGGCTGTTCTGTGACTCAGTTAAAATCCTGATGCGCTAAATTAAAGTGAAGAATTAATCTGCAAAGCCAATTCTTGACACCTAACTAAGGCATTGTTTTCTGGTTCCAGTACTCCCTCCTTCCTGCAGTCCAACTCTGCTGAGTCAGTAGCCATGGGTTTGCTGCGGCAGTTTGAAGGGATGCAGCTTCCTGCGGCCTCAGAGCTCGACTGGCTGGTTCCAGAGCATGACGCGCCACAGAAGGTATTTGTTCGATTGTGTGAAACGCGAACGACTCTTGGCGCACTGTTAATCCATCACTCTGGCCGTTATTGCGCAGTTGTTGCCAATTCCGGATTCTTTGCCAATCTCACCTGATGATGGGGAGCACGCCGACATCTACAAACTCAGGATCCGGGTCAGAGGAAACCTTGAGTGGGCTCCACCACGCCCACAAATAATCTTCAACATCCACCCTCCACCAAAGTATGGATTTAAGAAAACTCTTGTCTTCACTTTGCAGTCAAATTTCCAATGTAAATGCATACCGTATTTATTTTAAATTAATTTTGAAGATACTTTAAGTTCTTTGACTACTACAACTTATATAAATAAATAATAATAAATAACAATATAGATCCTAATAAAATAGATGATGTGAGGAGTTCATGATTCAAGCTCAGAACATTGCTTAGTTTGTTTCATGAGTTAGTCTCCATGCTGGATGCCCGTTTTCAAAAGTGTGATTTTCAAAAGAAGCGATTGTCATGCATTTTTAAGCCGGGTGCACCACTGAACAAGATCTATTTTCCTTCTTAAATTTAGTGGGTGCAACTATAAATCTCATTGAATTTACAATTTACTACTTATTCAGCTGGCAGAGAATACTACATTTCTAGTTATTTGACTCTTCGCGGCTCTTTTTCTCTATATTGACCTCCTCTCATATTAAAAACATGAAGAACTATGAAAATATATGACCAAATCAATCAACAATAGCCTTCTATATTGAAGTGTTTTTTTCTAGATGCCCTCAAAAGACTGATGAAATGAACGTTTAAGTATATTATACTCAACAGCTTTGATGGCGTATTCACTTTATTAGCACATTGGCTACACAAGAACACAGGCGGATAGTGACATGTTATAAATAACAACCCATGTGACTTGATAAGCCCAAGAATCTAACATAAACATGTTTCATCATCCATCAACAAGGTTATTAAACATATTCGCTTCAATGAGATGAATGCTCACTTTGTCGTCCTGACCTCCTACATTAGAGGATACATTTTGTCTGTGTTTCTTAAGTTGTGTGTTGTTTGTGCTGCTGACCAAATTTAAGTAGTGACAAATGTGATATTGGTCTGCCTGTCTGAAGAAACACAATTTTGTGCTGATTTATTTATTTTTCCCTTTTAGAAGGAAAATGGTTGTGGCTAAACAGAACTACCGCTGCGCTGGCTGTGGTACTCGTGTTGATCCAGGTATCCATGACTCTATACAATGGAAAGAAAACATTTTAAAACACGCCACCTCTTTTCCATAATGAAATATGTTCTGATCTTAGATGAGCTGATTCCTCCCTCTCTTGTATTTCAATCTGTCCTTCGTGTGCTGCTATATGTTAGCAAACCAAAAAATGTGAACTTAGGTGTGTTTTGTAGGAAGACCACTAGCAATGCTTAACACATAGTGTCACGCAACAGAGAGATTGAGCGATAAGAACATATGTCGTCATGAAATGAAGGTGGTGTCTTCCTTTAAGTTATCAGGTCAGCATTTCTAGTGTTACTGTGGACAATCTTCAAAGGTACTTTTTAATTCCAGACTACATTAAGAGACTTCGGTACTGCGAATACATCGGCCGCTACTTCTGCCAGTGCTGCCATGAGAATTCCCAGGTTGTGGTTCCCGGTCGAGTACTGATGAAGTGGGACTTCAGCAAGTATTATGTCAGCAACTTTGCCCGGGATCTCCTGAGCAAGATCGCTGGCGACCCGCTGTTCAACCCCAATGACATCAATAGTGGCCTTTACAAGAAGATCAAGAGTTTGGAATCTATACGGGTGAGTGCAAACATGGAGGCCTGACGAAAGGCAAATATTGCTCTTGCTTGGATGTTCATTTCAGGTTTTGGTTAAATAGAGATATTGAAGTAGACCTGCTGCGGCAAATCCTTTAGGAGATACTTCATTAATTCCCCGTGAGTTCAGACCCTTTTAATGATTTTAAATTGCAGTGTAGTTTTGGCTTTATTATTTTTCATTTATTTTCTCAAACACAAAGCAAAGTTCTTTGAATTACAGAAAATAATTCAGTGCCTTGGCTGTGCTTTTCAACACAAGATAAGGTGATAAAAAAATCCTTATTTTTCCTGCCACAAATTGCATTTGGAAATTATGTTTCACACCATTCTATTGTCCCACTTGTTTTCAATAGCTGTTGAAAGAAGAAAAGATATTTTAAAATCTTCCTGGTTTCACGAGTCATGTGCTGCAGTTATGATGAAATGCTTCTTCAAGTGACTCGAACCGAGAGATGCCAGTGGGCTGTTAGAACACATCATTCTGGAAAGATGAATGTTTCTGTGCTCTGTGTCATGGAAATGAAAACTTGTTCCTCATGGTGTCTATGGTTCCCTTTAACACACGTCTCTCCTCTTCTCCAGGTATTAAGAAGGCAGCTATTCCATATGAAGAATCTGTTCAGGACGTGTCGCTTTGCAAAAGAGTAAGCTTAGTTTCCCCAATAACGTGAGTTGCTTTCCAGTGTTTGAAGGTTCTGCTCATTGTTGTGTTTGCTTTAAGGGTTTTGGACCAATTCGACACCCTTCCGGGTCACCTGACTGATGACCTCCACCTCTACTCCCTCAATGACCTCACAGCTGTACGCAACGGCGACCTGGCCCCTCGAATGAAAGAGCTGCTCAAACTGGGTACAGTGCATGTCGCAAGCTGTGTGGTAAGAGTCAAGTCCAGACTTGAAACTCATGCTCATCCTTGCAGCCTACAAAACCTTAGATTATCAAATGTTTTGAAATAATCTGGAGTTTAGCCTTCAAGTGCCACATGGATTACATGACACTATTGGCAAAAAAACCCCCAAACAAACAGAAAACCGTTTTTTTTGCTAAGCAATGAGTGAAAATATCCTTTTATTTTTTGTGTTACATCTATTGATATTGAGTCCTTTATGGTTTAATTGAACTGAATTATTTTTTTATGTGGAGAAACGATGGCTTTGAATAAAGTTTATCCATTATCTGTCAATTATTTACCATGACAGTGAGATTTTGACCGTTTGATAAGTTTAAAGAAAAAAGACACAAGTGGAATTTTCAACTTTATTACATGCTAGGATTATAACTCTAAAATGATATGAATTAGAAAGCTGAGATAATTAATGTGAAGTTCTGAACTATTCTACATATTTATAAAACAAACTTTCACTTCTGACCGGTAGTTAGTTCTTCAGTTTTTCGGTCAATTGATGAGGTCAATGCTTGTTGGTAGGACTGAGCCACCTACTGGTCTCTCTGTCAATGACGGTCGCAGCATTGGTAAATAGTGTTACTTTTTCTTACTCTATAAACTCTCACCAAGTTGTGCGGGTACCAGCGTGGCTTTTTTGTCAGCATGCATTTGCATCTATGTACGGAAGAGGTTTAGGGCCAATCCTCTTCCATATATACGAGCGATGGTTACCTTTGGACAAACTGTTTCTGTGTTTCACGCGCCATGTGTTTGTTCCCTGCAGCTGTGCCAGGCGAAGGGTTTTGTGTGCGAGTTCTGCGGGAACGACAAAGACATAATCTTCCCCTTTCAACTCAGCAAGTGCCAGCGCTGTGAAGGTGAGCCTTCTCTGCTCATGGCAGGCCTGGCTGGCTCTAGAGCCCCCTCACGCAGACCTTCCCTCACACTCACCTGGAAAGACTGGAAGATCCCCAGATCCCGTAACTTGGCCAGGGCCCTGTCTCAGGACAGGAGGGAGGGGGAGGGCGGGGAGGATGTAGAGTTGATTTGGAGGCAGGAGGAGGAAGAGGAAGATGAGGCCACCGTCATGGAGGAGAGGTTGTCAAAGCGTTTTAAATCTTTTTGCAGGTGGGCAGATGAAGGTGAGGTGAACTCAGAAAATGAGAGAGAGGTGGGTAAGGTGGAGGGAAGTGTGGAAGAGCACAGTGGCGAGGAGTACAGCAGCAGTGAGGGAAGGGACACCAGCAGCGCTAAGCCAGACAAGCTAGATTTACTGAAGGTGCTTCATATAGAACGACTGAAGAACATTCTGAAGCATGAGCGGACCAGCGAGAGCGAGACCTGCAGCAGCAGAGAGAGTCTAGATGAGACAGATGAAGGGCCAAACAGGAAGGGCAGGAGAATGTCTGCTTTTGCAAGTCTGGGAAAGGGTTTCCTGAAGAGACACCAGGCAGATTGGGTTAAAACTGACGCTAAAACGGATGACAAGAAGGACGAGTGCGAGACGCCACTGTTGGAGGAGCGTAGGCAGGAGGAGGAGGTGGCAAAACAAGAGTCTGACCAGGACAGATTCACAGTCATGAAAGTGCTGAAGCAGAAACTGTCAGCGGTTTCTCTCAGCAGGGAGGACGAGCAGGAGGAGGAGGGGTGTGGGGAAGTGGAGGGGGGCAGCAGCGAGGAAGAGGAGAGTAAAGCCAAAACCAACTGGAGAGCTCGCAAAACCAGGAAAGCCATGAGGTTAAGCAGAGGCAGGCAGTGGAGAGAACCAAAGAAAGAGGGAGGGGAAGTGAAGGAGGCAGCGCAATAGAATGTCAGCCTTACTGTCGACATGGTACGAGCCAGTCGTTTATTTATTTCAAGACTCCCACGAGTTGGATGTAGTTTCTATGAAAGTCATTCAACCAAATTGCTATCATGGGTTGTTATTTATTTATCTTTGTGCGTGAGTGTGTTTATATAGAAGAAAGTCTTGGGTTTCTCTTTCAGCGCTTTGCCCTCTGGACTTTTCTTCTTCTTCTTTCTTCCTCTTATCACACTTGCTCAGTCAGATCACCACTGAGCAGTTGAGGAATAATGATAAGCAAAAAGTTAGAAAGTTACACAGTTATTATAATACTGTCATGAAATTATTTCTTTTATCAGTTTGTTTTTCCTTCGGTTCTGTATTTGACACTTGGGAAAATACACTTGCATTTCATTTTTTTTTTCATCAGGTGAGTTAGAAAGCAGGTTAATAATTGGTGACACTTCTGTCTGGATAAACTTTGATCAGACGTTTCCATTTACTGCCTTCATGTCATGCAGTTCAGTTCAGTAGCTCAAGTGGTGGCTCTGTGGTGTGTTCGTTTGGTGAAGGTTTGACCTTAACATCTTGTGGCATCTGGAAGGTGTCACTTTCTACTTTTTTTCCCCCACTTTCCTTCTTCGCTTCAATGAACCGAGGGCTGCTTATTTTTTTTTTGTTTTGATCATTTTTATTAATTTTTTAACGTCTTCATGGACGATTTTTATGGCACCATTCGTTTTGATGTCAACCCAAGAATGTTTTGTAAATAGTTTGTTCACACCTGTCTGCTGTCATCGCAGTTCCATTCCATATTCTCATGAAATAAACATTGTTTTCAATTTAAGTTTCCTGTCATTTCGTCAAACCCTTTTTTTTTTTTTTTTGTCACTTATCTTTTGCATTAAACGAGGGAGGAGTGAGCGCTCCTCTCCAGTCAGGATGTGTCTGAACTGGTTCGACCGCCGCCCCGGCAGCCTTCCTTACCTGCTCCCTCCTCTGACCTGCTCCGCTGACTCTTCCTGCTGCTCCTTATATACGTGCTCCTGCTTCTCCAACCCTCTCTTGCTGCTTCCTGATTGGCTGTGGCGACTTGTCTGACTGGTTCCACCTCTCTTGTTTGCTTTTGTAAATGGAATCCTCTCTGTTTGATTCTCTCCTCCAGAATGTCACGCGTGTTACCATCGCAACTGTTTCCGCGCCGCAAAAGACTGCCCGCGATGTCGGCGGCTGGCGGAGCGCCGGGAGAGGATGGCGAGGAGAAACATGGAGGAGCAAGAGGACGAGGGAGGTGGGAGTTGATTTTCAAAAAAAAAAAAAGAAAGAAAAGCACATCTCGACCGTGATTGTAGTCATTTACCTTTGTCGCTCTGAAATGACTTGTCATTCCCTTCACCAAGCATATGCCTCTTCGTCCATTTGGTCTCTTTTGCTTTTCAACTTTCCTAAATGAAGATTAAAAGTTTGTCTTAGTTGAAGGTCACATGATCTCGATGAGCTCAGGCTTTAGCCCTTTTGAATACGTCACACAAAAATACTTGACTTACAAAGGTTTCTGCTGCGACCCGCGGCGTGACAATCGTCGGCTTTAGATTTATCTCTGACCTTCAGCCTCAGCGTGAGATGGCGCCAGGCTTGTGCAGGGTTAGATCCCGCCCCTGCAGACATGCCACCTCTCATCGGCTGGATTCCCTCAATTTTATGATCTGCACTTTTCTTTTTTTTTTTTTAATTTTTATTGTGTTATTGCCACAAATGTGCCTGTGGGACCGACGAGATGTCGTAGTTGGAACGTGCCGAGTACAACTGAGACCTTGTTCACTCAGAAGAGCTTTACGTGTGTTTGTGTGTGTGTGTGGAACTGCTGTTCATGCACAATGTTTGCACCAGCCTAATCAGCACTTGCCTCTGTTTTTTTTTTTTTAATGTTTGACTTATTGGTTGCACAGATTCTGCAGTTTGATGGAGGAGAAAAGCTGTGATGTCACTTGTGTTTGGGGGTTGAAACGTGATTCTTCACTGTGTTCCAAATAAAGCGCACTGTGGTTGCACAACTGGATGAAAGATTTCAGTCCAAAATGAGACTTGGCCTGAAGTGTTTCACGTTTAATCCTTTTCCCTCCGTATGAACGCGTTTGGATTCTTGCACCCTATGGCGAACCAGACAGCGCCCCCTTCTGGTAGCAAAATTAGACATTTGCACAACAACCGCTTGCGTCAGTTGGACAGATTTGGAGTTTCATGTGAATAGTTAGAATTTAGAGTCAAACTGAAACACAGAAACTGACCTGATCTCACTACAGTG
Source organism: Synchiropus splendidus (assembly GCF_027744825.2). Taxonomy (NCBI): domain Eukaryota; kingdom Metazoa; phylum Chordata; class Actinopteri; order Syngnathiformes; family Callionymidae; genus Synchiropus; species Synchiropus splendidus. The sequence continues at coordinate 10,344,940 of NC_071334.1, read as the reverse complement.
TGTAGCGCCGCTGTGTGCATGTAGCCATAGAAAGTCTGGGTAGTAGGTTTTAAAAAAAATCAGAGTCTCAACAGCCTAACGGACATTGTCAGACTGAGTCTCAGCATCAGAACATTTAATTTTGTCTGATCTTAAAGTCAGGTTTTCTAGTCTGATATTTTGAGTTTTAAGTTCAGATAGTCTGACTTTCAATACTAAGAAGTTTGAATCATAACCCCTAAGTTTGGAATCACATTGATTTAATATCAAAACGGCGACTAGTCTGATTCAAGAAGGTCAGAGTCGTAAAAGTCAGAGTTTCTGGTGAGAAATTCTGAGTTTGAAGTCTTAAATGAGTTGGGTTTGCTTGAGTATTGAAGTCATAAACTACTGCTGGGTGAAGTCAAGAACGTTCTAGGCGTCACTGCCTTGCTATTCATGGAAAGAAGCTTAACAACTGACCAATCGGAACTATTTATTTTGTGATGTCCAAAGGTGAAGGGTGATGATCATTCCAGAACTTGTGATGTTCCTTGCTACTTGGACTGAAGGGTTGTGTGTTACGGTTTCCACCATTGTTTCACTCACATGATTTCAGCCTGCTGATCTATGAACAACGTAGATGAGAACGTTCTCTGAAATTCAAACAGCCTGAAGGAAACTTGCACGTCCCCTGTAGACTGAATCAGTAGCTGGAACTAGAAACCCTCTGATGTCACAGCCTCCTCTTGTCCAAATACAGATGCAGCTCAAACAATGTTTGTCCTGACGGACGACTCACCTTGAGCAATAACTGATGTTCACCACTTTGAACCTCGTGAAAAGAACATTTTTTTAAATCAGCTGCTTTTAAACTTCGGTGAGAAGAAGCTTGCACAGCCGTCCTTGAGTGGGAGAGCACTATAACCGTGGTTGTTTTTAACCTGTACAAATGTAAAATACTATTCTAATGACTATTGTGTTGTTTTGATTCAAGATTCTAATGACAATAAAAGACTGGCCAGACTGTTGACCCTTGTCTGCTTGGTTATTTTGTCCCTCCCTCCTGCCTGTCCGCAGCCGCCCATCGTTTTCAGCGACGGACAGATGCATTCGTTCTCCTGGGCAGGATGATGGAGGCCCGTGGATGATCCGAGGTGCTCAGCTCTCTTATCCTCGGAAGCACCTCTCGTGAAAGCGAACGTATTTGTTCCCCCGTCTTTCTGTTCGGAACACTCATGCGGGGTAATACTGCCATCCAGCGATGAAATGGCTGTACTGCAACACGGTCTCCATTCGTGTCGGTGGGGACGGTTCCTCAGTTTCACACTTCTGAGCGTTGAACAGCGACCTCTAGTGTTTCATTTGTTTTCCCTCAGGAGCCGCAATACATACGGTGAGGGACCGTCAAACCTAAAGAAATGCGATTAAAAAGTGTAATTTTGGGGGAAAAACGAATTAAAATGCAGTAAATGCAGGTATTAAAAGGGTGATCCTGCTTTATAAAATTGGTTACATGGGTATTTAATAGTTTTTTTTTTTTAATTTCATGATTCTCATAAATAATGAATTTGTGAGGATTATTTTAGTTGTAGATGCCTGTGTGAAAATTTAGACTTATGAGTGCAATGATAGTTATTGCAAATTTATATTTTTATGTTCTGGTTTATTTTGAATTTTCACTTGATAAAGTACATTACTATATAATGTATACATAAAACAAAAAAAGTCTTGTGTCCAGGTCTCTATATTGTCCTGCAGCTGCACATGCACAAATAAATATCTTGTATGATTGGTTTAAAAAAATGTTTAGTCATAGATTTTTTTTTCAACTGAATCTGGAGTGAAAACTCAGATTTCTGCTTCATTCCACTGTCTTGGTTGAGAAAAAAAAATCTCCGGTTGGTTGTAAACATCTGAAATGTTGCAGAAACAAGTGTGGGTCATGTCTTTGTATGTCCAGCAATAGTTTGTCCTCAGATATAAGATCCAGATGCCAATGAAGGCGAGGTAATGGCTGAACAGCCGGCGGTCGATCACAGTCCTGATCATGTGCCACTTCAGTCCTTGGCTGGTTCCCTTGGGGTCTGATGGTGAGCTGATCTTTTCCTGACCTCCTCAGCTCCATCAGCATCAGCTCCTGGAGGTCTTCTGGACTCTGGCCACTCAGATCCGCAGGTGACGTGTCGCATCAAAAGCTGAAGTTGGAAAATCAAGACTAAGGATTCAAGTCGTGAAGTGTTAACCAATCGGAGCCCAGATCCTCTGGTAAGTACATGTTTTCGTGCCCCCCAACTCTCCGCTGCCTCTGAAAAAGAAGAAAGTAATGTAGATCAACTTACTATAACAAATACATTTGTTTTTGTCTGTAACAGAAAAGACTTAAAGTGCAGTTTATAACTCAAGTCCTCAAAAGACCAAAGAATGTTTATCTGCGTGGCACGAAACACAGTGAGTTTAGTCCCGAGAGATGGAGGCGTCGAAAAATAAAATGGTCCAGTGGTTACTGGAGGTGTTGAACAACACCGGTCTCAACCCGGTCTGAGTGCCGTGTCCACTGGGGCTCTTTGTGTGTGTCGTCACGGAGACAATCATGGAACCAATTAGACCATCCCATAATAGACAAAGTCAAGTTCCGAGAGAGGATGACTGTCTTGGATTATATCAGTGTGTTGACATCATCTAAAACACAGATGGACACACACTCCCGACCCAACTTTTGTGGTTCAAATTTACAATTGAAATATTTTTTAAACATGAAACCGTGACACACATTCCTGTCCACAAGTGAGTGAACCTTGTGACATGGACAAAAAAGTGGTCGCACGACCTCACGTGACGCTGCAGACGGTTGGTCTGCTGAATCATTGCGTTGCCGCCCTCCGTCTCTTGAGACTGGAACAACGTGAGTACAAAAGCACATGCGTGGTCCTGACCTGCCGCAGCCTGGAGCCCTACTGGTGTTTTTGGGATCATTTCAGGACAAACAGCCTGTGCTCACTCCAGATTATGTTCCATCTTGTGTCTACTCTGATCCTATTATCAGGTAATTATGACCTAGTATTGTCATGGATGATAGATTTCATGCGTGTAATGACACAGTTCGCTGTGTAATTTTACATTCTTGGTTCTGAATATATTGAAGCCTCTCCGCTGCAGGTGAGGCATCTTCTAATAGTCTGTTTTTTTAGCTTCCAGGTGTCAGAGTTCACTGACCTGTGAGGAGGGTCACAGTGGTCCCACGCATGAGTCCATACAGGCAGTTTTTGACCTTCAACCTTTCAGACCGGCGGTCAACCTCAGCAATCCCACGGTCACCAACATCTCCTTCACGCTCTACGCCGTCCTGGGAGTGGTGAGTCTCAAACATCTCCTCATCTGATCCAGATTTCTCTCAGAGATTCCTGTCTTCTGCGTCCTCATCCATCACTTCTTCATCACTGTATCTTCCAAGTTTGTTGTGTTGAACTGGAAAGTAAAGCCTCCAGATTTCACCTGGACCTTCTAGTGGGTGGCTGAAGTGACTGACTCTTTATCTCCAGAATGAAAAGACCCAAATACTCACCACGTTCCTGTGGCTGCGGTTGGTGAGTAGCCTTCTGAAAAATTGGTTCGTTCTTGAACACACATTAAAGCCTTTGCTCTGTTGGACTGTTTGCAGTATTGGCATCATGAGTTTTTGGTTTGGGATCCGGACCAGTGCGATGGTGTCACCCGGATTTCTCTCCCGGTCAAGCAGCTGTGGTCGCCTGATATTATCGTGTATGAGTTGTAAGTCAGGTGGAGTTGTTCCTCAGCCAAGATTCAGGGTCCAATCCTGGTTCTTGAATGGCAAACTAATGCCAACCTCAGTCGCCGACATGACACATTGGATTTTCAGAATTGTGTTTCCATTTCCCTGGTTCAAATGTAACTTTAGGTTTTTTGGCTGATACAGACTTAAGAGACTCTCTTGACCAGACTGGACAGGACGCTGGACCAGACTGAGACCCGCTTATTTTGAAGTCTTCACCCTCAGATTGAGGCTTAGACTTGTGGCGACCTGCAAAAACGTCCTCACAAGTAGGTGTGTTTCCAAGATTTTGTCCCCACAAGGACAGCTTTACAAGTACAGAAGAAGGAGAAGCCTGTAAGTCGCCTTTCCGTCGGTGAACACACACATACACACACGTTTGTCTTCCTATCTTAGTGAGGACCGTCGCTGACATCACTCTTTCCCCAGCCTCTGCCCCTAAACCTCACCATCCAATCTCCAGTAAATACATACATAGATACATGAAATGGAATGATAGTCCAGTGATGCTGCCTCTGGTGTCCATGTGGAGACCACTGTGTGCTGCGTTCGTCCTGACAAAAACAGTCCAGAGTTAAACTCTGTAACTCGGTGTTCAAGTGTTGTGGTTGATACCACCTGACCCGAGACCCAGAATACAGATCCAGCGGCTTGTTCCAATGAAAACCTCTCCATTCTTGATTTGTTTTGTAAAAATGGCAACGCCAAACGTCTTTCCTCTCCTGAAACTCCCCTGCCGACCCTCCAGCGTGGATGACGACGTCTCCCAAGCGTGTCCGTACGTCTACGTCAACCACACCGGCCACATCCGCTGGGACCGAATGCTGCGGCTGGTCTCGGCCTGCAACCTGAAGATCTTCAGTTTCCCCTTCGACGTGCAGAACTGCACCTTCACCTTCGGCTCCTACATGCACACCAGTAAGACAAGCCCGTGCTCCGGCAGGTTTCGGCAGTAAAACCCGCAGCCGCTCATGTTTCCCGCTCAGTTCGCGACGTCAGGGTGAGTCCCGCTCTGACCTTCAAGGAGATGTCAGGCAACTCCAAACGTTACTTGGAAGCCAGTGGAGAGTGGGAGCTGGTGGACATACTGGGAGAGACCTCCATCCTTCGCTTCGGGATTGACGAGTGGGACATCATCACTTTTTGGGTGAGACGTTCACCTTTTCTCTCGATACTGATCATGTTTGAATCTTCCTTTTGTGCTAGAGCTGGCGGGAAAGAGGCGTTTGAGGCAAAACACCTCCTTTATGAGGACATTTTGCTTAGTTAGGACCCCTTGACTTTACCTGTATAATAACTAGGTCATTATAATTGAGTTTAAGTTTGGTTGTGTGTGTGTGTGAGCATACTTTGCCATACACGGTGAGTACCAAGTCCTGACAAGCCACCTTCTTTTGAGGACATTTTGGTTTGTCCTCACAAGGTTTAAAGGGTTAAAACCTCAGTTTGATTCATAGTCCTGAGAAAGGTTAGTCATTTGTTTTGGATGGTTAGGTTAAGGGGGAGAGGCTGGGAAAAGGGTTATAGTGATGAGAGGTCCTCACAAATATAGCAAAACAAATGGACTTGTGTCTGTGTGCTCACTGCATTAATCGAGGCTGCAAGTGTGGCTAGAATGATGAGTCTTTCGTGGGTTGTGAGACTCTCATGGTGTAACAATACGGAACTCATACTTATAACTACATACAGTCTTTAGTTAAAGTATTTGAGTGCAATGTATTTGTTTTATTTTGTACATCTCATCTTAGATCAAGACTCAAAACTATGACAATGACTTAAAAATAACAACCCACGGAACCTAAACTGCCTTTTCTTTCTATAGAACAACAACAAGATTATATATTTTTCTTATTTCTTTCTATGCAAATTGTTACATATCGAAATGTACATGATAACAAACAAAATGTCTCTTTAGTTCCACAAAAGATGAGTATGTAAAAATAATCATGAAACAAAACAAAAGCCAAAAGCTTTTACGCCTGAAGCACCAAACCTTCAGCCCAGTTTGATGAAATCTCGGCGGCATATAATAGCAATGATAGACTATCTAAACACTTAGGACGATTGGTGCCTGTCTCTCCACCAGGTGGTGATAAAGCGGCGTCCAGTCCTGTACGTGGTCAACTTGCTGATTCCCAGCTCCTTCCTCATGCTCATCGACATCCTGTCCTTCTACCTGCCGCCGCACAGTGTGGACCGAGCCTCCTTCAAGATGACCCTGATCCTGGGCTACACCGTCTTCCTGCTCATCATGAACGATCTGCTGCCCAGCACTGCCAACGGCACGCCCATCATCGGTCAGAGCCACTGGACTCCAGCACAGATAGGACCGGTCGCCTTTTATCAGTCGTCCTCACAACAATGGCCGCAGATATTTATCTGTGGCCTTTCTTGTGAAGCCAATGTGCTACTGTATCTGTAACTCCAGACCAGAATCATTCAGGGTTCATCTTTTTGTGGATATACATGTCTCATGTGTAGCAAAAATAGAGTCAATAACTGATGAAAACATATAATCCCAGGGCAAAGCTGTGTGGTGACATCATCAGAAGGTGGCAGCCTGGACGCTTGCTGTTGAGGCCTAGCTACACGTGACATATTGTAATATGCATGTAAACACTTATACAGAGTACAGCTCAGTTCACATACAACTAAATAGATTACACGTTGTTAAATAGACATAAACAAATACTAAATTCATAAGAAAAACAAGCAGGGACGACAGTTGTGATGGGCTCATGAGGCTTCATGAAACAGTGCAGATGGCAGTCTCTGCTCTAAAATCTTGGCATTGAACAGCCATTTTTAATGAAACCTCGCATTGTTTATCATCTGAGAGCGGCACCTGCAGAGCTCTGAAAATGTGGGCACTGTTTCATGAAGCCTCACAAGCCCATCACTAGATGGTGCAGCAAAGGAGTACACAAACAAAACAGTGCAGATGATCCAGACGTTTTATTTTTATGCTTGCTTATGTTTCATGGAACATTTTGGTTAAGTTAAGTCAAGACTTTAACAGACCAGTGGTCGACACTGATCAGAGCCATCAGGACTATGGGCCTCTATGTGTCTGGCCTCATGTCAACCTCTAAATAAACAAGTCAATTCCCCATGTTGTCGTCTACAGAGAGACTTCTAGAGTTTCCTGGTTAAATTGTTGGTCTGTGTGTCGTTCAGGAATCTACTTTTCTGTGTGTCTGGCTCTGATGGTCATCAGTCTTCTGGAGACTGTCATCATCACAAACGTCCTCCACCACAACTCCATGAAGTACCAGCAGGTGCCTGAGTGGGTGAGAGTGGTCGTCCTCAAACACATCGCCAGCCTCATCTGTTACCGCTGGCCGGAGGCTCCTCCTCCTGCTCTCCCTCATAGAGACACATCTGAAGAAGTGAGGAGCTGGTCTCCTGCAGCACCAGCCGCCCAGCAGCCCAGCAGCAGTGATGGTGACCCGAGACCCTGGTACACTGGGAAGAAACATCAGACAGTGAATCACTTATCTGTGTGTGTGTTCTTCAGAGAGCAGCTCCACTCCAGCAGAACTGCAGCAAATCTGTCAGTACCTGGGAGACCTGCGCGGCCACCTCACCTCGCTGAAGAAGGAGAGCGAGCTGCAGGAGCAGTGGTGCCATGTCGGCTACATCCTGGACTTCCTGCTCTTCCGCATTTATCTGCTGCTCATTTGCTGCTACGCTCTGGTCATCGTCTCCATGTGGTGCATCTGGATCAGCCAGTCATGACTGGACTGACTAAGACCTGCTTTTCAAACATTCAATTCTGTCGTGGTTGTTGTAATTTATGTCAACAATCTCTCATAAAAAAGATACACAAGTAGATGCATATTGATTGACTTGAATTTATCGCTGATGGCAACTTGATGTCGGGCAAAAAATTCATTCATTGTAGGAATCAAACTTGCAAGAAATACCTATATAAAAACCTACACAAAACAAACAGGGCTTGTTTGACTCGAGGCAGGTTAACTCATGGGCTTCGTCAAAGTCAATACAATAAAAATGTAAAGACTCATTGGAAATGCACAGAAAGTGTCCTTAAGCGTTTGAACTCTGCAGTGGGGGGACGATTCCTTCATTCCCTCCATTTTGAACACTGCCACTGAACATTGTGGGTCAATGTCATACTTGAAGGTAAACTATCATATAGTACAAGTAACATCCGACCAATCGGTCGTAAGTCAGATTGGACCGATGTCAAATGCCATTCAAAATAGCTGACGCGAGGGTTATAGGTGCTACTGTAGTGGTAGATGGCTGTGTGAGAATGAGACACTGGGATACTGTGCTGCTGTAACTGTTGTACGTGATGCCGGGCTGCTACGTGCCGTGGTGCCAGACATTGAATAAAATAAAAAAAGCACCTGCTGGCCGTGGACATAAGTATTTTGAGCAGACATTCAGATGCAGTAAAAATGAATTTTTATGTCAAAAAGTATTTCCAGGAATTGGTCCTCACAAGTGTAGCTAAACCAAGCACACACACACACACACACTATGAGCTTGCAGAGCTACTACTTCATCATTTCGATGTTACTCACGGTAACATTACTCGTAGAGACGTGTCAAAGTGTCCGATGTTTATCACAATTTTCCAAAAATTGTCTCTGATTGTGTACCTTGACAGATCCTCCAGAGTCAGTAGCTTCTCCACACTTGTGTCATACGTGCTACATGGGCTTAGTCCATAGCCCATTGCTTAGTCCACTCCGAGGTCTGAGAATTGATGTGATAGCTCTCTGCTCAGGGAGGCACCTGCGTTGTACCATCCTATATTTGTATAGCCCCTGCCACTTGGCTCCTTTTTTTCCACTCAGGTTCAGAACCATCCAATCACCATTGAGTGCTGTTCGATTGATATATTTCCTCAAAGTGCTTCTTTTTATGCTAGTGCCCTTTGAGCGAGTACTACACACACAAGGCTTCGGACGAGCACACCTCGCTTGCCTTGCTCTTCTAGGAGACAAACAACATACCAGGATTGCCATGTTCTACTTCAGGACCAAGAGGCTGGTAGTCGCTGTGCCCCCTCTAACTGCAGCTGGAAGAGCCTGACTTTACCTGCTCTGTCTCCACCCAAGGTGACCTAAATATAATGACCAAAATAGGAACAGGCAGAGGTTCACAAAGAGAGTATGGTGGCTCTTTATTCCCTTTAATTTCTGGTTATAAAGCGGTCAGAGGAAACTGGATGGGCACAGGATGCTGACGTAACGCCAACTGCTGGAGTGTATCAGAGAGGTGGACTGAAAGTCATCAAGGGAGCAGTCTTGCACATTGGATGTGAGAGGAAAGGAAGCCAATGGTGCTACAGGGACGACAGTCGCTGCTGGCCTCAAGGCTCATTCGCTTTCAGCCCCTGTGACTCTCCGGTCTTCTGCTTAGACGACTGTATCTCAGAGATATGTCAACTGGTTCAGTGGCCCATTTACTATTAGAAACTGGTTTGGGGTGGTTCCTGGCAGAGCCAGAGAGACGCTGAATCTGAATGGTTCCAGGACTGGCGTGGTCTTTGGTGGGAGGCCATGGAGGCCATGCTGACACTTCGGCAAAGACTGTAGGGGTAAGCAGCGCACTTACCCCTAACGCCTTGCCAAGGTGTTAGCCAATAGCAAAGGGCCTAGCAGTTCTATGAATATGTGCGGACACCTCTGAATTCTCGCCCAGCAGGCCCTTTGTTTGCCACTGCGTTCCACATGGGGTCGGCTGACGGGTGGCAGGGGGATTCATAGGGTGGGAGGTGCCTTCCTGGGCAAAGAGCCAATCAAATGAATTCTCGGAGTGGATTAACCGTTACAGGGCTACGCAGAAACTCACAGGAGTGGAGTTAGATGAACTAAATAGTGTTTCTCAGAACTTACACTCTGGCTGCCATATAGTATTTCCCTCTTTTTATACTATTTCCCTCTTATAGCATCAATTGTTAAGAGGCTTATTGGACCTCTTGGCTGCGCGATGCAGTCATCGAACTCAGGTAGAGTGGTAACCAATTGTCAGACTCATGTTCTGCACCGAGGCTCTTTGTCTTGAGCTCAGCTAATCAACACTTACTCATCAGCTTGCTTAAGACCTTTCAGATTCCTACATGAGACAAGAATAAATATGTACATCTCACTCTGACACAAAGCAAACTGGAACAAGTGTTTGAGTAGTAAAATGTGGCACAATGCAGTTCCCACACTTGCCAAGAAAGGCTCTTCGACAGAGTCTCGACAACATGACGGATGACAAACGCCTCGCTTTCTCCTTTGCTCTGCTGCTTTACGGTAAGAACGCTGAACATTTAGTCAAGCTAGCACAACATTTGGAACGTGCGTGAAGTATCATATGAGAGAGCATGTGACGCCATATTTTCTATGCAATGAAGTTAACAATCCAAATGTGACAACTTCTCCGTCTGTTGTTTTTGGTGGTGGGCACTAGTGGGCGCAAGTTTTGTTTATATCAGTTGAGACCTGTCAACACATGTGGTCAGACGTTTTTCTTTTTGTTACAACTGTCTCAGCTCAGGTGACCTACCTTTGGGAAAGTGTTTCATAAACAGTGCTCCTTTTCAGTTGATGCCCTTTCTGTTCATTTTTGTGATCACACGACCCCAAAGCAGCGTTATGAAATGAATTCACAGTATGCACACAGATGTACAGTTCATGGGGCAACAATATATGGAATTAAAGTTATTCCTTCAGAAGTTGCAGGAAAAAAAAGCTCAGAAAATGTCAGAGTGAAAGGAAAACTAACTTGCCTCTACAGTATATTACCAAATGTAGCAAACAAAAGATGAACGACTCCTCTCAGTCGCAGATGCAGCAGCCTTGACCTGCTCCAGCCCGACCCCAGAAGCCCTGGTCGACGCCCTTGAGAGGACTTTGTTTACTAAAAAGCTGATACGCCCAGTAGAACGCTTCAGCGACGCTGTTAACGTGACTGTCGGCATCACGGTGGTGGGGATTTTAGGAGTGGTGAGTCACGCTGAACCACTGAAACAAGTGACAGGCAAATGATCATGACTGTATCTGCACGTCCACAGGATGAGAAAGAGCAAACGCTGAAGACTTTCTTATGGCAGTTGCTGGTGAGTTCAATACAGTGAGAGAGACTACCACATAACGGTGACCAACTAGCGTGATATACATACGTCTCTTTATAATTTGGTTTGTTATTAAAGGATGGATTTATCATTTCAAATTTCACCTGATGTCACCGAAACAAGGTTTCATTTGGGTTGCTTTGGGAAGCGAATGTGGCCATGGAGAAGAAGAATAAGAAAAATAAGACCAAAATAAAGTGCGTCCTTGTTACAACAGTGTTGAACTTGTTGTAAGAGAACTGCAAAGTGACCATTTGCTCCTCTTATTGGCCTTTAAGTGGTGAGCAAAAACTCAAAATATACAATGGTAAATAGTAATACATTTCTAAGTTGAAGGCCAAGTTGTCGATGTCCAAACACTCAATATCAAACCAACTTCACTTCACTTGTTGTGAACGCCAGTGGAACCACAGGTACTATTTACTTTATTTAATTTTAGGTAGCGCCTCACTTCACTGTATGTATATATATATATAATTTGTATATTGTCCATGTGACAAACAAAGAATCCAGGCATCTATGGATACTTGATGTCTGTTTGAAGTTTCGCAATGTGGAGTGGTTTAATACAAACAGGAAGTGAACCTGAAGTGACACAAATATACCATGATTGATGTTTTAATACGATTATGTGTGAAATATTTGCATTGAACACATGTAGCTTAATCTCCAAAGACCTGCCTTTTCTAACGCTGGCATTCACCTGACACAGCTTCTTGAATGCGACTGCCACAGACTGTGTTACCTCATTTTCAGGAGTGGAATATAGCAGGGTTAAGATGGGACACAACTGAGTGTGGAACAGGAAGGATCTCTGTTCCCCGAGAAAATCTCTGGATTCCAGACGTTCAAATCGCTGAATTGTAAGTTCAAACATACGTTCATTACTTGGTTGGGGAAATGTGGCTTGACCGCAAACTCTCTTTGTTTCTTTCCAGCATGGAAGAGGACAAGTCCAAAAAGACGCCATATGTGTATTTAAACCACACTGGGGATGTGTTCGATGCTAAACCGCTGACAGTGGTCAGCACCTGCCCCTTAGATATATACACCTTCCCGTTCGATATCCAGAACTGCACCCTGACCTTTGAACCGTACCTGCACTTTGGTAAGACCTCCTTCGAAGTTGCACCTATTTTTTTTTTTTTTGTTTTCGGGGGGAAGCGATCAGTGGAGAAAGGTGGACAAAATGAGAGATGGATTGTTGCATACTTGTGTTTTACATAGAATCAAATCAAAGAAACTTTAAGTTCAGCAACAAGGTTGCAACCATGGAATGAAATATCAATGGAATTAGGATCAGAATCAGAATTACTTTATTTATCCGGGGGAAATTGCTTTCCGTTACACAAACTCATACTCAAGGCAAGAGAAAGAAAAGAAGAATAAAGATCTGGCCACACAGCGGTCTAGTGGGTAGCACTCTCGAAGGTTGTGGGTTCGATGCCTGGGTCGAACCACCTTTCTGCATAGAATTTGCATGTTCTCCCCATGACATACTCACTAGGTAAATTTGACACGCTAACATTGACCCTAGTTGTGCATGTGTGTGTGTGTGCCCCTTCATGGACCTGTCCAGGGTGTATTCCCGCCTCTCGCCCAATGACTGCTGGGTTAGGCTCTAGCACTCCCTCCAACCCTGAACAGGACTAAGCACTGGTTAATTGATAATGTATGTTGACTATATGTTACTCAAAAGAACACGCTAAATAAAATAAAATAAAATAAAATAAAAACATACTAATGTACACTAAGCACTAAGATCACAACAGAATAGAATATGAGAACCATCTGTAACACAATGTTGTTGTCAATATGGTTATTGCACTAAAAGAGCTATTGCAAGTCCAGGGACACTAGCTGACACTCAGAGGCAATAGTTGTGCAGTTTAATGGCCACTGTGTAAACAAAGGAGAGGGCCAAGCATGCAGCCCTGTGGGACACCATCGCTAGAAGGGATAGTGTCAGTGTGTGTTGCAGCAGTTAAGTTGTGTTCTCATTGAGCAAAGAAAACATGACGATTTTAATAGTTGATGTCGTGGTGGGGCAAATCTAATTTCAGCCACCGATATCAGAATGGTTCAAGGTGCCTCTGCGGAACACATCGTGGCAGAGTCCAATGACGTGATCGAGACTCACGGGGAGTGGCAGCTGTTGACCGTCCAAGTGGTTCCATCCACTCTGGTGTTGGAAGATGGAATCTACTCTTCTGTCAAATACCATGTAAGTCTGCATCACGTCATGTGACCACTGTGTTGTTTATATTGCGTGATTACTGGAGACTCAGGGGCCTTTAACACTGAACGTAATGTTGAACTGGTCGACATCACGCGGGAAAAAAAATGGTTTGGTTCTCAGAAAGCACCAAGGTTCAGAGAATTCAGAATGGTGCCGGTTCCAGAAGCGTGTCAGAGTGAAAGACCTCTCAGAGAGCGCAGACCTCCACCATGTGACTTCCACCCAATGTTATTGTCCTGTGTTTAAAAATTAAATTCTTTACTAATTTCAAAGAGATTTGGACCACACCTCTGCAAATAGAGGTATCAAGGCAGTGCCTGCAAATACCTCCTCTTGCCCAGAGGAGGGCAAACCAGTCCTCAATGAGCAGATTTGCTGCAGGTTTTTGTTCCAACCCGACCAGCACACAGATCTTCACCGATCATGTCTGTGAACACTGCGGTCAACTGATGAACAGTCTAGTGTTGCTTGTTTCAGCCGTCAACTCATTGGTTACACTGTGCTTCACTGGTTGGAGAACCTGCAAACAAAAACCTGCACCACCACGGCCCTTTGAGGACCGGTTTGCCCACCCCTGAACTAGCAATGACAAAGCTCTTTGATCCTGCGGCTGTTTCCTTGTTTCCCCTCCAGCTCATCATAAAGAGGAGTCCGTTGCTCTACGTGGTGAACTTGTTGATTCCCAGCTGCTTCCTCAGCTCGCTGGACCTCTTCAGCTTCTTCCTGCCTCTTCAAAGTGTGGACCGAGGCGCCTTCAAGATGACCCTGATTCTGGGCTACACCGTCTTCCTCCTCCTCATGAACGACCTGCTGCCAGAAACTGGCGAGTCCACACCCCTAATAAGTGAGCGCTTTATTTGGCTTCCACTGCAGCACGTGCTTTTTCTATTGACGGTGTGTTTCCATTACAATATTTCCGTGGTTGTACGGCAAAATTTGGAATGGATTTCCAGAACGATGAGTTACCATGAGAGCCGCCTGTGTTCAGGGCAGCCATTCCTCAGTTTTACAGCTATCTACGGTGCGAGTGTTCAGAAACCTAAAACTAGAAAAAGCTGAGTGGAAATAGCTTACTCTCGGAATCCGCAGTACGTACGGTATGACACACTGTTTGGACTCTGCCGACATGCCGCGGTAGCGCTGGAGGGTAGCTTGATGGGAGCAGACTGCTAAACAAATATTAATCTTCAAACAGGTGTTTAACATTTTTATTGTTTTGCAACCTGAAATTTGCCTAAATTAACCGTTTTCCCGTGGCACTGTTGTCTGCAGACATCATGCAGGAGAAAGAATGAACGGCCTAACCTTTACAGCTCAGGTTCACATCTCAGTTTTCACTTGTGAAATGCAGTATTGTGACATTTAACCTGTCAAATATATAAGGATGGACAGCTACTGCCCTGTGCTTTGTGCTTCCCAGATGTTTTGTTCTGCGTCTCTCTGGCCTTGATGGTGGCCAGCCTGCTGGAGACTGTGTTCATCACTAACATCCAGTTCAAATCCAGCCAGTACAGCGAGGTGCCTGAGTGGCTCAGCACTCTGGTGCTGCGATACATGGCCGTCCTGGTTTGTGTTCCCCCAAAAAAGAACATCAACCGCTCCACTGTTTCTATAAAAGCGCCCTCCCAAGGTAACAAATGACAATAATAGTATGGTTGTTACTCCTTCTTCTTCTTCTTTTTCTTTCGGCTTCTTCCTTCAGTGGTGGCCACAGCGGATCATCCTCCTCCATCTCCCCCTGTCCTCTGCTTCCTCTTCTCTCAAACCTACAGACCTCATGTCCTCCTTCACCACCTCCATAAACCTCCTCTCTGACCTTCCTCTCCACCTTCTGTCTGGCAGTTCCACCCTCAACATCTTCCTACCAATGTACTGGCTCTCTCTCCTCTGTACATGTCCAAACCATCTCCATCTAGCCTCTCTGACTTGGTCTCCTAAACACCTGAGCACATGTGCTGTCCCTCTGATCCTATCATCATCCTGCTCACTCCCAGAGAGAAGCTCAGCATCTTCATCTCTGCTACCTCCAGCTCTGCCTCCTGTCTTTTCCTCAGTGCCACTGTTACCATGCAACATTGCTGGCCTCACCACCCTTTTGCAGACACCCTTTTGTGACACATAGCACCCAACACTTTTCTCCAATGATTCCACCCTGCCTGCACCCGCTTCTTCACCTCTTTCTCACACTCTCCATCGCCCCGGACAGTTGAGCCTAACTACTTAAAGTCCTCCACCTTCTTCATCTCTGCATCCTGTAACTTCACCCGTCCACTTGGCTCCCTCTCATTCACACACATGTATTCCATCATACTGCGGCTAACCTTCTTTCCAATCTCCATTCACACAAAACATCAGCTATTTGACAATACAGCATCATCAATAACTTTCTTCTTATCAACTCTAGGGATCAACAACAACCTGACGACTGCCAAGGTTCTTTCCACCGTCAGTGGGGAGGAGCTGAACGTGAAGCCCACGCAGGACGTGTTGCTGCATGAGCTGAAGAAGATCAGCGCGAACCTGATGGCCATCCGCCTCCAGATGGACCAGCACTTCCAGGGCAGCACAACCTCCAAGGAGTGGCACATGATCGGGATCATCATTGACCGGCTGCTTTTCGGCATTTACATCGCCTTCATGACGGTCACTGCTATTACCATCCTGGCCATCTGGATTTCAAGCTCAACTTACTCTCCCTGACTGGAAAAACACCGGCCGTGATGCTACCAGAAGTATTCAGTGTCTCAGCAACATTTACCTACAGTTATTTCACTCGATGAGATGCACATTCTTATCACTTTGGCATTGTGTTATTACGCAGTTTAGTGGGTAATGGAATCACCCTGCATTTTCAGTGACTCTTTACACTTTCGTGATATTGAGTATGACGGTGCATATGAGTTAACCTGCCCAGAGTCAAACAAGCAGTGTTTGTTTTGTGTAGGTTTTTCTTGATTCCTGTGATTCCGATGAAATTTCTGCCTGCTGTTGCATGAAGTTGGCAGTTTGATAAATCAAGTGAATAAATAGACATCTATTTGTGTATCTTTTTTCGTGACTGTTGACATGAACAACAGAATTGAATGTTTAAAAAGCAACTCTTCGTCTGTCCAGTCAAGACTGGCTGACCAGAGCGTAGCAGCAAATGAGCAGCAGGTAAATGCGGAAGAGCAGGAAGTCCAGGATGTAGCCGACATGGCACCACTGCTCCTGCAGCTCGCTCTCCTTCTTCAGTGAGGTGAGGTGGCCGCGCAGGTCTCCCAGGAACTGACAGATCTGCTGCAGTTCTGCTGGAGTGGAGCTGCTCTCTGAAGAACACACACACACTGATGTCTGATGCTTCCTCCCTGTGTGCCAGGGTCTCAGGTCACCATCACTGCTGCTGGGCAGCTGGTGCTGCAGGAGCTGATCAGTGTCGACCACTGGTCTGTCTTGAATTTAACTTAACCAAAATGTTCTATGAAACATAAGCAAGTAAAAAAAACGACTGGATCATCTGCACTGTTTTGTTTGTGTACTTTGCTGCACCATCTAGTGATGAGCTTGTGAGGCTTCATGAAACAGTGTCCTCATTTTCAGAGCTCTGCAGGTGGCGCTCTCAGGTGATAAACAATGTGAGGTTTCATTGAAATGGCTGTTCAAATCCAAAAGATTTTAAAGGCCACCATCTTGTGGCTTCTGAAAATGAGGGCACTGTTTCATGAAGCCTCATGGTCCCATCACAACTGTTGTCCCTGCTTCATTTTTCTTATGAATTTTGTGCTTGCCTTTTTAACAATGTGTTATCTATTTAGTTGTATGTGAACTGAGCTGCACCCTATACACGGCTTTATGCGCATATTACAATATGTTGCATGTTGCTAGTCCTCAACAGCAAGCGTCCAGGCTGCCACCTTCTGATGATGTTACCACACAGCTTTGCCCCGGGATTATATGTTTTCATCATGAATTGGCTCCGCAAATGAATTTTTAAAACATGAAACGTGTGTATACACAAAAAGATGAACCTTGTGAATGATTTTGCCCAGGAAATGATGTCTGTCCCTTATTGATGACATCACGTCCACTGTTCATGTAGAAAGTAGAAGGACAGGATGTCGATGAGTGCACTAGACTGTGAATCGAATGACGGAATAATAATAATAATATCATCATCATATCATTATTATTATTGGCTCAGAGGATTTATTTATTTTACATTTTTGGAGTTGTAATTCACAGATGGATATAAGCTTCTGTTATTAATTTTTTTTATTAAATTAAAATTGTTCAAATTTTTTATTATTAATATTAGTATTATACAGAAACAATCTTCATATATGATGAGTTCTTCAAGAATAAAATTAATCAGTCAATCTTGCTCAAATAGCTTTCCCCTCGATTTCGAAGACTGTTGCAATTATGTAGTTATAAGTAATTGCCTTAGTTTGTTGTAAGTCCACAATGAGAGTCTCACAACCCTTGAAAGATGAACCAGGGATCCAAAGAGACAAAGAACTCATCATTCCTGCCTCACTAGCAGCCTCCAGTGGTGACACACACACACACACCAAGACCAAACATCTATTTTTATTTTTTACTTTGTTCCTGTTCCATTCTCACTTTGGTCCATTTAGCAAGCTGCTAACAGAGTTGGGGTTGTGCATCCATTTGTGCAGACCTTTCCCAACACATGGACATAATCCAAGAGAGTCATCCTCTCTCGGAACTTGCCCTCTTCTATTATGGGATGGTCTAACTGGCCCCATGATTGTCTCCGTAACGACACACAATGAGCCCCAGTGGACCCAGCACTCAGACCAGGTTAACTGTCGGGCCAAGACCGGTGTTGTTCAACACCTCCAGTAACCACCGGACCATTTTATTTTTCGACGCCTCCATCTCTTGGGACCAATCTCACGCAGATAAACATTCTTTGGTCTTTTCAGGACTTGAGTTATAGACTCACGACTCACATAGTCTTGTGGATTAATGGAACAGATGAACAGATTCCAATAGGATCTTCAGCAAATGTAGAGAGTGGGAACTGAGGGCTACATTTTAGTGGTGATCCATAGTAGCACGTGGATCCAGGAATCCCCTGAATGTGGCGGTTGAATGAATGCTGCTCATTCGACTGTGGCTTGTTATGATATCCCTGAATATTCAAAGGTGGAGGGCAACAGCTTGTCACACGTATTTGCACCTCTACATTGACTTTACATGCAAATCAGTTTGTGAATGTACAGTGAGTTTTAAAAGTAAACAGTCTCTTCTTTCATCTTCCAGCCTTAGCAGCTCTTTTCGCTACTTTTTGTAAGTGTGATAAAAAGTGGCCTCAAGCAAGAAGGCCACAGCAAAGTGGCCGTGAAATGGATTGCAGCTGCGGTTATGGCTTTGGCAACTGATTCCTCCCCTGGTGGTGATTAGGAGCCACAGGAGACGAGATGAGTTCAGTCAAGACCTTCACCTCATTTACCTTCATTCAGTGGATTCAAGAAGAGGTGTATTTAAATCCCATGTTCATTTAAAGACTGACTTGAAGGAGTTCATTTGTCAATAGAAAAAAAAAAAAATCACACCATTACACCCTTTATCATTTAATGGTGTTTTGAACATCATTTTACAAATGAACATTAGTAGCCCACAACAGTTTTTTCACTAAAAACATAATAATTCACTTATAACAATGTGTGCATTGTAATTATCGAAATGATTTGTAACTAATGTCAACTCAACGATTCATCTCATACAGTATTTACAGTTCACCCAGCTACTTCTGTTAGCATCACGGCCGGCGTTTTTCCAGTCAGGGAGAGTAAGTTGCGCTTGAAATCCAGATGGCCAGGATGGTAATAGCAGTGACCGTCATGAAGGCGATGTAAATGCCGAAAAGCAGCCGGTCAATGATGATCCCGATCATGTGCCACTCCTTGGAGGTTTTGGTGCCCTGGAAGTGCTGGTCCATCTGGAGGCGGATGGCCATCAGGTTCGTGCTGATCTTCTTCAGCTCATGCAGCGACACGTCCTGCGTGGGCGTCACGTTCAGCATCTCCCCACTGACGGTGGAAAGAACCTTGGCAGTCGTCAGGTTGTTGTTGATCCCTAGAGTTGATAAGAAGAAAGTTATTGATGATGCCGTTGCGATGCTACTTTAGGTAGCACAAACCCGAACAGTTGCTTCAAGTGTTTCAAGCTGCTAGCAAACAAAATATTGACACTTGTCGCGCTACTCGCACTCAGGTTGTCTCAAAAAAGTCTGTATGAATGTCAACAATGTGGATCAGTGTGTCAGAGGAAGTAAATTAAAAGCTTGTAAACTTTCAGATTTACAAGTTTAAAGAACAACGACATTATTAAAATGTCAATGGTTACCTTGAGACGGCGCATGAATGGACACGGTGTAGCGGTTGATGTTCTTTTTGGGGGGAATACAAACCAGGACGGCCATGTATCGCAGCACCAGAGTGCTGAGCCACTCAGGCACCTCGCTGTACTGGCTGGAGCTGAACTGGATGTTAGTGATGAACACAGTCTCCAGCAGGCTGGCCACCATCAAGGCCAAAGAGACGGAGAACAAAACATCTGGGACGCACAAAGCACAGGGGAGAATGTGTCACTGCAGAAGCCAGCATGTCCTCCAGAACACATGCTGTTTGTCCTTGTTTCAAGTGTTACAGCGCCTCCTGTTGACCAGCCGTCACAGTACAAGCGATAAATAAAACACAAGGGGCTGCTTTAAATGGTCAGCGAAATTGGCTCCAATGGCTATTGAAGCGTCAATAAAATAAATACATAAAGGCCATACAGTTGAGAAAAGGGCACAAGTACAGACTGTGTACATGAGTGACATGAAGTCCATGCACAACAATTTGGCTGCTTCAATGCCACAATAATGTTTTGTGAAGCAAAATGTGTGATGTTCAGCTGATGTGTATCAAGGTGTTTGTTCGTATTCCTGCATGACGTCAGCGACAACAGAGCCACGGGAAAACAATACATTTGTGTACATTTTGGGCTGTAATGTGAAACACCCACTTGAGGAGTAATATTTGTTTGACAGTCTGCTTGCATCAAGCTACCCTCCAGCATCATGTTGGGAGAGTTAAAATCCCTACTGTGGGCCAAATGTATGCGGTTCAAATCGTACAAACTGTCGAGGTATGCAATCCTGACTGGGAACTTCCAATTGATCAGAAATGTTTATAGTAGAGCCTGATCCTGGATCGAACCCACTCCGAGCTCGAACAGTTGTGAAGCTTGCAAACACCATTCTCACAGTGGCTGCTGGTGTCAGACCATATTCACTGACTGAGTCAGCAACCGCAGTAACAGAAATGATCATATTTATTTAACAATAAAATCCCCTTCAGCAACGCTTGGGTAACACGTGGACTATTTCGAGGGTGAGGTCATATGAGGCAACAATGGAGACCAAAGTCCACTAGATGATCAACCTACCTTACAGAACCACATCATTTGTATGCAGTAACATGACCTTCTTCTGTATAGTTCTGAGGTAGCTGGAACTTGCCAACAGGAGTATTTTATATATCGACATTGATTACACTCATTCTGTGGTAAAATGCTGACTCTGCTGTCATCCAGAAACCAGGTGTCCTTAAAAACCCAGCAACAACTTTCATCCCTCAACTTTTCTAGCCCTGTTTGCACATCTTAACTGGATGCTGGAAAAAAAAGACAGCAAGGAGAACTGCAGCTTCATGGAGAACCCGTGGACCTCTCAAACGTGACGAAAACAAACAGGCAAAGACGGGAACCAGACATGCAGGAACTGCAAATACCACGGAAATATTGAAATGGAATCACACCGTCAATAGAAAAAGCACGTGCTGCAGTGGAAGCCAAATAAAGCGCTCACTTATTAGGGGTGTGGACTCGCCAGTTTCTGGCAGCAGGTCGTTCATGAGGAGGAGGAAGACGGTGTAACCCAGAATCAGGGTCATCTTGAAGGCGCCTCGGTCCACACTTTGAGGAGGCAGCAAGAAGCTGAAGAGGTCCAGCGAGCTGAGGAAGCAGCTGGGAATCAACAAGTTCACCACGTAGAGCAACGGGCTCCTCTTTATGATGAGCTGGAGGGGAAACAAGGAAACAGCCACAGGATCAGAGAGCTGTGGAAATTTTAATGTAGGCTTGACAAACAGTACTTGCTGGGGCATCAACATACGGCACACCTCTTTGAAAAGACTTTTCAATGCCTTTACACCTCTGTTAGGTGAGGATGGTGTGGTCAACATGTCTTCAGGAATCAGAAAATAAACGCAAAAATAAATGCTAAATTACCACCAAGAGTGATGGGCTGGTGAGGCTTCATGAAACAGTGCCCTTATTTTTGTTGCCAAAAAGATGGCACTCTATGCTCTTAAACTTCAGACTGAAATTTGAATGAAAGCTCACAAACCCCCCCCCCAAAAAACTAGAGTGCTACCTGGAAATGGGGCCACCGTTCAACCCATCACTACCGCCTACGGGGACATGTTTTTGCCACTTGTCATCCTTGTCAGTAAGCAAAAAAAAACAAAACAAAGAACGTATCTCAATGAAATATTCAGGAAATGAAGATACTGTAACAAGATTATTAAATTTTAATGTACAAGTAACACCCGAATTACGACCTGCTCGACTTAGGTCCACCCGTTTTATTCAACGTCTGGCACCGCAGCACGTAGCAGCCCGGCATCACCTAGGACTGGTGTCGGCTATTTTGAATGGCATTCGACTTACTTCCAATATGACTTGCGACCGGTTGGTCGGAACCGATCCTGGTTGTAAATTGGATGTTACTTGTATTTTGGATACTTTTGAAGAATTTGTTGCGACTCAGAGAGCTTCAGAGACGTGCATGACTTTGTAAAACGTAGTATTCTATGCAGCTTTTCATGTAGCACTGGAGTCAGAAGATGCAGTTGTTCAGACGTTCGCTAAACACGGGACAATAACATTGGGTGGAAGTCACATGGTGGAGGTCTGCGCTCTCTGAGAGGTCTTTCACTCTGACACGGTTCTGGAACCGGCACCATTCTGAATTCTCTGAACCTTCCAGTTTTTTTTCCCGCGTGATGTCGACCAGTTCAACATTACGTTCAGTGTTAAAGGCCCCTGAGTCTTGAGTATCAGGCAATGTAAACAACACAGTGGTCACATGACGTGATGCAGACTTACATGGTATTTGACAGAAGAGTACATTCCATCGTCCAACACCAGAGTGGATGGAACCACTTGGACGGTCAACAGCTGCCACTCCCCGTGAGTCTCGATCACGTCATTGGACTCTGCCACGATGTGTTCCGCCGAGGCACCTTGAACCATTCTGATATCGGTGGCTGAAATTAGATTTGGCCAAAACTATTAAAATAGTAAGGTTCAATGAGAAAACACAGTGACTGCAGCAGCCCCAAAAGACTGTCTGCACCGCAGAGCTGTCTCACTTGACAACTTTATTGATACTCATGGACTATCAAAGTTTGCTTTGTGGTTTAAAGGTTGGCACTGTACAAAAAAATAAATGCGCTCCAAAATGTGAAGTTAGAAAGAATAATTGTTTTTATGAAGCAAGTTCAGGCAAAGAGTGCAGGATTTGTCTGGAAACTCAAATCTACAATAAAATCATGCAAAACAAGGGATAAAATAAATCGAAAAAGTTATTTAAAGTAAGTAAATACATAAATAAATCATGATATATTTTACCATATTCCCCACCCCTTTCTGGACACATTTGAAACAAATACATTTTCTGCCATTTGCTTCTGCAAATAGCCAGGCAAACTAACAACTGAGCTTTTCACAAATGAATAGGGATTTTCTATAGGACTTTAAGCACAAGCGCGCTTTGGCCGAGGTTCCTTTGGTGGTGAGCCTCGGGATTAAAAAAAAACAAAAACAAATACTGGTCTAGTGGACCTCCAACTTGGAATTTGAATCCTATAGGTCAATCTGTGGTGAACCATTCAAGCTTCACTTCCCCAGAACTCATTTCAGTTGGTGCAACTTCGAAGGAGGTCTTACCGAAGTGCAGGTACGGTTCAAAGGTCAGGGTGCAGTTCTGGATATCGAACGGGAAGGTGTATATATTTAAGCGACAGGTGCTGACCACTGTCAGCGGTTTATCATCGTACACATCCCCAGTGTGGTTTAAATACACATATGGTGTCTTTTTGGACTTGTCCTCTTCCATGCTGGAACGAAAAACAAAGACGGTCACGTTTCTGCCAGCAAGTCATGAATGTCTGAACTTACAATTCCGCGATTTGAACGTCTGGAATCCAGAGTTTTTCTCGGGGAACAGAGATCCTTTCTGTTCCACACTGAGTTGAGTCCCAGCTTAACCCAGCTATATTCCACTCCTGAAAATGAGGTAAAACACTGAAAGTCATTTTACAAACAGATGCATGATGAGACTCAGTAAATACACTTATAATTATCACAACTAGCAGTAGCAGTCAAGAGGCTGTGAACAATGTGAACACACGAGTGGAACAATGCAAACACTAGAAACAGCTGATGGTGAAACTGATGGCAAAAACTAGATTGCCTCGACCGCTTTAACTGTGAATTATAACATGTTTATTCCCACAACGTGTCTCTTCTCATTCATTTTCCGAGCTGTGGATCCATCCTGAATCCTGAAATTCACAATCTGAGCTTCACAAAGTTCCAAACTTTGATGATCATTTAAATCTCAGTCACAAACACAGTCAGAAATATCTTCTGTCTCTCTTTGTTCCGAATCAGCAGCATGAAATTTTGCATTAACACCTGAAGCTGACCGCCTCCGGACTCAGCTGGACAGAGTGTTTCATTGAAGTGAAAACTACACACTCTTCAGCTAAATCACGACTTGGTCTGACTTGGTGGCTACGATGGAAAGCCTGGTGCAAAACACTCCTATCGATGATGGCCACATTTGCTTGACAATATGGCCCAAATAACACAAGGAAAATAAACAGTTCAAATAGACAGTTCAAATTCTTTCAAAAGTGAGGGTTGAATTTGAAAGAACTTAGACATTTCCAATCATTCAGCTGGTGACAAAGCTTAAATATAATGAGATACATATATATTAATGAGTTTCCTAAGGCACTGGTCTCCGCTGGGTTGAGACAACAGTAGTTTTACTGAGTGAGATATGACTGGGAAAGTGTCTGACTGAAGTCACACTCACCAGCAACTGCCATAAGAAAGTCTTCAGCGTTTGCTCTTTCTCATCCTGTGGACATGCAGATACAGTCATGATCATTTGCCTGTCACTTGTTTCAGCGGTTTAGCGTGACTCACCACTCCTAAAATCCCCACCACCGTGATGCCAACAGTCACGTTAACAGCGTCGCTGAAGCGTTCTACTGGGCGTATCAGCTTTTTAGTAAACAAAGTCCTCTGAAGGGCGTCGACCAGGGCTTCTGGGGTCGGGCTGGAGCAGTTCAAGGCCGCCGCATCTGCGACTGAGAGGAGTCGTTCTTGGATCAACAAGAATCACTAGTCTGGTTTGTGATTCATTTCCTTCGAGGTTTGTTCATATTACACAGGATTTATTGGCAAAAATGATCTTTTAAACCAACAACCTTTGTTTGCTACAATTTGCAATGCAGAGGCAAATACGTTTTCTGAGTTATTCTGTTTTTCCCAGCAACTTCTGAAGTAATAGATTCCTGTTTTAATGCCATATATTGTTGCCCCGTTGATCATTAAATCTGAATTTTCATCGCAGTAGTGTCAGGTGAATTATTTCTTGCTCCAGTGTCAAACCTTTATTTGTACTGTTTTTAATGGCAAGTCAAAATTGCCACATGAACTGCTCTACTGCATTGTGCGACTTGTAGTACGACCTGGGAAATGGCTTTTTTATGCCGTGGCGACATTTTTTACAAGCCACCACCGGGATATTCTTGTCCCTTTGTGCCCCTTTTTTCCATTCAGATAATAGTTAATAAACAACTTCAACGGCCAAGATGTACGTCTCTTTTGTTCAAAGTGAAAAAAATGGATGTCTATGTGTGTTACTGTGATCTGCTATGTGTTATTTAACAATCAACATGTCTGAAGAAATTGTAGGATTAAAAAGAGGCTCATAAATATTTAAAGTTTAATATTTTACATTTTCTTAGAATAGTAGAAAAATACTGTCATTAAGCATGAAACAATGCAGTTTATGGAGAAAATATGGCAACACACGCTCTCTATTACGATACTTCCAGCTCACGTCTGATAAGTTAAATGTTGTTAAAATGAATGGCGTTCTTACCGTAAAGCAGCAGAGCACAGGCGAAGGCGAGGCGTTTGTCGTCCGTCATGTTGTCGATAGTCTGTCGAAAGTGTGTCTCTTGCCGTGTGTGGGAACTGCATTAAGCTACATTTTGCTACTCAAACACTTGTGTCAGTTTGCTTTGTGTCAGAGTGGGATTTGCATATGGACTTTTTAGCTGGTGCTGGGATGAATCCTAAATGATCATCTTAGAATAAAATAGGTGTTTAATAATCTGATGCCTCCGCTTTCTTAAATGTCTCCAGTCAAGTAAATGCTCCTCTAATTTCATCAGGGGATTAGCTGTATTTGTCTAAGATATGTCTTCCCAACCAACCAGCTATGGATCTGGACTCTTCAGTGGGCGGAGCCAAGACGAGGAAACATTCATTTGACTGTGCGTGACGTGCTCAAAATGCAGTGTAAAACTGAACTAATTCTACTGACATATTGAAAAGTGCTTCAAGTGATAAAAGGCGTCATGACCATTTTTTTATATTTCTGTTTTAACAGAACAGGGCCCATCATTTTTTTCACGTACGGTATACTTCAAGTACTTTCCAAAAAAAGGGTTGAGGGCAAGATGAACATATTGGACAAGATGGACCTGCTTGTTTTCAAGCTCTTTAATAGTCAGATTTAAGTTAAAATGTCAATAACTTGAACAAAAGTGCAAAAAGCTTGGTAGCAGCTAAGTTCCTCAAATATTCTGAGAGGTCGCCCAGAGAACCACAAAGGTCGTCAGGCTGATGGACAGGAAAAAGATGTAGATGATGAACAGCAGGCGATCCACGATGAGACTCACTTGGATCCACTCCTCTGCAGTCTGGCTCCGCCCCAAGTGTTGGTCCACCTGCAGGCGGAGGATGTGGAGTTCCCTGCTCAGAATCTGCAGCCGCTTCACCATCATGTCAATGGATGCTTCTTCATCATATGGAACGGAGACTGGCATTTCTGAGTAGAAGTGACAGCCAGCGTCTCAGCGGTGATGCATCTCAGACACTGTCTGTTCCACACTCTTACCCAGTCCTGCAGGGTTTTCAACAACAGTATCTTTAGCTTTGGGTTTCCGTGGGAGGCCCACCACGCAGCCCAGAACTTTGATGACCAATACTTTGATCCATCGCGGAAGCGCAGGGAGGCGAGATGATCCGTGAAGAAAGTTGGTGATGACGATGGTCTCAAGAAGACTGCCCATCATCAGGGTCAGGCACAGAGACAGGAACACGTCTGTAGCAGAGAAATACACACTTCTGTCGGATTCATTCGAGTTCGTGATGCATTCTCTTTCAGATGTAGTGTCACATGACCCAGAGTCTCTGTCACAAAATCGATTTCTTGTGGTTTGCTAGCAGTGCCATCAAGACAATGTAAGACACACTAACTCTAGAATTCAAGAACACACACACAAAAACAACTGACTATTACCATAAAATGAAACTTTTTTCCAGTCTGCACCATAAATGATTAATTTCACTGTTGTGTCAGTCAAAACTCATTTAAAAAATAAGCATTTTAAACACCTGAACGAGATGGCTTTTGTAACCTTCGACCAGCTCTCTGCTCCTCTTGCTTTTCACATATATCATTTGCTTATGACGTGTGTTGACTAAAGGGCTTAACAGACAGAAGTCACACAATAACATGTTATTAGCACCTTAAACTTGTCCATTGCTTATTCCCTCAGACTTCAACAGTTTAAACAGAAAAAAATTAACAACAGACGGTTGAACTTTTATGATTTACTGGCAGATCCCCCTGTGCTGTCAGGGGTAGTGGCTGACAGAACAAGACCTGGGTATCACAAGTGAAAATGGCAGTGCGGCCGAAAGATAGGTTGAAAGACTCCATCATCTCAGAGAGGCTCTTAGTAAAGTTTGTCCCAGGAATGTCCAACTGGGAGGAGGCCCCGGGGCAGACTAAGGAGATGTCCTATTCAACTACATGCTACTTTTGGTGTTCTGAGACAAGCCCTTTTATTGTGCTTCCTATTTAACCTTGCACAAACATGCCCTCCGACTTCTTCAGGGACGCTTCAGTTACTGATACACTGACAACAGAAACCAAACTTTGGCCAGTCATTGTGACCATTGAAGAGGAGTGTATTGGCTGTGTGTCAGTATTGTTGCTATGTTTTTGTTCCTCATTCATAAATAAGGTGCCAATCAAAATCAAATCAATGCGTCAAGAGAAGACTAATCGAGGTCGACACATTCTGAGCATGGACACCTATCGATTGGTCACAGAATCATTCAGGTAGCAATCTTCTTTCAGTGTATCGACTCCACTGTCGAGCCATGGATGTGATGTCTTGGGAAAATCAAAAAGGAGCGGACAATGCTCTCAATGTCATTTTGCAATTCATTTTAATAAAGATCAGAAGCTCTTCTAAGGACACCCCTCACCAAGAAAAGCCAGTGGTGGTGGCTTGGACATCTTTGTTTGGACGCCTCCTCGGTGAGGAACCCAATCGGGGAGAGGCCATGGATCACAGCCAGGACATGTTTCAGAAACTATGTCTCTTGCTTAACCTGAGAATGCCTTCCTCTCCTCAGCAACCTTCTCTATAGTTCTTCTCCCGGTTTAGAGGAGAGCTTGTGGGAGAGCTCAGTTATTCGGGTGCATGCAGCAAAGGTTTGAATCAGGTCAACACGCCTGGTATTAGTCAAAGAAGGTTAGAGGCTTACTGGGTAGAGGGCAGTAGATGTATGTATGGATGGACGTTTAAGTCTGAGAACAACCACAAAACATCATACTTAACAGAGGGATGGTGTCCCCGGTGGCGGGCAACTGGGAGTTCATGTTCAGCAGGAAGACGGTGTAGCCCAGGATGAGGGTCATCTTGAATAATGAGCGGTCGACACAGTCTGGAGGCAGCATGAAGCTGAAGAGGTCGACAGCGATGAGGAAGCAGCTCGGGAGCAGGAGATTGACCACGTACATGGTGGACCTGCGTCTGATGGACACCTGCACACAAAGGTTATTTATCTAGTCAACGTATCGCATATGCAGAACAGCCAGGTAGGAGTAATAAAAATCAGAATTCAAACTCATTCCAAACCCAGGGTTGCCTCTGCTGATGCTAACCAGGGGCCTATAGTCATAAAAATAATTTGAATGGTTATATGTAGAACTCTCACATGGAAGCGAAGCTCTTCGTAAAAATCTCCGTTAGATGTCGGCAGCCGATGCAAGGAATGTTCGATTCCGATCAGTTCCCACTCCCCGGCAGATGACATCCTCGCTTTGGAGGCTTTATAAACATCCTCGGCCAGAACCCTGGTGCCCAGCTCTATGGAGGAGACTGGGAGAGAAGACGCATCAAGATGACATCAAGTGAAGAACGACGATCTGGCGCCGGAGTAGAACTCACCCGGGTGCAGGTAGGAGTTGAAAGTCAGCGTACAGTTCTGGATGTCGAAAGGAAACATGTAGGTGTCCAGCCTGCAGGAGCTGATCACCCTGAAGGGTTGAAAGTCATTCACAAAGCCGTCGTGATAGAGGTAGGTGTACGGGACAAATGGGACCTTGTTCTCCTCCATGCTGAAGGGAGAGAAAGTCACCACCAAGTAGTCACTACTGCTACCAAGATGTACAGGACAATTCAGCAGACTACAAGTGAAATGTATTTCGCCCCAAAATATGAAGATGCTGTTGACAGGCAGGAGTTATCCAGGTATTTAGTGGTCTGTATTAGAGGCCAAACTCACTCCCTAAACCCGGGGAGTGAGTACCTCATACCTACAGACTGAGCCTCTACAACACAAGTGTCTAACAAAGAGACAAGCTGTGGTTTCAAACAATGGCAACAGTGTGTTACTGGAATCATTTGATGCCAGGAGGGAGTGGCTGTACAGTACCTGCTCAATAAATTAGAAACAGTAATCTGTTTGTTCGTAAAGGTTATCAGTATTTTTCTCAGCAAACACCTTGTGATAGAAGCACTCACAATTCGTTGATGACGATGTCTGGCACCCAAAGCAGCTTCCTTGTAAGTGTGAGCCAGTGTGAACCACAATGGTCCGGATCCCAGTGTACAAACTCATTTTTCCACTGCTGCAAAACACAACACGACGGTTTGCTATAACTTTCAACTGATCACATGATACTGCTCAAAACACCTGAAGCCTGGCATCAGGGGTCGGGGCAACGTCAGTTGTCTTGGAGTTCATGCAAGGAATTTTCAGTTGCTTTTACTTACAAAGTTCTGGACCATGTAGGTTTTAAGCAGCTGAGCTTTCTCATCCTGAAAATGAAAGAGTGAATTGAGTTGATATCCACTATCAAAGAGCCATGACACCAACATTAAAAGACGTCTTCAGTTGATGCCATTTTTCTGAGAGAAATTCTCCAGAGAGTATAGTTGTCCTACTTTTGGACACTGTAAAAAAGTGGAGGAAACCCCCTGCTGACTTTACACCATTGTTTTCCATGGCAACCTGAATGTGATTTAAAAAAAAGGCCTTCATAGCAGGCACTTTGCCCCCCTTGTTCTTTTGTTGTTCAAATTGGGGATGATGGGGTTTCCAGGTGGTGGGATCATCCGCTGAAATGCTAGTTATTTCCAGCTTCTTCTATGAGAGGGAGAGAAAAGCCTCTCTCATGACGGATGTGTTCTCCAGCTCCCACTGGATTTGAAACTAAGAAACACATTGTAGTCTAATGACATGATCATTTATGGGCTACGCCAGTGAATACAATGATGTTTTATGCATTCGAATGTAAGGGTTTTCAGTCACTCACCACACCCAAAATGCTAGTTATCAGTATGTTAACATAGACAAAGGTGGGCGTCGATGAGTTGACCACAGGTCTGATGGAGCTCAGGTTGAAGACAGGTTTAAGGGCCTCCAGCAGTGCGGGTGGATCGGGTCGAGAGCAGTTCAGCATGACACAGCTACACGAACCTGTGGATGGGAAAATAACATACCATCACAAAACTGTCTAAATAATGAACATTTTTTTGTTAAAAAATGTCACTTTTTAAACACAACTTTTGGAGGAAACTGAAAAGAAACATCTAAATAGAACATCAGTTTGTAGGGTTTTGTTTCTGCATGGTATAAAAATAATTACTAATAATAACTTTGTGGGACGATATGAACACTTCGAGGTCAAGACTAACCAGTGAAGAGCGTGTGTGTGGATGCGAGTGGCGCTGTACTCACCATGCATGAGCACAGAGACGAAGAGGAATAGAAGCTTAGTCGACTTGACTCTCGGCATGTGGCGCTAAAATTGGGTCAAAAGCGGTTGTCAGATTGATTGATGTGCTGCGGTGATCCTGTTAAAGGCTCCAGAGTTTATTAGAGGGATCATGGATCAGGACCTTGCTACTCTAATCTGATCATTTTGTTCGGTTCCTCATGTCAAATTGAGCTCGGGCTTCATCTACAGAGGGTTTGTTAAAATACCATCAAGATGCTTCCTGTACAACCGTGGCACTCTCGCACCACAGCTAGTTAAAAAAAAACATTTAATGTAAACCACCTTTACATCCTCCTTCCACTTCAGAAGTTCAGAAGGTGGCCCTCTCTGTTTTCATTGAAATGCTTGTTGAAATCCAAAGATTATAGAGCAGAGAGTGCCCTCTAGAGGGCATTGAAGATGACAACACTGCTTCATGGAGCCTCATCGGAGCATCACTGCTCAAAGGCACATTTCAAATTAATTGTACAATTATTAAAGAATAAAATAAATTTGTCATTTTTGAAGTTCAGGACCTAGTCTCTGTTCTTTGTTGTAGACCACATGAGAAAGTTTCGTCAGTTGATAAACACGGAATGCTTTTTATGATCGGCTCAATTCCCTCTAACTACAGTAAGTACTTGACTTTTAAAATGCACTGCACGCGTCACATTTGGGAGACAGGATGAGAGGTCATGACACCAGCCTGACTCACAACACTACAGAATTTGGAAACATGGTTCACAACTAAAGCCTAATCGAAATGAATGCCAATCAAAACCATTTGTTGTATTTTGCAATGCGTTTTATTTAGTATACAACGTGCGACATAACACAACAGCAAATGAACGCAGTAGAATTGATGTCAAATATGATTGGTATACTACCATATATGCATCAGCTTTACTCTATAGATCAAGGGAGATGTGTCACTGAGAGTAGGACTTCACCCAGATAATGATGATGGTGAGAAAGCTGACTGATATGAAGAGGATGTACAGGCCGAACAGCAGGCGGTCTATGATGAAACCCACCTTGGTCCAATCTTCGGAGCTTTTGGTTCCATTGATCTGCCGGTCCACCTGGACTCGGATCGCTTGGAGGTCCCTGCTGAGGTTTTTCAGCTCCTCCAGAGCCTTGTCCTCCTGCTCTGCATCCCCCTTCTTCTCTGGAAAACGGTTGTCCAACATGTGCTTGTTGGTGAACGTCTTGGGAGGACTCTCTGTTTGGAGACGGAAATATTAAATGGTTGGTGAAGACGGGAGGTTGGAATGAGTGGAGGGAGACTGAGATGGAGATTTGTAAACAACTAGTAGTAGCAGGAATTTTCAGAACTCATGGTTTAAAAAAGATGTAAGGTTTCATTGAAATGGTTGTTCAAATCTAAAGATTTTAGAGCAGAGAGTGCCATCTAGTGGGCCCTGAAAGTGAGGACATTGTTTCATGAAACCTCATTGGGCGTCACTCGAAGGAGGTACCAGGTACAAGAAGAAGGAGACATCAATGAGGCGAATGGATGTGATAAAGGAGGATGTTAAGAAGAGATATTTGTAATTAGAGAGGACGATCACGATAGGTTACGGCTAGGAGGTTAGGAGTTCTGACTCGAGCCCATGACAAGAAGTTTCACATCATATCTCAAAGAGGAGCTGCTCGCATCCCATATGCAATGAATACCCGCATCTCTTTTTCCTTTGGCTTTTGGAGGCAAGAAGACGAGATAGCCCAGGATTCGGAGAACCAGAATTTCAACCCAGCGAGGAACCGGAGAGAAGTCAGACGAGCCGAGCAGCAGGTTGGTGATGAGGATGGTCTCCAGCAGACTGGCCACCATCAGAGCCAGGCACAGAGAGAAGAAGACGTCTGTGGTGGATCGGGGAGAAGTTGAGTGAGGAAAAAGAGCAGGAGCAGAAGGCGACACCAAGTGATTTGTTGATTTAATATTCAAATGACATCCAACTTTGGAAATTCTTGCTTGTGGTTGTAGCCATGCAAATAAGGAGTGCTGCCTATTTCGATATGTACCACGCCATTTGCTTGTAAAAGCTATCAACAAATCATGTAACCACACCCCAAATGTAACAAGTAGGCTCTTCTTCTTCTTTTCCTTTCGGCTTCTCCCTTCAGTGGTGGCCACAGCTGATCATCCTCCTCCATCTCACCCTGTCCTCTGCTTCCTCTTCTCTCAAACCTACAAACCTCATGTCCTCCTTCACCACCTCCATTTATCTCCTCTTTGTTCTTTCTCTCCACCTTCTGCCTGGCAGTTCCAACCTCAACATCTTCCTACCAATGTACTGGCTCTCTCTCCTGTGTACATGTCCAAACCATCTCCATCTAGACTCTCTGACTTTGTCTCCTAAACACCTGACCACATGTGCTGTCCCTCTGATTCTATCCATCCTGCTCACTCCCAGAGAGAAGCTCAGCATCTTCATCTCTGCTACCTCCAGCTCTGCCTCCTGTCTTTTCCTCAGTGCCACTGTTTCCAAACCATACAACATTGCTGGCCTCACCACCCTTTTGTACGAGTTCCCTTTCATCCTTGCCGACACTTTTCTCCAATGATTCCATCCTGCCTGCACCCACTTCTTCGCCTCCACCTTCTGTATCAACAAGTTAGCTTGTCTAGATTTGAACCCAGATCTAAGAAGGTAAAAAACAGACAGAAGGGCAGGCTCACTGATGAGAGGAATGGTATTTCCAGTGATGGGCAGAAGGTCATTCATGATGAGCAGGAAGACCGTGTAGCCCAGGATGAGGGTCATCTTGAAGGACGAGCGGTCAACACTCTGAGGAGGCAGCAGGAAGCTGAAGAGGTCGACCGTAATGAGGAAACAGCTCGGGATCAGCAGGTTGACCACGTACAGCATCGCCCTGCGCCTCACTCGGATCTGTTTTGAGGAAATAACTGACTTCAGTGCGTTACCTCTGGTTGAGGAGGAAAGTGATCCGAGTCAAAGTACATAAAAGATGAGCTCATCGATGGTGCTGCTGTCCGTGGTTGCTTCACCCTGGTCCGCTGTGATGTCCAGCAGCTCCCACTCTCCCATCGTCGTCATCACGTTTTTGGATCGTTTTGTGATTTCTTCTTCTGCTCTTCCAAGTAAAATCTTTATGTCCATTGCTATTAAGAAAGGAAAATACATTCTTTAAATCTGTTAAATACATTTTCATTCAACTTGATGTTAGACTATGTATCTATCTATCTATCTATCTATCTATCTATCTATCTATCTATCTATCTATCTATCTATCTATCTATCTGTCTGTCTGTCTGTCTGTCTGTCTGTCTGTCTGTCTGTCTGTCTGTCTGTCTGTCTGTCTGTCTGTCTATCTATCTATCTATCTATCTGTCTATCTCTATCAATCTGTCTGTCTGTCTGTCTGTCTGTCTATCTATCCTAGGTGAATAAATAAAGTTCGACACAAAGATTTCTCACCCAGGTGAATGTAGGAGTTGAAGGTGAGTGTGCATTTCTGTATGTCGAAGGGAAACGTGTAGATGTTGAGGTTACAGGAGCTCACAACTCGGACCGGTTGGGAGTCGTGGATGGCACCGTTGCTGTGCAGATAAAGGTACGGAACTTCAGGGGCGCTATTTTCATCCATGCTGTGGAGAAATGCACGTCTAAGTCAGATCCCAACAATCCCAAACGACCAACAATAAATAACACTGTCTTGACTCACAACTCATTAATCACAATATCCGGGACCCAGAACTTGGCCTTGGGAAGAGAGATGTTACTGGCTCCACATTCCTCCGGATCCCAGCTGACAAACTCGTTCTTCCACCACTAGAGAAACCGACTATCATGAATCAGCTCAGGGAGGATAAAAGGTTTGAAAACTCACGTAATGAAGCCAGATATACGTCTTGAGAATTTGTGCTTTCTCATCCTGAAATGGAAGAAGAAACAAGCCAAGCTTAAAAGAGTGTGTGGTGAAAGTTGTCTGTACTGCTGGTCATGGGGTGCGTCAGAGGTCGATCCTTGGACCTTTGGTGTTCACTTTGATGTGCTCATAAGGAGGCTTTAATGGTTTTTATGTGTTCATTCAGTGATTTTACTTCATAACTTGATGGGCTTTCTTTTGCCACTTCTAAACAAAAATCTGTTTTGTACGATGAATTGTGATGAAAAGCAAAGCAAATGTTTTTTTCCTTCATTTAAGAAGTTTCGATTGGAGCTAAGCAATACTCACCACTCCCAAAATTCCATACAAGGTGAAGTAAACGCTGACGTTGGTGCAGGTCGACATGTTCCAGACAGGTCGTATGGCGCTCAGGTTGAACACCGGATTGAGAGCTTTAAGTAGAGCCGGTTGGTCTGGTGCGGAACAGTTCTTCACCAGGGCACCACATGGAACTGATAGTCAGAAATATGATAAAGAGAATATTCAGTCAGGCGTCCACTAAGAACAGGTTTTCAAGTCAATACCTAATATTGTGGCGGCCACAAGCAAAGCTGCCCAACCTGGTGGAAGCCACTGAAAAGAAGAGAAAAATGAAATACTTCAGTCCACATGCCAGTTACATTTATATGGAGATGTTTCCGCAAATGAGGAAAAAGTCACCTTTTTCGGAGAAGCTCGTTCACTCATGTTGACTTTGCAGCTTAGTCTTGATTGAACACCTTTTATTTGCAAGATAAATATTTTGGAAAACGAATCAATGCGGTGACTCACCCAGTGCAGGAACAACTGCCACTTCACAGAAGGGGAGCGAGATATACATAGAGGGCGAGCGAGCCATGCGTGCAGCGTCAAATGATGTGGGAAATGGAAAACAGTTGGCGGTTCCAAACGTAAAACAAAATGTAAACCGCCGTTTGTTTCTTTGGGCAGAATGTGTGACTTGAACACGTCCACATGGTCTCGCCATGGTCGTAAGCAAATGAAGAGTGTTCTGGGAGAGCAGGTGCTTTATTACCTCAGACACTTTCCATGCCAGGACAATGAGCTGCTTCAGCTCTGAGGGGATGATATAACCTCATTCTGCCTCGAGTACGGAAATGATCATTCTATCAAAAGTATTCTTCTGAATCTGATTATGGCAAGGTGCTTTTTTAGAGTGAGGTACCATCAAGACAGCAAAAAGAGGTCTTTAATCCTCATTTATGATCATTTCTGTTTTTTTCCCGCCTCTCTGAAGTGGTACCACTTGTGTATGAAGAACCCCGGTTCCTGACCCTTTGTCTTTGTCGTCGAAAGTTGCTTGCATTCACTTTTGATGCTTATAACATTCAAAAGTCTGTTTATTAATCTTCACTTTAACCCAATTGGAGGTTGAAACAAAGGGCGATGACAAATCTATAGACAAAGGTTATGTAGTGCATAAGGTAGAGCACACTGGGAATCACATTTAATATCGAGACGATAAGATTCAA
This sequence comes from Synchiropus splendidus, assembly GCF_027744825.2. Taxonomy (NCBI): domain Eukaryota; kingdom Metazoa; phylum Chordata; class Actinopteri; order Syngnathiformes; family Callionymidae; genus Synchiropus; species Synchiropus splendidus. Next base: position 10,309,039 of record NC_071334.1, on the reverse strand, counting down.
TCTACCTTATTCTGTCATGGATAGTGATATAATAACAAAGCATGTAAAATATTTAAAAACTATTTGATCGTGTAGTGAACTATTATGGCCACTAGAGGCGCTATACCACTTGGTCTGCATCAGCTCAATGAAAACTGACCACACAAAAGTTATGTTTTTGGCCACACCACATCGGCACATGGGAGAAGTGCTACTGTGAAGGTGATTGACAGAGAAGTAAAAGGACACAAACTGAAAAAGCTTAGTCCGTCTCTCCTAACAGAGGCGGAACAAAGCTCGGAAGGGAATCGGGCATCTGACCAAGCCCTTTAAAAACCAATAGGCTTGTCATTATCATCACACTCTCATACTGTCGCAGGAGCAGCGAGCAACTGCCGAGTCCCCGTCCAGCCAAGACACAGAGAGGGGATATAACCACGCAAGCGTTGAGGAACTGCAGTGGATGTTGTGAGGATTTCAGATCAAAGGCTTTTAAAGCATTGATTGCTGTTGAGTCTTGGCTTTTGTTTTAGAAAACACCCCTTTATGGTGCACAGTTCTTTCAACTGGAAACAGAATGATTGTTTTTCCACATTTCGGAGTTTATTAAGTTGTCGATCTTGTGCTTTAGGGTTGTGCGTCAGAAAAAAACAACAACATTTTCATCAGTTCATTTAAACTGTTGTCTCAGAGCTGTTCAGCTGAAATTCAAATGTCGCTCTTTTTTATTGCTGCAACAGTCCATATATATAGAAAATAACCGTCCAAATTATTCTCTCACTTTCCTTATGATGAGCGTAAAATGCAAATGAATTTTGAAATGTTAAAACATTTAAAATCCAACAAGTTGGATACAGAGTGCACACAAAACACGATTTAAATCATATATTCAGTGTAATTCTGTTGAAACATTCCTAGTGGTGAATTTGATGATACTGTTTTTAATTTGAGATGCACTTTTCAACCAGTACTGAAGTAGTTTTTGTCTGTTTATTTTTTACTTTTTCTGTATGCCTGTCTTGCTTCCTGTAGAAGAGCCCACCTTAATCTAAGCAAACACTGAAAGTTAAGACAAAGTACTGCTCCTCGAGAGAGCAGGAAGAAAGTGACAACAAATGAATATATGTTTCAAATTTATTGAGGCTTTAAAGCAGGAGCTGGAGCTCATCACAAAGAAAAGGAAAATCAACTCAAAGTTCACTGCCTTCCAGGGAGCCTGGGCACAATCTACTCCACTAATGTTTAGGTGGTGCACCTAAGAAGGGCCCCGATGAAGATGCTAAGACAAGAGACCTAGAAATTAATTCATTCTAAGAGTCTGGTGAGGCTCTAATGCGGCCAAGGTGAAGCAGGGCTGAGGTTTTCAGCAGGAGAGGTCAGTTGGTGAGATTCTTGTGGAAAAATGGGCTGGGAAGTATTGAACCTCCCTCTTCATGAATATACTACTACCGTCCAGTTGAAAGGATGCAAGTTCAGACATGTCTGCAGTCCAATTTGTTCAAGAATTCAGACTGGATTATTGTGCATTTATGACAGTGAATATACAAGGAAGCTATTTGGTTTGCAAGATCAATATTTCTGTTGGGAATCTTTATGCTCTGCTATCAATCAGGACTACTTCAAACTGCACAAAATGGTGTCAGACATTCTGGTTCTGGTTACAAATGCCAAGTCGGCAGCCCTCACAGTTGGACGGCTCGTGGGGATTATGCACCTCATAATCCTGGAAATATCTCCGGTGTCCTTCACCTTGGTCTTCATTGTAGCATTTGATTCTGATCTTCCCTATCAGTGTATCCATAAGAGCGTTGAGGGTGGGGTCCTCGATATTTGGAATCACCATGGCAGCTTCGGAGCACCGGTTGCAACTTTGACGGCAACGTCGGACTTTGACGGTTCCAGTGCCATCTTCCAGCTTCATGTGAAAGATCACCATCACCTTGTTGGATGGCCACTGTCTTCGACAAGTGGTACATGCAAACCTGGAACAAAGGTCGAGTGCAAAAACTTAAATGCAGCAATGAAATTCAGACTGCATTTTAATTTCCGTTTCAGTCATGAGGGATTAAGGTGTCATCGGCTTCTACTTTCAGGGAGGATTGCTGCAAACTGACTCAAAGCTTGGGCGGTGGCCTGGAGAACAAGGGGTGCATTGGCACAGCGCCTCAAACCCAAGAAAGCGTTTGGAAATTTACTCTGTTTCTCAGTCACTTTGGTCCATGTCTGCAACCAGAAGCTGAATTCTTAGAACTTCTTCTTCATACTCCATACTGTGTGAGGTTTTTCAAATAATCCTGGGTGTTTTGATATTCTTACACGCATTGTAGAGCAAACATAGAGTGCCCACCAGATGATTGGATAAATGTCCGAAATGTATTCAACAAGTCTGTTCACAGCTCATGGGTGTGGCAAAGGCCGACATGAAGATGGGTGAGACTGTTGGGAGCATAACCAAAGTAGGTGGAGGAGGCTGACTGCGACTGCTGACGGGAAATGTTCAAAGACAAAAATGATGATGATCCACTTTATACTGTACCTGTTTGACAAGTTACAGATTGTTTATCAAACGTGGGGATTATCTGTGCTACACAATACCTAATTAGAAAATACCTGAGCTTACACTTGCTTTAAATATGTTTGCATTTTTGTTGACTGTTTTCACTTAAAAACATTGTATTCACATCATAACAGTTTGCTGAACTACAAAGTGAAACTGTATTTCCCAGGATAATTCAATCTCATCCACTGAATAATTAGAAATGAAACCTCTATTGATGCGGAGACAAAACATCATCATCAAACTGTCACCAGATAAAAACTAAAGAGGCAAAGTATTTCAACAATAGCACAAGAAAGACCAGAGAAGTTTGACAAACCTTCCATTTGCTTTCTTAATATACTCCTTCCATCCTGCGGCTGGGTTTTTGGGGACAATAGTGTCATCAAATTCAAGATTCCATGTGTCCTCTTCAGGAAGCTCTGCTGCTTTGCTCCCGAAGATACTGCTCCATCTCGCCTGAGCCATTGTCGCAAGAAGAGATGTGTCTCTGTCTGGAGAGAAATAACCAGCACGTTACAGGGAGTGTCTTTTCACCTCTATATACATGCCGTGTCAGCAGTTCTGGTGAAATGAAACTTAAGTTGCTTTCCTTATCTCCTCCTCCGTCTGTGTTTGAGATAATAAAAATAATTCATATCAAATCAAGAGGCCATGAATTCATTACACAGCATTATTACAGCATATGCCCAGTTTTTGTGGGCATATGGTCCAAATAATAAGCACTTTATTTAATTATTTATTTATTTGTCAAAATGACACGGCAAGCCTTTATCACTCTTCAATAAAATAAAGTGATTCTCTGCTACATTTTAAAAGTCTGTTTTGCTTGGCTGGGGCGCAGTTTTACAATCACTTTTATTTCTTCAATAGGTTTCATTTCTCCCCCACTGTTCATGGCTGTTCTAAAACAATTTCTAAACATCTAACTGGAGTGGGCACAATTTCATTTAGCGCTTATATGAATGCCGTCTGACCAAAGTCTTTCACAAAACACATACAAGAAAGTCATTGCGGTGGGTTATTATTTTTCTTAGCGCTCGTACGTCATCTTCATGCTCTTATTTTGAAGCCGGAAACAGGCGGTGTAGCTATAGTAACGCGTCAAGCGACCGAGGAGCGACTGGCGTGTCCGCGTTCAACCGAGAGTTTGCGTCTCTTTGGCTCATGTCTGGTATGATGGGTGGTTCCGACGCTGCTTATAGCATTCGACCCAACCATCAGAACAAGTGAGTCGGCACAAACTTGCCTTAGCTTGCCGCTAACTGGTTAGATATAGGGGGTTAGCTTAGCTTCCGCTAAGCTTGTTGCTTATACAAACAGTTGCTTCACGCATAAAAGAGAAAAAAATGATATTGATGATGAAAAGTTATGATACGGAGCAGCAGTAAATCCATCAGAATTAGTGCCATTTTGTATTTCTGAAAATGGTGGTATATTAACTTATTTACTTTGGCTCTTTAATTTTTTATTTATTTATTATTATTACTATTATTTTTTTTGCAGATTCAAACCAGCTATTGTGAAGGAGTGTATTCGTGACACGATAAGGGAACAGTTGTCCGGGTTGCGGTACGATTCAGAGGCTGTGCCGGAACTGTCACGGACACTGGCCGATCAAATAAAGGACAAAGTAAAAAGTCAGTCACACGCGATACGTCAACACATGCGTGGCACTTCCAGGCCTCCGTACGGGAGCCATACATTCCTCATTTATCATACATTCCCTGGATTTCCATGAACAACATTTGGATGTTGTCTAGTCTGTCCACAATCAAGTTTTATTGTTTGAAAACGTGTATTTATGATTGTTATGCACCGCAACATAACACGCATGGTGATCATCCACGTGTGATGCTTTTGATTTGTGTTGTACTTTTCGATTCACACATTAAAGTGTGCTCCTTTCACCATCGTGTAAAATAAAAAAACATTTGTTCAGTTTTCCAAAGCATACACATAACGTGAGGAATATACTGAAGAAGACATTTAGAAAGGCTGTGTGTCAAATGAGGCATGTACAAGACCAACTCCACCAACATGACATTGACTGATGAACTGCGTAACTGAGCTTTTCTTCCCCACAGATGCCGGGTTTGACAGGTACAAGCTGGTCGTGCAGGTGGTGATTGGAGAGCAGCGTGGACAAGGAGTCAAGTGAGTGCTTTGTAACTCCTATAAATAATAAAGATGCTGAGCACAGACATACTTAATCCTCCACACTACAGGTACGCCGCATCTAACTTGCAGATGATAAACATGAATTGCTTTCCATGTCATCATTCATTGTAAAGTCGCGACTCATTGCTCATGAAAACATGCCACAGCAGATGTTTCATTTATTTCACATTATCCTCTTATAATTTAGTACCTTTCTTCTTTAAGATGTTATCTGGAGTTTTTTCCCCTCATTTATTTTCTGCAATATATTCTGTGTGAGGACAACAACTTATGAAAACAGTTTCCACAATCAGCAGGTTCATTTCTTACACATGAAAAATGCTCATTTCTATATCATGAATAAGGAATAAGTGAGCAAAGTCATGTCTTGAGTGCAAACTAACATGGAACAGTCCTGGAGTCAGTGTCAGTGGGTGGGTTGAGGCACTTTTCTGAAACTTCAGGTGGGTTTGGTTGTCAGTCTTCTCGGCCTCCTGCTGGGGTGGAGTGGTTCAAAGGTGCAGGTCTCAGAGTCTGTGGGATGTGCAGATCATGGAGGCTGGGAAGAGGGGATGTAGTCACTCTTTTCTCATTATCAGCAGCTGTGGTTCACACCATGCTGTGATGTGGGAAGAGTTAAATTAACACAGGAAGCAGACCAGTTTCTGGGGCTGGTGTTGTCTCTGACAGTCGCCAGTTGCTCCTCTTCCGAGCTGCAGGACTCATCTCAATCCGTGGTGGGTCAAGTCAAAGTGGTCTCATCCGGTGGTCTGCATGTCCAAGTTGAATATAGAATGTCACCCAGATTCCTATTCTGTGCTATGAATTGGAATGGCTTCGTATAAAAGGCTGCAAACAGGAAGTAGAATTGAAATTCTGTTTAATTCAAACTGACCATTCAGCAAATAAACTATAAACTTCATACCGTGCTAGTCCTTAAATGTATTACTACCCAGGGCGATTATTCAATTTTGCCCAATGCACAGATGTTATTACAGGTACTGTTTCTCTGCTAGGTTGTTTCAAATAATTGTATTGTAATTATGCATTTATTTTTTTCATTTTTTTTTTCATTTTTTTACTGTTTATTTATCAAATTTTGCAAAGTACAGGCAATACATTTTGAAAAAAGATACATACAATGGTTTATAACGCGTAGGAAAAGGGGGATAAAATTAAAATAAGACTTAGACTTTCTTTATTGTCATTGCACAAAACATATTACTATATGATGGCAACGAAATTTCGGTCTGAGGCCTCCAGTTTCCAAAAACAAAACGAAATGTCCAAAAATAAATAGATAGATAAATAATAATAAAATAATAACAGATAAGTGCCAGTCCAGAGGATGTACAATTGAACAAATAAACAGTATTGCAGCTATTGTCCAATGTTCAGCAACCTGACAGCACCAGGAACAAAACTGTTCCTGAATCTGGTGGTTCTGCATCGGATGCTGCGGAACCGTCTGCCAGATGGCAGGAGGGAGAACAGTGCATAGTTTGGATGAGTAGAGTCCGCGATGAAATAAAATACACAGGTTGGATTTCTTTGCTGAAAAATGTTCCATTTTGTCCATCTTTTTGTGTACAACCCAGTTTTCAGTCTCAACAGAGAGGTCAAATGCTCCATCTGCCGTATTTCTTCAATAATGTCAGTCCAACTTCGTACATCAGATCCATCAGCTTTCAAAGTTTAAAGTTCTTTTCTGAGTTATTTTTGTCACAGCATGTCTGGCTACCGTTTTTCCCCTGTGCGATTGAGTAAATTAAGTTTGCCATGAAGAAGAATCATGAATACCTTCTCTTCTCCCAGGATGTCGTCTCGCTGTCTGTGGGATGCAGACACGGATAACTATGCAGAAGATGTGTTCATGAACGTAAGGGCCTGTGTGTTTTATAGCTTGAGTTCAGAACACCTTCTGATGACACGTCTCACCCTTACAGGACAGTTTGTTCTGTGTGGCGGCTGTCTTTGGAAGCTACTTCTACTGAGAAGGACCGTGGATGGAGTTCTTCAAGAAGTTGACAAATGTACATATCCTATTTTAAGAAGCCTTTTAATAAATGACCTTTGCATTTCTCACAAGAGACGGATCTTCATTCCTGCCTGAGAATGTCTAGCCTGCTGAAAGGGGGGTGTAAATGGAGGGAATTGCGGCTTTGAAATTATAACTTCATATTCATCATAATAATATTTTTGGAAAATGCTGAACAATGCTTCCATCGACAGCATGATCAAACTGGTTTCCCGGGCAACCAGCCTGCAGACAAAGCACTTCCGCTGCTCCTTGATGGGGGCTTTTGACCAGATAAGATACATTGTTGTTCCATCTTGTTGTAGATTTCTCATCAGACCTGTGGAGAAGAAAGATGCGACTTGAGATCACTTGAAACTGAAATGGCCAAGTCCGATCAAGAAATGGCTTTTGGCTGGCTGAGCGGAAGAGATAAGAGGAAGAGAAAGGCTTATCTTTAATAACTGCCACAGAGAGAAGAGAGGTGTCTGTGTTCGATCATTGTATCGGAATGTGACACATCTCTTCCACTGACTGAGAGCAAACAGTGAGTTGATGGAACAACGGGTTTGTAACATGTTATTCTGATAGTCAAACACCTTCTTCCACTGAAAACGGTAAAAATGTGTGACCCAATAGAGTGTAAACCAGCATCCATTGCCATATATGTACTGTTACCCCACTGTTGTTAAGACTAACCACCGAACAACATGGACTTTTTAGTCAAGGTTGTCATAGAAAAACACCCGGCTTGAGAAAACCTTCTCACCTTCTTGTGACACCATTAGCTTGCCTTTGGTCCAAGGTTCCCATGGAAACTCTTAACTCTTAGCACATGTCCAAGGTGGCCACAATACATAGGTGACCGCACATGATCTGACCCAGCCGAATGAAGCAAGCACTTCTTTGTCCCGCCACTTTGTCCTGCTTCAAAAGAGGATGATGAGCGGAAAGTGCCTTTCACCTGCTCAGTGTGGTACGATACCAAGGAAGCGGCTTCTTTCTGAGTCTGCCCAAAATCCACTAAGTGTCGTCAGGCTTCCCACCACGCGAGATTCATCAGTGGATCAACCATTAGTTGATTGTAGTGGCGCTACCCCTGTTCTCCAAATAATGAGATTTTTTTTTGTCCTTGTGGAAGCGAGGTCGAACAGAGCGCTCGCGCTGATTTGTTACGGCTTGATGACGTTTATGTAGATGGAAGATGGGAGATTTCCATTAGGCAGGCCAGTTACTCCTGCCATCAGCCTGCCATCGTCACAGTGTCATGTATTAAATAGTTCCCAAAATTCATCGTGGACAGAGCTGCATTTGGATCATTCCAAGAGTGCGACTATTCAATATCAGCTGCAACGAAAGGTGCTTAGCTGGATAGTACATGGACCGGCAATTCCAAACTATAGAGTGCACCCATATATTAGCCGCGCCCACTAAATTTAAGAGGGAAAATAAATAGTGTTCATACATAATCCGCAGCGGTCTATAAGACGCAGTGGTGCTGTCTCCTCCGGAGACAGGTCTGTGGTGCACCTGGCTTAAAAATGCATGAGGATGAAAACAGGCTCCAGCATCGAGACTCACTCAAGAAAGAAACTCTGCAATGTTCTGAACTTGATTCATGATCTCCTCACATCTTTTATTGACATTAAAGCGTACAAAATGTGCTGTTTTCACCCGTGTGTCCAAAGTTCTGACACCACAGCTGCTGCCTCTCACCTCTGGTCCTCCGGCTCTGTTGGCGGAGTTGCGGACACCTTGGGCACAAACAGGTAAGGTAAATAAAACGCTTATGATTTCATTGGTTTAATGTGACGAAGCTCAATATTTTAGTAGCGCAATGTGAAAAATGCATATATTAGTCACGTCAAACCTGATATTTCGGCTATTGTTTGAACTGCATCGGCACAGTCATTAATGTGATATTTTCATTTTGTCACTCCTTAACGTCTCGCTTTCCTTGCATCTGCAACAGTCCAAGCTTCTATAGCCTTAAACATTTTTATAGCTTTGAATCAAGTTATTTGTCTTTGTCATCAAAAAGGGACTGGAGTGTGGGGTGTAATCCAAGGCACAAACTGGATTATTGAATTTGGCAGTGATGGTCTTCTGAAGCTTCGTGAAACAGAGCCCTTATTTTCAGAGCCCACAAGTTCTAGGATCTTCGGATTTGAACAACTATTTAAAAGCATACTCACATTATTTTTAAACTGAGAGTGCCTCCTACTAAAAACATTCACTGAATCACTGGATTTGCGAAGATGCTCAATATTTTTTTCAGTGACTTCAAGGCTGATATATATTTGTGTTGGGAGGAGAATCTTTATACTTAAAGGACATGGTTTTGTGATGATGAATTAGCCTCATGAAGCCTCACTGTGAGGTTGATATGAGGTTTCACCCCAATAGTTTTTGATTATTTATTATAAAGTACCACCTGGTGCAGCACCTAATTCGGACACTGCTTCATGAATTTCATCTTGAGCCAACCCTGGTTGATAGGGTGAGAGGCTGGAGGTAGTGATTGGCTCATGAGGCATCATGAAACACTCTCTGCTCTAAAATCTTTGGACATGAACAACCATGTCATTGAAACCTCACATCATTTTGAACAGAGAGTGACACCTACTGAATAAATAAGATCCATTATCAACCTACTCTACTGAACACCTCACAAAAAGAGAAGTTTTTCTGCAGCGTAACCTATTTATTGAAACTCTGTTGGCTTTATCACTGGCGCAGTTTAGTGAAGCAGCTGTGACTGACTGATGCAGAAAATCTGGATGTGGCTGAACGATCGACAATTTATTTTTTAAATCAATCCGGTTAATGAATCGTACGACGCTATTTGTCGCTATTCACTTCGATACCCATTTTGAATTCACCTTTCCAGCTGGCAAGCAAATAAAATTAATGAAGCATTTCAGAAGGACCTCACTAATTAACAAGCTGGAATGAAGCGTTCACTTTTGTTTCTGAAGATTTCTTTTCATATCGTTGAATGTGGGTCTTGGAATGAAACACTTTCACATTCTACAGGTGAAAATATTTCTTATTGCCTTAACTGTCATGTGTAGTGTCGATATAGCCGGCTGGCATGAGCCGCTATCTGCTAGCATAGACTTAGACTTAGACTTAGACTTAGACTTAGACTTTATTGATCCCTTTGGGATGACTCCCTCCAGGAAATTTACACTGTCATTGATAGTGTTGATGGACTATCTGGATTAGACAAGTATAACATGTTCTATCACAACTGTTTCTCATGAGTCATGATGTAATAAAGCTGCAACTTTTGTCTTTTTTATTCTATCATTAGAGCTGCCACAGCATCAGAAAAATGCTGTCTATTTAAAGATGAAGTGGAAACAGCGAAACAAACAGATAGCACATGAACATGGCGGTTTTCAGCATGTTTTTCACAGAAGAATCCTGAAAGAAACAATGACTAAAGTTCGTTGCTTGCGGAACTGAAGTCATGCATTCCGGCCAGACATGTGAAGAGATGGACCCCTGCGGACGGCTGCAGATACTTCTCATCACTAAAAGCATTTTATTGTCGCCAATTCAGTAAATGGCAGAACTTTACCCTTGGCTTCATTCTGTGAAGTTGAAATCAAGGTTTATTATCTTGCCACTGTTTGCCTCTCCTCACTGGCTGAACGACGGAGTTCGATTCCTGATGCTGAATGATAGAGTTCCCTTTGCAAGTATTAGCTTGACAGTCTTGTGTGTATTGCCATTTGTTATTACATTTTTCGCTGTTTCCCTATGATCTTTGCTCGTAAACAAACATGGGATGGATGCAAGGACCAGGAAGCTTTGCAACAGTTTTGCAATTACATTATTTTACCAGTGACACTGCCAAAAACAAATATTCTTAAACTACGCAATATCGCTTTAATGTTCACATTTTGTTTTGCAATGATCACAAGTACGTCAGATGGATACTCCTAATTCTTTTGAAGTTTTCAGCCGTGATATTAGTTACGTCTTGAAACGGTTGGGAAAGTGTTAAAAAAAACTACAATGGAATATCTTAATGATTTCTGTTTGTTTTTAATGCCCCTTTATTGCAAAAACACACAAAAAAACTGCTCACCTTCAGGCATGTATGTTGTATTGCACCACCGCTGGTGAGGTACATCGGGCAGCCGCAGCGTGCTATCGTTCATAATTCAACCAGAAGGTCTGCAAGGATTAAATAAATCCTTCAAATGGTTCTCAGAGAGCAGAGGTGGTTGGCTGTTACGAGATTTGGAATTTCAGGTTTATGCCACCAGTTGTGCTAAGAATAAGAAAGAATGATCTTGGGGCCTGAGAGAGATGTTACAGTGGCTCTGAACTTATGAAGCTGGAAAAATAACTAAGATGACCAAGATGGTTTCGTGCAGAGGAAAGGAGCAGCTTAGTCTTAGTTTTGAAAGAGCGGCAGAAAGCTTTAAGACCCTCGTGGTCCATGGTATTCAGATAGTTTCTTCACTAAGAGATAAACTTACTTAATGCTGCCATATTTAAAGTGAAAAGCAAGGTATCAGTTTTATTCATGCTCATTAACATTTTCAATGTTCCAACAGACCAATACTGACACCATCCTGTCGTGTATCTTGAGCATCCCAGATGGCTGGATGTTGAAGACCGCTGCTTGCTTGTCATCCGCTGGCTTGGTCGTCTTAGATGACTGGAGATAATCCAATGAGACTCTGGTGACACTTGTAGGGGATCAATTATTGTCTATGACACGGAGCGACGTCTTCAGCATCTGCTTCTTCAACGCAGCCTCATCTCCCTCGAGGAGCCCATTGAAGCAGTTGGCTCACGATGACCACTGACAACAAAGCAGTGGCCGACGATTGTTGGATGACGTTCTTCATTCATGACAGATGCTGCAGCTACAAACTTAATAATTCACCAGATGGGTCTGAGTGACGGCTGCGTGAATGCATTTACAACTGTGGGCACTTGTGGCCATGCATTCATCAAGCAGCGATTACCATAACTGACTTGAAGGGATTCAAGCCCTAAATTATCTTCACACCGACATATGGTTGAAAAGATTCAAGGCTCCCTCTCCGATCCAGTTATGTCATGCTTTCTGAATATTTGCATCTCATTTAATACACATTTCAATTCATGCGCAACAGGGGAGTCGACAGGTTTTGGAGGAGTTGTTTGGGTTTGTAAACATTGGAGTGGATCGTCCATCAGGCAAGAGACCTTCAGGGCGCTGCCTGAGGTGGTGAAACTGCACCCCAAGCTTCCTCCAATTTAAATACATTTCCTTAATCTTCTCAACAAATAAAAATATTTGAATATATTTTTAGGATCCATAATGGATGTGGTGCAGCACGCAGATGTTGTGGGACGACATGTTCAAGGACAAGAGCTGCTGTCCCTATACAAGAACTGATCTTTTTCCCATCAAAAATGACGTCTTGTTAAAGAGTTTGCTTGAGGTTGAAGACCACACGAATCTGAGTGAATTAACTGAATTGAGAATATGGCAGCTCATATTTATGTTCTCCGACTGACAGCTCCAGTAAAGCAGAACTGTACTTCAATCGCTTTAAATCAGGGTTGCACAAGGTTTGGGGTCGTGTGCATCAACTTACCATGTCCATCTCTGTGTGGATGTACCTAAGTGGCAATGGTAATTCTAAAGCTCCTCTGTCTGTGAAGCGTTTCATTTTAACTTAATGACGTTGTTTTACAAATTTACTGACTTGACTGTGGCGGCCCTCCATATTCTTACTCCTGGTTTCCACCGAAAATGGCCGAGGTGCGCTTAAAAGCTTTATCAACCGCGTGTTGGAAAGGTGCTAAATACAATAGTAAAAGTGAAGTTTAAGATTTTTTTTTTATATCAGAGCATCACAGCCCATAGACCCGAACTATCTACAACTGGAGGAGGACCTTTCAGTTCCCCCCTGGTCTTTTTGACGAAGTTGAGAAAAGAGTTTTTCAGGCTTATACAGAAGTGTCCCTCCACCGTGTAAGACATTTTCTTATGGGTTCTATTGAGTTTATGCATAGTCAATAACCATAGGTACAATTTGCAAAGACCATTCTTTGTGCTACACACATCTTTGCGTTTACATGGTTGATAAATGACGCCCCTGGTCCACTCTGGACGTTTTCAAAAGTTTCAGATTCAGGTGGCTAGCGAACACTGCATGAGACTCCAAAACAGCGTCAGATTCGGTTGTTTCCGTCTACGCTGGTTGCCTAGCTCTGTGTGCAACCTTTAGCTGCACAAACAGCTCACTTTTACAAGCCCCTAAAAATCTCCGTGCTCCGTTGAATGCTGGTATTTAAAATCGCGTATTTAATTTTAATGCTCTTCCCTGAGCAGCATTTTCCCGTGCATGAGCTGCAGGATGCAAACTTTAAATGACAGGTTGAAAGAACCTCCACAGCAGACATGCTGCTGCTGAGTGGAAGGGATTGGCATTCACTGATATCGGCAGATCACGATCATGACCGATCGGTCGGAGCATCCCTAGTTACAACCTTATGTAAAAGGTTTCCTTGATATTTGGGCATTTTAGTTTGGTTTGACTTGAACAGTAATTTTGTGGTGCAGCTGCATTTAGTTGGAATGCAAAGTCTCCATTCAACATCGCTGCTTTAGACCAGGATCTGAATCCTCATTCGCCTGATTCAAACATGGTATGAAGACCTTCAGAGACTCTATCGCTCCTGTCACCAGCGTTCTCAATTTTGACATTTATTTTTCCAGGATGACATTTGTTCATGGATGAAAAGGAAGCCGTTTTTTTTGCCTTCAAGGATGCGTGAAGAGTCGCATGAGGACCAGTGAAGCTTTGAGCGAACGCTCTTTCATCGGATGCCATGTAGAAGGTGAAGTATAGATGAGATTGAAGTGCTGCTTTGATCTTGCAGCGGCATAGTTAACATTGCATTGTAAGTGGCTTTTCCCTGTCAGTCATGGTCCAATCAATAGTGCGCCACTCAAATTCAAGAAACAAGACGTGGATTGAAAGTAAGCAAGGACCTCACCAAGGTTTCAGAGTAATTGCATTACACCCAGGTGCACTTTTTACTCATCTGATCTGGGGTGAGAGGCTGATAGATTATGCCCTGAAGATGGACATATGGGTCTTGCAAATGTCCCGTGTGGCTCCTCTCTCTCTCTCACCATTCTTACAGGATTCCGCATCTGCCATCATGTGTTTGGTTAAATATTCATGAGAACGCTTGCATTATCCTCTCGCTGTCGGCGTAGTTTACGGATAACCTGTAAAGATAAATCCGATATTCAAACGGCGGAAGCAATCGTGCGAAAGCTTTTTTTTTTTTTTTTTATAGGCATTTATTTACATAACAGCATCAGAAAGCTGAATGTCCAACATTTGGACTCTAAGAAGGTTATGTTTTGGTTGGTGTTTATCTGTCTCCAAGATTCCAATGTATTAAGCTGAAATTTTCAGGGACTGTTTTCATGAAATATTTATGGTTTATTTTTGGTGGCGGAAGGTTATGACTTGCACAGTATGGCATCCAACTGATGCAGCTCACATGCCGCGCTCGGTCTATAGCTAGATAATCACGCTCCGAATGGCTTCTATCTATGTTGACAATTTCAGGGGAATGACTCCAGATGCCGTGAGCTATGCTGTTGCTTCAGCCAACTAATTGCACGGGCACTACAGGAGTGATCGATTTCCATTCCAAGTGAAGGAACAGTGGGATCAAAAAAGGTATTGAACCATAATGCTGCTGTCTATTCTACTTTTATTATCATCTCTAAGTAAAAGTGTGATAATAACCACACCAAGCTTTTCCAATAAAAGTCTCCTCCGATCCATTTTCTGCTTCACTGAACTGTTCTTTATGTAGATGACTGTTTCAAGACTTGCTCCCCGACTGTGTGCCAGGGTTTTCTTCCCCTGCAATCTAAAATGTTTCTTTCACCCCTTAAAGCTAAATGATATCACTGTAATTCAATTTCCAGCAATGGATGTTGTTTGATGCCCCATTATGGCGAGAGGACGCGTCAACGTTGTTGCTCAGAGGCTTTTAGTTCCGGCTTCAGTTTCAGTTCAAGATTGCATTTTCCATGAGGCAGCCAACTATCCAGTTTATGAATCCCGGTTTTATTAAACGCCTCAGCTGTAATGATCATAGTCTATTTTTTATTTTTATTTATTTATTTTATTTCATCTCAGCAATCCTGTGTGTGTGCGGATGTGCCACTGAGCAATCTTCTGAAGCCTGTCAAGACAGTCTGTGTGGAGGTCGGAGGCTGATTGTACTCATTCAGTCTTAGATGGGAAACCCCGAACAATAGATGACCCTTTTTTGTTGCTTCAATTTTCAAGAGGATGAGAGGTAAGAAGCTGCAGCAATATATATATATATATATATATATATATATATATATATATATATATATATATATATATAGCTTTGTAGGCATAGCTTTCAATGCCTACAACCCGGTCTCACCTTCAAACCGCTCTCCTTTATTATCCTTGTCTCTGCTGAAAAGGGGATCTTCCCCTCTCACCCTCATTGGTACCACAGTTTAGTTAGGAACCATATTCAGTCAGCAAGGTCATCTTGCACCTTTGATAACAAATCAGATTTGCAGCTCCCGCTAAGAGCTACTTGAATTTATTCCCTCCGGAACTCAAGGAATGTCTTATCTAACATCTATTAATCGAACAGGCTTGGTATACCATCAACGCTCAGCCAAGGGTGACTTTGTCCAAGCAGGGGAAGAAGCTCAACTCCGCTAGAACTCCCTGCTTACAAGAGAAACTGTCAGGGAGTTGAGTTCGGAGGTTTAATGTTCAACTCATTCAAAGTTGCCCACAAATTCACAAAATCACAAATTCATACAAATGTCGCTAATAATTTTTTTGGGACATTTTCAGGGCCAAATATTGCATTGTTTTTCATTGTACTGTATAACAAAACAAGCTTTACATGGATTCTGTCTAAATATGGGGAAAAAAAACATTTTAACCTTTAATGTAGAAGTGCCTGAAGCTCCAGCTTTGCACGAAAGATTTGTCAGCGCAGATGAAGAAACATTCAGGAGGTGGCTTCACATGCGTTTTGGTTGAAGGAGGTCAAGAATGGAATAAAGATTGCCAAATCAAAAGTGCAACCATCAATACAGAAACACATCTACAAAATCACAACATTAATGTATGTGGAGGAGGTGTGCTCTGCACGTTACGTGCTGTCATTTAGCCACACTTTTCCTGTGTGCCTTCATGCTGTGGTCATTCCGTTATTATTATTATTTTTTTTTAATTCACATCTGTTTTGGTCGTGCTTTCAACCTTGTACTTGTGATTCCGTTTTTGTAATACTTTTTCTGGGTTTGTGCTTGTGCTCGTCTTTTCCCCACGTAGCCACCATACAGGGGCATCAAAAGAGTGTACAATGACGGAGTCTGGTGCTGGGTACATCACGGACGCTGTGTCCAGGTTACATCACTCGGTTTGCTCAGGCTCTAGCATGGAAAACATCAAACAAGGGCGACACAACAGTGATTTATTTCAGTTACAACAATTAGCCACAAGATGATGGAAGGTTGCACATGGTTGCAATCGGTCAAAGCTATGGGCCAAACTTAATTTGAGAATCATCAAGTCTAGAAGAGGCAAAAATGGTAAAAGGTGTTGGACTTTTTCTGTGAAGAATAAAATCAATTAAAAAAACACGTTGACTAAAATCTAAAAAAATGACATCTTGTGGACAGTTGGGGCAAAAGACAACAACAATAAACTATTTTTTTTAACATTTCTTTTTGAACAGTAATTCTTTTCATAATTGAAAAGGCATAAAAACACATCACTAGTTACAGAATAAGAATATTTAAAGCAGCAAAACATACATTCATACATGGGGATATTTGGCATAAAACATTCAACATTAAGAGTCTGAAACACAAAAACAGGTCCCTTCCACTCCTGTCTGAAGTGTTTCTTTTTTTTTTTTTAAATCTGCACTAGTCCATTTTGTCTTTGTTATTACCTTGACCCATATTGTCTATTTGTACATTCACATGGTCTGTATCTCAAAACAAGACACTGATATTCAGTGAGTTAAGCGATTGGCACCTTTTGACTTGGTCATCTAAGACACAAAAATAAAGATGTATTATTATTTAAAGTTTACATCTATGCTTTTCAGCAGCAAAAATTCAAAACCTTGTATTCTTCAGACCTTCATACTGTTAATTCTGGGCAAGACAATATCAAAATCGTCTTCTTTCTGGATGCTGTTGATGGATAAATGCATAACAGTGGTGTCCACCAGCTGGATATTTAAAATCTGATGGCGGTTTCGATCTCTAACAGATATTCAGGCTAACTGTACTAAAACCATTGAGTTCATAACCGACTTTCATTCTTTTAAAAAAAAAAATCTGTTGATTTTTAGTGACACAGTGTGTCAGACTGGTTCTGGGAAGCCTCTGAGAAGTGATACTGAGCACTTGGTGGAGACACTCTTGTAGACTAGAATTGAACCCGGTGCTGGAGAACAGTGCACTTACTTGGTTACTGTGTGTTGTGCGAGTTAGTTGTGGAACATTACTGCCTCCTACTGTGCCGTTGAGCTCATTGCTCTCAACAACATTCCAAATCCCAAGCTATCTATTGGATCAAGTAAATGAGATGCTATGGAAACATGGGTTTTCTGCATCTCCACAGCAACTACATTTTTATTTTTAGCACAAAAAACTGGTTTCATTCTTAAGCTTCCCCTCCTCAGCCTCAGCCTCCACCACAGCTGCCCTGTGGCTGAGCGGAGCATCGCTCAGGGTGCTGCGGAGTGTCACCCGGGTGACACTGAGGGAGTGTTTCCTGGGGATGATGTGGTGCGGCCGGTGGCACATGGCCTCTCGGAACATTTCCCGAAAGCGTGTCGACATCAGATTGTACAGAATGGGGTTCACGGCGGAGCTGAGGTAGAAAAACACCCCCGATATGATGTGCACGTATTCGAAGAACTTAAGATGGCTGTCGGTCCAGTTGCTGATGAAGCTCCACATGAGGCGATCCGTGTGAAATGGCGCCCAGCAGATGGCAAACACCACCACCAGGACAACTGCGGACCAGAAACATCACAGATGAGAACTGAAAAGGTTTGGGGGGAGGGTTTGAAATTGACTTCGGCAGATTGATGCATCAACATTTGCATTCATTAAAGTGTTTTTCCTCAGGGATTGTGTCAGTGAAGCAATCTGGTTTCAATTATTCCATTTAAAGTTTAATTCCTGCCACGTTATGAGGAAAAATAGGACATTAACCACGAGAGATTAATAAATCAACACCACATAAAACATATTGTGAAAGCTTTTGAAAACACCATGTTGGTTTCTCACGTTGCCTTTTAACTAAATGAGCGGTTAAATGTGACCGTGTCAAATATTATACGAGTACAGAATGACATTGGTTCACAGTGTCAGGGGGTTGATGACAGCACAGCAGTGGTGAAGTCCAGATCTTTGCATGGTTTTCGGTCCCACCAGAGATGCATTTTTGCTTGATGTTGAATTTAAAAAATCGATGAAATAAATATAAACTTCGGCTCTGTATGTGGGTGCAAATGAGAGGATTAGCTTTAGCCCCTTAGAGGTACTGAGGGGAGGATGCAGGTTGAGAAAAACACCCTTATTGGAAGCAGTCCCTCGTGTTTCACCTCATTGTTCTGTCTTTTGCAAAATGTCAGTCTATATATTTTTTGTTACAAAACTATGCCACCATTGTAGTGTTGCTACATGTATGCTAAGGGTATCATGCTAATACAATGGTCATGAATGTTGTAAGGAATCTGACCCAACGAAAAATGCAACCTATCCATATTTTAGCTCCATATTTCATTTGACAATGAAATATTGAAATGATGAAATGTACGCACCATTCTCCATTAATAGACCAAGTACTGTATGTTGTTAACTAATTTTTTAGAAGTCTGATATTAGCACTTCTGACTTGCTATATCTAAGAGGTATGTCACTGAAAATGTATTAGCCAACAACTCCCTCTGCCAACCTCAGCAGCATGATTTTAAGCAGCTTCATGAACTGTGAGACTTTTTGAAAAGAGAGATTACGCATCAATAGAAAAAAGTGACGACCTACTCGACTTACGTCCACCCGTACTTACGACCATGGCCAGCAGATTTTTTTTTTCTTTCAATGTCTGGCACCGCAGCACGTAGCAGCCCAGCATCGCGTACAATAGCTAAGGCAGCACCCAGCATCTCACTCTCACACAGGGATCTACCACTACAGTAGCACCTATAATCCTCACGTCGACCATTTTGAATGGCATTCGACTTACGTCCAATCTGACTTACGACCAGTTGGTCAGAACCGATCACGACCTACTTGGCTTACGTCCACCCGTACTTACGACCATGGCCAGCAGATTTTTTTTTTTTTATTATTCAATGTCTGGCATGACCTGCTCGACTTACGTCCACCTGTACTTACGACCACGGCCAGCAGATGCTTTTTCTTTTTTCCTTTTTTTTCAATGTCTGGCACCGCAGCACGTAGCAACACGGCAACGCGTACGACAGTTACGGCAGCACAGTATCCCAGCATCTCACTCTCACACAGCGATCTACCACTACAGTAGTATCTATAACCCTCGCATCGGCTATTTTGAATGGCATCCGACGAACGTCCAATCTGACTTACGATGGTTGGTCGGAACCGATCCCGGTCGTAAGTCGAATGTTACTTGTATTCTTCTATACCAACAGTTTCTTTGCTTATCTTATGTCATTGGCAGTACTCTAATACAAGTGATGGGATGAAGAGACTTTGTGAGATAAAGTTCTTATTTTCAGAGCCCACAATATGGCATTCTCTGATCTTAAAGACTTGGATTTAAACAACAATTTAAATAAGACTTTACATCAGTTTTATACAAAGAGCACCACTTATTGAGCTATTAAAACACAGCCCATCACTAGATTCACCGATTACAGATAACTAAAGTGCAAATAGTCACATTGGTTCAGGCATGGCTCTTTGTGGACTTTGCATGTCCCTGTCAGCCGTATTATTTATTTGGCAATTATTATTATTATTTTTTAAGTGAATTGCATGATGTGTTTGAATGAAGACGTGGAGACGAGGACGTAAGATTTGTCTCAGTGCCTTTCTAGTCAATGAAACAACTTGTCTAATGGCCTTAAGGTCCCTGTGCCACTTCTATTGTTGTTTGAAGACATTACCTGACTGGTTCTGAAATAATAATAATAACAGCAATAATTCTGATAATTGGCAAACTGTGGCTCACATCTTTGAAACAAATGCTTATTGGTGGGTCAGTGATGATCGACAGCTGAACTAAAATAGTGTTTGCTTAGTTCAGCTTCAAGAATTTCTTGTCCGTTCCTACTTTTCTGAAATGAAAAACTGACGTCCATGCATGCATTGATGTGTTGTGGGCGGGGAATGTATGTTAATCTATTCGAATAGTTTCTCCTTCTCCTGCCTCTGTGTTATGAGCCAAAATGAATATTATATTATATTGTGTTGTGTTAGTCTGCAGTGCTTCTGTCCCCCCATTAGATGCAATGGCTTCTGCTGAAGGGGTTGTGTTTGTCCTATTAAAGTCCAATTGTCTGATGTATTGCTGTTACTTTGAGAGGAAGCAGAAATATCAAGCAATATTTATGCAGATTAAGTCAATTAGCTAAATCCAATTAGCAAGTTGGGCGATTGTATTTAACCCCTCAAACCCTGAATTTGTTTCTGGTCTGTGCTCATATTGTTATTGTGGGAATATGTTCATCTTGACTGATGACTAATATATATATATATTATCTATAATATGACATTAAGGGGTCAAAAGGTAGCAAGCTGAGGACTGCCAATAAAGATACCAGTCAAAAAGTCTTTATACTTTGGTGCACGATTACTGAGGCTTGCATCGACAAAAACCAACAGTGAGAAACAGACATCAGTGAGTCATGCAAATAGGATCCTTTGGCCGGTTGCCACCAGTCGGAGTAGTAATAGCTGAACAGGACACAGGATTGGCGTCATTAAATCTGTCAAATATGTATATCAGTGTTTGAAAGGGCAGTTTTTCTATTGTTTTTGGAGTAACTCTGTATCGCACTTCATTGCGCTTTCCCTAAGAGTCGTCCTTAACAGCCTTCCCTTCAAAGAAGCAATCTTCCCCGACTCATGGAATAGAGTAAAGACCAATGAGGATCGAACCAAGGCAGTGACCCAAACGTATAAAAAACAAAATACTTTTCTTCCAATTAAAGCATTTCTGTTCTTGATTCATTTTGAAAACATGACAACCGTTTCTTCACTGAAAAATAAATCTCTGCCTATATGACTAAAAGATTCTGTATTCAGTTGTCTCTTGGTCTTGGTACTGGTTAGTATATGAATAAAGAAAGAAGACTCACACAACATTTTTGTGACTTGCTGCCGCCGCGCCTTCTGCTGCTGAGTACGGATGTTGCAAAAACTGTCCTGACCAAAACCCGACTTGGCATCTAGTGCCTGGCTTATCTTCTCCCGCTTAAGCTGCAGGCCGATGAGCAGGTAGAGGGCGCTGATGGTCAACATGGGCAGGACAAAAAATAGCAGGGTGGTCACCTGGATGGTCAGATTGTACACCCATCGAGGTTTCACCAGAGTGCAGATGGCAGAGTCTGGGATCTCGACAGTTTGGTTTCCTGTTGTGGGAGCGTGAAGAATGGTGATCCCATGGAGACTGGTGTTTGGAACAGCACACAACACAGACAGACCCCAAACGGCCAGGATGACCCGCTTGGCATGCGTGCGGGTCACCACAGACTTGGCTCGAAGTGGGTGCACAACAGCAATGTAGCGCTCCACACTAAGGGCCGTCACATTGAGAATGGAGGCCAAGCAGACCGTCTCAAATAAAAAGGTCTTGAAGTAGCAGCCTCCCTTCCCGAACAGGAAGGGGTAGTTGTGCCACAGCTCATACAGCTCCAGAGGCATCCCGAGCAGAAGCACCAGCAGGTCCGACACGGCCAGGCTGAACAGGTAGTAGTTTGTCGGCGTCCACATCACTTTGTTGCGTGCGATGACTGTGCAGGTCAACGCGTTGCCCAGCACTCCCACCAAGAAGATACA
The DNA here is from genome assembly GCF_027744825.2 of Synchiropus splendidus. NCBI lineage: Eukaryota > Metazoa > Chordata > Actinopteri > Syngnathiformes > Callionymidae > Synchiropus > Synchiropus splendidus. The sequence continues at coordinate 10,287,205 of NC_071334.1, read as the reverse complement.
CAGGTAGATGAGGCAGACCGGGAGAAAGACCGGCGAACGAAGTGGCCCCAGATATCTCTCCAGATAGGCTTTCTGTGTCAAGCATCTGTCCTGAATGGCTGCGTAGCTCTCATTTGCTGTGAGGTTGGCACACGTTTCCCCGGGGAGACAGTCCCACCAGCTTCTGTCCCACAGATCCAAGGTACAGTTGATGATATCCATCGGAACAGGGCAGAGGAAGGAATTCTAGGAAGAATCAGAAAAGACAATTGAGACACAAAGCATGACATGTGAATGAAGTCACACGTATATAAAGCCCATCAGAGTTTTAGTTTTAGAGTGGGCGGGTTTTTATTGGTTTCAGTTTTTGAAAAATGCTTAGTTTCAGTGAATTTTTATTAGTTTTAGTGTTAGTTTTTTTTTTTCTTCAATATGGGGTATTGGAACAAGATTGAAGATCAAAATAGGTTGCAAAAACAGTCATTAATAAAAACTCAACAAAAGACACTATGTAAAAAAAAAAAGCCAAAAATGCAAAGAAATGCATGTTTGGAAAGATGACACTTTTGCCAAACTACCACCATTGGGCTAGTCAGTCGGGAGAATGAGTCCTGTTGTCTGATCTGAAACGGAAATTAACCCTGTGACTCCTGTACCATGAAACAGTAGACAGAGAGCTACAGTTCTTTTAAACTTATGTCTGTATTGGTCCATACGATCATCTATGTATCTCATATAATGTATCTGCTCATTGCACTTAAATAATAGAACCCTCGCATCACTGTTAAACAGAGTGCATCACCTACTGAGCTCTGAAAATAAGCTCACTGTTTCATGAAGCCTCATCAGCCCATAGTTACTGTGAGTGGTCGCTTAAAAGAACCAACAAGAGGAGAGGATAATGAAGCATGTTCATAAAAGAACAAAGAGGCAGCAGCTCTGTTGAGCCTGCGTCTGCCTGCCACAGATGATCTGACTCAGCATCTCATCTCCCGGATGACGCTGAAGTTCTCACTGACCTCTTCATGTTTAGGAAAAGAGCATCAATGCACTTCAATTCTCAGTTTTCTTTAAACAGAAAGGTCCAAATTAGTGATACCATTTGCTTGCAGCTAACTGTGAAGCCTCCCTGTCAAGACATTAATGTTTTTCCACACCGTAGTTGGTGCCATGTTTGTGTTGTTGTGATCACAATAAGGTCCCTGAACGCAACACCAGAATATCTCGTCCCAAGAAATTGCGTTTTCTGTCAGTACTGAAACGAACAGGTCAGTACTTTTTGACCTGGTCATTTCCCTCTTGTCACTCTTCTTTCGTCACCATGAATCTTTCGGTCCTTGTCCAAGTCAACAACGTGTGCGGCAGTGATATCAAACTCAATTTGCAGAAAAACACCCAACTGCCAAAGCAGTTTAGCCTCACATGACGCGACAGACTACGCCCAGCCACATGACTTCATATTTGCAAAAGCTGTCTCTATTGAAGTGCCTTTCTTTCTGGTCCTATTACTGCTCATTTTATGGAGCAACACAAAGGGTGATTTTCTGCTAAAAAGGTTCATTGCCAGCAGGAAATTACTTTCTGTCTTTTACTGCAGTTTCAAACATGTTTTCACATTTTCCTCCCAGACTTATCCTGCTGTTGGTTTTGTTGTAGGGCCCTCTAAAGAATCTTTCTTTGTTTAAATCTGCCTCTTTCCTACCAAGTGCTTGTCTCACTTTACACAATTTTTATGATAAGAGGTGTGTTGAGTCTTGAATATTAATAATAATGAGTGTAAGATAAACAAACCAAATAAACAGAAAATTAAGGTATAAAAATAACATTACATATGGTCAATACTCACACAGTGTATGTCCATGCAAACATATATAAACAAAGTCAATCTGTATAATTGTGTGCCGTCACACAGTAGTTGAAATGGGGTTTTGTGATGTCATCAGGGTCTTCAGTGATGCCATTACATTAAACGAATGTTTCATGAATGCATCTTTTTCATTTATATTTATGTGGAATGACTATTGATTTGTACTTTAAATGAAAGTCTGACTTTACCATTCAGTATCTTCAGTGTTCAATCTTGAACACAGTTTAAAAGAAGATTATTGTCGACACAGTCATGTCTTGGTCAGTCATGGAAGACACAATGTGGAGCAAATGCAAAAAGCATCTTTAAAAAAAGAAAGACAAAAGACATGAAAAAAAAGGCATAGGAGGAGCAAAAAAAAAAAAAAAAAAAAAAAAAAAAAATGTATATGGGATTTAAAAAAAGTTTCCATGCCGATGCTGCACTTGAGGTGCGATGCATTCATGGATCTCTGCATTTCTTTTCTTTGGTAGTTTTCTAATTGCTATGTTGTTCCAAAACACATAATTTCAGGCGAAATTGTCGTCAATTTCTATATTTCGTCATCACGTAAATGCTTGGAGTACTTTGACACAAAGCAAAATATATAAATAACAACAATCACCGTTTTACTCTTGATAAGTACCCTTTTTACCTACACTTAGTCAGCCACCGAATGCATCCTTTTTTTTTTCTCCCTAGTGACTTTTTTTTGTCATGGGTTTCCATACACTTAAAATATCCCATTTTGTCAATTGAAATACTGTACTTAAAAAAGTCAGCTATTCCTTATGGGCCACTGCAGCTCATTTACATATAAAACACATTAATAATAAATAATATCACAGCTCTTTATCTATATGTCATATTGAATTTGTTAGTTTATGTGACAACATGCCTCGACACTTATGTAAAAATATCTGTTCAATAACTCCAGTCTTCAAAACACATTCAGTCTCTGTGTCTCTGCATGGCTCATATTTCAAAAACATTACTGGATTTATGTCAGCCACACAGTAAAATGAGCAGACATTTGTGTCTTCGTCCAAGCTGCACTCAAGTCACTTAAAGACAGTAAAGACATGGTTTGTGTGGGTACAAAGAAGCAATAAACATTATTTTAACTTTTTAGTGAACTGTATTCCTCTGTGAAAATAGAAAATATAAAGCTTTTATCAGAAATATTTTACCTTGTCGTGGTGCTGGTCGTGTGACGGCGCGAGAAAGTGATGCTGCTCCTGCAGTGTCTCCTCCTCATTCACCTCATCTCCAGCCTCTCTCGCCACGCTCTCTCTCTCTCTCTCCCTGGTTTTCCTCTGCTCACAGATGTGTGGGCTGATCCCTATTTATGATCAATTACAGACAAATTGATGTTTGTGCTGTCAGGTTGAACATTTCCACACAGTCTCCACACACAGCTAAAAAAAAAAAAAAAAAAAAAATCTGCTAACATTACAACTTTGCTGAGTAGCAGCGGGGTCAGGAAGAGAGGTGAAGATGATGGTGTTGCAGGAAGTGAGAAAATGAGGAGAGAAGAAGGCGTGAAGGCATAGTGGAAGAAATCTAAAATGGGAGCATACAGAAGAAGCGAAGCAAGTGGGAATAAGGAGGGACGAGGGTGTGAGGTGAGATTAAGAAAGGAAGATTTAGCAAATGAGAAAAGAGACTAGAAGCGGTGAGAGGAGCCAGAATGGTGGTATGAAGAGGAGAATCATTGGAGGCCCCCTGCCCTCCATCCAGGACCAGGAAGAGAGCAGCGAACATCATCATGGACTCCGCTCACCCTGGATTTACCCTATCCTGCCCCCTCCCCTCAGGCAGGCGCTTCGGAGCGCTACGGACAAAAACCAGCAGGCGCATGAACAGTTTCTTCCCCTCCGCCATAACCCGCACAAACTCCGAGCCACATTGACTGTTCAGGACAGCTTTGCACTATACTCTTCACCGGTACATTGGCGCATACATATTGTTAATATACATCATTGCATGCTCTTCTTAATGCGTGTCACTTTATTGCTGTCCATCCATTGCTACCATTAGACAGAAAAGAATTTCTGTATATCACTTGTTATACTGTACTGGCCATTAAAGCTGTTTCTGTTTCTGAGGAAGAGATTGGGGGGGGTTCAGTTGGGGGGAAGATAATATGGAGGGGGAATGTCTTCCAGGGACTCATCATCGCTGGCTAGTGATGGGCAGATGATGCCAGTAATGCGTTACTTAGTAACTTATATCACAACCTTTTTCCAGTCATGAGTAATCTAACACATTACTATTTCAAACAAAGTAATCCAACTAAAGTTACTTATCTAACTCACCGTGTGTTACTACTGTTGCCATTGTCTGGAAGCGAAATATTACCATTCGCTTTCGATAACTGCGTGGGAATGACGTCAGGTGCGGGACATGCCAGTCACGTTTTCAACACGCGGGCAGCTCACATGTCAAGCTGTAAATAACAGAGGCGTGATGACAACATTTGACCCTGCAGGGTCCACCAACATGCAGAAATCACCGGTTAAAGAGAGCAAAATAAAGTAGCCTTGCAAATGTGTCGAAAGTGCAGACTCAAAAATCTATGTACCAGTTTTTAAAAAATCCTCTTGATAGGTCAAGTTAAACAACACTTATAATAGACTTTTATTGATTATTTTTTCTTTGGTGCAGGATGAAACGGTACTGATGTGGCATTTTCTCTCGAAAATCAGAAATAGAAGGACCCTCTGGCGCGACAGAGCGTGGAGGGCAGTGACAGCAGCCACTTAAGTGCAACTACTGCCTTCAGGTGGCCAACAGGAGACGTGACACACAGACACTAAACTGTTGCCTTGTGGTTACAAAAAGCAAAAAAGTGAAGTGAAGTGAAAAATGCCGCAATTCCTACATTTTATTATATAAACAGCAATATATCACTTTGTTTTGTTTTTCATACTTTTTGTAGAGTGTCGCGTGTAGAGTGTTGAGTGTCTTGAAGTAAAACATTGACTGTACATTCATATAACTGATGTTGTACTAAAAAATTTACCCCAAACATGGAAAAACGCTGGACCCCAGAGAACTCCCACCTCAAAACTGACATTAAAGGCAATGAGAGCTGCAGTCAGCTGTTAAATGTAACTTGACACGTAACTTGTAATCTAACTTAGTTACTTTTAAATTCGAGTAATCAGTAAAGTAACGGGAGTACTGAGTAATCAGTAGTCGGATTACTTTTTCAAAGTAACTGTGGCAACACTGGATGAGGCTTCATGAAACAGTGTCCTTCTACCTCAGAAGGTAACATAATGGAGGTTTCAGAGAGTGAAGTGCTGCTTCATGAAACCCATCACAACATCCCTTGTCAAGAACAAGCCAATATGTTTTTCCTCTGCGAAAGCTTCTGTGCACGGAGGTGACAAGGAAAGGTTTCAAAGCAGTCGCTTCTTCAGGAATCACTGAGTGAACAGTGGTGGACATGAATCCTAATCACTGACCTTCAGCCTCGTATTTAGTCGCCTGCAGAACCACAATAGAAAATGCTCTCAGCAGCGCAGTGCTGGCTTATAAATCGCAGGGAGGAGGGGTCGCGCTGCCGGTGTTGCCCTGTCATTATCTTACTTTGATGAACTGTTCTGTGGATCTGGTGGCGAAACTACTCGCCCTCACATTATTGCCTCCACCGTCACATCAGGAGACGTTCTCAGGAACTGTTATTATCTCAGTGAGAACGTGTTCTTCTCTCTTAAACATGGACTTGACCACAGTGCTGAGGAGAGACAGGACGAAACTAGTTCCAGGCTGTTGATGTGTGAAGAGGCTGTGTGACATATCGATTTGTTGAGGCTGAATGTCTCTCACTCTCTCTCCTCTGTCTTTATAAAGGGAACATTTCTGTGGACTGTGTGTGCTTATTTTCGACCCTTCAACGTTGTCCTCTGGCATATCTCAGCAGGGTTTGCCACCTCATTAGTTGTCGTCCGCTTCGCAACATTGCCCGACACGGTCTGTGCCCTCCAAGTGCCCAACCTGTTGCAGACCAGTTTAGCCTCCAACTTCATGAAAAGGCAAGTTAGCTGAATAACTTCTGTTTTAAATGGCGATGTAAGTGGGACAGGAAGGTTTTTGCCCCTGACCCAGCTCTGTGTGCCATCATAGTGATAATAGTACTTTACTACATTGGAGTGTTTGTTCCTTTTCCCTTCCTGATTCGCAGTCACCCAACAGCTAATTTCAGATATTGTTCAAATAACCCCTTCATTCCTCGTAAGTGAAATGATAACACATTTATATCACATGTTCTCACTTGATGCCAAGCTGCTAATGGACTCAATTGTCAACACGAGAGCTGAAGATTGTGAGATTCATCAGTCAACTGCTGGTCTGTCAAGGAAACACGTGACTAGTCCTTGACTGGTGAATAGAAAATGAACCACTTTCTATTCTGTTTTTTATCTGCATTGACACAGACACAAATGTCACAATGAAAGCTAGAGCTTATTCAAATCCTTCAAATGCACATTATTATACAAAAGCATACAGGTTGCTTTTGCTTTTTTGTTTGTTTTACTCACAATGGCCAGGGTCTCCACTACTCTGAATGTACTTGAATTTACATATATAGTTGTCAACAGAGTATTAACCCTGCACTGCTGACCATGGGGTACCTTGAAAAGTAATTTGTAAAACTTCCTATAGAGACAATGCACAACATAATAGATTAGTTCAGTTCAAATGAAGAGTGTTCAGGCCATTTGTAGGCCACCAGAGGTCAGGACTGGGTCAATGAAACACGTGCAAAAATGCTGTTCCAGGGTAGAAGTGAAATTGAAGTGAAAGGCTTATTTAATTTCATCATTACTTACGCTGTGTTGCAGTTACCTCAGCAGTTGGAAATCAGAGCACGGAACATCAAGCTGAGTTCAACACGTTGCAGTTGTCGAGGTCGGAAAAATTATGTTCAAATTTAAGAAACTTCTTGACAAGTTCACATTCCATTTAGAGCAAGAAAAGCTGCCAGAAGATGAAGCAATACAAATTTGTGGTTTGTTTCCATTGGGGTATTTTATTCTAAACTTTTATGTCCTGTTAATGGAAGCCATCTTGGCTTGCGAACTTCCGACTGGGAAATCCAATGTTGAAGCTGGGAAATTTCCATTTCTGAGGACGCCGGAATGCAGAATTGCAGTGGACGCACCATCGGGCTGTGCATACTTTTCAGGCACACTTTTCCATGAACATGACCTTTTGGCTTGGTGATTGTAGGAGGATTTTTAAAGTGAGTGGAAATACATTCACAATATATTGTATGTCACATATGACTCTCATTCAGTTGTTGCACTAGTTGTGTGTGATACTCATTTGTACAAAAATTGACTTCTAAAGTTGAGGTGCTACACACAGCCATTGCTTGGACAGGAAATATATTGGATTCTACTTTGATATTAATAGAGGGGGTCAGTTTAGAGAGTCAGTAACTCACACACTCTTCTTGCCTTCTTATTGGACTATTAATTGTGGTCATGATTTGGAAAAAAAATGGGGGGTTGTGAGGCGAATGCTCGTGAAACTTTTGCTAACTTTCGGATCCAACGAACTAATGGGAAACTGTGGTGATGGGTGGGTTGCGATCAGGTCTCCCACACGCCTGAGAAGAGGCCCTCACTAGCCGAAAACTATAGAGTTGCACTCCATTATGAAAAAGTCAGACATGTATCCATGAGCAGGATTTACATCTCAATCTGGCCACATGTTGACAGAATCTGACTCATACATGAATGCATGGACCTCACAGAGCTCATGTGTTCCATGTTTTATTCATCTGCCCTGCCACATGAAAACAAACACTGTCCTACAGTATATATTGGGCTTGAAATCACAATACAAAAAGTGTCTTTTCTTTTTTAATTGCCACCTGCAGGGAAGGATAGCAAAGTGGTTTAGTCAGCTAATGGACGAGTCAAGGCTCAAAACTGTTTCCTCAGTGATCTCTAGGGACTGTGATTGTGATTTCCCCACTGAACAAAGGGCTTTAACCTCAGCCCATCACCAGAAGGAACAGCTTCTTATGATGTCAGCTCCAATGATGGACACGAGTGACAATGCAGGGTGAGCAAGATGGGTTTAGATGGAGGATTGGTGTGGCCACCTCCAATGGAAAATATCAAAAGAAGTCAAAGAAGAGCAAATTTTGTTCCCTCTCTGGCAGGCAGCCCGTGAAGTCAGGGGGCGTTGTGTATTTGGAGTGTTGTGAAAAGCCATCACACTGCTTCAGCTAAAAAAAAAAAAAGCAGTCTGTTTTTGTTCCGTATAAATTGTACGTGTGTGTTTTTTAAACTTGGTCTTTAAACTCTGTCCTTGAATGTTATGAAAAGAGCCTTATTTTTATCCTTCTCACAGGACACAGACTGTTCTTTCGCAATGTTAAATTTGCTGATGATGCACTTCTCTGTAAATAGCTGCCTTTCTTGAATAGTCGCCAAAGTTGATCTCTATTCCAGACACTACCTGTGCTGTAGACCTATCACCTAAGATTTTTTCATTTCTTACGACCTAATGTGTCCACAGAAAGAGAAGCACGAACACGCCTGTTCTCATTTCCTGGTAAAGGGATGGGTTGTCGGCGTCGTTTCAAGACACAAAGAAAGAATACAACTCCCTGTCCCTGCTCAGATAACATTCCTTATCTATGAAACTTGTCTGTGGTTCTGTTTGGGTTGATTGATGCGTCCTTTCATGGCCTGTATTGGCATAAATAAAGTGACGTACATGAAATGGAATGGCTTCCTGAACTGATGGTGTTTTTCTCTATCAGGTCACTGACAAGGTAATGTTGTGCTGATGAGGCTTCATGAAACAGTGGCCTCATTTTCAAAGCTCATTAGATGGCAATCCCATTTTAAAAAGATGGTAAGTAATAGGTGTTCAAATCCAAAGATTCTAATGGAGGGAGTGCCATCTGGTGGACGCTGTTTCATGAAGCCTCAGATGCATGTCAATGCCACTCAGGACATGAACCTACATCTTCAAACAAACCACAGGCTCAACGTTCATTTTTGGGGGTCCCATTTCTTGGTGAAAGGTTTGCGTTTGTGTCAATGTATAAAGTATGAAAATACCGTCTATTATTTGAATCTCAGCATAAACTTAGGACTTAAGTTCAGTTAATTGTTGTGGCGCTGACTGAATTCATTGTCATCCAGAACTGATCTTCCACAGAGAAACGTTTGTAGGCATCAATCGAAATACAAAAACTGCTCAGTTGCATAAATATATTTACGTATATACATGTGATGATATGTGACAAGATCTTCATCAGTATTTCCTTCACTACAATATGGATCAAAGGTCACGTCACACTGTAATGGGTTTGCATCCACCTATTCTTATTCAAATGTTCACAAATAACCAAAATAAACATCAATGGAAACGCTAGAAATTTCCAAAAAAAAAACAACTTTTTGTTTGCGGATGATGGTGACTTCTCATGGCGCACTCTCCTATCTATAATCGCAAAAAAACTCAAAATGGAAACGGGGTGGAACTTCTGTCTCTGTAGTTAGTGATGGTGTCATGAAACCTAATTTTTGCTTTTGTGAAAAATCCAAAAGGTTTCAGTGTGCCACCTAGAGGCCACTGAAAAAGATGACACTGTTTCATGAAACCTTATCGGCCCATCACTAGCATTGGTAGCGTACAGGGGCAAATTTTCAGTCAACAGAAAATGCATGGGGAAAAAAGCTTCTAGAATATGGGATCATTCTCATATCATTATCCAGTACATGTTGACGGCATCAGTGGCATTTGCATGTACTGTGGAGGGGAGAGGAGGCTTTAAAAAAATGCTTATAATTGTCATGAGTCATTCCTGGTGTGTCTGACGTGCGGCCTCAGTCGAGTGGGAGTAAATGTCATGTCATTAATATGAGCGTACTGGCAGATGGCAGCCAGGAACTATTCATGTTCATTTCTTCCAGAGACACAGTGAACCCCACAGAGAGCCCCACACGTGCACAATTATTCAGGGAATGTGTATATGTGCTGAACAAAGATTCAAGTTAGAAATATCAATAGATACTATTAATTGTCACGAAAAAAGTATAGATGTTTTTATAAAATTTCAGTCCAAATCATATACTGCAATGAAGCTTATTTGGCTGCTTTCATTTCGCACAAAACCCATCGCTCATCATCAGCTTCACTTTAGTTTTCTTTTTTAAATACTGAGTGAGAGCACAGATGTGGCACCTTGACTGCATTAGCCCTCTTGCCTCTTGAGGCCAGAGTAAAACTGATGATTTTTCATGCTATTCATCACCAATTCAGCTCTTCATGTATCTTTTTTGAGGCCCGACTTTTTTTTTCTTTATCTTTCATTTCTCTTTTTTCTTTTCCCGCTAAAGAAATTGAAAGAATTTTGTCAAAACCATTTTGAAATGTCCCTTTATATCAGAATTATATGTTTTATCTATTCTTTTTAAATAAAAAAATAAAGAACATATATAGAATATAATCATGTTAATTCTTATATTGTCTTGGCATAGTTATTTGTTTGTTGAAAGGACTCCAAAGTGTGGGATGAATCGCCTGTGAATGCCTTGCTAAACTGTATTTATTTGGTTGCCTGAATATATTTCATATATTTGGTTAATGGGCTAAAACCAGTTCTGAGTGAAACCGGTGTTGCAGATAAGATCATAATCTTTATGGAAAATTTAGTAGATTCAAATGTTTTTCAGGTTTCTCGAGATGATCCGCATGTTTTTTTCAGAAGTCGCAAAAAATCACGCCTTTGAGTTCGACCAGTTGTTTGGTGTTATTCGATGACGGTGGAGAACACTTATTTTGAAATGCCGGCCGCAACACCATTTATCACCCGTTTTAATGTGAATTTTTCTAGAACGTTAATGAAGCGCTTATCTCGTCAGAATACTATAATGAGCTCATTTAAATGAAAATTGGTGAAGCGCGATCACCTGTCATGACGTCTCGTCAGGCTTCAGAAGAGATTGTTGAAGCTTTTTGGATCATTCATCTCACCACGTTTATCCAGTGTCACAGTTTAGGTGAGTCCCAAATTCATATTTTTGACTGAAGGGGTTTGTTTGCAAATGATTTGGATTTGCAGAAAGACGACATACACATGGAATTTACTTTTGATCAATATTTAAATTGTTTTCTGACAGTTATATTCATTTAGTCATAGCGTGAGATATAGATGTTGCATTGGTGAGATCTGCAGTGACTGTATAATTGCTAATTTGTATATGAATCATTGATATTGTTTGCATCCGTGGAGGCAATGTCACCGTCAATGTTTAAATAAAATGGAAAATGACAGAGGCATATAGAAAAGTATTCTAATTTTTTATTTGCAGTAGAGACATGGCTACGATGGTATTGGTTTTTTTAAATATAATAATTAGAGCATATGAAATTTTCAATTGAATCTGTCTGACTTTACCTTTGTAATAATTAAGCAAATGTAGACCTGGCTTCTTCTGGTGCTTTTATTCTGAAATACTGTGGAATACTCTCTAGACAAATTTCTATCAAAACAATTGTTTCAATTGTTTTGATAGAAAGTGTATCTCCTGAGCAGAACCTAAAAATCCAATGTGTAGAAGAAATAGGAGCTTCAGACCTCAATTTTTAGCCTCAAAATGGTTAAAATCGATCTGCTCTTCAATGTAAACAAACCTTTATTTGTATGTTTCCTCAGCAAAATGTCAGCAGAAACTTCCAAAGCTCAGCTCTTATCAAGCAAGTCTACAAGATGAGAGCCTCGCTGCCGACGACCAGAACTTGCGGTGAGGAGCTTGTGCTGACGTTCACAAACATAGAGGAGAGCAAAAACCCTGAAATGATAGAGTTGCAGACTGACACCACGGCCCAAACGCCGGTGCAGAACATCCTGAGCCTGGAGGAACTTGGTAACTCACACAGCTTGACCCGAAGTCAACATGGAACTTTGAGTTTTTATTTATAATGTTGCTATTTACATACAATTATACACCTACACATTAGATTATACAGCAAAAGGCTAATGCAGGGCTTTGTAATAACATGCCTGCTCATCAATTATACATTTCATCTCGCTTTTAATGGACGATTCTATTCTAGATCAAAGACTGCACAGCTTGCTGCATAGACTGTTGCAAACTCTCACAAAGTTACAGTTGTCTGTCTGTCTGTCTGTCAACCATCTGTCCATCTTTTGGTGATAATATGTAATGTTTTTATGACGAAACTATCTTGTGTACATTCAGTACATGATTCATTGCATGTAGAATTGAACTTAATATAGTTTGAGATTCTCAATTTTAGAGTTTGTTCCAAAGTTAACTAATCTTTGGAAAGAAAAAAAAAAAGTATATATATAGGTTGCCAGTCTATCGCCGGGCATACACCATTCACACCCAGTGGCAATTTTAGAGTGTCCAACCTAGTGAGCATGTCTGCGGGAGGAAACTGGAGAACACATGCAAACTCCACGCTATCAAAGTAAAATGTAAATAAACTGAATTATAAAGTGGGATTTCACTTTTTGCTGTCTATATCCAGCATTCGATTTTTCTTTTACCCATTTTATGTCATGCATTCTTTTTTTCATAATACGCAACCATTTTCTTCTGCCTTGGTTTGACAGCCCCTCGCGACACCCCCAGTATGTATTGTGACCCATGAGGGAATTTAACTGCCCACCCTCGACTTAGAGGCTGCTCACACGGGGAAATGTGCCACCAAAATGGAGCCACTTCAGGCGTCCGCACATATCACAAAACAAAGCAGTACACATGCCAGGCCTGCAGGTGGCAAGTTTTATTTTGTAGGTCCAAACAGAATGTTGATGTAGGATGTATCTACAGTAGTTGTGTCACTTTGGTTCACTCCTCGGTGCTTGGTCGACGCTTTGTGTCTGAGGTGAGGTTTGCTTTAACATTTGTCTTGTTCGAAAAAAGTGCTGCCTCGGGTACTTCAGGATTGGATTTCTTTTCTTTTGATGTGGAAATGATGAATGAAACAGATTCAAGGGGTGGCAAAAATTATATGTGAAGCCAAACGGCTTCATCACATATTTGTCATCAGGTTAAATGAATGCTGAATAAATGCAAGATCAACATTAGCCCCGCTTCATGATAGTTCCTCATTGAATGTAACATGTTCTCTGCCAGCCAAAAACAAAGCTGTATCTCTGTTTGAAAGCAGGAAATATGCACCATGAAATCAGGTGCTTACATGTTCAGAGATACGCCCATTTGCCTGATGGGTATGAGGAAGAGTTGTCACGTGAACACGTTTGAATCCATCAGGAAAAGCGTGTTTGGTGCATGACAACAGGATCACCCGAGAATTGTGATGGAAAACAGCGGGTGGGTCCTGCATATAAACATATATATAAACACTAATAAACACATAAAAGCAACTCTCTATGTTAGAGAACATAGCGGTTGTCGATTGGAGGACTTAATATGACTTCTGGTGTATGTTCTGGCTTCCCCAGGATGAACACAACAAATGTTTGAGTGAGTAGTGGCAAAAACAAACAAATGTATTGGTAGCACATAACCAGACTCTTGAAGAATACGACTCCATAACTTCATAGTTTCAACACTCGCTCATATAGACATGTCATCTGTGGTCCAGCACGTCCACTCCTGTCCACCTTTCTCTCCAAACTGTGGGAGACCGGGTGCAGGTTTTTGCTCCAGCCCTGAAAGCACAAACAGGTTAACCAATCAGGTGTCAGCTGAAACAAACAGACTGAAGATCAAGGGGTCACAGTTTTCAGACACCTGGTTGGTGAGTAGGTGTCCTCTTGATTGGTTGGAACAAAAGCCTGCACCCACTGCGGCCCTTTTGGGGGTCAGTTTGACACCTGTGTGCTAATCACACATCCTCTCTGCCGCTTCTTCCTTGACCTGTGTTTTGTCTTGCGAGTCGCAGACTACACCCAATAAGACTAAAGAGCTCATTCTAACTCTTCTGTGCTTCAGCAAAATGAAGACCAAGCCGAACCTCAGCGAGTCTCAGGTGGTGGATCTGGTGAAGAAGCTGTACCACCTGACCGTAACAGATGTCCAGCCACTGCCCAGTTTTGACGATCAGAACTTTGATGTGGCAGCCAGTGATGGCAGAGAGTATGTTTTTAAGATCCTGAACTCTGAGTGGACTGAAAACACCACCTTGGTAGGAGTACAAACTGATACCATGTCCTTCCTGCGCCAAAATGGACTACCTGTACAAAACACTTTGCCAAACTTCAAGGGAGAGCTGATTTGCTGTGAGGACTTGGGTAAGGAAGGACTCTCACGATGTAGGCTCATTGAAGAGCAGGGCTTGAAACAGATCCTTGAAGTTTCAATCACTTCATAGTAATGTGCTTGTGTACTACTGTAATGGCTCGGGCTGCATCCCACCTAGACACAGTAAAGCTAATTCATGTCTATTGTTGTGTATTGCTGTGTTTTTCAACCCGGGGATACATGATATCCTTCTCTCCTCCGTCTTAGACTGCGGTTTTGGCCCTCAGAAGTACCTGGTGAGGTTGCTGACTTACCTGCCGGGGGTCACCATATCCAAGGTTCCACCGTCGCCTCAGCTGCTGTTGGAGGTTGGCAGGATGGCGGCCAAAATCGACGAGACTTTGCAAAAGGTAACTGGACCGTTAAGAATTGAGAAGTCTGAAAGATTCATTTTGACAGATTGATGGTTTTGCTCACTGAAATTGTGATTTATGATTCATTGTTTTCAGATGGAGCACCCTCATCTCTGTACGCTGCTCAGGACGGAGTTCAGATGGAGCTTATCCAGGGTTCCTATTCTAGAATCGTACCTCAGGTTCTTGGATGAAGGGCCTGTCCTGGAGATGGTCAAGTCTGTCATCCAACAGTATGAAACTTCAGTGGCACCGAAATACCCAAACTTTCGCAAGTGTACGTTTTTAAAGGAAGACACCCAGAGCCTCATTGTTAAATGAAGGTAGTAACCCAGAAAAAATCTTTCTTTCAAGGCATCAACCACGGAGACTTGAACGAGCTCAACATACTTGTGGAGCCTGATGAGAAGAACAACTTCAGGGTTTCAGGGGTTCTTGACTTTGTGGACATGACTAGTGGCTATTTCATCCACGAGTTGGCCATCACCATCGCGCACATGAGCACGCTCTACTGCAACCCTGCTGAGGCGGGAGGCCCGGTCTTGGCAGGTTTCACAAGTGTCTTCCCTCTCAATGAAGCTGAGAGAGATTGTCTTTATATTCTGGTGTTATCTCGACTTTGTCAGGTTAGCGTTTTACCCTGCTACTTTATCACCCTGCATCCAGAGAACTCAGAGTACATCATGGGGATCCGCAGGAAGGCTGCTGGTGTTCTGAGTCGACTGTGGGAGCAAGGAAAGGAGCGTGTGGAGAAGATTTGGTTCCAATCTGCTGCTGAACTCAGTCAGCCAAATATCATTCAAGTGTGAATAAGCCGAGTCTGGGGTAAAACTCAGGGTGCGGTTTGTGAACTTTCTAAAATAAAACTTCCTAGACATGCACTGCATTTTTTTCAAGGTGTGAAAGGATCATTAAAATACAAATGTTATACCAGTTATGATTTAAAACATTCTTTTATTCTTCTTACTTTTCATGTTGTGAATGGTTCAACATACATTTGTCAGGTCCCCTTCCCTCCATGCTTTTATTTTGCATGGACATTTCCTCTTTCTTGTGTTTCCTCTGTTTTGACAGGTGGGGCACAAGTGGTAGATCCACCTCTTTCCCCTCTTAAGGAGTAGCTGGATGACAGTGCAGCGCCAGACTGTGAAGGTTTCAAGTCATGGCATGCTGATCGCCTCGCCTTCAAACTCTTCTCCTGACTTGCCGAGTGACTGTTTCTTTTGCAAGTTTGATCCTGACTCTGTTTTCATGCTTTTTGTTCCTCCACTTGCCCAATCTTCTTCGTGAGTTCTTTCTGTTTGGACTTTGGAGACTCTTTCAGTTCCCATTCCCAGCTTTTGGGGCTTTCCAACGCCCCCATGTGATGATGACATCCTGATATTCTCCAGATCGCGGGAAGAACACAATATTCCTGTTCGCAAGGTTCTACAACAGTTAAGAGAGAGCCGTTCTGAGTTTGGGTTTTTTGCTTCATCCTGAGGGATAGACCCAACGAATCAAAACTGATCCTGAGTCAATCCTGCGGGAATCCTGTTTCATCTGTGTTGCCATCAGGAACATTGAGAGCACTGTATTGGAGGCACAGCTCGGGTCCAGGTAACATTCAGCAGTTCGCTCCCAGTTGTCACAGTGGAGGCACACCTCTAAACTCACCTGTCATCTTGGGATCCACTGCACTCTTTACTTCCTCCTGCAATGCTTTTGGTGGCCAAACATGTCCTGAGAGGTCAAGGACTCTGTTGCACACTCTGCTTGAGTGGAAAGTCTTTCCAAGATGATGCATTTTATCCCTCATGAGAAATTGCTGATCTGCTGGTGCTTCACGGTTTTAGGAACCATGGACTCCCTTCAGATTTGTTGGATTGTTCCCGACCGTGGAACCCAGCTCATATCTCAAGTTTGGCGGGCCGTCTGCATGGCTGTCGATGCCTCTGCAAGTCTGTCTTCGGGGTCCCACCCACAATCAACCACTCAGCTTGTCACTCCGCATCCTGGAGCTCTCACTGACCCTGTGTGGAATACGCCCACAATTCCTTGACCTCATCGACTACCAGGTTGTACCCCGCAGTGGAATCTTATGGCTATCAGCCTTCACTGTTCCCATCTCAGGACCATGAAGCGACTGTACCCGCTGTACGCCATCAACGCTGCCCATCCACCTGAGGGGTGTTTGCTGCACCTCATTCCCCTGATCCACCCTCAAGTACTTAAGGAGTAGCTGGATAACTGTGCAGCGCCAGAACGTGTTTTCTCGCTTTTTTTAGTTCCTCCTTGTTCATGTTCCATTCTGTGAACTCTTCCTGTTTGGAATTTGGACTTCCAATCATTTAATATTCTCTGTTGGATACTCTTTCCGTTCCTGTTATAGACTTTGGACAATTCCGGTCTTTGATTGTTTATTCTCAGGCTGCAGACTCTTTCTGTTCCTGTTTTGACTTAAGCTCTGTTGCCTCTGCCGTTTATTTTTACTCCCTGCGTCTGTGTCTCCTGTCATCTCACTGTCCCAGTGACAAGATTGATATTTTAAAATATCATTTAGGTTCAATCCTTTGATTGAAGGGATGTTTTTTTTTTTTTTTTTTTTTAGAAAATGTTATTTATCTGTCAATAATCTGCAAAATATATAGATATTAATTGAGGTTTATTACTAAATAGATAATACGAATGAATCTAAAATACACAATTGTTATTTAACATAATCCGATTGACATATTTAAACGATAAAACAAATGCGGTAGTGGTAAGACCGATTTGGCAGGGGAGAAAACTCCTTCATAGATGCGCATTTTCCTCGGTAAATTAATACAAATATATCTATGAGTGTATAAGTGACTACTATGGCGTCTATTGTGATTTTTGTGAGATATATAATAATATAATAAATAGAATCACAATAATAATAAAAAACAATATCCCGTACGTGTCGGCCAATCACGACGCGTCTTTCGGCTAACGCGGAAGTGGTGGGACCGATTTGGTAAGGCAAAAAACTCCTTGGACACTGGCCCCACTTTCGCCACAACTCGATTGACCACCTTGTCAAGATAGTGGAAGGTAAGTGCAGTTCTTACATGTAATCGATATTTCTACTTAGGGAGTTTTAAGCGCATAACGGTTTTGCTGTTCACTGATGTAGTGTAAAAGTCGGGACATCATGGACTGACGTTTACGACCCTTTTATTTGACAAATGAGGATTTACTCTCCAACATTTTATGACTTTAATACAAACGGAATTAGGTTACTCTTGTATTTCCGCCTGGAAAAGTAATTTTCGCTGAGCTGATGCTGAGTTGGGCTTCGCCACGTTCTATACGAAAAGCCCGCTACAACAAAGTCTCTCTAAACAGGACTAAATGGCCAATTGCGACACTGTTTTCTCCGTTTATTTATTGAAATTTCTGAACGATTTTGTCCAGACTGTGAATGTAGAGGGAAGACACGGACGTCTGCCATACTTGATGTCAGTGTGGACTTGGCACTGGTACTGTATGCTGACACAGCCAGCTCTCTGTGGCTGCTCCTTGAACAACTCCAAAGGTTACAGGACCTACTCTCGTAAATGTAATGTGCATTTCCAACGAATATGTTGCTGCTTATATATGAAGCAAGTGCACCACTTTCTCCACAAAAGGTGGTTCAAAAGTGACCTAGAATTAATAACAACAGCTGAGTTTATTTCTATGTTTTTGTATGGTTAGAAAACATGACAGCTGATATTTGGAACATAATGTGAACTTTGACCTTTGGATTTCCTGCTTTGTGTGTTCTTCCACATTGATACAACCTTCACCTTCTTCAATTGGACTGCTTGTTCCTGTGCCGTAAGGGGTGTTATTTGTGTCAAGGCCATTTAATCTGACAATTACAGAAGGTTGTTCTGTCTGAAGTACTGTCGCAGCCTCACTCACTGCGCTCCTTCTCTGGTGGTTGTCATTTCTGTTGTAAATCAATGACAAACTTGAAAAGAGGTTTGTGGTGGTCTGGTCGTAGCAGCGCATCACTCTACCTCGGCTTTACGTTGCAGAAGGAGCTGGAGACGACTTGACATTGTTTTTGTGATGTTAATATTGTGAAAGTTTTCAATTTCTCATATCACGATATAGATACGATAATGTATCGTTCAGCCCTAGTCAGCACTCCCTCCTGCTTGAATTTTTTCCTTGTCGTAGATGCTAACAGTGCGTTCTGACGGAGCTGCTCAGGATCCCTCCTCTGGTGCTGTAGAAGCTGGGTTAATGCCATCAATATGCTTGAGGGTCGTCCTGGGGTGTAGGGCAACGGTGGCACTAGTCGGATATTGGTTATTTAATCCATTCCTTCTGCTGTGTCTGAGCTCGGGATATTATGGTTTGAAAATTCCAATCCACTTATAGTGTTATTGTCGTGGTATTGTTGTGATGTGTGAAAGTATTATAAAACAGCATTTTATTCAGTTAAAAAATATATAATATGCAAGTGTATGATGTGGTTTATGTCATTATTGAGGATGAATGCTGCTAAAAGCTCGCACACTAAAGTAAATTGTCCACGATCAAACCCCGTCAAGGTCCAGTCTGTGGTCCCACAAAAGACTTCATTTGAATAGCAAAAACGCAAAATAGATATCCTATGAAGTCACATATAAAGTCTTTTATACGTGGCGGAAACCCTTTACTTACTAAAGAGGAAAAGGAGAGGGAGACCAGCACAAGGTTCATATGACCGGTTCTCTAAGGCTGCACCTTTTGCTCTGGTTAAACTGTGTGTGCTTCAAGGATTGGAACAAAAACCTGCACCCACTGCTGCCCTTTCTGGAAGAGTTTGGACGAGGGCTGGGACGACGCGTCGACGGCATCGGCATCGGTGACGTCTACAAAAAATACGTAGACACGAAAACTGCATGTCAATGCGTCGTCACTCAGAATCAAAAAATGGCGGCAGCTGCGGCATCGAGTAGCAGCGAGTCAGGGGACAAGATCTCGTAATAAGTTGTCAAAAGTATGGGAGTACTTTACACCTAAAGGTAACGATTCTATGGTCTGTGACCTGTGCAAAATAGAGATGGCATACCATAAAAGCATACCGTGATGCACCAGCATAAAGCACTACCGCGATGCACCAGCACCTTAAGAGGAGGCACCCGGGAGCTGCTTGTGTGGAGGAGAAGACACTAGTGCTATGTTGAAAAAAAATCGATTTTCCGATTCTGAATCGATTCGTACATTAATTCCTTAAAAGCGATTTTAAAATCGATTCCTAGGTCCAAAGATCGGATTAATTAATTACATTTTTAATACATATTCCCCGGGTGAAGTCCAACCCCTTTGACGCAGGCGCGCACCTGTGAGAAAACCAAAACAACATGGCTTCTCACAGTGGCAACGCTAGCGACATGCCGGGTTTGAAAACCCCACGAACGCTCAAAGCGACCGTCTGGCACCATTTCGGGTTCAGAAGTGACCAAGACAAGAACGCGCTTGACAAAAGCAAAGCAATTTGCAGGTTATGCCAAATGGAGGTGAAGTATTGCGGAAATACGACCAACCTCAAGAACCATATGACGCGACATCACCCAGAGCTCCTGTCCAAGCCATCCACCGGGCCACAACAAATGACACTCGAACGAACTTTACCACTACTGGGTAATTCTGCACGTTCTGTCAGAATAACTGAAGCAATTGCGGGATTCATTTGCAAAGATATGCGCCCGTATTCCGTTGTTGAAAACGAGGCCTTCAGACGGCTAATTAAAGTAACGGAGCCACACTACGTTATGGTGTCTCGCAAACGTCTGTCTGAAGAAGTTATCCCAAATATGTACCAGTCCGTAAAACAAAACATGAAGAGTAAGCTTCAGTCAGCAGTGAGGGTGGGCATCACAAGTGATACGTGGACATCGGTGGCTACGCAATCTTACATGAGTCTGACAACTCACTATATTGATGAGGAGTGGAACCTCATCTCATATGTGCTACAGACCACAGAGGTTGAAACTGACCATCGTTCTGCGTGTCTGGCTGAAATGTTGACGGCGGCATTAGAGCAGTCGGGGCTGGTGAGCAAAGACCCTGTCATGATGACTGACAACGCTGCAAATATGGTGCGTGCAGTTCATATCATGGGGCTATCTCATGTGGGCTGCTTTGCACACATAATCAACCTCGCCTCGCAAGCCGGTCTTAAACTCCCAAATATTGCACGTCTGCTTGGGAGAGTGAGGCACATTGCAAAGTTCTTTCACCGCAGTACAACAGCCACCCGCATTCTTAAAGAAAAGCAGAAGTTACTGCAGCTGAAAGCACACAAGCTCACAATTGATGTTGCGACCCGGTGGAACAGTGCTCTGGAAATGCTTGAACGCTTTCTGGAGCAACAACCAGCAATCTCTGCCGCTTTGCTGTCACACGAAGTTCGTAGAATATCCTCATTTGGCTCTTATGGCAAAGTGATATCTCTGTGTCCCCGGAACCAGTGTTGCATCTGAGAGGTTTTTTTTTTTTCAATTTCCTATTTATTTTCTATTTACAGTTTAAGATTAAAATACCCTGTTTACATGTTTGCATTTTAAATACGTACAGAAAACTGTGAAACACTCATTGTTACTAAAGTACTGTACCTTTCATGCCTATTGGTTGCTTTGAAGTCAGTAACCAGCACTCTGTTTACGTTCTCACTGGCTGAGAATATCTTTTTTTTCATTTTGATAATAAAAAGGCATTTGTATTAAACAGCAGCGTCTTTTGGGTGGATTTTTAATGTCATATTTCTAATAATGCACCAGTCCCATTAGCAGTCCATCACCGCAGGTACAATATAGACACATCTAACGTTGTCTGTTTGCAGTCCTCGATCATTCATCTGCCAGCATGTTCGTGAAAGCAATGCTACAACCTGGGGGGGGATTGAACCTTCCTATTTTCACCAGTCTTACAGACATCATTTACTACCAATCCTTCATTAATTTCCTTTTGAATGTTAATATGATACTAGTATTAATAGGTTGCGTTACTAGTCATGTGATAATGGCAATAGCTCAGAAAATGGTTTTAATACTAACCTGAATCGAGATTGGATCGAATCGAATTAAATTGTGATAATCGATTCTAAGTCATGAGAATCGGAATCGAATCAAATTAGAATTGATACCCAGCCCTAGAAGACACCGTAAGTTTTCAACAGCTCCCATTATTAGCAGTCTTTTTTATACAAATCTTTCTGTGAAAGCAGGTCTTGTGGGCTACACCTTCTCAGATAAGGAAGACAAAGAGAAGCTAAATTGGGCCACGCTAAAGTTAGGTTTTTTTTTAATTTCTTTGTCTCTTTTTTTTTTTTAAATACAACATTCATTGTTGTTTTCTAACTTTCAACTTTTAGGTTAATGTATTATTATTATTATACTTATATACTATATAATTGACATGGGCAGATCATTTAGAAATATATATTTTTATTAACCTATGCACAGTGTTTGTAATTTATGTTTTCAGGGACAGGGATAAGCAGAAAAGTTTGACGACTATCGGACGAAAAAAAAAACCACACCCCCTGCACCCTCCAGGAGGCTGCTGCACTTCCTGAGAGCATCCTTTTGATGATTTCACAGATTTAAATGATTAGGCTAAGTTGCGTTGTGTTGTTTTGTAAATTGCAGCTGTCACTGCTGTTATTTTTTATTTATTTTATGTTGATTTTGGTTCAGATTGTGTTTTTTGCAGTTTTATTTATTGAAAGAAAGTTTTATTTTATTATTTTTATTAATATATTATTTATTATATATTTTATTATATTTTTTATATTAATATATATAAATTATACGATTCTTATAGGATTCCATTGCACTACAACTGTGTGCACTTTATTGTTGTATTGTTCAATAAAATTCATTTTTGAACTTGATAATACAAATATATTGGAAAGAGGAAATTTGTGTTTTATTCATGGAGATAAATTAGCATTAATTGCTATATAGGCCAAATTATGGGGAGATAATCGAATCGAATTATAAATGAATCCTTAGATTAATCGATGCATCGAAAAACTATTTTCTAGATTAATTGATTAGAAAAATAATCGTTTAAGTCAGCCCTAGTTTGGACACAACTGATCCTGCTGGAGAAGATTAACTTGCAGTGGCATCCCCTGATGCTGAAAGAGGTCCGAAATGGATCCATTCATTCAATGCATCTAATCCAATCTTTTTATCAAATGGACGCCCTTATTGCCCTTTATGATTATGTGCTTCATGCTGACTGTGATGTGTGTCTCCCTTCAGGAGGATGTTTGGAAAAGCAGCACAGCCCAACTTCAGTGAGTGTCAAGTGGTGGATCTGGTGAAGAGGCTGTTCCAGTTGACTGTAGCGAAGGCCCATCCGCTGCCCAGCTATGACGATCAGAACTTCCATGTGTCGGCCGGCGACGGCGCGGAGTACGTGCTGAAGATCATGAACTCTGAGGACAGTAAGAACCCAGACCTGATCGAAGTGCAGACGTATGCCATGTCCTTCCTGCACCAGAACGGAGTCCCCGCCCAAACTGCTGTGCTAAACCTGAAGGGGCAGCTCCTGAGTTTGGAGGAAATGGGTAAAAGTAACTCTATTATGCAAAAGTCTGTCTGTAAATGTGGCCTTTTTGGTTCACAGGAGTTACAGCTCAAGATGAGGCTTCATGAAACAGTCCAAATTCAGAGCCCACCAGACAGCTCTTTCCCCTCTAAAATCTTTGGATTTGGCCTACCATTTCAATGAAACCATAAATAATTATTAAACCAAGAGCGCCACCTACTGAGCCCTGGATGTACGGATGCTCTTTCATGAAACTTCATCAGACCAGCACTGCCGATGTGTCCAGAGGGGAAATAATCGACCAGGTTCAAATGCATGCAAACGAAAAGGCTGACTTCTGTGCTGTGTAGATCAGTGTTTTTCAACCGGTGTCCAACACTAGTGTGCTGTGTTAGCCTGTGTGCTGTGGGAAATAGTCCAGTTTCATCCAATATTAAATATTATATTATACTAAATCATATTATAATATTAAAATAATGAACATGAACAATTTGAACCTGTTGAACATCTACCAACATGAGGAGATATGAGGAGATAACATAGATTCGGTCGCATTCTCTCTATACACCATAGAGCTATGCTGATGCTACTTGTCTGTCACTCGCAGTCCCTCGGTCCTGCGACGCTAAAGACAGTCTGCGCCGCTGTGCAAACGGCTAACTTTGTTGACACTCTTAGACTGTCAAATTTTGCTACCTGGTTTAAAAGTTGGCTAAAAACTAAATGCAAAACCTAATACATGCACTCCAAAATGTAAAGAGTGAAAGAATCACTGCTGTTATGAAGCAAGCTAAGGCAAAGAATGTTCAAGGTTTGTCTGGAAATTCCTCAAACTACAATAAAACACACCAAAGACATGGTGATACAATTTAATTTAAAATAAACAAATAGATTATGACATAGTTTTGCCATGTTGCCCACCCCTTTCTGGAAACAATCTGCAATTTGTTCCTGCAAATACCCTGCTAAAATCGCCGAGTGCCAGTAGCTACAATTTTTCACAAATTGAAAGGGATTTTGACAAAGACTTTGGACTTGTGCTTTGTCTGAGGTTCCTTTGGTGATGAGCCTAAAAATTGTTTTCAATGAATGAAGTGTGCTGCGGCTTAAAAAAGGTTGGCTCAAGATGGCTCAACACATGGAAAACCACTGTAGGGCAAGGTTTCTAGCGGCGTGTTTGTCATCTGATCTCGCAACATAAACATAAAAAGTCATGGCGTGTGTTTACAAGCTCATATGAGCATGCTGACGTGCGTTATCTCTTGTTGTCAGATTGTGGTTACGGTCCTCAGAAGTACCTGGTGAGGTTGCTGACTTACCTGCCTGGAGTCATGCTGTCTACTGTTGCGGTTTCCTCGCAGATCCTTTTCGAAGTTGGCAAGATGGCCGCAGAAATGGATCAAATTTTTCAAAAGGTAATGGTGTTTCATATGGTTTGGGTCGGACCCCAAAAGTGAGTCACAAAGCTGTTCAACTATATTTAATATTAAAGCCTGTTGCTTTATATTTAAGTTGTATTGACCTCCTGATTTGGGTCATGCCTTGTCATGTAGGTGGGTCCCAGTGCCGGACCAGTTAAGAACTACTGGTCTTTTGTGTGTCTGCTTGGTGGCCTGTCTTTGTTAATAATTCGGGTTCATACATGGGTCATCTGTGGTGTATCTAGCATCGTCCTTAGAGTGATGCTGGGGGGACATGTGACCTCAGAACATATTTTTTTGCCGTACTAGAATAAAGTGTAATTGCACATCCACTCATGTTTTTTTATTTTTTATTTTTTTAAGTTTTATTTCAGGCAAATTGATGCATTTTAACTCTTTTCTGTTCCAGACAAAATGTTAATTAAGTTATTCTTTATTGTGAGGGAGGTTTCGCCAAGAGAGGTTTGTTGCGTTGCAAAAACTGAGCATTACAATTTTTTTTTTTTTTAAGTAGCATTTCTCTATCACTCTTTGTCTTTTTTTCCCCTTGACACAGCGTCTGACTTAACAACTTAACTGTATTACTTTTTTCTTTTAATGTTATTAAGGATACAGTGTTATTCAGAGATGTACTTATAATAATTTTAGAGACAAATTATACTATTTACAGAGATGGCGGAGAGTTGGGGCGAGCGAAACGTTTACATCTTCCTGGGAGGAAGGAATAATTGAGAAGCACTGCTCTAGCATGATGTTTGTCATTTCTTATTGTGGTGTGGAGGATGCAAGCGTGGAGAAATAAAACAGAAAACAGGTTTTTAGCTGGAGGACGAAAATGAAAAAAATCGCCTGTAGGTTACAGACAACTTGTGTGTAAGTAAATGTAGCGACGTCAGTGCGTGAAAGTTGAGAGAAGCTGAAAGGAATAACTGATGTTTCTTCATTCAGATGGAGCATCCTCATCTTGGTACTCTGCAGAGGGAGCAGTTCAGATGGAGTCTGTCCAGCATCCCTCTGCTGGAGTCTTACTTGAGTCTGCTGGATGGAGAGCCTCTGCAGGAGGTCGCCAAGTCTGTCATCCACCAGTATAAAACCACTGTGGCCCCCAAATACTCTCAGTTCCGCAAGTGTAAGTCCAAGCTCCCGACACTTTTCGACCTTTAATCCAATCAGTTATTGTGTTTTTAAGGTATCAATCATGGCGACTTCAATGAGCTCAACATACTTGTGAAGCCCGACGAGACAAGCAGCTTCAGGATTTCTGGAGTCCTGGACTTCGGGGACATGAGCAGCGGCTATTTCGTCCACGAGCTGGCCATCGCCATAATGTACATGTGCACTCAGCACCCGAATCCCGTGGAGGCTGGTGGGCCGGTCCTAGCAGGGTTCTCCAGTGTCTTTCCTCTCAATGAGGCGGAGAAAGATTCGCTATACATCCTGGTGCTGTCTCGCTTCTGCCAGTCCCTGATTTTAGCTCGGCACGGAATCAGCTTGCACCCAGAGAACGCAGAGTACCTTATGATCACGCACAGGAAGGGCGTCGGCATCCTTTCTGAACTTTGGGAGTTAGGGAAGGAACACGTGGAGGAAGTTTGGTTCCAGTCTGCTGCTCGTCTCGCTTGACAGCGTATCGAATCAAATATGTAAAACGTACTGAAATATGAAGGTCTGAATATTTAAAGTGCTTCTCTCAAAGTTACTTTTTTTACACTGCAGTCTGTTGACTGAAGGACTGTGACTTTTATTGAAGAGCGGCATTAGCTCACTTTTTTTTTTTTACAAGTAATATTTCATTGAAAGTTTACTTTTGGTACTTTTGTTTCGGTCAAGAATTGATATATTTAGGATGACTGACTGAATTCATGGTTTGCATTGACATGTATTGCCCTCTGTGGTGCATTGTATCACTTTAAGAAGTGGGCTGTTTACCTGACTGGGCACATGTTCCGCACTTGAAAACTGACTCGATTATTGAAGGATTGTAGCCAGAAATGAACACGCTCTGTAACGTAATGTTTTCTGTAAAACATGTCTCTCCAATTTAAGACATGCAAGGCCAACTGTCAATGAAGTAACGGTCAAGTTGGTTCTTTAAATGTGTTGAAAGAAGCGTTCTGATTCTTTAAGGTGACACTTTCTTTCACATCAATCAACCTGTCACAATGTTGTTATAGCTGCTTAAAAATAGAGGTAGGTTTTGCCAACAGAGGTTTGCTGCAATGCAAAAACTGTGCAGAACAAGAGCACCGGAACACAGATTTTTTTTTTTTTTTTAAGTAGTATAAAATTGACAGTGATTTTTTTTGTTTTTTTCCTAGTGTCTGACTTAACCCAACTGTATTTCTAGACCTCCACAAAGCGCTTTTCCTACTCTATAAATCCTTCTGCTCAAGTAAAAGCGCACCATAATTCCTTTCTGAATTTTTTAGTCGTTATTGTTTATTTTTTTATTTTTTTAATTCACATGTTGAATAAGTCGCGACAGACGCTGTGAACAATAGCGACAATAAAGAGTGTCAGGACTGATGGTTTTCCTCTTTCAGGTGTAACACTGCCCTCTTGTGTTTTTTTTTTATTCAATTTCACTTTTCGAAAGTGACGTTCAAGCAATATATTTGCCGATACTAGAGCAGCGCCAAGTCAAGTCGACACTAATATGGATGTTACATTTTAGTCCCATGTAGCGTTTCAAAATAAATACATGGGAAAATATTATTAAAGTAATATATCATATCATTATCAATCAATAAGTATAATTTTCATTCTCCCATATCGAAATGATGCATGGGACTGGGATCATACGTACTGGCGTGTGCTAGTTAAAGTTTGTTGTTGTGTGAATGAAAGTATTAGTGGAATAGTGGTCAAGTTAATGGACTAAAGGTTGCGGTTCCTGTGCATCTTTAACTCACCTTCTCAACGCTGCAGCGATAGGTTCTCAATAAAGATTACAGTTTAGATTTAGCGTTAGATTCTATTGGTTCACCTGGTATATTTCGATGACAAAAATCGGCTTCACAAAGTGAGCTTGAAGTGTAACTGGAATTACTGTCCCTGGGCAGTGATACATTAGGTATGATTTACTAGCAAAAACCACTTCCCACTACACATTACTTTAATGTTTTACAGTGTTATCGAACCATCCTTTATAAACCCTGAACTCCGTCGCGTTTTTTGCTTTCAAACGTATCAAATATTAGTTTTTCCAGCTGTCAATTTTTCTCCCCACCATTCTACATCATAAATATTGTTTGCAAGTCAATATTGTCTGACTGCAGACTGACATCACGCTAGCCCGCGATTTACATATACCCGTCCTGCAACCCCCCCCAAAGAATAAATAGATGAAACGCGTTCATTTGTGCAGTTAAATAAAAGCTCCAGTGAAGTGTCTGACGTGCGAAAAGATCTGCCGTGGTTGTTGTGTGTTACTGAGATGACTGATAACGATTTGCTGTGTTCTTAAATAGAAGTTATGTACTGTAAGAATGTGTGTGTTATGTGTGTGTTTTTACAAATACATACACCTTTATGCGTGTATATTAAAAAAAAAAAAAACTATTAAAAATACTAAAAGAGGTTAGTGAAATCTTTCACTGGGTTCATGTTCAGGATGCGCGTGACCACCATCCCTGTGAAGTTGGAGGATTTTCACTGATGAATTTTGAAATAAATATATACTATGTATTGTAATAACATGTCTATTAAAAAATACTAAAAGAGGTTAGTGAAATCTTTCGCTGGATTCATGATCAGGATACTCTTGACTACCATCCGTGTGAAGTTGGAGGATTTTCACTGATGAATTTTGAAATAAATAAATACTATGTATTGTAATAACATGCCTATTAAAAAATA
The DNA here is from genome assembly GCF_027744825.2 of Synchiropus splendidus. Lineage (NCBI taxonomy): Eukaryota > Metazoa > Chordata > Actinopteri > Syngnathiformes > Callionymidae > Synchiropus > Synchiropus splendidus. The sequence goes on along the minus strand of NC_071334.1, from coordinate 10,258,923 downwards.
CCAAAAGAGGTTAGTGAAATCTTTCACTGGGTTCATGTTTAGGATGCGCTTGACTACCATCCCTGTGAAGTTGGGGCGTTTTCACTGATGAATCTTGAAATGTTTAAATGAAGTTTTTGTTTGTCGGATGGCGAGATGGATATATGTAGATCGGGGGCTAGCGTGATGCCAGTCACAGGCAGCTATTATGAAATGTTTGAAACCATTGCCTGCGATGAAAATGAGCGCAACCTCCAAAATGCAATCAAACAGCTGCATGGGAAATAGTGGTTACCTCACTGTAACTTCATGGGCAGTTTTCTTCCCAACGTGGCGGGGAGGCAGTTCTCTCCTCCGTCAAATGGGACGAGCTGGGGGTGAAGGGCTGAGTGGATGTAGGAATGTTGTGTGACTAGTATGATCTCACACCGGCTCAGTGCTCAGTCGAGAGACGGTCAGGTCCCCACCATGGGTAAGTACTTCAACATCCTGCACTTTTTATAGGTTTATTTTGCGCTCTCTAGTGTGGAGCTCAGAAATTCATCTCTCTTCTCTTTAATTCCTGTTTTCTTCTTCGCAACATCTGGTCTAAATTTGAATGTTTATAGCCTCAGATGTTTTCTGGGTTTGTGCAGACTAGGAGACTGTATGATGTGTGTAAACTTTGCTTTCTTTCTTTGTGAAACTGTTGTTTGGGTGAAAAGTGCGCCACTAAACCCCTTACCCGCTTGATGGGGTCTCATTTTACGTCCAGAAAAAGCTGTGGATCCCAAACCAAATCTCTCCATGGAGGAGGCCAACGCTCTGGCGCACCGTCTCTATGGATTCACACCATCCCAGATGTCGTCCCTCCCCAGCTATCTGGATCAGAACTTTCTGGTGGTGAGCCCAGAGGGTTCCAAATTTGTCCTGAAGATAATGAGCGCAGAGGAGAGCAAGAAAGACGCCCATCTAGAGATCCAAAACCTCACTTTGGCCTTTCTGGGTGAGCGTGGGATTCCAGTTCAAAAGGTGCTGCCCACCACTGCTGGGACGCTCATGAGCATGGAGGAGATAGGTAACGCTTCTGTCTGGACCTCCTCCATCTTCACTGCCTCCAGGGTTTAAAACAGGCTGAAGCCTGTCACACCAGGGAAGAACCTGTTCTGTAACTCAGCTATAGTTGGACAGAAAGGTGTCGAAGGTGATTTGTACATGGCAAACGTATTATTACTTATTATATTATAATTGACAACCTCTGACTGTATTTGCTCATGTATTATTCACTTGTATTTTCGTTGGACACGTAGAGGTACAATCCTCGTGCTGTAAAATGTCTCACTGCTCATTTAAGGCAGTGTTTGGACACATTACTAAACCATATCCTGATCTTTTGCTTCTTTGAATGCTAGTGATTTTTACTTGACTTGCAGCTCCAAACCACCTGATGCACAAACCCAGTTCTCGCACAAGTGTTTTAGTAGTTATTTGTAATTCAAATTCAACGGAAGTTTCTGAAACACCCAGCAGGCTTATTTTACCTGCAGTGTGACTGGATCTAATTCCTGGATCGATACAGTGTGGTGTCCCCAACATCCATGAGTGACAGCTGGACTGCTGCTGCCCACTTGCAGAGAGTTTATGTCTGTGGGCTGTGACGTGTTTTTTGGCACTGAGTTTGATGTTCAACAATGACTTTTATATTTCTGGGAGTTGATAGTTCCCCTGAACCATCACCAGTAACAGCACTTGTTACATTCAGCATTTTTCCCTTTCTTGGTCACATCCGCATTTCCAGTTCCAGAAAACATTTTTTTGCATGTTAATCATGAAGCACTCCATTAATCGCAAATATTCATCTCATTGTAAAGACACAGTAAACATGGGGTGATAACACTGGATGAAAATGAAAACATTTTTTCTTTATTTTTTTCCCTCCAGACTGTGGCCATGGTGCTCTGACCTTCTGTGTGAGGCTGATGACCTTTCTACCTGGGAAAAGCATCTACGACTCTCAGGTCACGCTTCAGGATCTTTACCAAGTGGGCAAGTTCATCGCCTCGCTGAACCAGACTTTCCAACAGGTACTTAATTATTTTTTTTCACACTCTAAGTCCATAAAGTCTTAAATCTGTTTTAATGTTTTTCTTTGACAGACGTGCATCACATTAAATTATATATTTTTATTATTATGAAACAAAATCTATTCACTCAGCCGTCCATTCACCTTTATATTTCCAGCTCGATCTGGCCAATTCTGATGCCTTAGATCTTTCCAACGATCCCTGGAACTTGCTGAACGTAGCTAAGGTGCAAGACTTCCTGTCGGTCATGGATGGAGATCCTCTACAGGAAGTCATCTTGGGTGTCGTCAAAGCCTTTCAAGAAGACGTGCTGCCCAAAGTCGGAAGCTTCCGTAAAGGTAATCTTTTGAAATCTGTTTCTTGATCGAATACAAATCCATGTGACTCCATGAGACACTGTGGTCAGTTCATCTCGATTAGTCGCATAAAATGACGATATTGTACCTGCCACACGAAGCTTTGAATGTTGTGATAGAAACACAGAATTTCATAATCATCAGCTTCCGTACTTTTACGTCACTCTAGTGTCTTGAATCTGAGATCATAGTTTCTGTACCGTAGAAAACCACACCATTAAAAACCACACACGTTGAGTGAACAGTCGGTCGTAGAAACCACTCCCCATCTGTGAAACTTGGCCTCCTGTAGTTCCAGTTTGTCTTGCTTTGTGGTCGCACTCAGACACGAGATTTTGTTTGAAATTGTCATTTTACTGAGATTATAAAGAGTAAAAATATGTATTTATAAAATGTGTTACTTACGTTTATGACTTCATTTGTCAGTGGAATGTTGAGGTTAAATTGCAATGTGCCACAACTTCTCGAAGGTAGTGTAATGGTTGACACGTCTGGACCGAAGGCCCCAGTAAAGCTGAATTACTGTGGCAATGCAACCCAAAATAGGATGTCCACATGTCCATTGGAGCACCAGGGCCGGAGAGGTGTCGCCCGAAGTCGCTGTCAGGCCAAGCAAATGTTCGTATCGTCAGAAACACGACGGATTGGAAATGTTCAGAGCAGATTTTAGTGGTAACAGAAAAGCAAGTCATAAAGCATTTCCCCCTTTTTATGGAGACAGTAGATGGCGCTGTCATCTCAAAATGCCTTAAATTATGTCTTTGACTAGAGCAGGGGTGGGCAACCTGGTTCACAGTGGGTCGTAGTTCGGTGCAGGCTTCTGTTCCAACCAATCCAAAGGACATGTTTTCCACCAATCTGATGTCTGAAGACCATGATCTGTTCATTATCATTCTGGTGCTGCTGGTTTCAGGCCTCATGTGTCAAACTGTGTGTGCTTTTTTGACTGGAACACAAATGTGCACCACCCGGGCCCGTTCAGGACAGGTTTGCCCACTCCTGGACTCGGAGAAACCAGCTTTCAAAGTGTGTGATCTATTTGGGTTTCACTTGTAAATTAATTCAGATCGTAACTCAAAGTGATGTTGGTTGACTCAAGCTTCTTGGGCCACACCCAGCCTGCCCCGCACCTTTCAACGGTGGTTGCTGGAGGCTGGAGTCTGTCCCTGCTGCACCTCTACACCTGTGTGAGTCTGGCCACTCTGACTGAAGTAAAAAGGCAGAATAGTTGCACCCCATCGCAGAATATATGAACCGTAACGGACGGTAATCTAGGTGATACCCACCTTCTGATGTTTCTGTCTTCTACAGGGATCATTCACAACGACTTAAGTGACCAGAACATCCTTGTCACGCCGGCTCTCAATGGCCACCACAACATTTCGGGAGTCCTGGACTTTGCTCTTATGAAAACAAGCTGCATCGTGTTTGAGGTGGCCGTCTCCATCATGTACCACATGCTCAGCTACCCCAGACCCCTGGATGTTGGAGGGGCGATTCTAGCTGGCTGGCAGAGCGTCATGGTCCTCAATGAGGAGGAGAAGGATTCCTTGTATCTCCTGGTGCTGGGCCGCTTATGCCAGTCGTTGGTTTATGGTCGTGACAACGTGAAAAAACACCCCTACAATGCTGAGTATCTGCTGAGAACTGCCCAAAATGGGGAGTGGGTTCTTAAAATGCTCTGGGAACTTGGCAAGGAGGAAGTTCTGAAGAAATGGTTCTCTGACCTCACCATGTTCTCCTGAGATGGCTTTCCTGTTTGCACTTTTACTGGTGAGCACTAGAGGGAGGCAAAATTTTAATTTTGGCCCCTTTTGTGATGCAGGGGCCTCATCTTGAACAAATCCACAATTCATCTCCATCCTTCCCCCAATGCCCATGTTCAGGCGGCTCCTCACTTAGCGATGGTCTTGTGAGGCTTTATGAAACCTTGCCCTCATTTTCAGAGACCACTAGATGACACTCTCTGTTGTAAAATCTGAGGATTTAAACAACGAAACAAAACCTCACATTAAGGTTAAACTGAGAGCGCCACCTACTGGAAAGCAAAATTGTTGCATGTTTTAAGCATGAAATTCTCGTTGATCAAGTTCAGGGTACATTTTTCTTGAACTTACATTGTAAAAGTTCTACTTCAGAAGTGTCAAAGTCCCTTGTTATTATTTATTGTAATGACATTACATACATGTATGATACTGAACATAAATTAAAATATGCCCTGACAATAAATTAGAACCATCTCCGCCTCACCTGGTGCTCTGGGTACATGCCCTCTTTAGATATTATGACTCTGATGTATTGCCAAGGACGGGTGGCAACCACACAGAGGCGTTGGGAAGCAGGAACGTTGAGTCACTGGTTTTTCCGCAGAAAGACAGTGACGTCTGCTGGTGTCACTCTCCTCTCCACCATGGGTAAGTACTGTACTTACATCCTGTTTTATAGTTATACAGCTCTGCCAGTTGTGGAGTTGACTCAATATGTGTCGGCAAAATCTATTGGAAATTGTTGTTTACTGTGCTTCAATGCCTGTTTTCATCTGACCAACATATGCCTTTAATTTTAGTGTTACGAGCCTCAGGAGTTTCATGGGTGTGTGCTCACAAGTGAAACGACTGTGGCTTGTTAACTATGTAAATGTTTTCTTTCTTTGGAATACTTTCATTTGAATTAACTGGTTGATGGTGTCTCATTTTACCTCCAGAAAAAGCTGTGGATCCCAAACCAAAGCTCTCCATGGAGGAGGCCAATGCTCTGATTCGCCGTCTCTATGGAATCACACCATCCCAGATGTCGTCCCTCCCCAGCTATCTGGATCAGAACTTTCTGGTGATGAGCCCAGAGGGTTCCAAATTTGTCCTGAAGATAATGAGCGCAGAGGAGAGCAAGAATGGCGCCCATCTACAGATCCAAAACCTCACTTTGGCCTTTCTGGGTGAGCGTGGGATTCCAGTTCAAAAGGTGCTGCCCACCACTGCTGGGACGCTCATGAGCATGGAGGAGATAGGTAACGCTTCTGTCTGGACCTCCTCCGTCTTCACTGCCTCCAGGGTTTTAAAACAGGCTGAAGCCTGTCACACCAGGGAAGAACCTGTTCTGTAACTCAGCTATAGTTGGACAGAAAGGTGTCGAAGGTGATTTGTATATGTCAAACGTATTATTACTTATTATATTATATTATAATTGACAACCTCTGACTGTATTTGCTCATGTATTATTCACTTGTATTTTCATTGGACACGTAGAGGTACAATCCTCGTGCTGTAAAATGTCTCACTGCTCATTTAAGGCAGTGTTTGGACACATTACTAAACCTTCTCCTGATATTTGGCTTCTTTGAATCCGAGTGATTTTTACTTGACTTGTAGCTCCAAACCACCTGATGCACAAACCCACTTGCTCACAAGTGTTTTAGGAGTTAACGAAGCTGTAATTCAAATCCAACTGAAGTTTCTGAAACACCCAGCAGGCTTATTTTACCTGCAGTGTGACTGGATCTAATTCCTGGATCGATACAGTGTGGTGTCCCCAACATCCATGACAGTGATGTGACAGCTGGACTGCTGCTGCCCACTTGCAGAGAGTTTATGTCTGTGGGCTGTGACGTGTTTTTTTGGCACTGAGCTTGATGTTCAACAATGACTTTTTTATTTCTGGGAGTTGATAGTTCCCCTGAACCATCACCAGTAACAGCACTTGTTACATTCAGCACTTTTTCCCTTTCTTGGTCACACCTGCATTTCCAGTTCCAGAAAGCATTGTTTTGCATGTTAATCATGAAGCACTCCATTAATTGCAAATATTCATCTAATTGTAAAGACACAATAAACATGGGGTGATAACACTGGATGAAAATGAAAACATTTTTTCTTTATTTTTTCCCTCCAGACTGTGGCCATGGTGCTCTGACCTTCTGTGTGAGGCTGATGACCTTTCTACCTGGGAAAAGCATCTACGACTCTCAGGTCACGCTTCAGGATCTTTACCAAGTGGGCAAGTTCATCGCCTCGCTGAACCAGACTTTCCAACAGGTGCTTTTATTTATTTATTTAATTTCTTTTTTAAAAATATTATTGATGATAAAGTTGATCAAAGTGTTGAATCCTTTCTCAGTTTTGATGCCTCTCTTTGAAAGAAGTGCATCACAGTAGTTTAAACTCTATTAACTTTATATTTACAGCTAGATCTGCCCCAGCCTGATGCCTTACATTGCCTTTCCAATGATCGCTGGAACATGCTGAACGTAGCTAAGGTGCAAGACTTCCTGTCAGTCATGGATGGAGATCCTCTGCAGGAAGTCATTTTGAGTGTCGTCAAAGCCTTTCAAGAAGACGTGCTGCCCAAAGTTGGAAGCTTCCGTAAAGGTAATGACCTTGACAAATCTCTTTCTGGATCAAATATAAATCCGTGACGTCATGGTATCATCAATGAATGTGTGATAGAAACAGACACATTTTAGGAACAAAATATTGTTTATTTTGCATCAACACAATAATTGTAAGCTTTTGTACAACTTTACTTCACAACAAACACACACAAAAAAATACACCGTCAAAGCATGGATCTACTTTCGGGGACGGTTTGCTGTTTAATTGTCCTCCAGATGCAGATAGTTCAAGTCAGTCTGCTGTGATGCATTTTTGGCCCAAAGTTTAACAATGAACAATGTCTTTTTATTTCCCAGAGTGTTGTTAAATTCTCCCACACAGCATTTTTTTATTTTTGCGGGTCACACCCAAGTATTCAGAGCAACATTTTTTGGCTTGCTCCAACCTCTTCTAATCTCAGTGTCAGAGACATCATTCTTCATTCCTATGTTTGCCTTTATTTTGATGAGCATTTTTTCTTAAACAAAATGTTTCTACGTAATGGTTGAAAACCCAGATTTCTGTCTCCTTCAGGGGTCATTCACAACGACTTAAGTGACCAGAACATCCTTGTCACGCCGGCTCTCAATGGCCACCACAACATTTCGGGAGTCCTGGACTTTGCTCTTATGAAAACAAGCTGCATCGTATTTGAGGTGGCCGTCTCCATCATGTACCACATGCTCAGCTACCCCAGACCCCTGGATGTTGGAGGGGCGATTCTAGCTGGCTGGCAGAGCGTCATGGTCCTCAATGAGGAGGAGAAGGATTCCTTGTATCTCCTGGTGCTGGGCCGCTTATGCCAGTCGTTGGTTTATGGTCGTGACAACGTGAAAAAACACCCCTACAATGCTGAGTATCTGCTGAGAACTGCCCAAAATGGGGAGTGGCTTCTTAAAATGCTCTGGGAACTTGGCAAGGAGGAAGTTCTGAAGAAATGGCTCTCTGACCTCACCATGTTCTCCTGAGATGGCTTTCCTGTTTGCACTTTTACTGGTGAGCACTAGAGGGAGGCAAATCATTTAGCAGAGGTTTGACTCAGAACAGCTTTATTCACCAAGTCTATAAACAATATAGCAGGTGGTTGATGGTAATATTTCGATATTGACAAGTGTTTCTGGTGCCCAAAAGTACAAAACCATCAAACAAAAAACCTGAATATCTGCATTACAAGAACATGAAATACTTCACAAGGTTTTATGAAACATGTTATCACAGATATTTTGTTTCTAAGGTCTGAAATCTGCGTCTGTGTATTTTATTATCTCTTGCCATTACACTTCACTATTCACTAGTTTGTGAGGTCAGGTGCGGTTTAGAAGTAATGTTTAAGTTTGGTGAATATTGACTGTCAATTTGAAACCCTCAAAGTTGCATGTTTTTTTTCTGACTGTATGTACCTCCTGTTCTGGTCATAGACTGACATTGGTTGCCTTTTACAATAGACAGTCAACAGTTGTTGATTTGAATATTTTGTGATCATCTTTGCAAACTAAATGAGAGTACAAGTCCAATAGAATTGAGTTGATACTCTCTTTGTTGAGGTCTCAGTGAGCACACACTCAATTCACCTCAGACCTGACTGAAGGAAGGGTAGACTCCACAGCAAGAGGGAATGCAAAAACAAAACGAGAATCTGAGAGAAACACAGTCTGCACACGGTGTTCTATAAACTGGAGGGAGGTAGTTTCGTCAAAACAGAGTAGCTTGAACCGTTTTCATAATGCAAACAGAGCTATGATAAGTAAATAAATTAGAACTATCTCTCCTGCACTTGGTGCCCCGGTACATGGCAGATATCACGACTCTGCTGTGTCTTAAACGGTGGGTGGAAAACATATCGAGGCGTCTGAAGTTGGGAAGCAGGAATGTTGAGTGACTAGTATGTCCTCACATAAGAGACTGTGAAGGCTGCGGTTGTCACTCTCCTCTCCACCTTGGGTAAGTACTGTACTTGCATCCTGTTTTTATAGTTGTACAGCTCCGACAGTTGAGTTGACTCATTTTTCTTATCTTTAATGCCTCAATTAAAACCCATTTCTTTGTCAGGACAACTGCAGTGTTTATAGCCTGAGGTGCTCTTTGGGTGTGTGTTGTACTGCGGCAGGTTAACTGTTCAAATGTTGTCTTTCCTTCCTTGTGGAACAGTTATTTGAGTGAAAAGACCTTAACTAAATCCTTAAGCCGGTCGATTGTGCCTCATTTTACATCCAGAAAAATCTATGGATCCCAGACCAAAGCTCTCCATGGAGGAGGCCAACGCTCTGGTGCACCGTCTCTATGGAATCACACCATCCCAGATGTCGTCCCTCCCCAGCTATCTGGACCAGAACTTTCTGGTGGTGAGCAGAGAGGGCTCCAAATTTGTTCTGAAGGTAATGAACGCGGAGGAGAGTAAGAATGGCGCCCATCTACAGATCCAAATCTTCACCACGCTCTGTCTGGGCAAGCGTGGCATTCCAGTTCAACAGGTGCTGCCCACCACTGCCGGGACGCTCATGAGCATGGAGGAGATAGGTAACGCTTCTTTCTGGACCTCCTCCAACGTACAGCAAGTGCCGCCAGGGTTTTTGAACAGGCTGAAGCCTGCCACATCAGGAAAGTCCCTGTAGAATCGGCAGTAGTGTGACAGAACAGCGTTGAAGGCTTAGGTAGGATTTGAACATTCTGAAAGCATCGTCTTTATCTTTAGAGTCCAATAGTGACTGCCATGAATTGAATTTGTGGAAGTGAAATTGATCGTCCCCAGGGAAGTTGTATCTGGAGACGGTTAGATGGCTGTGGTCCTTTATTTGTCTGAGAAATAGTGCGGTTGAATCATAACAACAGAGTAGAAGTTTAAAAGTGGCATGAACACTGCTGTACTGTTGTACAGTACAAGTAGTTCTGAACTATTTATTTTGTATTTGAAAGAAAGTGTGTGTTGGTATGTACAGTACACATGTGTTCGGTTACTCGCTACTGCCACCTGCTGTATATTTGAGCTCATTTGAATTTGATCGCCGCAGAGATTTTAAATTTCTCCCTGGTGTCTCCTTAGTTTATTGAAAAAAAAAAAATCGTTTTGCCCTCCAGACTGTGGCCAAGGTGCTCTGACCTTCTGTGTGAGGCTGATGACCTTTCTACCTGGGAAAAGCATCTACGACTCTCAGGTCACGCTTCAGGATCTTTACCAAGTGGGCAAGTTCATCGCCTCGCTGAACCAGACTTTCCAACAGGTATGCTGACTCACTTAATCCCCTGAACTCAAAACGCATCTCTGTCTTGATACTTATCCTTTGAGGAAGTGCATCAGAACAGTTTTAATCTGTTGACTAAACCTATGTCCTAAACTCTATTAACCTTTACATTTCCAGCTGGATCTGCCCGATTCTGATGCCTTAGACTTTTCTGAAGATCCCTGGAACATGCTGAACATGGCTGCGGTGCAAGACTTCCTTACAGTGGTGGATGAAGGTCATCTACAGGAAGTCATCTTGGGTGTCATCAAAGCATTTCAACTAAATGTGATCCCCAAAATTGGAACCTTCCGGAAAGGTAATCATCTCGAGAAGTCTATTTGTGCAGTTCATGCATGCATTTGTTTCAGTGGGGCAATGGGAGCTCGATCACTGCATGTCTTACATCAGACCTGGGCAAAGTGCGGCCTGGGGGCCATATGTGGCCCGATTCCTGTATTTTTGTGGCCCGTCAGACTAAGACTATGACGAATCTCCTAATTTTTCTGCCTTCTTTTTGTTCTTACTCTTTTAAGTCGCCGCCACCAGATTTTCATTGGCCATTTTTTTCCATGTTCCTCAAAATACAAAGTAATACTGAAACTTTATTTTGAAATAAATTGCCTTTTTATCTTGAACGTCTACTCCAAAGTTGTTTTATATTCAAATTAAATGCAGATAAAATGAAATATTTTAATAGGTTTCATGACATATTTACACTTCTTAATATCCTTAGTTACATTTCATTTTTTTTAGGTTAACTCTGTCCTTGTTATAGTTTTATGTATATATTTTGGAAATTTTTCCATTATGTTTTGTAGTCATCTCTGTCTCTTTCAACAGTTACACTTACAGTTTCTAATGTGGCCCTTCAGGAAATTTAATTGCCCACCTCTGTCTTACATTGTTGGCTTTCCAGTTTGCAGTGGACACCTGAACTGTGACTTCTCTGCCATTTTTGTAAGACTCTGAAACCCTCAGTCACCACTTCATGGTAAGGTATGGGTTGACATCCGTGAACAAAAGGTCCCAATGAACCTTTGATAGTTGATAGTTAGCCTTTAATCACTGTGACAATGTATCGTGATGTCAACACGTGTGAACATCGGGAGGTGTCGTCTGTAACTGTAAGTCATTCGACCAAAAAGACGTTGAACACAAAAGCAACCGTTTGTCAATAGAAAACGGTAAAGGCAATTTCTAAACTGAGTGGAATTGGAGTGGGTGTCGTGTATTTGGGTTTGAAAATGAAGACTCTACTTCTGGAAGTTCTATGTCATAGCTGCTCCACGCTCTGACTGGGATTTGCTCTACGAGGGCTTTGGCCACTTCTGGCCTCGGAGAAAAGAAGGATATAGTTGTCACCCAGGAAGGGGCAGCCTCATGGACAAGAAAATGTATTTCTGTGACCCGTTTCCTCTCATGTAGTGAGTGAATTGTAGCCTTGTGTTGTCGCCTCCCGCTACAACACTTATTCTTGTTAGTGTGGTCTGGGCGGGTTTCATAATAGTAATGTAATAATAATAATAATACATTTATTATTATATTATTTTAATAATTTAATAATAGTAATAGTCTGAATAAAAGTGGAGAAGAGTATGTGTGACAGCCACTAACTCCAGCTGTCCAACGGTTTTGGCTGACTTCACATTTGGAGAACGGAGAACGAAGAACGGAAAGGCATAGCTTTCAAACCAATAGCAAAACCACATTACTCCCACAAAACCCAAAACTTTTGTTTATTAATAATCCTCTGATGCTAAAAAACTCAACCTGTATGTCTCCCAACATTCAATCATTCGTTATTGTTCAGGCCTGGTTTACGGTGGCTGGAGCTGTGCTTAGCTTGTTGTTACCAGAAGCAGTGGACGGTAGCAGTCTGCCCTAACAACCCGGTCTCAACCAATAAATAATAATAATAATAATAATAATAACTTAACCAATATAATGCACGTAGATATTATGAGTCTGCACTTTTTTCTGTGAATTTGTAATTGAAACAGCAGAGCGCACTCAGGAACGGGAGAGTGAATAAGAACCAAAATCGAAGTCAAACTAGTGAAATGAGTGACGAGGGTCGGAGAAGCTCAAGTAAATTGCAACAGTACGATGTTGTAGCATGTGAATGAGCCGCCATTGGAGGCCCATTCATTTTTTTGTGTTCCTCAGAACGTAAAAAAAGGCGTTTTTCGTGACCCCATGCACCATTCAATAGATTAAATACTACATGAACGAATTGCCTTGAGATCGAGCTGGCCCTAGGGAACCCCCTACAAACACAGGGAGCACAGGTAAACCTCCGCTCTGCTCCAAAGTCGCCTCCAAATGGTGAGCAAACCAGGGCCTCCTTGAGTCGGTGTGAGTTTGACGACTGATGAAAGTAGAAGACACATTAGTCTTGTCTAGTCTCGTCGAGACAAGTTTGTGATGCGATCATGTGACTTACCATCTATGGTTTCTGTCATCCTCAGGGATCATTCATAATGACTTAAATGACCGAAACATCCTTGTCACGCCGGCTCTCAATGGCCACCACAACATTTCAGGAGTCCTGGACTTTGCTGGACTCGGGAAAAGCTGCATCGTATTTGAGGTGGCCGTCTCCATCATGTACCACATGCTCAGCTACCCCAGACCCCTGGATGTTGGAGGGGCGATTCTAGCTGGCTGGCAGAGCGTCATGGTGCTCAATGAGGAGGAGAAGGATTCCTTATATCTCCTGGTGCTGGGCCGGTTATGCCAGTCGTTGGTTTATGGTCGTGACAATGCGAGAAAATACCCTGACAATGCTGAGTATCTGCTGAGAACTGCCCAAAATGGGGAGTGGGTTCTTAAAATGCTCTGGGAACTTGGCAAGGAGGAAGTTCTGAAGAAATGGTTCTCTGACCTCACCATGTTCTCCTGAGATGGCTTTCCTGTTTGCACTTTTACAGGTTGAGCACTAGAGGGAGGCAAATCTTAATCACAATATTCACAGAGTTGTGGTTTCAAGTTAACGCGTTTAAACGAGTAACTTAAAGTGTTACTCAGAACCGGATCTTCAGCCAGTGTACCGGTTATCTCTAATATATGCTGCTGGAAAAAATATGAATAGCAAACAAGGCAACATATAATAAATGTTTTTTTTTTGGTGGCAAATAAACAGCAATCAAACAAACCTTAGAGCTGCATCTTCAAGCTTTCAACTGTCACACAGATTTGTTAATGTGGTCCGGTTTTGACTTTATTTAATCTCATCATTGTGATCTTTGCTTTTTTTTTCTTCGTGAACTGAACCGTAAATGCAAACTATGTTAAACTAGTGCACTTTCTATTGCCATTTTCAGAGCACTGTTACAAGTTACATGCGTGAAGGCCCACGTAAAATAACTGAGTGACCAGGATCTGGAAACCGGCCCTTGAGGGTTCAAATGCATTTCATGGGAGATCACAGACTGGACTATCATGTGAAGAATACACACGGCATCTTCAAAAATATTCATCTGCATTTTGTTACCGTCACTGATCACATACGTCCATGCGTCCTTTACGTTACGGTATTGCTGTTCAGCAATATATCCACCGGAGCGGCCCAGAGTCAGAAGTTTATAACAACAACAAACTCGCAAAGGACTGTGGAAGAAGTATTGTTAAAGTACCTTTTGCACTAAAGACAAAAGCGCAGACAGTGTTGTAGGACGTGATGGTCAGTGACCCCGTTAAATATATCACAACTTGTACTGAACGCAGATCACGTATCTGTGTCCGGCTCTATGCGAAACGTTGCGCATAAATGGACCATAAGTTGGCAAACAAGACAACAACGTCTAGAAAAACAATTGTCGCACTTGCTTTGTCCATAGACAAACACCATGTTGATACAACCTGTATGTCCCCTGCTTGCAAATAGAAAACTCGCTGGAAGAGGAGGAAACACAAATTTACAAAATGTGTTTGTTTCTATATGAGTATTTCAAATGAGCCGCACCCTCTGAAGTGATCGTCTGACAGTGAATTTACTAACCAAAAGTTTTGCATTACTTTAAATGTGTCAACAACGGTAACAAATAAATGACTCAAACTACACTAACTTCATCACGAGACATTTTTCCTTTCTTTTTTCCCCCTAAAGTTTCATAAATGTACGTCATCAAAACAAGTTTTCGACTTTTCTTTCGACTTTTCACGAGTTTCACGACGTGATGTCTTACAATTCAAAGTCCAGTAGATGGTGCTGTCTGTTTAAAAATGAAGTGAGACCTTTCAAAAACCAACCAAAAAAAGAACAACTATGCTTTGATTTGACTTCATCTGCCAAAGAGAAATTCTAAACATTGAAATAATTTTAATCCATGAAAAAAAAAAATTAAAAAATAAAATAAAATAGAGAGTAGCAACTCTATGTGAACACAATCAAAAAACAAACAGACAAAAAACAATGTCATGTCATGCAGGTCTGTAGAAAGCTTACATAGTTAACCAGGCGTGTAGACTCTCCATTCTTATCAGTTCATTCTTCAGTTTTCACTGCATCATCTTCACAATCACCGATCCACTAAGGCCCCATTAGGAGAAAAGGTATGAAGCTTTCAGCAAGGATTCATGAATAGCGTCACAGATTAGCACGGGCAGACTTTTACTGGCGCTTCAGTTTTCACTGTAAAACGCGCAGTGGTGGTCCAACAGGTGGAAGGCACAGCAGCTTTAGCAGGACAGAGGTTAGTGTGCAGGAACCAATCCATTAGCCAGAGTGGATTTACAGTGGAGTCACGGTGCTCAGTGTTCCTCAGGCAGAGACATGAAGAGATATATATATATATATATATATATATATATATATATATATATATATATATATATATATATAAATAAAGGGCCTCTCAGTCACTACATACGTAATTGATTTAAATGACTTTTAGAAACTTTGTCTCCTCTGAGAGTCCATCACCTCGTGTCAATACTGCATCCACCTACACAGACAACTCATGCGTCTTCACTTTAGAGTGGAAGAATATACAGCGCCTGAAAGTTTAATATAGTTTCAAACTCCCACACATGCCCAACAGCCGTGTGCGCTGGACTTGACCCGATGCCAATAATACAACAACTCTGGCAACAAAACCACCCTGGACTTATTGTAAAGGAACACTGAGAAAACGAGTCAATTCATTTTTGACTCGACGAGACTCTGGGGCTCGTGTCTTATAGATGATTAGCTGTTTTTAACATCAGTGTTTCGCCGGAATAAAAGTTGAATATAAAGCTGGAATAGCATCACTGGAAGTATGTGGTGGGTTTTCGAAAAGGAAGTAAAGGTTGCATCATTTTTTGTAAGGTTTATATGAATAATTGGTGTCAAAACTTGCCGATAGTTTGAAAAACTACTGGGTGAATTTCCAGAATCTTGACTTCGACTGCGCCATGTCGTCATATTTTTTGAGAGAAAAATAGATAAATAACTAGGTCAGGTTTTATTCTGAGAATAATGAAGGAGAAATGTGATTTCTTGACAAAATTAAAAGTTACTATGTGACTGAATGAATCTAAAGTTGATGCATGGAATAACATGAGAAAGAATTTCAACAGCTTTGTCAAACTTATACACACACACATTTTCTGATATCTTTTGATTTGATTCATGAAAATACATTTTCATTTGTTTTAGACTAAATGGTGAAATATGTTGAATGTACTTGGCCACAATTTAGTACTTTGTTCCCTCAAATTCGTATTTTACTTTTTTCGTGACCACGATTTTATTTTATTTTTTTGCCATGTCATGTCTGGCGCTCCAACGGTATGAGCTTCACCGAACACTGTCGAACACTGGACGTTACACCAATATGCAGATGACATGCAGACAGAGCGCAAACCCCGCCCCGTCCCACTGCCTGCCCTCCACGCTAAAACAGTGCCACCTTGAAGAGAACTCGAAAGACGAACATTGGCATTGGAAAAAAAAAATATTGGCTGACAAAAAGAATATAGGAATTGAAAAACGGAATATTGACTCAAACATTTTTGTATTGAGGTAGAAAACTAGAAGGTATTAAAATTAAAAATAAGAAAATATTTCTATATTTATTTTTTCAGCCAATATTCTTTTCTTAATGCCAATGTAAGTTGTCCCTGTTCCAGCCCCATGTAAGTCCAGATAACATCATCCAGCCCGCTCACATTTGACCCCAAGACCATGAGTTTGAGACCCCGTTCTCAGCGTTGCATTACAATGTCTAACAAACCATGCACCTCCTTGTCGCCAAAAAAGTCTTTCAAAAATGCAGTCATCAGTGAAGGGCTGATGAGGCTTCATGAAACAGTGCTCTCATTGTCAGAGCTGAGTTGGTGGAGCTCTTCATTTAAAAATAAGAAGTTTAATAAAAATGTTTGCTCAAATCCAAAGATTTTTAGAGCAGAGAGTGTCACCTGGTGATACTGAGGACACTGTTTCATGAAGCTTCATAAGACCTTTGCTAGCCTTCATGGTGCTAATACAAGTGCCTCCTCCCATCAGTGGGTGCAGTGGTGCTACTGTTTAGCTTCCTGTCTCTAGCAGATACAACTCTTAATTCCTCCCTTCTTTTGTAGATTTAATCCTCTTGTTGATTTCAATATTTTACATCCAAAGTCGCATGCCCCGCTCATTCATGACCTCTTGTATGAAATATAAACATTTCCCCTGACAATTTACTTCATTTTTGTTCCAGTACGACTTTTTATTCTAATCTGTATTCTGTTTTCTTCAACACCCCTTAAACCAGTCACAATGTTTATTCATCATTTATAGAAATGGATATATATATATATATATATATATATATATAATATATATATATATATATATATATATATATATATATATATATATATATATATATATATATATATACCACCTACTGAGCACTGAATATATGGACAGTGTTTCATGAAGCCTCATCAGCTCATCACTTGTGTATTTGAACAAACCAGTTGAAAACCAGCTTGACAATGAGCAGCTAAATGAAGCTGTGGGTTATGTTCAAAGAGGCTCATATTGTGATCTACATAACCCCAGACGAGGCTTTCCATGCCCACTGCCACATCACTGAAGGAAGCCAACAGTGAGGGGTATGACTGACTACGAGTTAGATGTTCAGAAACCTTCTGAAGTCATAAAGAGTGGTCAAGGAAGTGTAAGAACACGGTCAACAAGATTCATGATTCACTCAGATGTTCTTCTCTGCTACTACCGTGTCCATCGAGCTACACTCAAGTTGACTTACAGGACTTCAAAATGGACTGCTGTTAGAGACACCCAGACCTGTCTAGGAAAAGAAAAATTCTCCTCTCTGCTGCTTTTCGATCCCTCAGATCAGGTTGAAATTGTAATTTGACTTTTGCTCCAACCTCACGGAGGCACCATCATTGTTGCGTTCCATTTTGGGATGATTTTCATGTTTAGATGGGACAACTTTTTGGCAAACTGTGGTGCAGTTATCCAGTTTGATAATTGATCTTGTGCTGCTCCAAGAAGAAAAAAAAAAGAGATGGGAAATAAGTGACGTAAAAACAAATTATTCATCATAAAGTTCTTCTGCAGTGAAAACTTCTTCCTCTTACCTGTATGTTTTATGGGCACATGAGCCGCGTGTCCTCTTCTTAAGACAAACACGCCCGTGAATAACAACATTCCTCTGTCTGTTTCTGACACTGACGTCACACGCAGCTCATGCGGTGAGACGCTCAGAATGTGGAGGGCACTGACCCGCAACGCAGCGAATCGACTGCATGAGATGCACGTCTGCCACAAACAAGAGCACACGCAGGGTAGGCGGGAGGAGAAAGTGCAGAGGGAGATGGATTTCTTCCTGTTGCCTCCAGAAGCGCAGGCCATTAAGCAGCTTGTCTCAGCGGTTTTAGCCAGACTCTGTGGGAGGAGAGAGACCTCTTCATCTCTGCAGCAGAGTCAGAGCCAGGCTTGTGTTGGCAGCGCTGTGCCCCGGGTCATTAAAAGTAAAACAACCCGCTTTATGCATCACAATCATGCGACGTTGGAAAGTTGATTTCTGTGTCCCGACTTCTCCAATCAGGCGTGATTATGTGTCGTGTTTTCACAGCTGTCTCAGGCGACCTGAAAAAGCAGCTTTTATTTTTCCTTCACATTGGGCTTTTTTTTTTTTTTTATTAAACACATTGCTGCTCCTGGACGTCATGACTCTGCGAAACAAGTCCTGTCCAGGTCAGATCCTCTGCGACACGATGCCTTCACTGTCCCGCATGATGAAGGTGTTTGGGATTTTATACTGTTCCGAAAATGGAAAATGGAAAAATAACGTAGCTGTGACATGAAATACGACTTTTTATGAAATAACTGTCATTGTAAAATGATATTATGAAGCAAAGAGCATTGGGGCGGACTGAAATAATATATATTTTTTGTGTTTCAGTGCTTGAAAAGATTTCAGCTCTCAGACAAGTTAGTTTAGATTCTGCTTCTTCTGCAGGTGAATATTACTTATCAAACACACATGAATTCATGTCTGTTTGAATTCTGTCCGTTTGCTTGAGGTAAAAATAAATATGATGAACATACAGTGAAGTAAATATGGCTAACAACTATCAATTATCGCGAGGTCTGCTACCCGAGGCTGGTTCTGGAAAAAGTCCAGATGCTTGCTCCTGTATGTCCTGGGTCTTTCCCTGGGCTTCCTCCTATGCCTCGCATCATCTGACAAGATGCCTGACGCAGGGACATCTGTGCCTCTTACTGTTCCCACCTGGACCGACACATTCACTGTAGTCCATTGAAACGCCTGAGCGTACGCGTCAACATGCAATGCTTTGTTGTCAGTATAAAACGCAATACTCCACTTTAGCAATGTTTTTTTTATTACTCCATGACTCCACCTTGAGCGGAAGCTCATCACCTACCAACAGTGTGCCTTTCCTCCTACTCAGAGCCATGGTTTGGTTCTTGGAAAAGAAGATTCCCATGTTGGTCCCATCCCATGAGACAGTTCAGTGCATTTGTCAGGAGTCACATAAGATGGAAAAGATACAGTTCAGCAAATTAAATTCAAAGAAATTACCAGCTCAAGGACACAAGGACAAGTCTAGTCTAGCCTACAATGAGCACTATGTATACACTCCTTACTTTTACTTCATGTAGAATAAAGTGTTGGTAAAGGTTGCAGCGTTATGACACAGGAAATAGTTAAATAGTTAAAGTATTGTGTGAGAGCAATGCTGTTTCTTTTATTGCTGTTATTCCAATTGCTACTTATATTTCCTCAAACATTGGCAAACACTGTACGCTACTGCTTCTATGAAGTAGTTGTGTCCAAATGTATATGTCTGTTTTTTTTAAATTCTATTATGATTTTATGTGATTACTAGTCATAAGAGATTGGTGACCACTGAGAGATGAACCAGTGGACTATTCACTTTGGACATCGCATGCGCGTGCAGTGATTCACAGCCAAATGTTTCTTGTAACCTTGTTTACCTCTGAAGGGAACATCCAATTCTGTTGAAAAGTTGAGGAACAGCAGTCCCTCAGGGATATTTATTATATCACTGGCTGTTTTGTTATTTGGTTACTCAGATTCTGTTTTATATTTACGCTCAACTGCTTTGTATTTCAGAGCATCGCCATTCGGTCTATTTTAATGGCCGTAGCCGAGTGCGCTCTCACGTAGTGTGACCTCACAGTTCAACTCTGTGTGTGTGTGTGAGTGGCACGATGATGGAGAGAGTGTTGTGTAAGTAAGACTGGACATGAGTGTAGGGTAAAAAGTGTCAGCTACAATAACACACGAGTGATTCACCGTCTACAGCGACGCTCGTGTGGAAGTATGTCAGAAGCGAAGTTGACGTTTGAAGCACAAAGGCTGGAGTTTATTTTTGTTTTAAACCTGTGGCAATAAGTCGATATTCTTAACTTTATTATTCATAAAATCATTTTCCTCTAAGCGGCTTTGTTATAGTTTGAGTATGTGTCACACTGAGCTGCTTTCTTTCAGCTAAAACTAGCCCCAGATGCTGATCTGATTCTGCTTGTGTTGCTGCACGGTTGGTTTCAATATTAATTTAGCGATATAAAGACCTACTCTGCTGCATATGTTTCTGATGAGTTCAAACAAGTGTGTAATTGCTGACACACGTGTGTTCATGCAAACAGAAAATAAATGACGCAGGAGGAGCGAAGAGGGGACGCGATGGCGGCGGATCAAGAATGAAGGAGAGTGAGTGTTGGACAGTCAGAAGGTGCGAGCAGGTCCCATTGACCCTTTGTGTCCTTCTCTCGCCCCTTCATCCCTCCAAGACCTGATGTTGGACTCTCCTTTTCCGATTTGGAGGCTGACAAAGAACCTGGACGCTCATGAGGCTCCGTCCAATCTGTTAGCTTTGGCCAGAGAGCTTCACACACTATACGTTTTATTGAGATTTAATATTGCGCTGCTGTTTTGGGATTTCAATTTATATCTATGTGAGCGATTGAAAACACATGACTTCAAGAAAGACTTGATTTTTTTGGGAAGCCCATTAGTGTTTGTATCTTTCCAGGACGAAACATCTTCCCGTGTGTGTTTCTGCCTTGCCGTTTTGCCAAACTTGATTATTAGTTTCTCTTTTGTAGCCAAATCTGCTGGTATTTATCATCTTAGTGGATCATTTCAATTGTCAAACCCTGTATACACAAGGCATTTCTTGTACACATGGCTGCACTACACAATGAACGTGCCAATAAACACAGAAGTTGTATTCAAGTTTCCAAGAAATGGTGAGAGTTTTGGTCTGTGGTGTTGTGACTTCCAATGGGATACGTCCGATTGCGAAATCATCCCTAATCTGATATTGTCATGGAACAAAAGTATTGTATCTGTGTACATCTGAGTGCCTGATGCGTTGAACAAGGCTGGCATGGCTTTTTGTTGGATGGCAGAAGGGGACTGAGAGTCAATGAAGAGAGCTAGAACAGGCAGCAGTTTTTAACAGTCACTATTTTTAAAGCCAACGTGGCTTTCTGCCAAGGGGACCGGGAGTCGGCCATCTGAGTCGCCTTGACTTATATTTTAGAGGAAGAAGACGTCTTGAGGTGTCAAATCGTCACGCTCTTGTGTGTATACCATAAGGCAGACCTGGGCAAAGTGCGGCCCAGGGGCCATATGCGGCCCAATGCCTGTATTGTTGTGGCCCTTTTGATGTCAGACTAACTTAATTTAAGAGGAACAGAACTTCTTCTTTCTCTTTCGGCTTCTCCCTTCAGGGGTGGCCACAGAGGATCATCTTCCTCCATCTCACCCTGTCCTCTGCTTCCTCTTCTCTCAAACCTACAAACCTCATGTCCTCCTTCACCACCTCCATCAAGCTCCTCTTTGGCCTTCCTCTCCACCTTCTGCCTGGTAGTTCCAACCTCAACATCTTCCTACCAATGTACTGGCTCTCTCTCCTCTGTACATGTCCAAACCATTTCAATCTAGCCTCTGACTTTGTCTCCTAAACACCTGACCACATGTGCTGTCCCTCTGATCTACTGCTTCCTGATCCTATCCATCCTGCTCACTCCCAGAGAGAAGCTCAGCATCTTCATCTCTGCTACCTCCAGCTCTGACCCCTGTCTTTTCCTCAGTGCCACTGTTTCCAAACCATGCAACATTGCTGGCCTCACCACCCTTTTGAACACTTTCCCTTTCATCACACCTGACACTTTTCTACACTTTTGTCCAAACTAAAACCATAACTGATACGTTGCCTTTTTTGTTCTTTTTTGTTTTAGTCACTACCACCACCACTTCAGCAGTCAATATATCATGTTTATGTTATAAGATGAAAATGTTGGCCATTTTTGTGTGTTTTTCTTGTTCCTCAAAATACATGGAAGGAATATTGAAAATATATTTTGAAATAAATTTCCTTTTTATCTGAAACGTCTGGTCCATAGTTATTTTGATTTATATGCAAATTAAATGCATATGAAATAAAAATATTTCAATAGGTTTATATTTACACCTCTTAATATCCTTACTTACATTTAATGCTTTTAGGTTCATTTTGTCCTTCTGACTTAAGTATGTATTTTGGATATTTTTTTTTTTATTCATCACTGTCTTTCTTTTGATGATGGCCCCTCACAACAGTTACAGTTCCTAACCTGGTCCTCCCCTGACACAACAACCTGTCTTCTTACTCACGGTCCAAACTTTTTTCAGATCAGATATGTGGTTCGGCAGCAGTCCCCTGACTCTCCCTTACTTAGGATGGCGCTCAATGGAGAATAGCTCAGCACTTTGTCTCAGTGGAGCAGGATTTTTCGTGTTGTTGACTGACTATGAAAGTTTGTTTGGGCAGATTGCACTATTTTTTGAGATGGTCCAAGTACTGACAACCTGAGAACTAAGTGTGTGGAGGTGGCACTCTAACCTACGACCTTTGCTGTCACCATGGTCACATGTCTCTGTCATTCTGGCATTGGCAAGTTTTTTTTCCCCTACAACCGTAATACATTGAGTCCAGTAAAGATGAAAACAAAACTTTTTTTTTTTTAGCCATTAATAAGCTCAAGTCTCAAAATCTGTCCTGCATGGCCGGCGATTGTTGTCAGGCTGTGTTTTTTTCACCCTGTCATCAGATGTGTTTCATGATTTTCCGCTGCACGAACTGTTGCTGTTGTAAATATCACAATAACTCTGAAGGGACCTTAAAAATTTCTTGCATGCATTTTATTTTCCAAGTTTGTTTCTTCAGTTGCCAGTTTTTTCCCACTGTCTTTTGATTTTCTTTTACTGGAGGAAAACTGCATTTGATTTATTCTCCCGTTGGACCCGTGAAACGTTCTAAACCTACACGTCTAGCGTCCTCCGACTGGGCTGCTCTGATATTGCAAAAACCTTCACGAATCACCTCTCTGAAGAACGCACGACTGTGGGAACAAGAGAGTTTGAGATGCTGTTTTGGATGAACACAGCGGCGCCATAAATCTGACGCTGTATAAACTGACTATGTTGGGACGAGGACCCAGAGGCGTCTGTCTGGTGGACGTGAGGACAAACAGATATATGAACTGTGTCACGTTATGACTGTGTGTTTGTTTAAACAAGTTTGTATGTGTATGTATGTAAATGTAATTTTCTCACTGGGACCGTGGAGTTGTTTTCGGACTAGCAGCGTGGCATGGTCATTCAGAGCCTGAAACATCTTCTGTCTTCACTCCTGTAACAGCTTCACGCACTTGGAATTGAAACGTGTAGACAAAAACTAAAAAGTACGCAACATTCAATCTGACCTGAATATTTTAGATTATACTGTATGACCTTCATTAGTCCCGCAGTGTGGAATTCAAATAATTTTGGGTGAATTAAAGGTGAAGTTCAAAACAAAACATGTCAACCCTCAGCACTGCGTCCCGTTTTTTCAGTGCTCCCTCCGGTCAGCTGGAGGCAGTATGCACAGAACTGATGTTTGAGAGTGGCGTAGGGCTCCATTGGCAACGTTGATGCGTTGCAGTGTCTTTTGCTGAGTTGTTCTCCTCCCAAACACAGATCAGAGAACTTATTTCAATGTGTTTTTCGTCATCGATGCGTACTATTTCCGCCAGTCATGCCATTCACTGTATGAACTTTCACAGCACCTGCAGTGAACAAGCTAGAGAAGTCTGGGTCCAACTCTATCTCTCCTGGAGAGTGCAAGTCTGCACTCAAGAATCAGTTTTGTATCTCAGTCTTTCCAGCGCAGAGCCACTTTTACAGCTGAGATTCCTACATTCTAGAGTTACCACCTTCAGATTCTTGTGACTTTCACAATTATTCTGCATGAATATGATGAGTAACCTCCTGCATAATATAAATGAAATTTTTGGTAATGTATTTTGTTTCCTACGTTTTTATTTTTTTGTCATAAGATTTATGGTGATGCTATTGATGGAGAGAAGATTTGCAGTTGTGGAACAACCAATGGTTCATCAATTCTAAATGAATGTTTGCATAAAAAAATGAACCTCATAGCTGCGCAAAACCTATTGAATAAATAAATAAATACATCCAGATGCTATCTTGTGTTTAGAGATAGAAATTGCTGATGTTTTTCATCAAAACTAGAATTGATTGCAATGAAAAAATACACATTTAATATTTGCCATCTTGGAATCATCTTGGCTGCTTTATTGAACAGCTTTGTGCATCTTTAAATAGGGACTAAACTGAAGATAAATGAATGTTTTGGTTCCATATGCCACCAGTACTGAACTAGTGTCACCAAAATGTGTGTTATTCATTGTTTGGAGTTTTTCATTGCACTAATGAACAACTTCACTCTTCTTCTTAGACAAACAGCGTATGAATAAAACACCATCTTTATATGTATTGTCCTTGAAATATAACTGCCTTTATGAGGTTATACTGGCATGATGACTTCCAACATGATGTCCGAGTCATTGGGACGTAAAAGAACGGCTGTAAAATATGCTCTTGACCAAGTTCCCCTCAGCTGATTTTAATATTGATTAAATATGTCCGTTCCGGACGCAAGAGGAAAAACACAACTTGTTGCATAAATTGTTCCAGCTCCTGCTTTTGAGCCACTAGTCTGCTTCAAACCAAAACACGCCGCGTTGTTCACAATTCAGCCACTTTTCCAGAAGTGGTCAGAAGATGACCATCAGGTTTATATATCATGTCTGTGTCCCATTTGATGCATCCACAGTTGGTGACATTGTGTCCTCCCATTCACCAGCAAGCTTTGTTGCGGGGGGGACACAATGATACTTGGATCATGAGCTCCATCAGACCAAAGAGGAAACATCACGCACCAGTGTGTATCTTGTTGTTGGAGATGGAGGGGTCTTGTCCAAAAATTCCGATTTAAGCTTGATGTAACTGACGTAAATACTCTGAAGTAAATGTGTGCCTCAACCCATCCCTCAACTCTCTTCCAGTGTGACATTGCCACTGTCACCAGGAACAATCATCAGAAGAGAAAAAGTTGCCAACAATTCCAAAGTTGTTGAAAGTCAAATCCACGCTGTGGCCAAGAGGAGGAACATTGCCTTAACCTTCGCCCTGCCTCTGACACCGACCCTCTCTCTGCACTGTATTGTGTGTATTCAGCGATCTTTACAGTACGTCACATAAACACTACAGAGAGGAACAGGTCAGATGTTTAGTTCCCACTTTTCTATGTTAGTTGTGGGCAACTTTCAATGTGTGACCTGACTCGCGTCATTCCATAAAAACATATCTTAATTCTTTCCTTTCTACGGCAGTTTGGAACTCAAAGCAGATTTTCTACCTGTTTTTTTTCCAACACATTAATATTTGAATGGGACTGTTTTCTCACTCTCACAGCACTTGTTCACAATGTTGTTGTCATCCCTTTTGAAAAAAAAAAAAGAGTTTAAAATGTAGTGAGGTTTCATTGAAAACGGAGACAGCGCTAAATGAAGCTTCCTTTTACTATTGACAGTGTGATGACAGGATGAGTCCTGGGGACAGAGCTTAGCTTAAAAGCAAAGCCCTTGATTTAGTGTTTAAGTTCACTATTGGGTAGTGAAGACAGAATAAAATAAATGAAAATCAGCTTGAATGAATTTTGACTCTAGTTCTTGAAATAGCTCAGAATTCCCCCTCGACAGGCTCCAGGACGATCATGTGGAGAGGGAATTCTCCGCCCTGAAACTGCAGCCCAGCGGGTCATGCATTCATGTCCATCAGGCCGAGCATTTCTACGTACAAGTACATCAATGTTTCAGTTTTTGCCAAAAAACACGAGGGCAGCAGCTCAGACAGGTCAGCAGTACGACATAATGAAAATTGCCGGCTTTCCATCGTCCACTTTGGTAAAACCAAACCCTCTGATATTCCTGTTTCTGCGGGTAGAAACAAATAAACCAAGGCTTAAATCATAATGACAGTGCAATGATTTCAGCGGTCTGGGTTCCAACTTATTGTTCTGCTCCATGCACCTCTGAAATGTGATTTGATGAATACCCAGTTGAGTGAACTGGGCTTTGTATATTTAACAAGAGAATTTCATGCAAAATGTATTTTTACAGCCTGGACCGTGTTCGGAGCAGATTGAGGGGAATTGAAGACAAATTGTTCAGGGGATGATTTCTGCCTTTCCTCACAAGACGCGTCCGGCCAATCAAAGCAAATAACTGGCTTCGTGACTGAGGATGAGTCTGGCTGGAGGAGTTTCCCTCTGAGACTCAGTCGACAATAGAAAATACATAAAAATTGGTTGCTCAAAAATATTCTATATACAGTCATTTAGTGCAACTTTCATCCGTATGTGACCTCGACAGAAAAGCAGGAAAACCACGTCATGGCCTCAGCCTCACAAGGAGGGGGGTCACGGGTTCAAATACAGCTCGGCGCGAACGTTTGCCTTGTGCGTGTGGAGCTTGTGTGTTATCACTCTTGTTGTTTTAGTGTCCCCTTGACACACTGGTTTCCCCCCACAGTCCAAAGACATGCAGAGATAAAAGACCCCAACATTGTTTAGATGTGTGTGGCTACTAGTAAAATAAAAAATAAAAATATTTTCACATGTCATCCTTTATTTGTTTATTGACTTTGCTCACTGATAAGCCGTTTCTTTTCTTCAGAGTTTCACTCTCTGTGTCAGTGATGTACCCATCAATCTCTGTTGGATAGGCAGCCAGTGTAGTCAAGCTAACGCTGTGTTACGATCTGCCTCCACACAACCTCCACAAGGGGGACGGCACAAACCCGTTAACTTAAGGACATTGGCGTGTGCTGTTCAGAATCATTTGACCATGGTGCTGCAAATAACTCGAGGCCAATTGCCAACAAAATTTTCAATCCATTCCGATAACAATCAAATGTATTATTATAGAAAAATAACAAAGAAGTTCAACAACAATACACATCTACTCGCGAACGGCGCATGTCCCAATCACTCGAAACCAAAGTCCACACACAAAGTTCACGAACAAACCCCCTAAGTTCCAGCCCTTGTCTGCACAAAATAAATACGTTTGAGAGATGAAAACAAAAAAAGGATGTCTAAAAAGTGCAGTTTTTAATCACCAAGAAACAATACGAAAAAAGAAAAAAGTAAGCAGCAACAAAAAATTGTGTACCCATAAAAAAAGAAAAAAAAAAAAAAAAAAATGACCAGATTCTGCGGGCAAAAGCCGTCTTTGTTCAACAGCAACATTACAGATTTTCCTGGACGTCAGATGCTACACATTGACCTCACTAGGTAGATTTTGTCAGATTGAACCTCCTCCTGGCTTATGGTAAAATCATATGAATCATGTGGCTTATGGAAGAATAAAAGCAGAAGATCATCATACATATACACAAATAACAACGGATTCGTAAGACATGGATAAATAAACACAAACACGTCGCCTGGTGACAAAACCATATCACCCACCCAAATATGTAACATGCAACAAGGGGTGTTGCGTGTTACCACAAACCGTTTCCTCAATCACCAATGTGTCCTTCACAGACTTCCTGGACCCAGAACATTGAAGCTTCTCAAAAGTCTATCCACCTGGTCCGTGTCTCATTAGCAACTTTCCCTGAAAATTCCATTGAAATCTGCTCTTTGCTTTGCTTTCCAGTAATGTGTTTTGCAAAGAGGCAGATCGGATGCAAGTGATGACAAATCCTCAGGTGATAATTCTAAAAGGCTAAAACGCAACCATCAGTAGCTTGGCAAGAAGAACTTTGCTGGCTGAAGATGTGGCTAAAAGGTTCAGCAAAGCAAAACATTTGCTCAAAAAAAAAAAGCCTTCAAGTAAGTTAAGGGGGTTTTATTTGTTGTGAGATGTCTCCGGATCCAGGCGATGAAACCATTAAACAGTTATGGGAGACCTAACCCCTCTGCCACAGATCGTATCAATGATAACTGGGGAGGGGAAACCTCAGGGAGGAAACATATGAAACTGAACCCACCCGTTAAAAGCCCCGCTGTTAACCCCGCCGTCCCAAAAAGGGGGTCTTTACTTTCCACCGTTCTTTTTTTTTTCCCCCTTTCCCAATCAGGACGGGGTCCAAGTCTCCCCACAATGGCCGGACCGGTGGCACCCCCTGTTTAAAGTACAGTGCTGAAGCTCTTTCTCCTGCTGACTAATTGGTGTTATGGTTAGTTAGCATTCCTGGCAGGCGTCGTGGTTTCCCGTGACATTATGTCTGAAGCGCTTGTCAAAATAGGGATGGAGGAGCCAGGCCGGCCCGTTGGCTCCAGAGGTTGAGGTATGGACGGTAGCAGTGGAGGGGAAAAAGGGAATTGAATTTGGGTGGGCGAGGGAACCGAGTCTGGCGCCCTCGCTAGGGTCTCGGTGGCTCCAGTCTCCCGGCTCTCTGCCCACAGACAGCGGAGGGATTCGGGACAGGCAGAGAGCATTAGCGGGACTAGCTGCTGAATCCAAAATGGTCTTTTCTGCCCTAAAGCTAAACTCTTTCCTCCATGAAAATTAGGTTAGAAATTTCCATCTCTATACAACACACTGGTTGATGTCATTTGGCGCACAGTGCAAGGCGAGATTCAGTTGATGTTCTGCCAAGATACCAGTTTTTGTCCAGTTTTCCCCACTTCTATCTTCAAGGTCCAGTTTCTTACATGATACCAGAGGCATACGAGCAAATGTTCATCTGCTCCCTGCTTTTAATAATTCAGTCCCGCTGACATCAGATGACCCCTTGTTCATACATAGCTGCCTCCTATTTCAAAGGCTAAGCCCCCCATTGATATGACATGACCTTGATACCACAGTGGACTTCACCGCTGAGGCGGCTTTGACCTTTGATGTACCTCAGTGGAAAGTTCTCAATGTGCAGCTCCATGAAACAGAGCCCACTAGATGGCACTCTCTGCTGTATTATTAGTGCAACTGGAAAACCTCGGCTGAACTTTTCAAAGAAGCGACTCCTATCTACAGTTCGTCATTCATACCGTAAAAGGTGGACTTGACCTGGGAGTTCTTGGCTGCAAGTGCATCAAAATATTATGACAGTGTTTGGTGATGGGAAACACTCAATGCTGGATGTTAGTCCTATCAGGCCAGTTTTGAATTATACATTCCCAAACATAAAGAGTCATACTGAGCGAAGAGCTTTAAAAAATTCCTTAAAGTCTCCAAGCTGTTTCCAGTTTGCTTTTGTGAAAATCATCAGCTTTTGCTTTGTTGGATGTGAGAGTTTCTTTTCAGTCGAGAAACATGCAGATAGAAAACACATTTGTTTTGTAATATAAAGAGGGTGGACAATAAAATGTGTGTCCATTGGGCTCCATCTAAGTTCAACTCCTAAGAGTTTGGAACAATTTAGAATCAAGATAAAATATGACAGAAAGGCTTTGCTGGACCAGGGAAGTTTAGAAATGAGCCTTCAGTTCAGTAGGTGGCGCTCTCCATTAGAAACGATGTGAGGTTTCAATGAAATGATTCTTAAAATCCAAAGATTTCAGAGCAATGAGTGGGATCTACTGGCTACTCTGAAAATGAGGGCACTGTTTCATGAAGCCTCATGAGCCCATGACAAGCTCGGACAAGTGGTGGTGTCAGACTGCAGAGTGTGAAGAGGGGACTGGAGCACCCACTATGGTGTGTGTCCTATATACTATACCTCCCTATAGTCACCCAGTTTCAGTTTGGAAATCTTCCCCTGTACTTTGTTTTCCACACAAGTCAAGTTTGACTACATTTGTCTTCCTTTCCTTCTCCATCTGTGCATAACATGAAATCACACATTGCAATTCTGAAAGAAAACATTTGAGCGTGAAAAGAATCTCCTCATTTTCCTTACATTGTGCAGCTCTATTTTTGTTTTCCATGACGACACCCAAGAATAAACATTTAAAATCAAATCACCATCAACTCACAGCGGCGCTGGAGCTTTGCCCCACTGGCCAAATTGTGACCCCAACCACTCCTTTCTCCTGAGTCATATTTATTTAAAAGTACAGTCATCAGTTTGTGATTTATAGCTTCTACAAAGCAGGTTTTATGGGTTCCCTGCTGGCTAAAGCCTCTCAGGGCTCAAAAACCTCCACTTCACAGGCCATTATTTGTCATTTTTCCACAGTACGGTATGCTAAATATGTTGCTGACCAGCGAATGCTAACAGTAAAAGTCCTTTTCCCAAGACTTCTTGTACTTTATTTAAAAAAAAAACAAAAAAACAAAAAAAAAACCAAGATATCCAGGCTTCAATATTAGAAGAAAAATGCCAAATTGAAAGAAACGCCTTTTTTCTTGACTCGGTGTTTGGTGGTGGACTGTTTTCCAGCTTGGAAATGTCAGGTTTACTTCTGACTTAGGTGCAGCGCTCACAAATGTACCTAGTCATTTTCTAGTAAACATTAACGCTCGCCACTTTCCAGCGCGTGGATTTGCAGAGACAAACATGTTTAATGTCAGCAACTCCATCTCACGCCGTCGCAACGATTCGATTTTCTTATCCCGAGTTCCAAATGCAACATGTTTTAAACTTCACCCTCCTGTGTTCACAGGCATCCACGGAGCGCTGACTTTGGCACGGCACAATCTACATACAGAGGCTGAGCATGGGGTGAGCCGCTCATCCATAATGCAGCTGGGTTCGGTCAGTCGCTGCAGGCACAGTGATGAGCTGATACCCTCAGGGCAGCAGGGGAGCCTGGCATCCGCGTGTGGAGCGGCCCAGCCTGCGCTAGTGTTGTACGGCAAGACCCAAGACCGTCTTTCTTTATTTTGTCCAGTAATTATTTGCCTGTGATAATGAGAAATATGCTCCCTGATGACCTTGTTAGGCGGAATTAGGCTGAGACGTGTTCTCACACGGGACAGCGAGGCTCAGAGTTCCTTCCACCTGATTTTTGAAGCCAATTTCAACCATTATATCACATCCTCGCCAAAGTTTGTGAACACTCTCATTAATTTAAACATTTTATTTTTTACCAAGCTGTTAAAACAAAGCAGCGTGAAGCAAATTAAGTGGCATGCCAAGAAATGTAAAATATATTTTTATGCAGGGTAAAGCAAACTGCCAATAAAAAGAAATGTAACCATTTAGTTAATGTGAACAAAGTACAGACCGGGGGCCAAATGCGGCCCTCGGCCTGTACTTATGTGGCCCTCAATTGGTGAGAGGAAGTAAAGGCAGTATAAAACAGTAGTTGTTTTAGGTGGGTTTTTTTTTGGTTAGTTCCCCAAATGGAAGTTACGTGTTTTCCCAATGCATTGTGGGCCGCAGTCGCTATGTTTACAGTCACCAGTCTTTGTTTGCATTCACTTTTCAATGCAAGGCTGTGAGAAAGGAATGTATCAATGAAAATGAAAAGAAAAAAAGACACAAACATGCTGGACCCATGTTGGAAGGCTCAGTACCTTGGAACAAAAAAGAAAAAAATTGATACGTATGAGCCACAACATGAACTCAAAGTGAATGGTGGTCATCTTGGCCTTGGATTGATGCGACTTGTGAAACACCGCCACACATGGGAAGAATAAATGAGTCCAAAAAAGTATTCCATGAAGTCAAAATGAATTTTTGAGTAAAGAGAGGGGATTGACTCGGCCTCTTGTTTAACACAAGTGGCATTACTACGTGTGACTTATGAACTAGCATGACACATACGTCGATTCTGGTCTTGTTTTTTTTTTTTTTTTTTAAGTTTCAAGTCTAAAAATGCTGTAAACTCACCAACGTTTGTCAAAGGATTTTCAGCTAGTCTTCATTAACTTTTCTTCGACTTTAGAAAAAAAAAATCTCAGACCATTTTTCCCCCCAGAAATGGTCATGGGAACGGGTATGGCAGTCAGTACCACAGTACTTCTGCACCATGATCAAAGTTTAGCAAACAAGCAGCGCAGAGAGCTGGCGACGGTGTTTGTAAACAAACTTTCTAGTTGACCGAAAAAGCCACAACCCATTGCAGTTTTTCCGCTCAGTGACATCACCATTTTGAACCCCATACTTACATTGAAATGTTCAATTAAAGTTGATTTTTCATCTCAAGCTGTTTATGAAATCATTCACAGCCAACAGAGGAGGATGAGAATAAGCTCTTGTTTAAGTAGTGATGGACTCCTGAGGCTTCATGAAAACTGTCCTCATTTTCAGAGCCCAAGAGATGGCACTGAGGCACTGAAACATGAGGACACTGTTTCATGAAGCTTCACCATCCCATCACTACAAACTGAGTTGTTTTCATGTTGGCTGTTGTCTGAAAAGAGCTCAAATATTAAACTTTTTCTGTACTTCAGTTCTCCGCGCAGGTGGCGTCAGAGACGTCTCTGTGAAACACATTATCGCCGGGGTGATCCTCCTCAGCTTTCCTTTGCTCCGTCTCTGTCCACCACTTTGTCGGGCGGGTGACATTTATAGGGTCCCGCTTAGTAATCCGTGACCAAGCAGCCCTGCGCTGCTCTTAAGCACAGCTCAGCCTCTCTCTCCCGCTCTGTCAGTGGGGAGGAGAAACGTATTAAATCCTCCCCAAAACACTCCAGATTCGCCTCGGAAATGATGTTTGTCTGCAGGGTACGTGGACTCGGTAAGCAGCTGTAAAAGATAAAACGAAGAAATTAAGCGGAAAGCAATGATTCATTAAATCAGAGCGGTAATTAACAAAGATGTGAAACACGGATGCTGCCTCTTTTCTGAGTGGTTCAAATTTGGTAAATAAGCAGCTTAGACCAGGAGCAGCTTTCCAGTGAAATGCCATGGCATTCAACGCTGAACGGAGAAATGTGTGGCTGAAATGCATCCGGAACAGGAGTGTATTCTTTCACAGAGCGGTGGTTGTCATTCAGACCAGACAGACAGACTCACTAACTGCACGTGCATTTTAATGGTTTTGCAATCGATTTGTTTTCAATTTTTATATTTTTACCAGTCACGTTCTCTGTCGTCATTTTAGCGATGGACTGGTGAAGCCTCATTTGCAGTGGCGACTGACGACTCCAAAATCGTTGGGTTTGAACAACCCGTTCAATGGAACCTCACCTCATTTTCAAATCGACAGCGCCACCTACTGAGCTCTGAAAATGAGCACACTGTTTCATGAAGCCTCATCGGCCCATCGCCACTTACACTCTATAGTAAGTCTACAATCTGACCTGAAGTCGCCGTCAACAAGATATTTACGGAATGTGAGCACTGTCTGAGAAAGTCGAGTGAGATGGTGCCCATGAGCAGGTCATGTGACTGCTTGAAGAGTCAGTAAATGCAGCAACACATAAGAACAACACAGAAGAAAGAGTTTCAAATGTCAATTTTTTAAGTCTGTTATTTCGAGACATTAATTTACAGTAATTGATGCATGTGCCTCATATTTTTGATCATAAGTTCCGTTTTCAGAATCAGAATGAGCTTTATTGTCAAGGTCAGTGAGGATCCCACCTACGAGGAAAGTGCTTTGGTACGTTGTGCCAAAATGAACAAAACACAATAATAATAATAATAATAATAATAATAATAATAATAATAATAATAATAATAATAATAATAACAACAACAACAACCATAATAATAATATATAGTGTACATTTAGAACAATTTCAGTACATTTCTTGCTTCTTGTCTGAACTATTTGCTTCTTATTAAGAAATGTTTTTCAACATTCCAACATTAGTTCAATATTTCTGTACCTTTTCATCA
This sequence comes from Synchiropus splendidus, assembly GCF_027744825.2. Lineage (NCBI taxonomy): Eukaryota > Metazoa > Chordata > Actinopteri > Syngnathiformes > Callionymidae > Synchiropus > Synchiropus splendidus. The sequence goes on along the minus strand of NC_071334.1, from coordinate 10,225,370 downwards.
TCTACGTAATAACATTTTTTTCATTTTGTTTTTTCCCCTAAGTAGTTGTACTGACACACTTTAAATGTGTGGCGGAGAATATCACCTTTTTTCTTATTTTTTTTGCCTGTTGTTATTTAGTAGCTTTGGTTAAATAATGACATCACTATTTTATTTTTTTTATTAGAATATAATATGAAAAATACAATAATAAATCAACAAGAAAGTAACTCCCTGGCTTTTCTTATCAGTAGAGGACAAAAATAACGTTTTTGAATGAATCAAAATGATGATTATTGTTATTCATTATTGTCTTGACTATTGATGGTGAGTTTCAAGCGTCATCCTTTCCTTTCCTACAAAACACACTTCACTGATGACGCTGTTTTACGTGGCCCCTCTTGAGAACAAATCATCCCAGTGTCTTCACACGACGCAGCTCCTTTCATCGCAGACGTCTGCAGCCCACAGAAACTGAAAAAGTGGACTTATCAGTTTACAGATATTTATTTGACGTGTTTGCAGCCGTGTGCTGCAGGAGCTCAGCAAAAGCCCTGTTGACTTTGGTGAGCGTCACACGGGCAGCTGTCTCTTCCTCCTGCCTCTCTGCCGCCTAACCACAACCACATTGCGGCAGCCTTTGAACGCAGTATGTGGAGCACATCCACACGTAGAGAGGAGCCGGACGGAGCGCTGGGCCGAGGCCAGCCTAATAACCGCGGCGCATTATCAGGTCACAGAGAAGCCGTGTTTTTACATGTAGTCGGCTGAAGTCAAATAAACGGACGCTGTGCTGCAAGCTTTCCCTGGTGTTCTGAGTGATTACCCTGTCAAAATGACTCGAGAGGAATATTCATTCAGCTGTTGATGAAGCTGGAGGGAAGTGGGCTACGCCACTTTGACTCCAGGTTTCTGGACATTTCCTTCAATTGCCTGCATGTCTCTGGTTAATTTGAGAGACCAAAAATATTTCCAGTCTAAATAAAAGTCTCCCTCAGCTACCAGGCTGCGTTCCGGGGTGCAGGTTGGTTGCTTGGTGCGGACCTTGTGGCGGATGCTTCTTCTTTGATCAAGCGAGAGCTGGGTAGTTTAGTTTGAGGCATATTTCTCCTGAATAGTATCTATTCATGAATGAAAGGCAGAAGCAGGCATGTTAACATTTTAGAGGGGAGCAGATGCTCAAGTCAGAAAAAAGGCGCATCCTCTCACAAAAATTATTCATGGAACTTAACTTTTATTAGTAATATTATTGGTCTTGTATTGGTTCATTTAGATTCACAAACATACTTTTGGTTTCCCCATCTATTTGTGCTGCTTTCAGTCACGTCACAAAAAAGGCGAGGGCAAGCCACAAACTTCATAAAGCATGATGTGAAATCGAAAATAAACCAGCTGTCACATCTCAATGTGTTGTCCATACCAGTTCAACATAGAACATGGCTCCCAGATCAACTCAAATGTGAGATAACAAAATACTTTAGGGTGGAATTGAAAATAAAAAGGGGCACTTCTCTCATCCACAGACAAAGGGCTGGTGCTTGAGCACCACTAGGGGTCTCTCAGAGCACATGCCTGGGCAGTGGACTTTTTGTTTTCAAAACATCAGGTAACCATGACGACAGGCTACCAGGAACTAGTACAGTCAGTTAGGTGGCAGGAAACAATGCTGGAATCCATCATGTGATGTATATGAGAGACACTTTGCTTCAGAAATGGGAATGTCAAGTAAATATTTTTTCCATAGATAAGTCGAACTTTCTGACATGGAGAATGGAGGTAATGTACTGTGTGGCGCCGAATTCCTGCACACATTACCAACTCACAGTTCTCCTGGGATTTTAATCGTATTGTTTCATCTACTTCAGCTGCTTCCTCGCCAAAGAGGGCAAAAGTTAGAGAAAGAAAAAAAAAACAGTGTCGCAACAATCTGTCATTTTGATTGGTAGAGTGCAGTGCCAATCGTATTATGTTGCCTTCACGCTACGATCTTCAATTTTCAAGTCACACTTGACCTCCTGATTAAACTGTATTGTGATCCTCTAAAGTTTTATGGAGTGGAAGCGAAACGTTGAGCAAAATTAATATGTCATCGTGAGAAAAATGAGCGTGCGTGAAGATTGTGAAGAGCTTAAGGTAAAGGGTTTTCAGGTAAAGGGATGTGTGACTGAAATACACAATGATAAACGCAAACTAGAAATATCACCAGAAAAGAACTTAGCGAGTGCAGACCTCCGCTAAGCAGCTTAATCTTTAAGATTAGATACTTTTTTTTGAACATTTAAAACAACAACAATCAAGAATTGAGGCAGAATTCAGTATGAGTGCCCTCATTTTCAGGTGGTGCTGCATGTTCCAATATCTTTGGGTTTGAGTCAGTGAAAACTCAGGGGCAGTCACTGTGCGGACGGTACACTACCCAAAATGTAGTCATCCTCTCCTTTCTGTACTATAAACACTACCTGGAAATTTCAATGAAATCCATACATCCATTTCTGAGTTACGTTGCTACCAGACTCATGGCCAGATAAAAACCGGACACGGCTTATCATTTGTGATTTCGGCATATTTTAAAGGATTGAAACAACAAAAGCAAATTCTATGACTCAAAGCATTGCATTAAATATATACACGAGGAATAACAAATAATAAAAGACACATTTAGTGCTACACTAATGTTAAACACGTACTCCAACACTTTCAGTACATCTATCGTGACTTCTCCAAAATGTTAGCTTCTTATTAAGAAATGCTTTGTAACATATCCAACATTTGTCCAATATTTCCATGCGTTTTCATCATATACATATATAATAAAAAAAATCATATTCAAAGTTTTTTTTTCCTAAATTGTGCACATTAAAATGTGCCATTTTTTTTTTGTCATTTAGTAGTTTTAGTTAAGTAATGATATTACTATTGTACATTAGTATTCAGGCAAACACTTTATGTATTGGCCCAGAATCTTACATTACAGTACAATAGAAACTCAACAAGAAAGTAACTCCCTTGCTTCGTAGCGGACAGAGGACCGTTGCGTGCGATGCTGCATTTCCGCCAATTATTTTCTTCCCCCTGTTGTCACGGGGCGCTAATACCAAACATCTTTTAAAAATCACCTTAATTCCACGGGTGTGTTTCCGTCTCCGTGTGGATTTATAACAATCTGTCCGCCGTGCATTTTTGGGCGTCGGAACTTCCCATCCGTGGACTCTGTTTACAGTCTGTGTGTTCCAGTCATTACTCATCGCGTTCAAACTTTTATTAGAAAACCATCTAGAGACTTGGTTCGTCGGCGGCTCAAACAATGGCGCATTGATGGTTGCTCCTTGCCTCTCACTCCCTCAGCGTTTTCGGGTGCTGACAGACTGATAGTCATCTATTGTTGAACAGCTGAATCAGAGGAAGGCGAGCTGCTGGCTCTCCCCCCTTTCTCACCGTTTCCCTCGCTCGCAGACTTGAATCTTTGTCTCTCGTCAGAATTTTGATTTCACCGATTTGGCGGTTTTATTCTGCTGCCTCATCTCTGCCTTGTTTTCCTCTTTGTGTGCCGCCCTCACTTCCTGTCTCCCATCGCTCTTCCTCCCCTTGCCACGCATCTGTCGCTCCCACTCACCCTTCCTTTTTATCTCCCCACCGTACATATCCGTATCCAGGGCTGAACGGCCACAAGCAACTTGGCAGGTCACATTCTTTGCTCCTCCATCTGCTGGCTTGATCTCCAATTTCACTTTATCAACATTGTCATCTCTCCGACTGCATTGTTCCCTCTCGCGCTCATCTCGTCTGTCCGTGTCATCACCTTCATCCGTCTACAAATCTGTCTCCTCTCATAATCTCCCTTGTTCCGACGGACCCCGGGGAGCAATCTGGGGTGACTTCATGGTGAAAAGCTAATTCACAGTTCAAAGGAAAGTTTCAGTGGCAATTTGAATTTACGATCATCAGAACTTTCCTCAGCGCGGAGCTTTAATTATGGCTGCAGCGCTTTGATAGATGGGCTGTTGTCAAATTCCACTCTGGTAATGAAAGCGTATGCCCTCTATCTGTTGGAGGTGCCCTGTTGAGAATGCCCAAACAAGGTTTATGATATATCGAGAGTGCCTCGGCCAGCACAGTTTATCTGTTAGAATTGTATCAATAAAGCGTGTTCTTTCATTGACAGTAAAACCATTGATGGGCCAGCTGAGATCCAACCTCTGCTACGAGTGGGTGGAGTGATGTGACCCGTGAAAGTGATAGAAAAGACTGACTCGGCTTGACCACTGGATGTGGGTTATAATAATGTATGATTTTCAATAGGATTAGAAATGTCAGTGGGAGGAGTCAATCCGCTCATGCACTTCAGTCTCCTCCTACCATCATGTGAACTCTATTCCATGACAAAGCTCCTCTTGCTGATACCGCCGCCCTATAGGGGAAAAAATAAAATAAAATAATTTTTTTTATCAGTCGCAGTTCCATTTATGTAATAGTAATGTCGATTTAAAATATTTTTATTAATAATCATCATTTCATTTCATATCAGCAGCAATATGACAGTAAAAAAACACAGTAAAAATCTCAGTGACCCACACTGACACCATACAGATTACAGATTACAGACATTTGTCTGGGCTCAAATTTCACTTTTTGTTCACCTCATTTCTAGGGATAAAACTCAGGCCTGTTTCAGGTACGATTTCTTCATTTCACTTCTTCGTAAACCACCATTTGTGAGGATAGCCGGTACAATACAAACAAGCTCTCACTAAACTGTCTCAGCTCCTTTTTGACGTAAAGCCGCTTCAGTTTACCTTTAAATATACTCATGTTAACCCAGGTGTGTTAAATTGCAAGAGGTTTGGTCATTATTTGGTGAGGAAATTCAACTGTTTTCTCCTGATAACTGGTCATTAAGCAAGCAAAATAATCTTACTAAAGCAGTCTGAGTGCTATTAGGGCGGTGGGGCCAGTATCCATTTAGAGCAGTTCCTTTAAAATGTTTCCTTCATTCACATCCGTGGACGTGGCTTTAAATACAGGCAGCATGGCAACAGCTGTTTCTCAAGTATGTAAGAGCAGAAATCAATCCAGCCTGTTGGTGCAGTCTGGCTTCCCTCCACTGAGTGGCAGTGTAATATCATGGCTCAGGGTCAAGCAGGCAACCCTGAATCATAACCTGTGACAGTCCTAACAACCAGTCAGGAAGATATATGGACAGGCTGTGGGGCAGACGCCCAGAAAGGCACAGACAGTCAGAAACAGAATGGTTTCCTCCATCTCTGTCTGCCCTAAGTGACATTCAACAATAACACAGAAGATACACAGGAAGTGGACTTGATGAGATGTATGGCCGTGGAAGGTGGTCTGGCTCTTACTGGGAAACTTCTCACACTTTTGACTCGCAGGGACTAAAAAAAAAAAAAAAAAAGTTCTCTTTTCTAAAAACAAAAAAATGGTTGGGAAATGCATAGTGAGTTGGGGAGATGGAAGCGGACACACTGGACAGATCTCCCGACAATTGGAGGATACACCACAAAACCACAGAAGAGCGTAAAACCTGGACCTTCTAGGGGTGACGAGCAGCACCCCGTTTAACTTCATCTTTCATAGAACTTCGCTTGATACAAAATGCTGGTGCTCTTCAGAAAAGGCGAACTAAGCAGGAACTTAGGACACCACCAAACCACCTGGTGTCTATTATCGTATCAAATGTAAAGATTTATTTTTCTGTCATTGTAAGTTTTACATGAAAATATTGACTGCAAAGTAAAAAAAAAAAGTTAAAAAGTTAAGGTAAGGTAAGGGTCTGAGAGAAGCCGCTGCGTGTGTCCGCGCCGCCATCTTGGATTGTTGAAGTTAGATATTGTGTAGCGATATGTCACCTAATAGCCTTCCTCACTGCCTAAAACAATTTTCAAACTGGTCCAATAAAAAATTCAAACGTTAATTCAGTGTTTTTTTTCCTGAACTCCTAGTATTATTTCAAGTAAATTTTCCAAATATTCCAAGAATCTTTAGGAGACAATTGAATTCAGATACACCTCGAAGAGTGCGACCGCAAAACAACACTGTGACAAATTTTAATCCAACCACTTCACCAACAAACCGCGACATGAAAACAAGCCAGGACGCTGAGAACCACTTGCTTTTTTACTTTTAACAACCGACGTATGTCTCTCTCTCCCTCTTTTTCTCTCCTTCTCTCACGCATGCAAAACACTCTCTTTTCTACCGATGTATTGTGGCTAAATCTGGATTGTGTTGCTTGAGCCTCATAACTTCAAGTGACTCTATCAGCCTGAAATGTTTTGAGCTGATGTAGCAATTGGAACAGAGTTAGACTCCTGACCACCAGTACGCAGTAAAGCAGCAGAAAATAAATGTTAGACAGTTTACGAATCGTGGCTGACTCTCATTATCAACAGCTGGAGGACCTTAAAGAAGCCGTCTGGTGGTGAAACCTATTCATCACTCACATATTAATGTATGGATTAAATCAGCCAGTGATGCCTCCATATCTCTGATGGTGTTCACGCACATCTGGACATCACATCATGGCGGTAAAATCCTGTTAGTTATTTCACTCTGAAATGATTTCTATTACAGTAATTTTGCAACTTTATCAACATCTACAAAGTGGTTGTCATTCATAGACTGTTGAAGAATCCAGTGTGCAAAACAGACTTGAAGCATTAATGGAGGAGCAGTCTGTTCCTGGTGTTCCTACGTCTCACGCATTGACAATTACTCCGGCAACACAACCATTGCTGGAACATTCAGTAGAAGGCGGATAAACGACTGGGTTTTGCTGCGTACTTTTTAACTGCATGCAAAAGTTAAAGAGTACTTCTCCAACTCACAGTTGGAATGATCCATGTCGGAAGTGGAGATGTTGGAGGAGTGGTCTGCAACACCTGACTGTCAAATGATATCTGTTAAACTTAAATAATATGTCACTTTTCCTGCAGAAGCTGTATGGAAGAAAAAAACTGTCAGGGTCTTTTAACTTGGTTATGTGTCCATGACTGTGCAATCGCTTTCATCAGCCGGCGCTGATTCAGCTGCCTGACTCATCTGTGGGGCCTGTGGTTTAAGTTGTTGCTACGGTAAACACAACATTGGTCTGTGTGTATAGATACATGGCAAGATTCACGGCTGAATGGAAAAATCACCTCCTCTAAATTGGAGCCGTGGTTCTCATGTGGGAAAGGACTGGAACGTCTCGCCCAATTGGCTGAAAAGACCCTCTAAACGTGGGGGGGCCTGAAGCATCTTTGGGTCTTGTTCAGGAGTGAGAGACACATGGAGCATGTGATCGACTCATCGTCACTCATGAGGCGACACAAAGCGTGAAGTTGTTGAGTCCAAAACATTAGGACACATTCAAAGTAGATCCGATGCTCTTCTGCATTCAGGGAAGCCAGTTGACGTAGTTTTTTTTCAAGATGGAGCGGTACCTCCAACTTGAGGGAGGCCCCGGGACAGACCCAGACTTTTGGAAGAGACTGTGTCTCTCTGTCAACCAATAAATGCTTCTCTATTCCCAGGAAGAGCTGGTGGAGGTTTCTGGCGTAAGGGAACTCTGCGCCTCTTTGATTCGGCTGCTGCCCCTGCGACCCAACATCAGCCAAGCAGGGGAAAATGGACGGATGATTTAGGGTGACAATTATAAGACAACAAACTAGGGTGAGAAATTAAGCTGGGCCGACCCGCCTGTCTCTCACCACCTCTACCAGGCAGAGCACTTACCACCCCCAAAAAACAGCCCTTCTCAGGTCATATGAAATTCACGTTGAATTCACAGCTGCTTTTATGCAATTCTTTCTTGACTGGTTAGATATTTAGATTTTTTTTTCTTTACTCTCAAGAGAACTTTCTGCATCTGTATAAAATGATAATAAATACAAACAGCACAAATACAGATATTTCTCAAATATAATAATTATGGCTTGAATGAAAAGCCTAAGAATGTTAAAATCCATGAAACCAAAATGTTACCCTCCTGATTTATAGCAATGCACATATATTTCAAACCTGTTGAATAAATAGAACGTTTTAAAAGTATCTAAATGACCGTGATAATTGAATATACAGGAGAGAAATGGCTTAAAAAATGAGTGGGATGCGAAATGGCACAGATGAGGTCCTTATGTTTAGCAAGCTTATGTGATGCAGGGCAGGTCTAGCGCTTCCAGATGTGGAATGGGCAACCAGCCTGTTGGGGTCTAAACACAGGAACTTCCCCCTGACGGCAACGATTAATCAAAGCCAGCAGAATCTGCGCTGAAGACAAAGGCGGAGGGTGTGTGTCTGTTTACTTGGAGGGAATTTATGTATATTTCTGTTTGTATGACTACCACGTTTCCTACAAGTGGCTTTAAGCCTGAGCCAGATTTTACATTTGCGACCCACTCCCTGTGTTTGATTTTTTCAAACAGTGGCTGGCATTAAAATATTAATATCAAAATACAGTCATGTTGACATGTGAAAGTATTGCCAATTCTACATAATGATTATAATTTTCCAGTAAAAATTCCATCTGATTATGAATCAGCCCTTGTGTATACACAATAATCACCAGGTCAAAACACTTTCACCACATACCTAATGGTGGTTTTCGTCTTGCCGGTGGAACTTCATGAGTCAGAGGCAATCAGACTGGGGTTTGCAGCCTCTCGTGGAACACCACCAGACTTGACCATAATCTCAGGGGCTCGCTGCGATTTAAGCCCTGCGCTATCAGTGGAGGGCTTTGCTAGGTTAATGGCATTTCGCTAACTTTCTCTTCATGCATATTTCCAGCGCCGATTCACGCCCCGCTGCACTCCTTTGCCGCACTTCCGCGCTATCTGATTGGACATCACGTCGTGGCGTTTATCAATTAATTGCACATTGCTCCTGGGTGCCATTCTGAGCCATTGAGGGCTTTTTTTTTTCCGCCCCCTCCTCAGTAAATGTGCGATACATGTCTCCTCTGAGGTCCAGCAGTCAGAGAGAGTAATTACTTCACAAAGCTGCAGCCAGATCGCGCCACAAAACTGCTGTGACACAGGGTAATGTGCCAGGAGGGGCATTGCTTGGTAGACAACTTGTTCACAGGGTCTCGAGGTCCACATCCCCAAGTCTCTTTTTCTGCCGTTTCATCGGTCGAGAACACATGGCCATGACAGTCACAGTATGGCATGTTTGTCTCCATCTGACAAAATCTCTCCAAAACAAACAAGCATTTTTCAATAGAACTTACATGGTTGGTTGGAAATGAGCAAACTAAGAAGGGATTTGACTTTCATTGTTGTTCTGTTCGCAAATAGACGCCTGTGTTTTCAGCTGGTTTTCCTGGTGCGGCCACAACAACCTGGTGCTCAACTATGAAGGTGAAATGGGTGCAAAAGTGGCACATACCCGTAACACAAGACTCGTATCCATGTGTCAGAGGCACATATGTCTAACTGCACATTTGCATCCGTAAACCCCGTGGCACGTGTGCGTAAAAAGAAGATTTACATTCATACAAACATGAAAAGTAATTTCGCCTTCATTTTCTAAGTGCACAGATGCAAGTGGCTAAACACGAGCTCTTGAAACTGCAATTGTGACACATTGCTTAAGTTTTCCACCTCAACCACCGCCAAAACGGGTGCATAAGTTCCACATACTCGTAGAACATGATCCGTATGCGCGTGCACCCTTTTGCACCTCTTCTCGCACCTGTAAATAAAACTGATGCGCACTCGTAGAAGTGGCGGCAATACGTGCCTGTTACTCCATGCGTGTTCCCGGGAGTCACGTGACGTCTATTGTCCAATTAGCTGCAGCGACACGCTGCGCCATTATATTGCATCAATCTTCCAAGGAAAAGCGACGTGGGTAAATGAAGCACTTACCGTCTGTCTTTCTATCAGTGGTAACAGTAAGAATTGCCTTCTATCCGAATTCTTCGTAAACCGCCATGACATGGGATGTCGCTGCAGCCGATTGGACAATAGACGTCACGTGACTACCGGGAACACGCATGGAGTAACAGGCACGTATTGCCACCACTTCTACGAGTGCGCATCAGTTTTATTTACAGGTGTGAGAAGAGGTGCAAAAGGGTGCACGCGCATACGGATCGTGTTCTACAAGTATGTGGAACTTATGCACATGTTTTGGCGGTGGTTGAGGTGGAAAACTTAGCAACGTACGCGCACGTGCCACGGGGGTTTACGGATGCAAATGTGCAGTTACGCGTATGTGCCTCTGACGCATGGATACGAGTCTTGTGTTACGGGTATGTGCCACTTTTGCACCCATTTTACCTTCATACTCAGCGCCCAGCAGACAGTGGAGATGATCTTGGACTTCAGGAGAATAACTACTCCTCCATCCCCTCTCATGTTGGCTGGTCCGCCCATTCCCATTATGGACTCCTTCTGCTGGTAACCACCATCACTAAGGACCTCAGTCGCTGTGTGAGAGTGAGATGCTGGAATACTATGCTGCCGTAACTGTCATACACAATACGTGCTGCGGTGCCAGACATTGAGTGAAAAAAGAAAAACTTTGTATTTACAAGCAGGCAAAAAAGCACCTTGTTATCGGTACTTTGCATCGTAATATCAAAATACTCTGCCTGTTACTTACGTAAACCCACAGTCTTAATGATTGCGTCTAATGTCAACAGGTCTTTTTCAGCCCACGATGCAAACCTCTGGCAAGTTATGGCAAATCAGAGCTGCAGCTTTAATGGCATTCTGTTTACAAATAAACTAATTGCATCTTGGAATGAAAAGCAAAGCAGCCATTGGCTCCAAATCTGAAGAAAAGATGAATTATCCTTGATTCCATTTAATGGCCTGCTTTCGAGTCGACTGTTTGATTGCCTTCTTCGGCATGCAGATATGAAAGCAGGAGGTGGTTGGGCTGTGTGGTGCGCTGATAATACCCCATTAGTAGCCTGCCAAGCTCTGAGTACTTTGTGCTGTAAGTATAACAACACACATGCCGTAAACAAGCACCGACATGTGACAACCATTACAATAGTGATCCTGCATCAGCAGCAGAGACTTGCGAACACTCTCACCTTTGTCTTCCACCGGCTCCTCATACTGTCCACATCCTCCGGGCCGTGACTTCCTGCTTTTCTGTGGGAAGACCTCATGACGCAGCGCTTCCATTTAACGCTGCGGAGCACGGAATGACTGTAATTACATGGTTGCGCTCACCAAAACAAATTAGGTGCATTACATTTGTGACCTCTCAATTTAGAGTGCAAGTGTCTCTTAGCAACAAATCGCATCAGTTTAAACATCCTCATCATATAGGTTTTTTTTTCGTCTCCTCTGCGATTCATTGGAAAGTCCTGCTGGTTCAAAGTGATTTTGAATACTTCAGTAGGTGGTGGCCTCATGAATAATTCAAAGACAAAACAACTTACACAAGTAGAAGCAGACACATTTTCATTTTTTCATGGTTTCTCCAACATTATCCTCGTAGTCCAAACACTCATGGCTACAGCAGGTACACTCATCTGGATCCTCTGAGGAGGAGAACCAGCTGAGATGAAAGTTCTAAACGCTTATATCAAGGAGAGATGCTTGTGTTTAGATAATGTTGCAGTATCTTGTAGTGATGGGCTGATGAGGCTTCATGAAACAGCCTCCTCATTTTCAGAGGTCATTCTGTGACACTTGGTTTAAAAGCAACGTGAGGTTATATTGAAAAGTTGTTCAAATCCAGAATTTTAAGAGCAGACAGTGCCATCTACTGGACTCTGAAAATGAGGACACTGTATCATGAAGCCTCATAAGGCCACCAGTGGTCCTATAAACCAATATAAGATAGAAATGACTTTATTCATCCCAAATTGTGGTTGAAAATGCTTCATAGAGTTCAAATAAAATGGGTGTTGAAAGGAATGTTTTTCTTTTAGCAATAACCTCCCGAAATTTCCCTGAAAAGACTAAGCATGGAAGACATTGAGATTTATAGACATAAGAATTCATATTAAACATGCATGATCATTGTTGCTCTTTCCTAGTTTAAGTTGAGGTTTATGGAGCTTAAAAAAGAAATACTCAAACCTAGATTAATTAATCATAAAACAAAAAAGTGTCAACAAATCGTAAACATATATTTTAACATTCTCACACAGCCTGTGAGGCTAAAGGCAAACATCCCCCCTCGCTCCTCACCTCCTGGTCCGCGCCGACCCTCAGGGATTCACAGTGAACCGCTGTACGATAACATTTCAGAAAGCTGCGAAAGCTTCGGCCAGGAAGTTCAAACAAGCCCTTAGACCTCGAGTCGGCTCCCTGAAGTACAAACCCTGACACTCATTGGTCCTGCACTTCCTCAGCTTCCTCCGCTGTGTTAGGACCCGTGACACACATGCCACTTCCATGAAGACTTCCACAGGCGAGCAGACGCAGGAGCACCAGGGACTAGAGGTCCCTGATGTGCGAAGAGGAATCGCCAGTAAGGGATTAGTTCTCTTCTGTAGGTCCGAGGTGTTTACATATTTGTGCTAGCATGAGAAGAAGCATGGAGAAGCCATTCATCAAACATATTCCCCTGCGTTTGTAAAAGCAGCTTCACAGGTCAACATTTTCTGTTGCCTTGTGTGTTTATTAAAATCATTAAAATATCACTTCAAAATCTTGAACATTAACACCCTTACCTCGACTTTCCAAAGTTGTAAAGGGGTTAAACGGGTTCAAGTCTTCAGTTAACATGCAAATATTTTCAGTTTGCTCAGGTTGTTTGTGCTCCGCCGGTCACTCAACGTTGGCCTCACTTGCTCTTTGCTGCTCCCTCTGGTGTTTGTCCGCCTTCCGTCTCGTCCACCTATTAACAAACACATTGAGATAATTGAAAACTAAATAAAAGTTGCGGCTTTAAAGCGGATTTAGCCGGCACATGGGGAGAATTAGGAAGATGCTTACGCCTGCTGTGGGATGGCTCACTGATGAGTGGTGTAAATAGATTGTATCTACTTTGTTATTAACTTCTCTCTCCTTCTCTGTTGCGATGACACGACTCAAACCTCCTCTTTCGCTCTGTTCGTCCTTTTCCTGTAAACAGTTCTGTCCGTGAACGGGATTTCTCGGGTCAGGATGACTCAAACAATATCTGTTGGCCTCTCCTAACATTCTGTGCCTGCATGACTTTGACCGATGTTAGCGTATATTGTTTTTTTATTAAAAGATGAGAACACACCAATGCGATGGACGTGAACATAATCCAGCTGTCTGCAGGATTTGTGGAAAGCATTTTTCCTTTGAAGGGAAGAATTTGTTGCAGCAGCCACACAAACTCACTCTGCTATAAGATAAAGCAATGTCCAACAACCTGTCAAATAAAAACTAGTAGTACTTGGCACAGAAATGATCAATTCAACCAGTGAAAAAAAACAAGGACACAAAAAATTGAATAAAAAAAGGCCCTATTTTTCTATGCATCCATCCATCATCCATCATCATCTGCTTATCCATTGCCGGGTCGCGGGGGCAGCAGCTTCAAAAGGTTGTGCCAAAAACGCCTCCAAAGGGAGGCATCAAGGGGGGATCCTCATGAGATGCCCGAATCGTCTGACTCCTTTGAAAGCGACAAAGCTGAGACTCTGAGTCTCTCCCAAGTGACAGAACTCCTCATCATACTGTATCTCTAAAGGAGACACCCATTGTAGAAATGATGACACCTAGATAGATAGATAGATACTTTATTAATCTCCGAAGAGAAATTCCCGAAAAACAACTCCTTCGAGCCGGATTTGAACCAGCGACCTAAGGATATCCATCTCTCTCTACAGTCCTCCGCTCTACCAACTGAGCTATCGAAGGACTTGACTATTTCAATCATGGGAAGTCAAGTCACATTTAATATTTCTTTCATCGGTTCTATCTTTAAACAGCGCTTAACTCATGATGTATGTATTTATGTTACATCTCATGCCCGCCCCTCAACTAAACTAAAAAGGCACTATGAAAGTGCCTACTTCCGCAGCGACTTTTTTTTTATTATCGCCCCTCATGTGTTTTATCAACATAAGTTATGATAAATGTATTGAGCGCATTGTGCTTCATCAGCCAGTAGGTGGCGCTCCATCAAACCACACACTGCCGCAATGAAAGTTGAGTGATTTTAGTGATTCCGTTATCTATGGAGTTCATGAACTGATGAAGTTTCAGCCTGTGCTTGGTTAAGTGGAGCCGGAGGTGATGTCAGCAACAACGGAAGCCTGGAGGAATCAAATGTTGTGACCTCAACATGGCAGAGGGTGATTTGGCTGTAAATTATAATCCATAATTTTTGTATTTTTTTGTGTGGTTTGAAACGCCCTAAGGGTGGCGTCAGGTCAATGGGGCACTTTTTGTGTGGAAGTGTTGGCAAAACTTTATGGCATAAATTAACACAGCATTATCATTCCAGCAGATTATGAATAATATTTTTTTCATTGAACATTTACTTATTTCCCAAAACTCAGAAAGCAACATTTACTTCATTAGATGAAGTTCCAAGCTGGAGTGTACTGTCTGAGGCTGACCGGACGTCCTCCTTTCCTGAGAGCTAAAAAGTGTTGGGGGTGAATTTCCGAACTGGTCGACTCCCCTGTATTCATCGTGTTTACATTTTTGTTACTTTGGTACTTCTGGAGGACGAGTCCAATTGCAATGAGGGCCGGGACCAAAGAGGGCTGAGCAAAGTTGTGACAAAGAACAAATGAACCATTGGGTCAGCGCATAATTAGAATGACGGCCTCAGCACAAGTTCATCTTTTTACAGCAGAGCAAAAAAAAAAAAGATGATAGTCTGCAAGTTACCTGTTTCTGTTGAATGGAATATTTTCAATCATATCAACACCATTCATTTGTCTGCATGCATTCAGGCAGCAGTGGTGTGAAAACACGTGACCCAGCCGAGAAAAGACGTGGTGCCACTGGATCCAAATGTTGTTTGTATACACCCAGCAACATCATTGCAACGGTAGTTGACAATGTTTTTGCATGTTGCAGGTCTTTCCTGCGTCCCGCAGCCCTTCCTAATAATATTCTAATATAGGATTGCAGAGTCCAGTTGGTCCCAAGCGGATCCATCTGGTACCAGATGGTGTCTGAAGTAAATATTGACAGTTATTTGAAAATAAAGCACTTGATCCAGCCCTGCATGCTGGTGTGTTGTGTCACTTCAAGTGCCTTCAAACACTCCGGCTCTGTGTGAGTCTGTGTGTCTGTGCAGCTTTGTGTCTAAGGTTACAGGGTAACTGGAGCCATGTTAGTGTGTGGCGTTCCTGAATCCCCCGGAGAAGCTCAGCACCATGTTATGGTTTCCATCAGTCCGGTGCTGAGCTGGGAAGGTGGGTATGTCTCAGTTAGTGTGGGAGCGCCGACAAGCCAATGGACGGCTGCTGTTTCCTTCGCAGTGAGACGCAGGACCTTCCTGTACGGGACTCACCGTCGTAACTCATTTGGCCAGCGGGCGATCTCAATCCACCTCGACTTGATATTTAATAGCTGACATTATATTACCTTTAAAATATTTGCCAGCCAAAAAGAACTAAATAAATGTCATGATACCGGATACCTCATTTTCACAGCCCACTAGATGGCACTCCGCTCTAAAATCCTTGGATTTGAACCGTCACTTCTAGACCAGCAGTGCCTCAAACTGAGCTCTGAAAATGTAGAGACTGTGTTTATGAAGCCTCATCACCCCATCAATATTCACGAGGCTTCATGAAACTTCATGAAAAGTGCACGCTCCGATCTTTAATGTTTGGATTTGAACAACCATTTGAATGAAACCTCACATCATTTTTAGCGCCACCTCCTGAGAGCACAGTTTCATGAAGCCTCATCTGCCCATCACCAGGGAATGCATTTTAGCAACAACGTCCATCATAAAAGTCTAAAATGTAATGATACTAAAACATTTTTTTTGGCTTTTTTGAAATAATTCTTTGGTGATGGTGATGCTGATGGTTTTAATCCAGCGTGTATGTAAGGTTTTCTGTGTGCAAGGAACTTCTTAAATGTCTGTAGGTGTGTGTGCGCAGCAGCCAAGTAACTTCCCACGACACCTCAGTCGACTAATAAATCAACACCTGACTGGAAAATGGCGACGTCCCGTTTAGGCACGAGAGGTGCAGTGATTAACAGTCATTTTCGGGGGTCAGGATCTCTGAGGAATACAGTGACCTTTCTATGTGTTATCCAATCCCAGCGGAGAGATTTGCAGCAAAGGAGGAAAAAGCAGCGAATCGCTCAGGTAGCACACTTCTGTCGACACCAGCCACAGGCAAAACATCCAGCACGCCGTGATTAGAACCCGACTGTGGAGTCGTTCTGCATTAGAGGAAAATGGGTGAAAAGCAAACACACCCAAATAAAGCGGCTGTTATTAGTTACGCCTGTGATTATTCTTTCTTTGACAAGACATGACCACAGGCGTAAACATTCCTGGGTATTACATCATTCTGCTCATTTAAACATGCTCGCTGATGTGAAATTTTAGATAATAGTTTTTCAAGAACATATTGAGGCGGAAGGAAAAAGAGAGGAAGCATTCTTTTTTTTTTTTTTTTTTTTAATACGTGACGCTGTAGGTCTGGGGATATTTTCTGTCACAGCCAGGTTCTGTTTCTTCTGTGGAAACAGTGGCTTCTTAGAAAGGTCAAGGGGTTAAACTTATTTTAACCAGCGGTGATTCCGGTTCCTGCTACCTCAACCCAAAAGTCGCGGTCACAGGATCAGAGAGGCAGCCTGAGATTAGCACGCCATGCGTTTCGAAAGATGTAAGAAGGTCGCCGTGCTGTGTTATGAGAGAAAACCTCAAATCAAGTCCCTGACCTCACAGGCCAGAGATTTAGCAGGGAACTTTGATTTGTCAACGTTGACCACAACAAAGTGAGCCTCGGCGGCGGCTTATGCGTGTCATACGAGTCATGTGACTCCAAGGTTACAAGGCTTTGGGGTTTTCATGTGATAAGTGTTTGAGGCACAACTTCAGGCTTTTTAATCACCAGCCTCGATAGTTTTTTTTTTTTTTTAACTTTTCTTCAAGATCTATCTATCTATCTATCTATCTATCTATCTATCTATCTATCTATCTATCTATCTATCTACATATTGAGAGTCTATAAATGAAATGTATGTAAAATCAATAATTAAATAATTTATAATATTTATCTTCTATGATCATTTATCTTCTGGTACATCACTTTTAGGAACACAGTTTCATTAATTTCATGTTATGCATTTTTTTAAATCATCCTTTTGAAATCTTTATTTATTTATTTATTTTTAAATCTTATCTATTAGTTTACTAGCGTCTTCTTGTGATTTATTTGAGGCCTCATGCTCTGCAAGTTCTGCGATGTATATGTCTTTCATCCACACAAATTCATCGTTTTCAGTCATCCGATCCAATGCTTTTTGATATAGCGGCCCATGTTTAGAACACTGGATCCATGTCGGTCATAGCCTCTCACCTGTCTTGTCTCGCACCCTGAAAGTCGTCAGGTCACAACAATAGCAGTGAACTCACCTACCCTTTCATATCACTGAGCAGGGAATGAGTTTTCAGACTGCACAAATGTGCTGCCAACATACTGTAACAGTTGAGAAGCACGTGCTCAACAGAGATGCCGTTTCAGGTTGTGCTCAGTGGATTCGTGTGCAGGTATGAAACCACTTTTACAAAGCTTCCAGGGAAAGGATTGGCTCAGAAAAGAAACTGTGTAGCCTCAGTCATTTGGAAGATTTTTCAAATTTGGAGTACACCTATATCTCTCACTGATTTTAAGCTACAGCCTTTTCAAAGAGTGATATCAAAGTGAAATATTTCACTGAAAACATTTTGACACTTACTTTGGTCTTTATAAAACACTATAGTTTGATCTCAGGTAGTTGCATGACACTGAGAAATCCACTTAGTGTTTGCATATATTTCAAACATTGTTGGGAATGTCACCTTTTTAGGGTGTCGAATATTGTTATTTGTCTTAATGCAGAAGCAGCAAACAGATATAAGAGAGGAAATCGTGTCTTACTAAGGTCACTTTCTGGGAGGAGTTGATAGAGATTCAATGTTCTGTGTCATCTGTGTTGTTGTCAATATGCTCCCTGCATTGTGTGACCATATTTGGTTACAAATTATCATGCGTGCTGGTGGCCCACTAAAGGTGTGCTCTCTTTCCTTCCTGGTCCTTGAAGCCACATCCTAGCGGTTTACAACATCTGCCAGAGGACCACGCTCTCTTGTGTTCTGTGTTTTCCTGCACAGAGGAAAGAATTTGGACCACTGTTGGAGGGGGACTAATTCCGTTTTCCTTTCTCGACCTTGATTCTTTTGCTCACAAGTGTGACTGCAATTTGCACACTGTCTTCAGGTTAAATTTATGACCTTTTCTGGCTTTTGTGAACAAAAGAGAGGATTGAAGGCAGAAGGATCCGTTGGGCCCCTTCCAACATGGTTCCTTTTTAGCGCCACTTAATCGATGCCAGATCTTCTCAAGGCTCAATTCTAAATGTAGCGGGCAAAAGAGGAGGAGAAGGCGGATTACGGCGGAGTAACATACGTTTAGAATGCAGAATTGATGATTGGCATGACGGGCCAACAGCCCATCCCGTCTGCTGCACGGAGGCAGTCGCTGTGCTGGCGGGCTGGAAGAGCTTTCTCACAAGTGTCAGTGCCTCACTGTGGCGTGAGTAAGTAGGGTGCTGACCCCATCTCTCCCCAGAGAGCATATGGATGCAATCAGGCAGCGTAAGAGCACGGGAGAAAAAATTATAAAAGCATGAAACGAAGGAAAGGAGAGGAGAATCTAGGAGAAAGGAGGACTAAATTGGCGTCTGGCTGGTGTGTTTGGAGGACAGGAAATCTTCCTAATTCCTCCTTCTTCCTTCCCTTTATGGATTTGCCAGAGGAGCGTATTGGTTGAGGCGAGCTATGATAGTTTCCTCGCCCGCTGTTGTTAAGAAGCCTTCGGATGATTGTGGTCACTTTGAAAGTTCCACATTGGGCAGCAGGCAGAGTTTTCTTCGGAATTGTATAGGTTTTTACCTGGTGTTCAAGAGGAGGGACTCAAAGCTCTTCTTCACTACCTTATGTTATAAATCGTCATTATGACTTGAAAAGTCTATTTGAATTTTTTTCACAACTCATTGCAAACATCACCTCTAACATCCTCATCCTCATCACCATCTTCATCCTCGCCCTTGTCTTTATCATCATCACCATCATTATCACCTTCAGTCACCCAAACTGTTTCATCGAGGAATCTGACTTTTGGTCACTTTAAAGGTCCTCGCACAGCGACAGCGATGCGAGTAAAAGGCACTAAATTGCAAAAAGTTTAGATGCTAATATTGACGCACCTGTCTTTGCACACTGGGGACAACACAGTTAAATACATAACATTCACATTTACATGAGGTTTTTATACACACACCGTCAAATTCAATCTCTGCAGCTCAGCTCTTCTCCTTCAAGCGTTGTCTTTATGGTGGGTGTCTTTTTAGTTTTCATGTGTTTTGTTGTAAAGAACTGGGTGCTGGGATGTGAACACAATGATGCTCTCCGCCATGTTGAATGTTTTGGTTTGTGGTATAAGTGTCCCTTTTTGTATAAGTCAACAAACAATAAAACAAAACAAAACATTAGTCTGATGTGCAAAACTCTGGGAAAATTGACCTAAAAAAAATATATGTTACAATTTCGCTCAGTGAAATGATGTTGCTGATGTGCAAGCTTGGATTGAAAAACAGCAGGTTTGAAAAACAATAACGGGAAATATTCATGAAAAACGTGTGTGATGTGCAGGGATCTTTACCAAGTGACTGTGGGACTAATAAAGGCCATCTAATCTAAATGTGAAATCTTGATTCTTCATCTGGTCCTGGTTCTCATTCAGACTGGGTTTTGCTCAGAAAGGTGCAGTGCCCAGCTGAGAGTCTGACATGACACAGTGTCCTCAAAAGAGTGTCAGAAAAACATGAGCTGCCGGAAAAACAAGCTGTCTATTTGATAAAAATCCCATTTCTAAATAAGGTTAAATAAGGTTATCACGTAAACCTGTGATCATATTAAACTGTAAAACTAAAAGGTAAGTCCCTGGAAGGATTTTAAATGTCCTATTTTAAATGTGCCCTCTGGTCTTGAACATGTGCACTAAATTCATCAACGATCATAATAACTCTCTGCTTTCCTGGGAGAATCACAGACTTTTCAAATCTTATTCCAGTGAATGTTTGCAGAATATTGCTTCTGAAGCCAAAATATGAGTCAAAGGCACCTCCCAGTTGTTTTGCGTTCTTTGGTAACCCCTTATCAGACTCCTCCGGATTTTTTAAAACCCCACTCCCTTTTTCCTCCAGGACCCGACCAGACCATGAAACTGTACCGAGCTCATCAAGGAAGGTTAGACAACAGCCCGTGCACTTGCTGCGACCTCTGACCCGTTGAGATAAAGCCTGGTGATCTTCAACTCCCTTTTTTTCTGCCAAATGTGGTGCAGTAGTGGACTCCTGGATCTAGAGTCACATGGCAGGAATCAATACGGCGGATGAAAGCAGTACACAAACGGAGGTACACAAAAAGTTGATGTTACATATGTTAAATATTTGGGGACAATTTGCAGCACTTAAAAAATAAAAATAAAACTGCACAATAGTCTCTATGGATGGTGATGTTTGCTGATGATGTAATGATTTGGAGAGACAAGTGATTAAAGTCAGTGGTGGTGGTGAAAACTGTTCAGGTATCAGTTACACAGTGTGGTGGTCAGAGCTCAAGGGAAGAAGAGAGTGGAGGCAGGGTGGAACAGGTAGAGATGACAGAGGAGCCTGGACATGAGGGAGAGTAACCAGGAGGGTCAGATGAGAATATGGTTCATATAGAGATGTTTGGAGAGTAAGTCTGGGATGCCTGGATCATATGGTTTGGACACAAGGAGAGGAGAGATGGGTGGCATGTTGGATGACACTGAAACAGGTAGAGGATGACAGTGAAGGAGGAGGACAGGTGTTTAAGACAGGTGTGGGAAATGCTTATGAACGTCTGGTATGGCGCAGTATCACCGACCTGGTGCCGAGCTCATGGTGTTCCTCCATATAAATTTGACATAGACAATGGAGCAAATGAAGAGCTACGCAGCACTGGATCCAGATTACCTTTGAACAGACACTAAAAAGTTCTCAGTGAGGAGATTCCAGTTGGAATAGCTCGTCCTGGTCACCTCAAACTTTGTCTCACACTAGCAATAAGCCAGGTGGTTTAGAAATGATGCTCGGTTTCATTGGTGTTAAAACTCTTTTTTTTTTTTTTTTTAGAGGAGAGAGTGCCATCTAGTGGGCTCTGAAATTGAGGACACCGTTTCGTTAAATCTCATAAACCCATCACCACTCAACAACACCTTAAATGTAAATGATGTATAGTTTCACCGATGCAGAATCTGGATCTGGATTTTCTACTGAGTCCAAGTTTGACTAATGATGTTGTACGGTTTTTTGTTACGGTGCTGCACCTACTCCAAGTCAAAGCAAGCTGGACTCACATACACATCGATGAGAAATAACCTCCGCAATAATCAGCAACCATTTCACTCCAAGTTCGCATGAATACATTGGCAGCATCCATCACCCATGATCAGGACTTTAGTCTGACACGCTGTCTCACACACAGCTCTCCAGTGTGGCTTCCTTCATTTACTCGGGTAAACATCCCGGCCCTCGCTGAGTCCATTACTCGCAATTTACTTCTCCCCTGGCATGTAGACGCTGGCAATTTACATTAAAGTTACCTCATGAGCTCAATTCAGGCTGCATGATTCGGAGTTAAGCGGAAGGAGGAACGATTCATCTGCCTGACAAAGTCATCGCCCGCGAGGAGAAGGCGGAGTCAGTATAAAAACACAGGCCACGCCAGTAATGCTTCCAGATTATCTTCACGCATTAGTTGCTATCCCCACCTGCAAATGCAAATGTTGGGCTTTGAATTTTTTCAAACTGCTCCTGACAGAACCGTATGCTGATCAGTCCTTTTTATTGTACCTTTTTATTGTGCAAACACAGTATATATCCGCTGACAAACTGTGATCTTCTTTCCACTCACTGATCCCCCTCACATACGAGTAGATCCAAATTCTATTTTTAGACTCTCAGGATAGAAAATCAATGATGCTAGTTAGAGTTCCAAAGGCAGGTTTTGCTGTGAGCTGCCTGCTCCGAACAAAGTGGCGGGGGATTTGGGTGGACTTGCCTCACAGACCCAGGAGGCGCAGGAGATATTAATTAGAGAGCTGGTGAACGTGAGCGTCTATAAAAGCATATTTGCCTGCTTGCAAATGTGGCTCCGCATGCCAGTAATCGCTATTTTTGCTTCACCATTCCTTTGTTTGGATGACAGCATCCGCTCATCACAGCGCTGAGCCAACAGACGTCTCCAGTGTGAGCGCGAACAGACAGCACAATTGGTGAATCTTCTGCGGCGTTCCCATCTGACAGTGGGATAAAAGATGACTTTGGCGAAATGAAAAGAATATTGAGCGTCGGATCTGGCTTTGTATTACACCATTAGTTAAAGAATAACTGTTTACTTCCCTGTCAATGCCTTCGCTCTCTTATTTCAAACAGTGGAGATATGTAACTTGAGAATATGAGATTTCTATTGTGTTGTCTGTGTTACTGAACTAAATTCAGAAGAAGTTGCAGTTGAGACTGTGTTGGGGAGGTGGACTGCACGAGGCGCAGGGAGACGTTCGGAGGCTCTCTTCACTGAATACATAGGATGTCATGGTGGTGGAGTCATCAGAAATTCAGAAGCTACCAACCCCAACCTCCGTCTCACAGGCTGGTCACAATGAGACTTGGAGCCGTCCAACCAAAACATCCACATTGGACGTCCAGGGAGTGAGGCGGTGTTGCTCTCCTCCATCCTGGACAAGACACTAGGGCTGGACGACTATGGCAAAAATGATAATCGAGATTATTTTGATTGATATCATAATCTCGATTATTCAACGTTTTTATGTTTCGCAGTCATTGAAGTTTCAAACTTTATTGAACAATGATCTCCAATAAAACAATGCATAACATGTAAACAATAATTGAATAGTTAAATTTAACCTTCATCTGTAAAGTCTGGGTTTAGAGAACGCTGGAGACGAGAAAATATTTCGAGTTAAGCAGGAAATTGACTGGGATGCATAGATTTTTCTGTGGTTCTGATGTTGTAAGATGTGATTTCACATTCCAAGGTTTTTTTTTTTTGTCATTTTTCATGAGCTCATGAGAGATGTCCCTCCTTAAATTATAAAACTTCCACATCTCTTCCTGCATCTCTGCAGCGTGTTGAATGACAAGGAGTGCTTGGTTTTATCACCCGTCTCAGGTTGAGCACGAGCGATTGTTCTCATGCATTTATCCATTTCCAAATAGTCATTGGTTTTCAGAACATCTCCAACAAGCAGCTATCACTGCTGTTGTGACTCAAACGCTGGTGAGCGTCTGTTCCTCTGAGGTTTTGATTCTGAATTCCATGCCGCCGTTGTACTGAGTTGGGAGCAAACAGTGGTTAATATTAGCGTCCAACACTCGCTGACAGGCAGAGCCTTGCGCTACTCTGCGTAGCGGGCTCACTGCGCCGTCTGGACGAGGCGTGGTGCAGCATTTGGGTGCATCGGGACAGAATGAGAGAAGTTGGGGTGTCCGGCTAAATAATCGTTTCATGACGATTATCGTGTATTCATAATCGGAGATAGACATAATCGTAATCCCGATAAAAAAAAAAAAAAGAAATTGACCAGCCCTACAGGACACGCAACTCTTTTCCAATTGAGAACTATGAGTTATGAGTTGATTTTCAGTTAAGGTTGCTTCACATTCAGTGGCAAGTCTTTGCACCCTGGCTTTATACAGTAACTTCATTTTAGGACGTTTCAAACCCTCATAGAGTCCAAAAAAGATCCCCACTGCTCAAAAGGCCATGGCATTACAGCTCATCAAATCATATTTGTGACTAAGATCCAAAAACGTTCAGCCAAGTGTCTGTTTATATTCAAAGTGTTTGCATGAGGATTTCAATCTCAGCAAGAAAAAAGATCTGATGACCTCTCGGTGTTTATTTAAGGGGAGAACGATGTCATGGCTCAGAAACTTCGACTTAATCATGACTTTGTTGTGAAACATCTTGCAGACAGCATGACGAATGTTATTAGTTTTTATATATCTGGGCCATAGCTCTGCAGTTTGCTCATCACGAAACACTTTAAAATGATTCTTGTTTCTTCCCCTGATAAATCCATCTGACATCTGTCCGGAATTTTCTTCATGTAAACATGTATTGGACCCGAGCAGTTAGAGAACCAGTGTGCGTCAGGGGTATTGACGGCAGTGTCACTTCGGGTTTGTAGTTTCCCATGCGAATTTACTCTAACTGTAATTGCTGTTTTATTATGCACTAAAAGTTCTTCAGCAGGTTCTTCATGGTCTTTATTTTTTCCTTCACATTTGACACTGTGGCGAGTCAGATTAAGCCTTTTAAGGGCAGTCACTGACGCCGAGAGTTAATG
The DNA here is from genome assembly GCF_027744825.2 of Synchiropus splendidus. NCBI lineage: Eukaryota > Metazoa > Chordata > Actinopteri > Syngnathiformes > Callionymidae > Synchiropus > Synchiropus splendidus. The sequence goes on along the minus strand of NC_071334.1, from coordinate 10,200,862 downwards.
TAGGATTTGAAAAACTTGAAAGATGCGACCAACAAATCACAATCCTCATCACATTCACTTCCGCTCAATCCCTAATGGAGTGGGCTGGAATGGGCTCATGAGGCTTCATGAAACAGTGCCCGCATTTTCAATGCTCACTTACTGACACTCTTGTTTTGCAAATGATGTGAGGTTTCATTGAAATGCTGGTTCACATCCAAAGATTTTAGAACAGTGGCTGTCATCCAGCGTGCTCTGTTTGACACTTTGTTTCATGAAGCCTCATCAGCCCATCACTAGTATGGGGACACTCTGATAGGTCGCCACTCGCAGGACACATATAGGCAACTGAGCATTCATTCAGACCCAGGGGCAATTTTAGGTTGCAGATTCAACTATGTATGCTATTTGGTCCGTGGGAGGAAACCAGAGTGCCCAGAGGATATCCTCTGAAGAATGGGGAGAAGAAACTCCCCACAGAGAGAATGACAATTCAATTCAGAACACAAAGTCAAACCTGCCAGCCATGATAGCAACGCATCTCTATGGTCCTCACACACTTCAATAAAAAAACAAAAACAGTAAACATTTTGATATATGTGTGGAAATGAACCAGCAATGACATTGACTTTCATGTCTGTGATGTTTGGGCAAAGCCTTTGCTTTCCACCCCCTGAAAACAGCAGCTACAGTGTTACCTTGTTCCAGAATACACTGCTACAGTTTACCAGCCTTCCAAGTTTGGGTCGGTCCTTGCAAAGATTTACCTGTTTGGAACATCGGGGTCAAGCGTGAGGCCTTCCAAAGGCGCAGCGGTGTGTTTATGTTTGTGATTATCGCTTTGACCTTTCACCCCGAGCCGGGCCATTTGCAACGCAAACATAAAAGTGCATCCTGCAGATTCGACGGGCGTTTCATGACACACCTCTCGTGAGTGAAGAGGGTAGCGCTCAAATCCTTGAAAAGCACCCGGCCACTTTGGAGGTCACATGTTTCCCATTGAGAACAGTTTATTTCCATCAGGACATATTTCCGTAAGCCTTTGATTCGAAACAGATACAACACCACTCGCTCTTTCTCTCACAAGCTTCCCTGGTCCTCAATTTTACAATAATGCGCCTTTCACCCCCATACTTGAGGAGCTTTTTGTAGTTTGTGGTGTTTTCCACTACATTACAGCTAATGGACCCAGGAGCCAAGCAATGTTTGTTTTAAGGAAGATGGTATATTGAATAAATTCACTATAATTGTAGGAATAGATTATTCTCTCTTGAACGGCAACGCGAGGAAATAAATTGTCCACAAATTGTGCCTTGTCTAGACAAAGGCACTTCTCTCTTTCCCCTGCCATTTTCATAAAAGCGCTCTGTGAACTTGCTGAGTCAGTTCAGGATCCAAAGGTGCCACATCTTGAGTCCAGGACGACGAAAAATAAGCCCTCTGTGTTGCATTTTGTTTCAAACTGAATCAAATGTTTCCCTTCCCAGGGCCCCTCAAGATGTTCCAAAAGAATGGTTGGGATTAGGATGAGGACGTGTGGCGGAGACGATCAATAGTGCTCACTATTACTTTACTTGTGATGTTATTTAGTTCATGTATATGTGGTAGGACCAGGGGTTTAACAGTGTTGTGAAGCTCATGGTTACATACATACAGGTGCTATAAGCACATTTCACAATGGAGCAGAACCCTCAGGCGCCACACCCTTTTTTCTTCTCCATCAACATTTGTCGTCCTCAATACATGCTATACACAAACAATAGGAGACAAAGAAGCATTACTCTGTCGTCCACCGTTTTTAGGTAAAAAGAGGCTATGACATTAATATTTTAACCTTAACCCTAAACTTGAATTGTCAAACCAACCCACTCTTGGACCTGCTCTAGAAAGGTTGTAGTTTTGGTGACTGTAAACACCTGTTTGTGGGTGCGCAAGGCCGATCTGATGCCAAAAATGTGTGAGACGTCTCAGTGTAGATGGGCCTTATGGGGCTTTAGAGAATACACATTTGTAAATATACATACAACTCACCACAGTGACCACAGATGTAAGTTACTTACTAAAGTAGGACTATTACAACCATCAGTGGATTGTTATCTGTTTTCTATCTTTGTTTTCAGATGGTCCAGTTAGCACGATGACGTCTGGAGTTGTGTGGATCAGAATCAAACAAAAGCATAGACTTTTATTTATTCATTTATTTTTACATTCAATTGCAATTGTTTATCCAAAACATTTGGCTGCACTGCTGATGTACATTGTTAGAAATTGGAGCATGAGGCGTAAGTGTTCACCTCTGAGTTAAAAATGAGCTTTGGTGTGCATTACCCATAACTGCATTACTCAATCCGTCCCCCCAGGCTCCCCTCCAAAACGGTTTAAACATGGCAGCTCTGACTGTGTCACATCCAGGGGACTGATTCAATAGAGCAGAATTAAAGGCAGCGAACTCTCACGCTCCTAATTGTTCCACCCGGCTTCAATAAAGATGTTATTAGAGGGAAAGAAATCGTGTCGCTGGCTTCTCTGAGCCGTGTTTGCGTTGGGCCGAGATGGTAGAGATTACTTCAGAGGCTCACTTTTTTTTTAATGTGAAAGCCCAGAGACAATGTTCCAATTATGGAATCCAAACAGGAGGGATGGAAGCCTGGATAAGGAATGTGAGCATTTCCAAAGGCACACAAAAGTGACCTAATGTGATTTATCACAGGTCATGTTTGTCAAGGTGGCGCAGAGTAAAAAAGGTTAACAGCGTTTCCAGATTTATATGTATTATTTTCCTTTTTCCAAAGTACAATTAATGAAGGACAACAGTATTCTCTTGAACCAAAGCTTTTTTTGAATTCATACACTACTCTATCTGTGTAGATAAACCTGGGCTTTGTTCATTTCAGGAGCCACATCCATGCTTATTTGTGTGCAGCCACTGTTGTCTGAAAAAGGAAATAATATCATGTAAAATAAATAAATAAACAAAACCCAGAAAATGATAATACCATCAAGGTCACCAAGAAGACTTCATGCTGACCCAAGTCATGACATTAGACAAATCATTTTTGAAAAAGCTTTCCATCATTCACTTTGTGGTTAGATGATTTGAACTTTGTCTAACATTTACTCTATATATACACCCTATATATCTATATAAACTCTTCACAATCTTGTTTTTTGACTCTGTCCAAGTCCTGAGTGATCATTTTCAAAATAATAAATAGGACTACAAATTTATTGCGGTAGTCATGTGTATGGAGACACCCAGGGGTAGTGTCATGAAACTGTGCCTGCATAGGTGACTCGGTGGTCCTCTGTCTAAAAAGGACGTGAGGAAATGTTTTTTGAGCGGAGAGTGCCTTATAAGGCGCTCTGAAAATGAGGACACTGTTTCGTGAAGCTTCATGTGACGACAGTAGCGTTCAGTGTCTTGCTCAGAGAGACTTCTACACAAACACATCTGGAGCTGGGATCCAAACGTTGACCTTCCGTTCACACAGTGATCAAACTAAGGCAAAGAAGTAGCGCCCCCAGGAGCCACCCCTGAAAAATGCCACAAGTTTTGTTGTTGAAACAAAAAGAAGGAGTTCTGGCGAGTGGAGTTCTGGATTAGAGTCATTCTTTGTGATGTTTTTATATCATACCAGTGTCAGTTTCACTGTGTATTCTATGTGCGTTTTTCATTGTCCTTATTCCACTATAACTTGACTGCTGCCATCTTCAATGTACCTCAGACTGTGTTTCGACAAGCGGTTTGTAAGATTTAATAAAATTATTATTGCCATTCCCAAAGATGTTGAATTCCAGTTGAAGTGGTCCCTAAAGACTTTTACACTGCTGAAACACGAGTGTTGCCATAATAGGACCAAATATTAACAACATAAATGTGATGTCACTATTGGACACACTCAGTACTGGAATGTCATTTACTGAAAGTTCTTGTCCACATGATGCCTTTGAGGCCAACTTGCTCTCCAGTCTGTCCCGATTCTTCTCTCCACAGATCATTAGCAGTCCTGCCTCTGTCCTTTGAAGTGTGTGGGCTTTGCAGTGGCTGTCAGAGCCATGCAAATTCAGGGACAACCCCCAGCCACCTGTTCACCAAAACATCTGTCCACCGACGGAGACTTTGCTCTGTTCAGCTACCGCTCTGATCCTCAAAGGGCTGAGGAACAGCAACTATATTTAGAATATTGCTTCATATGGAATGGACTGTATGTCGCCTAATGAATTTTCTTTACATTTTATTAGTGTGAGTTCTTCAATTCATTGTTTCGCTATTCAACATTACACAGTTTTTTAATGTACGCCCATATCATTTAATTGACTGGCCAGACTTCAAAGCCGTATCTCGTTCTCAGATAGATGCAGAGGACGGCTTAACATGAAGTAATCCTGATGTAAAAGTCTGTTCCATTGCACTATTACGCCACACTGATATGATATGCTTTAATACTTAATAAACCCACTGTCTGCAGAGCTTCACAGACCTAGTTTCAGCCAGCACTACAAGGCACCACAAGGATCATGACGAGACCGATAATGGCACACAAGCTCTTTTAAGGCACACAATATAAAGTTCTCATTGTTCAGAGAAGTTGGAGAATAGCTTTGACATACTTTGGTTTTCAGCTTAGCTTAGTTATATTTCATGCCACTTTAGGTTACATTTGCTGTGCGTGACACACCTGTGCGATGTGTTATGATGTTTTAGTTTTTTCAAGGGACAATATTCAAACACATACACATTTACCTTTGCAATTCTGGATCAATATATTCGAGTTACCAGAGAACTGAATATATCTGAGCTCGTATAGAGAGGTTTGGAGACAAAATCATGGAGGCCGGATGGTTTGGTCATGTGGAGAGAACCACCTAACCAGAGACAGAGTCTAGACCTGGACCAAACTGAGTACAGAATACAATAGCATAATGTCATATAGACGTACACATTCACATTTTACAGCTTAATAAATGAGTCGTAATTTCCTTCTCAGTCCTTCTCAGTAAAGAACTGAAATGCCATCATCGAAACAAATAGTAGTTCATTCTGTATTAAGCAGTGTTGGGCAAGTTACTTTAAGTTTGTAACTTAGTTACAGTTCTAGTTACATCGTTCAAAAGTAACTTTGTTACTTCAAGTTACTCATTACTTTCAAAGTAAGAAGTTACAAGCAAAGGTAACTTTTTTAAAACTGTTATAGCGAAGCTCAAACATAGTCATCTTAGAACAGTCACGGTCATCGGGTTGGGTCGAGAACCAACGACACTGGGACAGAGTTATTGTTGAAGCATGAACTGCAGTGACAACTCCACAGTTACGATAGCTTGCATGTCTTCTACAAATGTGCCTGTGCAACAGGCGTTCTGAAGTCAAGCTTCTGCTGTTTAGTAGCCATGGCTTCTCCTGTGGCGTCAGACGAGCGAACCTTGGCAAGTCTGCTTCGTGCTCATGGTTGAAAATGTTTCGCCGGATTGGAATCGCTCGTTTAGGACGTGCACAGTGTTTCCCAGCCGCCACATAGCTTGCTCGCCACTACAATATTTCTCTGGTCTTTTACAGCCAAAAATGAAAGACAGTGAGAATATTCCAACAACAGGAATATCAAACCTGGACCGCCATCGATTGCAGTCATTATTGTTTTCACGCTGTGTCACCTGACTAGTGTGGGTGTCACATCCACCACAGAGGCTTTTAATGCATATTACGGACACATATTAAATCACAGTAATGATAAACGCCTTGGTAATTTTGGCCAAGGAACGCGTTATTACAGAAGATAACGTAGTTCCTATAACGCGTTACTCAATATCGCGTTAGTCCCAACAATGGTATTGACTTAGGTCTTGAGCTTGGCCTTGGTCTCGACTACAACACTGCAGGGTTTCTCATCTTGACCCACTTTTATAAAGCCTGACATACTCACAAAAGTGTTGTTTTTGTGGATTTTTTAAAGCCTATTGTCAGAGTCCCATGAGTTGCCTTGTTAATGTCAATATTGTTTTGAATGCATTTACCTTTTCTCACTTAAGTGCCAAAGGAGCTTCAGTCAAATACTTATTGTTTAAGGCTCTGTGGGGTAAAGAATGCGAAACATCTCATGGAGAATGAATAGACAAACCAGTCAAAACTTTACTTTCGTGTTTGTGAGTCATTCCAAAGTTAAGTCACAAGTACAAAAACTACACTTCCTCAAATGGTGATTTTTTTTCTGAATTCAGGCAGAAAAAATGTCACATAATGGGTTCCATCTTCATATGTTCTGAAGAGGCTCACGAGGCTTCATGAAACAGTAATTTTCAGTGCCCACTAGATGGCACTCTGAAATCTTTGGATTTGAACAACCATTTGAACCATCTGAAAATGAGGACACTTTTTCATGAGGCATCATCTGCCCACGTGACCGACACGTTCTCCTTCCACACGGTGGTGACCACGACTACAAGCACACCTCAAGGACCTTGTATTTACCTACGGTTTGAACTGGTGAAATTTAACCTCTTCTTACCAGAAACCAAACTCAGGAAAGTGGGGCGTTGTCTGCAATCCTCACCGATAAAAATGGCTTTCTGTCTTGACAAGAGCGCACACCAAGAAACACATCATTTTTAACCAGAAATCATTAGCTAACTGTATTTGTTTAATCCAGCCGTTCTCGCTGACACTCTGTGAGGATTTTTATTTTACAGTCGTTTGATGAATTTAACTCTGGCGTCAGGCAATAATGATGAATGCAGCACTTCACGTCTTTATGGAATAACAAAAGAGCCTGGCCTTGCCAGAATCCTGTGTTTGCCAGTTTCCATCAAGGGACAAATTGCTTTGTGTATGTCTCTTTTCTTGGCAGCTGTTAACATTGTGGTGTAAATAGAGCCAAGGGGTATGTGTCTAGGGATGTGGGCAGAATGTTGCCTTTTGATTGGCTGCCAACAGGATTGCATGTTTGACTACAGAATGGTAATAGGCCACCAGGGAGATATTTGGATAGCAGTTGTGAAGTCCTGTTTATTGTCCAACCAGACTGTGCGCTCAGGTTGACCTAAACCAAACCCCGCTGTAGAGCGACTGCAAAATGTTAGCAATCCTGAGGCCAAACTGAAAACACTCACCTGGCGAGAAACGTGTCGCAATGATCATTACAGCGCCAACATCAGGAAAAGATTATTAAGAAAAAGACTTCTGGAGAGGAATGCGCCATGATAACTCCCTGATCTCCCTCACAGTTTATATAAAACAGATTACTGGCACAATTAGCTGAGGCTGTTGTCAAGGGGCCGCTTCACCACTGACTCTGCAACAACAAGACACCATCGTCTGTCAACAACCTTAGCTCCAAAATCCCTGTGAACTTAAAGAGTCCACACAGGATGGAACCGGAGCTCTAAGGATTTCAAATGACAAGAAACTGCTGCAGCTACACGACTGCGACAACATTTGAAGAAGGCTTGTCTGCAAACATTTGGGGCTGTGTGGAGTCCACACTTTACAGAGGAACATACCTCATTGGACGATGTAAGTGTGTGTGAGGAAGTAACCTGTTTACTCAGGTGTGTCATGCTCAATGGCACTCTGAGGACTGAAATAAAACAGTGTCTAATTTTCGAACAAGTCTGAAGGAAAACACGTCTGAGTTTCCGTGGCAGTGAGCGCAGCTCAAACATGAGTCTTGGGATCTTAGGATAATTCAAATATGCACAATATTTTCTGCGGTTCAGTCGGTTGTATCCGGTTATGACGGTCATAATCAGACAATAAAGTCATCACAGTTATTATGGCACTTGCAACAATAGCAAGGGTTTGCAGCCAATAATAATGAAATCCAGCAGCAACTAAGGCGGGAACATTGATCACTACAAAAGGGCACGAGACTTTTGACAGAAACGATTAAATCATCTGAAACATCTGCAACATTAACAGTGTTGACGGCAAGAACATCGGATCATCGCCATGAAGATAAAGATGACCTTAAACTTGTCAAACTTAATCACAGTGAGCGGCAAAGTCAGACCGAATTTTCTGAAAATGGCCTTGTTAGTTAAGAATGCACAACGGACTCAAACTCTTTCAACTGTTGTAGTACACTGTGGGCCGTAATGTGCTTCATGAAGCATATTCAGAGCCCACCAGAGGGACCAACCATTTCAGAAGCCTCGCGTCATTTTAAAAGACTATAGCGGCAAGTGGCAAAAGTCATTTAAACTGGAGGTCATAAATTGTGAAATGTGTGTTATGAAAACCCCAACAAGGACTGAAAAATGATCCAAACTCAAGAAGGACAGGGTACAAAGTTTTAATCTCAGTCCAGGTCGTGGGACAAATTCAATAAACTGGAGGTAAGAGTCTGAACAGCGGCTGATTTAAGCCTCCCTTTGGCTATTTCGGTCAAGTTCAACCAATTTTGCTTGAATGTGGATGAGATTCTCTAACAACCAGTGCTGTAAAGAGTGGAAATACTCTCCAACATGGCCAGTGTTGCCAACCCCTCATTGAGAAAAGTCGCTATCGGTGGCTGTAGGTGTCGCTTGAAGTCGTGAAATTATGTCATTGCATAATCTTCATAATGTCATTTACTGCCTGGAGGTGGCGCTATACCAAATTCACCAGTCTGAGAGCTCTGTGACAGGGAGGCGCTCAACCAAGTTGCCGCTGCTTCCTGAAGACAGCAGCAATTTTAACGGAAACTGGGACCAAAAAAAAAAATGTCGCTAGTCACTTTTCCAAGTAACATTGCCAAGAGGGTTTAAAAAAGAGCTACATTTAGCTGCCTAGTGGGCAACGCTGAATATTAATTATATACAAGTATATTCTAGTTCAAATTACAGAGTGTTCGATGTGAGATATTTTTTAGAGATTGATATTTTTTAACCCAGCTCTTTTAGTTTCAAAATGATCCTCTGACTTCTCCTTATTACCCAAGAAACACTGGTTTCTGACCCGGATAAATGAAAGACATGTACACTCTCATAGGGGCAAAGGTTGAACACGATGAGGACTGAAGGTGATCTAGTTCTTGGTGCACTTCAAATTCAATCGACGTCTATTCTTTGTATCTAACTTGCATATGAGCCACACAAATTGATAAGGCAGACAAGATTTGGTCCTGGGCGTTGAGTTTGATGTTTTTTTCACTGTGAAGGAATCAGCATAAAACAATGCATCTCTGTTTTCTCTGAAAAGGATTTGCACATCCACTTCTACTGAGAATCGAGTATTTTTTTCTATAGTTACCAGCCTAAGAAGAGGGAATGCTTTTCTTTGTATGAATTGGATTAAACACGCGGGTGAGTTTTGGTTTGAATAAAAGAAATTGTCAGGCAACAAATGCCCCTTATTTCCATGAGCAATGATGACGGGATAAATCAAAGCAAATCCTCACATCTTGGAAACAGAAGACCATAAACATTTGAGCCAATTAAAACAACGGTTCTTTGTCTTTTGCACATTTTCTGAGAACTGCAAGAGGGGGAAAGCCTGTGGACCATATTCGGGCTCCATCTGTGAAGAATATGACTATATGAATTCAATTGCAACCAGCTTCCTGCTCCACTGTTGTCTTAAAATGGAAGCAATTTCTGGAAATTAAGCCGTTCCGTATCGTCGAGATCCTTTACACTGTAAACAATTCTGTCGTGGCGTTTTCCTGTTTCATTAGTACGGAAAGAGCTACAGAAGTCATTTGAGTTGCTTTGCAGATATATCAGTGTCATACTAATGCAAGAATTACCTGGTTACTGGTTCAGACTATTCTTGTCAATGACAATATTTGTTGTGACTATGTTACATTTAGATCTTCTTTTTTTCTATATAAACACATAGTTAGAGACAGTTAAAGACATAGAAACATAAGCACCTCAGCTCAAATCAAAGAGGAGCTATTATTTGTTACCAGCTTCTAGTGATGGGCCGATGATGCTTCACGAAACAGTGTCCTTCGTGTCAGAGCACAGCAGGGGGCAGTCTTAGTTTAGAAATGATGTGAGGTTTATATCATATATAATATTTTAGAGCCGAGGGTGGCAGCTAGTGTTCTGAAAATGATGATACTGTTTCATGAAGCCTCATCAGTGCATCATGCGCAGTGGCTCAATGTCATCCAGTGGTACAGTGGGGGACAAAAACGATCAACCAGCAACGCAGTCATGATTGAAATTGTTTTACAAAGCAGTTTTTAATTTTCGTATCCAAAAGATAAATGGAATATAAACAATGTTGTTGCGCGGGGACATTCTGACTTCTATGTATGAGAACGCCCGCACATCAAATAACTGACTTCAAGATTCAAACTGTGAAGAAAATGCCATCATTTTTAAAATGCATATTTGGAACTAAAATGTGAATTTCCATTGAAGAGCAGTTGGCAGAGATTTGAGCAGACCATTTTCCACACACGTGCACCCACAAATACATTCTACTCTACTATATCAAACAGTGAGTCTGTGAGCAGCCACTTTCACGTCACATTATTTTGAGCTCATAGTTGATGGCGTAATGATTTCTCACGCCAACCCTTGACATATTTCTCCTGTGAACGCCTTAATTCCCCCAAAGGTTCCTGCCTCTGTCTTGACCTCCTGGACAGAGAGTCCACACAAAAAAAAAAAAAAAAACACAGAAATGGAGATCATAGACTTTCATATCACTACAATTTATGAAACATCCATAAGAGCTGCTGGAAACAATGAAATAGTACATTGGTATATTTCCATCAATCCCTCACTGAGGGCTGGAGCGATTTGTCTGTGGCCATTCTGCCTGTCAGAGATGTTTAACTTCCTCGCACATAATGGCTCTTGCGCTCTGAGTAAACAGCTATAACGGGCCTGTTTATTTGGAAGCGTAGGGTCTCGCCGAGGATTTGACCTGCTTTTTCAGTCCATACCAGAAAGACGAGGGGAGGACGGAGGAGAAAAAGCGGGAACTGAAAGGAAGATCCAATTTATTTTTGAGTAATTGGCTCCACTTGAGCAAACATTGCGCGCTTGCCCAGTGGTCATCTCAATCCTGGCTAGTGCCAACGTCAACTGAAAAGCACCTCCTTGTACAAATTCATAGACCTAATTTGAAATGTTTTAAAATACCCTTTCAATGACAAATGGAATTTATGCATAATACCGGTGACTCCCTTTTCCCTTAATAGTTATTATTATTAGATTTACTTTTAAATTGGAATCTATTTTATGCGGTGACTGTTCTGCTCTCATGCCAGGGACTGTGTACTAGTGATGTGTGAATGAGGCATCATAAAGTGTTTCGACGCAATGACACACTGTGCCGATACTGTGCTGATGCTGTGTCGCTGAATACTGACACCTGACATTAAAAATCCCTGCAGGCCACCGACTTGACAGACTGAATTGATACTGATTTGATGACCGACTGCACATGATAATACAATTTAAGTCTTCAAATAATGTGAACATGTATCATAATGTGAAAAACAATGTGAGTGAGGAAGTTTGTGGACTTTTTGTTTTTAGAATTTTTTATTCAAAACAGGTTTTTCCAGTGTTTTAAAATTTTCTAAATTAAATTATCCCATGAGATAAATTTGAATTAGACTTGAACAAGACAAGTCGAAAATCTGTGACTAACTGAGTAAAGATTGAAATAAATACATTTTTCTCCGATAGTAGATCAAAATGGTCCCGCAACTTACTATTGGAGCTTGGAGCTGCTAGATCCACAAAGACATTTACAAGGAACCGTGAGATTAGATTGTTTCAGCAGTTGCTTCCTGTTGACAGATGCGCTTCCTTATAAACACAGTTTGGCGCATTTTTGCCGAGTCGACACAGTCACATGATTGTCTTCAAGCGGTGTGCTCACCGACAGGGGTGGTTGCCCTGTGAGCTCAGCTCGCGCGACGGCGCATCTGTGTTGCGGGACCCATCACTACGGTGTACCATGTTTTCCCCAAGACTCAGCAAAGTAGTGCTGGGCTGATGAGGCTTCATGAAACAGTGTCCTTATTCTGAGAACTCAGTAGGTGGTGCTGTCGGTTTAAAAACAATGTGAGGGTGCATTGATTGAACAATGATTTTAGAACGGTGAGTGTCATCTAGTGGTGGCATCATCACCCCACAACTAAATGGTTCCAAGGACTTGAGCAAAGATTTAGTTGGAGTGTAATATAAAGTGAATTTACTTCACTTTTCTTCCGGGGATCTGGACTGGTCTTCAGACAGCACAATACAATCCTCAAAATTGCTTGAATCTTCAAAGAAAGGGAACCATCATAACAATGTGCTCATGAAGCTTTACGAAGCCTCGTGATCGGAGCCCACTAGATGGCACTCTTGGCTCACTATCTTTAGCTTTATATAAGGATTTAACAAGTTCTCACATTGTCACGAGTGCCAAATGCTGAGCTCTGAAAATTAACCATGTTCAACTAATAGTAATACTACTACGCACCCTGCCCTTGTAAGTTGTTCAGTTATTGAACCACGTCATTGCAATAAGATTTATTGAAGTATGAGTTGAATTTTCATGAAACTTACAGTTTGCTTTGCATCAGGTAATTCCGCTGCCACCTAACATCGCCTTTTTCCTGCCAATAGTTTGGTTTGCTAAATCTGCTGACAAGACAAAACTACTTTGTGAACTCATCCCTGTGACTTGTTTCCAGATGTTTAGGAAAACTCCTAACTTGTTTTTTTTTTTTGGCCCGCAGGAAGTTTGGTGACCCCCTGCAGGTCGCCCCGGCAGGGCTGCTCTACCCAGGAAAGAGGAAGTCCTCTGAAATAATAAGCTTTGCCAATTGATAAGGGGAACATCTTAGAGTCCTCACAACAGAGGGGGTCAGAACCAGTAGCGAGCGGTGGGGGGTGTTGCAGGGTCACTCTGATGCCTAAAGGGGTGTCACCGCTGGGTCACAGTGCTAATTCAGGAGACGAGTCAGTGGAAATTTGTGAGACATCAATACTGCTGTCAGGAAGTTGATGGGAAAATGAAGTCTTATCCTTCAGAGCACAGCAGATGGCACAGTATATTTGTCAATCTTGGGATTTCAAATACACTTTTCACTTTTGTATTTATGAATTTGGTATCAGTTGGACGTTTGGCACCAATCTGGACATGCAATTGGAATCAACACAGGAACACTGATAGTGGCGTGGTAGTTGGAGGAGATCGAGCTCCATAAGACGCTGGTTTTGAGTTTACAGCTGAGTTTGTTGCACCAGAACTGTAGAGTCCAGTGCTGCAACCTGCTTCCACAGTGCAGGACTGACCTATATCTTTTGACATGCGCAAAGTTTACAAACAGTGACAATGTATGAATGGGTGCGAACGCATTTTGCCAATGAAAGTGTGCAACAACTGACTGCTGCGGCCGCTGAAGGAACCCAACACACATTGGTGCAACGAAGCTATTAATGCTGCGATTTGCCTGTGCACATTTTAACATCTACTATAGCATATTTACGCCTGCTATTTCAGTTATTATTGTTTTATGATAATTTCCTTCAAAATACGCTCTGCGATTTCCCACCTGGCAACGGAATAAACTAGGTGAAGACGCATAGAGGAAAGCTGTTAATTCACATGGAGCAGATGGTTCTCCTCAGTCTTTCACCGAACATCTGTACGCTGGAAATGAAGCCTTTTTTTAAAATGACATTCTTACTGTCCTCCCCATCTGCCAATCTGTTGACTCATACAATCTAATCCTCAGCATATTCCATCAGTCAGAGTAAATGAAGACGCCGTTTGTGGGACCGGGACGCTGAGGTCAAGTGGTCATCCTCGCAGCACATTTAGCAGCCCATGCCCAAATGAAGACAAACGCTCAGCCACTAATTGTTGCCTGGTGCTCCAGCATCTACTGACTGAGCATTACTCGGCAAAAAGGCAAATCATTAGTCTGACTCACCAGATGTGGATTTCTTTCCTCAGTCCTACAGGAACTGAAGAATCTGTCAGGCTTTTTTCAAGCTTGACAGATTAGCGATAGTGAGTCCTGTAACCCCCCTAAGAAATAATTTAACCCTAATATTTTTATTTGTCATTGACATTTAATTCCCTGCTGAACGTTTCCCTCTTATTTACTCTATCGTCCTCCAAGATGATCTGCGGATGCTGACAGTCATGACTAACCTTTGACCACATACTCTGCAATTCATTGTTTAAATCAAACCGTCAGTGGAAACATGAGCACAAATTTTCAATCTTCAAAAGACATCATTTTTATTTTATTTTTTTCAACGATCAATTCTAGTTGAAAGAGCAGAAGAATCGCCGTTTGACACGAATAATAAATCAAAGTAACATGTACTAAAGTTTTACTGCTGTTAACAGCCCACAAAGACATGATAAACCGACAACATAACTCTTCCCTCTGCGTCTCGACTTTGTTCTCCGGCCTCACATAGTTCTTCACTGCTCCACAAAGCCACATAAACATTGGTCAAACCAGATGTCGCTGCAGAAAAGAATCCCGTGCAGCTATAAATCTGGACTGTCTATTCTGTCCTTGTTGTCAATCAAAGCTACTAAGTGGAGACTCGGAACAGCAGGAACCCATCCACACTTTATACCACTCCAGATTCCTTTTTTACCAGTTTCAGCGTCTCGGACTCAATGCCTTACTGTACAGTTACAGGTCCCAGTGCACCAGTGGCTCCGTGGAAAACACAGCTCTTTTCTCAGCGATGGAAAGCACATGAATAACCAGACGCTCTGTATTTTTCTTGGACTTGAACCCGACTGTCACATCTTCTTCACCTCTACAGCCGATGTTGCAAACAGACAGAGAAATGTTTGACAGTCTCCACAGGGAGTACAGCTGATCAGGTCTTAATAAAACAGGTTGAAATCCAAGCTGCGGGGGGGCTTTGTCCCACATTTCCACGCTGCTAGAAGGAAATGGAATGCAGGATATTTGGAGGAAAAACTTGCATTTCTCAGGCTGTGTGATGTGGTCCAACTTGTTTATAGCTTTTGGATTCTTTCCATCCTGTAATTGACGACATCGTTTCTTCATTTCCGAGCCGCACCTTTGTCTCTGTTCAGTCCGTTTTTGGTCGAGCACTTTCGCACAGTTTCCAAGGGCTGTTCCGAACTGAGTGAATCTTTCCTATTCGTGTAAGCAGTAATAGACATTTTAACAACCGTTTTAAACCCCTGACCTTCAAAAGCAGGGACAAATGCAAGGAAAATCCATTTTAGCTTTTTACATCTAAATTTCCATACTCTTCTTCAGATGGTGTTGTAGTACTCGAGAATCTATCTATCTATCTATCTATCTATCTATCTATCTATCTATCCATCCATCCAACTATATAGGCTGAAACACATCATGGTTCCTGGCGATGTTTCCTTGGCGACGAATCATAGCACAAGCTCAGACTACCATCCTGAACCTTCTAAACACGAACACTATAATACACTCATTCAGTCTTTGCCACGTGTTTATTTTCACACCTGATCATGCTCTGACTGTCACTCCATTGGTCATAAACCTAACCAAGGCAGTCTGGTGATATGATTGATGTTGTTTTGGCCTTCTGGGTTGTACTTTTTTTTTTTTGTCCTATGACATCACTCTGTTGCGGGTCTAGCACTCCCACTAAGAATGTTGACATGGGCCTTTTGCCCAAATGCTGTCAACCTCTAAGGGCTTCCATCTCTTTCGCCTCAACAAGCCCAGGGGATTGAAGCTTTTTTTTTTTTTTCCGGTCTAGATGAGCTTTAGGGAAACATCGGTGTGAGAAAATGCACATGGAACTTCCATGGATCGTCATTAAAACCAAGCCCAGACATGATGTATATACACTACAGAGAGTGAAAAAGGACTTTAACAAACTTTGATGGGGCATCTGCATGTCACATTGTGCTTGTGTTTCTGCTTGTATTTTGCAAATCTTTGCTTTTCCTGCCATGACAGAAGGAAGTGCTTCCTGTAGATGGCGGCGCTGCAAGAAACAGGAAAGGAGAGGAGGAAGTTATCAGAGAAAGGAAGTGATTTGGAGAAGCGAAGCGTTTGGCGAGTGCAGCCCTTTTCTTTTTCAGAACTCTTTTAGTGACACCTTGTTTTGTTGGACTCCAGGGAATTTGGCCATTTTTAGTTTGCGGACTTTAGTTGTGTATTTAGCTATCACTTCTGTTGTAATAGTCACGTTTTGCCTTTTCTATATAAGCATTATCAGTTAAAAAATGTCACATCTAATTCAGTATTCTTCGCAGATCTACCTATGTGCAACCAACCAAACAGAAACTATAGTAGCAGTGGAATCAGTCAAACTTTCCTTGAACTTCAATGTGCCAAAACATATATTTTTTTGCTTCAGAACATCAGGTTGGAAGGCGCAATGCCATTTTGATAGCAGCAAGTGTCGGCTCTGCCAGCGTGTACTCTCTCAGTATACATAAAACATAACAACGGTTCTGTCACAGATACAACAGTCTTTGCATTGATCCTGGAAAATTACGATTTAAATGATATTTTGGTGAAACTCGATTCATTGATTTCATTGGTGAAATCTCAGGAAGTGGGTTCCGGTCATTCCTCATCTCACTGCTCCCACGGTTTATGTCAAAGAGCAAATAATAATATACCCAGTTGCAACTGGATGAGGAAACTGGATGAAAAAAATCAGAAATCAAAGTTTGTCTGAAAAAAGAAAAAGCGATAGATCAGGATATTGAAGCCAAAATCTGAAATTGGATGAGAGGTCCAATCTAATGAGCTCCAGTGTGATAACACACACTCATATGTCATATTGAAATGATGGAAATATTAACTCGGGAACCATTTTTTTTGTTTATAAATATGGTGTTTAGGGTTTCTTTTCACAACTGCAGGAGTTTCACTCACGTGCACAAACCATTTCAGACATAAAGCAGCAAGAAAAATGGCGAGGCAAGGAATTCAGCCATGGGAACAATGCATCAGCTTATTTTATTGTGTTTGAGATGAATTTAAGCCTGCGACTGACAGCTGTGTTTAGATTGGACAGAAGCGAAAATGAAAAAAAAATCTGTTGCAGTAATTACTGTGCTGATAAGATCTCAGCAATCATGAGGGTATTTTGAGTGACTGCCGCTTCATAATCCCACTAATATTCGTTCACTATTATGTTCCTGAATGACTTTCAATCAGCGGGAAGTTAAACTGCTCCAGGCTCCAGTCATCGTCCACATTTTCATGTACCGCCTGCTCGGTTTTATCACCTATTCGCTGCGATAGGAAAAAAGTCTGCCAAGGTTTCTGATGGCTAATGTCGACTTGACTGCGCTGCTGGATGAGCCACAGTGCTGTCGGCATTTAGAAAGTCAGATAAATAGACTGACGTGACATATAAAATCTCAAAGCAAGAAAAAGTCTGAATATAACAGTGGTGTTGGCAAAGCTTAGTTAATGTCGACCACCCAACGGTGAATGGGATGCAAACCATTTCGATGATGGCAGCCTGAATGTCTGGCAAATATTGAGATAAGTAGTCGACAACAATGGACAAAAACCAAAAACATCCACAAAAACTCCTCTGAAGTTGATGCTAAGTAAAAATATATTCAGGGATGCGGTATAGAGGCATTTTGCTAAATCTTATATCTAACCTATTCTCACTTCCACGGCATCATACAGCGACTATTTTCAATGTCAGCCTTCTGTGTTGCATGTTAATGCATAGGGGTTTCAATGGAGTGAAAGGTTAGGGAGTCGGGACGCGCTTCTTCAGAGCTCTTTAAATAAAGACACAGTTTCATGACACCTCAAAACACCTCACTTTACACTTCCAGGTAGATATGAAGCTTCGTGAAACAGTGCCCTTATTTTCCGAGATTTGTAGACGGTGCGCACAGTGTAAAAATGATGTGCAGTTTCATTGAAATGGTTATTCAAATTCAGATTTTACAGCACATGGTGCCATCTAGTGGGCACTGAAAATAAAGACACAGTTTCATGACACCTCACAGTACCTCACTTTACACTTCCAGGTAGATATGAAGCTTCGTGAAACAGTGCCCTTATTTTCCGAGATCTGTAGACGGTGCGCACAGTGTAAAAATGATGTGCAGTTTCATTGAAATGGTTATTCAAATTCAGAGTTTACAGCACATAGTGCCATCTAGTGGGCACTGAAAATAAAGACACAGTTTCACGACACCTCACAACACCTCACTTTACACTTCCAGGTAGATATGAAGCTTCGTGAAACAGTGCCCTTATTTTCCGAGATCAGTAGACGGTGCGCACAGTGTAAAAATGATGTGCAGTTTCATTGAAATGGTTATTCAAATTCAGAGTTTACAGCACATAGTGCCATCTAGTGGGCTCTGAAAATAAGGACATTTCATGAAGTCACTGATTGCAGGTGTTGCTAGCTGCTTGGAATTGTTCTCTTGTGGCAGAGGGCTGTTCAAGAAACATTTTTTTTGCCTCCAGAACTGGAGGACCAAACCTATATTTCACCTATATCCTGTTGTTTTAAACCGTATGGTAAATGGCTGCTGTAGTCCATAAGAAAAGTGACATTCAGCTTGTTCTCTGATTTGAAAAGGCTACTGAGTTGGTTCCTGCAAGCAATAAAGCCGTACAACATTGGGATGCAGATGTTGGTATAGATAGAAGCTCTCCAGTCTCAATGTGAAGTCTTCATGAGTATGTATCAGGCATGTGACTCACTGATAGTACAAAGACATTATCTATGAAATAAGCTGGTACTGTGATGTACGCGCGATGCAGCTGAGGTCGCCGTGTTCCGGTCGCTCTCGCCTCCATAATTCCCTTCGGTATGAGCCTCACAGCGCTTCCTGACACGAGATCAAAGTCGCACGTATTGAACATTCTTGTCTCACAGAAACCAGTGAAACACTTGTTTTTGGAGTCCCACCAGTGGCACCCCCGTCTCCGGGCGATGATCTAATCAGACTAATTCTGACTCTCGGGTGCTAAGAAAAGCAAGTACCTCCTAATGGTCCCTGATGAGATCTCCAACTCAACACACTCCTGAAAGACCCTACGGTGGTTCTCTTTGAGGAGAAAACAAAAGTATATGTGTCTTGGTGAATGTTTGTCTGTACGACGGGAGGCAGCAGGAGAGGAACCGGTAGGAATATACATAAGCAAACATCCTTAGGTGCCTGGACAAATAAATACATTCAAATGAGCACGGGCCATCAAAGAGTCCGTTTCAGGATGATAGAGGGAAGGAAAGGCAAGGGGGAGGGACAGAGGATGAAACCTGGAGGGGCTTCAGATGAATGTCCTTGTTGCTCACCGTGGGACTTTGGCTTTAAAGGAAAGCAAAGGGGCTTGATAAACAGTGTACTTACAATGCAAGTGTAAAATGACAAACAGAACTAGGACCACATCTTACACACACACACACACAAGTACGGACAGATATGTGCTGTCCAAGCAATATTTTATTTCCAGAATTCAAGTGTACAAGAGGAAGAGCTCCATCACCATTAACACCTTGTTCAGAGCAATTGAGGGTATGAATGGACTCCTCTCAAACACAGCTTGATGAAATGTTCGGTAGCATTACAGACCATACATTGTCACCTCTCTGTTTATTTGTTGGTGTGTATTCATCAAATACTTGTGTGTACTTGAGTGGAGCACTCCTCCACTTTCCCTCGTAGGTTTTCCCACATGTAAGTGTCTATGTAACTTGGAAGCACATGAATTCAAATGCCTCACTATCCGCAGTGGACTCATTTGAATTCACATCAACAGCTAAATCTTCACTTGCTTTTGGAATGCATTTATGATGCTGCAATATTAATCTGAGATATGTGTGCGGATAGCGAGTGCAAACAAATGGATTTACTGCAAAATCGCTGAGCTGTCTTTCAGCGTCCTTTTCCACAGAAGGGCTTTCACTTTTCAACACATCAACACTCATATACTGTATTGAAGTGTGTGCCATATTCAACTGATATAATTTATGATTCAAATTGTATATTGATATTTTATACACATTTGCCAGTGCCCATATCGTCATCAGCTGAATGAGTGCAATTCCTCCTTCTGGAAGTCACATTTTGATCCCCTACAGTGGATTGTAACCAATGCCATTGGGTGAAAAGTGTAGATCTAGTTCATTGTAGGGCGAACAAAGCTCTGCGTATCAGCGTCCTATATAGGGTTTTCACGCTGCATCATCAAAACTGAAAGTCGCCACGGTGGAAACACAAACCATGCAGAAGATCCCGGGCAACTTGAAGAAAATGGTTGTCCAAAAATGCCAGCAGTTGAGTTAAGTGGATAGAAATCTGGACATCTACATATAAATGTATTTATAAATGTCTGTTCCTATAGAATCGCAGATGAAGAAGAGAAAAAATGGACACAATGTTCTATCCAGCAATAACATTAAGCACAAAACATCAAGACGTTTTTAGCAGGAACTGACGCTTTGTGGCTTTTCGGGTTGTCAATGACAAGCTGACTCGTATGGCTCTCCACCACAAATTAAACTTCAAATGTCACATTTCTTTTCAGTGGATTAAGTCCTCCCTGGTAGTGACGGTATTGAAGGATCGATAAGGTTTCATGAAACAGTGTCCTGATTTTCACAAGATGGCACTGTCTGCTGTCAAATGTTTGGACTTGAACAGCTATTTTTATGAAACCTCAAATAATTCCTGAACCAAAAGCGCCATCTAGCGACCTCTGAAAATTGGAACACTGCTTCATCAACTCTGCAATACTGTTTCATGATGCCTCATCTCGCCATCAGTACTCCGCTGGACTCCTTCACATCTCAAACTTTCCAGGAGCGTTTCTGTGGTTTTGGACATTCCTCCCCCACACTGTTTACATTAATCCTGCCCATCTTTACTCAACATGGCCCGCGCATCCAAGCTACTATCCAAATCGTGACGTCAATAAAACCCTCTACAGTTTGTTTAAAGATCTTGGATGGTTATAATTCCTAACTCACAAAGCTCTTATCACGAGTAATTTGATATCTTATAGTGTGTACACTTAAATGAAATAAATATATATATGCTCTCCATCTGGATCCAGTTGCAGTAGGTGTGTCAGTGAGTTTTACCCCGTGATGGGAGTAGATGAAGGAAGGTCACTCGGCATACCTCGCGTGCTCCCTTGTAATTATGGAGTCACTTGCTGAAGGTCACATAGCTCTGCTTCACAAGGCCTAATATCACCTTGCTGAGGAAGAAGAGAAACTCAGAGACCTTCATGCCAGTGTAGCGTGTGGTGTAAAGGCAATATATTATTTTCACAATACCATTAAACATTTCCAAATAGTTATTTTTGTTCTTCAGTTCAGTAGGTCATGAGCAACACTCAACTCTACAGTTTTAAAATGCATTGATGCATCCACTGCTGTGATATAAGCATGGTTAAATTCGAGGTGTCAATCGCTCGTCCTAGTTTTTTTTCCAAGCATGTGCCCTCAGTAAGGGAGGCACATGCTGCAGTGACGAGGCTGTCTGCCAGCCTGCTAACTCCATGATTGTTTCCAGACAAGTGTAGTTACCCTCTGGACGGCATGTCTCAGCTCCAGAGTAATGGCCAATTACCAGAAGGCAGTTTGCTGAAAAGATACAGCCAGGAAATTCATCTGCCTTCAAACAGCTCGCACATTCAAACATGTGCTCTGAAGCAAACTACCTTCAGAAATACAACGCATTTGCTAGAACCCCAACTGCTCCCGGTAGACGAACATCTTAAGAAGTGTATGAGCTGCAATTGACATGGGAAAAGAGATATTTTCGTTTACAAGGTTGCTGTGACAAAACACTTGATTGATGCCTGTGGAAGGAAATAGCAGGTAGAGTAAGTTCCATTCACTTGCTTTTCATATTGTATCAGTGCAGGAGTCTGAAATGAGTTGTGACAATATGCCTCAACAAATGCAGATGAAACTCAACCTTTTGGGATTATTACAAAACCTTTGCTAAAATTATTTATTCCCCCTGAAATGAGCAAGTTTTAACCACTGCTCAATATTGTCATAACATGTTTCTGTCTTTTTTAATGAACATGTATTTGCCATTCTTAAACATTGATAAGACAAAGTGGCAGCAGGTCTCTCTCTCAGCAGCCGCATCTGTAGTCACATGCTGCCTGAACACTCACCAAAGACCATTTGACAGACGTGAGGAGCTGCATCCAGGTGTGGTAGAGAACCACTCATGCAATGCAATAAGTAACTTTTCCACAGACATGTCCTGGAGACAAGCTTTGAAGGTTGGAATCTTCAATTGTCTTCATTGGCACTGCTGTGACAGAAGTGAATATTGCGATATTGCCACATACTAAAAACCTCCTGGATGAATTAAACTATGCACCTTCCGGTGTCCAGGGCAGGCATGAGGACGATATAAACAGAGAGAGGAAGAGAACAGTTTGACTCATACCCAGGGATAGCGGTCCACATTCAGCATCTCATTAAAGAGTTTGTGTGGTGTCACCGGACACGACGCAACACATTGTTGTCAGTAGATGATCTGGGGTGACCAATATATTAAAAAACAATAGGGTCCGCACTTGCTATCCATTTCACGTACATGTTGTTCCTCATGTGATCATGAGCTTGGAACATCCAAAAGTATGGTCACAATGAGATCTTACCATTGTCATTCATGATCGTGCTAATACTATCCCTAACAATTCTTAATGAATGTCAAGACATGCCGCAAAAGGCAGTGTACTGTGTTTACATCGGTCAAACCTTCCACCTTAGGAGTGAGAATGTGTAGGTTTTAAGAAAAAACTGGCAAAAAAACAGAGAAGCCTCCAATTGTCAGGTCATCGTTCCCTTCAGTCAGTGGTGATGGTGATACTTTGTGGGTGCTTTTCAGTCAATGGATCACATTCACAGTGTAGTCAGTAAAAAAAAGCAAACATCATTCTCAAAAACGTCTGCAGAGAAACCTGGCCATGGGCATTTTTGCATAAAAAAGACACAAAATACATAAATATAGGTTGTGAACTTTGGCCCAGCCAACCTGACTTTGAATGAGAATCTGTGGAAGGCGCTAAAGATCGGGGTGATGGCATGAAGACCTCAGTCCTGAAAGATTAACTGGGCTTTTAAAAAGCTGAAGTGATGCCTCTTGAACATTCTCTTACTATCTACTACTATGAGCGTCCGCATCAATTCCACTACAGAAAAGAATGCTGGAGGGAAGTCAAACTATTCCATTGGCACCCTGTCCGTCCGTCTGTCCAACCACCCACCCAGACATAAGCTGCTCGAAAGAAAAAAAAAACGCCACCAACCCGTCAGAGGTTTTAGCTTTTCAAGTCTCCCTCTCTGTCAGCGTCGCCAGCTACACATACCCCACACAGCTCTGCTCAGTTCACAACCAACTGGGAAGCTGAAGGGTGTCTGAAGCAAAACAATAGAGCAGGATATCTCACACAGGAAGAAAGTAAATCCCTTTTCACTGTTCCACTTGTTGGTTAAGTGGTCACTGTTGGAGTGCCAAGTGTCCACCAGATGTTTCCTTTTTACATTTGATATGTTTACTGATAGTCTGGAAGTTATCAAAAGCACAACATGAAATGTGTGAGTAAGATAACCCAATTCCCGTCATTCCTCCCTCCCACTCAAGTGCTGTATCTCTGTTTCTTGGCTTAACTGAAGCTCTAGTTCCACTTGGACAAGAGAACACTCTGCAGACATGTCTATGAAATGCCTTCAATTTCTTCACATTATAGCTCTTCTCCTGGTGTTTCCCCAAACACCAGCCTCCACAGCAATAAACTATCAACTAAACTAGCAATTTAAAGATGCAATATTTCCACATTGAGACCAGACAAACTCATCCTATCTTTAAATTCCCTTTCATACAGTATAAACAAGTTGCTCTCATATGCAAATCCTGCGCGATCACAGTTGCTGTCATGGTGTCCTTGTGTAAGAATGTGTATTAAAGATGGAAGCAGGTGCCATTTGTGAGCTGTGCTTCATCACTCAACCCCAGGTGTGGCTACAAGCATAGCTTACCACTTCTGGTTTGACTGTAGTGGGATAATACGGATATGCTCACAAGTCATTTATTGCTAGTCCATGTCAAGCCTCAGGTCCTATAATGGGAATAAGCCTGCAATGATTTGCAGCCAATATCCAGCCTGCTGACAGGCCGCTGCTGTCATATCCAAGGAAATCAAAGCATGAACTATGACATCATCATTGGGCAGAAAAACAAAAAAAACTACTAGACTTTATTGACCTTTCAGCAGAAGCCATGTGTAGCATGAAATCAGGCTTTTAGCTCGGGGGGCGTCTGGGAGTCTGCAAAACATGAAAAATTCTCGACTGTAGCTTGGTCGGCAGATGCTGCCATACACCAGCGTAATCTGGGGGCCAAGCTTCGGTCGAGAATCCGTTTTTCCGACACCTCCCCAGCTAAAAGCCAACACAAAATGCATGGATGTCGCAAACAACTAGGTTTTCATGTCTGTGTTCACCACATTCATTTGCTGCTCATTACAATGGAAGAGTAGCTGAAGCTTTTGTGTTAATGTTCACAATAAGCCTCTGTAGCCGAATGAGCTGCATTCTGTTGTCTGATGTTATTGTTATGATGTGACGACTTTCTGGGAGAGAACCATGGGAGACGGGACAGTGACATCATCGTTTCAATGACGTCACTGATCTGCTGTCCTGTATTGTACTGTGATACATGGTGAGTGGTCTATTTCCCACAGAACGTGTGGATGTGACTGACTCCCCCTCTGTTTGGACAGAAACCAAGTTAGCTGACAGTTCACCCTTGCTAATGCAAATGCTAATGTTATGCGACCCGTTACATAACTGATATATGTGGATGCATTTTGAGGTGTCAAATACACTTGCCGTGGTTGATGCAGCGTCTTCGATTCTTCGCTCGCTTTGTTATTTGTCCTATAGTTGCAGTCACCAAACAAAAGGTACTGCAGCAGCCGATGGTGGAGCTACATGCGCATGCACGTGCTATGAATTACTGAACGGAATGTTGGAAATCAGGACAGAAAGATTGGACATTGTGCACATGTGAAAAATCATGGGTCTAGTCTCAAGTCTCTTGCCCTCGAGTACTGTCTCAAGTCACAGATAGGTGCAACTTAAGTACGATTCGAGTCCCCATCTGTGGAGATATATACGTGGCCCATAGCATGAGTAGGTGGGGAGGCAGTTGCGCGGCATCTCAGCACAGGAGAAGACCAGTGATGTGCGTCTCGGATCAGAGCCGACCCTTCTCATCCTGGTCATGGACTGTTTGTTCCTCTTCCCTCTGGCAGGTCAATCCAGACCAGAAACTCCCGTTACAGGAGTAGCTTCATCCCCTCGGCCGTCAGACAGATCAATGTCATCCAAAACACTTTCCTAGTTGGTGGGGATCCTCACTGACCATGGCAATAAATTTGATTCTGATTCTGATTCTGACCTGACATTTTTGCCGTTTTTCGGGATGGAAGGACCATCCTCGCTTACTCTTATTTATATGTGGAATAATTGACTCCCCAAATAAAATATTTCAGAAACTGAGCACAATAGACATCCATTTTCTACAGGTCAACTCGATGGCTGACACCTTCATGTTGCAATGATGCACAAACTGTTTTTGAAACCCTGGAAAATACAGCCACTTTCTACCATCAGTCACTATAACGGAGAAGGGTTTGATCCCACTGCTCCAAGAGCTTTGTCAAATCTGCGTCATTTCCATCCATCTGGCTGCTGCGGCGAACCTCTGAACATCCCACCTTATTGAGAATGGAAGTTTTCCACATTTATATTATCTGCAATTTCCTTTTCTTGCAGGCTTTCCGGCGCACGCCCCCCCTTTTTTTCCCCAAGACCACAAATTTGGCCAAATTATAAGTTGGCTTTAATCTTTTGATGAGGTGATGTTGTGATAGTGGATATCCGTGGAGTACGAAGATTGACCGACGTCTCTGATGCAATTGCGAAACTCCAAACAGTCCCTTTTCCACTGGTGATGTCACCGTGTTCGAACCAGGTGCTGGGGCCACTGAGTGCACCGGAGAGGCCCGCTGTAACTCAATGCACACTTTACAGCTAGTCAACATGGCTCAGATGTGATCCACCTATGATCCTGTAGTGTTTCTTAACAGCATTAAGTTAAATTCCAGGAGATCATGTGTTTCGAATTCAGACAGCTCCCATTTCAGTCATCCAATTGAGCCTGCACCTTTCACTGAGGATTTCGGTTCCTCTGCTTGCAAAAATAATGGGCCATCAAGTGTTTTTGAAAGTTTCTGAAGTGGAGCAACCAGGCCTTTGGGGGCAAACTTTAAACCACCACCTTCACGTGCTGCTTTGGCCCTTTGATGATTTTCTACAGCTATTGCAGTGTCCTCACAGGAACCCAGAAAATAAAAACACAGACATCAACCTGGCATCGCTCACCCTCCTGTAAAAATCCTCTTTTTACATTCCACGTTGCTGTCAACGACATTAGACGGAGTTCCCTTCCAATTTTTCAGGCCTTGGATTGAATTCATTTTATTTAAACCTCCGAAGCATTTTGCTCTCGTCTGTTCTTTTAAATGTACAACGCCAATGTACAACACATTTGGATGCAGAAGACTTCCGCTGCGTTTCCAGATGCCTAAAGGGAGCCACACACATCTTGATAATCGCCTTGTTTTTCTCCCCATTTTGCTCATTGCCGACCAAGGATAGAAAACGCCCAAACTTTATTCCTACAAAGCTTTTCTCCTATAAGATTATCATTATGTCTGGGATGGCTCATAGGGCTGTCGTGACACTAACATTTCAAACTTGATGTCGACCATTTTTTATACCTCAGGGATGAGAAAAAAAGTCATCAGCTGTTGTGAAATTTCTTGACTTCAATAAAGAGAGAATTGTCTATTATGAATATCTATTGAAAAATCTTTGCAAAGCGGATGAGAAGACAAGTTCACAGTATGAAGTTGAAACTCTCACTCTGGGTCAGTGAGCATACACTTTATTCGCTGGACAGGAGGAATACACAATGACATTGGAGATAACCAACCAGAATGTCGCAACAACCTTGAGCATCTGTGAGAAGCTCAGTCTGCACTCAGAGTTCTGAAAACAAGGAGGAACGGTATAACAAAAACAATGTGGCAGCCTTCACCAGTAACTGAGCAATGCCAGTAACTTTCCATTGGTCTGGACACTAACAATACTTTTTTCCATCACACGGTAAACAGAACCAAAGATCAATGAATACATTGAAGAAAATATCAAAGAATAGCAAGTTTTCAGGTATGAGTAACTTTGCAAATAAATGGAAAATAAATAACTTAGCTATAACTGATAGTTATAGCTAAATAACTTAGCTATAACTTATAGGTTCTAGACCTACAAATGGACAGTTGTTTATTTTCAAAACTTCATATTTTTCAAAGAACACTGGGAGGAACAAAATGTGTGTTTTCCAACAAACGTTGAAATGACCTGCAGTAGTCGTTGCTAGTGTTGGCGGAGTGACAAACAGTAGGGACCCAAACCCAACTTTGGTCAATGTTGGACACCCTAGAAGTGTGAAGTTACCAGAGCAAGGTTAGTTGACATTCAGAAAGTTGGATATTTGGACTCCTGAAAGTTAGTGATCAACCGGTGCTGCTAAGTGCTTAAAAACAGAACACATCTTAAAGTAAATTATAATTCATGAAACTTCCCAGTTCTTGGAGCCGTCCTTGCTACTTCTCATGCATATTAGACGTCGCGGCTGCCAGACGTGAAGCCTCCAGGACCAATTATGGGATCAATTGCTTGGCCAATGGACATTTTGAAATATTAATCATGAGCCCGGGATTGAAACTGAAGTGTTTTAAATACTACATGGTTACTTAACCTTGAGCTCTTTGTGCCCTGGATGACACAGGTCACTGCAGCCATCTTTTTCAACAGTCACTGTACATGAAATGTATAGTGTATGTAGTCAATGCATGTGATGAGCTGTTCTGCTGTTTGAATCACAGCAACCCTCTTGTCCAGAGTGGAGGTTTTCTCCCTGACCATCTGAGTTGAGGATAATGTCCTGTGGGCTGGAGAAGTCTCACCGCTGAGCTCCACCCCGGCTATCAAGCAAAGCTGAGGCATGCCGACCCTCTGATGGGATAAGTGATTCCAAATCTGACTGAAGCGCCAACTTTGGAGGAGAAATATAAATCGTGTTTCAATTTAGAAATGCTATCTTGGGAGAGGCCTAGTCAGAGCAGAGGGAGGCACAGAAGGGAGTGTTTTGATGATGCACAAATGGAAGTAAGAAGTGGAAACTTCATGCATAAATTCAGCCTTGTAAAGAATGTAAACATTCAGCTTTGTTCAATATATTGATGACGCACCTTCAGAAAACAAAAAAAGAGAATTGATTTAGACAAAACATGTTTGTTACTCAAACAGTGTGACTTATACGCCTCAATAAAATGTGATGTTCTGCATATTCATTCAGACATCAAATCAGAGCGATGCGCCGAACATGGTGAGCAGCTCAATAAAACCAAGTCAGAAAAAATGTATACGAAAAAAGAACTTACAGAAGATGAACTTTTCTTATCTTGCTAAGCCAGGATTCATAAAGAATGCCCCCCACCCCTTTTGATTTGGGCCCTGACTTTGAAACATTTGGTAAATAACAGCCGTAGGATCTAAGCATGTGATCAGACTCAGGGGAGGTTGGCTTTCATCGAAGGTGCTGACTGACCAACCATTTGAAACAGCTGATATATTGAAAGATGTCCCTGAGCTAGAAGGGATGACGAAAGAGAGCGATTGACCTTAACTGCAGTAAATGGCTCTTTCTGTGATGCCATTTTAGACTATAGCTCTTTTCATACTATCTTGCTTCTTAAGCCTATGTCACTTTTGCGACACTTTTAATAATCCTTCATATTCCATGAGTGTTTAGTTACTTTAGTTATTTTTCCATCCCTGCATGAGTGACTTAAATCAATGAAATGGTGTGAACTTTCCGAGCTCAGTCGGTGGCGCAAGGTTTCATTGAAACGGTTGTTCAAATCCCAAGGTTTTTGTGCAGGGAGCAGTTCCAACTGGGCCCTGGAAATGGGGGACACTGTTTCATGAAGCCATATCAGCCCATCACTTCCAGTATCAAGGTTTATGTTGAAGAAGGGGACTGTCTGCTGGCCTGACGCCACCAGCAGGCAGACCAGTACACAGCCTTCAGCAGCATCAGAAGTAAGAGTAACAGCAACACTACTGTGGTTGATACACTTGATACGTCTGGAATCTTCCATATTTTAGATCAAGCTGAATGGACTGAATGCCTTATACTTCTTTGCAGTCGCTTTGATTTTTGGAGGGGTCGTGTTCCTCACCCCACGTGAGAAATACAGCGTGGAAATGATTTTTCAAGGCTGGTGAATAGGCCTGCATTAGTGATCTCAAACTAAATGGAGAGTTGGAATCACTTCTGTTAGAGCAACAGCTTTTCCTCCCACGGTCAGGTGTAAAGCCCCACTCTTCTGTTTTGAAATGTTTTACATGGAAACCTGCCGAACTTCCCTGGGATCAGTGCTGCAGTTGCCACGTATTATTTCCAAGTGAAAACGGTGACAAAACACAGGGCTCGGTCTCTGTGAATTTTGATCTGTTCCTCTACTCGCTCCCAGAAAGAACAATTTCCTCATCTGTAATTTAATAATTTCTAGCGACTGACTAAGTTGGCAGCGCTTAAGCGCCATGGTTTGGAACGCGTGAGGGCTTCTTCTGCTGTCTCTGCTCTAAAAATGAGGTTTCTCTCTGCGGCATGAATGCAGCCATTTGTGAGAGTGGCGAGTGACGAAAATTCTCTTCTGATCACTTGTTTGTCACTTAACAAGTTATTCAATCACAGAGGCCTTTTCATCACCCTTGAGGAAGTTCAGCCACTGTGTTGGTGCGAGCGTGTCCTTGTGGGCGGTCTGGGGACTTAACAGATCATTGCGCTCTCAGTTGTTGTCCACCGATTCATTAGGGAATCAGGGAAGTATGACCTCATCCTCCTTGACTTCTTTCGGGTCACCAGGCCGGTTGGAGCCCCTCTATCCTCTGGTGCGTCCGCCTCTGGTCCAGAACCTGCCGAGTGACCGGCACTAGCTGCCAATTACTATGTCACACAACACTGCAAGTTCATTGAAGGAGACAACCACAGTGGGATCTGTTGTTGCTCCCCTGCTGCACAGCCTGAACCTCCAAAAATGTGGAGGAAAAATAAAAGGACAAAAGGGAGGCGATTCCACTTCTGGACCGTCTGAAATAAGGACAGAGAAGCTGTTGAGTAAATGGATTGTGCTCTTTATCAGTGTAAGAAAAGAATAATGTGGCCCACTTATCTGGGGGAGTGCAGCGCAGCGGCTCTTGTGTTTGCTGGCCAAACACTGAAGGTCTTTGGGTGAATGAAAGAAGAACAACTCGCACTCAGGACTATTTACAACCCTGAAGACACTTCCCCCGTGTTTGTTTAGTCAGACGCAGGCACCTAACAGAACACACGTGAGTCCTGTTCCAGTAAAAACAATTGCTCAGGCACCTGTTTCAAATGACCAAAGTGCTTGTTTCAGCTACATAGAGAAAGTCCACCGAACAGTTATGAAAAATAAAGTTGGGTCAGTACGCATGAGCACAAATAGACTTATAGTGGTGCTCAGCATTCGCCTTCTCTCCTGGTATGAGAGAAGCGCCTTCTTTGTGGTAGCTGTTCTTTATTCTTAAGAAACATAAAATGTACTCGCTCTTTCTTAATAATAATGATAATAACTATAATAATGGTTTTAATCTGTAGTATGACATCACTGGCATGAACTTAAAGATATGTTATTCACCCTTTTTGTGCCCTCTAGGAAACATACCTCAGTGTTATTATATATATATTTTTTTGTACTGGGCTGCTTCGTAAAAAAGCTGGTAAGAAGTCCCAACTTGATCCTCGGTTCTGTTGAGACACGGCAGCTTCTGAGAGACCAGGTCTGTAATGCATGCAGTAAAAGCACACAGCCATCTGAAATGTTGTGCTGCTTTTTTTGTGTGTTTCCAAACACACTGCACCCCGGCGATAATAACTTAACCTGGTCTTCCCTGACAGAACAGAAAGTCTGCGATTGGAGGCCGGATAAGTGCCTCAGGAAAACATCTTGAGATTTTATTGAGCTGTGGAGGGTTAAGAGTGAGCTCTCAAGCCTACGCTCTCACGGCTGTGGAGCAGAAAAGTCAGCCAAACCCGCACTAGTTTTTTCGCCACAATCGATGTGAATAAATGATGCCTTGCTCAAAATTACACCACTCTATTTTTGCGGTGCACAATGTGGAAACAAATGGCATTCACCTTTTTTTCACTGCGTTCATGATTTGCTCACACCTGTCTTCTGAAAAGTTAAGTGAATAACAAGATATGTAAGGTATATAAACATAAATGCACTCAGAGAGCGTGGACGTCAGTCAGGCCACTCATCCACACCACATTTATTGTGACTTATTTTATATATAAAATGAATTACAATACATAATATATACATGATGAAATGTTTTTTTTTTCTTCCTGACTCAACATATCATAGACATCTATAGTAGTCAAACTCAAATGAGCCAAGTGAGACAGCAGGTGGCAGTAGTGATAGAGCATAGTGATGCAACCAAGAGGGAACCAAAATTATTGAGTAGCATCACATATTCGGTGCCAAATGGTGTCAATAGGAACACTGTACGAACAGCAAGCAAAGAGACGCTCTCAGACCACCATTTTCGTTCCATACGTCCCCAAAGTATTGTAGCCTGTGTCAATAGAAGCTTTGAAAAAAACTATAGCTCAGTTGATGGTTGATGGTCTTAGCCTTTAAACTCATCTTGGTGCCCCTCAAATTGAGTAGCATCATTGCTAACAATAATGTGCTACAAATGCAATTTCCTTAAACCAATAAATAACAGCCTCAAATGTTCTGGTGAGAACTAATGACCTAAAACTGGACCGGAGTGAAGGTTGTTGATGGTCAAATCTGCACGTCAAACTGCAGATCGGCAGTATTACAGCTCATATTCCAGGCATGGTGACTGGAGTCACAGTGACTTGGACTCAGGTCAAGGCACTGATGGCTTATTGCATGACTTGACAAAATATGAAAGACTTGAGACTCAACTTGAAGGTAATGTTAGCCATCTGTTGATCATCTGTTAGTTTGGACGTTTGGCATTTTGTTTTGTTTTAACTTCGGTGGTATTTGTCTGGTCTTCCTGTGAGCACCTCTTCTTTCTTGTCCCCCTCTAATCCCTTTATTCATTGCACCTGGTGACTTGCTTTGTTTCCCTTTTCCCTGCCCCTCTGTTCCTTTGTTCCACTGTCGGTGCATATTCGGCTGCAGTCACGTCTGTGTGTCATGTTTCCTCAAGTCCTTGTCAAGCTACCGTTTCCTTGTCAAGTTCAGTCAAGTCTCCACATCAAGTCGACTAACAGTCTGGTCTCTTCTCATCGAGTCAAGTCATCGCATGGTCCTGTTTAGCAACAGTCTGGTGGAGTCCTGTCTCAACTAGTAAAGTCACGTCTTACCCCGACAAGTCTCCACGTCAAGTCAAGTTACAGTCTGGTCGAGTTCCATCTATTCAAGTCAGCGCCTTGTCTCATCATGGTCAAGTCTTTGTCCAGTTGTGTCCTCGGCCTCCTTTTCTGTTGCACTGTGGGGGTTTTAAATTCCATGGTTAAAATCCTATTCTGCTCCATCCCACCTCCATCCACTAAGCTAAGCCATCTAAAGCCATCTCATCTTGTTATATATAAAGCGAAAAGAATTTTAGTGTTCAGAACTGAGATTGATCCATTTTTGTGCTTCAAATAATGCAACAAATATATTTGAATGTGAAAAAGCTATAAGTAAATTTCCTCTATCGCTGTCGATCAGCACCACGTCCATCACCACCTGGTAATCCGCTGCAGCTGTTCCAGTGAGAAGTGAGCCACACTCTGCTGAGTAAGGTGATCGGTTCCCAGTCATTAACCCGCGCCACCAAAACCTTCTCGTTCATGATCAGATACACAAACACTGAACCAACTCTGACTCATTTTCTTTCATTTTCACTTGAACACAACATATATTGAAGTGGATTCCGTGGATTGACCTCCTCATGAGACAGTTTACTGATCTATTCTTTGCTATTATTGCTGATTTTAGTTTGGTTACATTATCAACGAGTACGCAACAGTCAGCAGTTTGAGCCGTAGAAGAGTGACTGGACAGTGGTGATGGATGCTGCAGTTCGGAAACACCAGGCTGCTATTAATCTTCCGGCTTTCATGTTACATCCTAATGGTTGACCTCTTCCTGCTCTTGTAAATCCACACCACAATGTAAACACTTCCTCTCAATAACCGACAGAACTGTGTAAATAAAATATCTTAAATCCGGTATCATCTTCTTGGAGCAGATTCTAGATACAACAAGGCTTTCTCCTGTTCAAAGGCCATTTTCAGGAAGCTCATCAGACACGCATACTAACACATAATGAATGTCCCGTGTTGATTCTCTGTTTGCTTTTGATTCATATCGGTAATTTGCTTCTTGTGTTCCTGCTACTGACAGCTCCGAAAAGGTTTTGTGCTCAAACGCTGGTGGGTCGCCGCACCGACTGATAATAGCATGTGACTGATAAGGTCGAGGGAGCAGTCTTAAATATTTTTCAAGTTTAACCATGCACGCCGACTGTTTGATGGTGCTCTCTCTTCGGCTGCGGAGCTTTCCTCTTCATTACCGAAAATGGAACAGTTCACAAATCAAGTGTGGCAGATCATTTTTCCTTCCTATGAGGAGGAAGGTGCACCAGAATTAGCTGCTGTTTATTTAGCTGGGAGTCTTTTCAAGTCCATCTGAGAAGAATTTGGAAACGGAAATTAGGGCGTCTACATACAGTGTCTCTTTAAGTATCTAAATTAATACAGTACCCACACATCTGCCATGCTGCTACCAGATGCTACGACTGCAATAGTACAGTACAGCGCACAATGAATACGGCCATATTTACTCAGTTGAATCTGTTACAATACAAGTATAAAATCAAATGACATCCAATAGAAGGGGTGGGACTCTAGCACTAATATATTAAAAAAAATGTTTTATATGAAATTAATCTCAATGAATCTGATTTTTTTATTTGACCCCAAAATTATCTAATTTAAGTTAAACACATAAGCTTAAACATCAGGGTGGAAGTGTTGCAGCCATGAGAAAACCAGTTTGATAAATGTGCCCAGAAAAACTTTTTTTTTCTTTATACTTAAATTTTATCCATCAGCACAATTTCATTTTGACTCCTCAATTTCACATTGAATCATGCAGTGCACCTGGAGTAAATACAATGAGACAAAAAAAAAAAAGACAAGGCAAAAAACTTTTTTTTTTTTAGCACAATCACTTCATACTTGCCGGTGTCACTCAGTTGTCTCTTTGAAATGACTGGCAAAACACTGTAAATCCTT
This sequence comes from Synchiropus splendidus, assembly GCF_027744825.2. Taxonomy (NCBI): domain Eukaryota; kingdom Metazoa; phylum Chordata; class Actinopteri; order Syngnathiformes; family Callionymidae; genus Synchiropus; species Synchiropus splendidus. The sequence goes on along the minus strand of NC_071334.1, from coordinate 10,166,496 downwards.
TACATCCTTGTGCATTTCCAACAGATTCCTGCTCTTAAGCCAACTCCACTGCTAAACACAACGGAAAGAGCAATTTCCACATTGTGCTACTGCCTGTAGACCTTTAACACAGTCTTGGTCTCTCACTGAAGCTTTAGACTGAGTTGGTAAGGAACCATATTTCACATCCTACTCATTTCTCTTAGAGACACAACCATTGAGGGCACAAAAAAAAGCTGAGAAGGGATTGGACGTTGATCAGAGAATTGATTTCACTGCCTGCAAGAGCTGAGGAGAGGAAATACATGGTAGCTGATGCACTGGAGAGTTAACTTGGGGTGAGGTCAAGTCCTGATCGTATCTTGCTAGAAACGTGCTGGAAGAAAACAAACAACACAAAAAAATAACTTCCTCTTCTTCTCTCCTTCGTCTTCTTCTTATTTCAGTTATAAATATTCAGCTTAGGTAAAAAACATATTTGAAATATTGTTCCTAATTATATGCATTTTTGAATCACTGATATCCTGTCTATCAGCAACAGGAATACCGTAACGTAAGAATCGCAGGGGAGGCACAGGAAACTGTGGTTGTCTCACCGCACAGATCTCTCTTGAGCAGTAGCACAAGCGATGAAAACTCTAAATCAGACCCCAGTCCTCCGGAGAGAGAGATCTCTTCGCAACTCATCACTCTTCCTCTGTGCAGGGACCGAAACGTATTGTCACCAGGGATCAACTCTTCAACATATTTTAGCCTTAAGCTGCATTTGTTTCTTCAACAGAGTGTAGACAGGTTAACAATTCAAACACAATCCTGCTTGTGAAATTATTGTTGCATGGTTGAGTGGTAATTTCAGTGGGTGTTTTTAGCTTTTTCTCGGGGAGCACATTCTTGTTGGTCATTCGTCCTGGAGTGGGGAAGAAATTCCTCCACGCATGCACCGACATATCGAATTCCTTCGGACCACCAAGCAAATCATTCTCATTTTAATCAAAACATCCGAACAAAGATCTAATTCAGACTCAGCAGCGGCCAAAAAGGGACCCGGCTCTTCTTCGACGGATCGTATGTAGCGCATCAATGTTGTGCTCCCTGGAACTGAGCCACGTCGCTTTGTGTAACGGTTCCAGCTTTTAGTGTGTGAAGCTGAAATGCAGCATGAATGAATTTCATGGTGAGGATCATCTATAGTAGTTGGGTGGAGAGAAACTGAAGTCTTGAGACATGTGTGCGACTGTTCTCCTGAAGACATTTGGCTCCTGGTGAGATGTGACCCAGAGTCTCTCTAAACATCTAATCAGCCTTGTTCGAGTTGCTACCACTGATTCTGTGCATCCTACTGTGTTACGCAAGTGGATGTTGTTAAAAATAGGGAAATGTGTTTTGTTCACTTTGCAACCTGGATTCTCTAAAAAGTATTTAAATGAACACCTATTTTCCCTCAATGTTTGTATCAGTGGAAATATGGATGAAATATGTGCCTTTTTGACACCACCACTTCCCTTGAACTCATATCCTTCCACGGTGAATATTATTTAGTTACTCACTGGAAATGTATCTGCTTGACTTGTGTGTCTGAGGCTTATCTGATGTGGATTTCCTGAGATCCAGCCTGTAAACAGACACAAGGTCTAGCGCTCTGTCCAAACATTACTGCCAGGTCACATGAAGGAGTGAAAGAGGAAACCAAAAGGAAGGAAAGAGAATAATATAGAGTGAAAACTGTACAAGAAGGATGTGAGAAAGTCAACTTGCAGCCCAAGAAAAACTATATCATGCACTGTTCCCTCTAAGATGTGCACAGCACACACACACACACACACAAATCCACCCTCAATTGAAAATAAAATGCTGTAATTACTGGACTGAAAGCTACTGCTTTTTTCTCCTAAACAATGGTGCGGCTGGTCACATCAAACCAATGAAGTTAAATTTTTAGATCTTTTTTCATTATGATTCAGTTTAACAAATACATAATATAATATACATCTCAAAGACAATTGAGAGGCTTTTATGTCTACCATTTTTATTTTAAAATTTCACACATTTTCTTTTCCTCAATCTGTACGCAAATAGTTGAAATCCCATCACTGTATATGCATATATAAGCTATCACAGCAGTCACCACAGCCGACATCAACCGATGGCTCACAGTCCACTGCTCAGGGAGCTTGTGTATTGCTCAGATGCTTGAAAAATTAAAAATTAAAAGGAACATTGATGTCATGTTTTATGAATGAGTGACGAAACATTATGAGCTCGGCACACACACTCTTGTTTACAATGAATTTACGCTTCCAAATACACTGTTATAAACTGAGAAATATATATATGCATAACTTAAGATTGAAGGAAAAAATAGCAATTGGAATTGGCCCTTGGTCTGTACTATCAGAGCTCATACATCGAGCATATATTCAGAACCAAACCACTGTAACATACGCAGTACCGAAAAGCTGTACATTTCTGCCGTACATTTGTTTTGCATTATTTTGCGATTAATGTTATGCTAATATGCAAATAATTTTGACACTTTTGCTGTTGAAGAGCTTACTGCTATGCTTGCAATGACCAACTGACTGACTCAGGTTCCTTTAGAATGGGTTGACGATTCATGTCACATGGGATCTACATGCACAGCCACGCAAAAATCAGCCCAGATTTGTTTGGAACAAGCTCAAGGCAGGTAATTTCATCGAAAGACGTGTTAATATGAAGCATTATTATTCAGATCTGGCATGTTAGCGCAGTGTTAAGGGGGGCGATATAGCAACTATTTCTCCAGTCCCGGTCCTATGACTTTGAGTAAGCTGTGGCGAATGAATGGTTAAAAGCACGATTCTGAAGTGGTCTTTTCGGTTAAAGGCTAGTTGCTCTACGGTGACACCTAACACTGAGCAGGTTTATTTAAATTGTTATCATTGAGTTATGACCTTGGTATGACCTCATTTGCATAAGGATACTAACTATTTTCCTTCCAGAATTTCCCTTTTATAACCTTGTTTCTGTCCTCTATGTCAGAGTGGTGTGCTGGATTTATAAAAATGATCAATTGAAGATCAACCTGTTCAATACCAGCAGTTTTTTTCTTCTGCTTGTCTCCTTCTTTTTCCTGTTTTTCTTCAACTTTTAATCCTCCTTCATTTCTGCTGCGCCTCCCTCCTCCTGCTCTGCAGTGATCTGCTACTCCAACTGTGATTAATGTTATTAAAGACCCAGCCATGGCCACCGTTCCAACGAAAATAAAACCCTAATGCCTCCCAGGCCAGCCGAAACCTAGCAGCTGGACTTGAAGTAATTCAAGACTTCAGAGGTCTGTTACTGTTGCATTTACCGCTCCGATCACCTCCGGCCCGCTTGTTTAAGAAAAATACAGATATGCTAATGTAGATTGAGGTCACTTTTTGAAATATCTCAAGTGAGCCACGTGATTTGAGCTCTTGCTTGCGGATGTTTTCAATGTGATATTGTGGTGATTCAAATAATGAACATATCTGTAACGCTCCGCCAAATAATGGTCCTGGGTCATTTCCAGAAACAACACTGTCCCAAGCCAAAAAGGTTGGATCGTAAACGTTTTAAAGTTTTTTTTAGCTGTTATTAAACTGTTGTTAGCAGCATGTGTGGAGGTAGCATTCGTGGAGGAGACCCCGAGTCATTGGCTGGAGGAAGATTGGTGTTTTTGTCCAAGAAAAAGTCTACGTATTTTACTACCATATTAAAATTGAATCTTAAAAAAAGTCATCTGGATTCGTAGTTTCATATTTGACCATCCAATGATTAATCCCCCTTGAATATTGGGATTCTTAGAATATCGACCCAGAAAACATATCGACAGAGACCAACTGAAATTGAGATCATGGCTCATAATGACAAGTACTGGACATCTGATTCACATGTAGCAGCGATAATGTGAATCACAGAGTTACTGATGATGAAAAAGCCATTGTCATTACATTTGCTTTCTGTTCAGTTTAATAGAACTTGAACACAGTCTGCTTCTCCTCAAAGCAACTTTATTTGAGGATTAATTCCACCTATAAAGCCTCCTATAACCAAGGAGGCTATATTTTCTATTTTGTTTTGTCTTCGTTACTTGACAAAATAATTCTAATGTTATTTCGCAACACACACACACATTCACATGCTGGACTGTTGTTGTTTGTTTGTTTTCTCATCTTTATTTGTACTATTGTTTTTTTACTTGCTCTTATGTTTCCACCTGTCATGCTGCAGGAAATGGGAATTTCTCTTCGGAAATTAATAAAGCATCTATCTATCTATCTATCTATCTATCTATCTATCTATCTATCTATCTATCTATCTATCTATCTATCTATCTATCTATCTATCTATCTATCTGTCTGTCTGTCTGTCTGTCTGTCTGTCTGTCTGTCTGTCTGTCTGTCTGTCTGTCTGTCTGTCTACCTATCTGTCTAGTTATCTATCTGTATGTCTATCTGTCTATCATCTATCTATCTATCTATCTATCTATCTATCTATCTATCTGTCTGTCTGTCTGTCTGTCTGTCTGTCTGTCTGTCTATCTATCATCCACCCACCCACCCACCTATCTATCTATCTATCTATCTATCTATCTATCTATCTATCTTATAACAGATCTGAAAGAAAATTAGCAGACCTTCTGCACAGCAGCCAGATGTCTAGCTTCAGTGTTGCATGTTAAGGCGTAGACCTTTCAACACAGTAAAATGTTTCCTCTCCCTTGGCAATGTCTCATTCAGTAATGGGTTTACGAGTCTTCATAAAACAGTGTCCTCATTTTCAGAGACCACAAGATGGTGGCACTCTCTGCCATTTCAAACCTCACCCCATTTTTAAACAGAGAGCGCCACTTTAGAGCTCTGAAAATAAGGGTTTCACAAAGCTTCATCAGCCCATTACTAGTTCAAAAACAATGGTTCTAGGGAGCAAGCGTGAAGAGGTGTTATTGTCACTTGACTTCGGATTTTACTCTCCTTCACAGTGTGCAATCCCATGATCTTTCGCGGTGTCATATGGGACTCGAATTGAATTTCAAGGGCGAAACCTTAAGGAGCGATGACATGACGTGCAAAAGCTTTTTTGCTGGTAATGTGGTCTGTCCCTTCAAAAAAAACTACATTTGGTAGAGACTTAGACTGCTGCCACCACAAGAGTGAATAAGCTTTCAAATGAAGCGACCTCATTCACTATCATCTACCGAGTTCACTTTCAACTGGAAACCAATGCGCCTCTTGAGTGAAGCTAAACTAAAAGGATCACGGTTTGTGCTATAAACTATAGCAACATATCTGTTCGCTCCACCGTCCGATTATGAAAATGAAACCAAAGGCATGTGATCAAAGCGGATTTTCCCTCAAAAGTTATGTATTATCCTCAAAAGATTGTGATAAAGTGCACTTGCAATGGAGAGACCATATAAAAATGTGGATCTCAAGTAAAAGTGACAGATGTGTGTTCCTGCTTTCTGCATCGCCTCAACACTGACAGGCATTTGCAATTGTCCAGAAATGGTTTAAGGAAAAGTCAAGAAAAAAAACAAGCCTTAATTATAGCAAATGGCCAATTAATTTCAGTCTGCGAGTTCATTTCCTGAACATCAATCCCACAGTCAGTTGATGTTAATCATGCGATTAAACTCCACCACTGCCGGCAAAACATCTACCAGCGAAAAAGGGAATTAGGAAGAAAAGCTAATTGTCCTGCTTGTTCTTACAATTCTTCTTTCCACCCTTTAATTAAAACGCTTTCTTCAAGTCACCCAATTCCATAATAAAATGGCAACATTTCAGTTTTTTTTTATTTATTGAAGTTGATAGAAATGCGACTGAAACACGGAAATGCAATTAACAATTAGTCATAGTTGTTTTCATGTTTATTATTGTCCATCACGAACAAGGACGACTGGTCTCTGCACGGCTGCTTTGATCCGTTTGTTCTCGTGCAAATGCAAATATCCACTTTTTTTATGTAAATGAGTTTCATTTCTTAGACTTCTCTGTGTGCTTTCTCTATTAAATGTTTGAAGAAAGAAATGGCGTTCACAAGCAGGCGATTAATTGAGGCATGCCAAAACCACTTCATCCATTTGTGCATGTTGCGTGTGCAGAGGAATTCCTGGACCACGGAAAGTCACATGAATAAATAAATTCATGTGTTGTCTCTTAAGTGTGAATTAATAACAGACGTGAGGAGATGAAAAAAGCCACGGGGGGTATTTTTGTTTTGCAGTAGGAGCGACAAAGAGGGGTGATGCCACACTCCCTCTGGCCGCCATGTTTGTAGTTTCAGATCTCATTTGAACAAACAGAACAAACGGAACAAAGACTGACTTTGATATTATACTTGAGCATATTATACTCTACAGTTTTCCTCATCTGGAGTGGGTCAGTCCAAGAATGAAGCTGGTTGTTTGGACATGTTGCTAAGCAACCAGATCAGTGCGACACAGTCTCTGGGTCGGTTCTCAATACAAAACTTAACAGGTATTCATCCCATACCCTCAAGATCTTTGGCTGGGAAAGGCCAACCAAACATCTAGGGCAGGCGCCACCAACCTACTCCAGGGGCACTGTGTGAGCCGAACGGCTGCCATCAGATCAGAACACACTTCTGAAATCACAATATACTTTTCTCATTGCTGAGTTTTCACGATAATTACCAATGGTGTGACCAAAACAAGGGATCACAAAATCAAACATAATAAGATGGTTATTACATGATTTTTAAAAATGTAATTTTCAAGGTCCCGTGGGCTACTCCCTTGGTCTCTGCAAGCTAACATGTTGCAGATCCCAGATCTGGGTGCTGATGAACCGATGGTTTTCCCATGCTATAAACATTTGCAAAAATCACTCTAAAAAACCACCCAAAGGAATTTAACAACCAACATTACAACACGTTTTCCCCTTTCACTCCTTTGAAGGGGAATAAATGAAGCAGGAAACATGCTATTTGTTACGTCTACTCGCATGCAGAGGGTCCAAGGCTCCAACGGCATCTGCAAAAAAGGACAAACTGGAGAAACTAATTCAAACAAGTATGAAACTTCAAGCTTTAAAAAGTGCCAAGTGCAACATACATGTGAGACAAAAACTGTACTCTACCTTGTGGTGTGTTGAAGTTATTGTCCTGACAATAACACAATGAAGCATTTTCAGATGTTGAGACCTGACTAGAGAACACAGTTCATCCACAGTTGTGGCTCTGAGAAGTGAACCTGCTGAAAACCATGAAGCACTCATCTCTTGTATAAGGTGTCTCACCTACAAAACTCACCTGCTTACTAGAACATTGTGTCAGCTATTTAGTAGATGCAAACCGGGTGGTGATAGTAATAATCTCAAATAACGATGGTAGAACAAAATATAATGGAAGGAAAATATAGTTGGATAAATATTTCTGCAGGAAAGTTTTCAAGAATAATTGAAAAAAATCCTTTTAATGGATTTAAAAATGGCAATTATTCTGCTTCAATTGCAACGAGTAGAAATCTTTGAAAATAACAATATATATTAAATTAACTGAAATTTCTAAATCCAAGAAACATGAAGATTTAACTGTTGCCCTGCAAGTGACATATCGAGTGTAATTTTGTTACGACAGTAAACAAAAGATCCAACCATGTAAGTCACTTTAAACTTAACCTGGTGCCTTAAAAACACAAAACCCGCCAAACTATATTAAAACTGCTTTTAAATTTAAGAGGAAAAAAAATAAAAAATTCACCTCAGAATTACTTGACTTGCATATTTATTTAAAATAATGTAGTTTTGAAATCTGTTCTGCTTAAACCCATCTGATCAATTCCCACTATGGTAAAATAAAGATTGTTTAAAGTTAGCGGAACTTTCTTTTCAAAATCTTCACGAGACTTATTTCCAATACGCTGAAGATTTAATCGTGATCAGCCAACTGTGACCTCATCCTGGAGCCGCTGATGCCTGTATCAGTTAGATCGGGCACATCAGAAGGAAGCTCATCAGAGAAGAGGAGCCAGTGTTTTCTTACCTTTCCCTGCCTTATCTGAACTAACATCTGCTCTGGAGTGGAGCCAGAGCCGCAGCAGAGAGAGATAAATACTTACACATACTCTACGCAGCCAATCTCTTGAAACAGTGTAAACACACCATGAACTTCATCCAATGACTTATGCTAATTACAGATAAGGCCTGGGCGGCTGATAGTGAACACCAGGTGGGGAACACGTGCAGGCGCAGAGGGGATAAATGAGGTGTAGTCTTTGTCTCATCACTTTTCTTAAACCTACAAAGCCGAGGTAGTTTTGGAGTGAAACCTGGCAAATGCATCAGTAAATGTTGAGTTTGCTGTCGTGCACTTTTGAATAACAGTTTCTTCAACACTGTCATAACTCCCAGAGTTACGTGGGTCTCCTCGAAAAATTGGAAAAATCATTTCTAATCTGCAGGCACCATGGGATCAGACTCATATATAGGTTTGTGCATCACTGGATGCTAGGGGAAGGTACGCAGCAGGGGTCACCAGAAAAGTTTGCAGTGGGTGTGGGTTTTTGTTTCAACCAAAAAAGCACTCACAGCTTAAGCTTAAGCTGTGTTATCTTAAAATGCTAGCCTCTCCTCATGTGCTTACCATTGCCTCCACCTCGACGTAGCTGGCTACTTTTATACATGATGAAATATCCCTTTGTTTGTTTACACGCAAATGAAGAAAATGGAAACGATGCGTCTCGAAAACTCCGGCCAGAGTGAACATCTTTAAAAACTCCGGTTGCACGTAGGAATATAAGCCAAGCAAAGCGGAGGATGGCTAGTAGTATGTCACAGAACTCGCACTTGTGAGTTTTGTTTGGATCCGTTTGGATAGTTGCTTGGTTGCTAAAAACACACTGTAAATGCTGTTGTTATATCAATGTATTGAAATAAATGAAAATGAATGCATAAAAAAACAGGTGCTTGCGACAAACCACCTCCTTGTGAACCACGGGAGAATATCCGTACAACAGTCTCTTCACATTTCCAGCCTGCCCTGAATGTGGGATGAAGTGTCCGTGGCCAAATGAAGTTGCCAGTCGGTGCAGAGCTACCATCCTATGCTTCGCTTCCTGGACATTGTTCTGGAGGGTCATGATGACTGGGTCTCATCACGACTTCGTTAAACATGACATACATTAAATGTCCTTTTCTAAGTCCCTGCCCCCAGGATTTGACCCAAATCTGCATGCGGCATTTCCTACCATTTTCATCATCTCTCAGTGTTAGTAAGCATTTTGGTCCCTGAGCATCTGCTCACTGGGGAAGTCTGCAATTGAGCAGGAGTCTGATGTTTGATTATTTCATGTGGTGACGACACTGTGCAAGATTCAGCGCCAAAGGCAAGATTATTATTTCATATCCTTCCTTCAGGATGAGGGGAAATCAGATAATCACGGTACAATCAGACGTTTGTGCTCATATTACAGGAAAAGTTCATATGAAAGATATGACGAGGCCTTGGTTCTCGAGGGTGGATTGCTCTGAGTCCCTGCCTCAAGTGGCGAAGTTTCAGTGTCTTTGGGTCTTGTTCTTGAGTGGGGGGGTGAGGGAGTTGGTAGAGCCACTGCTTCTCCACGTTGGGAGGAGTCAGTTGAGGTGGTTCGGGCATCTCATGCGGAGGCCCTGTGGACATGTTCCTTTGGAGGTGTTTCAGGCAGGCCAGCAAGGAGGAGACTGAAGGGTCGACCCAGCACCAGGTGGAGGATTATATCTCTACACTGGCCTGGGAGCATGTTGGGATCCCCCAGTTGGAGCTGGTGGATATTGCCCAGGACAAGGGTGTTTGGGGCGACCTTTTGAAGCTGCTGCCCCCGCGACCTGGCAACGAATAAGCGGATGAGGAAGGGTGAATGGACATTTGTCCAGTTTTGTGCTTTTCTATTTAGGCAAAAGTAAAGTCAAAATTTAATTTGAAAGTGCTTTTGAGCCAACAGAAGTTTTCTACTGATCAAACAAGGCACATATGGTGTGTCAAAATAATGCTTAGCTGAATATAAAGAGCGTGTCTAGAATTAAAGTCTGTAATATTTTCCTGTCAAAAATCTGCCATTTTTTTCCCACATGCACTTAAATGCGTACATTCATTGTTATATGTGAAGGAAGGGCTTTTTAGATTCAACAGCTTCAGCTACTGTTTAATATTCCTCTCCACTAAGCCTGAAGAACTTCCATGGTCTGAGTTTCAGGGCTCAATGCTGTCAAGAAGCATCGTTTGACAGAGCCAAAGAGCATAATTGAGATTCACAGAGCCCAACTGAGTTTGTCATTTAACTTTTTTTCTCCCTTAAAAAAACAGTCAGACTGTCATTTATTCATTTATTCAAGCCCAAGAGAGTGTTACCTCTCTGTTTCCAGAGGCTGGAGAAGTTATTTATACATTCACTGGAGAAGAATGTGTGGCATTCATTAAGGAAAGACAGAATCCAAGCGAAGGTCCGTGCCATCAAATAGCACAGCTGTATGCAACTTCTATTCCTGTCATACCCCGGTTCCCATCTTCAATGGCTCCTGGCTGTGCCAAGTATCTCCTCCACTCCATCCTCTACACTTGGAAGGATTTCCTTTTACATTGTCCAACCCTGCTTTAATTTCCTCTCACCAATTTCCTTTTCACTCCCTCTTTTTCTGACTCCAATTTTCTGTCACGTCAACCCGCGTTTTGCCTCCAAATGTTCCCTCTACATCTTACTTTTGTAAAATGTAGGATGTCATGTAGCCCCAGTTGTGAAAAAGATCTCGTTTCATTGAATAAAACGTTCCTGCTTTTAAGGGAAAAATCTCGAGGTAATTATTTTTTATCAAGATGAATTGTAAAAGACATTGTAATGTAAGAGCTCTACACAGCCATCAGATGAGGAAAAACACTCTCAGTATTAGTGGGAAAAAATGAACTTGGACGTTTTGTACAGATAAATATTAATATAATAAAACAACTTCACATGACTCTTAAGATGTTGAAACAGAAAAATAAAACTATGTTGATACAAAGCATTGAAGAAACATGGTGAAATTTGTAGTTTCAAGAGCTCTTTTTTATTCTGGTCCAAAGGCCCATGTGCCATGATATTTGTGAGGAACCATTTCAAAATCATGCTAGTTTGGTTGAACACATTTATCATCCAATTGGAAATAAGCACACGACCGATATAGTTGTCTTGTTTCACCAGTTACAGACTCTTCTTACTTATTTACTGAATTAGCGAGTTGCGGAACAATTCCAGTTTGCATGCGTGTGTTCTTTGCACTTATCCCCAGCCATGTTGTCCCAGCACCATAAATGATTCCAACTTTCAACTATAAGGTCTTTTTTGGCTGCAACAACCTTAAAAAAAGAAGGTGTTTTTCTTTTTTCCATTAATTTATCTGTCTCTGTGTTCGCCATTGCTACCTGCCAAACCATTGGGTTCATTTGATTTTGACTCAGGGGATATCTAAAGTTGCCTCTTGAAGAAATGTGGGTCAGTAACACGGGGCAAAAACAACAAAATAGTCTATAAGTTTAGACTCAGCTGTAGTCAAAATGCAAAAACACCAAATGAAAGCTTATTATTAACAGGCAGTTTGTTCATGCACCATTTTAACAAGCTAACCTTCATTTGTTTGGCTCCAACTTTGCGGATGCTCCTCACTGTCTCCGAATGATGTGTCTCAAGATGAACGGGAAAGACTCACAGCCCTCACGGCCCCTCTTAAGATGTATCTTCTGCTTGGAAACTGGGTCTCTGGTGTGATCCTAATTCAGGGCGGATTATTTTCCTTGGAAAGACAGGAAGTCGCACGGAGCCGGGGCTTGTGTTTACACCAATCACCAGTGTTTAATCTCATTATTTCATTTGATCAGTGGAACAGGAATGAGCTGATCTGCTCAACCGCAAATTTAGAAGTAAGCTGTGTTTGTTTAACTTTGGTCACATGAGACGCTCATTGCGTACAATTGTGTAAGTAATATTGCACATTTTATTATAAATGTGAGCCTTAAATTCCTAAAGAAAACTCTCCAGTTCTGAAGGCGTGTCTATTGAATATCCCTGCACATCTGGAAGGCACTTCAGGCTTTTATCATCCAGTCTGTCGGCAGTGGGGGGTTTTGGAAACAGTCACTGTTAGTGGTGGCTTATGAGGCTTCATGAAGCAGCCTCCTCATTTTCACAGCCCACTAGATGGCACTCTCTGATCTAAGATCTTCTCATGGCCAGTGCAAATGGCACCAGTTCCTTTCAATCTGTCATCCTGACTTTTTCTTTTGTTTGGTCTGTTTTACACAGAATGTAAACAGATTATTTCTAACCAGCATTAAAAAAACATTGCTCAACAGAAGGGGTTGAACAAACAACTTTAAAAAATACTGGTATCTCAACACATGCGAATATCATGGTGTTAAAATGGAACTAAACTCATCAGGTTAAAGTTACTGACACAGTTTACAAAGCAATGCACTAGCAACTCAGTCAACTTCTCAAAAGACTGTGTCGCTTACCTCAAGTTGTGGAAAATGCTGCTATCGCTGGTCTTCCAATACATTTATTGAGCACTCTCATTTTGTGTTTGACTTTGTGGCTTCATGTAAATGAAAACAGCCTCTCACACATTTAAGTCTGAAGTGAAGTTAATTTGTTTTCGATAGTGTCATTGTCCTGGAATGCTGCCTAACAGTGAGCTTTGTTCTAAATCACTTCCTTGTAAACAGTCTGGTGGTCAGCTAAACCTTGGAGGCGGCGCCCGGCGTGTCTAACTCCCATTAACGCTCTGCTAGCGATGCGTGACACCATCCGACCGTTCACCGTGACCACTTGGTTTCGCCACACAAAGTCGGCGCTGCTGAAGAGATGTCATTAGGTGGACAACAGACGTCTGTTGAGCTCTCACTGGTGACACTACTCTCCTCTCTCCTGTGAACTGTGGAACTATTTATTCATCCGATATTCATGAGCTAAAGTGTGTCATCTTTGAGTCAAGTGAAACTTTGATATGAGTGATGATACAATTGGAAGCGATCCAGAAGTTTGACGGGGTTTTGAATGTTTCCCTCTGTATTCTGGTCTTCTTCATCCCGCGCCATGGCACCCATCAAACTGAAACATGACCTCCTTCCTGGCAGTTCTGCTCTTTGCTGTGACATTTTAAATCAATTCTGAGGGATCATTTCAGAGTGTTACTGGCTTCCCGCGACTGCTGCTTCGTATTGAGATTTTGTGATAAACCGCATCTGCGTTGGAGACAATGCACGTGTACATCGGTGTTGAGACAGGCCTGCCCTTGAATTTGCCATATTAATCCCCTTTTCTTGGAGTACAGTTTTATTTTAAGCTCCTCCTCCTGAGGATCCCAGTTGAGCTGTTCTTGCCGGAGAATAGCGAGACTGACAACCATCTCATTACTCTCAGAGAGATCTGGGAGGTCAGAGCTATCAAGTGGAGTGCCGCAATAAAATAAATTGAATGTTCCACGCGAAGGTGATGGACAGAAAGGACTTCTGCTCAGGACCTGAGAACAGTGCTGGTTCCCTTGGTGCCGCAGACAGGGACCAGAGCAGTGGAGCTTACTGAGGCTGTGATCAGAATTAAACATGAGCTACCTGACCAGTGTGGTATGCTAGCTATCCGTCACTCTCTGCAGCACAGGGAAGGTACCCCTGCATGTCCAATAGGCCTGTCAGGGATCGGAAAAGACGCACTTGGGTGAGCAGAGGTGATATCAGACTTGCAAATGCAGCAAGGAAAGGAGAGGAAGAATGGGCTCAATCAATATGGAGTGATTCTCTGTGGAATTAAAAGCACGTCTCCTTTAATTCTGACCAACTATTACACTCAGAAATATGACTATATATTTCTACATCAACTCAATTTTGTAACAAACTCACAGCCTGGCTATGATCCCTGTGTGAGGGCTTGTAAAACGCTTTCCAGAATGCAAAATGATTTTATTTGGGAGCTGAATGAAATGGTCCATTCTGCCTTTAATGATAAAACTCACAAGAAATACGTTTTGTCTGACTCACTACATCCTGTCTTGAAACAGTTGAAAATTACTATCTGGTCAATTCTATTCTATACTTTACTGGACTTTAGTTCTGACATCAACATTGAATGTGTTTGTTCAGATGTAATAGTTAAATTCGTGAACAGATGGTCAGTTCAATGTTTGACATCTCACATAGACTGTTGTGTTAGTAACCCCAAAAGCTCTGTTCTCCTTGCGCTCCTTTCGTTCAATATCTCACTCAAAGAGTGATGGATTTTCTAAGCCTTCTTCCTCCATGTTTTCAGGTCTCTTCTTGCCCCAGTGTTTAGTTGTGTGCCGCAGCCGACCCTGTGCACAAGAATGGAAGACAAATTACGTACATTTTTCTATTGTACCTATGATGTACATCGCCATATGGGATTCTTAAGAACTTTTTTTTTAATGTGTTCAAGTGTATATTTCTGTGAAGTTCCAGAAAATGTTGATGCAATATTGTGCTGAAAAGTTGGGTTGGATATTAAACCTTTCTTATTCCATCTTCCCTGTAACAGTCAGACACAGAGCGTCTCCAAGACTCTGCAGCAATGTTCTGAAATATGAGCTCAATTATTTGGAATCCAGTCCTTATAAATGACACATGTTGTTCATCATGGGAATGAAGGAAATAGGTTTTTTTGAAACGATTATATGGATTTAACTGTATCGAGGCGAAGCAAATTGAACAAAGTGTTGTTCAAGCAGGGATAAAGCCAGCAGAGAGCGATTCTTTGTAGCGTTTTATAACAATTTCCTCAAATAAATGATCCAAATAAATCCTGTTCGGCCCCGTGATACATGACACAACTGACAATTTCAGCATGGGTCTCACAGAGCGAGACGAAGTCTTTGGCCACAGAGTGAGGAAATGTTGTTGAAAATAGTTACAGCTGACAAATATAAAGCATTTAAAATCCCCAACATTTAGAAAAAAAAGCTCTGAAAAAAATTAAAGTAGATGAAATCATTATCAAAATAAAATTTATATAATTCATAATGACTGAATGTGAACAAATAAAAACATGTTGGTGAAGAGGGCTGTAGAGATGTAGGATAAAATGAAAAGCAAATTTGGGTGAACAATAGCAAAACAACATGGCAGAACTAAGGAGAAATAAACATGCATTTATCTACCAACAACAACTACACAGTTTGCATCATTTCTAAAAAAACAGATTAAAGCAGCTTGTGATGAAATGACCATTATAGTTCAAGCAGAATTTACATTTTATTCATACTAATGCTCAAAATTTAAACAGTAAACAAATAATTGTATATTTTTTAATAAAGTAAAACAAACAAAATGAAACTAATTCACAACAAATGGCAGCTATTGTTAATTATTCATGCGTGTACATTTTCTATGTTTGGACTTTTTCTCCCCTCAAACATTATAGTGGAGTGATTATAACAATTATTAAGAATATATATTCATTTTATGACCGGAACTCACACTTCCACAACACTGCCGTGTAATTTGGCACCAACTATTCCCTCTCTGATAACATTACAGTCTTCTCCTCTGCTTGATACCAGCAGATTTATGATGCACATATATTAAGTTGGCAACATCTGTTCTGCTAAAGTAAACACTCGTTTGATCTGCACAGTGTGTCCTGACAAAACTCTGGCAAAATAATGCCGTTTGAAACCACAGAGCGATTCTTTCTTTTTCTTTGTGTGACTTGCTTGTGGCACAAGCTTTAGAAACAATTGACTTGAAAACAGCCTTTTATTACACAATTTATTAGCCGCACAGAAACACGGATTATTTATCCACAACTGACCTTGTCAACCTCCTTTTCCTTCTTATCTACTCTTCCCGAGCTGCGTGTCGCCTCAGAGGAATGCTGGGTTAAGTCGTGTCTTTGATTATGTTTCCATCAGTGTGGGTCCACCGCTTGAACTTGTAAACCAATTTAGCCGCTGGCGCCCTGAAATTATTCTGGCGTGTAACAGATATTTTAGCACTTACCTTGGCCCACTCGCCTTCTCCTTTGCCAGTAAATGTTTAAACATGGCAGATGCCTTGAAGATAAGGCTGCACCTTTTACTCATGAGCAACTTGGGACCAGAACTGTGGTCAAACAAGTCCAGGAATGGTTGGAAATAGAATGAAAAGGAACATTCTCATTCATAAAAGCACATTAAGATTCCAGCACTCAGTGTGTTACATGATTTACTGAGTCATATTTTGAGGAGAGTCACAGCACCATCATTCACTTTGCTACTGAGAAGTTTCTGAAGAGTCAGTGCTGATAGTAAGTGGAAGGCTTATAAGACTTCATGAAACAGTGTTAGTGGTCACAGGTAGATGGCACCAGCGTTGTAGTCGAAACCACCTCAGCCAAGAACGAGACCAGATCATACCGGACCAAGATTTCGAGGGACCAAGATCAGACCAGCCCAAGACCAAACCAAGCCAACTACTAGCCAGTCCCAATGAAATATTTCAGCTCTTGATTTATTCTGAAAAAATAAGAACTGCTTCTTTTCCAGTAAGAAATAAATGTGTGTGTCTTTACACAACGTTTTGCCCTTGGTCTTAGTCCCCACATGCTCTGGTTAGGTAGTCTCAACAAAACAAGATGGCTCTCTCTGCTCTAAAATATTTGGATTTGAGTGACCATCAATTCAGAATCAAGGTATTTTCAATCTCAGAGCGTGCTCTCAAAATACGGGCACTGTTTCATGAAGCCTCATCAGCCTGTCAGTACTGATACATTCCATAAAGGAGGTAAAAAAATTGAGATGGTTCATATATGATCAACACACCTGTGTAGCCGTAATCCTAATCTCAATCCTGACCCAAACTGCAACCCTAAAATCCATATTTCCACTTCAAACTATGTTTTCTTTCAGTTTTCTGGGTTGGACACGAGAATGAAAAAAAAAAACGTGAACTGGACCACGGCTAAAAAGGCCAGACGTCACTCAAGGAAGTCGCTGCTGTGAGACTGATGACAGCGTTGACTGCAACTCTGAGGACTTACCTGTGTTTCGATCCTACTCCACCTGCGAGTCGCCATCTACTTTTATAGTAGTATGAAATGTCACCAGCTTCATCAATGCCACTCTGCGATTACCTCTCCCTTATTAGTCCTGCAGGAGGAAGGTCATAACTCTTCCTGGGTGTCATTATTTGGAGTGTGACATTAATGGAATCAATATTTTGACTCATGGTCTTCCGACTACACTCAATAGAAGGTGCATGCTGGCTGGCTAATCCAGTGGTGGGGAGACAAGATTGACAGGTAATGGGATGAGCACTGTCCATGTGTGTGATAGAACTTTGATCTGTGCATAAATGTTTGTACAACATAAGTGCATGTATTAGATTATGTCCAGGACCTGTTTTTTATTCTGTTTCATATTGTCTGATACATTATTGTTTGAGTTTACCATTCAGTTGGAATACAGCTGTGAATGCAGCATTGACCACAGACAAGAAGAAGACAACCATTGAGGTTCAGGGACTTGATAAAGGAGGGTATGAAGAGGGTCGGTGAAGCTAAGATAAGTTTCTTTTGTTTGTGTTTTTTTTTTAATAGCAACTGCCAATGCATTACACAGTTTTAAAATAATCATTCAAAAATGTAAACTATTTTTTTTTCTTGATTCAACTATATATATATATATATATATATATATATATATATATATATATATATATATATATATATATATATATATATATATATATATATATATATATAGTATTTTATTATATTTATTTATGTTTATCTATTGAGCTTGAAGCATAATTGAGCTGACAGATTCATCCTTTTCCCGATCATGTCATTCATCACTTTCAACATCAAGGCTTTTTGTCGCCCTTTAACTGACTTTTCACCATTAACATTTAAACAACAACCTCTTTTACAAGCTGACAGTTCCTCACAAACCTCCAAAGTCCATGTAGTTTCCCATTTGAAAATTCTGCAGGCAAGTGGAAACTTCTCTTTCTGTCTACACAGCATTTTTCCGAATATCTCCAGGTTTTCAAATATAAGGTAAGAATTGGGAAATTACATCTATGTGTTTTGCCTTCAGGTGCACCGTCTGCCTCTTTATGATCTACTCTGTCTCCTGTCTGGTTTTGGGGTCATCATGCCTCCATGCTGAGGACCGATAGAGAAAGAGCTAATAAAACAAAACCATGATCTAAGACTAAACTTGCTAATTCCGCAGTGAAATATGTCTGATTTTAACCAGTAGGTGAATCTGTTGACATCATATGGCTGTGTTCCTATTCGTGCTTTGGTCAGAAGTGAACCAACACCCATCATGAAAATCGGCCCCATAGTGAACTATCCTGTTTTATACGGAGCTCAGGAGGCCTTCACTGACTTATACGAGTGAAAATAGTTTACAAGAAAGTCATGATCCTCAGTTTGGCAGTCCTGATTCCGTACAGACACACACACAGACAAACTCAAATAAACACAAAGTATTTATAACCTCCTGTTCATAGGGTCACATCCCGACTTTTATTTGTTACTCTCATGTCTAAAAGCCGTTTCAGCTTTCCTCATCCAGTGAATTTATATGACTGAGGTGGTTCAACAAAAATGCACTGAGGTGCTGACCCTGATCTTTAACCCTGCACAAGCCTGCATACAAATGTCAAGTCAATAACTTGCTTCCTCCTCACAGCAGCCAATTGCTGGAGCTCTTGCTGATAAGTGATTCAATGCAACATCAGACGAGTAAACAAGAAGGGCAGGAAAGACATAAAGCGAATGGGGTTCTTCTGCGGGGCATGTTGTAAATACTTTTAATGAACCTGAAGGTCCTTGTTTAACGTGCTACACGGCATTAAGTGGCATTGGAGCTCCATTTGACTTATTACTGGAACATTGTTAGTTGCACATGTTTCAATAAAATCTGGTTTTACGGACACATGAGTGATTAGTTGTCTCGAAAAACACAGCGGCAACGCAGTAATCCAGCTTTGTTTCGCTGTCAGGAATCCTGAAATGCTCAGTTGTCATTAAACATCAAACAGAAAACGTCTGGAGGGACTTGTTTTGAGGCAAAGCTGAGGTCAGTTAACTGGTAAACATCATCATCATTTGGTGTTGATACATTTTTAAAACAAAGCTATTGCAGTTGTTGAATAAATTAGATATATTTCTCTCCCTGTGTTCATTCAGCTATCCTCCCATTCCCTTTTGACTATCCGAGACCAGGTCCCTTACCAGGGAGGAGACCAGAGGCACCTTGAACCCTGAGCCACCTGCCTGCCCTGTCTTACCTCCATGCTGAGGACGGCCATTTTTCAAAACACCATAAAGTGGGACTCTATGCAGAATGTGGGGAGTACAGTGATGAGCAATGTGTGTTACGTGATGTGATGGACTTCACTGCGTGACATGAGGCAGTGAATACAGTGAGTTCAGTATATTGAAATACAATTTGATCAATGATATATATATATATATATACAGTGGTGGAAAAAAGTTAACAGAAACCCCAATGATTCCACTGTGTGTTAGTCCCACAATTCCAACAAATCCAAGAATTTCAGTTGTTGCCTTTGATACAGATAATGTTGAGAACTGACTTATTGAAACAATTTCATTTTGTAATTTTGTTTAATTTATTTTCATGGAAACAATGTACAAAACAAAACATAATTTGTATTTGTTTGTGTCTTTTCCATAGATATTATCATATTTTATCAGATCCTTTTCTTCTACCGTATATATGTGTTCAAGAAGAAGAAAATATATTGCAAGCACATACTTTATGGTCTTCAAAATGCGAGATAGTTTTTAACTGTCACTTCTTCACCTATCTTTTATAGGAACAAATATCTGGCGCTACAGGATGATCTGCTACATTCAGGTGCATATCCAAAAAGGAGGACGAGTAGACTTTCCGGTTGTTTTCCGGATTAGACTTTCCGGTCTAAAACAGGAGTCATAGCTGCCTCACCTGAGAACCACAGTCTTTGACTTTGAAGAGCACATCCTCTTCATATCTCTTCAAACTCAACCACAAATCTTGAGAGATTGAGGTCTTGTCTGATGGGACCAATATCTAGAGCCAAGTTTGAAAAAGGGTAGTTTTGAAAAAAAAACTATGCTACCTAACTAGTCTTTAGCTTTCTCTATTGCTACAAGTAGACGGTTCCCTTCAAACACCAATTACACGTATAAAAAGCCGGATGCTTCGTGTAAGTAATGTAAAATTCCTTTTTACTGCCATGAAAACCTATTCCTTCGCGGCCGCTGCACTGGATCAACTGACTCCACCTATCATACATCTGCTCATCACTATCATCGTGTCCATGACCTTAGATCACATGAGAAACCTTTTCACAAATGTCTCGGGAGGAAAAGCATGACAGCAGAGCTGATGCTGTATTATGAATGCATTATGCTAAGTCAGTTCCTTCCCACCGGAGCTAGATGCTGCTCCAAATCCAAGATCTGAAAAAGATCACAGACGCTAAGCTGGTTAATAATCCACCCATCTGATACCATGGCAATCTGTTACAACTGCTTTCACAATATGCATATAAACGTAAAAATAAATGAATAAATAAAGTGTTTTTTTTTTGTCTCGATAAACATGGTAAATATTTAAGTTCCGTTCAGTGTTTGCTTCATTGGGTTTCTATGAGAACCAGCGCCGCATTGGTGTGGGACATGATGAAAAGCAGGCCAAGCGTCTCATTCAGACTCATAAATCATAAAATAAGCCACACTAAACTTCAAAGTGGACTGCTACAGTATGTATGTACAGTGTGTATTATGTGTCTCTTGAGCATGTCCCATATTGTGTGTCTGACCAAAGAATGCCATTTTTTTTTTTTTTTTTGGGTTATGAGTTTTTGCCTTGCCTCAGAAGAATGTTGTGTGTCGGCATGACTATTTTATAAAGGATACAGTTTAACTTTTGTAAAAGTAATGGGTCGATTCAGTTATTTCAAAGTGGATTATCCAGAGAGTATGGAATGGTTTGCGTCTTTCAAAGGGGCAAAATAGTAGTAATAGCTGGTGTTTCAGCTGACACCTGAAGATATATGTGCTTGAAGGGTTGGAACAAAAACCACCACCCACTGCAGCCATTTTGTGGATCAGTTTGACACCCATTCTCTGTTCTGATTTGTCCTCCAGAGGCGGGACCGGGGGCAGCTAGGCAGGAGACACCCTGGACAAGTTGCCAGTCCATCACAGGGCAACGCACATGTGGACAAACAACCATTCACTCACACTTTCTCACCTATTAGATTGCTCAATTCAACCTAAAATGACCATGTTTTTGGCTGTTTTTGGGGCCGTGTGGCACATTAAACACATATAACTCAAAAATATATAATATATAATATAAAAATATAAATAAAATTATTTTTATTTTTTTCAATGCAAGTGGTAATGAGTAGCAAAGAGCACACAGGAGCTGCACAGACAAACTAAAAGCAAAGTTAAAGCAGATCATAACACCTTGACTTCACTGAAGTAGTAGTGTTCCTGCTGCTGTATAGCTGTCATTCCAATGTGTGGCTGTGTGAATCTAGAAGGGGGCGTGTCTCAATCGTCCTCAAAAAATTGTCAGTGGCGAAATACTGTTGCTTTAGGATCGTCGAAGGTGTTTCATGCTCCATAATGCTCAACTTAGCATCAGCATGTATCCCTAACACTAACAGCCATGTCGGCAAAATCGAATTGCAGCTTACCTGAATTTTGTTTCATTTTTTTTAATGCCGTATTCCAGACAAATGGTTTAAAACCGTGACGCAGACCGACACATCCATTGATGAATGAATGGGTAATCACTAGGGCCACGGGGAGTTCATCCTGACGGTTGTGTTTATTTGTCACATGCTGCAGCGCCATCCTCACGCTTGTCTCTACGATTTCACGGATCTCCTTGTTATGTCTGCACAAACCCGTTCTGATGCAACTTTGTTGTGACAGTCCTTCATGAGTCAGTGTCTCCCAGTATGTTGTTCTGCTCACAAAGCATTCCACAAATATCCCACTCGGAGTCACAATTGCCAAATATAGGTTAGCTGAAGTGCATTCTGCCGTAGATCAGGATTTCCCCAAACTTCCTGCTCTGTCGACGCACACATGGACCCATTTGTGCGGCTCTTAACTGGATCAGTTTTAGAGACGCTTGTATCAAAGCGTCATATGACATAGAGGGATGGCGCTGCTGCTTTTGTGGTACATGGCCCATTTTCAGGCACATGTGGGTCCCTCCTCTGTTACCCGCAAACACTGGTGCTGCGGTGACGGCCATGTTACCATTCTTTTATGTGGCCGGTGTTGCATTCAAACAGCTCTGAGAGCATTTTTTCCTTCTCAAATGACTTTTGTTTGGATCATATAAACTGCATGGAGTCAGAAGCCGCAAAGGACGTTGCTTTTCCACCCATCACTTATCAGATTCCTCTATTTAAAGTGACGTGCTTCTAAGTTTCACTTGGCAATCCGTAGTCGAAAACATCAAGAAGTGTGTAACTGGCTAACACACAATAATAAATTGTTAGTCCTATTCATACCACTTTATAATTGGATGGATCAATTGTAGTGTGATAGCAACCACAAATGAGGCCTGAAGGAACATCTGAGGTATTGTTGGCTTTTTACCTCACACCATAGTTCTTTTTTTCTCTTTTTTTTCATCTTCCCTGCACTTTCTAGTTCCATCCTAATAGCCAATTACTCCAACTGAATTTAAGTCAAACAAAGCCATTTTCCAATATTTGCATAATCTGACTACAATCTAAAAACTAATATATATTATTAAATATGGTGCTACAGATCAAGTCATATATGTCATGCATCCTTGCAGTCTCTGAAATACGCTCACACACTAGTGATGCCTGGATGAGATTTCATGACACAGTATCAAGGTTTCATGAAACAATGCCCAGATTTTCAGAGGTCACCAGATGTCACTGCCTGCTGTCGAATGTTTGACTTGAACAACTAATTCAATGAAACCGCACATTATTTAGAAACCAAGAGCTAGAACCATCTAGTGCAGGGGTTCTTAACCTTTCTGTTCTCGAGGCCCACCTTTCCCAAAACAAATGGACCCGGTGCCCTTTCAAGTAATAGAACTGATTCATGACTCTTGATTTCATTTGCGATCAACAACCATATTCAGTCTACTTCCACGGAAACAAACCAAAACCTTGTGAAATGGCATGAAACCATGTGATCATTGCAAAGATACTATATATTATATATGTTAAACATATTTGTCTATGAAAAGTCCAACCTGCACCAGAACCAGGTGCAAGTCATACTCATTAAATTTTCCGAAGAAAAAAATGTAAAAGACACTTGACGCAAACTGTTGATAAAATAGGAAAAAATTAATAAAATTCTAAATAAAATAAATATATAAAAATATGTTTAAATATCATGAATTAAAATTATATATTTTATTTAAACTCCAAAGAAGATAATAAAATAAAATGTTTTTCAAAAGTGCTTCAACTGGTGCTTTGATGAACACTTTGTACTGTACTACCATGTAGCGCAGTACATCTCCTCCAGCCTTGCATAACTTCTTCATTGACTCCTATCATTTATTCAACAACCCCATTTTTCCTGGTTCTCTACATCCAGGTCAAGTTGGTTCTACTGTAGACACGGCGCAAGGACACCGGTGTGTTAGAAGCCTCACTGCTGAGCTGTAAACCAGCTGGAGGCATGATATTTCTTGTTTATGTGAGGCGAGAGTTACAGTAGGTAGGAGAACACATACGCAAGATTATGTTTTGTTCAGTCATGAAAGTGTGGGTTTCATTTTGGACATGATTTTTAACTGAAGGAAATAGGACTGGACTGTTTTTTAATGTGAATGTCAAATGAAAGTGAGGCGTCAAATAGGACGCCAAGATTCCTGGTAATAGGAGTTATGTGTTTGGACAAGGGGCTGAGGCTGATATCAGGGAAGCTTGGAAAGTTCAGTGGGCAAAAGAGTAATGTTACTAAATGTCTTTTTAACTCATACTGGCATGTGAAAGCACAATGTTCTTTCGCTTAGACAAAATGTGCTTTTAAAAATAACAAACAAGGCGCCCACACAAAACAGGCCGTTTCGCTCATGTTTTTTAGCCTTCTATTATCATTATGCAATGAGAACTGACATGATGTTCATGTTACAATCTTTCGATCATGGAATCGATGACGCACCACACTGTTTGAATAGCGCAACTTACGGACTGTAGGGAGCCACATTCAAACCAGGATGAAGAGGTGTGTTTTTGGCTGTGAGGGAGGGGGCAACCATTTGTCTTTCATGAAGCCACTGCTACGAAAGCTCAGGGGATTATGTTTCTCCGCAGTTTCACGAACATATCCATGACTTGAACATGTATCTGACCAGTTCAGCTGAAGGACATTCCACCTGGTGACATCATCAGCAAGGCCTTGAGAATCCTCTATGACATGGTAAATCTGTTTGTCATTTGCATAGCAGTTATGACGATGGGTGACTTGCCCAAGAGGTAGCATGTTGATGGAGAACAAAATGGGACCTAAAATGGAACCCTGTGACTGTGGACCAAGAGAAGTTCTAGCAAGACAGATGATCTCCTGCCAGAGAGACGTGACTAAAACCAGCCTAGAACAATGTATGATTCCCACCCAGGAGTTGAGGCAGTCAGTTAAAATGTCATGACTAACAGTATCATAAGATGCGCTGAGATCTGATGGAACTAAAATGTAGTTTTCACCTTTGTCTGCCACTTTGAGGAGGTTGGTTACTTGTAGAAGGCCAGAATGTTTCCAAAGAATGGACACATAAAATCCTAAATTTAAAATGACATCACTTTTCCAAGCCTTTTTGCCAATATATAACATATATATACCGTAATAATAATATTCCGGACTATGAGTCGCTACTTATTTCTCGCAGTCTGAACCGGCTTATACAGTGGCATGGCTAATGTATGGATTTTACAGGCAGAAATCAGATAAAATCTGAAGCGATAATACCGATGAAATCCGAGGCTTTATGAACCCTAAAAGTGCTCAAAATGCGCTGGAGGTCTGGAGTCGAGAAGCAGCTGCTGAGACCGGCTGTGGTGTCGGAACTTTGAGCATGCAAGTGAAAACAACGCATTTTGAGCCCTTTAATGTGAATAAAAGACGTGAGGAGTTCATGATTCAAGTTCAGAACATTGCACTTGCATTTGTTTCATGAGTTAGACTCGATGCCGGAGCCGTTTTCAAAACTAGTTTTGAAAAACTCTTTTAAGCCGTGTGCACCACTGGCCTTTCTACAGCACAGACAGCACCACTGCATCTTATGCTATACTGCTTATAGACTGCACAAACAAGATCTATTTTCCTTCTTAAATTTAGTGGGTGTGGCTAATATTCCTGTGTGCTCCATAGTCCGGAAATTACGGAAATTATATATTTAATATTTACATTTATTTATAATATAAAGAACAAAAAAATGGCTCTCTTGAGTTTCCAGTTATTTCTACAACTCAGATTTTTTTTTTTTTCTGATAGAGTAGTTGTACAGAATGTATGACTCTTTTGTGACTCTATTATGGTTCAAATGTTAATGTGACCAAATCTGCTGGGTCAAAAATATACAATATACATATATGAATTAGCAAATCTATCTCTCTGTCTGTCTGTCTGTCTGTCTGTCTGTCTGTCTGTCTATCTATCTATCTATCTATCTATCTATCTATCTATCTATCTATCTATCTATCTATCTATCTATCTATCTATCTATCTATCTATCTATCTATCTATCTATCTATCTATCTATCTATCTATCTATCTATCTGTCTATCTATCTATCTATCTGTCTGTCTGTCATCTATCTATCTATCTATCTATCTCTCTCTCTCTCCACCCCATGCTGTTTTTCCAGGTCGGGCTTGATGATTCGCACTACTCCTTGGTGTTGGAAGCTCATTAATAGCGAGTCACCATCCTCAGAAAGAGCACATCATTGATTCAATTAGACTCTCACCCAGGGTAACGTCTGAGGTCTGCAGACTCTGTTTGCTTCTGCCTGGCTGGATGTTAATGAGACAGTGGATGGCTGAGGAATTTCTGCTGACTTCCACCATGTTGAGACGACATGAACCTGCCTCGTAATTGCTAATTCACCGCTGCAAACACGCTGCAAACTTCCAAGCACCTGTCGAGAAACTTGGCTCCGAATGACTTTGATGTGTTGAAAATATCGGGCGGAAGAGTCCACAAATTAAAACCAAGCTTTAGCGGCATGGACAATAAACAGAGGCTCAACCAAATATGTGTCGGATTCCTTTCTCCGGGCAGTCTGGTTTCCTCCCACGGTCCAAAACACTGAGAATTTAATTGGGGAGTCGGTGTGAGGGTGTCTTTGAGTGGCTGTCTATGTGTCCGGTATGTGCCCCAAATTGTCACTTATATAAATATATTCCCTGTGCAGTAACTAGTGAAGGGCTGATGAGGCTTCATGAAACAGTGCGCTCATTTTCACGGCCCACTAGGTGGTGCTCTCTGGTATAAAATCTTTGCATTTCAGCGAAACCTCACATCATTTTTCCACTACCACTGCTTCCTAAAGCCCCATCACTGGCGATGCTTCATGAAAGTGTCCTTGTTTCTTAGAGCCTCTGCTCATTTTTTATAGCAAGAGCGCCACCTACTGAGCACTGAAAATGAGGACACTGTTTCAGCAGCCCATCACTGTGAATAACTCAAGCATGCAATGATAAACTAGTTATTTCAAATAGGGATACATTTAAAGAGGATCTGTTCAACCCCTCGCTCATGTCATCACAATATATCGCCATTGCAGATACACGACCTCACGCCACATCCATGCAGCATTATCATCTTCCTCACCAAGCCTTTCTTGCTTCTTCTTCCTCTCCGCACCACCACCGTGTCTCCGCTTATGTCTTATTTATTCATTCATCTCAGCTACGGTCTCATGAGATGAGAGACATCTGCTGTAAGTACTTTGAAGATTCATCACATTGCCGGGCCAGGTCTCGCTTGCACTGGGTGGCATGGAAAGTGCATCGCTAACAGGTGGTGGGAGAAATCATGTATGGCAGGCCATTTGATAAATAAAATATATTATGCTAATTCGTCTGATACAAGCTCGAGATGCAACCGTTGCAATGCGCAAAAGCCACCGTGATGTAGGCGTTAGACACTTCTGACATCCCACTGAGCTACAAGCAGCGCACTAATGCTATGCATGTTTATGCTGCTGCATTTGGAATATTTGCATGGATCTTTTAATATACGGTAACACCGGCTTAATTGGGGAGAAAGCATGGAAATGAGCCAAAACACTGTCTAGACTGGCGCTGACAGACAGACTGGAGCATCTCGGTATCCATTTACCTTTTTCCTCTGATGCAATGTTTGGCTGGAGCAGCACTTGGCCGGGCACTCTACCATCAAAACCAGCTCAGAATGTGCCTCTAATGAGGAAGAAGAAACTGATGGCAGGAGGTTCATTAAAATCCATTTCTTGAATTCGCTACGTATCTCGGCATCGAGGGAGAAACACTCACACGCAGAGGTCCGGCGCTTCACACACGTATGTCTCTGGGAAACGGATTCATTGACACTGAGGAATGACTGGGTCTCAGAGGTCACCAGATCAGGAGCCGCATCTGCTTGAGATTTGCAATTCATCCGTGGTGTGGCATCTCCATTCTTTTGGTGCGTTGTTTGCATCAGTTCTGCTGTTCACTCATTTCAATTTCAACATGCAGCTTTTCTAATAAATAAATTCCAGGGAGGTTTTCGGAAGCAGCTTTTAATCCAGCGACCAAGAATATTTGAATTAAGCTTAGAATTTCATGTACTTGTGTAAGATTGAAGAAAAAGACCACACTGTAAATGTCTCCTTCTTATTGATAACACACGATAAAAAAATAGTAATACATTTTATAACTAACAAACAAGAACTGCAGTAACATTTTAAAGCCACGGCACTTTGTCGTAAAGTGTGCTAACAATGAAAAAAAATGACATCATATTCCCGACAAAAACAAGGTGTAATCTGAAGATGGGTCTTAAGTGGTGGAAGGAATTCTAAGTTGTCAATCAAAGCTGTACCAAAAAGGCCAAGGTGAGGTTAATCAACGACAAACAAACAAGAAAGAAGGAGCACCTCTGTTCTGCTGTGATACCTGCCTGCTCGCAGGAATCAGGCCCAGATGTGTTTTGGGTAACTCCCGGTGTAAGTGGCGAGCACGGGGGTCACTGAGGGGCGACTCGCTAGAACCACTCATTGCACGCAGCTGTGCTCGCCGTGCTGACACCCCTCACCTCTGACCTGCTAACCCCAAGGTACACCTTCGGTAGGAATGCAGCGTGATTGGCTGTTTTACTCGTCTTTCATTTCCTGTTGTTTTAGTTGTCACTTGCCTGTCAGTTCAGACATCTTTCATTTTTGTCCTTTAAAAAGAATAGCGACACATATAACTCACATAAAGTTTTAAAATGCAAGTTACAAAAAGTCCAGTGTGGACAAATATTTTTGACTCAACACAGACAAGTTTGTTGTGAACTAAAATGATGGTTTTAGCAGATCACACAGTTCATCCACCAGACTCCTTCGTCCAGCTATCCGGAGGCTATATTGAGGTGTAAAGAGTTGAGACCTCTCAAGCGTTTTCCAGGTCTGCCCTTGGGCCACTGCTCAGTTCATCATGCCCCAAACTCAGTGAGGCATTCAGACCCATTTTGCTTGGTTTGTTGGTTAGCAGGTCACTTCCTAAAATGTTTGACCGATGGACTTTCTCACTCAAGAAGAGACCCTGTGGAAGTAGAACTCATGACAATGATCTTAAATGGCTGATCCTCATCTCCGACGTGTTGCACCCACCCAAATGATTCAGGACACAGTGTGCTTATTTTCAATGCTCAATAGGTGGTGCTCTTATTAAAAAAAATATGTGAGGTTTCAGTGAAAAGTTTCACTGTCCAGCCAAAGTCTGCCAGTTAGTAGCCCACTAGATGGCAATACGACTGAACTCAAAAACTGAACTGAAAGACTGAAATGAGTTTCATGACAGAAAGCACCTATAGTAAGTACAGTTATCATTCAGAAAAAAAAAAAAAATATTTTTAGTTGTAAGTAAACTATGTAGATATTGTGTCGTTCAATGGAAATGCAACATGAAATAGTTCTTCACATGATGGCATCTTGTCCTTGAGTAGTTTGGGTTTTGTCTGCCATGATGGATGGAAGCTGTGGTGCGGACGAGGTGAGACACGAGATGCTTACTTTTTTATTTTTTTCCTGCTGCTCCTCACTCCAAATGAAGATGAAAGCAGAAGACGATTAAACTATTTGTCTCTGCAGACACTGCTTTGTATCATCTCACAGATGCCTGTGACAAATCCATTAAGTTTGCCCTATCTCTGCCACTGCAGGCATCAGGTGTTGCTGCAGTGGAAAGTGAAGGCAGCCCAGAGATAAGGCCAGCTGATGAGAGCCAACAAAAAGACTGTTAAGAACTTTATCATGAGCTTGTCACTGTTAACATCTGTGATGTGTAGTTTAAAAAAAGTGACCTGTTTTAGATCATAACAAACCTCATGTTAGCCTTGATGGTTTAAAGGTTTTACAGGAGGTTTTTTATTTGTGTTTGCATTTTTTTTATTAGCTTTGTTGGTCAGTTAGCACCAAATTCAAGTGTCAAAAGTGACTGAATGACTTGAAAAGTCAATGTTGCGGCATTGGCTTGAGCGTAGAGGAACAGCTTTTTCACCCTGCATGAAAAAAGCAGTTTTACATTCATAAAAAGAGAAAGTCATATCATTTCTACACAACTAGAAGAAGAATTATAATAAGAATTTCCTGAATATTTTCGCTTGTGCACATGGCTGTAGAGGCGCAATAACATGCAACAAATCGTCGTGTCAAGTAGTGTTTGGCTTGGTGTAAGTCGAAGATGTTACTGACAGACCGCAGCAGGAAGAAAAATGTAGAAGTAGAAAGGGAATCAGTACCATTGAGCTCCATTATCTGTTTCTTCCAAATGTGCACAGACATTTGTAACCATTCGGGTAAAAGACAGACGCTGTAAGAGCTTTGTCCCAAAGCCACTACTGTACTGCCTCTGTCCAGATTTCCCTCCAGTCTCTCACTATTATTCCCCGCTCCTTCCCAATGTTCATCTTTCTCTCTTCTACTCAAATTTCCTACTTGCACTGTCATGCATCACATTTGTGTTTTTGTTGCCTGATGAGGGCCAGCCTTATCTGCTGACTTCTTTATCTTAATAACTCCTATTATCTAGCAGAAACCACCTCAAATAGCTGGAGCTGTGAGGTCAGTGTCCCGCAGATAAGGATTTTTCTCGTTGCGTTTTGAAACAACACTCTATTACAGAGCAGGTGTTTTCTTTGCCAAGCTCCACACTATATTTCAGATGATCACAATAGCACCACTCCATGAGGCTTTCCTCAAAGCCTTCTGGGATGTGGTGTTTTTACAGAAGGAAAAGGGTGAACCGTTTTGTCTCAAAATGAAAAACAAATGGAGCTTTATGGAAAATTGTAGCGGGATAGAAAGGGATCACTACTTTTGCGGTTTTTAGTAGACCACAAGGTCACATACCAGAAATCAGGATCCCTCCGCTGTGGAGTGAGAGTTTGGTTTCAACGACAGCACGTTTTAGTGCCGTCACTATTGCCACAATCTGGGAAATAGGCCGGGTCGAAAATCCGTCAGTGGCTCACAAATGCGACCCACAGCTTTCACGATTCCAGCCATTTCCATTTATGCTCTGCGAGGGAGCCGTCGGACGGGCTGTAAGATGGATTTGCTGTGTTTCACAAAGCTAGAATCCATGAAATCCAGTCCCATACAGTGCCTTTATGCTGAATGTAAACCACAAAAAGCTGGCTGCGTGAGCCATTTTTCATTGTACTCCAGAGACATTAGGCCAATTACCTCCTTAAGTAATGTGCCTCCTTAACTGATTGGTCTGGTCGGCGAGAGACAGAGAGGAAGAGCGGGGATAAGAGACGGGCCAAGGAAAAGCCAGGGAGTGTTTTGCTGCTTAATGAGAATGCTATGGGCACTTTTTCAAAGTATCCCCAGTTTTCAATTGCTACCAGATGGCTTTGGGAAAACGCGGAGAGGGAACATGCTCTCTTTATTGTAATGAAGCTTTGCCTTGATAACACAATGGCTGCGACGTGAAGAACAATAGATGTCGCCGCTCCACCGGGCACCATTTTGTATTTTAGTCATTTCAAACATGTTCAACATTTCCCAGCCCGAAAGATAAAAAGTTTTATAATTTATTTTTTTAAGAAATATGTGTTTGTTTTATGAAGAAACAACAGAGGTGGAAACTAAAATGTTTGCATTCTCAATGAACATTGTCGCAATATGCTGAATGAAGTCAATACATAACTTCAAACGGGTGATGGCCTGATGAGGCTTCATGAAACATTGACCTTGTTTTCAGGGTTCAGTCGGTGGCGGATGTGAGGTTTCATTGAATGGTCAATGTTTAAGTTCCAAGAATTTAGAGCAGGGAGTGCCACCTCATGGACTCCAAAATCAAAGATACTGTTTCATGAAGCATCATACTCCAATGACTAGTTGAAACTCTGCTTCTTTCTTCGATGTCCACATTTAAAAGGTTGCTATATATATATATATATATATATATATATATATAGGATGAAATGTATGGTATGTTTATTCAAAAGATTTAATCCCAAATGGTTTGACATTTAATAACTTGCCATCATAGGGACTTGTTCATTTTCAAGTGTTACATTTGATGAGTAACAAAAATAACTAATAAATTGATTACCTTTTGGACTGGAAACCTTGTTTCTTTCTTCAGTGAATGTCACGCTTAAAAGGTTGCTGTAGGTGAGCAGTTTATACAACAATAAATAAATAAAAAATAAAGAAGAGAAACCATTACCTGAAAGAAGTCATAAATCTCCCCCCCACCGACCTTTATTTTTACTCTATTTCTATACATCTATTCCTGAATATTTCATCTTTTTTTTTTTTGTAACACTGGCTGTTTGAAGCTTATTGACTTCATGTGAACTGGACAGTTGGTTATTCAAATGATCCACTTATAAGCCACAGTGGGACATGGCATAGATGGATCTG
Organism: Synchiropus splendidus; assembly: GCF_027744825.2. Classification (NCBI taxonomy): domain Eukaryota; kingdom Metazoa; phylum Chordata; class Actinopteri; order Syngnathiformes; family Callionymidae; genus Synchiropus; species Synchiropus splendidus. The sequence goes on along the minus strand of NC_071334.1, from coordinate 10,134,397 downwards.
TATTACACTGTAGCCATTAGCACAGCACAACTGAACCTTTGCTGTTTAGCAAAATGACCTTAGTTTCAACTCAATTACATTTTTCATGAATCAATTGACTTTCCTTTAATGAGAACTCAGATGAGGAGTTTTTTGAGGGTTTTTTTTATGTACATGGTTCAAGGATTGGATTGGAAAAGCAAATAAACAGATTTACAACAAATAAAAAATAGCAGTGAACTGATTTTCTATTAATCCAGTAAAACCTGTTGCATTCATGAAGTAAAAATAACTATTTCAGGACAAATCTGATTGAGATTTCTAATTAATTGTCTTTGTAATATATATTTTTAAAACATCAAATTCAGTTTTTTTTTTTTTTTTTCCTTTAGTACCTGAAACTGACGCATGAGCAAAACCGTGGCTCGTGACTGTCCACAGTGGAATTCTAGCCTGGATCGGATTTATATTGCGCTCCTCCGTCCAACCGTTATTAAAGCTATTACAATGGCCATCAAACTGGAGGCGCTGAGCATATTTAGGCATCTTTGTCCCCGAACAAAGTCACCAGCCCTAAAAGTAGACCACAGAGAACAATTAAAAATGGGAGACAATAATTCCACATGCCCTTTAACATTTCCGTGGAAGCTCAAATTGCAGGTGTTTGACTCCTTTGCATAATTTACATATTATAGTGCCACACCGGGCAAAGTGAAACCTCCGTCATTATATCTTTTTCACCTTCATAATGCAGAGCAATGAAGCCGTGGGTATTTTCGTTCTAATGTTTTATGAACGTGTGGAAGCACTGACAGAATTAAAAGGTCATTTCGACTGTCTTTCCGGTGGGTGCCAGCGTGCACGGCCAGCAGGGGTCACAGCTTGTGTGCACCAACGGCAGGACGGGGAGCAATGAGGTCATAAGTCAGGAAAGATTGAATGATCTCTCGGGGGTCTCAAATGTGTCAGCAGGCTTCCTGTGAACACTTTGCTGATAGAAGGCCTATCTAGAAATGAAACTGTTTTAAAAGGAAGCGCAGAGTTGTGACAGGATGCTGCGCTGACAGATGTTTTCAACAGCACAGAAAAATGTCGCAGAAATCTCTGCTGCATGCAAACGTGAGGACTCACATGACAAATGAAAACATTCTACCGGGCCGTGTGAGTGATTCGATCAGACAAGTGCATTTTCTAAAACGTGTTCAATGAGCCAAAGTGTTTGACTCCTTGTCTCGTCACAGTCGTTGCTAAATAGCAGCGGGATTGTTGCTTGCTGCCAGACTGGCGGAGTCGCGCAGTTGTGGTGCGAACGCCAGTCAATTACCCTTATTAATCTGGTGAAAGAATGGTACGGAGGTTGTTTTGGTTTACTCCGAACGGAACACACCCCCCTTTTCCCTTCTAACAAAAATTACGGTTAATGAGTACAGGCTGGTGTGTTTCAGTAAAACACATTAAGTAGATCGTGTCATGCACAACGTGCTGGCAAGATTTATCCATGGCTTGTTTAGACTCTCCTCTGCAGACAAAGGGAAGGGGTGAAGACAGACCCTGAGAATGACTTGCTTACAGATGGAGAGGATCATATCTTCAAAGGGGCAAAAATGCTGTTTGGTTGGATGCGGGGCACTTTTATTACAACTGTGTGTTTCAAATCATCCTCCATGTACCAAAGCAAAAGAGAATATTGTGCTGTAAAAAAGAAAAGACGGACGTGAACCCTGCTGTAGCAGAAGGATCCTAAATGGGATTGCCAGCATGGTGGGGTGTCCATTGTGTGGTATATAGTCCCAGTGAAACTAGAGAACACATTTGGTTAAGCAGGATTCGACTTGCCATTTGCTGGTTTAAGAGCTGGCTCCTAAAATGGTCTTGCTAAACTCCTGACCTTTTATACATCATTGGTGATGCAGCAGTGAAAGCAAATTTGTTGAAGAGATCAAAAGGTGTCAAACTAAAGGGGAGAACATTCTGCACACAGTTTAAGTAGGAGGCCAAACTGGGTTATATTTATTAGGCAGCTGGTGTGAAAATCTGAAAATGAACAAAGTGCAACATCAGTCTGCCTTTCTGTTCTCAAGAAATTGTGTGAAATGAAAACTTTGAATTGTTGGCCTTAATACAAAACAATATGGAATTCATACGGTCACTGAACTCAATAAATTGCTCTACATGACATTACTTGACGATTTTTCTGTCACAACAAAAACATAGGCAACACTGAGAACTAGCACCACAAAACAAGCCTTTTTCTTGTTTTTTTTTCCTCTCTCCAAAATAGGTTTTCAAACAAAAGTATGTTGCAATAAGCCTCGAGACACAGGACTTGTATTGCAAGGGGTGTTGTGTAATTGTAGCATAAAGCCACAGGAACAGTTTTTAGCGCAAAAAAGGTTTTTAGTTATTTGCTAAAGATGCTAATAGATGCTACGACGACTGATGAGTTTATGAGGCTTCATGAAACAGTGCCCTCCTTACCTGAGCCCTCTAGATGGCGCTCTGTGTTTTGAAATATTTGGATTTCAAAACCTCACGTCATCAGAGCGCCACCTACTGACCTCTGAAAATAAGGACGATGTTTCTCAAAGAAGCTATTTTAGACTGTTTATTATAATGAAAAATGGCGACAGAAAACATCTCTTTAAGTTCTTGATAAATTGTCAGTCCAAGACTCATGAGTGCTAAAATAACTACATTTATTGTTTTTATTTTTATTTATTTATCTCTTTATATATACTAAAAAAAAAACATTTTACATAGTGCAGTTCAAAGAATATTGACTTGACAGGATTTCAGCTATTTCTTAATATGCAAAGTTCAGCATGGGCACTTCTGGATGCATGTGCGTTATTTCATAAGCAGACTTAAACAGTCCATAAATTATGTACTTCCCCATTCTATCAGCCATCGCTGATGCATGATAGAGCTCAGAGAGGACGTTTGCCACGACGCTATATTTCTAATGAACTCAGAAAACAAGTTGCTAACATGAACTTTCAGGGCTTGAGAAGAAGCAGCCATTGATGAATGTGAATGTAGCAGACGGTTTCGCAGCTTTAAATTATTCTGCTCTGCCCCCATGACTTCTGCGGCTCGTTTGAAAAATTTATTTGGTCCCTGATACAGCGATGTTTGAAATAAAACTTCAAATCATGACCTTTAGTCTCCCTCTTTCCTCTCTCTGGGTGTCGGAGCAGACAGCTGCAACTTTCCTTCGCTGTGACTGGGTTTTGTGGCGGCGCGATAAGCCGATCCGGCAGCTCATTCCTGGCTGCCATACGCTCTGACCTCTCTGCTCCCGGAGAGATTGCCTTGGAGTTTGATGGACTAGTGTCTCTGAAAAAGATAATGTCCTCCTGCAGCTTACTGCGAGGAAGCCGTGTTTCTAACAATACGAGTGGAAGTCGCCATCATGCCGGGTTGGCAAGGTTATGTGTAATGCAAGCTTTGTATATAAAGCAATTCAAAATGTTTTACAAGGCGAAGTCCCTTGCTGCTGTTGTGAAAATACTCAAGAGACGTAAACAGCACCAGGGAGTGGTCATGTTGGGGGAGCTAAACCTACGAGTCAGAACAGATTATTTATGAAAAAGACTAAAATTACTTAAAAGATGAGATAATCAAAAGAAAAAAATCTGATGTACCATGAATGCACTTGATTTAAAGGGAACCGGATGTGCAATTATGTGTTTCTATTTGTCTATTCTTAGGTAGTGAAATGGTGAAGCTTGAATGTTTGTAATTACAAAGTTATAACAGGTTTACAAACTGGCTGGCACACTTGTAAAGCTTAGTTTCTTACTGGCTAAATATTAGATGTGCATCAACCCAGCAGTTCGCAAATCGAATAGCATGACCTGAATGGAGGAGCACATCACTCTTTTTGAGATGAGATGTTTGCTTGGTGTCGCTAGATGTAACGCCGTAAGCAATGTGTCTTAGTTACTTTTAAACTCAAGCAATAACTAACTTAGACATTGGTTACAGAGAAGTAGCCAATAATTCAAGGTAACTGGGACAGCATTCACTAATCCCACAAGGCTGACAAGAACAAGTACATTTCTCTGAAATGGGCGAAACTTCATTATTCCACACTTCAGAATACAAATGGAAAAGTGTACTAGGGTCCTTTAAATACCTCAATCGGAAGGAACAAAACCAAAGACTAACAGTGGTCTACACCCAAACCAAGAGCAGTCAGAAAATAGTATTAGTGTGATTCCACTCAACCCTTTTTGGTATCGCAACATAACCAGCTGACATAGATGTAGCCGAGCGAAGACAGCGTTGTTGCTTTGTCAACAGAAATCTCTGTTCTTAGAATTCATTTATTTATTTAGTTGGACTGAAAGCTCAAGCTCTAAGAAGTGGCTGGATAGAATGCTGACTGTTGGGAAACTCAAACAGAACAAAGTGCAGCTCACTTTCATTAACTTTTTTGTTCAAACCCACTTGTTGCGCTATATAATCTTCTTGTGTTTGATTCACTTGAGCGAGACATCTGTGGAGATCAGTTTCACTTATGTGTGATGTTTTTGTCGTGTCATGAATGTGTTTTTATTTTCCTCCACTTGCCATGTTGTTTGTGTTTGTTTCTGGCACATCTACTTATTGAGTTGTAAAATTAAAGTGCAACACATACGTGTTGATACTGAACCTTCGATAATGCTTTCTTCCGTTTTCCATCTACGTCAAGTGATTCTGTCACAAGAGTCGATGAGACAGTTGCAGCCTGCCAGGAACACTGCTGCAGTCGAGTAGTGTCGGAACATGAGACAGCTGGCAAGCCTCTCGTAACCTGTAAGCTGTAAGACAATGGACAACAATAGATCTTTGGCACCACAGCCAAACACGTATTGCTGTTGTTTTATTGATTGCTTTGTGTTTTATAAACATGGATTTATTTATCTATTTCTTGCCTCACTGCCACTCTCTCTCTCTCTCTCTCTCTCTTTTTCTGTCTGTCTCTCTCTTTCTTTTTCTGTCTGTCTCTCTCTCGCTCTCTGTCTTTCAGTCATGAGGACAAAACTATTTTTGGACCCGTTCTTGGAAAATTACTTGGAAGTCACACATTTGTGGGAATTAATTTACTGTATATTATAAGAGAGAACTAAACTGGTAGTATCTAATATTTGTTTGTACGTATTAAGATCATGACTGGAAGTTTGTTTATATCAAGACATGAGGGACATGAGGGAATCTATAAAGTAGATGCCACTCTGCGTGTAGTTAAACCCACGTTTCCGCCTCAGAAGTGACGCCTTTTTGAGAGTCTTCCTTCGTTGTCATCATCTTGGCTGTGGCTGCCTTGGACCACAAGCTGCCGCCGATCCTCCAGGTGGTGCTTGAATGTAGCTGATATCATGAAATAACATGATAATAATCAGAAAACAGCATCACAAAAGTTTTGCCCAGCTGCCAGCTCTGAACTTCCATAAGTTATTTTTTGCTTCTACCCATTGGAAATAGCGAATTTACGTTTCTGCACATGCATTTGCCCAACATCAACCGATCAAATCTAAATGTGGTTTGCAAATTAATGTGTCCAAAGATCATGTATTACAATGTAGCTACATGCACTGCTTCAGATTAGATTTCGTAAATTGTGTTCAGGAAAGAAAGCTAGCCCACTTTTCCGGCAGTTTGCCTTTTGGTTTGAGGTGAGGAAGAGAATATCTGCTTTTTTTCAATGGAATGTGAGCAGGAGTAAAAATACCGGCAAATAGCCAACGTTTAGTCTTTTATTCCTTGTTCCATTATCCAATTGCATTGGAATTCATTTATAGCTGTAATTTACCAACAGAAAAACATCAACAAAAAACACAAAACATCCTTAGTAAACTACTAATTTATTCACTTGGAAATCTCGTGTGAGATGAATGACACATGGATTAAATAAAAAAGAAAAAAAAAAAAAACTTCTGCATGATAAAAAAGAGATGTTGGAGAAAAGAAACCTGAAGCAAAAAGTCACGTTTGCAAGGTCGGTGATCTGAGATTGACAGATTGATTGATGTTTGCGCGCTGAGTCATGAGATGCTCGGGTAGGAAAGCCTTTTTTTTCTTTCCTGTCTGGCTTCTTGGCTGCCCCTGAGTCAAGGTGGTGACGGGCCGGCAGAGGAATGATAAATGAAGATGTACAACTGCAGATAGACCATCAGATTAGTGGACTGTTGTCTCTTAGATTATAGTGAAATCAATATGATTCATCCCCGCTCTTCCCCCACTTCTCTGGAGTTTCAAATCTCACTCCAAAGCAGCAACAATGGCCGCAAACACAGCCCGACATAATGTGATGTTACTATATACCTGCTTTTGATCTGCATCTTATCACTGCCGCAGTAACTGGGAACAGCTTTTACAACCTCTTTTGTGTCGATGAAACTCACATCTTTAGGTGATTATTCTCTTCTGTTGCTCCTAAGTGGGAACTGATAAAGCAGAATTCTCTGTAGCGGCGCCAGTTCTGTTATGTGTGCAGATGAGATAATTGGTACAGTATAGTCATCGGGACACGGCGGTGTTTGGGTTGCAGAAATGAAATGTGTGCAGCACATGTTGAAGGAATCTGAGAAATAGGGAAAAAAAAAAGAATCTCTTCGCCAGAAAAGCGGAATGTGTTGACGCAGCAGAGACTGGTAAAGAGAGATGGACAATTAATTAAAACCCGAGATCTGTGCTCAAACACCTGGTTTAAACTTCCAACGCTCATTTCAAATGAGCGAAACCTCGAGCGGAAAAGTTTGATGTAGGCGATTTTTAAGGCATGAATATTCATAAGGCTCTGTTTACTTTGCATGATTTATGGGAACAAACTGAAGCCCATCAATACGTAGCAACAGGGAAGTTAGGAGGCTTTGTAGTGCAAATAAATAAATAAAAGAATGGAATTGTTGTCAAGAAAACGGATGCGATCGGCATAAATCCACCAAGATTGTTGTTGGAAAGAAACCGAACACTAGAGATGAGAAACCTCTCCAAGAACATGCTCGCACGTTCAGCCAATTAGCAACATGGCTCTATTGAAAGAGCGGCTCGACCTACATCTGGTAACCGTGACAGGTAGAAGAAGGATGGAGCTTGAGTCAATGATCAGCACTATTGGGAATAAATGGCTTACCTGCTAACTGCCAGCCACATCCTGCGAAGAGCAGGCAAAGCTTCCCTGTCAATCGCTCACAACAGTTCTTGAATGTGTTGGAGCGAACGTGAAATGTTTACGCTGTGAAAATAACTCAGTAAAATTTGCAGACAAGAAAAAAGTGAGGCACCTTGAACATCAAAGGGCGTCGGCAGGGTTTATTACAGGGACGTAGCTTGCTTCTCGGTGCCTGTCTTCGCTGGCTGCATCCTCCAGAAGTTAGGTGAAACATCCTGCACAAAACCCATCTCACTTTCCCAAATTATAGCTAATACCGCGGCTAATTAATGGCATATGCCTCTTTCTCATTGGGCTACAGACACTGATGAACATCTTGCAGTGTTTTGTGGTTTGGGAAAACTCCCTGCAAACATCCCTTTTTATCGCCCACGTTCAGACCGACAAATGCAAACAAGGGGAATTTGGAAGCAATAAAGGCAAAATTAAATATTAGATCCACCCCGATTCACTTGTCATACCCTCAACCGTTGTCATATGTCCACAGCATCGGGTCTGGATGACCCGGGTTTCGCAATGCTTTCGTCCCTTCAAGGGTAGTTGGCAATGTCACAGGATCATTGCTGGATACAGTATGTGGTTTTACAATTGGTGGGATCATCCTCTGCTGCTGTTCGGACAGTGTTTCTCTGGAGTGGTTGTGGTGGACATTGCTGGCTACTGTGGGAAAGTGTGGTGAAGCCCCACTCTTTTTGGGTAGTTCATCTGAAAGACTGGGTCCATTTCTGTAAATATGAGTGATAAGCGTGTGATATTTCTTTCCTTCTAAAACTTAACTCCTCTTTCAGACGTTTATAGTGTCCATGGAAATAGTGACACTATTTCATGAAGCCCCATCATTGAACCATATATATATATATATATATATATATATATATATATATATATATATATATATATATATAAAACAAAAAAGTGTCTACCCTGATTTAGATTTAGACAGAATTATTTCACTTTTCACATTACACATTTTTAGCATTTGAAATATCATTAATGGTCAAATTAAAAAAGCCCTGAGTGGGACTTCAAGTTACAGGCACAACCCTTTAGAACATGAGGAAGAATATCAGCACGACAGTGCTGGCAAGACTGCAGGAGGTGGCTATCCAACACACCAAGAAAATGCAACCATCTCGTCCCATTTGCCAACCTATTCTCACTCCCATAGCGTAAAATATTGACGCTGGGAAGTGACTTTTGTGTCATATACTGACACCAAAGCAACATGTTGATGAATAGGTGTTTCACTGCGCAAAAAAAAACAAAACATTGTCCCTCTGGTATAGCGTTCCATGCATAGGGGACATCGCCGCATGAGGAGCACGAGGAGCATCACACACGGTGGTCGCCTTTAGTAGCGACAGTACAGGTCGCTAAAGTCCACTTTCCCAACGTCAATATATTTTGTCATTTTAGGGAAGATGTGTTACCTTTTTGTCCATTTCTTGAAAGTTTTCTTGAAATAAGCATTTTGAGTCAGTATTCCACGCCAACAAATGCATACCCTACTATACATATTGAGACACATTATTGGTGATGATAAGTCTTCGTTTTCTCTTGAATCTCTCTTCATCTTCCCATACACATCAGAAAGGCTCAGGTCTTTCTCAAACCAGGACACCTTCAGAGGATGGATATATTCCCCATTAATTCAAGATATTGAGAGCAGGGTAGGTTCTAATCTCAGGCCCACACCCCGCCCTCTGGCTCCTCGCAGCATGCGCTGCATTAGCTTCAATAATGAAACCCACATGCGAGAGCCCTGTTAGCTGCAAGAGCTTGGAGGAGAAACTGGGAATTGAGAAGAAAGAGAAGCGTGTCTGATAAAGAGATAGAGGGTGATATTTGTGTTTGAATCTCGTTGGCGAAAAAGTGGGCGGAGCACACCAAAAGAAAATTAGGGCAGAGATTACAGAGAAAGCGGGAGAAGAGCGCGGCGAGATAAAACACGGAGTCATAGGGGGAGCTGCAGCACTTTGGCTGAGGAAATACTTTCACTGTCCCACTTTACTTTGCAACCACTCAATTCTGATCGACATCAAAGTCATGAGAAGCGATGAGAAATCTGTCAGTATGTGAACACACACACTAATAATGCTGAATTAAACACATATATTCAAAGATTTATTCTGTAAAATATAAAAATAAAACAGTAAAAAGCCAGTCTAGAATGGCAGCTGTTGAGTCACTCTCAAAATCCGCTACATTCCCAGACAAAAACATCCCTTTGCAATTATTAAAATTTATTAGGCATATTTTTAATAAAGTCGTCACCTCAGTTTAGCGGTCTAACACATCACTGGTTTCCCAGTGAGATTTATTCTCCCTAAATTTATCCCAAAATGGAGTTTTATCTGAAGGATCTTCTGAATGATACAAATGAATAGGGTGTTTGCTTTGTGATAAGAGCTCTCTCATCATCGTGTTCTCTTCCTGGAACAGTGACGGTAGACTGCGTGTGATGGATCCCACTTCATTTAAGTTTCAGAGTGTGAAAGTCCGTTCTCACATGTACTAAAGATTAATGACGGTTCGCCCACCTTTGTGTGAGAAATCATCATTCATCAGCGAGTCCATTCTTCATAAAACTACTGATAATATTATCCGTGCACGGCTGACTGATCAGCTGAGGGAAATAGAAGGCTCCGGCTGGAATTTGCACAATTACACCACTGATAAGGTTAGTTGGGAATGTGGTGGGGTATTTTATCTTATTTCTTTTTAGCTTCAAATGTGCATGTAACACTAAACTGTGTGTGAGCCAACACGGCAAGATGATTTCATCCAGCAGAAATGACAGAAATATATGCTTAAAAATTGGTTCATGTTCGGCGTGATGAGAGAATTTAAAATCATGTTGTTTGATCCATTCACACTGTTTTTATCTTTATAGGAAACCAACTTCCTAATTCTGCATACAACAATTTACATTTACCTTTGCCAGGCTTTTTTTAATTTGTTTGTTTGTTTTCTGGAGTGTTGGTTTGTTTGTATACAAGAAAAACTTGGATTTGGATGTTATTTTCTGGTGGTAAATGATTCAATTTTGGGAGTGATCCAGGATTTTCTTTGCAGCCCTTTTCAGCCTTTGGCATTTGAAAGACACTCATTGTCATTGCGAGATTTTGTTGGAGGTGGACTGAAGCTGTTTGCGCTCTGGATTCAGGAAACTGGCCGTTTGCAATAACAGAGTAAATCAAGAAAGAAGTATATTTTTTTCAAGCACTCATTGCATAACTTTTTGAATGTATTCTTTGTCTGCCATTGGACATTATGGATTTTTATACAATAAGCTCCGGACCTATGACGAACATTTGGACTTAATGATGTGGGTCCATGATGAATTACTTCTGTATTTAAGTCAATGTTCATATCCTGCCCCTCAAGCACAAGCCAGGTTCCTGTTGTAGACTTTCATTGTCATTTGAAACACGCCAGTCGACCGGACTGATTCCTGAGGTGGAAAAACACTTCCGTTTTTTTGGCAAGATGATCTCAACAGCGACGCCCCCCGAAAAGGCTAAACACTGTTTGAGAAGTTGAAGGGTGTGAAGGGGAAGTCAGTTGTGTTTCTTGATGCTGCTGTTCAGTAGACAGGTAATGCTTGTTTATATGTCAGAAATGATGGCTTTACAACTGCACCTGCGAAGTTGACAGCTCTTACTTATGTTGAAGTCCAATGCGTGGGAAAATTTGATTCATGACGTACCATAGGAGTGGAACCCTGCCGTAAGTCGAGGACCTAGCTAGGGGCCCCATTAACTACCTATAACTGTAGGAATCCAAGTTGTCCAACAGCAATGCTTATTTAATTATCCCAGTAAGCTGTAGTGAGAAATCATGTGTACTCAACTATGAAACAAAACAAAATTAAGAATGTGTGAAAACATTTTAAACACTGAATGAAAAACAAGAACTTTAAGACACATGTCCCATTCTCAGGCCCCGGGCCCCACTGAGTGTTTTTATGAGGCCTGTTATATACATGGAATGAAAATTCAAAAGTTCAAGTGTACTGAAATCCAGATCACCAATGAAGCATGGTGAAAATGTGACCTACAAAGATGAGCATTCATGACTGGCAAGCAAGTAGACATCATAAACGTAAAAGTCGGATTTCTTTTTCTTTTTTCCAGGAGAAAACAAGACTGTCTACTGTGCTGTTAGTCTGTGGTGGAGGTGGACGATGTGTTTGTTTTGAAACCAACCAGAGTGACGCATTGTGGTAAAAACACCCTACTATAATAAAAATGATCATTGATAGCTGTTTCCAACAAGTTTTTTTTAGTCATTTTCAATAAGTCTGAGTCGAATTGGTATGCCCACTGTCCACATCTTGGTCTGTGTTTTAGATGTTGTTGGATCCAGCTTGACTCTCCCCCATTTCAATGTGTAGTAGTCTTATCTATACTGCACAAGTTGCACAACTTCACATCATCTTTTTTTCCTTCATTATCACCCGAGTTTCATCTAGCAAGTGTGTCAGCATCTGTCTTGCATGTGCGATGGTCCCACTGCACCCACTTTTCAAAGGCCTTTGTTTTCCCATAGTCATAATTCGATTCTGTTTACTCATTGTCATGTGACAGTGTAAAACAGGTCTGTCATTGTGTCTACATGAGATTTGGACTTCCTTTCTTTTTTCCTTATCAGCGCATGCACATCCATCGGGGTGACTGAAAGTAATTTAAATAATCCCCAAACAGCTTTAAAAACAATAACTCTCAGGTAACCCGTGTAGGAGAGTAACACAACTCCCCAGTTTTGCTTTACGTCTCCCATAAATCGATATATATGTCCAGGACATCAGCGGCTCGGGATGACTTTAACATATGTCTCCAATATACGTTGGAAAAAAAAGTGATTGCATGGGTCTTCATCACTTAGTGCTAATCCATCTAAAAGTCGTCACTGCTTTACTCCCTCTCACCTTTGACCTTTCTCAAGCTCTTCCGTCCCAGACTCATTGTCAGAATAGAGATGCATTGGAAGTCAGTGTTCAGTGATAGTGTTGAGAAATAGTAAAAAGTTCAGTCAGAAAGAGGGTATTCTATTTAAAGAAGACAGTGGTGAGTTATTCCACATGGAAAATGCATCTTTTGCAGCTCGTAGAACAAGTCAGAAGTGACACGCAGTTCAGTATTCTATGAACTTGAATGAGGTTCCAACCGACATTGTTCAGTGATGTGAGAAATACCATGATGAAGTGCCTTGACATCACTTTGTGAGGTAACAGCAACACTTAATCTGTCACATCCTTCGCTCTGATAATCCAGACTCTGGTGACATCAGTTTGTGGATGTTGCTTTTCATCAGTCTGGACACAGACAGACTCCAGTACAAGGTGCCTTTTAGATATTTTCAGAGCTTTCAGGTCACACGGATAATTGAGTGGAAAGCATAGCTGGATTGTTAGCAAAGCCCATGGGCTTGAGAATTAGGATCCGCTCGGAGACTTTAGAGGGAGTCTCTGTTCTCTGAGTGTGATGGTATCCTGTCTGGGTTCGAGTGGGCTTTGGGGAGGTTGGTACCAAGTGCTCCCCGGCGGTGGCGACGACGGCTGACAGAGCTCCCCCTCGACTAACCCCTGACCCTTCCACTGTGTCGCACCTGAGACGTGGAGGTGAAGTTAAATTGGCAAAGTATTGGTGACGACAGGAAGAAGGAAAAGGGGGTCCGAAATGCAAAACACACAGCGCCCCATTTAGAGCTGCCTTTAAACCAGATGTGTCTAAGTTTCCTGAGCCCAGACTAATCCCAGGAGATGAATCATCGTGTAGCCTTGATGGGCTCCACAGCCACCCCTTTTCTTACGCAGAAATGATTTCAGGTCATTTCTTTTTTGCTTCATCACCACCTTTTCTTGATCTAAGCTGGTACACAAACACACCACAGAACTCGGCGCAAGGAATCCTCGACAAGCCTTCATTCACACACTTATTTTTGTTCATTTCCTTTACCTGCCAACATTTCTGTCACCACACCGAAACCCTCGGATTCTGTTGCAGGCCTCTAGTGAACAGTGAACAAATGGACTTTGGACCACCCTGGCTCTGCCCGCTCTTCTTCTTGAACCTCAGTTACACAAATAAATAAAACCAATTTTATGCGGACAACTTTTATTTATTATTCTAATCTATCAGCAAACATGAAAAGTCAGCGAGAAATTTTAAGGAGCTTTTTATCCAGCGCAGCAGAGCGAACAGCTGTAGCTCCAAAAGTACTATTCAATATTTAACATGAAGATGTAGAAAAGTATTTGAATGTAAATCCTGCACAGATGACTGCAGTTCTTGTGACACCAAGATTCATCATTTAAGTCACACTTTCTTTTCCTTCCCTCCAACAGCTGCTCTATTTCAGGACCAGTTTACGGCTCAAAAATGTTGAGGCTCCCCTAAAATAAACCAAGGCTTTAATAAAGATGGATGCTGGCTTTTATACGGCGCCGCGCTGATGATTTTTCATGTTGGTTTTTGCCTGTCCTCCTGGGAATAACTACAACGTGTATTTCAGCACATCTTTGAGGGGAACACTCCAGTCTTGGCACAACAACGTCACTGACCCACTCAAAACTGTTAACACAAGTTAATCATCACCTTTACTGATGTAGCATTTTGGTCGACATGTTGATGCTTTCACAGCCGAGCCAGTCACCATTCTCTAATGGCATGCTTTGGCTAGGACGGTTCTCTTTTCAGACAAGATCAGTATTTTGAACAGCTTAATGTTGCTGTTGAGCAAACTTAATTTGTCATGAGCTGAAAACAGGGGAGGACAAAGGATTCTTCTATACAACGCACTATAGTTCCTGGATCATTGGTTTTGAACTCATCATCATATGGACTTTCATGTTCCTTCTGTAGGTCTCCCCTCCCAAGGTATTCCCTGATGTGTCACATAAAAAAAGTAAAGCGGTTGGGAGAGTATTTTTAAGGAATAGATGGCATCTTTTCCAGGTCTAGGTCTGTGTCTTCTCACCAGAGTAGGGTTGATGGACCTCTGGTTATCACTGGTAATGCTTACAAATAATCTGTTTTGGTCCTGACATTGTAGGTTAGCCACGACAAATACACTTTTAAACATTCCTCATGGCACGATATATTGACGTAGCGAAACTACTTTTGCAACGTCAATATATTGTGCCATATATATATATATTATATATTGTAGTTTTGTGTCTTTATTGACAACAAAGGCAGCCATAAGCGTTGCATGTTGCGATTCAATGGCAGAAAAAATAAATAAGTGAATAAAAAATCCTTCCCACGTGGAGATCCAGGCGGTTGTGTGCGAGGCGTGGGGAGATGTTCCGAAGCTTGAATTTAATTGGATGTCAGTTGCTATCTATGACCCTTTAGGTGGCTCTCTTCCTTTGTGAAGGTGCCAGAAAGTCACAGTGACTGAAAGGCTTTGAATAGCAATTCATGTACATGTATTGTGGCATGTGGAAGGTCATAACTCTCAACCATACGAAAGAATGCGTCAAATTCGACATCCAAATTTCTCTCTAAACTTACCATCTAATGTGCAGAATATGAACAGATGTCTTCACTTCAACTTTTATGCGGCTGTGAAAATGAGACAGACGAAGCCTGCATATTCATGAGGTCTTCGCAAACATAGTGCACAGACTTTGACCTAATTCTTATGGATCACAGGTAGCATAATTGTTCTGCTGAAGCAGATGCGTTTTTTTCATTTTTTTTAGCGCCCCGCCATGAAGCCTCACCATCTGATACCCACAACTTCTCAGGTTCAAGTGCGGTTTTACGTGATGCTTGTGCATAATTGAACGGCTTCTGCGACGTATCGATGCCGTTACGGCATGTTTATGTCCGAAGCAATTAGCTTCGAAATTGTTTTGGGGAGGCGAGTTGACAGGGGCAACTGGCAACAGAAGCGGGGCATGTAATAGAAGCAAGGGGAAAGGGTCATTTACGCTGGTCAAGACTACCTCAGCTTGTACAGGAAGTGAATGTCGCTCTGGGGGGGTCAGCGAATCATGAGGTGTCTACTAGACTTTCCCAATGAAATCCATGTGAGCGGCTGGTGTGAAGCGTGTGTGTTTTGTGTTTCAGAGGTGACGGCAGTTAAACACAACATCACAACACTCACAGTCTGCAGTTCACAATGGTGTGAGGGCCGATTCTTTACATTGAGCGCCGGTGGTGGTCTTGCCGTCAAACACTGTGCATTCATATGAGGAAGGTTGGTGACTCCAACTGTCATTTATTCAGTGTAACGTTAAAGAGGACAACAAATTATAGCCAATGAGAATTAAATTCGGTGCAATTTGTGAAGTTAAAAAAGAAAAAAAAAACACAATTAAACGTTTTCACGTATCATTAACACGCGTCAGTGTAATACTTGAGATTGGACTGGCATGTCCAGCCGTAAGAAAGCGTTCTCTCTTCCAAAGAAAATAATATCACTGCAGTTGTGGGTTGAATATTCCAAATCGGAGCAATCAAGTCGTTCACCCTTATAATGTCTGGACGTACAATTTTTCTTGGGTTTTTAACCTCATTACAAACATATTCATTGCTGTCTGAGACCATTTCGGGGCAGCACCAGTGTTTCCACACATCGTGAATGGTGGGGGTGAGAAGTGATGCTTTCCAGACATGCAGCGACTGCCGACACACACACTCACACACACTCACACTTTCTGGCACGCTAAAGTCAGGCTTTTTTTTCCTTGGTCACACATGTACACTATGTTTTTTTACACACATCCACCAGCCCACACAGGCACACACCCAGACACCAATGTCAAAACTCGCCAGAGGCCGAGGAAATTTGAAGCCCATTTTGGACCTCAAGGAGAAACACAAATGATTTAATTTGCTAAACTAGAGGTGGGTCATATAGCTGTCTTTAATAAATAAAAGTGAATTCAATATCATTCCAATGCAGCCAAGGCCCAACAAATGTTTAAAATAAGTCTATATGAATATTATTTTTGTCCTTTTATGGCAGAGGCTTGATAACACCAAGGCTTTGAATTTGGTAATTGAATCCTCAAGACTCTAATTGGTTTACAAATGAAGCATTAAGGCAGTCGGCTGAGGACTCAATGATAACAATAGAAGACGAGTCAAGTCGCAGTCACAGTGGGAGAAATTAAAGGCAATTCAAAACAAATAAAATTGTTTGCGGAAGAATCCATATTTACATACAATGGGAGGTTCAGAATATTATCTTTGCTCTCCCAACCCTGGCATGGTTGTTTCACTGGGTGGGCTTCAAATGAAGTCGGAACTGTGGTGGGTAGTGGTGAGGCTTCATGAAACAGTGTCCTCACTAGTGCTCACTATATGGCTGAAATCTTGGTAGTTGAACAATCATATCAATGAAACCTTGTATAATTTATAAACTAGGGGCGCCACCTACTGAGCTCTGAAATGGAGGACGCTGTTTCATGATGCCTCATCACTAGTGGTGGGTGTTCACACCAAAGATTTAGAATCTAAAGCCTTGATGGCACAAAAACACATTTACATTGCCATTTACAAAAAAATTGCCCAGCAAACATAGAGTCATTTCAGGACGAGTCAACAAATTATGTTGGTCCAAGCAGCATTGCTGCTTTGGGGGAGTCCGATGTCATCATTTTAAAAGTTCGGCAATGTTGGATAAGATGTGTAAATGGAGATTTTCAAATCGATCCAATGTGGAACCATTTTCAAAAAGTTGCAGAAAAATCGTGTTGGCCAAAGACCAATCTGACAGATCCTGTCAGGATACGACACGTGACACGTCTTCATATAACCACAGCCTAAAGCAACAAGACGCCATCTTGACAAGATGGCAGATAACCCAACAGAAGAGGGCGAGAAACTCTAAGACATCTTCCATTTCAACTTCTTTAACTAGCACCAAGCAATTTTGTTGTCAAATTTCCACTTGATGCTGTGTTCCTCACAAGCTTTCAAACTCCATTGGAAGCCTATCACCAGTGAAGGGCTGATATGGCTTCATGAAACAGTGATCTCATTCTCAGACTCTGATCTAAAATCTTTGGATTTGAAGAACCATTTCAATGAAACCTCACGTCATTTTTAAGCAAAGAACACTTGCTTATTGAGCTTTGCAATTGAGGACACTGTTTCACGAAGCCTCATCAGCCCATCGTGACTGGTCACAGCTGACACAACACAACTGGTGCTGCTGTACTGGTTAAACTGTTAAACTAATCCCAGAGCTTCATTTTCAAGCGCTGTAATACTGAGCACCTCCATCAAAAACACACCTCATTGGAAACTTGGTAAGCTTGACTCACACCTTTGATCACTATCGACGGTGCAGTTGAAGAAAACTTTACGAGCAATACAATGAAATCGTCCGCTGGTGTTTGGTGCCGTGGCAAATGTGAGCTGCCCTTCAGTAATCGAGTCTGCCTGTGAATCGCCAGGGTTTTGATCTTGACACAGGCGTTTACAAAGTCCTCTGCGTGTGTGGGCCACAGCTAAAGCTTAGTTCTACATGGACACACACACACACACACCCCTCGTGCACACATACACGAGGACTCTCCAAGGCACATTCCCACAGTCCCTGCTGAGCACATGTTGTTAGCTTCACGACTGGTAGCTCAATCAAGGAGCTGTTGGATTTTTTGGAAGCTATGTCACATTTTCAAGCAGGCATGACTGCCATGTAAGCCGCGGCGTTGTATTCATTATGAGACTTCCAGCTGTGACGTTTCCTCACCCAGAATTCACCGTGCGGTGTGTTTACATGGAACCACCCACGGTAATAATCAGTTTTCCGCCCCGATTTAAACAAATATAGGAGGAAGTTATTATTGTTATTTGGCAGCAGGGAAGTGCGTTTGAAAATTCTGTCACCTGTATCCTGTGAAAATTAACACCTTTGCTCACTACGTTTCAGCTACGAGTCTCGCTTTTGCGCTGAAGTCTCTCTGGGATCCAGCACTTGTACCGACTGTTTTATAGGCCTTTGTTGGAGCTCGGTCCGGAGCCCTGTTTTACAGGGTTATCTAGAAGAGGATTGATTTGTGAGCCGTACACATGTGTTGGTAGTAAAGTTGCCTTTTTCATCTTAATGTGCATTGTAACTCATAGAGGATTAGACGAGGCACACATCCTCTCAGATGAAAGACAGCAAGACCACCGCTGACATTCAACAGATCCTGACGCCTCTTTATGTATTCTGGAACCAAATTATTCAACAATCTAATGTTGAGAAAATGATCTTCACTACAGTAAAACCACGATATTTATTCGGACGTGTGCCCTTTTATGGACATGCGTTTATTATCTCGAGTCATCACCTCCCAGTTAATGTGTTTTATGGCAGGCAGAGGATCACAAAACACTATGTCAGGCGCATACTTTCACGTCAGCAACAATTTTTCAACGGGTAATTTCCAACGGGCGCAAAATATTCAGGTTGCAGTCTGAGTTAAACTTGAAGTAAAGTGAAGTCTTGAAGGATCCTGTGGCACCGGTTCCAGCAGCTGAGCTGACCGGAGAAGCTGTCAGGCATTTCCACAGGGACTGAAGGGTGAAGAAGCCACGGTCCAGTGACTGTGACTGCCTCCGACTTCGGTGAGGATGGCTGGGCTGCATTGAGACAGAATTCAAATATTTTTGTCGGATTCTTTTGCAGCCACTTTGATACATCTCTGCAATAACTTGGCGCTTCTCCTGCACCTGAGACCAGCCGCATTCATTGTACCTCCGACAATTGTGAGCCCATCTATGAGTGCTGTTTTTCATTACTGGGATTGTTGTCTGCGGATAGTTTGAGCACAATTCTTTTCCTGGCCTTGGGACCCATGTGATATTGGTTCAAGTCTATTCAGGAAAACAAATTAGTTCTTGTGAAGTTAGCATTCTTGCCTTTAAATTCATATCATGTGAAACATATTTTGTAAACTGGCTTTCTTATGGTTCCCTAAAATGGAAACAACATGGACAGTCTTGGAGCTTCGTCTTGCTCATCTTAAATCACTTTGTTGGCCAGCACAGCGGTTTGTGCCGCAGCCTCCGTGAGAGGGGTTGAATTGAGATTGAGGCAGGTGTGGAGCACGAGGAGGCAGGAGTGAACGAATGAGATCGCTCGCATGAATCGCATGCCATTCATAGTAAATACAGATAGTTATTTTCAATGGAGAGTCATTTTTATTTCTACCCTTTTGTAGGCATTTTCCCAATGCAGACTGTTGGTTTTCCAACAACTCTGCAAGTCTCACCAGCAAGAGACTGTAAATCATTGGACTGGGAGGATATGCTAAGTTTTATCTCGACACGTGGGTGCCGATTCAATTTATGTCGCAATTCCACCAATCGCGCATTTCTAATGTGTGAGTGATAGTTATGAAAAACGATTCACATATGGGTTTCCAGCGGAAAATTGGCTCATCATTGTGGCAACCGTGTGGGAATTTGTGTCTTTAGAAACAGTGTTGCCTGCTCTTTATGTAGAATAACATGGTGGAATCACACCATCGGTCAGTAAAATTTTGGGGCTAAATTGTTTCAAAGCAAGTATCATTATTATACATTTGAAGTTGTTGCCATTTTTTCACTTTTGAATCTATTTGAGCTTGTCTCAGTGATCATGCCGTTGTCGTCCATCAAAATGTGAAAAACAATTTACATGCTCCTTTCCCCAGCCTCTCATCGCCACACTGTCCTTACTATGTACATTGTGCTCATTCTCTCTCTGCTTTTCACATTAGGCGTTGCCACGGCAAGTTAACCTTAACCTGCCTTTGCTATCCTCCACCCATCTTCCCCACATGGGCTAACCTGCTGATATACTGTTTTTTGAGTTTTTTGATTTTCAACTCTGCCACTTCTAACTGTGCTTCCTAGCTTCAAAACCATATATCTTTGGATGCCTCCTAAGGGACATCCTTTTGTGATTTGACGTGTGTTAGCTTCGATTCAGAATGAATGAAATATGTCTTTATGTTGTGTGGAAGAAAATATTGTTGGTAGAGGTCGGTGTGGTGAGCACGGGTTTCTTTTTTGGAATAGATACAGAAGTATTTCGAGCCTTTGCTGACCTCATAAAATGACTTATCGGGCCAGATTTGGCCCTCGACCCTGTATTGGAAACGTGATACAGCACAACTGTTTGATTGACCAATGGCGATGAATTAAGTGAATGGCGATGGTCTGCGACAACCTGAAGCTGTGATGATATCTGTATAAAAGACAGCTGTTCACCATTTCCTGTTTTTAAATTCTCTCCAAATATCTCCTGCAACTTGACAAGCAACCTAAAAAAAGCTTCTTTTTTTTTGTTTTTACTTCACACTACATGTTGGGACTTCTTTTAATACAAAAATCTATTTTATGTTGAATAATTCATGCTCAAAAATCTCAGCGGACATGTTTTTTTTTGTCTCCCAATCTGGTTTCATGAAATCATGACTTTAAGAAGACACGCAAAATGACTGTCTGGCATGATTGTTGTGTCCGTGTTTGTTGTGATGGCTGATCTGACTCACTTACACCTTGTGATCAATGATTCTGATATGAATTGTGCATTGATGGCAGACCATCAGTCCAGCCTGCTGGCAAAGAGTTGAAGGACACATGTGAAGGCTGTTGGTTCAAGACCAGGTCAGTGGATTTAAAAAAAAAAAATTCCTTTCCTGAGGAAGTGGAGCCAAATCTGTGCCTTTGTGGAAAACATCACTGAAAAGGATTGGCACAATCTATGTAAATCTACCACTGTAAATGAAAAACTATGAGGTGTAAATATTCAAGGACCTAAATCTGATCAGCTTCACTGTGTCTGCACATCTGTTTGTTCCCTAAATATAACTGCACTCCAACAAAAGAGGGCAGAGTGGTCCCACATTCTTCTGTCTTTCTGGCAGATCTAGTCAAAAACACCCCTTTTCTTCACCAGGCACAGTTGACAGGCTTTTGAGGAAATTTCTCACTTCATTTTTCTTCCCAGACAAGTAAACACAGAGCAGGTAGGCGCATAACTATACACAACCCAGTGAACAGACGTATCTGCAATTTCCTTTCTGGGTCACTCTCATTCAATTCTTTGATTTTTTCCCCCCCCTTCCTTGCTTTATTTGTGTTTTCTTCTCTACCGCTCAACCACTTCTCCTGCCACATCAAGCACAATCCGAGGGGGAATAAAAGAGGAGGAGGGGGGGAGAAGATAAACCAAAGGAATTGACAACAATTGTGATCAAAATGTGAGGATAAAACAATTGAATAAACAAAAAGGAGCAAGCATGCAATTTTTTTTTTTTTTTTAGAAACAATATGCGTTTGTGCAGATGTGGCGAAAACAGGATTTATGTGTCAACACCACAACGAAAATTACAGTATCAGGAAAACCCAAGAGGAAATGAGAAAAGACAAGAGAACAAACACAGATTAGCATGTTTATCTGTCATGTGAAGAACAACGGCACGTTCAGGAGACCGTCTGGCCGTCATTCTGCCCAAACCTCGCTTTGAAAACGTTACCGCTGATTTCAATATGCAGTACCAGATTGTTGGATACGATAATGAATGAAGGTGACAGTAAGCATTTTGAGAGCCCTGTCTACTTAGAAAAGCAGCCAGTCTAACCCTCTAGTTATTTGTTGCAGAGTTGCTGAGGAAACAATTTAACAAAAATCCCCAGTGCTCATCTCTTTTCCCACATTCAACTGCTCCCACTGAGGGGTTGGTATAGCTATTGTGGTATACTAAATATATACACACACTATCACCTGGTGTACGGTCCAGCTGCGTCACTTGAGGGCAGCACATTGTGAGCAGCGAGAGTTTCAGTTGACTCTCCTTCCTTTTCAGATGAGAACAACAGTGCTGGGTGGTTTTATGGACATTAAGGTTTGTGAATAAAATAAAAAATAAGAGGGATGTTTTCCGCTTCAAATTGTACTGATATCTGTAACTTTTTGGTGTGTGAGAGGAAATCTGAGTGAGCGGAAGAGACCCATTGGATGACACTGCTGCTATGACATGTGCCATATTACAGGGTCTCAGATCAAAATCTGATCTGTGAACACTGGAAAACTGGACTGGAGTCCACCTGGAGAGGTAGTTTAGTACCGGACATCTCCTCCAAGCACAAGAACAGTTTCCAAATCTGGTTACTATGATGTCATTTTCTGGCAATAGTCTTAAATAAGTCGTCTCATCTGTAAGGATTTAAATGGAAATGTAAATATTTAATTTCGCTCGTAGGTCGATCAGAACATTTCGGCTGCATCCGTACACGCTGAAGGTTATTCATTTCAAGGAGCAACCTCTCGGGTTTCAGCGGCTGCAGCGAGACCTCTTCTGCACCACGGCCTGAACGTGAGGACATGGCCAAAATGTGAGCCGCCCGCCCACAAACAATTCACACCAGAGCAGGAGGGTTAATCCCGTTTCAAACAAGGTAGGTTTAACCCTCGTCAACCCTCGTCGTACCACCAACGCTGCCAGCCCTGCCACACACAGAACGATAAACCCAGACTTCTCACATGTACCCGAGTGAAGAATTTGACAACACATGTAAACACACACATTCGGTCTGGCGTTCGACTGCGGCCGCACTATTGTGTGTGTTTGGCGTTGTGTTGGGGCAGCTGTGTCTGTGAGTGGGCACCGGTGTTAACAGCTGAAGGACTGCTGCTGCATAAAGTCGCAGACTCATGATGACCATTATACCTTTACAACATTGGTATTCACATACATATCCTGATGAATACATGAATTCATATGGGGATTCACATGCGGATAAGAATATAGATATGAGCATGATAAAAATGTGAATAAATATATGACTCAGAAGGGGTTAAGAAACAAAGACTATCTTGACAGTGTAGTCCACTTGGCTTGAAATGTTGATGTGTGGAGTAAGACTTCTTCTTCTTCTTCTTCTTATTATTATTATTATTATTATTATTACAGAAGGTTCAGGGTTTTGAATCCAGCTCTAGACCTTGCTGGGTGGAGTCTGCACGTTCACCCTGTGTCTGTGTGGGTTTTCTCCGGGTACTCCAGTTTCCTCCCGCTCCCTAAGACGTGGTTGACTGGCGATGTATGTATTATTATTTATTTTGACAATACAGAAGGATTTAAAAAAAAAAAAAAACAGAAGGGAGACCTTTCAGTCCTGCATTACATGATGGGATCCCTCAAGACCACGCCAGACATCTGTGGCATGACTTGTAATCCCTTTTAAAGGGACTTATTCTCGAGATCATATTGACATAAAGTGGAATTACCAACATTTTCAGATCATCAGATGAAGCAAAATGAGTAGACAGTAAAGTGTGAGACCCCTGTTTTTCAAGAAAAAAAACAATGCTTCATTATTGACAGTTTCAATATGTCAGTTCTCACCATTGTTGGCATTAAATAGTAAATAATAATTCTAATAATAAGTATAGAACTGCACTTCTATAATCCACCATTAACCATCCATAGCTGCCTTTGCTACAATAGAGTCTGGAACAAAAGCATTAGCATCACAGGAGGAATCTAAAAATGAATGTGCACTGACACCCTTCCAGCTTGACTGAGTTTGCCAAGAGAAAATGGAAGAAATATCTGCCAGGCCTGTGGAATCACTCCCAAGACTTCAGGCTGCCGCAACAGGCAAAAGAATAAAAGTTTTTAGTGGGTGATCTAAATTGCTCATTTATGTTTCCCTTATTTATGAATTACCTGCTGTTTCAGCATCAGATGTGTTTTAAAATCCGCCTGGATTTGATATGTTTTAGCCTCAGACATTGTGGGAGACTTCTAGACAGACAGGGGATTGGTGTAGGTGGGCTGCTCAGCCTTTCAAGTGAATCTTGCTCTTCCAAGCTAATTGGGTCTGTGTAGCGGTGCAGTGTGAAGGTGTTCCCATGCGGGCTGCTGATTTGTCAGTTTTCTACATGTTCCGACTGTTTATTTATGGTAAAGCACGACAGCGTGAGACCAGAGGAGCCGAGGCTAGGCCAAGAGTGGAAACTGGATGAACAGATGAGATAGAAAAAAGTTGACGGCAGAACAGCGAGCGTTGGACTGGTGCTCTGGGAAGGTTAATCTGCTCATCTTCTCTCTTATCTGTCAAGTGGCGCTGCTTCAAGGGAAGCACGTCCTCTCACTATTAAGAGTTTCCAGCCGGATAAAAAAAAAAAAGAGACGCAGTAGCAGTATGACTGTGGAGCGCCGTACATCTTTTGGTATTGACAGAGACGGATTAAATGCACGGTTCGGCAGACAGAACTCAGTGGCTGTTTTCAACCCTCAACTGTGTTTTGCATGCCAAATGACTTTCCATGGGCTTCGCTGAGAGAGTGCTTTCATTAGAGCAAGGCTTGTTTACTGCAACGCAGTTTAATCTAGGCATGGTGAGCACAATATTGAAAGGCTGCAGGTAGTAGGTTTGAGTCCAATTTCAACTCCCTTGCTTCCTTCATGCACCTATTGCAAGTGTTTGGTTGGAGTGGTATTTGCTCTAATGTTTGACTGAAATGATGAACTATCATTCCATGATGTCTCTTTTAAACAGGCAACTCACAAACCCCCAGATTCCCCAGAACAGGCTTGATTTATGTCTTCTCGCAGGCGTTGATATCTTTTGAGAAAACTCTCACACACCACATTAAAATCTGTACAGGGAGGAAGTGTCCATAAATCTTGTGGTATTCTCTGCATACATGTGCAGCACCACGGTGACAGGGGAGACCATTCAGCATTCCCTCGACAAGTAGAGTTGAAGCGTGTGAGTTGAATCCTGTCCAGGAAGTACACCAGTTTTAACAATTTATCTTTAATGTATTTGTGTAGCCCGGCCATGTCAGCGACTTGACTTGAATAAACATTCAGCTCCCTCAGAGAGTGCTGAAGAACTCTTTGCTGGCTGTTACTTCAGCTGCAAAAAGCTCAGTATATTCCATTTATCCGAAGATCACTGGACTTTACTCTGTCAGTCAACCTCTGCTCAAACATAAATATTAACCATCCTACACGATAAACAACTCATTTACCCATCCATGGTTTTCATGGGTCATCTTCCTCTTCATCAGGTTCCACCCAGCCTGCACTTTCCTCTTCACCTCCCTTACTCTCTCTCTGTTACCAGCCCCAAATCCTTGAATTTAAATGTGATCTTGACAGCATTGACGTTTTGTGTTTCCATGAACCTAATGTGGATTTTCTTTCGCCACGTGTAACTGATTTAAAGGGGACCAATTCTGCAAATGCAAGCAGTAAAACTACATTAAATTTCAAAGTTAGACGCCTGCACTCCACCTTTAAACACAGAGCCACCTTCAGTTTTTAAGGAAAGGCAAATACTGTACATGTTTATCTCCCTCACAGCCAAAACCACACATCTTCTTCTTTCAAGACAATAGTTAGCCGCAGTTAAAAAGTAGCTCCATGTCGTCCGTGAAGTCTGTAAGTCCTGCATCATCAACCCCATGGTCCTTACCGGGTTACATGAACAAGGTCAAGAGGCTTGACTTTACAAAGGTAATGGAGTAACACCCTTTAAGAGTAACCATTTCATGAAGGCATTTTTAGCAACGTGAATTGGTCACAGTCATTTAGACACAATTCTAAGATGCAGCTTTCAATGATGCTTCATACTCCACCACTCTTCCACTGTATCAAAGCGTCATGTCCTCCAATAGACACCTGCTGTCATCAGCCGTCGTGATTTCATTGTAAATATAGTGCCTTGCCCTTTGGCTCACCAACTTTTTGTCATTATTTTATTGGAAACAAAAAACAAAACAAAAGAAAAACACTCATTTCACTTAGATGTTTTATCCTTCCTGTGTTTTGGCTCAGCTTGGTAATCGCCTTACTTTCTCCTCCACAGGGGGCATGACAGCTTCATGTATGTTCCTTTCATATTTTTCAAATTATATTTTGCCTATTTTTACTACCTTCAGCCACATCAGCGGCTGGCCAGCACTTCATCTTCAGCACAAGCTTTCTATATCACTGTACCATCAACCCTGCGACCGCAGCTCTGATTGCGGAGCCAAAAGGATACATTATGGGATGGAGCAGCCAGAAACTTGAGCGCATGGATGGCAGACATATTTATTTCCACTTACTGAAAAAAAAAGTAGTATGGGACAAATACAATATTACTGTTTCATTGCCAGTGTGATAAAACGTGGTTTAATACAGTTGTGCAGCCCAGGGGCGTCTGAGCCAGTTCACTTTACAGGGTGAGTATTAAGTATTCTCAGGTGTTTCAAAACAAATATATATTTTCACATTGGTTCTGAGTGTTCTTTGTTGGTTTATTTACTTATCTGTAATAAAAGTGGCCGCAGTAGATGATGACTGCAGCAGTTGGCGCACCACTGTAACGTGCCCACCTGACAAAGATCCTTTTGTTCCCAAAGCTGGGGGGTCCGCTCGCCCCTTTTTCCTCCCCACACTGCCACATTGCTTCCCCCTCATGTCTGCTAAGCACTGATTCCTGGTTAAAAATGGGCCGCTGTTATTAATCCCAACCACCCGGAACGCATCGACCACAGCTCACTACAAAAACACGTGTCGGACCCCTCACCCCCCTCACCCCCGCGCTGATTCTAATTAATTAATTACATCCCAGGTGACTTTACTTTGCTACGGAAAGAAGGAAAATAGAGGAGAGCAAACTGTTTAAACAGCAAAAGAGAAAACCCCCTCTTGAGGGCAAATTAGCCTTTTGTCGTCTCCTCATCTCGCTTTGCCCGGCGCATCACCCTTGGCCAAAAATGCTTTAAAAAATCTGAAGAAAACTAGTTTATTTCTGGCCTGAGATCAACTGGAAACTGAGACTATTTAGCATAACACAATACGTTTTAAGTATTTTAATATTAATGCTTCTTTTTTTTCCGCTCTATTGATTCATGGATGTCCTTCCAAATTGCCTTCTTCACTCTCCAAGAAAGTCAGAACTGAAATCTGAGAAAAACTTTTCTCGCTCCTACTGTACTTATCAGGAGCATCTGCCGCTGTGGAAATGTTGGACTCTGCATTTTCCCTTCTGCACAGTGTTTAAATGATTTCCATCAATAATCTGAGACAGCATCTTCATGTCTGAAGTCAAGTTTCAGCTCACGTTGACAGATCAGGAGCCTGCAAGCTCTCAAAAGTGAATTTAGTTCACCAATGACAGGGAAAGTGGAGAGAAGTTACGACGGTCGTAGCAAAGTAATACAGTTATTATTTTTAATATTTTACGCTTGTGTATCTCATGAAATGTCAGAGGTGCTTATGTTGATGTTTGATCCAATAAGAGCACAGTACACTAACTTTATTTCAGTAAAAGCACTCAATAAATCTGAAGTTACTGTGTATCTTTTAGCAGCTCTGTCTGCTTATGTTGGATACGTCCTGACCTCGCCTCCATTGTTGTGACTGGTCAGTGGCAAAGGCTGAGAGCAGAATCAGAATGAGAAACAGCTTTATTCGGCAAGTATACGATATCATGTAATTATTTTTTTTTTTTTCAAGGCGCTAGGATAAATGTAGATTAACAATATAAAAGGAATAATAAAAACAAAGGAGTAGACTAATAAAGTAAATGAATGAATCTCTGAATTATCGATCTTTAGGACCTCGATTTCCTTTACATTTAAATATATTACAAATAAATGAAGCAGAAATGGGAGAGATGTAAATCTGCAATTCACTTGGTAGGATCCAGAGATCGCAATTTTTTTTTTTTATCCCATTATTCCATTATCCACAGTTGACTACATCTTTGTTATGTCCAGTTAGGTTTTCCTTGCTGACACTGACACCCACTTTCCTCACCTCTTCATGTGTCTACAACACGCTTCAGATGAACTGATCACTTGTTGGCAGCTTCCTCTGACAGGTTCTCATATCTCTCCTGGGACGTCAATCACCATGCACCACTTCATGCTCTAAAAATGTACAACATAAATCCAGCATTGCAACCACTGCGTTGCGCATCCAAGCTATTTTGATTATGATGGATGAGTTTGCACACAGTTGTTTGACAAAATGCTTGAAAGAATAAGTGGAGTTGTCTCTCCAAGCTAAGAAATATATTTGCTATACAGTGCTCTATAATAAAAACATTTAGTATTATTTGATCGACAGATGGCAGCATATTTAAGCTTGAAATCTGAAGTCTGGAACACGAGACGCTACACGGGGCGGAAACGTATCATGACACATGATCTCCTGTAAGTTTGTGTCCATGTTAAAACAAGCCACAAATAACCAGTAGCTACAGTAAGAGAACCCCAGACCTCTTTGCTCAACGATGCCAATCTTTAGTCGTGCAGACATCTGAGAAGGACCAGGGAAGGTGCTAAGCTAGCTACTGGTTTATGCACTTAGAGGGACAGAGGAGCTGATACATGTAGCGTGGAATTACACCTCGCTGTGACTTGTGCTCTCATTCCGCGCAATGTATGAGGCTTCACCCTTGGAAGCAGGCATCAAACTTCAAAGATAAATGATACAATATAAACTGCCACTAAGGCCTGTACAGGTTTTATTCGTAGGAGAGATACTCCATCGCCAAAGTAAACTCACAATGATGGAAAAAATGAGGCCAGATGAGGCCTTCAAAGTTCAAAGTGAGGTGTTACCTTAACTTTTTCCTTCTACTTTTAAACCTTCAAAGTCGATTTAAAGATTTATAGAAGTGAATTTGGCCCCGCAACCGCAACATGATATGATTATCGACAAAAACAGCAACTCAATTCCTCAGCTGGTTTGCAACATACTGCCGCAGCCCATAATTTAGTACATGACACACTGAAGATGAGGTAAAGTGAAGCTGCCTCAGCTACAAAGCAACTTTTAATAACATATAGGCTCCAAGATTAACGGCTCACTGCATGCGCTCGGCGGTGGGTATTTAACTTCAGCGGGTGTCTGGTGGGATGCCGAGGCACAGAGAGGAAACAGATGTTGTGAATGCCCGATGGGATCTCATAGGAAGGACTAAGGTATATAAAAGCTTAGTGAAGGATAAATAGAGGAGTTTAATAATGAGATCTGAATCCTCTGGTGAGATCCAGACGCAGAAAGAGTAAACTGTGTGCAAGTGGAACATTTCAGAGTAAAGTTTTCTCTCTGGAGACGCAGGCAGGTTAGAAGTCAATATGAATGAGAGTGCTTCAATAAAAGACTCAGTTTTATCTTAATACAAAATGAATCACGACCTAAATATTAAAAATAGGAGTCATGAAAGGGAAAAATATCATCAGCTTTCTTTTTTCCTTTGAATGGAAACTTGAGATTTTTAAAAAAATAAATATTAATATTTGGATAAAATAAAAAGCACCTTGACAGTGGATCATTTTTTTAAAAATTTATTTATTTATTTATTTTACATTATTTTTATTTTATTTATTTATTTACTTTTAACTTTATTATTGGCACTTTGTTGTTGGGCAACACATCTCAAGGAGTTGTGTTACCCTGAATATTTTGCCCAATGGCGGCAGTGTTCCACTCACTGCTTGATAAAAAAATACACACAACCAAGGAAAACATGACTTATTAATAAACTAGAGCGGGATGTTTTTATATTTGTCCAAAGTAATTACGTTCAAGCAAAGGAAGGAAACGAAGTGAAAGGCGGCCGAAGCGTGCGATACTTTCCTCGTTTGAGTTTCTGGTTTGGCCGTTTCCTTTTATTTGCTGTGAGATTTAGTTAGGCAGCGCAGCAGTTGGAAGCACGCTGGTTTATTATTTCTAATAACTTCCACTGGCTCCTTTTTTGCCAGCGTTCGGGTGAAGCTTCGTGCTTGTTGTAAAATTAAACAAGGTGTTTTAACCGTTTATGTATAAGCGCTTGTTTTTCTCAGAGCTTGTTGGAGAATTGAGACGTTTATTTTATCTATAGCACTTTAGCTCGGGGAAGACAGTTTAACTCATAATAAAGTGCTTATTCAAATGCGCATTGGCCAGTGTTTTATCATTGCAAAATACTCAGCAGCCTTCTGATCCAGAGCGCATCACTATCACTGACAATGGGGCTTCTCTTCGACATAAATGACTAACATGAGTGGATCTGGGCTTCTGAGGTTAAGTCCATGTTGTCAACAAGCTTGGGCATTCAGGTGATAAGTGAGGCCATTAATAGTCTCGCAGCCTCAAAGCCGACATGGAAGAAAGTCAATGACATGCGAATGTTTACTTTCCTCAGTGAATTTGAAGTGTCTCCACTCAAATTTTTCCATTTTGGATCCTGATTTAGAAGGAATGTAACTTAAATTCCAGGAAACAACATGAGGCTCAACACAGAAGGATGCCATGATCTTGGTCCTTGATCTCTCACTTCTAAAATAGCATTTTAAGAGATTTGGATCTTAAAAAAAAAAAGATAAATGTGTGATCACATTTCAGACAAGTTTGTTTGATCAACTGCACTTGATAGACATAAGTGCGTAATTGTCAAGCTTCTGTCGGAGCAAAGCACTGGACATAAGTGTTTTGTTTTTACTTTGAAATGCAGAGTTCAGGTGGTGCTTTCAGTGGGTTTGAAATGTGGGTATAAATAAGGCAGTGGTTTCAGCATAAGTCTTTTAGCTCAGAGCCACTTGATGATCAGGTATCTACACAAATGATTTCAGGACATACACGTAAGGGGTTATCAATAAAATGCTGACATCCATTGTAATTCAGTGAACAGGAACTCTATGTTGCTGCCTTTGGCGTCAGTATATGAAAAAACATGTATCATGGTTTTTATTTTTTAGGCCACACTTGGTCATGTTTTTACATTATGTTTTAGTGGACAACATTCTCGTTGAATCCCGCAGCATCCTCCACAATGGAGGTACAGTTCTGCAGTACTTTCCTTAACAAAATAAAGATTACAAAGGACTTCTTCTTCTGTTATACTCATTTGCATTTACTCATGTCTTGAATGCTAATATCGGCAAATAGCTGCATTAAACGCGGAAGCTGACTTTGTCGTCAATATAGGACGCACAAGTGCACTTGTAAAAAGTCACTATACAATATTTTGCTGGTGAGAAGTATGTCGGAGGAACACACACCAGCTAAGAAAGGACAAATATATCCAAGTTAGAAGTGCCCATCATGGTCCAGGTACTTAACTTCCATCACAAACCTCTTCCCAAATTATGACCCCCACCCACAATTGTTGCACGGTCACTCTCATTTTATCAGACAGTGAAATGCCCCAACATGAGGGCATTATTTTATGCTGTATCACATACATCCAAGCAGAAACTTCATAAAACCCAGTAGCTTGAAAAAGGCTACAGTGAAAGGAAATGGAGTTACATGTTGCACTGGCAGAACGTGTTGAATAGGCTTTTTGGGGGCTGCATTGCTGAAGAAATGGCATATTAATATTAATAATTACATCCCCCTCCCCCGGTGGTTTGTACCATTACTCAGTTTGGATTGTTTGACATAATCGAGAGTCATAGCGTTTGGAGGAATCCACTATTAAACAGCAGTAAGTGTATCTCATGAGTCATAACTGGCCAACTTTGGTAAACAATGGCTCGAACCTTGTCAGGCAGCTGATGAATGTTTCTCCTGGCTTTGGTGTGAGGGGAATTAAAGATTGCCTCCATGGCCGATGACTTGAACTGACATGAAAAAGAGCCTCCTCCCCCTGGTGCGGACCACCACTTGAGGATAGTTACTGAGCAATTACCCCCAGCCCCCTCAGAAAGAGCAACTGTAACGATTATTCAAGAAAAGTGCTGTTTAGGGCCCAGACAACACGCCATGTAATATATCATGAATTGAAATGAAGTGGCCTCTCTAATGTAAATAGAAGCCAGGAGAATTGTGTAATTTGTGGCTTCTCTGTGCTGTGGGAAGCCACTAATGGCTGCAGTTGTAATGAAAAAGCATTACTGGGCATAATAGTGGATGTTGGTGTAAAGCTCTAATGAAATAAAGAATGATGGGGAGTTTGAACGAAAATAAAGGGTAATTTACAACAAATAAGCGATTGTTGGCCGAGTGCGGATGTTGGCATTTTGGGAATTTACGCTGGTTAATACGGTCTGTTTTAAGAGAGCAGACGCCTCACCGGTCCTGATCAAGAGGCACATAAAGGTGCGCTGTTGTTTCTTTTAAAAGAAATCACAGGAGCCAAGGGTTTGTTTTTTAGCTTGGATTTTCATGAGAACAAGAACTATTCTTTGCGCTATAACATTTGCAAAGGACAGAACTCTGGTTTAAGATGAAAAAAAAATAAAACAAAAAACAAGGTATTGACAGGCGAGTTTGTGGCCGTCCGGTGACTCTGGTCTGGACCTCACACCTAGAACCGATCGACATCTTGTTTGTCTTAATTTTAAAATGTTTCGACCTACAAACAATCATGAATTTATAACAGTATTAGTTCTACCTTGTTTTTTTGTATTTTGTTTCCAATGAAATATTCAACTTTCATATCACTATTTTGAGAGGGTTTAGCACGAAAACCTTTAAACAATCTGCAGTTTCATCAACAAGACTTTACAGAATGCAGACGTTACAGAATCAGCAGCCGCTCAAGTGAAAACCCTCCTGTAGCCAACACGTTTTACTAGAGCGAAGCAGCAGGAGCACCTGTCTGATAGAGTCGGCCCCATAGCAGGGAATTAGGTTGTAGAGCAGGAACCTTTTGATAAAACGGACTGGTTTCTTGTAACCTAGGGAATGAGTCCTAAAAGGGAAACGGCCGCTGGCAGATCTCAGGATGTACTTAATAGCGGATTCTGACCTGGTAAAAATGAGAGCTGCTTTGCTGTCACTCTAGGGTCCCTCCCTTGGGTATGAGTGTAATTATAATGGTGAAGGCCCTAGGGCCCCTTCACTGCCAGATCCACCCACTAATCACAACTCATACAACCTTGGCACAGGAGGTGGCTTCCCTCAGAAACTGAACCAAAAACCTTTAACAGAATAAAGGTCAGACTCCAAGTGCAGTGTTCTTTGTGTCTCAAACAGGTTTCAGAAACAGACCCCATGTGAGAACTACATTGAATAAAACAAGTGTCAAGTTTTCTAATATATACTACTAGGTCTTGCTTAATATAGTTTACATTTTCTTTGTATGAATTCTGTCGTCTGGAAGCACAACTTTAAATAAGATTTAATTTTTTTATCATAAGAAAGTGTATCGTTCCAATAAATCCTTTCAAAATGTAACATTTTCCCGAATATCTATTTGAATTTGGATGCTTGACTCTTGTTATTGCCTCCTCCAGGACGGTTGTGGTTTATTTGAGAGAATAACTCAAAAAGTTATGAAGGGATTTGAATGACATTTTACAGAAATGTTACTTGAGGACCAAGGAACAAAAAAGTATTATTTTTCTGATGAACGTTCTTTTTTATTGGTCGGTTTAATTTGGAATATGATCAGTTATATTTTATATGTTGAAAAATACAGCGAATTATATGGAACTCTAGTTCGCTTCTTAAATATGTTAAGGAAGGAACAAGACCAAACAGACAGTCACTGTTTTAGCCGTAACTCAACTGCGGGACCTCGCCCTCATTGTCTCTTCCTCAGCTCTTTCTCATGTCATGAAACCATTCGATCGTCCGTATTATCAGTCTTTGTCATCCCTTCAGTCTTGTGTTGCACTCTTCCAATCTTGCAAACCCCCTTCCCCTCGACCCAGAAGAACCTCCAAGGTCTACTCCGATAACGTCA
Organism: Synchiropus splendidus; assembly: GCF_027744825.2. NCBI lineage: Eukaryota > Metazoa > Chordata > Actinopteri > Syngnathiformes > Callionymidae > Synchiropus > Synchiropus splendidus. The sequence goes on along the minus strand of NC_071334.1, from coordinate 10,100,629 downwards.
CTGCGCCGCTGCATCTGTTTCCAATCCTGCGCAATTAAGCAAAGCAGCTTGGGAATGTTCCTTTTCCTTTTTATCCTCCGCACTCATCTCCCTGCCCGTTCTCCTGCCTGTGTCTGCATCACTATTTATCCATCGCAATTTGGGAACACATTTCTTTTTAGGGTCCAATTATCTTGTGTGGGAGGAGAGTCATCTGTTGTACGCGAAGTTTAAAACAAAGCACGCACACTTGTGTACACACCATCACAATAGCACATCAATGTTGCACATATCACATGTAGTCATGACAGAGAGAGTAAGGTCCCGGATACAAATGGGTTTTCTCCAAAGGGTGGCAGGCGTCTCCCTTAGAGTTCTGTCACTCGGGAGAGGCTCTGACTAGAGCCGCTGCTTCTCCACATTGAGAGGAGTCAGTTGAGGTGGTTCGGGAATCTCATCAGGATGCCCTCTGGACGCCTCCCTTTGGAGGTGTTCCAGACACGTCCAGCTGGGAGAAGAACGAGGGATCAACCCAGAACCAGGTGGAGAGATTATATCTCTACGTTGGCCTGGGAGCGTCTCGGGATCCATCCATTCGGAGCTGGTGGATGTCGCTCGGGAGAAGGGTGTTTGGCGTGACCTTCTGAAACTGCTGCCCCCGCGACCCGGCAACGGATAAGCGGGCGACGATGGATGGATGTTGCACATATCCACCTGCAGTTCTGAGCAAGGTTTGAACAGTTTTTTTCTCTCCTGTCTCCTGGCGAATTGTGACAACACATTTTGTTCTGGATGTTTTGGGGCTGCTGTGCATATCTGTCCCTGAAGTTACCAGTGAAAGTTGTTGCCATAAAGGTGAAGCAAAAGATTCTGTCAATACAAATCTTTCCTATTAGCTTGCACTTTAGGAGAAACCAATGGGAAATAATCCAATTCCTGGACTCCAAATCATCAACATGATATTTAAAACCAACAAGTGACTTTGAAGCCCATATTGGAGCCAGAACCCTTCACGCTGCATATGCTCAATTGCGTTCCACTTTTTCTTTCCTATGAGAGAAAGAGGAAGCATGTCGACTTGGGTGGAGCCATGACTCTTTCATCCCTTTACAGTGGACGGATTGAAACTACAAGCAGGAGCTGGGCGTGATGAATGACTTCCGTGATGAGTCAAATGGTTTTGTGGAAACATTTTAGGCTGGTACAGAATTATTTTCCTGCTCTGGTCAAACTCAAAATCTATTTATCATTTATTCCATCTCATAGAGTAGAAAGTGAAACTGCATCGTTGCATCATTTAAGGGCCTTCTGTTATACTGTTAAATAGTTTAGTTTTACTCTTCTATAGCATTAGTGACACCCAGACATTCATGAATACGATAAACGTTTCCAGTTTCTCTTCACTTAATTTTAGGTCATATTTCTTTGTAGTTTGACGCAGACATCATGGTTATCTGAATATTCCTGGGGTGTAATTCACCAGACTTAACCCTTGATCCTTTCCATTCAGATGGTTTCTGTATAGATTCCAGTGAATAGAAATCTCTGCAACACTTATTTGAATGACGCTTCATCGAGGTTTTCAATTCATCACTTTCATTTCATTGCAAAAGAATACAATTTATTCTATATTATATTATTATTTAATCAGTCGAGTGGAATAATGAAAAATGCGGTGTGACCCACCATCGAAATTACGGTTAATGTATTTTTATTTTTTATTTATTTTTTTTATATATTTTGTACTGTATACCTAACAATTTATCCCATTGAAGAGTAATTCAAATGTCAGAGAAAATCAAAATTTGCATTTGAAAGTTCATGTTCACATTATCAACTGACTTTTTACCAGTCGATGTACTGGAACAAAAATAAATCAAATAGTTGATGATCTTAAAGGTGAGAGGTCAGAGGCAGTCACAGCTATGTTTTTTACAGTGGTTAGTGCCAAGCCTCAGTTGTATTCTCTCCAGCGGCAGCTCAGGTATTTCTCAGTACGCAGTCTGAAAACGTCGGATCAGAGCCGACCCTTCTCACCCTGGACATGAACTGTTTGTTCCCCTTCCCTCTGGCAGGAGGCTACGGTCCATCCAGACCAGAACCTCCGTCTTAGGAACAGCTTCTTCTCCTCGGCCGACAGACTGATGCATTTGTGAACAGCCTTGTGTTATTTTATTTATTTGTTTTTATTTTTATTCATTTTTATTAGTTTATTATTATTATTTTATTATTGTATTTATTTATTTTTTATTTATTTTGTCAGCACTTTATTCCAAAACACTTTCTGAGTTGGTGGGCTCCCCACTGGCCATGGCAATAAATTAAATTCTGTTTCTGATTCTGATTCTGCTTGTTGACTGCGGAGGAAAAACACTTCTTAATTAAAAATGGCTGGCAAACTGTATCTAATTGAACTTATGCTAAATGTTTTCCCGAAAACTCCACCGGGACCCTGGTCTCTCTTTGCAATAATAAAAGTTGACGTCACTGGCGGCGAAAGATGTTTTGATGTTCTGAGACTCTCCTGAGATCTTCAGTCTTCAGATGAGATTCATCAAACTGAACTATTCATTCTTCACTCAAACTGGACTAAATGACTGTGGTCGGCACTAGAAATGACCAAGAACACAGCAACTAATGCAATAGTTGCAGTGCAGAGTGGTGGGAGTTTATTACATCGATGGTCCGTTGATAACTGGTAGGAACAAGGAGCTTCTGCCACTAAATCACTTAGTCGAAATGTTTGTCACATACCAATGGACTCACATCTCACATGCTACAAATAGATAGCAAACTGTTTTCCTTTCTTCTTTCTTTTGTGCATCCTTAAAATTGTTGAAATTACATTTTATTTTTGTTTATATTTGAGTATGACACACCACTTCGGTGTTTATACCATAGAACTCTTTGTTGGGCTGTTAGAAGTGCCTCATTACACTTCCATCCCATAAGTAGCACGTGATTCCTATAAAACCGCCAGAACACCCTTGACTTTTATAGACTGCAAGTTTTCATCTTCCGCCACATTAAATGGTTGATTAATAATCCACCCCGTGCTTTATGGTTAAATTGGGATTCAAAAACAAACGTTGTTATTCATTTGTTTATTAATCTTTAGGCAAAGCCACTGTGAAAAGAAAAGATTTTTTTTTCTAATTGCAATAATAATAATAATAATAATACGATGAAGAAAGAGTAATTCTGCCTGCAGTAAAAAGAAACAGTTAATTGTGTAATGGACCCAACAAAATGTGGGCGTGTTCTAACATTAATATGGTCATTGCCTGACTACAAAAAAAAATAAAAGCTTCAATTCTGTAATGAACAAGGAGATAATGTTGTAATAAATGCATGTTTATTTTGGACACATAAAGTGTAGCACATCGGACACTAAAAATGTTGGCAGAAAGCCAAACTAAGCCTGAGCGGTAATTCACAGTGGAGTTAGTGTATTTGTCTAAAATAAGTAGCTCAGGGCTTTAAACATCAATTATGCTGAGGCAATGTATTTAATTTAAAATTAATCAGTCAGGCACATAGCAGCTATTAAAATAAGGTGAAATGTAAAAAAAAAAAAAAAAGGAAAACATGCACTTGTGTAAATGCGGCTCTGAATCCACAGGCCTCTCTGCTCGACGGGAGAAGATGAATATTTAATGGAAGGCCTTCAGGCTCTGGAAATGCCCCTTGTGGCCCTGGCTCTGGTAGAAGCAAGGATTATTGTTGCGCTATCAATGCCTGTCCCAAAGAAAGCGCCTCCTCTTCCTCTTTCCTTATTCTACATCAGATGACAACATGGAAACTGAGCAAAGCTTTTCAAGGCCTTACACTGGGTTCTGTTCCTACACAGAGACAACAGGTTTGAAGAGCCTTGTTCACTCAGAAGAGTGGACTGTGGCTGTCCCTGACAAAAACATGCTGGGAAGCTTCTGTTCTGTCAAGCAGCTCAATTCCAACCATATCGTGAATTTCACCTGAATTGACCTTTTTCCACCATTTGAAATATCATTGATATCATTCATTGTGACCTGCAAAAGAACACAAAAGGGTCAGTGTGTTGCGTCACAGAAGTCGCTCCTACACTGCAAGACGGTCTCCCAAGTTCGCGCTATAGTGTGGGCAAGACTGGCCAATATGCAGGTGAAGGGGCGGGTAGGCTCCTACTGTGCCTCCTAGTTGGAACCGTAGGCTCTCATAACCCTTGTCCAAGGCCGCCTGTCAATGGAGTCCATCTTTTTGTTTTGTTTTTTTAATGGCAAAACACTTTGCAAATGCTCATTTGCCAATGTTGCCGTAGAGGTTATGAGTTGTCTTTCACACTAAAAAAAGAAAGATAAGATAAGATAGACTTTATTGATCTCACCAAGGAGAAATTCACCTTTGCCCACTTACCCATAACCCTACACTCAGAAGATCAATCATCTTTCAAATGGAAATTCTACTACTTCTTAGTACGTCCTTGGAAATCCCCACAAAGTCGGATAGCGGAGACGTTTTCTGCGGTCCCAGGATGTTGGCATGCGATGGCGTCGGAGCCAACTGACATTTATCATTCGGTGATGTGTACAACGAATGGACTGTTGTTCTGGTGGAGACATGTCTTCAATCCTGAGTTCCAGTTCCTGCCCCATCATCTACATTTCACAGTCAGATAAAGAGCAGCAAATGGCAACGGTTGTGTTAGGAAAAGCAATGCTAATGCTAACAATGCTACAACATATAAATAATAGAATGTGAACATATGAGAAACAAAAATATTTTGGAGGATTGACGGAGAACAGCTCTATAAATACATGTTAGATGCAGTGCTTCAATAAACTAAAGGTATAAACAGCTAAAAAGTCTTGACCATCGCTAGCTACAGTGCACAGCAGCATATTCAGCTCCTGTTTGAATCTCCTTTTTACTCCCAACCTTTTTACACGTTTCAGCACATGGTTTGATTTTGAAACAGCAGGTGAGTGAGGCCAATTTTTCAAGCGAGCAACAGCATAATATCTCTGGCAGAGCGAAGTCGAATCAGCCCTTGCAAATTAACTTCAGCTCACTATGGCGACGCAAATCACGCGGCTGGCTCAGGGTCGGGGCGACTTCCTCTCCAGGCAATTAGCCTGCTTCATTAATTAAAAATTCTAATCAGGATGTTGGATCAATAGTGTAAATCACGTGGAGCGGCGCAGAGGGAAGTTGCATCTCACTTCCAAGGCTTTCATTGACAAAGTCATCAGGCCCACTGATGTGAAGGATTAATAGAGCAGGAGATCGACGCCTGGATAAATCTTTCAGGACGTCTGAAGCGTGTGCCGCGCCACTATTGGCTGCAGCTCCAAGTCCATTTGTAATGCATGCTAGGTGTGCCGACGTTTTGATGGACAACAGAGCAGCTCAAACAACTGCGTCCAACCTTCAGCGCGCTCATAGTTTTGTTACATGCTAATGACTGATTTCCGCTTCGGTGAGCATAAAGTACGGACCAACCTTTACTAGGATCAAAGCACTATAACAGCATAAAGAATACAGCAGAAAAACACATCATAGCATTGTTTGCCGATGACATTATGGTATATCTCCTAAACCCTAATTCAACCTTTGCTAAACTCATATTCGACAACAATTTGGCGTCTTATCTGGATTTAAACTCAATATTCCCAAAACACAAATCCTCTCATTCAACCATGCGCCAAGTGAAATAATAGAACAGTGCTATAAAGTAAGGTGGGACTCAAAGATGATCAAATACCTTGGCAGATTTTTGACACATAATTGGAATCAGCTATTCGAAGCAAGTTATAATGATATTAACAAAAAAATAAACTTGGATTTTTTTTAGATGGTCTACATTGGAGATGGACTTTAGCACAAGAATTGTACCTCTTTTTATCACTTCCAATTATAATTTCAGAATCTCAGTTCTCTTCATGGAACAAGATGATATCCAGATTTATATGCTCAGGAGCTAAGCCAAGGATCAAATGAAGAACACTACAACTTCAAAATGACAAGGGTGGATTGGTAGTACCAAATCTTAAAGAATACTTCGATGCTGCTCAACTAAGATACATTGTACAGTGGCGGTCCCCTGATAATGGTGCAAAATGGAAAAGGATAGGGTCAAACTTGGGGCAAGTGCGCTTGGGAACTATGTAGGTAGAAAGAAACCTGACAGAACAAATACTAAAGAGCAACATTAGAGCATAAATAATACGTCCTCAGAGCAAAAACGCTTCATCACAAACCTAAAAATGAATAAACAAAGAGTATATTAGAAACCTTTTGCTAGCAGAACCATTACATGGCTATTGGAATTAAACAAAAAAAAAAAGATTTCCGTCTCCTGTTTTCTCCAAATCAAACCATTGAATTGTTTCCAGTTCCCCCTAAGCTGGACCTCCTGCGCCAGTGCTGGACTCCGGTGTCTCCGTCGAGACTGGCGTTTGGTCGCCCCGGATGAAGCTTAAATACGAGCCTGGGCTTAACCCGCTATTTCTCCGACTGTGACTGTGATTAATCTTTCCTCTGTTTGCAGTTCAGTTCAATGGTTTGTTTGCATGTTTATAGTTCCACCTATTGTGGATGACCTTGTTTTGCTTTGTGTATCTCAAATTAATAGATCACATTACGGTATTTTAACTAAGATTGAACTAAGATCTATCAAAAACGCACTTTTAATCTTGATGTCTGATAATTAAAATAGTTTTTTTTTCTTGATAATCACGTCTTTCGTCTTTGTGTATAATACAATGCACTGCAAGATCACGCGTCCTTTTCAGGCGGCAGCTGCTGCGCTTGGCTATGCCACTTTGTTTTCCCCTAGCAGCTGGTTTAACTCTGGTCCAGTTAGAATTAAATTTCTGATATGGCTTGAAGTGAACCAAAAGTGCAGTTTGGGGTCTTAATCTCCAAACAGTATGGGTCAATAGGGAATGGTTTGAGGTCATTCCCTGCCACACCCACTTTAGCTAGATTGGATTTTTATTTTATTTTTGTTTTGTTTTTGCAATTGGACTCAGAATGAATGTGTGTGCCAATGTGTTATGACAAGTTTGTAATTACTAAAATTTAAATACATTTTATTCTTGAGTGTCGAGAGGAAACCCTTGCAGGGAGAACGTGTGGACTGCACTTTCTGAAAAGGCCAATTTCTTCAAACTTTCCTCCTATTGCACCTCATTCTAAATGTTTACCGACCATTATTGTGAGTGGGATTGGTCAGCCTCCACTCTCAACTCACATGGGTTAGCCACTTGTAATGGCTCTGGGGGCCAATTATATGCCAGCTGGTGAAAGCCTGCCTCCCAATTTCCCCATGACATACACATAGTTTGTGTCAACACTCGCTCAAAAACAAACTTCTCTAAGTTTATACACAAGTCTAAACCATAATTCTATGAACAGTGCAGCTGCAATTTGCCTTGTGTCTGTTATTTACAAGTAGATTCAGTTTTACTTGTGGTCTTGCTGTGCGGTTTTACTGACAAAAATTTCTCTGTAACTCTTACCGTTTTTCTGAGGTCCATTTAGAAATAAAACCAAGTCATTTCCTGTCCCAATAGAATTCAACTGAAACCCAAAATTCCCATCTCATTAGAATGAAAGTGAAAGGAAATGATTCTGCAAGGGCAGCATTCTGTCGCTGCTTTATTTCAACAGGAGGTGATTTACTACTTTGGTGCGCTCTTCCCTCCAGTAATGTTGGTGTATACATCTATATCTAGTTACTGTTTGTTGCCACATGCATAACTCTGGAGCCATGTGGCTTGGAAAATATTTGTTGCCGTTTAAAGCTTTGCAAGATGACAAGACGGTTTGAGCTCATGCTTGTAATAGCCAAACGAATAACAGAAAATCCAGCTGCTTTCGGCCCATGTGATTAATAACAGGAGTATTTAATCGAAACACGGAATGAGTGAATGGTACGCTTTGTAGGACAGAAGTGAACTGACTGGACTGATGTACGGTTTGAAGAAGAAGTTTGGCAGACCTGACGGTTTGGACAGGTGAAGTTAGAGACTGAGAAGCTTCTGTGACAGATCCACAGCACGCAAGATCAAGAAGTGTCCTGAGTAGAGGAAGAATTTAGGCGTGATGACGTAGTTGAAAATATTTGTTCAGATGAAGAATTTGAGGATAGAGAGGAACACTACATAGATACCTTTTGGAATTGAGAGTCATATGTGAGCGCCAGTTTTGATGTTGAGATTTAGAAGGCCAATGCCAAGATTTGGAAGGGTTTAAACTTGGGTCAAGACTGGAACTAAAGTGGCTTTTGGGGGTCTTTACTGACTTTTCTGACTTGAATAATGCGGTGTCTCAAATACCTTGGACGTTGGAGTGACAGGAGAGTTCAGCATGTTCCACCTACCAAAGTCGGAAAGCGAAATAGTGACTTCCATAAGAGCTATTCTCATGAGTGCCTATAAGCAACTCATTCATAAATATGGGCTCGAAAATTATGCGGATGAAGAGGACACAATACTACCTTCTTACTGTAAACATTCGAGAAAGCCATCTTGAATTGCGCATTCCGGGTGGAGAGGATTCTCTGACTACCTGACTGTAAAATCCTGCATCGAGTGATGTCACTGAGAATCTTGGCCCCAGATTCTGAGAGTGCACCCTCAGAACATGGGGCCATAATGTATATATATATATATATATATATATATATATATATATATATATATATATATATATATATATATATATATATATATATATATATATATATATATGATAAAACTCCTTGCTCTGAATTTTAAGAATACATTGAGAGCTCATCATTTAGGGGCCAAGACCCAGAAAGGGCATTCATCATTAGCTTGGGTTTAAATTTAGCACAGGGGTCAGCCATGAGGTTCATGGGTGTGGGAAATATGGGCACGAAGAGGGTGGCTAGGGAGGTTGGTTAAGGTGGAGGAGGCTGACTTACTGTGGATGGGAAATGACTAATGACGGATTAGTCATGTGGTGGGCCACACAGGTTTTATTAAGAAGTGCCAAACCCACAACCTTCAGTACCATCGAGTACTGTTCCTACCATGCTCACTAATCCGCTGCCGATGTCTTTGTGGTTTAAAATCATGAAACTGCAGTTGCCAGAGGAAAACTGATGTTGTTCATTTAGAGAATCCATGACCTGCACCTTTAATGTTTTATAGACTTTATTAAATATTGACAATAAAAACCTTGTTACGTGGAATAGGGCTGGAAAACATGGCCGCTGTTGCTACAGAACCAGCGTCTATTTTGTGTGTCGATCAAAAGAGGCATGTCCATTTAGGCAGCCACTGCGTCTGACTTTTCCTCTCTTCCAGACTAGTATTTAGTTCTGGATGAATTTAACACACACACTCCAACATTGAGCTTTTATTACTGTCTAACCTGCCAAGAGAAAGTAGCAACTTCATCCCAAGCCGCAATGTTTTGCCGACTCTAATCAAGCGTTTTTAACGTTCTAAGCCCGACCAGAATATGGTCACATCGGGAAGCGGTCTCATGGGCTCCCATGGGCCCGCGATGGGAACAATCTATCTGAATCGCAAAAAGTGTAGCTCATGCAAATCATGTTGTATTCCAACAAAGTGTCTGCCTATTAGTTTATTCGGAGGGAATTTGTGCGTGTTCTTTTATCGTATTTTTTCTTCTCTTCTTCCCCACTTAATCAGTCTGTTTGGAATGGTGTTTTCCATTATATTTTTGGCTGTTTACTTGTTCAATCTATCCTGCGGTTCCGCTTGACTAATGCTAAGTTGACTCGTGCTTACGCTTGCACTGCAGCCACACATATGCACATTTTTATTCCTTCATATTTTTTGCCCTTATTGATTTCTTTTTCAGGCCAAGATGTCTGCCGCCCTCGCAGCTATTAATAAATCAGATTTCTTTCAGCATCAGCAGTTGGAGTTTCTCTGGAATCAAACTGTGTCCAACTCTTGGACTTTCTTTTAAATTTATGGTGCGGCTGATAGCATGTCAGTGTTAGTGTGGCGTTGTATATCACATTACCGATACGATTGCCAATAAATGGAGGCTGGCAGCTGCAGGGGCAAGAATTGAGAGTATGGTCAGGAGAACTGTGTACGTCTGAGGACCTCTTAGATACTGCAGATCTTTAAATGATTTGAAGAATGTGTAAAATCACTTCCCATCAAAAATATTGTTTGAATATGTTCATTACAATTCAGAGGAGAGGGTCGACCACAGGCCTAAATGTTAAAATATAAGTATGAAGTTCTTGGTGTGGCTCAGTCAGTTCTTCCTAAGGCAACAGAGCCCCAGTAGGGGTTCAGACTAAAGGGTGGATCGATGGACCAAAAGGACATTTTTAAGGATTCTGAAGCTCCAACCCAGAGCCAGGCTTGGGTTAAACCAGGTGGCCTGACATTGACACTTCGTATGGACTTTTTCTGACAACCCTAGAAACTTTACTATTAACATGAATGTCTTAGTCTGACTATCGACAAACCAAAGAGCCAGTCAGCAGTTTTACATCATAGTCACACTTTGGACTGAACACAAGGGCCTTGACTATAGACTTGAGTCTACATGGTGAGGTGAATTTCTCCAGAAAGTACCTACCAGGAGGTACGGAATTTCACCGGAAGCAACTCGGCGCAAGATGCAGGAAATGATGTAGCGATGGGAGGGAAACATCACAACAAAAAGGCACTTAACACTGAGGTTTAAAACACAATTCTCACGTTACATATAAAACTAGGAGCGACATCCATGACTTACCCAAACAAAACCTCAGTTTTTTTTCATGTAAAATACTGCCCATGGCGTCATGATGTGCAGCAGAAGGCAGAACATGTGCATCAATTGAAGGGCTAATACATCAACATGCAACGCTGAAGGCTGCGATTGGCGTCAGTTTAGAACGCAAAGTCTTCTTTCCCAGCGTTAATATATTACACCAAGGCAATGAGGATGTGTTGCAACCTCCTTGTATCATGTTGACATTGCGTAGCTGTTAAATTTGTCCTCTTCTGTGTGACGTCCCCAATGGAGGGGTGGGAGTTAAGACAAGCGGGATTAATCCTAACCCCAAACTGTGTGTTGCATTTACGTGACCACCGCCCACAGTGTCAGAAAACACCACAGAATGGAAAATGCATCAACATGCAATGCAGACAGCTGCATTTTACTTCAGTATGACAGCTCCCTACAAGTAGCTCCAAAGTCAAGGCAGAAGTCATAGGAGCCAGAAGTCGGAGAAGACAAGACTGGCTGATTCGGTGTCAACGTATAAATCGACGTCCACTTAAGTTATTGGTCATTTTATTGTCCGCAGTTTTTTTGTCTTCTACTGCTGTGTGTCACTGTTAAACTTGTCTATCTCTAAATCTGTATTTGTTTTATGAGTATCTCTTTGTGACCCAAGTCTTAAAGGTTTCACGTAAGTACGAGTAGGACTCTACAGTGTCATAGCTGTTGTACCGCTGCATTGTCTGGTGACCTCCTCACAGCTCATAAATGCAGCAGTGAATCCTTTTGACCCATTTCAAGCTAAATAATTTATTTCACCATAACACAATGTGGTGCCATTTTCATTTCTCGCGTAGAACTTGACCCATTGTTTTGACCTGTCTTACTTTTAATTGCTCACAGTTCCGACAGCGTGGCTGTGACTGAGTGCAGAGAGCTCTCATTCCACAGCTTTTCAGCAGAACTTTTTGAAAAGGTGAAAAAAAAAAAGCATACATTTCCTACTCAAGTGGACACAGCGGTCACAGCTGTTTTCAATCCAAGGTGAAATCCAATGTGAGCAATGTTTATATAACTTGCAACGTATATCAATGGCACAAGTAAGAGTTTCATCGTAAAAAAATCAAGAAAATACAAATGAAAAAAGAAAATATATATTGCACACTGCAGTTTTGGAAGTGACTTGAGTCGTTGCCAGTAAAAGGTCCGACGACCTAACAAGGTTTCATGACGGGGACGGCCCTCTGAAACCGATGTTTTCCAGCTAGTGCTTTAGTTTTGCTCATATTTGTGTCATATCCAAGTTTATAGACACACTGATTGTTATCTATGAGGGAAGAGCCATTTCAGCCCCGCATCTAACAAGGTTAGCGATTCTGGCTGTCTGCTAAATGGTGATGGGTGAGGTCACAGAATGCTGTGTAACCCCATCTCCTGGGCAAAACAAAGTGATGATTTCAAACGGGCCAGCCATCCACAGAGGACACAGGCCAAATGCTCTGCACTGCATTCTGTTGCCACTGTTACATGACTTACAGACCCCAACTGTTCTTTAGGAAAAAAAAAAGACAAGGTTCACTGTGAATACACATTGCATTTCATGACAATATCGTAGCTAATGTTTCAAATGACAGCCTGACCAACGTAAAAGCAAAGGCAAATGAATTAAGGCAAATTTTAGCTTGAGCTTCCAGGTCTCAAACATGAATCCAGTGAAATATAATTCATGAGAAGGAGCTTTTTTTTTGTTTTAATTTCTACATTTCTATGCACTTTAACCATGCTTATTTGTAGTAAGCATCACTGGACACAACTGATGAATTAAATGTGAAGTGGATGATGGATTAAGGCAGATATTATAAGTGCTAAAATTGTTAATTATGATATTTGTTCCCTAAGTCAAATACCCTGTACCATCAGCAGGGAGTGGTGAGAAGGACATGGTAATTAATGCTATCATTGGTAATTACAATCCACTGACATCACTCAAGTGTGTAACGCTACTTGAGGAGTTTGAATTTGGCTAATGCTTCAGCTTCTCCGGAAAATATTCTGTCTCCTGTGGACTGTCTCTCTGTCAATGTCTCTTTTAAATCCTACAGGCTTAGCTGTTGTTGAACATTAATGGTGTGTTTACTTGTCATAAATATTTGGCTGCGGTTTACCTCCATGAAAGCAAAGAGAATTTCCCTACCTCCCTGCGCACTGACACGTGACAGTGGTAGAATTTCTACTTTTTTTTTTTTTTGTCATGCCACTTTTTTCAGTGTTGGAGCTCTTTGCTTAAATACATTCGAGAGTTTCCAAAGAGGAATCACTCAAATCTCAAGTGGCCATAGTCAGTGTACAGTGTTTCTTCAGTGAGACGTATGCTGATAACAGTACTAAGACCGTTATGACACTGCTACACTGTTTCTGAGTGCAGTTTATATGCACCAATTTAGCCTTGGAAAGTTCTGTTTTCTGTCAGTGTAGTACAAAAATGGCAAATCAAACAAATCTAAGCAGACTCTCTCCTGTACCGCACCCTCATCTTTGCCTTGTCAGTTGCCATGTTGCACGCAAGGTTATTATAGTTGACAAAAACTACAATTGTAAATCATTTTTTGTTGACTGAAATAAAAATAAAAACGAAAGATTTTCAAAACAACAATAACTAACTGAAACTGCGTTGTCTGTTTACAAAACTACCCAAAACAACCTAAAATGACATGGCATTGTCCTTTATTTTTGTCTTTACATTTATAGAAAAATTGATGGCAGTAGTTGGCCAACTGCGTCATCTTTCCAAACTTAATGGAGTTTTTTTTTTTTGTTTTTTTTTCGATGGTGTCTTTTGTTGAGTCATTATTACTGACTATTTTTGTGACCTATTTCAGTCTTCAGTCTTGTTCCAATACCCTATGTTGAATGAAGAAAAACAAAACAAATAACTAGAAGTAACACTAAAACTAATAAAAATCAAACCGTAACTAAGCATTTTTCAAAAGCTGAAACTAATTTAAAGCCAACCCACTCTAAAAAAACGAATTAAAAGTAACTGAATTTGAAAGACAAAAATTCAAAACAGAATAAAAACAAAAACTAATAAAAAATCCAAAACTGTTATAACCTTGGTTGCACGATTATCACACTTGTTAGCACACCACATTTGTCTGTTCTTCATTTCGACAAGCAACTCTACACGTATCTAGGTTTTCTGAATTATTGTAAAGAACAATGTCTTTCAAAAGTCACACAGTATTGTCCCACTCACAAATGAAATCACTAAAAACCTAAGCATCTACAGTGTTGGTAAAATGCTTGTACCCTTATGGGAACAAGCCAAAGGCCCCTTTTGGTGAGAATTTTTCTTGTGTTTTGAATCCTCCCATCAATCTGCCTAGCTCTCTGCGTGAATCTCCAGTGCTAATCTCTGCTTTGGGAGGTGGTGCTGGAGGGGGATCACAGGCGGGAAGAGTTCAGAGTTAAACACAAACGTGATGTCATCCGACCTGGATCGTCTCACAGAGGATTTATTTTTTTGGAAAAAAAAAACAAAAAAAACGTTCCCCCCAACACATTTTCAACTCTTGTTTATATTCGACTATGAAAACACTGCTGCAAATTCTCAAACAACTTGGACGACCGAAAACATACACGCATGAAAGAAGTAAACTGATATTCACAAGAGAAGCATGTTTGAAAGCATTCACCTTTATTTTTGAGAAACAAATGGAGATAACAATAGCAAACGCTCAGGGTTTCTTCAACTGCTGTGGTTAGTCCCCCTCATGCATGCCACCATGCCAGGCCAACAGGGTTCTGCAGAGTCATGAATCTGGCACAACAGCCAACCCACGTACAGTGGAGGCGTGTGTCTTCACTGGGCAACTTGTCGTCAGAACTGTCAAATCTATGCTTTAACCATATTAGTATTGGCGGTGAAAGCTGCTGGTTTGGTGTTCATTTTGGAGTGACATACACAACACATGACTCAGTGGAATTCCCATGTTAGCGGTGTGTGTGAGCAAAAAAAAATCAATATGTCATGAAAGCTGACGTGAAAAGGGCTATTCAGCAGACACTGTGACCTTACATAAAGGTGCTAACTGACTCAAGAACCGTGAGAGAAAAAAGCCACATGGACCATCACAAGACCTCCTCAGTCGATACGCAACACGTTCTCACTCGGGCGTAACATACTGATGTTTGTCAAGTGGATTTTTTCATCCCTGGGTGACACAGAAGTCCTTATTGACCTTAGTTTGTAGCCGACAACTCTTTTTAAATTTTTTTTTTTGGCACAGTGAGGCGAGCTATTGGTCATTTAAGGTACAACATATACAGAACCGGTTAACAATATAATTGTAAAATGGAGCTTATGATCATCACATCCAGCCCTCATCCAAACCACAGCCATCTTTTTTGTAAGTCAGACAACGATAAATATTAGATGAAAAACCACCGTTGACATGAGATGGTGAGATACAAACCACCCCCTCTGCAACTGCCTCTTATCCGCAGCCATGATAGGTTCTGGTAGAGATCATGTTTGTGTCTGAGCTTGAGGGTACAGTCCCATCCTTTTACTGCAACAGCTGCCAGTCTAACACTCTCCCAGTTGATAGCAAAGTTGACTACCCAGCAATGGACCGAGTCTGTAGATAGAACTATCAAAGTGATTAACCGTAATGATGGAGGATGGAAATAGTATTTAGAGAGGATGAGGGCCCTGTTGGCCCAATCTAGAGGGGCGACATGCTGCAGGAAGACCTCTGCTGGCTGGGGTAATAGTCCCCATGTGTAGTGCACAGGGCTATATCCCATTGGGCATTGCACACACAGGAGGCCACTTGAAAGCCTATCTGGATGTAGCAACAATCAGAGTCAGAGCGAGCACGTTGGGGAGTAATCTGTTCCAGCTTTTGGAGCGTGCCAGAGGTTGGGAGAATAGAGAAGAGACGGTGTACACAAATGTTTTGAGGTGGGCTCATTTTAGACTTGGTGGCTTGTGCTCACTTGGTTCAATTGGGCTTTATCCAAAGGCACCTACATTTCCTGAGACGTACCCACAAACCAACCAAGCTTAGTGGGCTTGCAGTTAAAAAGGAACAGCTTGGATCTTGTTTCCCTGCCATGCTGTCTTTGAATGACTTGATACACTCTATGGAGAGCAGAAGCACTGAACTGGGGTTGGTGGCATTTGAGGAACCTGCTGGATATCAAGCGTAAACGTTGCAATTGCTATCAGTTTGATCTGTTAATGAAAAAAACAAGTCCTCCATTGACTCAAATTGAATTTTACGTGACAATACTGAATTATTCCGGAGAATAAAGATCGCGGATAGTGACGGCAGCACTGCGGGGAAACAGTGGTTTCCAGCTTCATGGAGACACGTCGCGGTTGTGCCATCCCTCCTTCAAAGAGCGGATGAGTAGGATGGAAAAAGAGAGAAGGTATAATCAGTAGGCAATGACCCAGAGGAGGTCACGCTAAACCTCGGGGAGTTGACTAATGAAAAGACCAATCTGCGCAGCAGAGGACGATTATAAGGAGCCCCGGGCTTCGACGGAGCAATTCTTTGTAAGAGAGAATTAGTGAAAGAGAAAAGGATACATTAAAGGAGCGAGGGATGATCAGCGTCGACCTGATACAGGAGATAGCCCAAATAAACACCACCTCGGAAAACATGTGCGAGCACTTTATCCTAGCGTTTTGAGGGTGGCATGTTAACAGCGCTTGTCGTTGCGTTCAAATTTATGGCACCTCCAAAGCGAATCAAGTTGGCTTTATCTCTCTCCCACAATTCCACGCTCATTTGTCAGAAGGCTGAGTTTAAAAGCTTCAACCATCATTCAAGGACGCGGGCTGATTCACCCAAAAGTTTCAGAGGCTAGTTAATAAGAATCAGACGCTTTCATTCCCCGGTTATGTTGTACTCCACGTTCGCACCTTGAAGCCGGCGCTGCAGCTACAGCCTACTGTGAAGAATGTGACCACAATAAAAGAGCACATTTGGTTTCAATTACCGCGCTACACACAGGACGGCCAACCACGCTCCGACATTTTTTCGCAGTTGGCTTGCCAACCATTATACTCCGATGTTCTACAACAGTTTTATGTGAACATTGTTAGCAGGGAATTAGATTTTTGGGTCAAAAGCCAATCAGGCTTGAAATTTCTTTCTGTCAAAAATGCGGTGACGTTAATGGAACGTGACGGACCGTGTTTAGGTTTGTACACTTGTTGGAACGTGGCTCCGAACAACTCATAACTCGGTGGCTGTTTTCACGACATATACAATTCCGCTTGTCCCCTATAGTGGCAGTGTTTCAAAACACAAATACTAAAACAGATTCCCTGAATACTCATTCAAATGTATACGTTATTGTAGTGAAGTTATAGTAATGTTTATATCTAAATAATGGTACCAGTTTTTCATGATATGAAATATCATTATACTACTGGGATGTTTTGAGCTGTTTTTTGTTTTGAGCTCGGCATTGTGAGTAGGTGGTCGTGGCCCAGGGGAGTCTACAGAAGAAGACAGTCATGTGGAACATCGTCCATATTTAATCATCCTATTTTATACGTTTCTAGAAAATGTATTAACACAAATAACTTTCTTTGTTATTTTGCTAACCTAAATTCTTTCCAACATAATGAGTAAAAACATTATTAATAATAAAAATAATAAGAAGAAGATGTAGAAGAGCAATAGGTACATAATAGTGTTATACATTATAATAGATAATAAGATACGATATAATAGATACAAAACTTTCACGTGATTTGTCATGTAGCACGTTTGCACCGTATCAGAGGGCTGCAGTCAACAGTCAAATTATTGTGTTTTTACGAAGAGACATGGGCAAAAATGGCTGGCTGATAAGGTTGAAGGAACATTACATGGGTTGGCTGTTCTCACACGTCTCAACACCAAATAATAATTCAGAAAGCATGCCTTCACTGAGCATGAAGCAGATCTCAAAATGGAGTGTATCATGAGGAGAATGCAATTTTGCATACTATCAGCTGCTCCTCATCACGGTGCATCTTGATTCCCTAAAAACAACAAAGAAACTTCCACTTGGAGTCGACAAGCCCTTGTACAGATGCTTGGATGATGAGCGGGAGGGATTTCAGCGCAGTCTTCTGAGAATTGGTCATGGCTGGTTGTGATCTTATTCATTGTTCAATGGCGTGATAGTCCAGATGATGTCACCCTAATTTTGAGCCGCCATTCTGTAGACACATGTTCATATGTCACACGGACGCCATTGTAGGATACTTTGTTTGTGTGCTTCAGGCGGTGTCGTGTATTTGTCTTCCACCAGCATTTTCTATTACTTCTTGGGAGCTGAGAGAAAACAGAAACCAAGAGAGAGAGAGAGAAGAAAAAAAGAAAAATGCAAATGATGGCACAAGCACAGTCTGGGTAACATTGCCAACCAGACAGCAAAAGGCCAGACGCCAGACACGGTCATTATTTGGCTCACAACTGGTTCTGCTTCTCCTGCAATCTGTATCTGCTCCTTGCTTTTGGCCATTGTTGTTGCTACCCTTTTCTTTTGCTTCACTTAAATCAGCAAGGACAGTGTGCTCTGCGCCTGAGAGTAAATCACAGGTTGAACCAATTGGCCCGAATGTGAAAAAATATATCCTTTGTGTTAAATAGTCATCCATAGGAGCAGAGCTTACATCAGGCAATATCTGTTCCGACATTTCACAAGTGCCGAAAGGTCACACAGCCATTTGTCTTTTCCTTTGTTCTCATTGTCTGGCTATTATCCTTCATTTTGACCGTCTGTACCTCAGTGTTTGGAATCGCGTTCATTTTGGAAAGGTTCTCTATAACACAGAGAACCATAGTTACATCCAAAAGCTCTGTCACCATTTATCCATCCACAGGGATTTTCACAGATATTGTGTGGTGGTTAACAGATGCACGTCTGTATAATAATAATAATAATAATAATAATAATCACAAAAACAATAATAATACATATTTTTAAAAAAGGAGAAAAAGGAAGAATTTTTGACAGAATATTTTATAGTGGCTTTTGGATGCAGCCCTTTTGCCCGCTAGGTTTAGCATCATTTGCAACCATTGACGCGCGATATATAAATGGTAACATTTTCGAACGTTGACCTTACCAATATGTATACATCGCCTCTGGCTGGGAGGGAAATGCATGGTCCAAGCTTGGTCATGTGATTTCTTGCGTGAGTGAATGGAACACTGACTCGACCAATAAACAGAGAGTGACGACAGCTTAACTTTGGCCGCCCAAATCTAACTTCACCAAGGCTTAGCTTCTACGAAATATGGAAAACGTCTTCAAAGTCCTGTCTATGAATTACATTCTGAAGAAAGAGAAGCCATAAACTTTATGAGATGAAGGAGTGTTTCAGTCTGTGCATGGATTCCTGTCAGCTCTGACAAATCTGTCCTGCGCTTGAGCACAGCAACAAGCTTCAGAGTGAGGACTCTGCTTTGGAAATTCTGCTAGAAGCAAACCTCGAGCCAAAAATATTAAGGAGTATGACGTGAGAGGACGGGAACACTATGGTTATTCGCCCTCTTTATAAAAAAATGAGCTATAAGAAATGTAGGAAAAAGCATTTCTATTTAGCTTTAACTGCCCTTTTCAAAAACGTTCTTCATTTTCAGTTGTTAACTGAGACTGCACTTGTGATACCCAAGTCCTTGTGATGTCCGACTCCATGTGGGTGACTGTAATTGGTTTGGGAGGCTCAGTGACAAACCATGGCCTTGCAACATTGTTATATATCACCAAAGAGAGGCAGAAGCCTCTATGTTTGGTGTGTCTCCCTGTGGCTTGTCTTCAGCACAGATCTCAGGTCTTTGCGCAAGATGACGATATGTACAAGTTTTAAGTGTCCTGAAGAGAAGAGACTTGGCCGGTTTAAGTTGCCAAACATCTTGCATGCAAATTCCTCATGCAGTACTTTTAGTGGCTGTTCGGGAACTGCGTTGTTACAGTTTCTCGCAAGCTTTTATGCTGTTGGCTTCACTTGCCCCATTATCAGTGAGTAATCTCGGCATGCAATACTTGTTTCACAACAGTTTGCGCTATTGCTCTTTACTAACTTCTCAGAGTCCGCGTTTGCATGCCCAGAATAGTTGGACCAAGACAATATCTTAATGAGTCATCTTTGTCCAATTGCTGTCACTGCAGCCGAGAGTGGATCAAATCATTCCATTATGGCAGGTGGCGCTGTGACCTCTTAAGTCGTAGTTAAAGACGGCAGCATGCGAGCAGTGACGGCTGTGACACAGTGTTTTCACAATAATCTTGGAGTCGACGAAATAGCTATGGAGCAGGTTAACTAAATGCTGAACATCCTCCATTCTCACCACCTGGGAAATGACATCATAACTCACATACTGTAAATAAATAAATGGCTTAAAGGACCACCCACTCAATTTGCACATTTACACTTTTCCTTCTACTCAGTAGAGATAGAAATGCACATAGACAAATGTGGAAATATGACCCTAAAAATAAAAATAAAGTACATAAATAAATACATGGCCATTAAATATGAATGCATAGATGAAGAAATAAATGTATAAAATGAGATAAAAATCAAAATGTATTACCATGTATTCATTTATGAATTCATATTTTTGTTTCTGCATTTATATATTTGTTGATTTATCGATCCAATCATTCATTTTTAGAAATATTTTGTTTATAAATCATCACATAAGGTTGTTTTTTATTTCCTTGTCTGGTTGCCATGAAAACATGGTAGAAGAAGAGATGCCTGTGCTCATGCACAATCCAATCCTGTCCTTTTGTCAATGCTCTACTGACAAATGCCACTGAATCACTTGGAAGAAAAACGTGGACAAATGAAGAGAAATTCGCAGATTTTATTTCATTAGATTCAGTCCGACGTCTGGTCTGAGACATGTCTTCATCACACCTTGTGGAGCTGCGTGTATGTATGTATGTTTTGATGCAGAGATAGTCAGACTTTCATTAACGTACCGAAACTTTGAAAAACATACATATGAAATTCCATGATGGGGGCTCTGCTGATGTTACATGCAGAGCTGCATAGTTTTAGCCTCTCAAACGCAGTATTGACGTCATTAAATCTGTCAAATATATGTCAAATAAATATATGCTTCATTAATAACAACAACAACAACAACAACAACAACAATAATAATAATAATAATCTGAAAATAAATTTTCAGTGGTTCTGCCTTACATTACATCCATTAAAGAGCTGCCACCAAAACCATTCACCGCCGCTAAAATTTGATTTAGCTGTTTAATATTTTCTCATTAGCGGCAAAGATCTTACTCCACATGACTCTGCTTTAATGAGTCAATTCAATTAAAGGCAGCGATGATACACTTTCAGTGGCTGCAAATGACACCGCGTCAGGGAAGTTCATTACAGAGCCTCTGATTCATTGACTTTTTAGGGATTTTATTGGAAGGATTACAACTCTGTGCGCAGCACGGATGATATTTGTTTTCAGCGACTGTTCAATTGACATTTCATGAAGCCAAAGGAGAAAAAAGAACATTACCACTGTTTGATTATTTAGTTAAACTTTCAGAGGTAGCTGAGACCAATAAACTGGAAATTATATTTGATTCTGGCTTATCTCAAAATCTCTTTATATTTTTATTAGTGTTGTCAGTCGATTAAAAAAATATTAGAATTAAATATAGGATTTTGTAATTAATAAATCAAATTAATCACATTTTTATGTGATATCTGCTAAAGGTCTCTGATAAAGAATTTGAGTTCTAGGATATTAAAAAATTGTAGTGCACGACTAGTCAATTGAATACAGTAAGAAGAGAAGATTTAAAATCCAATTTTTTATTGGTGAACTGTACTTCATAAATGAAATCCAAAAATAAAGGTCAAGCACCAACCAGGTGCATTATTCAAGAATGTAAAACAAACACTGCAATACAGGGAAATAAATAAAATAAAGCTGTCTTCAAAAATGTAAAACAAACCGCGATACAGTTAAAAATAAATAAAATAAGGCTGTTTTCAAAAATGTAAAACAAACAGCGATTCAGTTAAATAAATACAATTCTGAAATAAAATACGGCTGTCTCAAAATAGGCACTTAAGCTCAATATAGCAATTCAAAAATGAATAATAGAAGTATAACACGCCTCTAAATGAGGCAAAAAGGAAGAACCGTTCATACTCATAGTTACATTTTTAACGCGTTAAATTGTGGCGTAATTAATTAAAATAATTTAAAAAAATTTATATTTATACATATTATATCTACGGCTGTTCTGTGAATTGTCCCTCATACTCTGATGCATAAGCATTTTTGTCCACAGTTCACGCAGAAGAACTACCAACTTCTTCACAGCATGGAGGGTGTCAGAGGTCTTTGGCAGTCACGTATTCTTAAGCCGTGTTTCATACCATGGTGCGACAACTCACCACAAACCTGACAGGAGGCATTCATCGTCAGCTATGCTTCTGAACAGCCAACCTGCTGAGAACCACGTCCTTCGACACGGAGCTACCTCCCATCAATCTTGCGAAAATGCAAAGGAGGAATTTCCTCCTTCTGGCGCTTGGGAATGAAAAAATGTGAGCCATATGAAAAGAAATGAAAAAGTCTGGCGAGTTAGTTGAAAAAAGCTGAACGCAGGAATGTTTGGCAAATAGAGACTCTTTCTGATGTGTAAATCTATTTAGAAAAGTTTAGACATTCTTAAGCTCATCTATTTATGGAATAAAAAAAAAGATTTAGGAATTTGGAAATCTGTCAGTGAGCACACGCAACGTCTCATATGTGGCTAATATATGCAAATCCGAATCTCATATGGATCATGTTTTCTGAGGAGGCATTAGCATAAAGAAGTATTAGATTAGAATTTAAACTTTCGTTCACGGAAGAGGTGTAGAAAGGAGGTGAAATAAAAAGAGGTCAAGACTGTGGGAGCAATTGATCGATGTGCAAGAATCACTAAGCACAACAGACTTGAAAAATGAAACCTGACAAAATGACATTGCGTCTCTGAAAGTCGAACTTATTGTGGTTTTGATGGAACTTCGAAAGGAGGTTTTGAAGAAAAGAAGAAGAAGAAGAAGAAGTCCAAGGTCAATGCAGGAGTAGGTGATGAATCCAGGGAATACTGCAGCCATGAAAATAACTTGCTGGAACTTGATGAACTTGTGTATCCACAAGTGGGACACTGTGTGTTTGAACTGAATTATAATGAATCGGCTGCCCTGGTTTGTGAATCCAACTTTAATTGATCAGTCAAACTAAATTTGGATCAGATGTCACACCGGCCACAGGAGGTGCTTCGGTGTCTTCAGCAATTTGGTTCCTGCCCCAGATGACTTTGATCCACTGTATTAAAATAGACTGCCTCTTTCATTGCATTTGTTCTTTTGTTCGTCGTTCTTTGATGTGTTGATGCGCGCTAGCTATCAGGAGGACGTGTACGACGGACATGCTGACGCTTCTAAAGTAGGATGTAGTCAACCTTCATGCAAGTTCATGGGAAAACAAGATGAAACCTCCCCATAGACATGTATGCATAACCAACATTCCTGTCCCCGCTAGAGTCGACGTGCTGTGAGAAAACGCCTGGGTAGTGTCACATCTGCATGGAGGAGACAGTGGGACTGTGAAGGGTGGCAGTGGGGGTTTCTGGGTCTTAATTGAATCTAGTGCTCTGGAGGGGACTGTTGGGGTTCACTACGTGGGATGACTTGTGAATTCTGATCAAATTAAAGCGAGGAAAAGAAAAAAGAGTGAATCCTTCAAAGTAAGAAAAGGTTTCTGCAGTCAGTCGTGAGTGAGGAAACATCAAGAGCGGCTTTGTATCCCTGGCCCACACGCTGCGCCATGAGCAGGTTTGTTTGATGTTTTCAGGTGGATTTTAAGAAAGCAGATAATATTCAAGAAATCAAAGAACCTGTGTTTGCAAATGCCTGAGGAAGAAGAATTCTTGTGTTTGTTTACTTTGATGGGATCATATGGTGGTAGTGCTACTGCTACAGCTGGGGCCTTTCTGGGTGAGGAGCTGCCTTAACATGGACCCCTTTCTGTGTAGAGCTTGTGTGCCCTACCTGTGCCTGCAGACACTCTGATTCAGTCCCACAAAAACACGCTACTTTCGAGGCAAAAGGGCACCTTAATGATGTGTACAGTTCTGTTTGAATTTATTGTACCCACTCATCAATATTGTGTTTTTGTGTTGTTAGTAGTCAGGTAAAAAGGCAACTTGTAATATAAACAAATGCTTCTTAAATAACAATGTTAATCATATACATGTCCCATTTTTTTCTGATTTCCTCCCTCTAAGAGATTGCCACTCTTTTAGACCACGGATCTCAAACTGGACAGTGGTTTTGATTTGGACCAAACAAACACACATAGCATCGGTTAGCTCAGGTGACAGTTGAAACAAGCAACAGTAGACTGACAACCAACTGAATACAGTCTTAAGACGTAAAACGTCTGGTGTAAAGGGGTCCATTGAGTGGTCGGAACAAAAACCTGCACCCACTGAGGTGCTTTTGTGGATCAGTTTGAGACCCTTGTTCTAGACTGTTAATGGCGTCTTTGCAACATGGTGAGGCATGAGACAAAATTAGACGTTTCTGTGCAGATGGATCGACAGTATGTGTGGAGAAGGAAGAACAAGGTCTATAAAGGAAAGACCCGTATGCCTACTGTGGGGGTAACAGTCATGCTGTGGGGTTCACTTCACTTCAGTTTTCTAGCAGGAGTTTTGGGTGTAAATGTCATACAGTCCATCACACCTTCCAACAGGACAATGATCAAAGTATACCAAAAGTATGATAGCTTGGTTGCAGAGGAAGGTCTTTACGTTCAGATTCTGGAGTGTCCATCTCAATCCCCCAAATTAAATCCCATTGAAAATATCTGTTCAGACTGCACAAAGGCAGATGAAGCACTGGATGCCTAAACCCACGAGGACTGGCCTACCTGAAGATCATGGCAAGGAAATTGGGTCACGCCATGTTTCATTGCCTCATGCTTCAGTAAGAGTTGAATAATTTTGTCAGTCAGGTAAACACAGAAAGAACAGAATTTGTTGGAATATTCCAAAAAATATTGTGGTAATATAAGTAGCTTTTGTCTATTTTACGAGTCCTTCCTTTATTGGATTATGAGCCAGACAAATTAAACTTGGAAAAAAAACAAGATAGCTGTATGGACAGCAATGATCAACTGAGTTTTATTTGTTCCTGAAATGTGTTTTGTAGAGAGGGTATAAAACCAGACCATTGACTGCATGTTTGGTTTTAAGTCACATTAGACCTGAGGTTGTGCAAGTCAGGGATTTAAACAACCGCAGGTTTCGGCATCATTCATCATCCTAAATATCTAAGTTCACCTTCCCCACACATAATGCAGGTGTTTATTTTTATTAACCTGGTTAAGACATTCTGAATTCCGACTTGCGAGGGAGCCATCCAGTTCTGAGGATAACACGCCGACATAATTGTAGCCCGCAGATGTGAGATCCATTTTCTCAGGGAACAACGTCTATAGCAACACATCCCATAGTTGTGACTCCTGGCTATATTCATTGCAATTAAAATCTGGTTCCACTTCAGTGTACATGTGCAAAACACATTTTCTCGAACAAGACCTGGGAATGAAAGACAAGGCGAGAATAACACTATCAACTTTGTAAAAGATTCAGAGCCAGAGAAATGAAACGGTTCAAACATCTTTTCCAGTTCTCCAGAAATATTAAAATCCCATCAATTGTTCGTGACATAAGTTGAATATTTTGTGTCAATAAAGGTTTGTTCATTTGGGAATGTATCACTTTAATATTCAAAAATGACTCTTAATGCTACTTTGTATGTACCTACTTACGTAGTAGTTATCTCTCCAGCTCACTGTCTGTTCTGCAGTGCATGGTTCTCTATGTCCAACTTCTCCTCGGATCATATACCCCTGACTTCAGTCTTTGGCTGGCGGCCAGGCCAGCAACTGCAGTTAGACTGAAAATACTTATCTTGTCCGACAGAACTCCCCACCTGAATCGTGACCTCTGGAAGCTGTTGGCTGTCTTTCCCCATCTGGTTACATCGACTTGGGTTTGTACCCTGTGATCTGGACGTCAAGTGTAAGCTTTAGATGCTTTCTTTGTCCTCTGTGGTTTTTACCTTTGCCTGGTCTCTTTAGAAATAAAAAAATAACATTCTGCAAAACAAAACCCCTTAATATATACACTAACATGGTACCTGGGGTGTGAAGCAGAGGACTCTGTAGACCGGGACCAGGCCGGGCAAATCCAAATCACACATCCCTGGGTCTGAAGACATCCTTACTGTGAGGATGCAGAAGTGTACACTGGAGAATTTCATTTTGCTTAGTCGGTTGTCATGGTTCATGGTTAAAGTCAAGGACAGAAAAAGCCCTTTGTCAAGCTGCCCATTTCCCCCTATTTTTGGATTACTTTTTCAAGACAGATCTGTTTTATGCATTTGAAATGATGTTTATTTACAGTATAGTCACTGTCAAAAGTGTTACAAGGCACTGCTCCCATGCTACTGATGCCAGTGGACTTTGGGAACGTGTTCACATAGTGCTGTAGAAACTGAGTCTGTCTGCAGAGTTTACAGAATCTAAAGACGAATCCAAAACACTACCAAAGTGTAAACGCCGATTCCTTGTGCCATTCTTAATATGTCATGAAAAATATCTTTGAAATCCTTTGAACAATTCCTAAAAAAGGCAAATAAAAACACATTTCTATTCATTTCTTTCTTTCTTCTTATTATTTATTTCTTTGTTTTTATCTCTTGAAAGGAGCATCTTAACATTCAGTTTGAGTTAGTGTCTCTGACTAACCCATACTAGAATGGTTGGCTTTGTCGTTTCAGATCTCCAATTTAAACAATAAAAACGACTGAGAAAGAAGCCGTATATTCAACCGTATGCAGAGAACACTGCATAGAAATAATCTGTACGGCATGCCTCTTGAAAGAATGCTTAAACCAACAGTGTAAATTTTTCATATCCTCTCGTGTGGTTGCTTTGCTGTGGTTGTCATCACCACACACGTGTAAAGATACTTAGCAACAGGATCATGTAGAAGGACAACACTTCAGCAGTGCATTAGTGAGGACATGAGCCATGAATGAAAGTTGATCATTTACACTTTTGTGTAAAAGTGAAAGTAAAAGTGTGAAGTTAATTGATCATTGTTTATGACATATATTAAACTGAGTACAGTCAATGGGCAAAATGGATTCTATATAAACATAAGCATGAATGTATAAGAGTAAAGTGTCGCAGCTATATTTGAAATAAATAAGATATCGAGCAATTCACACTTAATTTTCTCAGGCAATTTTGAAAGCAATTACTTTCCATATTAATGTTCCATTAATGAATATGTCGCAATGAGAGAGGTTAATTAAACAGTAGAGGAGAAGAAGACACTTTCATTTGCTGATGCAGCTGCTGCTGTGTTGTGTATTTCAGATTTCATAGTCGACAAAAGACACTTTACACACGTGTGGGAGACTGACTTGGGAGCGCATTAACAACTGAACTCCAACTACCTCAATTTATTCCTGACTCTCCGCCCTGTTTCTCCTGCTGCTACATTTGCTCCAGGGCCTCGCTAATGTGCTGGAAAACTGAGGGCAGCCCCCTAAAAGTGGGCCTTTCCTGTGCGTATTGGTCTTGTTGGAAATGATTAAAAAGGGATTTGTGTTTGGAGGGTTGGGGTTGTTATCACTGCGTTTGATTTATCACCTCGAGTCAGTGCGGTGGGGGTCCCGCCGCTGCTGTAAGAAAACCATAAATCCCAGGTGCACCCCGAAACACCTTCCAAACACCTTCCAGGGTGGAAACTAAAGCATTCAACATTGGCCAGTCGAGACACTGCTTCCACTGACTTCTGGCTCCACAGCACATCACTTGTCTTTCATCATTACTTTTGTATCGTATTTGCATAGGATAGATGTTTTCAGTTTTCATTCTGTAAATATTTTAAATGACGAAATATATGAAAATATACTTTGGCACGGACGGGGTAGACGTCTGCAACCTTCATCTTTCTGTATTTTGGGTCATGAAAAAGCTCCTATTTGAAGCTATAGAAGGAAGCTACAATTGGATCGATGGTGTTGACCCAGAAACCAGAAACAAAGCAGCGCATACCTAGGACTAATTCATCTCACAGGCACTGATCTTTTTCAACGTTTTTTTCTAGGCAGAAGCTGAAATGGAAATTTTGTAAATTCCTCTGAAGAGACCTTAACAGTGGCTAAAGACGGCTGAAGGACTTCTAACTCACCTGTTTATAAGGCTCTGGATCTGACCTTAAAATACCTTAAATTTTGAAGTGTAAGCCACTACTTTTTTCTTGCAGTCTGAACCTTATACAATGAGGATTTTTACAGGCTAAAGAGCATCGTGCTGCCAAAATATTGAGCTTTGTCACATCAAACCAATGAAATCACAGCCATTATATTTACCTGAAAGCGCAGAAAATGCTCTGTTTTCTCCCGTGTGTCCGCAGCTCCTCTAACAGAGTCGATGTCCTGGAGGACCGGAGACAAGAAGCAGCAGCTGATACCACATGTGGTGTTGGACACATGGGTGAAAACAGCGTATTTTGATTTGCTTTTACGCAAATAAAAGCTGTGAGGAGTTCATGATTCATGTTCAGAACATTGCTGAGTTTCTTTCAAGAGTCTGTCTCCATGCTGGACCCTGATTTCCAAACTAAAATTTCTAGGCCAGTTGCACTACTGAGCTTTCTACGGCGCGGACAGCACCACTGCACCTGCGGCTTACAGACCAGTGCAGCCCACGTATCAACAATATCTATTATCCTTCTAAAATTTAGTGGGTGAGACTAATATTCCTGTGCACTCTGTAGTCTGGAATTTAAGCTAGATAGTCTCTTATATGATCTGTCAAAATAGAAAATCACAGGTGGTTCACAGGCCTGCTAGAAAGAGAGTGTGCTTCAGACGCTTTTCCGTATTACAAACGTGCGTTCCCGTCACTGTGATGGTTGCCAGTTTCAGTGTTCCCTTCAACAGTTTGAGCGGCACACCAGTCAAATAAGAGGAACCATCGGACCACAGCTGGAGTTTGCATTGGAAAGTTTTCACAACTAACGCTCAGTATTGTCATTAAATCAGTGTAATAGTTTTTATG
The DNA here is from genome assembly GCF_027744825.2 of Synchiropus splendidus. Taxonomy (NCBI): domain Eukaryota; kingdom Metazoa; phylum Chordata; class Actinopteri; order Syngnathiformes; family Callionymidae; genus Synchiropus; species Synchiropus splendidus. The sequence continues at coordinate 10,071,752 of NC_071334.1, read as the reverse complement.
GGGAAAAAAATAAAATAAAATCGGAACATGTCTAGTGGGAGAACTGCTGAACCGGTCAGGCACTGCACCGTTTTGATGACAACCATTTGTAGTACAGTTTTTCCAAGGTTACGTACTGTGCCTTTAACTTGATGTTTTTTTTTTTTTCAATTGTTGGGTATGAAAATGCTTATTTAAGGTATTGTGGTACAGTGCATCCAAATGCAGAAGTATGGCAGTCTTTAAAAAACTTAAGCCCAAAGCTTATTCAGACACAGAGGTACCAACAAAAAACAAAAAAACACTACACTAAATGTCCTCAAGCCAGAACAGCAGGGATCAAACTAATAGGAGTCGAGCATTGGCAGAGTCACATATGGCGATGGCACTAGGACAAAAGAGAAGAACGAGTCACTTACGAATTGAAAACACTGGCAGCGCCAGGAAAGTACACAAAAGAGGGTTCACGGAACAAGAAGTCTTGGAAACACAAAGTAAAAATGTCCAATACCAGGCCAGAGAAGGTCGTCCTCACGGGAAGCTCGGGGAAATTACAAAAACAGAATGAAAAAAATGCTGGAAAATTATTTGACAAAAATGACTAGAAACTTAAAATTAAATCCCACATTATTCTGAAATATCATTGGCGTCAAAAAAAAAAAAATCTGCAATAACACAAAGCAACGAAAGGTGATCTGCGATCTGTTCCACGAACATTACACTTACCTTCCCTAGGTGAGTGCAGTTTGTGGCAGAAGAAGCCCTTCAGTAAACCAACTGCTCTAAGATTCAGACCTTGAAATACACTACGTTTTTAAAGCTTAAACGCTTATTTGAATTCTACTACCACCACCAGGAGTAAACAAACAATCTTAGAATCCTCACTTGTGCAACAATGTTCCATTCATGGGCCTATGTTTGAATACGTGACAGCATCAATGGCTTTATAATGAATGAGGCCGGCAACATTCTGAGGAAGCGGAGCGATGGTCAATTATTCCTGTCCTTGCCCGTCTTGGTCTTGTATGACTAAACTTCTCAACTCGCTGGATACCTGAAACTCCGCTGCATCTGGTTCCATCTGCCAAACATGTCAAAATCAATTGGCTCATTTGTATTCACAGTCCAGGAGATGCCCTCGTTCTGTCTTCATAGCTCCGTGCACACATCCAGGCTCTTTTTTTTTTTTTTTCTTCCACATTACATGTTTTTTAAATCCACTCTTTGATTAACAGATGATGTCTTGCATTCTCACTGACTATTTCTCTATGGGCGAAATAGGTCCAATCGCCAGCATGAAAATACTCCCCTTGAACGGCTCAGCCTGGCTGGTTTGACTGCTGCTAATGGCCCAGCGACTCCAAGCCAAACTCTTGTTTCTCACCACTGCAGCTATGAGGAGAAATAATGAGCATGCACTTTTTGACAGGACGGATTTGCCGGGAAGGAGGGAGGGAAGATCAAGAGAATGAGGTGATAGATCATGCTTTACCTTCTTTAAAGCCTCTGTTTGATTCTGGTCCAACCATAACAGCGCTAGAAGATGATGCTCACGCAACACTAAGAGGATGTGGTTGAGTTAATGGTTTGCCAAGGCAGAAAGTGTGTGTGATGGCATAAGCATGCACGAAAAAAAAAAAAAAAAGTGTCCATGATTAGTGACTGGCTTTTGATGACTCCCCCTTTTGAAGTATTTTTCCCATCACTTTGAGGATGATTATTGAAAATATCGAAGACATGTTTGAATTTACAGTTGATATATTCATGATGTGTCTCCAGCCAGCTTGACTCACTATGGTGAACAGCAGCTGCTCCACTAGTCGATGTTTGGAGTTTCCTCTTGCGAAGAGTGTTGACATCCAATAACCTGAAAAGTACTAAACATTATAGGACTTTTCTGATCAGCAGTTTATGGTGGGGAAGTAAACAGTGTTAGGACTCCCATTCATTCACATGATGCTGTACATGACTTGTACATGCTGTACATGCTTGTACATGACTACAACTGAACGAAAATCTGTCTTGAAAAGGTTAAAAATAAGGACTGGATTGGCTCATTTTTGACACAATGGCGTCTTGGCCAGACCATGCCAATAAACTAGCAACTGTTGAGCATTCTCTGCGAGTGACACCATTATATTCCCAGGCATCGATTTAACTGGTCCAGTGAGACTACCACAGCACTGGTCATGATCCGTGGAAGACGTGATGCTGCAGGTTTGAATACAGACAGAGGCGTCAGCACCAAACCAGAAGCCAGTTCCACGAAGGTCACACATTGTCGGCACTAAAGCAGCGTCAGAAGTGTTCAGCGCTGATCCAGGGCGTGGAGAGCCTCTTGCTTAAGGTGCTCCTCACCTGCCACAGTTAATCACAGAGAAGGTGCAGCGTGGACTTGACGCTCTCAATTTGTCCCCGGTCCTCCTTGCTATCACCACCACACACAGGACTGTTTACCTCCAAACAGACCTATAGTATCTCCTCCACGTAAGCTATGTTTTTGTCTTCATGTATGTCTCTCTATCAACAACACTACTTAAAAAGTTATGAAAAAATGTTTTTTTTTGGTGGATTCCAATCTGTATAGTGTTTTTCTCCTGGTTTTGCTCCATCCTCACCAAGCACGGTAGTTGCTTATTATACTGCTCTCAAAATTAGCCCATAAGAGGATCCTTGTGTCTGGGGTATGTTCTAAATGACTTTTTCCCCTTTTGGACATTGCCTGTTTCGTGAACATTCAGGACTAACTGACCCTGCGTTGGACTTTTCATTTGCGAACTGAACATTTAATCAGGCTGCTATTTATTTATTTATTTTTTTCGTTTAATGTAATTTTAGTTATTTTGTTGTTGTTGTTTTTGTTTGGGTGCTCTTTGTGTCTTGGTGTTTGTTTCATATAAAATTGCATAAATAAAAAATAAATAATAATAATGATAAAAAAATTGTCCCATTAATCGACATCGATGACAGTCAGGGCTAACAATCATGAAAAACACATGCAAAACGTGGTCAGTTTACAACCAGAAATCTTTGTGTGACGCAGAATGCAATGCAGCCAATGAAGAAGTAAGGAAACAACGAAGCCAATTGGGAGATTTGACATTGAATTATTGGCAATAAAAACTTTGGTTTTTAATCTTGGCAAGTGAATTTCACCATGTTTTAGATTCTGAAGAGCCAAAACAAAGTATTATTGTTTTTAACAAGTGCATTTTGAAAGATGTCTAATGTTGTATTTGCAAAAGAAATGTGGCTCAAATCCAGTTGGATAAAAAGAAACAAATTCCTCCGTGACTGAAAATAGCTTCAAGTGTGGGAAATGAAGCCTTTTTAACATCCATTAGGAAGAAAAGAAGCAGCCTGATGGCAAGAGACAGTTTTAACCCGGGATATTTTCTTACTTCAGGGAGCCTTGAAGTCCCAGAGGTGGCCTTGGTGCGGGTAAACCCGGAATATTAACGCACATTAGTCCAGACACATGACTAGGCTAACAGTGGCAACAAGAGGAGTGGAGGTCAAACGCTCCTCTGGTCCAGCTGTAAACCAAAACAGATGCTCTTCGAAAAGACCCAACAACAATATCCTGATGCCTGGGATGAGGGAGATTCTATTAAAATGATGATTGATGGGATGGTCAGTGTCCTTCAGGAAAGATGTTTTTTTTATTTCTTGGTTGTGCTCCATTATTCAGTCACCTTGGATGTTCTTGAATCAGATCTGATGAGGGGTTAATAACGCCACTCGTATGACAAGTTATTTGACAGGAAGCTACTTGGCTTTGCAGATACAGCTTTTTAATAGCGCCAAACTCCATTATTGAAATTGGATTGATCGTAAATGCAGCGATGGGGAGTTATGTGGTCGCACAGCATTTACCAAGCGGGTGGGGTCATGGGTCAAATGTTGCGTGGAGAGCCTCTATCCATATGGGTTTTTCATTCAGTCAACATCCTGCTGATGAAATTAAAAGTTCTCCTGCCGTCCAGAAAAGCAGCTCATTTCTCATGACCATCTCTTTCATGTTGGTTTTTCAAAGAGATTAGTGAAGTGGAACACTGGGTATGTACACTTCTTCTTTCTGCCCGAGTCTGCAGACATGCATCTGTGTGACTCCTCTCTCTGAAACCACATGATGACAGCGGCCGATGTAGTCACAGTAAACAGTAAGCCAGTCCTCATTATCACTCTTGTGTGCTTTTGGATTTCCTCGACTCGGGTCGCAAATCCTGCCGCCTTTATTCAGCCAGTCGTTTTGAGACATGCCTCAGTCCGGACATTTAGTCGCTGCTCACTAGTGTGGCCTTCAGTCCAGACTTCCCAAAACACAAAGTGACAGCAACTGACAGCTGAAGCCGAAGTAGTGGTTTGAGTTAAAATCAGGCTTGTGGAGTTGCATTTTATTTCTGGCAGCTTGAGAGCAAAAGTTGTGCCATCCAAAAGTGGTGAAAACTTGCCTGTTTGTGGAGCTGTCCCACTGCTACAAAGCCAGTCAGTGCATTAGTGGTGGGCTGATGAGGCTTCATGAAACAGTCTCCTCATTTTCAGAGGCCTACAGGTGGTGGACGTGAAATGTAGTACATTTATTGGAAAATCTATATTTTAAATATAAATAAATAAACAAATAAACAAACAAATAAATAAATAAATAAATAAATAAATAAATATATATATATATAAACAAATAAACAAATAAATAACTATATATATATATATATATATATATATATATATATATATATATATATATATATATATATATATATATATATATATATATAAACATATGCATACTGTAGAATATAATGACATATTATAGCTTACAATGCCAGAGTGCAATTATACTTTTCCCTATAAACTAAATATAGGTTAGACTCTTCATCTTCAGTCCTTCTGTCTTTTGGCATGAAAGTCTGTGTCTATAATGTGGCCCTGATTTAGCTTGTCACTTGGTGGTGCTAAAAATGAAACCATGCGTCTGATGCGACAAATGATGATGATGAATAATAATAAAAATAAATTTTGTCGACAGAAATTTTTATTCACCTTTTACCTAAAAGAAAATATTTTTGCTGTCAGTCAAAACTGCCCAAGGACATGAGAGAGTTGTGTCTTTGACTGATGGCATGAATGCACCACCGGAAAATACCACTTCAACTTGACATAAATAGTCTCTTTGTGCGCAGTTTCGGCTGACGTGATGGCCGCGCAGACAAATCTGAGAACTCAGGAAACTCAACCAGAGTATTTAACTTGGAAGGTTGAGGCACAACGGAGGAGGCCAGTGTATACGCAGAGCACCTCACCTCACCCATAAATTCTCACACACTTCGCGCCCACTCTTTCTGAGAAAGACCTTATCCATTGTCCAAATTTCAGAAGAGATGATCTTTGAATATATATATATATATATATATATACAGTTTAAGCACAATGTTCCGACATGTAAGCGGCTATTTTTTTATTAAAGGACACAGTGTTATACCGTGTAAAAGAAAAGCCTGCATTTCCCGATTGTGACACAGTTTTAGGTCATTGAAGCTTCTAACCCTCTAAAGTCACCCCTTAATTTTGTTGAGTGACAGACGGGGTCATCGCTTGTGCTCTTTAGATCTTGTTACCAGAAAGTGAAGTAAGCAGTGTGAAGGTTTGGTGGTCAAAAATATGGACAAATTGAAACTGAATGTGACATCATTTAGAGTGGAGGACATCTCATCGCTGACAAAATCTCGTAAAGAGCTTTGCAGACTTTGCAGATTGCTCAGCAATTGCATTTTCTGGTATAAATTAGGTTTCTTCTCCTCAAGTTTGTCTTTAGTCCTGTACACACACATTTGTAGCATCAAAGGAGAGATTCACAATGTCAAGAAGGTTCTCGAGATGTCGCTTTGTGTGAATATATGTCCAAGGAAAAACAACATCATGAAGTTATCAGACAAAATTAAGTGGAATATATATATATATATATATATATATATATATATATATATATATATATATATATATATATATATATATATATATATATATATATATACACAAACAGTATTGAACTATTTGGATACTCGAACCAGGAAGAAACATTGCGTCAAATGTGTGTGCACTGTGATAGCCAAACAGTTGTTACACACAACTGTATTTGCAAAAACTCAAAAAAAAAAAAAAAAAAAAAAAAAAAAAAAAAAAAAAAAAGCAAAAACCTCATAAACAAGCACTTATGACCGCCTCTCTTCATCAGCTACTTATTTTCTTAGTAGATCGTCTTCTCCTTTTACAAGGCACCGGAGTCATGTTGGTTTCATGGAAAGTATTCAAGGTTACAGCTTTATATCCTCTTTTTATGAGTTCATAAAGCTCATAAAGGTCTAAGTCCTCCATTTTTTTGCGATATCAGACATGCTCTTACAACATCAGCTCTCTCAGGCATGAAGGCAGTGTTTTATTTGCACTGAATGTACAAGGAAATAACAAGTGGCTTCTGTTTGTAGAGAAGCATCTCAGCTACACCCAAATATGAGATATTACTGATTGTACTTCCAACTTCACAAAACTGTGGACCAAACCAGACAGATACAAAATATTTGGAATTGCTCCACATTTTAATGGAACAGAGACAAAGCAAGATTCTCGCACTTGCGCAGTGATACAGTTTAAATAATCTGTTAAATGGCAGTCAATGGTTCCTGGGAACTACATAAACTCCCGGCTTTAACATTTATATTTTCTCTTGGCCATTTTCTGTTGGCCAAAACAAGAAGCTCCCACGCATTTCACACATCATTTGACTTCATTGAAACACTAGCATCATTTCTCCGTGTTGAGGTTGTCTCCAAAGTGGGGGTTGCGGGCGTTGTGTGGGCCAGGTTGACATGACTTCTACAGTGTTACAGTATTGCGAGTCACATCTTTGCTTCATATGGACAAAAACTGCAGAAAGTTCCCTGAGGTTCTCAGAGGTGAAATCTAAAAAATTTGAAGTCTACTTGAAAAAACTCGCAGTTTGACGCCTTGGAGGTGAGAATTTGAGTCTCAAAATGTAGAAAGTTAGCAACGTGAGTTCAACATGTTTTGTGGCCACTACAGCGGCCTCCATTGGAAAAGCGAAATAAACAAAGAATTCTTTATTGATCCTGTTACTGGGAAATTTTGCATCACATCAACACAAGTTGGAAAACAAAACAAAGCATGACAACGATGGAAATACACAGCCTCTTCCATCATTCATGCGATTTTGTTTCCCTTCATTTATACAGCAACACAATTTTATTTTTTAAACAGACCAGCTACATAAACAAGCCCCAGCAAGCTGGAGGTAAAAAAGGTGCTTTTAAAGTTTAACCTGGCCCGATACTTGTTTCAGTAACAACACTTAAGAAAGATATCCCTCTGCAGTTTCGTTTCCACATAAATTTGCAACTTTATAGCTGGTCATTGTTTGCACTGGCAGCATCAAACTTACAACCAAACTTTATCCTGAGGTCTTGATCGCAGATCCCTGTGGTTTGCAATAATACTCAATTCACATCAACTTCTATTCTGTTTCAACAATAAAATGAATGTCCCCTGAGCATTCGTGAATCACATAACTGTCATACGATGCAGACAATATTTTTAGACACGGCATTTCTTTTCTGAGATTAGAAGTCGCCAACCACGCCATTCCTTTGGTTCATTCAAGACTTTGTTCATTCGGGAAACCCAGCATCAGATCCACCCTTGGACTCCTCACACCGCATGTGACCGGGGACTCTCTCGTTTCATGCGGTAACTATAAAACATGCTCTGACAACTGACAATAATTCTGTTAAAGCCTCTGTGTTCCTCCTTTAATACTTGAGGGAGAATGTTGCAAATTATAGTTCTGTGCAGTAGGGAGTTGTCAGATGAATCAAGTTGCTTTAAACGCTTAAGAATGTTGAGGAAGCTTGAAATATTGCTGCTTTAGAGGCAGCAGTGAAGATCGCTATAGAGGCAGGGTCACAAATACTTACACATGTTTCACGGATGGAAGCATGGGACTGAACTTCCAACACGATATCCTTGTTTGTGAGACATTCGCACACTTAAAGTCCAAACCTCAAACTCAAGTGAAGTGTTACACTTCAGTCGACAGCACTAGAGAGAAAAGGATATGATGACCCTCTTAAGTGTTTGTCAGTAAATGGTGCGAGTGAAGCTATCTACACCACCCTCTGACACCCGCATGAATTTGAACATTTAAACCTTGTGGTGCAACCCCAAATGAATTTTGATTGACCTCTTGGCAATAGTCACGTCGGCAAATGAAATCACGCAAACACTTGTCCATCTCCCCACTGTTGTTTCGCTCAGGAAGTCACGCCTGCTGAATTGATTCCTGTGTGAAAACGCAGTGGATCAATATTTTATATGGCTGTTGAGGAGCTTCCGACAACATTAGAGAACCCTCACAATGTTAGCAACATGACCTCCAGGCAAGGAGATGGGGATTGGGTAAGTGAATGCGTGCACTCACTCTGGCAGCTATCAGGGGAAATGTACGGTCGATAAATTATAACTTGTCTGTTGGCGTTCCCCATCATGGGGTTAGACAGCAAGTCGACGTCCTTGACCTTGATCATCTACCCTACTCACACATAACCTCTTCATGCATTTCTTAAACATGTCACCGTATTGGTTGGCCACTCTGTCTTCTGCTTTCCCTTGCAGCGCCATCTTTAACATTCTCTCTCCAAAGCATCTTATCACCTAACTTCTCCATAAGTGTGGAGTATCACATCAAGAGCGCCATTGAAATATTCTTGGGTTAGTCTGTCTAAGATATATATATATATTTCTTCTCCTCAAGTTAGTTTTTAGTCCTGTACACACACATTTGCAGCATCAAAGAAGACATTCACAATGTCAAGAAGGTTCTCGAGATGTCGCTTTGTGTGAATATATGTCCAAGGAAAAACATGATGTAGTTGTTTTCAGACAGACTTAAGTGGAAATATATATATTTATGTAGATGTAGAGCAGTATATGTTCAAGTATCCACTCGAACCAAGAAGGAACATTATGTCAAATGCGTGAGCACTGTGATAGACAAACAGTTGGACAACTGTATTCGCAAAAAAAAGCACATGAACAAGCACTTATGACCCCCTCTCTTCATCAGCTACTTATTTTCTCAGTAGATCGTCTTCTCCTTTTACAAGGCACCGGAGTCATGTTGGTTTCATGGAAAATATTCAAGGTTACAGCTTTATATCCTGCTTCATAAAGCTCGTAATGGTCTAAGTCCTCCATTTTTTTTGTGATATTAGAGATGCTCTTAAAACATCAGCTATAGGGATAGAGATGTAACAGTACACAGTACACGCCTCCTGCATGAAACGCCACACGGGAAGGAATGTCACTGCCTGATCTGGTCCACCTGCCCTATGTGGGCCGGAAATTCCAGTGCTGGAACTGGAGGTTAGTAACGCACATGTGCAAGTTCTGCCAACTGATGTTTACTTGTGAGCGCATGCACGGCTCAACTTCGACCGAACCTAATGTGGACATGAAGTGTTTATCGTATATTGTCACGTTGTCACCGTCTGGTCCGTCGCTGCATAAACCTTGTTCAACAAACGTGTAAAAAAAGGGCTCACTCCTGCTCCTTTTAAATCTATGTGAAACAAATATAAATTCTAAATTCTTGCATGTGCTGTGCATGCGCTCACCAGTCAGTCGGTAGAACTCGTGCATGTATGTTACTAACCTCCGGTTCCAGGAGCGGAATTTCCACTGGACCACATTAGGCAGTGACAGTGACAGAGCGATTCAGAGAACTTGAAAATATGGTTTTATATCCAAGTACTTGAAAGTGAGAGCAGTCTCAAGTACCACTAAACTACTCAGAGCTGTTTTCAGATAAAATTTCAGGTGATATTTCTGCTCATTTTGGCGACATTTGATTTTTACACAGTTGTGTACAAAGTATTCTGACGTAGAAGTATCTCTTTGACCATTGTGTAGAATACAGACTCACAAATATAAAGCTCCACTCTTCACATGTGGCAGAATCCATAAAGGTGAGAGCAGTTACAAAACTGAGCCTCAATGAGTCGAGTGTTTTTTATGCTCTTGCCGTGGCACTTCTCTTTATTTTTTCTTCCAGCTTGGCCGGTCTTGTTGTGGCCCGTGATGCAGGGTCCCAGGGGCCTGGCGGTGAAATAGTAATATGGACCATCTGACACCTGTCAAAACAGCCCTGTTAGTTGAGCGTCAAGCCCTGTCAGCTTGCAGACTAAAGTGCTATGCAGCTTCTCAATTCCCCCCTTCTTTCCTCCTCATCTCCTTCTCTTCCTCTCCCAAGCTCCTCTTCCTTAACACTGGCTCACTTTACCCTGTGTTTCTCTTCTCTGTCACTCTGAGATTTCTATTCTCCCAGCCATTACCATACTTGCTCACACAGCCTTCCAACTGAAATCAAACTTTATTTGTCATCACCCATGTTTACATAACATGAATAGTCATGACTTCAGCCCGGAGTGGGCAAAAGTGATTGTAGAATTTGGCCTGTCTTTTGATTCGATCTTTGCACAAGGGTTTGAACAGTGAATCTGAAATGCAAGAATGAAAAAAGATTCTTGGAAGATGGCTCAACTTCAAGACCGAAAAACTGCAAGTAGATTAGTGGGGATGTTTGCTGCTGTTTCTTTAGCTTTAGGTATTTGGTGTAATCTAAAGCTGCTATTGCGACGCACCATGATACCTCCTGCAGCTCGTATTAAATCATGCATTTCCAGCACTATATATATATATATATATATATATATATATATATATATATATATATATATATATATATATATATATGTCATGGTCTTTATCAGTATCCCACTGTTTGGGGTCTGAACAAATTCTAAATTGTTCCTCTAATACTAGCTTTGTTCTGGCACTGCAAAATGTCTCTTGTCGAACTTTGTGTGTCTTGGTTAAATTGAATTACGTTCAGGGCCGATCTGTTTACTGTGAATGTCTGAGGTTTCTTTCCTGGTGTGGAACAGAAACTGTCCTGTGGGGATTTGCTGGTGCGTGTGGTCTGACGTCTCTTATGCCCTAAAGTCATTTTTCATTTCTGCATTTCAAACATAAAACCAAAGCAGATTGGACTATCATCGGTTTAAGAAAGTAATAGCACAGGTTGTACGGAGCTTAAGTGATGTCTTGATCTTTCCCTTGTCAGTGAAAAAGGATCATGTTGAAGTGAATAATGGAGGTTTTAGCTTTGTCATTTATCTCTCTTGACAAAGGACCTTCTTTTTTTTCAGTTCCTATTTTTGGCGAGATCATTTTAATGGACAAGTATTTGGCTAATGATGGCGTTTGCATTCCAGAACAGAAGAGTTAGAGGAAGAAACAAGACTTTCCTCAGCTAAAAGTGAGACACAAGGTTTTCTTTATCTTCTCTCTTTTATCTTTTTTTAAACTGGAAACATTGATCAGGGGACAATGAAGGTATATACGTTCTAGATCCAGAGACAAACTCATTGAACTATTTAAACTAACAACTGATGAAGAGGAAGAAAAGCTGCTTTCACAATGGAAGACCCTTTTCAGTCCTAGCAACATTTAATATTACTGCATAAAGGTCCTTGCACATCGGCTGTGACGCGGATGAACGTCACAAAATTGTGAAAAATTCAGATTCAGATTATCTACACACGTAGAGAGCCTGATGCACTGATGGCCGCTCCCTCTGTTTACATGGAGATGGTGGACGTTTATATTTATCCGTCTTTCAATACCGGCCCTATCTGCCCATAGAATCATGTCTGGGCAGTGTTAAGAGTGAATTTGTTGTGATTTTCAGCTCTAAAAATGGTCGGGGCCAATAACGGTGAATAAACAAACATGTTTGAACATGTTCAATATTTGCGACCCAAAGATTTTTATGTGTGTGGGGTGAGCTAGTGCTCATTTTTAATCATTAGAGATCTTTCTCCAGTCTGCAGCCGTCCTCATCCCTTACTGTCCGTGCGGCAAACGTTTGTTCAGGGAGCGGAGACGCATCCCTCTCCTTTATTTACTGCAATGTTTTTTTAAAAAAAACACCACCATCCGACACACTTTTAATGCAGCTGTTTTTCTACTTAGTGTGCTCTTGCTGGATTTCAGGCTTTGAGGACACACTTCTGGGTCTGTGGTGAGGTACAACCTTTATGTGTGTAGTGTGATGATGAGACTATTGGAGTGCACCGCAAATATAAGGATTAACAGCAGACCTTTTGTCTTCATGAGTGAGATCTCCAACAGATAAAGAAATTGCCTGAGATGAGCCGGCCTTAAGGCAATATCTTCATGTGTTTTCACCCATCTATGTGCAATAACAGCCTTCGTGGGACTGACCCGACACATCGCAGGAAGGTGTGTTTATTCGCTGTACATTTGCACCCACTCAGAAAGCACTGACCTCCACCAAGCGTGAGGTGAAAGAACACGGATTACTAGACTATAAAGTGCGGTTTCTCCAGTCCACTCCCAATGAGTCAGTCAAAGACTTCCCGGGTTCAGAACGCCACTGAAATGTAAGCATGTCTTCCTCGCTCCTTTATCAGGAGAGAAATGTTCACTGTCCTTGGCGGAGATGATAGAAGCACTTTTATCAACCATTTAGTAATGGAAACTCTTCACTGGTTCACTTCACTCGGTTGGACATGAAAACACCATATATTTCAGGTTCAGCATAGATAAGTCCTCTTCAATTAATTCCTCAGATCAAGAATGCACAAGGCATCAATTGGCTTAATGCTTGTCCTTGTGATTTCTCCCAAAATAAGAATTGAAATCTCAGCATACAGTAAATAATAATAACAATAACAATAGTTCATCTTCACTTGTGTAGCACATTTCGGGCAGAAGTCACAATGTGATTTATGTAGTTTTAATCAGACATGACATTATACCAGCATAAAACACAGATAAAAACAGGGCAGAAATACAGAGAAACAAAAGAGAACATGAAGTGTCGCATGACGGTGAGATAACAGAGAACCTAAAATTCCCATCAACGAATCCAGAGCGTCGACAACATCAAGCTGGTGTGTAAAAATGTGCTTTTGAAAGAGATTTAGCGCAGGACCATTCAAGAAAATGTGTCATTTATTCGTCACATTTTTTGTTTATTCATTTAATTATTTTTCATTTTTTATTCTTTATTTTTTCTTTATGTATTTTGTCATTTTCTTTGGGAGACATTTTGCGCATACTTAAAAGTGCCACAAAATGTGTTATGGCTGCCCCACAGAATGCTGGTGACTTACTGTGATAATAGGCAAATATTATCAGCTGTTTGGAGGCACACCACTTTGAAGGACTGATGGCACGTGTCACATGGTTTGTAGAACAGTGAATTTTGTGAAACTTGAGTCATGAAATAATATAAGCGCAAACACAAAATAAACGTCTTTATTATAATTATTATTAGTAGTAGTAGTAGTATTCAATGAAGGTGATGTAAAGAAGTACATTTTGAAATTCTTCCCAGAGCGTTTAAACCAGGATTGCAGCTGAACATTCTTGTTCAGCAAAACACTTTTTAAATTCCAAAAATGATGAAGAGGTGAAAAGAATGGCAAAGTAATTTCACTTTTTGAAAGGAACAGCTTTATGTGCAGTCACACTTCTTACCATGGTTTTATTTTATTTTATTTTTGGAGACAAACTAACATTCAACTTTTTGGAAACATCTTTCAAAACCTTAAACGCTGTCATCCTGGATGACTCAAGTTGGCGTTGAGCATGCTCTTTACAACAAAGCCTGGCGTGTCTTTCATCATGACTCACATAAGGAGTGTTTCTGAAGCTTTTAACTCAAGTTGATCCAACCTTTTGTTTTCTTTCCTCCCATCTCCAGTAACTTACAGGCGTAGTAATGATCCTATGCCTGGCAGCGGGCTTTTAATAGACTGATCTAATAATGTGTTGAGCGCAGTGCAATGTTGAAAAGATAATGTCATAAAGCCTCTTTGGGTGATGCGTCTTGTTTGTTTTGTCCCTTAAAGCTAATCCTCTCACACTGATCCAAGGACTACAAATGTGTCTCATTAATTAAAGAGAAACAGTGAGAGGTAAAAAAGCTCTGTCTGCTCCGAGGCGGCACTTTTACCACAGGACGGAGGGGAAATGCACAATGCTAGACTTGAATAGCTTTGGTTGGACACACTGAGAGACATGCATGTTTTCACCTCCCCTGCTCATCTATTCTCTCCTTTACACCAGTTACACCAGCTTGAGCCGATGCCGCGTTCCATTCTTCTCCATATATGAATTTAGCTAGTGACTTTCTCTGAAATAATCGACCCTGGGACGCATCCATGTTGTGTATTCCATTCAGGCTTCTGGCTCGCTGCAATGATGGCTGATGGGGCGTGATAAAGGCTGCGCATGCTTGGCTCACAACTATATGGTGGAGATAAACAATAAACAGTCCCTCACACCAGTGTCGGGAATTAAGAAGCATAACTCCAATTAAAGTTAACTACGTTCTAATACATGGCGTTTATTGAGACAGAGAGGGGGAACACAAGACAGCAGCTGCGTCATCTCGCGCTGAGAGGAGAGCTGGCAAACAAATTGTTGTTTGGTGGTATTTACGGGCGACAAAGCAGAGGAGAGGATCTGAATGTTGGCTGGGGGATTGAAGAGGACAAAGGAAAAGAGCATAAGAGAAAAAAAAAAAAATGGCTGTCTGGTGTCTCTCTGTCTGCAAATTAACTCGGAAAGCAATGATCGGATAACAATGAAATTTTCATCTGTGGGTGACAGAAATGCTCACAGGCTGTAGGGGACCTACAATAAAAGTCGGCAGTACGGACCCCACCTACTGACCAGTCAAAAACAAACCAATATACCATAACATTTCCTTGACTCTCCAAACCCAAAACGTCCCAATGCATTTTGTGTGTACAGACGTTTGCTTAGCTCCCCCATTATTTCAAAGAACACACCTTATCTTGTGCTCTAATCCATTGGTCTGGAAGCCAAATGTGGTTCTTTCCATCGCTGCATGTTGCATGACGCGACTCTGACGTCAGAGACCCAGACATCGTCATGACTGGCAGCACTTTCCCTATCTCCAGTCCAGTTTATCCATTGAGTTCAGCCGCTATTCCTTCAAAATAAAAATAAAAATCAAAGCTGAATAGCATGTGAGGTGGTGTCACTCTGAAAAACAAGCTCAGGAATGGTGACCTCCCATGATGCTCTGTAACCCTGTAACCCAACCAGAAGCGTTGAGTTGATCATTCATGTTGCCCAAATCGAGCCTTATCACATCAAACCAATGAATAATAAATGTATGGCTCTCATGGAATTGCATTTTTAAATATGTTTTTTTTTTTCTCTCTGTCAAAATGGTTCCCGGCACTTGTTATCCGTCAAACTATATTTCATATTTGGCAGATAATTTTATAACAAGTTGAAGTCGGCACATACTGTTGACCTTTCAAAAGCGCTTTTTTTCCGACTGAAATGAAATGCATTTATAGTCTGTTTCACAGCAGATCTTTGTTTCGAGCGTGTGAATGGGATGCTACAGGTGAGAGTGAGATACACACAGACTGGTGTGTTTGCTTGTTTGGGCTTAGTAACGCTTGAACCAACATTGACGGGATTTACAGGCCACAAAACAGCAATTAGCAAAGGATTTTCAGACACTCAATACTGGTAGGTTCATGGCTGGGAAGTACTGACGGGTCAAGACTTGAGCTTTGAGATAACATTCCCATTATCAAGTCCCATAAAGAATCCTTACAAAAAAAAAAAAACAAAAAAAATTGAACGTCACCCAGTCAACAGTCAACAACAATTGAATGCCTTGACAAAGAAAAAACACGGTCATAATTCTGGTGCCTTTGAAATTTAGGCCAACACCCAAAGTTATATAGTTATATTCTCTACATAGAATCTACAATATGTTGAGTTGGCAGAGGAGAGGGAATACATAACATAACTCAGAGTATTATCAGTGTACCTTTCAAAGGCAGACATATCATGACCAGTTATGGGAATACAGTGGCGGCATTAGCATCCGACTAGGGACACGACACCGGATTATGACTGACTAAGGCGCAATAGCTTGACAAGCAGAGGGCAGCCATGTGATGGAGATTTTGGAGCTAGCATTGAAATATAGATATTACTTTATTCTACTTGAAGTCAGAGCAAGCGCTCAAGGCACCCTGGAGCCAAGCGTTTTTGCATTGTTGCGCAGTTAATCTTATAATGTCAAAATAGCATTTGTCCGAGTCTATATGGTTCTGAACAGCTCTCTACGTGGTTCTTTTCAGAGTAAAAGTATAAGAGTTAGATACCCTTTTGAAATGAGTAACGTCAACTGTTCAGATAAGGACCATATTGACTCCAACAAGTGATATTTTGACACAATAAAATTGACAGGGCAGTAACTTTAATCCACTAAAACGTGTCGTCAAAATATTGTCTAGCTGTCAATTGAAGTATGAATTCAAATCAGTTCAGTAAAATACTTGTGTGCAGTATGCTTAACATTAGTGATGGATTGTGGCTTGTTTTGGTGAGAAGTAATTATTAAATCAAACTAGACAACCTTTAAAGTAATGAAACATTGATCACGACAAAAGTGAGTGTTGAAAACAGTAGCTAACCCATCGTTTCAGTAAATACAGTTCCAAACATTTTAAACATGAAGTACAGTAAAAAATAAAATAAAATAAAAAATTTAAAAAAATCTGTGATTTGTAGATTGTAGTTAAAGGAATAATAATCACTCCCCCACTCGTAGCTACACTAGGGAGTGGAGTTAGTTACTGTAGATCACAGGCAGTGTCATTGTGTGCTTCAAGTAGAGCCATTGAAACAATGTTTTTCCAGGTCAATAGGTTTGTGTCCATAGAAGGTTCTGAGGTGTTCCTCAAAGTATGGTCTCAAAATCAAGCTGCATTGAGACAAAAAGGTGGAAAGTGTTCAGCAAATTGGTCCGAGCAGAAAATTGGTAGCATCAAATAAGAGACTTTCACCTTTAACACCTGTATTTTGGGCACCTTTCTCCTCACTCATTATTACATCTCTCTTACATGTGCACGGACAGTGGCACAAGCCGTCGAGCAGATTGTCTTAAATTAAAATATTTATCGGTTGGCTCTGGCGATCCTTGTGTCCTTGGGGAAAGACATCTGATTCACCTTAGGTTCAGTTTGAAGACAGAACAGAATGTAATGTGTGATACATATACGCTACATTAGCGTCCATTTCTGCAGTATTTGCACAGCTCTGGTCAATTTGTCTTATAATGGTCACTTAGGAAATATCAGATCTTTGCCTGGGGGGGGGGTCAGAGAAAGATTCCTTCTGCTTTGCCGGCTCGTGGATGAAGGTCGCCTCATTATAAGTGCTTCAAGCAGAACATCGTGGACTGACAGTTTTGCTTCGGAGTTTCCCTTCAGCTGTCAGATGCTTAACTAACGTTGCTAATTACGGGTCTAGAACCTTTGGACTCAAACGCCATTGTTCAATCCCAGAGAGCAACAAGCTGCTAAAAGGCAGTGAGTGGAGCAGCGGAGCATATGGCCTGTGGCCACATAGAAGGTCACTGTTTTTACCCAACGGAGCTTTTCCTCTTTACCGCCCCCCAACGTCGGGGTCCGCTGCTCACACAAATTAAGGAGCAATTAAGGCGTTGAAACAGTAGACAGATCAAAGCAGAGTGCTGAAGAGGAAAACGCCGCAGAGAGCGCAGCACTTTTATAAAGCAGCAAGAGTTTGGCTTAACAAGCTAAAGCTCTTATTATCCCAATGAAACAAGGAACGTGTTGTTAAGAATGCGGTGCAACTCGTTTAACCAATTAACGTAATGTTTGTCAAATGTATTCAAGGAATGAAAGGCTGATATTTCGGGTATTTGTATTAAAATATTGAAATATTTGTATGTCCAGAGTTGCAAATTCCTTCTATTACATGGTAATGACACATTTTCCCCGTGCAATTCCCACGCAATTATTTGTTCCGAAGTATTGCTGTCCATTAACACTTAACATCACCGCGATTGTAAATCCAATATTTTCACTGCTGCGATTCACATTTTTACAGTAAAAGATAGTGGTAGCTGTCTGTTTTCCTGATATGTGCTGTGAGTCCTGTCCATGACAAGCAGAATGCCGACGCTGATCTATGTGTTTCTCACTCAGCAGATTTGCCCTCTGAGAAAGTATAT
Organism: Synchiropus splendidus; assembly: GCF_027744825.2. NCBI lineage: Eukaryota > Metazoa > Chordata > Actinopteri > Syngnathiformes > Callionymidae > Synchiropus > Synchiropus splendidus. Next base: position 10,053,574 of record NC_071334.1, on the reverse strand, counting down.
CCCCAGAGGATGTGTGTATATATAGGAATGTGTGCTCTGTGGGTACATTTGTCTGTCCACTCGCACATTTGTCAGAGGGGGGTTCAAATCCTCCTGTCGGAATGAACATTTCTTTTTTGTTTTTGTGTGTGTGTGCGTGGGTGTCTATCGTGAAACTTTAAAATGCCTGAACAGCTTCAGCCATGATTCATCCCCTTTTGGCTTATAACCATACGCCAAAGCAATGCAAGGGTCAGTTTGGAGTGAGCAATGTGCTGGACTTAGCTGGGAATGTTGCTGGCTCTGACCGGGGATGTCCATCTGAGAGCATTTTTCCTGCCTGACTATGGCTTTGGCATGTGTACTGACACATGCATGTGTGTGGCATCCATCCTTCTTGGTGCCGGAAGTGTTTTCACTGGAACGCCCTGTTCTCAGCGTATTGTTTTTCTACTGTTTTTGGTTTGGTTTGGGACATCATTGAACAATTATAGCACATACATATATGAATATTGATCTTGAAAAGAGAAACGTCATAAATCTTTGTCATTCCTTCTGCTCTCCTCCTCTCTCTACCTAGTATTTCTATCATTCTTTGCAGCAGTGCCTCTTCATGCTATGTGTCTAAACCAACTTTGTCTCACACTATACTCATTTCTGCACTTGTCCTTCCTTGTTGCTCCAAATCAAATAAAATCTCGCCATTTTCATCTTAGCCACTTTTTTTCCAGCCTCTTGCCTTGGTGCGGGAGTGGGTTTTGTTTCCAAACAACTACAGGATAGGATAACCAGTCAGGTGTCAGCTGAAACAAACAACTGACAAACCATTGATTATTACCTCTTTTAAACAACGGATTGGTGAAAAGGTCTTCACTGGTTGGAACAAAAACCTGCATTCACTGCAGCCCATTTGTGGATCAGGGACCCCTGCTCTGAACCATTCAGGTAGCTCTCACTCAACACTAAAGCATCCCTTTCAGTCTTGCAGGGACACGTCCGTTTGTAGTCTCCACCTGTTCCACCATCACTATTCTTCACCTTCATTCATTTCTATCCAGTAGGGAAGACATTCACAAAGGCGGATGACAAGTGCATTGCAAAAAGTGCATCTCAAAGCATTATTTGCTTGGAAAGAGACCTTCAAAAGTCTTGGTCACACCTTCTTTTCCCTCACATGTGTACTGTATTTTAGAATTTGGTGTCTCTCCGTGTCAACACGTTCTTGCAGGCGGTTGAGCAAAATTCTACAAAACAATGTGCTATTTTCGATGAACAAGTGAATTACTTGTATAACAATGTGTTCCACCATGAATGAAGCCAACAGATTTACCCCTTGCTTCCTTCAGAAGTGACCACTTCCATTTAATTTTACTCACTGCTCACTCACAAATATTTTTTTTTTTTTGACAACAATTTTTCACGAATCTTACTGTACTTATTGACTCATTCATGAGTGTCATCAAGTAGAATGCAGGTGTGCTGATGAAAAGTATATATAAAAGTATATATATATATATATATATATATATATATATATATATATATATATATATATATATATATATATATATATATATATAATTTATTTTATTTTTATTCTTGTTCGTATTTATCGGATATTTATTTGCCATAACACAGTGATATGTTTTGTGCAATGGCAATAAAGAAGTCTAAGTCTATGTACCATCGGGCAGATGACAGTGGCCAATACTGGCGGGCCAGTGGGTGAGAGAGCTCAGTCAGTTTTCCTGGTAGCTCTGACTACCGACATCAGCCCCTGCCATTTTGCCACTCCGATTCACAATACAGTTCTGTTTATTTGTCTGTCACAGTGAGCTTTACGAAAAGCAAGAGCAGGTGTTCCCACCGAATCCCCTGAAAGCTGCTATGTCTGAAGAAAATCCATTTGTGGGCCGGGTCAATGCTCTAACCTCATCGATCGTAATTTGACCACAACTCTGGAACCGTTAACATAAATTAACACCTGCTGACAGCTTAACCTCGTGCAGCAAGAGGGAGAACTACTTGGCACAGGAGAGGTAGCGACAGATCATCAGCCCCCATCTTGAGATTCATAACACCAGACACCAACATATTAAATATTAAAATGTTGGAGGGGGGGGTTGAAAGGTTTCTAAGTGTTTCCACTTTGGACTCTGTATTGACTTATTGTCTGTCTAATGTGAAAACTGTGCACCGTGTTTGACAATGTCACTGCGGAGGGAAAATCGGATGAGTTGCCCACTCAAAACAAGAAATTCAATCACCCCTGTACATTTGGCTTCCATTAAAACCCAAGCAGGGTGATCGATTAGGAGACAGATGTGCGTGGTGAGTCAAAAACAAAGGCCAAGTCGGTGTATACACTGATAATGAGAAGAGGTAGTTGAGAAGAGAGTTAAATAGATTGCCAAGATATACTTTGAAAGCGAGAACGCAGTCTTGAAAGGTGACGCAGCAAAGTCTTGTTACTTGGAATCAGATAGTGTCATCGATGGAAAGTGGATCCACAGATATGACTCTCACTGCCACCCTTACATTACATCGGCATTGAGGCCTATCCATCTTATTGACAGGCAAGTGGCGTCAAGTGTTAGGGGGTGTAACGTTGCAGACACTGGAGCGTGCCCTGCACAGACACGCACGCATACACACATTACTGGAACGTTGAGACTCACATCTGGAGGGGGTCGAACTTGATCTGTGTCCGCTGCATGGGGGGTCGGAGCAGGAAGGGCCAGCAGAGGCCCCTTTACTTAAGCTGATCCCTTCTAGCCAACGCTGCGGCACTTACATATGAGGTCAGGATCGTAAAGTCTCAGGACGTACATTTGCTGGCGTTGCAGGGGAACAGCAGCTCCCTTAATTGCATGAGGCATTGCGTCACGGCCTATTTGTGTCCTCTGGTGTGTCGACATGTTTGTGGTCGCTGCTTATCTTAAAGCTTGTCCTGTTTCATGAGAGCAGGGTGAGAAATGAGGTGAGCGGATGCAAGCTTGGGAGTAAACATTTAGGTATGCAGGTGGTGATGATGTCACCGGGCAGTTGCTCTCTGTTCCCTGTCAACAGCCCAAACATTCTCTTCTTCCTCTTAAGACATTCACACCTGCGAGATATCAGAGCTGTTTTATTCCACCACATCTTCGAGTGGTCAGTGCAACGGAAACGGAAACGTCATTTTATACTTGATACCTACATTTCCCAGAAACATCCCCATTCCACAACTTACCTTTATTCCTCGTAACTACAATGACACATGATCATGTGATACTTTTAAATGTTTGATTTAACAATCTCAATCGGAGCCTACTAAGGTTGCCAAAAATATGAACACTCCACAATGCTAATGGAAATTTGCAATGGTATCAATACCGTAGTGGTGTGAGCACCCGCAGCGCCAACCACACACGCTCTGCCGTAGACCTCACTTCCCCATTATGACTGGTTAAGCTCCCGTCCATCATTTATTTACAGTATAACATTGATGAGTGATGTTATTCTGGCTGGTGGTTCAAATTAATGTTGGTTGTTTGTTATTAGCCAATGGTCGCGGCTAGGAGCTTCGCTAACTTGATCCGTCAAACGTGTTTTCTTCTATTAAAGTCACCAAATGAAGCATGGAGAAGACAACTTGCAACGAAACCTGAGAAATTACAGCCAACTCTCCCCCTGCTGTATGAAAAACAACAAAAATAAAGTATACGATTTTTTTTTTCAGATAATTTAAAGCGATTATTTTTTCTTTTATTATTTATCTGTGGTTCTATTTTTTATTTTTATTTATTTTTTTGCCTTTTTAAGAATTTTTTTAATCCATGTATTATACAAAATGGTGTTGAATATCTATCCCAGGTTTGCAATATAAGTGCCGTCATAAACCTTGAACTTCCGACTCCTTCACTCAAAAGTAAGCTACCAAACACTTCATCATTGTGGAAGGTTTGTCACGATGAATATTCCGACACACTCCTTGAATCTGAAAAGCTCCTCACATTCATGATGGTTCTGCCTATCTCCCCACTTTTCCTTTCTTTCTGCTGTTGGCAGCGGATGGCGATGACGGGATGGGATGGATCTTTAATAGATTTGTCTCAGGCAGCACAATGGGAGGAGGAATCGTTGTTAACATTATAAAGTATTGATCGCCTCAACTCTATTTCCCAAGGCCTTGTCGGACAGGAGCCATTACTCACAGTAGTCAAACCCTGCTGCCACTGTCACCACTTCCACATCTCTTGTATACACAGAGACACAACCCACACCCTCTTCCACCGCGCCGCGACAGTGCCTGTCCACACATTGCAATATATTTGCTGCTAAACCATTGTAACCCTAGTGACCTTATATGCATCCTGTCTCATGCTGTGCATCCGAACAATATATGTGGCCTTTACCTTACGAAGAAAGTTGCAATATCTTGAGGTCATTCTTGTATCAATGAGACGACTGTAAACATCAATCAGCAGCGTATACTTTTTAAGCAAAGTATCTTTTGCATTAGTTTAATACTTTTGTGAAAGAGGTGCAAGTGTGCTTTTATTTAAGCGACCAATTGACTGTGACATGTTTGAAGTGACAATGTTACAGCCTCTCACGTTTCAAGCGACTAATTCATTTGTACGATCGAACGCTGCTGAATTCGAAGAATCTGAACTCCAGCGACTTGTGAACCAATCCGAGTTCGGGTGACATATTCTGAGAGGGAAAATCAGCAAGAATAAGAAGTGAAGCTGTCCTTGGTGGCACTTATTACTACACTTACTACGAACCGAAACGTCCAAGTCTTCTGTTTAATGTGCCTCCACAATCGGCCACAGTCGTGCTTATATCATCCACTATGCTTTTGCTACATTTAGACCTGCTCCCACCCAGTTGACCAAAAGACCGTAGACAGGGAGAAGTCACTTTGCCAGCTGCAACTACTAAAGGCGCTTTCACACTGCGGGTTCTGTCTCGAGACAAAGCGTATTCGGGTTCAGAAGTCTGAGATGTGAACACAAGCTAGTCGGGTTTTGATCACGGACAGGATTGGCTTGAGACCTGCACTTTGTCACTTTGTCGTGGGTGAGAAACCAGCTATTTTGCGCAGAGCGCCGCGAGCTGAGCAGGAAAAACGCACATCGCCCGAGGCGCAGAGGTGCGAGGCTGCACAGCAGGTAGCGAATCAAACTCACCCAAGACAGAACCCGCAGTGTGAAAAGCCCCTAAGATGCATATACGTTAGTGTAAGTTAAAAGCCACATGCATTTAGAAGACATGTGTGAAAGGTGAGCACAAAGACCAGACCTGGATGAACAACTCCACCACTGCTCATCTTCTATTTTACACTGTCCTCGTTCATATATTGGCGCCTTAATCTGTGTCGCCTCTCATACACATATACGTTGTCATTGAAGTGAAGAACAAATGGCAACAAATGAGTTGCCAGTAGATTAGTCGGATTATTAAATAAAACAGCTACATCAGGTATACTAAAAGAATGCATTTTTATCAGAAGAAAAGTCCACAAAAAGTGACAAAAACAATTCTGTATTGAGCTTTTTTACTCACATGGGAGTAAACGTGCTGCTTTCCTTTCCTTGTACAAGTACACCAAGGTATGCTTTTGTGTTCAAAGGACTGCAAAACCGTTTGGGTCAGACGGGACCCAAAAAAGTCTTCTCTCTTGGCTTCAGTGCTCTGTTGGCTGTAGGGGTGGGATGAGTTGAAACTGACAGGTCTGAAATGTCCACAGACAGTCTGCTTCAGAGGGACTGTCTCAGACAATATCAAGGGTAATGGATCTTCCCAGATTGTAATGGGATGTGATGGTTACCCGGCTACAGACGTGACCTTGTCGAAAGGCCAGCCTGTCCAAGGGTGTTTCCCATGAAACACAAAACCAAACAATAATCACCTCTTCATTTCACGTGTAAACATCATCTTCTCATGTATACACAGCATTAAGACCTGAACACGCTCTGGTATTATACTGAATTAAATATCTAATGTCTAAAAATGGATGCATCAGGATGAGTGAATCCAATTGCCGCGGCTGCCCATTTGATGACCTGCTGAAGACTGATGAGCAAAGCAGCTCGGGGTCATGGAAGACACAGTCACCGCCCCACCTCCACATTGGTGAAGACCTGTCCGTAATCCTCAGACGGAAATCTGTCTTCACTTTTCTACCAATTTCCCATTTTGAATGATGGTGTGGAAAATTGAGAGTGAGGCCTGATACTTCAATATCACTTTCCCCAGATGGTCAGATCAGCTGCAGATATCTGTCTTTGGAGTCACATTTATGATTTATATTTTAACATATTTTCATCCGTACTATTGACCACCTCACACTTTGGATTTATGAACGTGTGTCTCGCGCGCTTCATTGTGATAGACAGAGAAGATGAACTGAGCTTTCATTCATTAAGTTCAGCCATTCAGAGCCATTTGAATTGCCTTTAGTCCGGTTGAGTAGCTCAAAACTCACTCAAACATACAGTAAAATATCAGCCGTCTGTTTTATCATTCACCAGCTTGTGTCCGCTTCATTGCTTCTGCCGTTCAATTTATATTGCTCTGTGTTAGATGAGGGTGCATTCATTGCGCAATGTCAAGTGTGTATGAGGGGAAAAATTAAAATAAAAAATAATGACAATAAAAACACATTAGAATGAATTAATAAATTGCCTTATGAATGCTGATATAAGACAATATATCACTATTTGAACAAATGCAGAAATAAAGACCTAAATGAATTTTAAAAAAAAATTACGTAGTAACATCTATTTGAATATTTATTTATCAATGTATTTCCTCATTCATGCAGGCATTTTTTTTATTTATTCATTATTATTTATTCATGTTTTCAAACATATTTCTGTATTTCCAGACTCAATTATTTATAGACTTCCGTCTTCACTTGGTCGGTTGTGTACGGTCCTGACACCGTTGATTCCTTCACCTTCACCTTCTTCTACTGCTTATCTGGGGTTGGGTCGCAGAGGCAGCATTCGGAGCAAGGAAGCCCAAACTTCCTGGTCCGCACAAACCTCCTCCAGCTCCTCCCGGGGGATCCCGAGGCGTTCCCAGGCCAGACCAGAGACATAATCTCTCCAGCGAGTCCTGGGTCTTCCCTGGGGTCTCCTCCCGGTAGGACCTGCCCGGAACACCTCCCCAGGGAGGCATCCAGGGGACATCCGGATCAGATGCCCGAGCCACCTCAGCTGGTTCCTCTCGATGTGGAGGAGCAGCGGCTCCACCCCGAGCTCCTCCCGGATGACCGAACTCCTCACCCTATCTCTAAGGGTGCACTCAGCCACCCTGCGGAGGAAACTCATCTCAGCCGCTTGTATCCGCGATCTCATCCTTTCGGTCATTACCCAAAGCTCGTGACCATAGGTGAGGGTGGGAACGTAGATCGATCGGTAAATCGAGAGCTTCGTCTTGTGACTCAGCTCCCACTTCACCACGACAGTCCGATACAGCGACCGCATCACTGCTGCCGCTGCACCAACCCATCTATCAATCTCACGCTCCCCTTTTCCCTCACTTGAGAACAAGACCCCGAGATACTTAAACTCCACCACTTGGGGCAAGAACTCTCCACCGACCTGGAGAGAGCAAACCACCTTACTCCGGTCGAGAACCATGGCCTCAGACTTGGAGGTGCTGATCCGTTGATTCAATGACTTTATTTATTTATGTGTCTATTACATACGACTAGGTCATTTTGGGTCCCGAATAGCTGAGGACACAGAGATTTTGCGCATTGACTCAACACAAAACGGTCATTGCGAGTCGCCATGTTGCAGGACTCCGGGAGGAAACTGGAGTGTTGGCTAATTGCTTCACTTAAGTGAGTACTATGAAACATTAGATGCGAATTATACTGAACCTGAAATCCCAACATATTCATCTCTAAACAAGAGTGAGTGGTACCTTTTCAAAGAGCTTCAGCCAAGAAAGGAAACACACAAGTGCAGCGATTAAAAGCTCATGAGTTCTTACAACATGACTTCATTTTTCCCCAAATACACTCCAACCCACTTCAAGTTCCATTTAATGATCTTCCAACCATGTTTTCCCCTTTCTGCGAACACTTGGAGCTTTTTATTTCTTGAAAGTCTGTTTTTTTGCTCATCACTTCCCGGTCTCCCAGAGGACCCTGTGGCAGTCCCTGAGTCGAAGGCGGGTCAAAAGACAAATTGTTGACTGATTTCAAACGTAACCCGTCCTTTTCAGTGGCCATCGCCCTGGTTAGGTTGTGGTGAATTTTAATCATGGGTGAAGTTGGGCTTGAGTAATTGCAGGGTTTTGCTTGCGGGGTGTGGTGTGCATGTTTGCCAAGATTAGTGCTTTTTGAAAAATACATATTTCTCCGCTTGTCTGTGACATTTCTGAAGTCAGCGCATGTTTTATGGCACAAGACAAACACACATAGAACAGAGAAAACTTTTACTTGAGTAGTCATTCGAATGATTACACTTGAAAAAAAAATATTTGGATTTGCAAGGTTTTTCCATGTTCGCCCTGACATATGTTTGATGTAGTGGATGTTCTACAAGAAGATGAATTTAGTCAGCAGCTTGTGACATTCTTTTTTTCATCATCTAAAACAGACAACTGGTCAAAGTGTGGCCTGTATCATGAGGACAGTGTTTACTGTGAGTAGCATTTTCTCATATAGTTTTCGATGAACTTTTTCCTCTTATTCTATCCTTATTCTTATTCTTAGTGAATATATCAATTCTTCGGGCCAATAATTGATTTATAATAGCTGATGTTGAGAAAATGTATAATAAAATTGTTTTCAAATATAATATATATAATATAGATAAATATAATATAATAATATCCACAATATCTTAGTAGTAGAAGTAAACTATTGGACTAATCACATGATGTCTAGTAACTTTATATACAGTTGATAAGTCGTGTACGTAGCCTGATGCAGTGTGTTCCTCGGTGTAAGCGGATGTGCATATTTGTCTTTGATGTTTTGATTGTTTGTTCTCACAAGAAGATTAAAGAATGTGATTTGAGCTGATGACGTTGTGCCGTTGATGAGACCATTTCACCAGAAAATGAATTTACGTAAAAATAGTGACTAATTCTGACCTGGGCAAGGTGCGGCCCGGGGGCCATATTCAACCCGATACCTGTATTTTTGTGGCCCGTTTGACGTCAGACTAAAATTTCTCTGCCTTCTTTTGTTCTTTCTCTTTGAGTCACCACCACCACGTCAGCAGTAAATATAGCATGTTCTTCTTTTAAGACAAAAATTTTCTTCTCTTCATTGGACATTTTTGTGTTTTTCTTGTTCCTCAAAATACATCGAAGGAATACTAAAAATATATAATGAAATAAATTGCCTTTTTATGGCCCGGGGGCCATATTCAACCCGATACCTGTATTTTTGTGGCCCGTTTGACGTCAGACTAAAATTTCTCTGCCTTCTTTTGTTCTTTCTCTTTGAGTCACCACCACCACGTCAGCAGTAAATATAGCATGTTCTTCTTTTAAGACAAAAATTTTCTTCTCTTCATTGGACATTTTTGTGTTTTTCTTGTTCCTCAAAATACATCGAAGGAATACTAAAAATATATAATGAAATAAATTGCCTTTTTATCTTGAACGACTAGTCCATAGTTGATTCATATTCAAATTAAGTGCATAAAAAATTTAATATTTCAAAAGGTTTCACCGCATATTTACTCTTACACTTACATCTTCTTAGGTTCATTTTGTCCTTGTTACTTTAGTATATAATTTGGACATTTTTCCATCATGTTTTGTAGTCATGTGTCTCTCTTTTGGCATGATGGCCCCTCACAACCGTTACACATTCTAATGTGGCCCTTCAGGAAATTGAATTGCCCAAGTCTATGCTGACTGATACCTTTGTATGATGCCAAATTTGTGGTTCTACCTCACCATGCCATCCTTAGTATCTTCAGTAACTCAGTCTACTCATGTTTACGTTCAGCGACGACAGTCTGTGCAGACTGTACACACATGATACTGCAGTCAGTGGACTTGTTCAGAAGCTGTAGTTGCCGTCCTCACGCGCATCCCTCCTCATCGGCTGTGAGACACTTGGCATCGGGGTTGTGCTTGAGTGAAGCATTATAATAGCTCAAGGAAATGGCCCTTCTTGAGAAACTTTCAAGGAGCTGTCAAAGGGGGGAAGATTAATGCCTGGCCCGGCTCTCCAGGGGACTAAGACCCCCCCCCCCTCTCTTCTTTACCCATTCCATCTCATTCCTCCTTCCATCCCCACACATCAGTCCAGCTCACCAACAATGGCACGTCCCCATGCAAACGCTTGGTTACCAGATTGACTTTAAATGCCAAACTCCCGTGCCTTCAGATCAGTGGCACCTTAGTGGGACACTGCTGGTATTTGGGTGTCTGGAAGACAAAGAAGCATTGATGTGATCATTAATCTGGCCAGCATGTCTCTGCAGTCTAGATTGAAGTGCTAGCTCTTGCTCATCTGTCAGCATTTTGTTCACATCTGTCTACGACAAAGTCTCATCTTTAAGGAAAACTGTGATGGGACATGAAACCCCCACGTCTTCTCATGGAGTCTAAAATGACACATTTACTGACAGAGAGGGTTGGATTGAACTGTGTGTGATTTTACACAAACTTTTTGTGGTGGTAGACCTTTGCTTACTGGAGGCCAAAAATGCACCCTCTGAAGGTCTGAGTAAAAACATGAACCTTGTAGAATCGTGTCATCATTTTGGTGTCCTCCTGATGATGATTTCAAATAATTATTACATCACATAGAACTTCAAAGTAAAACATTAACAGATCTTATTCTTAATGACTTTTTTTATTTTAATACCATATCTATCTTGCTTTTTTTATTCATATATTTAGTTAGCGACTTAACTTTTTGTAAGTTACAGTACAGCATTTATTTTGTGTTATTTCAAGTTTATAATGAAAGTTATATATATATAATATCGATTATATATATTTTATATATAAAATAAAACCGACAACTTTATTGACAGTATTAAATCTTCATAACATTTTCCATTATATATTATTATTTAAAATATACAGAATTAAATTCATGAATTAAATTCAACAGGTTTGGGAGTCCAAGTATATGTAAAATTTCCCCTTTTGGAAGCTTTTGGAATGTGTCTCAATGATCATGCAAACTCAACTATATTGTTGAGGAGACACTGGATCGTCAGTAGCGCTCTGTTTTTGTTCATTATTTGTCATTTCAGAAAGATGGAGGACATGATGCTGAATATTTGAATGGGCGCCGTCTTGTTCTATGCCATGTAAGGAAAAACAAAACACAACAAGCTTCCTTAATGTTAAAGACAGGCATATACTCACACTGACACACTTTCACGCTCAAGTGTGGCCCATTCGCGCAGCTGTTGAGTCGATGATCAACGACTCCAGCATTCCTTGCTAGCCTCTTGCACAGTAGATCGCCCCACCCTCTCTCAGCTCTCTGAGTTTTCAGTGAAGTCAGAAGAGGTCTCCGCGGGACATCAACTCGGTTGTGAAATTATCCATCCTCTGCAGGGATGGTGTACACAAAATTTCAAAATCCGATTTCACCGTGAAGGGAAGTTAAAGCCATGACGTCATTTGCTGTCCGTCGAGGAAATAAAGGATTACGTACACATGTTAAGGAACGATGCTAAACCTCCCTACTAACCCTCCAGTCACTTCTACAAAGGTTTGTTTGAAAAACGTTGTGACCCTGGTCCATCATTGGCGCTGTACATGAGCGCGATATCTGTGCTGCTTTCTCTGGCCACCCACCACTTCCAAGCATTGGCAAGGCTCGGCCAGAATCAAACCCTGGGGCCAATATGAGTGGGGCTTTTTTCACAGCGCTGCCTTTGAACAAAGATGGCACGCTGAAACCCCCCATTGGCAAATTCTGCCAATTATATGTTTTTTCTCTTTTTACTCACTGTCTATGATCTGTCGAGCATTTGTGTTGGCTTGGCTGCCGCGACTTTGCAGCGGAGATGACAGGGCTAATTACATAGTTCAGAAAACGTACACACAGAAACAAAAACAGTCATGTTTCTGTGGAATTGGAGTTGAGGCACACAGCCCATGGCACTGACCCCAATACAACACCACATTTATTCTCTGAAGGAAAGCAACTCATGTACTATGCAGGTTTCTGCTGTTCTCGGGTCAGAGAAAAGTGGATTGCCATTGGATGGGGCCGGTGTCATCATTCGGTGCTTTGTGATGGTTCTGCTTCTTTCATGTTCACTGTTTTAGGGTACAATGGAGTCTTGACATCTTGAAGTCTTTGAATGCAGAACGGCTGACAAACATTCTTTTATAATGGCTGCAGGACAAATGAACTAAAACGTAAGTAATTCAGCTAAAATCTGGGACGCGAAAAGTTTCATAAATAAAAGTAACCTGAAACCTAGACAGAGCACAAATCACATTAGCATGAAACAATGGTACTCAAAGCAGTAACATCACTGTGTCAATATGAATGGCCCATTACCACCAGTGCGAGTTAAGTTGGCGGGGTCAAACCACTCACCACTGCTGTGGTGTGCCAGCTACCCCAATGTATTCTCACTCCACAACCCATCCAATAGTGAGAAAACTCCAGCTGCGGTCTGGGCTTTTCCATCATGACATAAGAAATGACCATTTCCCTTGCACTTTATTGACCAATCGCGTATAGGTTCACAGACGACTGCGACATTGTTTCTCTTCCACTGTGTGACAAATGTTCGCATGTGGTTGAAAGGTGCAATAGAATCCTCCATTTACTCTTTAAAAACGTTCTGACTGCGACAACCGGTTGTGACGTCATTGACACGTTCCACAAGCGGCACAATCTAGCCTAATGTTTAGCTCTCACCCTATCGTCACCCTGGATGTGAGATGGATTTTGAAGCCCTGGCTGTAACTCAATGTTGGGTGTTTTAAGCCCTTGTGGCTGCAGTTCGTAGATGTCGCAAAAGGCAACTATTTTCAAGACGAAGTTTGCGTTTCAGAGTGATGCTGAGGTCAGCCATCAGCCTTCGTATTCAGACACAAGAGTGATTCCATTGAAGTGTGTTTTAGCTTTCTTCTCACATCCTGATGCTCGGGGCAGCATGTCACGTAAAAAAAAAGTTCGGAGGTGTGACAGTGAGGAGGAGGACCCCAGATGCACAGTCGATGCACAGTCGACCAGATGCAAACGTAATCCTCAGCCCAAACAAAACCTAACAGAGTCCAAAATCCAGAACATCGTTCCAACCAAAACCAAATGCAGAAAGGTCGGAACACAAACAGGAGGTGGGCCACAGCAGGAGACTGAACTCTCACTGGTCACGGCTACCAACTCTCACGCATTTGACCGTGTCCAAGAGCTGTCCTATATAGCATCTCAGCACAGGGGTTGCACACATGTCTCACCCCACATTTTTTGGCAGGTGTTTAATTTAATAGATATGAGGTCCAGTATTTGATATGCAAGAGGGATTGTTTTTTTTTTTTTAGGCTAAAATGTTATGCTTTAGATAAGTCCAGGGAGCACACAATATCCCATGGGTTATAGTCAAAGGTTGAGGTGAGTTTGAAAGCTAATTATATGTGAAAAACTTTAACATAAATAACGGCTTCTCTTTGCATTGTTCAATCTGGAGTTGTTTTTCCCTTCCTTGATTCAGCTCCATCAACGGACAGAGTGATTAAGTGCGCTCGACTTCACCCGCCAGCGTCGAGTGTTAGAGGTGTGTAAAGTGTTATTAGCAGTAGCTGGATCTGACCTCCCCTGCACAGCTGCCTCCCCTTAAACCAACGAGGTTGAGAAGGGTCACAGCTTAGCCAACCATGTGACCAGCAGAGGTCAGCGAGGAGAGGTTAAGAGATCAATGCCACTTCCACAGAGGCCACAGAGGGTGTTGTGGGTGGATTTAGTCACAAGATTTAGTTTTCAAATAGCGCCGTTGCTCGTGAATAGATTGGATTATTATTATTATTATTGCTATTATTATGATGCCTTTTAAGGTCAGAGTTGTAGTTTATCATGGTTGTGTTTCACTGACACAAAAGGAAGAAAAAACAAAAACATCTGCACTTTTGTTGTGTCATATAAACAGACTGTCTGCGGCCAGTATGTCAGTAAACACATGCATTTCTCTTTGATGGTACATTCAGACACATTTTTGGTGCCCTTTGGCACTAACATCAAAAAGCACACAACCACACTCCCACTTTCCCATTTGTCTCACACATCTTTGTTTTAACGTTCACAGATGCTTTCTGGACGTTTTACATAGGAAGCAGCAGCAGTAGCTGAACCTTTAGACGTATTAGATTAAAAAAAATAAATCATAATGCCATTATTTATGGTTCTGTTTGACCCCAACTTCATTTATTTCACTGACCTAGTGAACTTGAATTTCCTCTCCAAGTTTAAGAGTAACTCTAACCAGTTACAGTCAAGTGTCACAGTCAACCTCCGTTACACACAAGTGAACAGTGCGTTGTTAAAGCCATGGAAGTTTCTTTTCAAAGCCGGACTCACGCTGGGCGAGGTACAAGCTGCCCACTGTGCCTCCCCGTCAAACGTTGACTTTCATACGTGCTCCTTTGACAAACTGCACATGTGGTGCGGCAGATTGCTAAAAGCTGGGTTTCTGACTGGACTTTATCACTGCAGCTGAGATGTTGTCAAAACAATAAAGATCAAAAAGTTGAAAAGGCTGTGATTTATCAAAAGAGATGGTTTATGGTTTTGCATGTCTTTCTGTCATCAACTGTCATTGTGATATATTTCAAAATGTTTTCTTAGTAGATAATACACTTAGCAGAGGGGCGAAAATGGATCATATCCATCACTCAGTATAATATTTGTCTGCAAAAACATTCATACTTTGTCATTCTATGTTGTGGCGATTTTGTGAACCATAGAATGTGTCTCGTGAATTCAATACTTTACACCTTAAAAAAAAACACTTTATACTGGCTCAGATCGAGAAACCTCAATAATATGTGGCAAAATAAAGAACTATGAAGAACTAGAAAAGCCCTCAGCGAGTGCAGACCTCTACCAGGCAGTGCGTTAGACCAGAGGCCACCAACGTCTTTGCAACTCCAAGGTCACACATTTCTGAAATCATTTATATTTTACATCATATTATAATGGATGTATTATGTATAATGGATTATTTTAACAAGTTTATTACCTGTGTGTAAGGCTCAAGACTGTTTTTCTTGAAAAAGAAAAAGGCTCTTTTGATAGTAAAGGTTTCAGAGGGAGTGTCACAGGCGCCGATGACAGCTCCCCTGGTGGTATCACAGTGGACAGGGGCCTCCAACATAAACTTGCCAAGCCTTGAATCCTGCCTCATAGAGTGTATACATAGGGTTACAGTGTGGATTTAAAAGCCATTTCAGGTAAATAAAGTGTCATAGAGTTTCACCCAGGATTTGGTCCACACACGTCTTTGGCCAAATGGTCAGGGGTGAGAGGTTTTACAATACCAGACAGGCTTTTACTGTCACAGGAGCAATAGAGCGGGCTCTTAAAGCCATAGGTGATGCAGGAAGTCTGGGCCACTTGGTCATCAGGACATCCTGTGCGACACAACTTTTAACAGGACAAGAGTATCACTGTTTTATCTGTCGGTGTCCATTACAGCCTTGTTTAGAGCCAGAATTTCATTGAGGTAATCTGTAATCCCTCTAAAGCCCCGGCATTAGAACAAGACCTGACTCTGAAACCAATTATTGAGTTGAATTCAGATCAACATGAATAATGAATGATGACTCACTGAATAAATGCATTTCCTATCCTCACATTTGGGCTGCAGGAGCAGACGTTTTGCGTAGTAAAACGCAAAATTTATGTTAATTTCTCCCTTTTATTACACAGCACTGGAAGCTAAATGGTTTGCATCTCAATGACAAATCCACACTGAGGCCCCAATCAGACATTTAAATCCAAGGTTGGAATTTCAATCGGCGAATGATCATTTCAGGTTTACCTCTTGCCGACGGCATGGCAGTCTGCATCTGACTGACACGTTCCCTCATTGTCTGCTGTCTATTAAACAGTCGCGCCCGTCATAACGCGGCTGAATGCAGTTTATTATAACAAGATGTTTAGCCATTCTAGTGGCAGCGGGAGTCACGTGTTGAGCTGGGAACCAGACCAGAATGCATTCTCTTACCGCGCAGAGGATCTGCTGCAGATAAGAGCGGAGGGCTGAAATATGTGGGTTTGACTCAGATATAGCAACAATAAAAACACTGATGTAAATAGCAACCAAATTTTGTGTGTCGCAGGAAAAAGAGACAAAGATGCCAGTTTCCAGAAAAGCTCTGTCCACATATTGTCAACAGTGGTCCAATCCCAAACACATCATAATTGATCCGAGTTTGACTTCCCCTATAAGGCAGTGGCCAAGAGAACCTCTTTGCATAATGAAATCAGGGGTCTTTAAATTCTCTGCCAGTAAGTAACTTTTCACATTTACATCAGCACATTTACAATGGAAATTGTAATTTAATCTTCTGATGCATTATTTATTTCCATTTTTTTTTGTTAAGGGCAGCGTATCGCAGTTACTGGAATCATCAGAGAAGAGGCCGAATGGCAGGCAGAAGTATGGAATTAGGTTATTACAAGTTCATAGAAATGGAATGTGGTCCTGTGGGTTCTGCTGATGCGTGCTATTATGGTTCTGGCGTGGGGTGAATCCTCTTGTTTGTGCCGTAGCCAGTGGCAACCGATTATACTGATTATGGCGTGACGGCCAAAAACAAAGTGTGGGCCCCCAGTTACAGTCCGGACTGTTACTGTCTGGCCTGCTGGAGAGAATATACACCTCACACCTATAGTCATAATAATAAGAATACACTTGAACCAAGGAGCGAATCTCATTTTAGGACTGATATAGGGATTTGCTGAATTTAGCTGTCTTTTCTCTAGGCACTTTGATTTCCTCCCAGCGTACCAAACGTACCAAGCTTAACTAAGGACGATAATACTAAATTGTCAGCAGGTGTATGGTTGTGTGTGATTGTGTCTATATGTGCCCTTCTCATGTGTAGTTGACCTGTCTAGCCCTTCTGAATCTCTTATAAAGGACTGAATAACATTTGGGGACACACGGCAGCCTAGTGGCTCGCACTCTCGCTTGCAGCAAAAAGGTTACGGGTTTGATTCCCGGAGTTCGCATGCGTGGTGGTTTTCTCCGGGCACTCTGGTTTCCTCCCTCAGCCCAGAGATGAGTTACCAAGGTTTAGTGGACACTGTGTGTGGACTGGTGACCTGTCCAGAGTGTATTCCTGCCTCTAGCCCAAAGACTGCTGGGATAGGCTCCAGCACTCCCCAGAATTGTCCATATTTCCGTATTAAACGTTAAATACTACCACGCGATGCAGACAAGACCATCACTGAACACACTACAAGACCACAATCAAACAAAGAACTCAACATTCACACTATAAATACAGAGAATGTTTGGTACTTTCAACATGGGACAGCTCATCTTACGCTGCATTCATGCCTCTAAGAAATGCAGGTAGTTACCCCCACCCCATCGCTCCTCCCGCACTGCTCCCCCTTCACCCCATTCTAAGTCTGTACACAGTGCAATGAAGTACCAGACAGAAGGCCAGACAGTCTCCTTTGTGCTCTTTGATCACGTTGTTTTGTTGGCAACAGTTGCTAGTGACTATATTGCCAGATTGTTGCTAAATACCGATGCCAATTGCAGGCTTGTTTAAAGCAGCTCCAAATACCGTGAGGTCCCGATCATGCCACACAATTAAAAATGGCTTTAGTATCAGTTGAGCATCAGCCTTCCTGAGTGTTTCTGGTGCCCATTCTCTTTCTGACTGTGGTATCTTCGATCATTACTTCCCGCAGAATCATGTCTCAAAACTCAGATCATACTGCCTTCTTGAGCGTGACAAAGAGTTCACTTTACTTGAATGGCCGTCTCGAATCGACGCCATACAGAATTGAGGCAGTTGTGAGGGAAAAATTTCTGAACACAGGAGGCTGTCTAACACTGGGAGGCGAAAGTCCATCAATATGTAGCGCCTTAGGAGTGAGAATGAGAGAATCGGAAAGTATTTGGTGCAACTTTATACTTAAAGAGAGGAAGTGTTCTGTTCACCGCATTTACTGAAACGTAAACTAATCTTTTTTTATGTTTTTTTCTTTTGACCACATTGCAAGAATCGGCCATCTTAAAAGGTATTTTAAAGCCATCTATAGCCTTCAAAATGGAAAAGTCTTTGCCTCACTAAACCCTACATGTTTAGCCTATAGCTAACAAAGTTTCAAGTTCTAATACATGGAAAGATGCCACTTCATGCTTCTTCAGAAAACTTTGCTTCCAACTGTTTCTCCAAAGATGCCCATCTGTCTCAGAATCCATTTGTTGCCAACACTTTAAATAGGCCTTCAAGCATCTTAACAATACGCCGTGTGAAGTTAATTGATCCTGGACTCACCTCATTTTTCTTTCCAACTCTGTGTCACACTCACAATAACCTGCTAATTCACAATACTTTTTGCTGGCCAAGATGCAACACTGTGTGTTTATGTGAGCAGGACATGATGCGGGATGCTAACCAACGCGGCGGAGAGGGAATTTAATCAACATCCTGAGGAAAAGTCGATCAAGCCTTTTAAGAAGAAATTACACGCTGTCTTCACGTAATAGACAAGAGGTTGGCCGATTGATAAGAATTGATTCAAGTTTATTTGCCAAAGACGAGAAATGCTCAGTTGCAGAGCCTGTCGTGTCAGTGTGTGAACATATTCTGATTTTAACTTGAAACAATAAGTGGATTTTTGTGACCATAGCTGGATCAAAACATTTAAATTATGGCTGCTCTGCGTATGTAGTTCCAGGCTGATGAAGTTCAATGGAGAAAACAAGTACGCCAGTGGGGGTGGAGCTGAGGTCTGCAGCTAAAATAAAAGAATTTGTTTGCTCATGCAAGGAGGTGAGCCCAAGCTCCTCTGCCATACCCTCACCCCTCTCTGTGAGCGGCTTTCAATTTGCCAGATTAGCGACCCCATTGTACCCAGAGACATGCAACAACACCGCCTCATCTTCCCAAAACACCAGCACAACCCCCAACTCTTCTCCCTTCACATCTCCCCAGTCTTATTAAGCTAATGAACTATTTCTCCCCAACCCCCTGCTGCTTTCGACCAATTTCAGTTCCGTATAATTCAGCTGCTCCTGCCTTTGCAGCCCGCAGCTCAATAATGTTTTAGTTAAACCTGCACCTCCATCAGGACCCTTGCTCCTGGCGGGTGTCACAAGAGCTGAGTGGCGGAGATGAGGTCACCAGTTAAGGTGTGTTCGAGGAACTGTGTCTCATGTTGAAGGCAAACCTTGAAAAGAACTGTAAAACATGCCGTTTTTTTGGCCATGTGCGCTTGGTTTGCGAAGCATGTTGGAGACAATCAGCAGGAGAGATGTTGGAATAGAGAGGGCCGCATTGCTTTTTCAGGATTCATCAAAGACCAGATTCATGCTATTTTTAGCTGTGGAATTTTGGCATTGTATTTTCATCATTATGCCAAACCAACACATTGAGATCAAATCCTCTCTCTCTCGTGTTGGATTTATTCACTTCTTAGTGTGCAGCAATAAAGGAGCAGAAAGCTGACTCATTCATCCATTCATGCATTCATTCATCCAGCCAGTCATCCATCAATCCATGCATTCATTCGTCCAGCCACACATCCATTCATCTATGCATTCATTGATCCACCCATCCATCTGTCCATCCATGCACCCATCCATCTATCGATCCATCCACTCACCCACCCATTCATCCATTCATGCACCCATCCATCCATCGATCCATCCACTCACCCACATATCCATTCATCCTTGCACCCATCCATCCATCCATCCATCCACTCACCCACTCACCTGCCCATCCATGCACCCATCCATCTATCCATCCATCCACTCACCCACATATCCGTCCATCCTTGCACCCATCCATCCATCGATCCATCCACTCACCCATCCATTCATCCATCCATGCACCCATCCATCTATCCATCCATCCACTCACTCACTCACTCACACATCCGTCCATCCTTGCACCCATCCATCCATCCATCCATCCATGCACCCATCCATCTATCCATCAAGTCACTCCCCCACACATCCATCCATCCAGCCACCCATCCATCCATGCTGGGGCAGCAGTTGCTCAAAGAAGGCCAGATTTCCCTCAATCCTTCAATCCAAATGAAGATCCTTCTGTCAGTTTAGAAAACCCATAATGGTCTTAGCCTTGGCTATTGATATGGTTTGCTTCCATACTATCAACCTAAATGACCAGCCAGGCTACTTTATTACATTGCATATTAAGTTAAATAATTTTGAGGACCTGTTGGCTGCAGACAGAGTTCATTTATTTCAGTTTTCATTTGTTTATTAGCCGCTTATTATTAAATTCTATTTAAAAAATCTACATGACTGTACTCTATGTTAAGATATTGTCAGTGCCAGTGTATTTAAACAACTCTAATGTGTAAAGAGCTTCACCCCTTCCTTGTTCTCTACATTAAATGCTGCCTGCTGTGGTCTCCGTTGCAGGGCGATCCTACAGTGTTTTACTCAAGGTTGACAATGGTTCTTATTTTGACCTCCCTGAGCCATACTGTTAAACAAGTCATGGGTCATTTGTTTTTCTTCATTAAGGCAATTGTGGGATCCAAATGACAGCCTACACTGGACCATGTGCCGTCCACCTTTCACTCTTTTTAATCAGAGTGTTTACACCAACGCATAAACACACAGGGTGGAGAAATCAACTCTCACCTTCCTTTGCCTTGCATGTGTTCTTTCAGGAAGGGATGTGACCTTTCCCTTTCAGGAAGGAACTTGTTTGTGATGAGTGATATTTTATGGCTTACAGGAGATCAAGACGGTCCTCCTCTGCAAACACAGTCACGATGACAGGCCTATTTAGGTATGACGGAGAGATACAATGGGCTTCCAGTCATAAGCTCTCTGTAAGTTGTAGAGATAAACAGATGTATGTTGACCTAACGTTGCACTCTTGACTCTAATCTGGAGGGTTTTTTTGTTTTAAAGAAACACTTTAGATTTATGACCTTCAATATGCTGATAGTCAGTCGACAACTGTGTATTTTATGCCTTGCTTTAGCTGCCAGAACTGCAAAGATCAAGTATTGGAAAGTGGTGATGTGGTGATCAGATCAGAAAAGGCAATGCTCATTCTGCTTGAATCTAACACCTGAACTGGACTATAAGGCAAGTCAACATTTTTGATTGAAACATGCTGAATAAATGGATAGAAAATAAACAGATGAATGATGTATATGCTTCCACTCCTTTGTCGCCATCAATGAAGAGCTGTTATAAATCACTCTTCTGCCACTCGGGTCACCATTTGTTCCCTTTCTCAATCTCCATCCGTGTCAACGCAGTATTCTTTAGGCTAAACCAACAGATAGTCCTCAAGACAACCACACCCTGGCCAAACATCCCTGACCGACCACCAATCTTTTTTTTTTTTAAGTCCCGGAACCCACTTTTCTACAGGGCAGAAGCCTCTTGAGGGATTAAAAAGGGTCACGGGGGAAACAGGGATGAGACGGAAGGAAGGATGAGCTCCTGTTAAAGGGTGCTGGAGCGGCAGCTGACAGAAGCCGCGTTGTCAATAGGGTGTGAAATTCCTGCTGGTGTGTGGACGACTATCTGGCGGTGGCTGACAGGGCAGTTGGGTGGGGGAGAGAACACGTCAGCCAGACGGCAGACTCACTTCCCGTGACTCTGCAAATCGAGCGGATGAGGAGTTAATGATGGGTTGTCTGGTCTCAAGAGACAGTAATTAAGCTGAACTCAATTAAATCATCCTTTTAACAAGTGTTTTTTCTGAATATTGAAAGTTGATTTTTTTTTTAGATTCACAAAATAACAAAGCAGAAGTTGAACAAAATAAATAAGAAACTGACTAGTTCAAGAACTTAGCAGTGGGCTCTGGGTAAGTGGGTGATGTGTACCTCATGTCACAACAAACTTGGACTGAAATCTCCAAAACCAAGATAAATAAAAGCCCTGAAAAAACACTGTTAAGAGGAGGGACTCTCACTTGCCTGGAGCTGGCTATCTCATCTCGGGTGGATAAACACATGCAAATCTGTTTGTTTCATCAAGTGTGAATTCAATTTACAAGTCCCCATTTAATCGACGGCACCTTTGCCCCCAGCACAGTTCTGATGAAAACCTGTAAAAAGGGCAAAAGGACAACACTGAAAATTAAAGAGACAAAAGAAGACCAACGCTAGAAAAGTGCACAGTTTAAGAATAGGACAGAACCAAGTGATAAAATGACAAACTATGACACATGTGATGTTTATTTAGGCGCCATTCTGATTTATAAAGGTCCAACGAAAGTGGGTTTCACATGTGTGCCAGATTTGTTTGCATATCCAAGAACCATGAACACAGTGAAGGGGATGAGTCCCTCATTTGAGATGCGTCAAAATACTGATTCATGCCACACAATCCACACATGCGAAGATTTAGGAGCCCACTTTGATCTCTTTTCTCACATGACAAAGTTTTGTCCAACAAAGCAGCGTGTCCTTTCTCACATAAGCGGGAGTTGTGTTCCTGTACTTCCACTCAGATAAACACAAAGACCGCAGCTCTTCACACACAAGACAACACAAACAAGCTTTCCCATCTTCTGTTTCCGGTGATTCATCGCCACTGAATGCTGACTAAAAAGAGACACCTTATTGTCTTCCCATGATGCCTCACTCTTGTCTGGGTGGGTCGTGATGTGTCAGTGTGCGTCGATGACAGACAGCCAGCGTCGGCCAAATGCCGTCAGTGCTGCAGCACGCAGAGGAATGACATAGTCTGTTATCACATGAACGTGAATGGAAAAAAAATAAAAAATCAGCGCATGCTCCATTACGCACCTTCCTTTTTAGGAAGAGGATAGGCAGGTGAGCACAAGGCTCCCAGGGTCAATCGGAGACTGCACCCTTGTTTTAATTTGGCCTCCAAATATATATCTCCGGATGAGATTTCAAGTTCACAAAGCTTTCAATTCACTGTAGTGGTATTTAAAAAAGGTTTTATTGTTGGTATGGAGCTTGGCGAGCCAGTTAATCTCCATGTGGCTGATGGTCGACGTTGACAACGCACAAGGAGTCTCTGGGGGCAAGGACCAACAGTACTGACATGTAACACACTGCTGTAGTGCAGTACGGCCATAATCCTCACGTATACCATTACACCGAGCATAGACTAAACACATGACCAGGTGAGATCGCGTAGCGCATGTGTGCCAAAAATGTCTTTTTGGCAAGGTTAAAGCTCTTGAATCAGCGCAGCATATGCTTGTGTGGGCCTGTCTCGCTGTGTGTCTCGCCTCCTTTTGTGGTGAGCAGCAGTGAGTGTGCATGCAAGGCCACTTGTAAGGCTGCGTAATGCAGAACAGCCTCACCCCAACCAGGACTTGGTGAAAAAAAAAGCTGCAGCCAGGACGCCACTTTGAAATACCAGGTGCTCGTTTGGTAAATCCAGGCAACTGGGGTGTTTACATTTCAGCAACTGAGAAGCGAAATAGACCAGATGCCTCCTTGCGCTGCTCAACAGCGTCCGTGGAAAGATCACTCACGTCGCCATGGGTGACAGACCTGTGTGTGTGTGTGTGTGTGTGTGTGTGTGTGTGTGTGTGTGTGTGTGTGTGTGTGTGTGTGTGTGTGCGTTGTGAGGAGGGATAAAGTGAGAGCTGCCTAAAGTCACCAAACACCCTGGGTAACTGGGATCTTAAAAATAATGATGCACAAAAAGCCAACGCTTACATTCAAGCAATAGCAAAATTAAAGAATAAAAACAATGAAATAAAAAATAAGAAAGGGTTAAAACGCAAGCTTCAGTTTCAAATCTAAGAATTTTATCCACAGCTTCAGTCCGTCATGTAAAAGAAAGACACAAGTTGGGGTTAGCTAAGCTAAGGGGTGGGGATCCTTTGATTCTACACATAACAATACATCAATTTCTGTTTAAAGAACCTCAAATGGATGTACGATTCAGTCACAGTGACTTTGATGGTACAGTCTTGAAGGTGGACAGCCACATAAGGGGCTTAGAGTACAGAAAGTGATGTAGAAAGTAATTCAGTGATGAGAGTTTCCGACTTCCGGTGCTCCACAGGACGGTCAACATGCAACGCGGAAGAAGAAAACATCAAACCAACTGGAGCAAATTCAGTTCTTTAAAGGACATACATTGCCTTACTTGAACCTGCGTCCCAAACTGGGTCAAAGTTGGTTACCATTACTCAATAAGTTTCTCCGCCCATATTCCGTCTTACTATTCTTGTCTTGCCGCTCCGTTCTCCTTTCTTTCTCGTTTGCTGGCAGACCAGTGCACGTAGCTGCGCGGTGAGTCACACACGCAAGTTAGAACAACCGCACACACATGCACAACAACAGGGCACCTTGTCACAGCTGGTAGTACAGACATTTTTATTGTTTCGCTATGTCTACTGCCAATTTAGCCGCAATAAATGTGTTCTCCTTCATAAAACATTGGCTGTCGATTTCTACCCAAAACAAATCACTGACCGTCTCTTAGTGACGGATTGCTCCTTGGCAGGCGACGTGGTGTCGATTGGTCAGTTGATGACTAACTGCTGATAACAGGTTGTATGAATAAGTAGCATTTTATTTATTGTTTTGTCGCCGTAGAATTCACACAATGTGAACGCAAAGTTACACTGTCCATTTTATAGGTTCAAATCCACCTGCACGTCATGTAAATGCCACTGGGCATTGGAGAAAGGCTGAACACGGCCACCTCCTGAGTGTTGCTGTCTGTCAAACGCTCGCTCGGTACGGTCAAGTGTAAACGGATACACAACTGCATGCATTCATTCCTGCTGCCATGTGCATACAGTGCCGTCTTGTCTGTGCGTGGCTTCTTGAATTACATATCCGCTTTACCAAATTACCCCCACCGACAGGGATCCTTTTGCTTTTGGGAACCTCTAGTCAGATGTCTCAGCGCACATACATGTATTTACAGGGAGACGTTGACAGAGAAACCACGCTTATGTCCGTGTGTTTATCTGAAAAGAGGACAGACAGAAACACATTTCTAATGAATGTGTGCAATATTTTATCGTATTTTTATATGTTGAGGTGAACAGAATGTTCATGTGTGACTTTCAAAGTGACTCATTCCAGAGCCACCAACATGACTAAGTCAACAACTGAGGCCTAAACAGAAAGTCTGGCGGGTGTCACTCATAACTTAATCACAGTCATTATGTATAAAACAAATCACGCGTATCTTCATAACACAGCGTGACTCAGTTACGAGCATGTCAAATATATTTTGCGTCTCTTCCTAGCAACACAAGTTTCACTCACTGTCTCCAGTACTGATGTAATGTTGTGTCACTGTTCAGGCGTGTGTGAGCCCTGCAGCTAAACTATAATTTCCAGCGGCTTTCTTGACTCTGTTGGAGGCACAAAAGTGGAGGAGTCTGTCAGACGTATTTGACGTGAACACTTTGGCATTTGCTCATCGAGGAAATAGCAGGGAAATGCCACACTGACGTGTGTCACTCTGACAAGTTCTCATGCTGCAGAGATGAAGTTTGGAACTGTGCTGGAAACTCTATTGCGGTATTTCACCTACTGTTTGCTTCAAGCTCGGCGTCGCTAACAACTGAGTGACGGCAGCAGATACCGGGACAGTTAAACTCCACAAAAACTTATAAGTTAGAAATGCATTTATACTGCGATACAGGGCCACAAAAAAAGTGAATATTTTGAATGACAATCTTTACAAACATGCCAACAATGTAGAGGCTGACTATACTCATGTTATTGAGAAATGATACTTCACAGACCTTTGCCCACCCACTGCTAATAATGTTTGGCTCCAACCAAAAATCCTAAGAAAAATTATGACAAGAATCCGGATTGAATATTGAGACTGCAAGTCTGACTCGCAAAAGCCCTTTTGCTTCGTTGCTTTTTTATTTTAAGAATGCTTTTATTGCCGTGTAACTACTTCATAATTACAGCGTCTTAAAATTCCAAGGATGGTCTTAACTAGTGAACTGATGAAGCTGCGTGTAAGAAACAAAAATGCACCCCATATCACTTGGCTCTCTCAAGCCCATGTGGTGCATGAAGGTCAAAATGCAAGAGAGAGTGAAAGCTGCTCCTCCACTGCATTTTATAGGAGACTGGGCCTCAATACCCAGCCTGCCTTCTGGCACTGGCCACTGGTGGAGGAGGATGGGAGAGAAGAGGGCACAAATGATTCACCTGTCCTCACAGACACATTAAACATTCGAACATAATGAAAAAACAATTTATCCTGAACTGTTATCTGAGTCGCCGGGGATGCTTTCCCCGTAGAACCCCAAGAGCAACCCTTGCCAAGAGGCAGCGGGCAACAGTCCCGAGACACCTTGTACCTCGTAGATCAGTTTTTGTTCATGGGTATTGAAAATTCAATCAGCGTTTGAAGAGCAGGCGCCGGCGAACTTTCATCATCCAGCCAGGTGTTTTACTGCTCAGGCTTAAAAGCCGACTGTTGGTTTAAAGGAAGATGTGATAAATTCTATTACTGGAAACGTTGGTTGCTTTTCTAAACGCTGCATTTGCCTTCAGGTCTCTTCACCAAAGCCTCTAACAAGCCTGTGTAACTGACAATTCCTATGGGGATCTTGGCATTGTGGTGGTTTTGGCCTTCTGCTTTGCATTACCTTCATTTTGGGCTATGGGATGCCGTACAGAAGTGGGATGATCGTGCTGAGGCAGAGCAAGATGGGAGCCATGTTGAATGGTAGCCAAGGTTTAACTGAAACCATGTGCTTTTACGGTCAGAAACTTGTCATGACTAACCACCCCTAGGAGAGCTGGCAAACTTTTCGGACGGAGGATCTGTTTTCCGCCGACTGACAGCAACTAAAGAGATACAATTTGTTGAGATTTGTTGCTCATAAAATGAATGCTACCGACCTCCACTTCCTAACTTTTTTCTAAGACCAGCGGTTGAAACTGGAACTAATACTTTCAGAATTCAACCAATAATTCTTCCTAACTTGTTTTGAAAGACATGTTTTGTCTGACCTGAACTGACCTCCTGCCACTATTTGTCAATGTTGCCTCCTCGCACGGCATGTAACTGCAGGGAAGATTGTATTTTGCAGCCGGACATTCTGAAAGGTCAACGGTCAACAGATGATTTTCGGGTATGGAGGAAGAAAGAGGCCCATAAGGGAGGCGCCATGTTGACATTGTGTTTGGACCCTTTGAGCTGTGTTATCATAGACAGTGAGCGACTCGGAGACAATCAATCTTTCTGCGACCTCATGAGTGTCTGCTATTAGTCATCCTCTGCCTTTGATATAGGTGGACGTCAAACCCATCTTGCTTTTGTCTTCTAGTCTTACACCTGACCAAAATACAAAAAAAAAAAAAATCTAGCTTCAGCCCGTTGTTTACTTTTATATTCTTGACACGATAGTCAGAAATAATGTCAAACCGTTTTTATAATAATAATAACAATAATAATAATAATAATAATAATAATAATACCAGCCATAGTGAAGCATGTTTTGACTGCGTGTAGAAAAGCCTGTCATATGCGTGACAAATCAAATGTCGAACATTGTTTTGCCTGAAGAACTACATTTTTCTTGCCACAGACTCGCCCTGTCCTTCAGGTGAGTGATAAGTACTTGCTCGTCTCGATCCATCACATTATGTTTTTTACCTTTTATGGCGTTACCAAGTCATAAAACAAGCTCCGACTGAGAGTGATGGATCACGCCGCGTGATCTTGCTCACAGTAGTTGCTCGTCATGTGACACCGTGAACCTCACGCACCTCTGACTGTTAGACTGTGACTACGTGACGCCCTAAATGCTTGTCTGTCTGTGTCCGACGGCACGAAGACGGCAGGTCAGACGCAGGGGATGCTGAGTCATGAATCTACTGTTAATGATAGTGAAACTATTTTAGAGACCGTCAGGGTCGTGGTTAGTTGGGGCAGTTTGGGTAAAAATATCACGACTGAAAAGTTACATCGCTACTACATTCAGAATAAAGGGGAAGCAAAAGGAAAAGGTAACACAAAACGTTTCTCTTGAGCTCTGTTTTTGTTTTTGTTTGGATCTTCGCTTCATGGCAGCTGCATCTGCTTGATGTTATTCTGAGATCACAAAAGCTTAAGAGACAAAGATGAAGTCAGACTTTTAAAGTGTGCGCGCACTTTAAGTGCACACAGATACAAACATGAATCAGCTCCGGCTTGGACTGTGATTAAACCTCTCGTGATGTCAGCACGCCAATTAGCCTTCCCCCAAAAAAAGACTGACGTAGTTTCCCCAGCTGGAAGATTCGTCTGAGATAAAACTGAATTCTCATTCACAAATCTCCGGTATTGATTTTGTTAGATGTTAGTCAAACATTGCCGGATGTTTGTCTTCCTCCCACACCAAACCAACTGAAGGAGAAATGCTTGTGTTGACTGGAGCAACTTTTGACAAATAAGAAAAAAGGGTTCAGGTCGTCGGGTGCCCGGCCCTCGACTGCCACCTAGTCCTTTTTGCACCCGACCCCTATAATTCCCTCTGCGGGTGGTGGGTCCACAGGAGGGATGGCCTATGTCGCTCATTCGGGTTAGGCCCGGCCGGGCCCCATGGGCAGAGGCCCGACCACCAGACGCTCGCATTCACTCCCCAACCCCAGTCCTGTCTCCAGGGTGGGGCCCCGGCTGCGCCATGACTGGCGACGTCACGGTCCTTGTTGTTGTTCTTTTCATCAGGGCTTCTGAACTGCTCTTAGTCTGGACCGTCACCTAGGACCTGTTCTCCATGGGAGACCCTACCAGGGGCATAACGCCCCCGACAACATAGCTCCTAGGATCATTCAAGGTACACAAACTGCCCCACCACGATTATGTTGCAGTTCCAGGGGAGCTGCTGCTCCTCCACTTTGAGAGGAACCAGCTGAGGTGGCTCGGGCATCTGATCCGGATGTCCCCTGGAGAGATTATGTCTCCGGTCTGGCCTGGGAACGCCTCGGGATCCCCCGGGAGGAGCTGGAGGAGGTTTGTGCGGACCGGGAAGTTTGGGCTTCCCTGCTCCGAATACTGCCTCCACGACCCGACCCTGGATAAGCGGCAGAAGAAGGTGAAGGTGAAGGTTCTGAAATGCTAAACTCAAAATTACAACAACTTTTTAGCTTCAACTAAAAATATTAGAACATTGGTACATATGCCATAAATATCATGTGTTTTCTTAAAAGTCTAATATAAAATGTCTGAATGCAAAATGAGTGATGAGCCAACCTCATACTTTTTTAAGCAACGTCTGAAGCTTTCACTTCATTATAGAGTTAAAAAAAAACCTCAGTTTAAAAGCCATCATTTCAATAGTGCTGAAGGTGACATCTTGATATTTTCGCATCTGCTTGCCTCAAATGATGTGAGCAAACAAAAATCCTAATTCAGTGGAGTCCAGCTTTCCAGCTAATTTCCTTCAGCTGAGGCTTGTTTGTCTTTGAATATTTTTTAAATGCTTGACTTGATTTTTCGTTTGGGCATGACGTCAAACTTCAAATGGAGGATTCAATGGCACTGTCTACCACAAGCAAAACATTTATATTAGCAACTATTTTGATCTTTTGCTAAGCACGTTCTACTTCCTGGTCTGAAGAAAACGCCTCGTGATTGACTGACATCTGGAGATCATTGCTCTTATTTGCCATCGCACATAAATCTGACATAACTTCTAAATAGATAGTTACACACCAAGGAAGATACACATGTTCATTTATACCAACCAATGTGCATCATTACGGAATATACCTGGACTACAACAGTACAGTATGGCCAACACCTTGACAAATATTGTCTTATGCTACTATAAATGCGGCACGCGTGATAGACAGTGCCATGGAATCCTTCATTTGAGGGTCCACTGACTCCCAAAATAGTTTTCTTGCAGGAATTGACGTCATAGCTGGAACACATTCCTCAAGTGAAGACATTTTGGAACTGCACCGCGTCACATGTGAGAGACGTGGATATGGCCCCCAAAAAGTTGTAAAGGATGCAGTGGATCCAGCAATAAGACGATCATCCTGTACTGCTGAAATTGATGCCTTCAATTCAGTGAAAACCAGGCAACACAGTGTTCCACAAACTATGATGTTTATCCGTTTTTCACTGACTGAAATTCACTTCCATATGCTTCAGTATTCTTGGAGGAAACCAGAGTGCCACCTCAGTCACCTCACTTGAGTTGGAAGTTAGAATCAAACCTCCAACTTTATGATAGTAGATGTAACTATTGCCATGAAAAATGATGAAAACAACAAAGAGGTGTTCATTGAATATTTCAGTTGGAGTGAGGTACTCGTGATCCCTCCAACTGAGCTGAGGTTATTTTTGAGGAAACTTATTTTAGTACTTAACTCCTGAGACTCAGAACCCACATCTGCTGCAGCTCACCCATTTTCACGGAACAGAAGGATCCACCTTTATCCAGCTCGCTCTTTAGCATCTGTGAAGCTTCTGCTTTAAAACAATGAGTCTGGTACAAGGTGCCTCCACTGTGGCCTGATGAAGAGAACTGGACCAGGCCTAAGAAAGGAGGTGCTGATCCACAGGGGGGTAAAAATTCGTCTTGGGAGCTTGCTGGTGTTTGCGGTGGTAGTTGCGCTGAATGTGTTTGTTATGCTGGATGATGGTGGTCTTCGGGGGGTTCATTCGAGGCTGCAGTTGTGATCCAAAGTTAAGTGCTCAGTCAGCAAGAGGAGGCCTGAAGGATTTAACTCCCATCCCCCTCCTCCGAGTCACAAAACTATTGTGAACAGAGTTCCTTTAACACACACACACACACAACTTGGATGCCTGGGCTCGAGTTTTAAGACCTTGTGAGATTCTCCAGAACCACCCACGACCTTCTCTACCCGTGCTGGTACTTGGGAACTGGTATTCTTCAAGCAAGACGAAGACAGTGAGAATTTATTTATTTATTTATGTATTTATTGTTAAGTGTCAACGAAGTGGCCCAATACAAGAAGAAGAAATAAATAATTCTAAAATAAATAATTTTTATACATTTCTTTGATGAAAAATCAAATGAATAAACTAACTTTTTTACACTATTAAAATAATGTTCATAATCTTTCTTTTTTTAAAGGTGCCATATTTCTCTTTCGGTCACGTCGATCAAGTTCTTTCTTCCTGTGTTTTACAAGAGACACACATACACACCCATAGACTCTACATGTTGACTAGACATCAACATCCTCACCGTTGCCAGAGTACAGCAATCCACTCACACTCATGTCACATTTAGAGCCGCTGTTAGACCAGACCCAGACACCAGAGTGACAGGCCGAGTGTGTGTGTGTGTGTGCGTGTCTGAAAATGTGATGTAGTTTTCAAGTGCTGCTTGTACGTTGGGAGGGAGCAGACGCTTGGTTGTGTTCAAGCACATGGTTTATTGGGAGAAAAAAAAAGTTTTGGGAAAGGTTGCGCATAAAAGCGTCAGAATTGTAACAGAATCATCGTGTTAGCTAAAAACATACGAAACAATTTTCAAAGAAAGATAAGTATATGTTTAAAAAGTACACTTTTTTATGTAAACAACATGATGAACAAATTAAATGATCATATGTTTCGACCTGTATAATTTTTGTAGAAGGGTACAATATAAGCCCATATATAGTTACGATACTTTTTCCAAGTAAATGGCAGCTCACTGTTGTGTGGACTGTTATTCACCTCCAAGTGCTCAAAAAACTCAACATGAGTGTGGCCCCCAAAATGGTCAGGTCTGTACTCCGCGTTACTGAAGGTCAGTAAACAGTTTTACTACTGCCATTCATAGAGGACAAAATGCTGTGCTGAACCCTAATAATCTAGTCAATAAATAACAAGTCAAAAAATAGAGGTTTAAAATCCCTAACTGGAACACTGTAAAATTCTGAAAAAAAGGAGCCCCAAGTGTTTAGGTACCGGGCTTATATTTACGATTTGTTTGACATATTTACTTTTTAAAACAAATTATTCCAGGTTCCGGAATTCGTTCAGTCTTTACAAGCACGTTCTAGGGCTTCCCAATAATAAGAAAAGTGAAGTTTAAAGCCTGTTTTCTATGGAGTCCCTCTGATGTCTCTCTACCTTCTTTCCTTTTAAGAGCACTCAGAAGCATATTAAAGTAATAAAGGTGCCAGTGGTGGACTCGGTGGGCTTCTGTTGCCTGCTAATGATGAGCAGACCTGGATGAATGAGTTTTGGCTTAAAAAAATAATAATAAGAAGAAGAATTTAATTGAAAACTTTCAAGTATGTGTTAACTTAAACACACACACACACACACACACACACACACACACACACACACACACACACATATATATATATATATATATATATATATATATATATATATATATATGTTCTAAATGTTTTTTGAACTTTTAACCAGGTATATTTTGGTTAGCAAAAATATACAACTGCCTTAACAATAACATTGATATACATGTTTGGAATTGTCTGCGAGTTCAATTCAAATCTGTGAACATTGAAAAAAGCAGCATATAAATTCCTAAAATATTTTCCTGTTCAAAACCCAAATGGTAGGAGATGAGCTCTTTGTTTTTATCACCTCCTAGCATGAGCAGTGACAACAAAAACACATAACAGAGACTCACAACAGACCACATGTGTCTTCCTGCACCTCCCAGGAAATTACCTCCCAGTTTTACACACACACTGGTCATTTGGCTGCCTCTTCCACAGCTCTCCAGTTATTTATTCCATTTTTTCCAGCTACTTTTCCATCTCGGATGTCACATTATAAAGCCATTTTTGTAATATATAATCAGTTTCAGATCCCATTACATCTAAAGTTTGTCTTGACAATTCCAGTCCTTCTGAAACGCACAATATTTTGAAGGCTACATCATCTCAGGATTTGTTTATAATAAATACACTTGAGCCATTTTAGTAAAAAAAAAAAAAAAAAAAAATCAAAACTGCTGTTGAAGCCTGCCGGTGACAGATAAACTCTTGCCCTTGCTTTTTGGCCCTGAGTGTGGAAAATACACTCGTCGAAAAGAGGCGGAAAAAAAGAAAGTTTCACTTCGCCAAGTGAGCTTTAAGGCTGGTCGCTTAATATTCAGTGCATCTGGGGACAAGGAAAAATGGAAAGTGTGTCAAAGTTTATCTTGGACAGACGTTTGTGAGATTATAGGAGCCTGGCGGCATATTTCAGATTGCTATGTTGTATTTGTGTATGATAAGCATTTGACATAGATATTATTGTTACCTAGTGTTAAAGTATTTGTATGACGTTAAAGATGCATCAGTAGTTGTGACTGTAATGTTCATGTCTTTGTAACAATATAATGACGTCAGCAGATCAAAGACCTCAATAACTGCTTATGATTTTTAGATAAAAAACACAATGAAACATTCTGAAAAGGAAGAATAAATCGCTGCACAAATGTAAAAACACACATGTATTGTAGAAAACTACACATGATTTAATGTATCGGGGGGTGTTCTATTTTATCACTTCATTTCCGAATTTATATAAATTTACATAAAGTCGCTGACTTCAATTTTGGCACTTTAGCAGTACACGAAGCTCCGCAGGGGGGCGCTGTGAGTCCACGTCTGCTCGCTGGCTGCCCGGGTGGACGTGAGTTTTTACCAGACAAAGGAGTCTAAATGAAACTTCCCAACGAAATTACACCGCAAAACAAGGCGTTTAATAAATTGCAAGCTTTATTCGTCATTGTATTTTGAGTTTGAATTTAAAATACGATTGCAGAACGACAAGTTTAATGGAGTCTTCGTGTTGAATTTTAGTCAATATAAAAACTTTAGTTTCCATATTTCTCATCGTGTTTTTTTTTTTTTAATCTATATGTGAGACGAACCGGTCGTGTTTTGAGCGCAGCAACACTAAAGTCTTAACCCCTCCTCTTCACCCCCTCCACTCCTCTCTCACTCCCCAGTCTCTCTCTCTCTCCCTCCTTATTCCTCCACATCCGTTTGCTTCATTACATTGCAGAAGCCGAGCGAGAGCAGACGATCACCGCCGCCGCCGCCGCCGCCGCCACCGACACCCGGACCACCGCTGCTTCAGGCTGATCACTTCGCTCAGGGAATACGCCAACACTGCTGCTCCACACAGGAATACCAAGTGGACCTGTGGACCATGATCCTGACGCGCTGAGGAGAAGAAACTCTGCAAAACACGCTCTTTCATCTTCTCCTCTGTGACGCTGGAAATATCCTCCGAATGCTGAGTGGACTACCTGTTTTCTCGTGGGACTCTGAAGGAACATTTTTGGGGAGAAGGGGGCCGTTGTTCGCTGCCATTCCCCCTTTACGCTTTTGCTGAATGGGGGTAACTCTGATCCGGGAGGCGTAACACAGCTGGGACTTGGACCAGGACGGGACTCGCTGTGTGTGTGGAGTGTCGGGTCACCGTGGATTGTTTTCCCTGCGTGGGTCTGTTTACATGTCCTACCTGACCGATTTATGACAATGGATTACTTTCTGCTTTTATGCAGCGTCTTGCTGCCGGCGGTGTCCGCGGTTGAAGGTAAGAAACGTCCCGATGGTCTCGGACGGACCCAGAAAACTCATTTAGAAGTGGATTTTCACAACACATTTGTGCGTCACACACAAAAACCCATTCACCCCATTTCACTTTCATCCGACGACAGATCGGGATTTCAATTTAAACAAAAGAAAAGTCGCCTTCTAATCCAGGACTGCGTGTGTTTCAGTGCGCAATTGTGGTGCGCCTTAACGCGATCTCTTACATTTGAATGGTGTATGTGGATTCCCCCCTTTTGGCGTTAGGATCACGCGCTCGGGCTTTCTTCCTCACCTTTTTTTTTTAGGAAATTAGCCCCACACTGTAACGCACCGGGGAGTCGAGACCCTCAGCCCCCCTGGCAGGTCAACTGCGTGTATTTTAGGGCGTCGTGACTGCGTGGCCTTGTGACTTGTGGACCATTAGTTAAAAACGCAGCAGCACCTTCCATTGAGTTCCTTAGTTATGCTTGTTTATGAATTATTTCATTCACATGATTCAAACTTTATGATACTCTGTAAAACAAAATCGCCCATTATTTAGAGAACACAGTCAAACATATTCCAGTGGTCATTTTGTTTTAATATTCAAGTGTTAAAAGCTTGAATACTGTACAGTAGAAACTTCTGACGTGGATCAATACTCTCCACCTCTTCCCTCTGGTGATGCTGTCTCCGCTCCTATGTCTAAATGTGATGTTTATCCCCTATAATAATCCGACAAATAATAATAATAATAAAAAGTGTCTTGTGTGCACAGAGCAGTGCTCACGTACAGGGAGAACTGCTGGGGTTGAAAAGTCGGGCGGTGATCTCGTGGTCCAGTGGAGCAGAATGTTCTATTTCCAGGTGCAATAGTCCACTTTATTATTATTATTATTTATATTGAATAATAAATCACCCCGACCATCTTTTACATTAGTGGCTTTTTAAAGACTTTTTTTAAAAATTAAAGTGATGGTGACTGCAACTTTGAAGTTCAATGGGTGCGTTCAATTAATTTATTAATTGGAAAAATACATTGCACCTGCTAAATGAATGCAGACGCGATTTGAGTATTAAAATAATAATAATGAAATATAGTCTATTGACGGGCGTCTGCAGTCTCCTGCTTCCCACTGATGGCTGCTGAGAGTTCAAACTTGCATTGAAGTTCTGAAGAGAGCTGTGCTGAATTATTTTGAAACTATAGCCCGTTATTTTGCTGTGGACCCCCGTCCCACTCTCAAGTGACCCTTCGGAGGTCACCGCGTCCCAGATGGGACCCGCTGACCTAAAACACATGGTCAAAAAACAGGGGTTCCCATTTTTTAGTCGTATTTATTTATTTATTTTTTTAGGACGGTGTGACTTCTATAGTGATGTTGTTGCTCCGTGATGGAGGTGTGTGTTGGCTACCGTTTCCTTTGGATCGCTTGGAGGTTTTTACTTGCAGATTTGACTTAGTGCTGTGTGTTTGAAACTTGGAGGGAGGAACCAGCGGCCTGCTGGAGTGGGACGCTGCTTTGGTCGGTCCCCGCGTCCGTCCCTGTCGGCGAGGTTGGGTCAGGCAGCCCGGGGAATAATTAATGAGATCCAAGTTTCAGTGGTTTCTCCCAACAAATATTTATTCCAGACTTGGCTGTCTAAAATGTTGGAGCAACGTTTTTTATTTATTTATTTATTTATTTTTTATATTGAGTCGTAAAGAATTGGCGCTGTGTAAAATCTAGTTTGTGGACTTTTTCCTGTGTAGTCGTTTGTAATAAAAGTCAGATTATTGTTGAAATGCGTGGATAAAATCTATACTTTATTCACTCTTTCATTTTCTCAGCACAGTTTGGAAGTTGAGTCGCTTTTTGTGGGAGTTGGGTCAAAGTACACGCCGTCTTTACGCGAGAATATTGCGCTCGTATTTACATTAAAATGATGATAATTCGTCATCATCATTGAGAAAGACACATGGCATTTGGGTGTCACACACTTAAAGTCAAACGTTAGAAGGTGGGTTAGTCAGAAGAGCGTCCGCAATAGAAAGAAAGCCAACACTGCACCTATAATGAAAACTTTCCCCCTCAATTTAAA
This sequence comes from Synchiropus splendidus, assembly GCF_027744825.2. Taxonomy (NCBI): domain Eukaryota; kingdom Metazoa; phylum Chordata; class Actinopteri; order Syngnathiformes; family Callionymidae; genus Synchiropus; species Synchiropus splendidus. The sequence goes on along the minus strand of NC_071334.1, from coordinate 10,016,901 downwards.
GTGAATTCAAGCAACAAAAATATGATGTTTGTTTTGGATTCATTCAGAACTTGACAGGTGCTTTTTCCCCTCAACGTCAATTATGTTTAATTGCGCCTGTGAAGTGCGCGTTTTCTCGACCAGGCCGTGACAAATGATCTTTTACGCGTCACCCTCCGCTTCTTTTTATCATCTGTAATTTGCGGTGCGATTGCGCGTCGTGGTGCTTTGAGGCGCACATGTTTATCAGTGTTTACATGGGTGCGATCACACCTCCACGGGAGCCGTCTTCCTGTGCCGCTCCGCACTTGGCACATGTCTCGTGCGCCCAAGTCTTCTGAGTGATTTATTCTCGCCTCCTGTGTCCGAGGTCTCCTCTCCAGCATCATCATTATCTTATCATTGGAAGTTACGCCTGTGAATTATGAATCAAGAGCGAGAGAAACGTCATCAAGTTTCAATAAAAGTGCTAAATCACGGGAAAACGCACTTGTTTTTTCTTTCTATTATTCGCTCTTACATCTCTCACCAGTTCATCATTAGTCAAAAACGAATAAGCATTAATAAAGTGGCCATTTTGTTTGTTCCACCACGTATTTTTCCCCCTGATCCACCCTCCTTCTGTGTGGTCGTGCCACAGTGGGGCTTAAATGTATATTACCGCTCTCGTCTGCGTAACAAACGAAAACAAATTACTTCACAAAAGTAGTTTTGGCCCTCAATTTAAGTCACAAAAGGGGTCTATTAGTGCGTCATTGAGGTGGGGGTGCTCATTCAAAGGCTGAGTGGAAATGTGGAGTGTTGAATTAGCAAAATAAAAGTGGATTGGACTTTATTGTTCTGCTAATGGCTCATTGTGGATGTCAAGCTGTCTCATCTATCTATCTATCTATCTATCTATCTATCTATCTATCTATCTATCTATCTATCTATCTATCTATCTATCTATCTATCTATCTATCTATCTATCTATCTATCTATCTATCTATCTATCTATAAATGTACACACACTATGACTATCCACCAACACTTAACAAAGTGTGTTATTGATCGAGTGAATCATTCTCTAACCGCACGAATCAGATGTGATGGCTTGAGAGTCTCTCTCTCTCTCTCTCTCTCTTTCTTCCTGTCCTCAGGCTGGAGCCAATTACCAATTCATAAGGATATTTATCAGTGCGCCCTGAATCAATTAGAGGGTGGAAGGCTGACTTCGACTCCTTTTTAATAGCGACACATGATAGAATAATTGTGGAAGCAGTATTGGGGGATCTATATTAACACTCGGAGCATCAATACTGCTATAGCTATAACTGCTTTTTCAGCAGTAATGATGCCCATGTAATAATGGTAAAACCAGCGCCGCATGCGAGATGGGATCACTTTGTTTGGAGGGCATGAATTAGAAAAATAAAAATAATGAAGACAATGAAGTGACATTCGTTGAAAGTATGGAACCAGTATTATCACACATGTACAATAATGTATATAAATGAACATGAGCATAAATACAATTTAATTCACAAAGTATATTATTATTATTATTATTATTATTATTATTATTATTATTATTATTATTATTATTATTATTATTATCGTAATAGTATTCAAAGCAAGTCATGAAAATGCATTCATAAAAAATATAAGAGAAGAAAAAAAAACCAATTATAGTTTCAAAAATAAAAAACACAACTCAGTGAAAAAAAGTGACAGTGCAAGGAATTTAATGTAAACATCAATATTATCAGTCGGTTAAAGATGCAACAATATATAAAAAATATATAATATAATATAATATAATATAATATAATATAATATAATATAATATAATATAATATAATATAATAAGAAAAAAAAACACCATATAAGAGCGACGTCTTTCGAATTCCAAGGAGTTTTCATTGTATATATAATATTAGTTCATAGAAAGTTAGCGAAGATAGTGTTGCTAGTGAAGTATTTGTTGCAGCAATCTTCAAGGTGGCAGAGAAGAGTGGAAACAAGTGTCCTGTCCAGTCATGTGCTCGACATCAGCCATATTGAACAGATGCCCACTGTCTTAAGTTCAGATAAGTGGGCGAGTATAAATGGCGATTGGACAACGGCATGAGGGTTGGGCTGGAGGATCTGTGTCGTTGTTGGTGGGATCTGGGGCAGAATTGAATCGGAGAGAAGCCGAGCTGACAGGCAGTGCAGATGCAGCGAGCCTGGGGGAGCGTTCATGTGAACGCAGTGATGGTTCATAACTCAAATGGCGGCATGGACGGATCCAACCAAGTGGAATTTCACATGTAGGATCAGCGTCAGATATGTCTGGCCTGCCGAGGCCCTTTTATATTTGCACCCGGACGGGAGGGAGCCGGATTGTTTCGGGATTAACGAAAAATAGCGATTCGCTTGAGCTGGAGCTTTGTTTACTTCATATTGTGATGACAAGTAATTATTCAAGATGGCACCCAGGTTGTAATCGGGTTATGCATCGTGTTGTGGTTTCTGTTGTGTTCATTTAACCGTTAAACCTATAAAAGCTATATATTTTTGTGTGTTGGGCAACTCATTTTTATTTCCTAAGTTTCAACAACGCACTCATATAGTTAAACAGGGTTACTACAACTAGCGACACAAAGCTCTTTTAAGTCGATCATTTCGCTTCACCCAGTTTGTTTGTCTGGTTTGAAGTTTTTTTTTTTTTATATGCCATTTGTCCGTGCAGGCCACCCTGTCATCTGAGCGACTGGCTTTATGGTATGGCAGGTCTTTGACACCCACTGTCGACAGCTAGCCAGAGAGGGCATGTGTGTCTGAGCCTGCCCACCACCCAGACTCCCTGCTGCTGCCGTCTGTGGCCAACACACACTCCCACACACTCACAATAGGGGAAGTAGGGAGAGGGCGAGCGAGATGGGTGGTACATTTGACGGGTGTATGTCAGAGGTTAACGGCGCGCTAGGGTGTGTGTGTGCATGTGTCATGAAACCCCCCCCACCTCACTAAGTCCATCCAAACCCTTTTTTTAGGGCTCTCACCATCATATATTTCTATGTCTAATCATACATTGCTATATAAACTAAAATTGGGGGAGAAGATTATTTACTAAAACACAGTTAAGTTGCTTTTTTTAAACATGTACTCCTAGCTAATACGTTTTAATGAATGCTAACTCAACAGACGGGGGCAGTTTTTGGATGGAAGAGGTGGTCAACAAAGAAAGAGGTGGTCAGCAAAGAAAAGAGTGAATTACTAGGTCGAATGTTCATTCTATATTGAAAGTTATAGCATTAAAAGTCTGTTATTCAGAACAGCATATCGCACACATTGATCTGCCATGGTGCTGTTTTCTTTTTTTCAAATACACTGATGAAACGTCCGACAAAATATTAATGGCCATCAGAGTTGGCGTTTTATAGATCCTGTCTGCACCAGATGTGAAGCGCAGCTGAAATGACCATGTGTGGAAATGTCCAGATTATATGCAAGTTAAGACCTGCTGTGATTTCCACCCACTCTCAACCCACTTCCTGTGACCCTCATCTAGAGGTCAGAGGGGTGTTTCTTAGAGAAAAAGAGATCGATCTGAAACTCTAGCTTTGATATTTAAATGTAATCTAGAGAACTTTCCTCACATGTGATGCTCTACAAGCACACTGTTCTAATCCTGTAAATTATTCATATTCATATTCTTAGACGTTCTGGATTAAAAAAAAAGTCTTTATGGACATATGATGGCCATTACTTCTCTCTTAACTTGGCCGGCTCAGTGATGTCTTGGACAGTTGAGAAACGGATGTTGGAAGGGTGGAGTTTTTTTTGGAGGTCCACCTCAGGGCCTCCTCCCACTATTTCTTTACAAGCCACAGACGCTTGTAACAGATTTTGCTGAAGGAGCATAAAAAGAACTTTGATATTTTCCTCCTTTAAAAATAGTCTGGGGGTTGAATAAGATGCGTGTGACTAGATCACCTCCTAGATTCTATCAGGAAAGCTTCAAAGGAAGCTTCTGTTACCACTTGCCTCTGGTTTGGAGTAACAGAATGTAGTCAGTTGATCAAGCTTGAATCTGTTCTTGTGTGTCTCTGTTTACACACCGGTGTTGTGTCGAGGATAAGGGCACTATCACACCTCGCGCTAGCTCCACTTCCAACTTGTGGTGTCAAAAAAACACTCACCACCTGCTCTTCATCAACACTTCAAAGGGGCAGGAGAACCCCACCTCTGTCAAATATTTCTTGTTCATCAGCAGCGTGCTATGTTTTCAGAATCTGTTCAGCCGATCACACATGAACTTAAGTGAAGATATTTACATAATCCCTATGGTTCGCACAGTTGAGGTTCCCACCAGCTGTGAGGCATTTATTGGGAGTTAAAATTGAAACTCCTGGTGCCTAAACTGGGTTCAATATTTAGAGGACAACGGAAGAAAATGACAGATATTACACAAATCACAGGCAATTGAGCAAATGGAGGGTGAACTTTTGGCGTTTTATTGCTCAGATGGTCCCAACACCTGTCCATGTGGCAAAACAACAGGGTGAGGAGAGCAAGGGCCGTAAAGGACCCACACTGTGAGGCAAGTCACGGTTTGTCAATGTAAAATCACAACCCTGGGGAAAAAAAAATAAATATAAAAAACACCCCCTTTAAACGCTACATATATTTATTGAGTTTAAAATGTGATAGATTAGATGAATATTAAGGTATTTTATGTATTTATTAAGTTTTTGTGGGGGAAAAAAACTTCAAACAAACAATTTAAATACAATTTATTCGTAAAACATTACTCTGAAAACTCTTTTTTTTAGTCCATACATTTTCTTTGTCCCGTGAAGATGCTTAGTTTTAGCCCAGACTAACGTTGCTCTATTATCATAGAAGCGCCAGTATAAACAAAGCGTGTTCTGTCAGGTAGCTGCGATATTAACAAGGATTTGACATGAGCACTGTGAAGACTAATTGCAGAGCATCAGAAGAAAGCGATGCACAATGTAGTCTGACCCCCTCCCTCTGTGCCAAGTCAGGCTATAAACAGCTTCCCTTTCCCCTCTCACACCCCTCCGACTCCCGATGTCTCACACACACATGAATACTGACACTTGCTCGGTGACACTGCAGTCCACACACACACACATGCGTGCATTGTCCTCGGCCAAAACCACTTTCATTTTAAAGAAAAAAAAAGTCCACACCCGTGCATCTACAGACTCCTTCAGGGTCAGCGCCTGTGTCCACCTCCACTTGCACCATCTCTAATGAATCAATTCATTCGCCGCTGTCAGAACCCATCGATCAGCGCGTCACCCCCAGTTCCAGCAAAGCAGCAGGGGGGCCCCAGAAATGGAGCAGAGAAGAGCAAGTTTAAACATCCAAGCAGTTCAAAGGACTATCATTTATTTCATCCTAGAAGTAGGGGTTTGCTGATATGCAGCGGCTCGAGTTCGCTGAATAAAAGTTGACGGAATGATTAAAAAAAGATCAAGAAGTCTTCAGCTGCTGCACAAAATCTGACCTTTGGTTTACCCTTGTTACGCCAGAGTGTGAGCGCAAACATCACGGGGAAGCTGGAGGGAGCCGCTGGTGGATTTGAGCCAGGTGCAGGTCTTCCTTTAGCCCATTCTGGTGTTTAAGCCTCGCACTTGGCCAGACTATTGTTGTGAATGACAAGTCCAAATCTCACCATGCTCAACTTCCTCCACCTGCTGAGACAAAGTCAGATGGATATTAGTTGTTAGTTATTGTACCTGGGAGATCACAAGCATGGTTTAAACACCATTTAAATGCTGTAGAAACAGTTTAGAAATGAAGGATCAGACGGGAATGCGACATAAATAAGGGTCAGTGCTGTGTTTCAAAAAAGTTTTCAAGGTGAGGTGAGGTCAGGTCAGAGGGGAGGGAGGACAGGTAGGAGGCAGATGAGCGTAATCACAAAGTGTGAGGAAGAAAGCAGCAGCGACTTCTGAGACAGTGAGTTCCAACTGAGCGGAGAAATTGTAATCTCCTGACTTGGACATCTGCCACACAACCTTTATCCCTGGCTCTACTCTCACTCCACCTCTGATGCACACGAAGAAAGAATACAAAGAAGCAGGCCAATGAATGCTAATAAGATGTTTGCTTGATAGTTATTTGCGGCCATTTCTCTGAGATCTCTGCTTTATGACGCCCCCTGCTGCCCTCAGCTCTCCAGGTGATTCACAATCACAAAAAATCACCTCACGTCATGTCGGTTTCAATGCTGGTGCGTATTGTTGCAGGTTTATTAGCAATTAGCAAGCTACACTGTTCAAAAATATTCAATCTGAAATTGTTTTAGATTAGATGAGCATGAGGTTTCGCTCCTGAGATCACTTGCGAGGTGTGACTTTAACTTAATGTCCTCGCATTAAATTCCCTGGCCAGACATCTCGGCGCGCGCCGGCCCACCAAAGGGGAAAGGTAGAGGCAAATTCTTCGCAGACAAAGCCTCCTTTTAGGTTGTGTTTACATTCCCGTGTCTTCCTCTCTTGTCAGCTATTACCTATCATATCAGGGACCTTCCAAGTATTTGCTTTCAGTGTCAACAAGTCATCCACATCAGGCCGTCGCGGACTGCCTCTCCACTACTACGGCCGCAGCTTATCAATGGCGGATTCTAATGACCGTACCATTTTACAGCCCTCTTATCTGAAAGAAGCGACAGTGAATACTTCAGAGGCTGTTGCTGTTTACCTCTCAGAGAGGCTTTGTTGTTTTCAACGGCTTGATACCGGTTGGATTGTCGCGTTGGCTGGTGCTATTGCGTTAGGACGGAAAACTCAGTTAACAGCGAACGCTATTTATGTGCATTCCACTGCCTGAAAAAGTTTCCTCTAACCTGTTTAAAGCTTGACATGCACAAACAATTTGCATACCAGGCTCAGATTTTCACACGCTGAACAAATACTGCTGGAGGTTGACTGAGGCAACTTCCACATTTCTTTGGCCCTCACATGATTCCCCACCAAATGTGATGAATCTCTTCGCTCGGAATATATTTAGCACAAGTGTCTTCACTGTGGTAAACTCTGTGGGGGACCCCACAGGTCGTACAATGCCCAGGTCTGTTTTAACAACCACCTTAGGCGTTATAAACAAGCAGCAGGAACCAGTAAGTGCAAATGAGAGCAACACAGGGGTCAGATGACTCCTGTCCAGATGGGGGTGGCCAAGTGAACAAGGGATAAAGGTGGCAGGGATTTAAAGTGTTCAAAAGGGGATACAAAGGCATTACCTCCCGTGTCACTTTTGGCCCGGCTAAATCCTCGGGGGTGCAGGGGCCCAAAGCGTGGCGATGACTGGAGATTCAATTTGGGCCGCCATCAATCAATGCCACTCAGAAAGACGCAGATTTTCTTACCGTACCACCAGATTGAGTTTTCTCCTCCCTTTGGGATTCAACCCCTTTTTTTTCCACACTGTTAATTAAACGACCACACTGCCCCCTGCGCTCGATTATTTATGAATCGCGGCTCAAAGATCCTCCTAATTAGTCCGTCTTTAATGGCCCTGCTTCCACGTAATCCATACAGCCTCAACCGGGGCGGCTGACCTTTATTCCGTCGACGCTAAGAGCCACCAAAAACGGTAAAACCCTCTCGACCTTGATTTTACACAACCCACGATAACGGGTGTTGTGTTTCTGCTGTGCTGCATAAAAAGCTCCACATGGGATAATAAGCGCAATGCTTTCCAAAAAAAGAAAAAAAAAATCAATTTCCATCTCACTCTGCTGAAGCAATGCCTCCTCCAGCCGTTTGCCCAAGAATAGTGAGGCAGTGAAGTGTTGGGGGTTGTAAACCTTCCTGGAGTTTGTACGTCTCAGTAAAGTTGAATGGATTGTCAGCACTGAGTGACACAGAGAGGATGTTTTTTTTTTTTTTATTGTGACAACATTTGGCATCAAGTAGCTCCGGTCTTTGCTCTATGTCTGTCCCATGACATCACTGTTGCAACTCCAGTCCCATATTTAGTGCAGCTACCAATCTGCTCGACAAACACTCGAACCCAAAGCCTGTTTTTCCCTTCCCGTTGACGATGAAGTCACTGCTCATGGTCATTCCGTCCATCCGCGGCGGCGGCGGCGGCGGCTGGCCTTGTGCAGCAGAGTTTGAATCTCATAAACACCGGTCCGCAGATTTACTGGCCGACAGCCCTGGGGATTCATTTCTTTCTACTGAGTCTGACTGGTTCAGGGTCAGGGCCAGTGACTAATCAGGTCAGCGCTGATCCTCACCCTGCGGTCGGTGAGTTGCCAACTCCACCTAGCTCACTTAAAGACCACCAGAAGCTTTGTGTTTTTCCTTTTGCCGGTACACACTGCAAGTTGCGCATAAGTAGAAGTAATGCTGTTTCCGATGTAATGTCCTCCTTATTTATTATTAATTCCCCAGAGATAAAAGTGCCGCGGGCAAGCGTTAGATCTGAAACCAATGCTGTGCTAATGGGAAAGTTTAGGCATAAACATTGCGATTGTTATTTTTTAACTAGCTGTGTTTGCCTCTGGCTGCGTTATAAGGATCAAAATAGGGCAAGCGGGAAGCTAGGGACATTTTTGGTGCGCTGGAAATGTTAATTATTGCCGCCAATGGACTACCATTTTGTTTGTGTGCCGGACTTGCTGAAATGGTCATCACAGTCACATGAATCTCTGTCCCTTTAGCCAGAAACACACATCCATGTATTACATTTAAATGAAAAGCCGCTGAAGTGACCCCTTGAGCACCTGGACGCATTGCAGCGCGCGCAGAACACGACACGCACTCTTTGTTCGTATATAAATCAGTGGGTATCCCGCGGCCTTGAGCATGTGTCCGCGTGTGCTGGTGGTGTGGGGGTGGGAGGTCGGTGACATGGCTCTCTCTCCCCAAACTGCCAGCTGTAGTTACACATCAATGAAGGGTGAATAATACATTAGCTAGGGTCGACCGTATTCCACCCACAGATGCTGCGGGATAGATGCATACACATAAGACTGTCGGGTTCCTCTCTGTTTGTGACTTTCTGTCTCAGCACTATAATCATAAGACAGGCCACTTGTTCGCACAGTTTCATATTGGTACTGAGGTCTTTCACCGCTCAGGAAGATATACAGTTAATGTGTCTTAACTACTGGATGATTTATTCCTTTGGTCCCCGGCGTGGCAGCCTGGGACCCTCCGTGTGTCATGCCAATGCACAGAGGTCTTTATGTAATTGAAGCGGGCCGCCAGAAGTCCCTCGCCATATGGACCTGAGCAGTCCTTGGACGTGTGTCTGTCCATCAGTCAATTTTCTTTTAATTGCCCAGAGCCCGGATTCTGTGGCTGTGACTGTCTATCGAGTGGTTCCAGCATAGGTTAAATACATTAATAACTAATAGGGTTTGGGACTGCGCCAGTCCCTGACCATGAGATTGACCAGATCCCGCCTTGCTAGCAGACTAAGTGATGGACAAACGTCGCCTACCATCCTGTTGTATTTAATCGCGCTGAGTGTTGCTGTTTTCCCCAACAGTTATTTCGTTTATGACTGTTATTACTCAAATGGCAGAATAAAACTGTATATTAAGGAAAAGTGGCAGTCTGCTCATATTAAACACAAACCACAAGCATCTTTTGAAGATTGTGTTTCCACATGACAAACGCCAACTTGCCCGCTTGTGTTAGAAAAACCTTGCATTTGACGTGTTTCGTCTCCAGTGAGACCTTGCAGGGGAATGAGGTAAAAGCGCTAACATGCTAATGAAATGCACGCATTGAGCTGAACAGATATTAGCACTGACACGGCCGTGTTATAAGCTTTTTATGACTGTCTGTGCGCGTACGTGTGTGTGTGTGTTTCTCTCTTGGCTGCTTCATTAGCAATGCTTTTAGCCGCTAAAGAGCTGCAGTCCATTTGCACAGAGGAGGTCTAACAAGTCAAGTTATTACAGCAGCCAAGTGTGAGATTAATTAACTCAATGGCGATTAAGAGTGAGGGTCCGACAAGATCCGGCTGGAAGCATCGCAAGTGCGAGAGCCGGGCGAAGAGATGGGACGTGATAGACTCCTTCTCAAAACATCATTCATCTCACCTGACGTTTGTGGCTATGGAAAAACAAAGTGGCCGTAAATGATAACTGCTTCCGGAACATCCTGAAGCTGCTACAGAAAAATGACCTGCAGGCTTTTTCTACATTCTTTGTCAGGTATGAGAATCGGTTTAGTCCTTGTGGATGTCATGAGAAAAAAAAGAACCAACATCAGATCTTTTTTTTCCCACGATATAACCCATTGTTAAACCTGCTTCCGAAATTTATTCCTGGCCGAGGCACAAACGTCACCTCGGTGATATAGTTACCTACATGATCTTTTGCCAAATAACAACCGATACTTATCTGGGAAGTCACACTCAGCAAACAATGCATTTGAAAAACATAGGGTGCTACAGTATGGCCCAGATAATGATATATTCCGACACACTATGTATCCGTGTACCTTCCACCTCACCCGTCTGAATCTTTTATCGACATTTATGTCAGATTATGTTCTCTAAAAAAACAAAAAAACAGGGTGTGTTTGTCATTGAAAAAGTTTCTCAGCCCGACCCAGCAGGTTACATTCCTTATTTTAACTGCCTTAACCTCTCTTTTGTTCTCACTGTCTCCTGACCTGCGAGGCCGATGAGCGGCTGGGCAGGTATTCTCTAACAAGGTCCTTGCCTTCTTAATGAGCGCGTGGAAAGCCTGCAAGGTTTTCTCGTCCCCTATATATCTTGCCTTTGAAAACAGACTGGAAATGCGCTCACTCATTTACCTGAATTCCAGATGATCATCTGCATCTTCTTTTTGGCCTTTCAGTGGAGCGGGAGTTTCTGATGAATTATGATGATAATCGACCCTGTAATTACCCTACAACATCTTCATAATTCATCACTTTTCCCCTCTGAATTGTAAAGGGAGCCGCCTTGTGTAAATCAGACAGGCGCTAACAGTGCACTCCTGTTTTCACTCCTGTTTTTGTTTATCCTGTCTGGATAATTTTTCCAGCTCTGGGTCCTGGCGACCACTGTATTTTTCAAACATTTCGGAGTATTTGGAAGCCACTGGCATTCTGAAAATGCAGACCACATTGGGGCTTCTACCCCTTGCACATGCAGGCAGCTGTTCCGGGTGTAACAGCAAGTAGCCATCTTTATAATTATATTTAACACGATTTGTTCTGTTCCAATCCAAACAGAGAGCTAAACCTCTTCCTAAAGTAAGGAGATTATTGCTTCATTGACAATACAAAACTCAAGTTAAAGAAATAAAACTTCACATTCACGTAACACAGGTTGAGGAGCATATATGCATATACTTAAACTTGTCTCATTTCATTTAAGAGCTTGAACCCTCAGAAGACATTGTGAAAGGCCAACATTCCCACAGAGTTCACAATCGAATATGAAAAAAACATGCTGGGAAACTTATCATCAGAAGTTGTGAGTAACTGTAATTATAGCCTTTAACAATGACATGAAAGATTATCTTGTATCCTCATTGTGTACCTTTGGATGGGCTGTGCTTCTGCTGATGATACGATATTAAAGGCTATATTTTTGATTATGAATAATAGGAGGGATGCGTTTTGTGTGAGAGAAAGAGAAACGGCGAGGGAGAGTCGCTCAGTGACCACTGAAACTGAAAGGCAAAGCCGTTCCCTTGTCCTCAGCCATTGAAAAGCCACAGCTTTCATTCAATGCCCAGTTCCAGCTCTTTCCAGGCAACACCCCCCATTGAACAACAGGGTGTGCATGTGTGTCTGCTCAAAAAAAAGAGAGAGAGACTCTTAATGACATGTCTCATTCTGAATTTTCTATGTGTTTGTGTGGCTGTTGTTTAAACATTATGTTGGCTATAATGTGTGTGCGATAGCATTATGCGAGTGTACAGTTTGGGTTTGTGTTCCCATGTGATTGAGTCCTGTTTGTTGAGTCAGCCAGTGCTGACACACAAAACAGTCCAAAACCTGCTATTAGAGCTGTGAGGTAACTGCGCACAAACAATTCGACTGCACAGGCAGCACAATAGCCAACCTCCTATTGAGCGTGTCTGTGTGTCCGTACGTGTGTGTGTGTGTGTGTGTGTCTCAGAGACAGATAATCACCAGCTTCCACCAATGCAGGCACATGCTCATTCATTCCCACAGGTGAAGCAAGAACACACAATATCAATGAGGTGTTCCCATCATCACACGCAAGCATGCACGCACCTCCCCAAGGACGCGCTGCTGCCATCACATTTTCTTATATTATTATCCTCTCGGATCTCCTCCTCTGTAGCTATGGAGTCGTTACAAATTCATGCACTTGCTGGCAGAGAACTTGTGCAACAGATGGAGATACAAGCGGAGACAATAAAGGAGAGAAAGCATAAATAGACAAAAAAGCAGGGAGAGGATGGAAGAAGAAGATGGCCCCCTGAGCTGCAGTAAAACAACGGGGAAAAAAAAACAGTTTCACTTTAGGTAGAGGACACAGATTCTTCCGTAAAACTCGACTTCCCAATAAGCCAAACTGAGCACAGGTTATTGAACTTGGGTTTGGATTAGGGATGTGACAAAATACCAATGTGCTTACATGTAAATATCACAATACTGTACTGATATTTTAGGTATATATAAATACTTTAGTTATATTGAGGCTCGGCCACTCTACTTCCTTCAGCTCTTCCTGATGGACAACAAGACTTCACAATTCAATCCCGAGTTTGACAGTCAGCGAACCACTGCGATGGTGGAATAATACTAGATAGGACCGGCATCTGTGGCATTCAAAGGATTGCAAAGAGATCTTACAATGTGCCGCACTACAGCCAAATACCCAAGGAAAACAGAATGAAACTGCAATATAGCTAATGTAGATCAAGTGAAAGCTCCTCAGACAACTTTAAAATCTTTTTTTTTTCTATACTGTGACTTTCTCCTTTCAATAATAATGTTCAGAAATATAATCGGCATATATCGGTATACTTTTGCAATATATTGCATCGCCACTCCTAGTTTGGAAATAGAGAGGCTGAAGGTTATTTCAGGCCCTGTATGTACCTATAAGTAACATAGTTCAGTGTGAATCACACCGCAATGCTCAGTGACCCTGATCCGCGACTTCGAGTTTTGAGTGTCTTTCACGTATTTCTCTCCTTCTCCTCTTTCTTTTTTTTTTTTTTTTAGATTCAGTGCATACATCTCTCCTGCAATTGGTACTTTAAATGCAACAAAAAAATATGAAGAATTTTATGCAAAGCTAGCTGGAATGTCTTCTTCTTTTGTGTGCCCTTCCTTTTCATATCTCTCTTATAAAAGCCGCAGCAAGTTAGGTCTTGTAAATACAAACACACTAGAGGTTTCCTATTATCATTCAGAGTCTTCATCCAAAATATTTCTAGTCAATGATTCATAATCTACACTGATTTACAGACCATTATGAAGTCCATTGACAGACACCTTTTTTTTTTTTTTTTCATCTCCGTGATGGGGGCAGAAGTGAAACGTATGGGCAGATGTGAGCTGTCAAAACTCCCTCTGGCAGAAGAGTAGTGCTAAATAGGATACAGACCTGGTTAGCAAGTACTGACACCCCTTCTGTCACAATTTTGGCCTGCACTGCTAATACCACAAATCCCCCGGAGAGAAAGAGGCGCCAGGTGAATATCTGCTCACAGACAGACTGACGCACAAACACACACTCGTGCAATTATCAGACCGTGTCTCCTGAATATAGACTTTATCAGGGATACAAATTGTGGCTGACAAATCAGTCAAGTCAGAGCGAAGGTTTCCCTGTGACACAAGGACATCAGCGGTTTTATGAACATATAAGCAGCAGACATCGCTCATACGATTATAGCTACTGCTTAAAATAGATCTTTAAGAGTAAAATATTTGGCTTTTATGCGAATCTAATGACGACGGAGTTAATGTTTGGACATCTGTTTCTGTGCTAGTTTACTTGCTATTACTCAGATTTTGGATGTTGTTTTGCGTTTCATCTCCATGGCAGCCTTGTAAATCAATTGAACAATGCTGAGGTTGCAGTTGGGCAACACTGTGGTTTATATATGAATTGTATTCCAGGTATTACAACCCCCACCTCTCCTCCAACCCCCGGGGACTGTGAGGTGAACCAGAATGAAATCAACAGCTGTAGCTTTTCGCACAGACATGCAAAGTCAATCACGCGTCCGCACTCCCTCTTCTTGACTAATAAACAAGCTCACAAATGCCTATTCAACACGGAGATTTCCATATTCAGATTCCTGAGGTGATGGCAAACCTGCTGCTCGCTTGCTTGTTTGCATTTCTCCGTCGCAGTTGGCTGAGTCATTTATCGGGAAATCAGACCAAGGCATCAAGGCAGCTCACGCAGACGTACACACGCCACGAGGCAGTTATCTGATTCACGACCCGGGCGCCGTGCTGAATCTTAGTCAGCGTTTGAAGTTGAATTTTGTCTGAAGGTGTGTGGAGCTAAAATAGAAAAGGGAATGGACAATTTGCAGAAAGTGTGCGTGTGTGTGTGCAGGACTTTCCATGTTGGATGATGTAAACATCCAGTCCAAATCTGGTTCCGTGCCCGCTCCCTGGATGTGGTTAGGCAGACCTGATTCACTCATCGTAATTGTTTGCAAATGAGGAACGTGCTTCACCAAATACAGATGTAAGCGATAAAGCGGAGCCTTTAATTGTCCTAAAATACACATGGTATCCCCTCGGTCTTAATCTGATTTATTATAGACCTTTTGTTCGGAACATCTGTAATGTAAGTAGATGTTTTTTATACGTCAGATGATGTGAGCAACGAGTTTGTGTGAAAGCACCAGTAGTCCAAACGCTAGCACGGAGGCCAAACTCCCCTGTGTTATAAATCCACAGGGGCTGGGATGACTCGAGCCGAGAAGTATTTTCTTGGGGATTGAACTTTCCAGCGCGCAGGAGAGAACGTCTGTAAAAACAACTCTCACTGGACGGGATGTGAAAGGTTGAGGGTTCAAAGATAGCCTTAGTAGTTTCCAAAAAAACATGCCACTCAGCTAATCCCCTGGACATTTTGTTATGTCTATGACTGTTTTAATCTCTCGAAGAAAGAATCTTTGAACACTGAGATAAAGGACGTGCTGCCGTGTCTTATCTTGAAAACAAACTTCACATGACACAACATTCATTTTGCTAATTGCACTCCCACGTAAAAAAAAATAATACAGTCGGAGCAAGAAAGAAGCCGCACATAGTTCACCCCCTGCTACGGATGTGTGCAGGTGGACAGCAATGCTGTCAATGCTTTAGAAGGCTGTAGCTATTTTCACTCAATACAGCGGCATTCACTGAACTCTCAGGACAATACAGACAGCTGTGAATTCAGTGTCCTGAGAAAGGATGAAGGGATGTTTTTTGTTTTGTCCTTTTTTGCTCTGAAAAGCTGCAACGTGTGACTGGAAATTGGGTTTCCACTGAAGTCACTGCACGTAAAGGGAGTAATTTTGGGTCGCTAATGAGCGGCAATCTAATCCCAAAAAAATGCAAACCACAGTGGCTGTAGTCTGTCAGGCTAATTTAAATTTGATTTGAATGTATATACTGAGGGATATTGTTCTATTTGAATTGGTCCAGATTCACGATGAAACATCTGTAATAGTAGACACCACAGACTGTGTGAGTTTTTAATGACAATACCACTGGATAAACATGTGCAGTTTGCCGTGTTCTTTAAGCTGAGCTGTCGAGCCACTGTCCCCTTATAGCCTTCCATTTTGGCCTTTATTTTTCTTCACCATATGAGCATCAAAACTGTTCATCACTTGTATGTGCCCCTCTTTTATAATGCATCACTCGAGAACCACACGAGCACCACACGTGTGTTTCGTACCACGCGAAACACACAAAAGTCCTGACTTCTTATAGATAAAAAGTCAGGACGGTCTTCAGATCATCCTTCCACCAGCTTATATTCCGTATTCACTTACAGTTATTACAAAACAATGAATTAAATACAATGATTTCGCAGGCGCTTTGCGATATTATTTGAATACAAACAATTTTGTTTCACATCAAAAGCATTTTAGATGAAAAAAACGGGTTATGCCATCTGTTCTTTTTTTGTGGGGGGGCTTCATTTTCATTCAGTGAAATCACAAAATCCAACGCCATTTTGGACGTTACTATTTGAACAGCTTGAACACATCGTCTTGAGCGAAACCTCCCTTTTATGACTCAAAACAGCTCTCGTCGGAAAGGCAGTTTTTTTTTTTGTTTTTTTTTTTTAACAAATACTGTTTGTTGGGATATAACTCATTCGAACGCACACATGCTGACGCACATGCTTTTGGACACACACGCAGCGGCACACCTGGATTTGCAGACTGCTGCCCTCAGGGCTACCTGTTTGTCAGATCGACAGTGCTTTGTAATTAGACGAGTTAGTGAGAGAAGGGGATCGACGGGGGGAGGGAGGGATGATGGAGGGGTGTGAGAGAGACAGAGAGAAAAGATTTAGCGTGCAAAACAACAAACAAAGAGACTGGTGGTTCCACTAGTAAACTCCACTTCACAAGCGTTTCAAAATGGCCATATGGCTTTGTTGCACGGATCTTGACGGCAACTCACAAATGGTACTCTATTGAGTGTGTACTAGAATATCATCTGACAAGGTGGCTGCAATATAGTGCCAACAGATACCGGATTGACTGAGAGGAAAGCGAGCAGACAGGCATGTAGAAACAGTTTATTTGTCAAACAGACGCAACACGACTCTGTTGACGGCAACACAGGACAGACCCATTGTGTGACAGCCATTGTGGGATGAGTGACAGTGAGTTGAAGCAGGGTGAGACGTGCGTGTAAATGCGTGTGTGCCGATGTGCGGTGGGGGATTTGCTATGGGAGTTGAGTCTGTTCAGGAATTCCACTGAGGAATCACCTCCTTGGCCTGTTCATGTCACAGCAACCAATTACCGTGGCTGCGAGTCTGTGTGTGGGTGCTGAAGGGAGGTCTCGCCATAAAATGGAGGGGACTTCTCCTAATCGTGGCACTCTGGCCCTCCACAAAGGCAAAAAGGCCGCTCCGACAATTTGAATTTCAATAGCAACTCTCATCATGCTCTCTTTTTTTTTCTTGAGCTCTTCCTCTTTCGCTTCCACGGGCTCCGCGTCGGATGACAAAAGAGAAGCTAACAAAGATAGCACACAAAGCCATCAGGCTAATAGCGCTAATAAGTTGAGCGTGGGGTCCTCGCTCTCACTGTTGACACATTTCACAGTTTCTGTGGTGAAACAGAGGCTCGAGTGTTTGGCAACCGGGCAACATAGTCTTTTAATGGAGTGGCTACCCCATGCCAGGTTGCCATGTGCTTAGTCTGTTTGACTGGGTTGGAGAACAACAAAAGCAACTGAAGGAGGAGGAGGTGGGGGGAGCAGATAATTAACCCGTGGAGGATCCTGAAGAGCAGGGTTTTGGGGGGGAAAGAGTCATTAGTGCACTTGAATGTGCCAATCGTATTTTTTTTTAAAGTCAAATCCAAGATTAATACTCAAACAATAGCTGCCGTTTCTCCCCAATTATATCAGCCGAGATCCAAATGTATCTTTTTGGTGCATAACATTCCTTGGGTTCAGAAAAAAAAGAGCAAAAGCTGGATACACAGTGGAGAATCTTGACCTCCTCCACCTGCCCGCAAATGTTTAGACCTCATTTTCAGCTGTAATATTGTTTACCACATTCAAGTCGACTGTAGAACAGGTGTGTCGGAAGCACTTTGTGTTTTAGCAAACTACCTTTCTGAAATATGCCA
Organism: Synchiropus splendidus; assembly: GCF_027744825.2. NCBI lineage: Eukaryota > Metazoa > Chordata > Actinopteri > Syngnathiformes > Callionymidae > Synchiropus > Synchiropus splendidus. Next base: position 9,999,128 of record NC_071334.1, on the reverse strand, counting down.
CAGCACTAATTATAGTCCCACAAGCTCGGTGGGAAAATCTCCTTGACCTGAAGCTCAAAAAGACTTAGTTTCGGAATAGCGTCGGAGAAGTTTGTCTCAAGCTCGGCGCTGGTCTGTACACAAAGTCAGAGGTTAATGCGCTGAAGTCAGGGCGGTGAAATCCAAGCAATCCCCCCTCACCTGTCGGCACACTAGCTTTTTGAAACCAGACATTCCTCCTTCTCAATAATAGACCTTTTCTCCCGTTTCCTGCTTTAGTCCTCACTTATAGGTTTCTTTTAAGTCTGCCTGTTGGAACAAAGGCATATTTGTACGAGGCTTGTAAGTCAGGCTGCTTTGTTTTTTCTTATTTTGTGTGTTTCTGTGTGCTGCATGTGGCCAAAGGGACGAATGCCTCAGCGCCCTCCTCTGTTATTAGACCTGCCCTGTCATTACAGGATTAGAGTTAAAGGTTTGTGCTGCCTGTGTGCACCTACGTGTGTATGTGTCTCTGGCTGCATATGATCTCTCCAGGTCTATTTGTATTCCTATGATTTATCACTGACAATCACGGAAAACAATAGTCTACCCCCCCTGTGTTTGCCAGGCTGAGCCCAGGTGCATTTGACCTATATCCCGAAGAACATGAAGCAACCCCAGGGTTACTCAAACAGTGACTTGCTAATTGAAAAGTCATCTGAGTTGCAGGTGGTTGAGTAAGATTTGTGTATTCAAAAACATTCCCATCCATCTTAGAGCATTGAATTGAATGACGGAGGCTTTGATAGGAATACAAGCCGCGGGCGAGGCCGAAGGGTTGCTCTCAGGAAAGGCAGGAGACGGCGTTCAGACTGTTGGATCCAGTGGGGTTTTAAATCACCTGCTCTGTCAACGTATGCTCGCTGAATGAATGGGAGCTGATATTTGCTGGCACACGTTTGAAGTATTGTAATATTCCTCCACCCAAATGTAAATTTGCATTTTAAGAAGTGGGCTTCTGTGCCAGCTGCTCTACACCGAGTCTCTCACAATCTAGGTCAAACACTTATAAGGAAGGTACCCGCAAACTCGAACACCATTAAAGTGTCAACGGTTTTCATGAGCCACATTAAAGTTAAAGCAACTGCTCGGAGCGAAAGACTCCTGACCTACATTACTAACAGTGACATCACAGCATGCTACCAACAGAACATACTCAGCATTCAGGAAAACGTTTTATTTCCTCCATGTTTTGAGTTTTTTCCTTTTCCCAGTGCAAGATAAAAGGTTCTTATTTAGCTTAAATCAGTAATCAAATAAGTGGATATTTGCAAACCATAAACGTGTGTGTGGTTTATGTCGGAGTATTTGCGAGCTGGTGTTTTCTGCCAGGTCTGTTTGCACTTTCCTTTTTCGTATCAACAAAGTAATCCCATTACTTAAAGCAAACTTACAGGATTTAACTTGGCTGTGGTTAGATTGTACAGCAGAAAGGCAGACATGTTCTGTGAAAATGGGCGGGTTCAAGAGTCGCCGGGGCTGTTTCTCCGTTAACCCGTCCGGCTGGTTTGCTCTCTGTCTTCCTTTTTTTTTTCACATTCTCTGCACCAAGCACATTAGGCAAACCGCCAGCGTAGTCCTACAAGCTGTCGGGGGTATTTGTTTTCTCTTCTTGTCTGTCAAAGTGTGTCACAAAATTGTGTACTTCAGTTGCAAGCCGGTTATTTGTCATACAACGCTGCGACCTTAAACACGTTTCTGGGGATGGTAATGTTCGCACATAAACACGACGGTAACCTTTCATTTCTACGTTTGAGAAGCCCCCGACGTTCTATCACTTTGGGGTTGTATAACATCTACTTTGCTTGAGCCATGTAAAACAGCAACCTATGATTTCAGGTCCTGTGTTTGTCTTGTGGAGTCAGCGGCATGTGCGCAATAAAACAACAGCAATTGCACTGGAATTTGAAATGTGTTTCACGTTTTACATGAAACCACGATTTGGAATGATCTTTTTTTTTTTTTTACGAATGGCGGTAAAATGAAAAACACCAGCCAGGTTGAAAAGAGGTCATCCGGTGCTTTCGCTTTGGTCCATTGACTCTGGATTCGTGCTCCACTTTGGACACAATACAGGGCTTTGCACCAAACACACACCCACAAAGACACACACCGACCGGGTCTGGTCAGGTTAAACAATGCAGACACGTCGAGAAGTGCTGTCCCGAATGATCCACCGACCGAACGAGTCATTCAGTCCGCACAGGTGTGTGTGCATTTTGCATATCTTCCCTTCTGCCCGCCACAGGGCATGTTTGCCCCCTCCCTCTCTCGCTGCTTTGACTCTGCCCATCCTTCATTGTGTCATCTGCAGAAAGGTCAGCTCTGGTGACAACTAAAACCCTATGTACAAGTGACAGAGGTGTATCACTTCCACCAAAGTGCCGGTGTAGGTATTGTCATCCCGTGAGTCACGGGAAGTTCTGACACTGTTTCAGAGATGAAAACACGACCGCAGCAGAAAGTGCAGCGGAGCGCTTATCATTGATGTTTGTGTTTGCACATTGCTGGATATTGTTTCATGACAAAAGGCGTCAGCCTTGAGTCCGCGCAGCTGCGATTACATGCTATTCACTTCAGTTTTCAGAGCCACTCCCAAAGACAGCTCTCACTGTGCGCGCCGGCTCACAGCTACACACCATTTGGCCGGAGGCGAACAAACCAACATTTGAAATGTGACTGCATGTGTCTTTCGCACTCGACGATTACTCCTTTTTGTCAGGGACCTTTGTACGTTCATATTTGCCCAGCAGCACACGGCACAGACTCGTGTCAGGGAAGAAGTATTCAGGGACTGCGACTTGCAGGGAATTCCCAGCTGTAGAAGCATGCCATCCTTACAGTGCTAGACATAATTAACAAGGGGTCTTTGAGTTTAAGGACGCTGTTGTGTGACTGTTCGGACTCCTAAATATGCAGCAGAAATGTGGTAAAGAATGAGATGAATTCCAGTGAGGAAGAGTGACGCGGAACCAAATGAAAGGGATCTGCCCAGAATTTTAACTGTCTGTATCATCCTCTATTTTGCAAATATATTTCACTTTGAATTAACATCTTTCAAACTAATACTTTGTCTCATCGGCTTGTGAAAAAAAGAACACATTTGCCCCTTGATATCTCTCCTGTGTCGCGTATGTCTAGTTGAATACATGTCCATTTCCATCGATGGAAGCTGTGGAGCCGAAAAATGGTGGATGGATACGTTCCAGTTGGGGGATTCTTTTTTGTTTCACTGTACTTTATACAGCCCGCTGCCACATTTAAGCCTTCTGTTAGGTCATATATCCTGTTGAGTTTTACAACCCCTCGCTTAACTTGTGTGTCTGTGCCCTAAGGAGAACAGTCTCTCTCCTTTGTTACCCACACACACACTTCTAACTTCAAACCAAAAATGACCTAAAAAAAAGTTCTGGCAAGAATACAGATCACTCTCCACTCAAGTAAAAGTGTTGAAGAGTGACAGATAAGAACACGACCAAGTGTTTGTAGATTAATCTTGCTGATAAAACACGTTCCTTTAATCCTCCACTTTAATGTTTGCCGCGATCAACCGATTTACACTCCAGCAACCCACGGCCACAAAGCCTAACATCTCGCCGATGCCGTTGAGGTCCGTTGTCTGAGATAACTGCTTCAAACAAAGCTCTTATCAACACATAAGTTTTATGATGGCGTTGTAAAGCTAGTGCCATTGATCTTGCCAGCCATTGTCTTTCACTTTTACTCATCATTTTTTTCTTCCTTGTGCTTCACAGAGACACTGATGGACACAAAGTGGGCCACAACGGAGTTAGCCTGGACCGCGCACCCTGAAACTGGAGTGAGTTCTGACGTAGCATAGCCTAACAAACGGCACATCACTATGAAAGTCCTGCACATCTTCATCACATTCACATCACATGCACACATTCGTTGGGACTTGCTTTTCAAAAGATACACTGCAATTCAATTACACTGCCCTGCCCAGCCACAGATGTTCCATTCATTTCTCCTGCAGCACTAAAAGCTTGATCCAACTGCTGAACACTGAAATATTTCTTGACACTGACCCGCTGCATCCAAATCTACCGCGTACAAAGCTCCAGTGACAGTCTCATCTTGCTTTCCCATGTGGTCTCAACAATGGGCTAAAGAGGAGCAAAAGTCCTGACCCCCTCTCAGCCATACTTCAAAGATCGCCAGCTCTCCTCCCCTCTTCTTTGTGAGGCCCTTTGACTTGCTCCTTCTGTTTTAAAGCGCCGGGCCCCCCACTTTTATTTTTTATTTTTACCCTTTAGCCAGGAAATTCCAGCCCAGCTGTTAAGACTCTCCCACACTTTTATTCCTGCTTATCTTAAGTGACTCGTCATTAATGAACCAGGCTGCTAGTGGGACAGACCACCTCTCAAATATGCCCCCCTCAGACCTCCCTCGGTACGAAAATGTGCCACCAATTGTCCCACCAGCTCATTGTGCATCATCAACAGATGATTCTTTTTTAACAGACATACTAGGCCACCTGCCTCAAGACCCCTGAAATGATCAATACATTTTGACCCAATGAAAACCTGCAATGGGAAGTATTATCTGGAAGTGAATAGTAAGGGCATCAGAGATACTCCAACATGGTCTGCCCCTTCTTCACCTTGACCCACCCTAGTCACAGCTATACGGTTCATATCTGACCAAATCATCATATATTCAATGTTTAGTACAAGTCATTATTTGACATTGGACCATAACAGATTATATTGAAAACCTTTGTATATACTGCATATTTTTATAACCTAGTCACCAGCCTAACTAGGGCAAGACCAATCTAATACTTACAGTATTTTAACAGAGAATAAAGACTAAAATACACCAGACATTTACTGCGTGTCGGTGCTTGCTAGAATCGCTCTCCAAATTTGGGATGCTGTGTTTTCATTTTAGACGTCTGTCTACACTTCATTGTCTGTGTATTATTCATGTGTGCATAAGACTTCTACTCAAATGCAACATATCTGAAGACCAATTCTAGCTTTGTTTGACAAGCTGTATTTCTAGTTTATACTGAAATAAAAACAGTTGAAATCCCTAATGATTATTATTATTATTGGTAGTAGTAGAGCAAGATGGGGTAAAGCCCGTTGACACCAAAATACTGTGTGTCTCTCTCACTGTGTGGAATTGGTTCTTTATCCTCTAAAGTAATGAGTCTTGTCAAAATCAATATGATAGCACTTGACCCACTTTCCTCTCATCGCGGCTGATTAATTCAGGTTTAAAAAGCAGTAGAAGTCTGGAATGACCTTTGCTGAACTCACTAAAACACAAACAAGCAAATCAAGTACACACTTGGCCACACCCGTCCTCACAAGCATCGACTTCATCGCTATTTCCCAGCGCTTGATTCATCACACTCCATCACATATCAATGGAAGCTGGGCGCTTTTAGCCGTCCCATTGACCCGGGTGGGTCCTGATCGATTTTCTATGTTCGGGTCCTCCCGATCATTGTCTGGCCGTCGCTTTAGCGCCGCAGCTAACATCCGCCCCTTCCCTCCCTCCAAGCGCCTTGGATGAATAACCCTGCGGCTCAACATCCATATCACAGCCTTAATGAAGATGCTGAAACACAAATAATACATGTTACTTCATTAAACCAAGCATCCCAAAAAAAAAAAAAAAGTTTTTCTATTTAGCCGATTTCTCTGAGAAGTCAAACACACTTTACATAACCAAGTCAGTGCTGTGGAGTTTAAATAGATTTAGTGCAGCAATAAATAATGTGTGAAAATATTGCACATTTATGAAAACTAATGGGATTATTGGTAATTGGCTTTGCTTTCATTGCATCTCTTTGTTGGTAATTCAGTTTGTTGATTTCTCCTGTGCATTTAGGTAACATAATCCGCCGCCGTGCCTCATGCAAAACAATCAAAATGATTTTTGTATATTGGAAGGCGTTATGCAAACATGCTTGTTGAGGACTCATCCTTGCCAAGAATGAAAGCTGGTGAAGGAGAGCAGCTCCCTCAGCAGCCATCATCAAACAGGGATCCCCATTTGAAGTGGGATGATTTCATTGTGGCGTCCTCATTAGAAACTGACGGAGGAAAAAAGAAAAAAAGAAAAAACATGACTGTGTACGGCTTTTATAGCCGAGTTTGCTTGCAGTCATTTAATGAAGCTGGTAATCAAAGTTTAGAAAATTTAATCCAATTTTATACTCAGTATTTCTCCCCCGGGGTGATGTAGTATGAGAGCTTGCAAAGGAAGAGTCAAACCTTGGAGCGTGAAGGTTAAGCTCTACCTTTCCCTTTAAGTAACAATGGAAAACTCGTCTTGAATTCTAAGCGATAGATTGATGCTTCATAATATTTACTTGCTTTGTTGTGGCGGCACTGTCTCATTGCACACATGGGGTGTTTGTGATGAATTGACTATGTCTCGTCTCTTCACAGTGGGAAGAAGTGAGTGGCTACGACGACGCCATGAATCCAATCCGGACATACCAAGTATGTAACGTACGTGATCTCAACCAGAATAACTGGCTACGCAGTGACTTTATCCCACGGAAGGACGTGTTGCGTGTCTATGTGGAGATGAAGTTCACGGTGCGTGATTGCAACAGCATTCCTAACATCCCCGGCTCCTGCAAAGAGACCTTCAACCTCTTCTACTACGAGTCTGACTCCGACTCAGCAACAGCAACAAGTCCCTTCTGGATGGAGAATCCGTACGTGAAAGTGGACACTATTGCACCCGATACAAGCTTTTCCATGTTGGATGCCGGGCAGATCAACACCAAAGTCAGGAGTTTTGGCCCGCTGTCCAAGGCTGGCTTCTATTTGGCCTTCCAGGACCTTGGTGCTTGCATGTCCCTCATCTCTGTGAGGGTTTTTTACAAGAAGTGCTCCACCACCATTGCCAACTTTGCAGTTTTCCCGGAGACAGCAACAGGGGCTGAGGCGACGTCCTTGGTCATTGCCCCGGGAACCTGCGTCCCGAATGCCGTGGAGGTGTCCGTGCCGCTGAAGCTTTATTGTAATGGGGACGGGGAGTGGATGGTTCCTGTCGGTGCCTGTACCTGTTCGGCTGGTTTTGAAGCTGCCATGAAGGAAACCCAATGTCAAGGTGAGTGCTGTGTATGACTACAACAAACAGTTTTTTTATAGCAATCCTGCAAAGCTTTTCTATGATATATGACAGAAGAACCATATTGAGGTAAACGTGTATGGTTCACATCCTAACAGATCATTTTGTGAACACGTATACCGTCATTATTCATTCATCCATTTTTCTTGGATGGAGAAAATATCAATTCACTTAAATATAATGATACTTAACGTAATAATTACATAATAATTATTGTCAGTATGCCATGTCAGTAATACAACAAAAAGGGATGAAACCATAAAGTAAAAAAATAAAGCAATAGTGCTGTTTCCTTTAGTTTCTTGGTGGTTCAACTGATATCTTGCGACTTTCGGCAATGCCTGACTGACACTGCGGCATGTCTCACTGTGCATCACTATATGTCCTGCACACCGACGTAATGCTTTTTAGAGTGATGCAAAGATATTCAAAAAGCCATTGTGCTGTACATCAAATGTCATTTCGCCACATCTGCCTGAGTTCAATGGCTCCGCACCGGAACACTTCCACTGCCTAAATATTACACACACGTTGAGTCTCGCGGAGAATAAATCTGTTTTGTTATGGTTACAGGTAACGGCCTCGCTCACAATTGCCCAGCTGTCTTATTATGATGAGCCATTTAGTTGCCTTCTAATCTTTGACACCTGAATCCATCGCGGAATAACTACCCGCGAGATGACAGTGTCAGCAAGCGGCTGTTTCCCCCCCTCCCTCCCTTGACCTCCCTTTTGCCCGGCAGCTGGTCACTAAATAAATGGAAATGGAGGGGAGGCTGTCTGTTTATGAAATGTGGTGGCCAGATGATGGTTTCAGGTCTGATGGAAAACATGGCGAGTTCACGGAGGTTGAGAGCAAGGTGAATGTAAAAAACAAGGTCCTGGCTGAAATGGAGTGCAGGTGACAGCAGGAGGAGAGAATGTGATAAATGGAAAGTGTGTGTTGAGGGGTACGGGGGCGTAAAATTAGGCTCAGGTTGTGTAGGTCAAATGGAGACAGCAACGTGAGAGACGGGGAAGCTGCCAAGGTTATTGATCAACAGAGTGGAATGCGATGTGGCACACATTGTTCTATTCATCACAACGCTCATCCGTCTTAAGATTGGTTGCTCCTGAAGCAAATATTTAAAGGTGTTGCGGCAGAGGATTTCAAAAAGGGCACGAAAATGGTGACCATTTTTTCCTTCCTGAGCCAATCTGAGGGAAATGTTCCACTAATAGACGCAGATTAAAGTTCAATGTAAAGGCCCTTGCTGATTTTATATATAGGGTTCACCCACCCCACACACACACACCATATGTTCCAGTAGGTCAGCGTGTTCTTTTTGTAAAAATAAATGGAAAATTCTGCTGGCTGCCGCTTGATGTTTTAATCAGTAGCTGAGAAATTGAACGCATGCCCACATTTAGAAGAGAAATGTGTTTGCAGGAGACAGAACAAACTAAATCACCACTTTAGGTGTACGTAGTCAGAAAGTCATTTGTTTGTTCCAGGCAGCTCAAGGTTAAAACCCTGGCAAGTGGGCCCCAATAAAACCTTCTCTAATCAAGCTTTACTGGACACCACCGCAGATAAATCTTCCTCTGTGCACAGACTTGAGGCGACTCTTTTATATGTCTCTCTTTACTGTCCAAATGAAAGGGGCGAGATAAAAACTTTAATTTACTTTGCTTCAGGATTGGACGGGACCTTTTAGTTTATTGCATTTATATAGCAAGGACCTCTGACCGTGTTTACTATTTTCTGACACAACTCCAGTTTGAAGCTGCTTTTTTTTTAATTATTTGATTTATTTTTTGTGGATGTGAATTCACACTATAGCTCACAATTTAGTGAGGGAAGTGCTGTTATGCAACTTATGGAAGGAGTCCAAAAATGAATTGGCAACAAGGTAACAAGTGTAAACAAGGCTTGCTTGTCCTCCGCACACCATGACAGTGAGCACAGTGTTCACAAACATAGATGTAAAAAATAAATATAACTATGTTTTCCTTTTTATTTTATTCATATAAAATATGAATAAAATAAATAAAACATTATTGTGGCCTTTTGAGGTGGACGACTGACTGACAGGGCAAAGCTTCATCATACTAAGGTAGTGGTTTGGTCGTGGACACTAAGGCAGCTGAGGCCTTTATTCGCCAAAGGGACGGTTCTACGACTTATGGGAGAAACTTCTAGGAAGAAAGCTTTGAAGCGCTACAATTAAAATTTTACGTTCGGGTGTTTCTTTAATCTTACAGCTAAAATATGCATGTTTCCGTTCACCACACCTTCCCCTCTCTTTCTTACTGAATCAGTCTTTTTCTCATTCATGCTGATTCGTTCCTGATCTGAAGGCCATTGCTCTCATTAATATGCGACTGGAGTTTCAGTACAGTAGATGTCTGCATTAATATTAAACAATATTTTTTTTTCTTTGCCTCTCCACTTATTTTCTGCACATTTTCACACCCAATATACTGTGCTTTTTTTTTTTTTGATGCTCCACACTTTCCAATTCCAGCATACATTTTAATCAGTTCCTTAAGCTCCATGTTCTGCATGAGAGGATAAGACACAGGGGAGTGTGGAAGAGGGGAAAAAGTGCCTGAAGGATTAGCATTTTCTTGACTTCCACCCCTTGCTCCTCTCTTCTTCTTTCGTCTTCCATTCTTCCTTTTCAATCTAAGTTGGAATACAAGTCAAGGAAAAATGGCCCATTTATTTACCTCAGCACCTTTTTGTTCTTACACAAATGCTCTTATTAGGTGAACTCAGATGAACTTGCATATATCAAGACCCAAAAGCAAATATACCGTCCCCCCACCTGCAAAAGCCAAGGTCATTTTATCAGTTTATCGAGCAGAAGCCCACTTCCTGCTCGCCAGTGGTGTGGATAACGTTGATTAATGGTGGAAAAGCAAACATGCTCAGCGCTAATAAACACAGTTCAGTCAGCCATGTGCATATATTGAATTTCCAGTGACAGGAGGTGGTTCGCCGCCGTGCGACTTAAATAGAGCAAAAAATCAAAATCAAATAAATAAAGGAACAGAATCATGCCTTTACTTCGTATTATAATTTATGCTGTTAAAAATAGCCACGTCCTCGATGCTGATTCGGAAATGTGCTGATCACGCGACCCCTTTAAACTTTTACTTTCTTACCTGATCTCATTGTTTTTATGAAGCGCAGCTGCCAACTCCTTCTCTGGTTAACAAGACAGTTTATCAAAGATATGGAGGCTACAAAAGTGCCGCGGGAATATAGTGCTGCTGTCACGTCCCCTCCCTGCTGTAATCTGAATTGCAAACTTCCCGACTGAGGGGAGAAACTGGATCAGAGCGGCAATGGAGATGCCATTGAGTTGGTCGGCGGGACCTTGAAGAAATGCTGGCTGAAGTATGGATCTCTTTGTGTCATTTAAAAAACTAAAAAGTGTGAAACTAAATGTTGGCAAAAGTGTAAAGCAAAGTAAAATCCAGGTTCTTGAACTCAAATCAATTGAAATGGGACCCTCCTAAATTCCGCAAAATGTATCAACCAATTCTAATGGTGTCATGTATGAACGCGTGCACTTGTCTTCTCCTTCTTGAATCATGTATTTAAAACCCTTGAATTTCATCACAGTTGTGTTGTTGTAACTAATCACATCTTCCCGTCCATCAGCTTGCGGCCCTGGCACCTTCAAGTTCAAGCAGGGAGATGGCTTCTGTGTGCCCTGCCCGGCCAACAGCCGAGCCAGCTCCGGAGCGGCCAGCATTTGTTCATGTCGGAATGGTTACTACAGGGCCGACGCAGACTCACCTGAATCCCCGTGCACAAGTAAGATATATATAGAGACATATATCCACAGTCATGTCGGTGCTGCTATCTGATTCTGAATCAGAGCAATGAGTGGAATTTTTCCTTCAGTGAAATGTTTCAATAAAAGAATCAGTCAAAGTCATTCAGTATAAACTTCTGCAAATGCCACATAGTTTGTTCTGTGCAGACATTAAATATCCAATGGTTGGTATGCAAATAGTTTGACATTAGTGTTATGTGTTTCTTGAATATTTATTTCTTTACAGCTATTTCCACTCAATCTTCATTCTCATCTTCTGCTTTCAGCGGTTCCCTCTGCCCCACGGAACGTAATCTCGAGTGTGAATGAGACTTCACTCCTATTGGAATGGAGTGAGCCACGTGACTTGGGAGGCCGCGACGACACCTTCTATAATGTTATCTGCAAGAAATGTTTGCCGGAACGTGGAATGTGCTCACGGTGCGATGATAATGTGGACATCTCACCGCGCCACCTGGGCCTGACTCAGCGGAGAGTCGCCGTCAGGAACCTACAGGCTCACACGCAGTACAGCTTTGAGATCCAGGCTGTGAATGGAGTGTCCAACAAGAGTCCGTACTCACCCCAGTTCTCCGCAGTGAACATCACCACAAATCAAGCCGGTGGGTAAAACTCCAGTGTACGGCTCACATCAGAGCTGCAAGACATCTTACAGAGTGAAGGAAAAAGAATCTTTCTTAGAGTTTATCAATTTCTTGTATGCATGTAGGAGTGTTACATATTTCTTTTTGAACAAGGATTGAAGCTGGAAGACATTCTTCTGAATGAGCTTTAAGAAGAACCTTTTTCACACACCCACATGGAGCTCTGCACTAACACTGCTGTGAAAAGCAATAGCGAGGCAGCATGTATTCAGCGTTTTAAACCTTCAGTGTTCTTGATGCCCACTGCTTCCAACCCACCGCTCCTTCAGCCCACAGTTACAGCATGAACCAGGCATGATTTCAATGTATAAAGGACATTTTTTTTTTCCATTTCACGTCACTGTTTCAGCAGAATGCAGGTCCGTGAGAAGAAATTTATGGTCGACCCGAGGATAGTAATGCTGTAATTGTAGGTGATGCACCATGAGAAGTGACCTTTCGTGCTGCAGCTGTGCCTTTCAACTGGAAACTGATTGATAGCACTGAGATACTAGGTGTAACTGTCGAGTTTCTTGCAATTGGCCACGTCAGAAACGCATTAGTTCAAAGATTCGCAGTGGCAGGCTGACCTAAAAGCAAAAAAAAAAGTAGGAAAGAAAAAGAGTTACGGAAATGGATTCTTGTCACCGACAGAATCGCCGATCATAGTGTTGCCACACCTTGGGGAAAAAGTAAAACGAAGGCGTGAGGGCATCTTTATCATCACCAGGTGTCCTACTTTTGGGTCACAAACTCCCTCTTTACAATATATTTTCATTCCTCAGAATCAGTCAGGCCCATTTACAGACCACATTACCAAATAACCTTCGTGCACATCTTGGCTTCTGAACAGGCTTGTAGCTCCACAGATGAGTAGGTGAGCGTTTGTTCGGAAATCAAAAGTTCTCAGCTCTATGATGGCTGGTTGTTGGTCAGTTGTCAGCGACGGTACTCTAAAGATGGGCGAAAGTTCAATAAACTTTACAAATATATGGAACACTCACTGATGCAGTGTGGGTCTCGGAACCCTTGACATCCATCAATGTGAGTTTTTGCCGATAACATTTGCGATCCAGTCTCATGGCTTGACAAACAACGTTACTCCACCGTACTTCGGGTGCCAAAATGCATGTGCACACACTGATGCAAACTCAGAATAGGTGTATGGAAGAGACAATTCAGCAATCCTATAAATGTTTGCAGTTGCAACATGGTTTTCAGTTGGAACTTTGCTTCGGCAGGAAATACCACCAATGATCTACCAAATCCCGTTCCTCCCCTCAAAGATGCTAAAGGAATTCCTTTCCTTTGTGCATCTAAGGCCCAAAGTGGCCCCACAATTGTTCCTCTTTCTTAGCCCTTTGCCATTATGACAGGGAGAAGTGTCCATCATTGGTTGACCCGGGTTGTCGGCTGCAAGAGAAAAATCTTCTTTCATTAATAAATCCCGGTTTTAGTTGATTTTGGTCACATGTGAAATCACCTTTTCAAAGTTAATTTAATCACTGAGGGAGTGATAAGCCCTCTGGGCCACATTCAGGGTTGCTTTAAGGAGGGAGTGACCCTAATCCCCAGGTTTGAGCAACCGGGATCTGCCCAGGAAGCATTGTTTTCTCTGTGTGAAAGGGGAACGTGGGGAGGACGGGGCTCACAAGGAAGAAAAGGGAAGGATTGGGTCGCAAACAGAAGGGACAAGAAACAGAAGGATGTCTGGTTACAAACACAGGCAGGAGCAGAAGAGTGCAAGAGGGAGGATCAAAGAATAATAATAAAAAAATGTGAGATTAGAAATGAACAGTGTGGGGGAACACAAAGCTAACTGCGAAAAAAAACAAGGTGGGACAAGCATGCTGGCGAGAATTACTGACATCGGAGGTAGGAAGTGAAACGATTTAGGCGGAATTTGACGCTTCATTCCCAAAAGTGTTCTATTAACCATAAGTTTGAGAAGGTGACGCAGAAATGACTGACTAGCAAAACAATAAGACCAAGAGGAAAATGTGAGTCAGATTTGTCAAACAAATCTGAACTAGTAGAGAGTCACAGCCAGACTACAAATCTCATATGAATCATCCTTGAAAATCCATGTCAAGGCGACGTGTGGAATAGGGTCCAGGTCTGAATACATTTCTCTGCACTTTGTGTTCAATGACTACTGTTTAGTATATTCTTGTTATAGCAAATCTTAGCATGGCCTTTAAAATCCTGTGCAGTTTTGAGTGTCCCTGCTTCAAGTTTGACCCTGGAAAATTCAGCAACATTGGAATCGATAAGAAAAGTTGAGCATGAGCTAGAACCGATCCTGCATACTAACCATGGCCTAAGCTTTCCACAAAGACTTTGTTCCTGGCTTGTGTAGAAACACAAAAAGGGCAGAGAAATTGAATAGACGGAACACAGAAAACAACAAAAGGGGATTTTCACTTATTTGCTTTTCCTTTTGTAGCTCCATCTGCAGTGCCGACCGTCCATCTGATGTCAGCAACCGCGAGCACCATGAGCCTGTCCTGGCTGCCTCCAGAGAAGCCCAATGGAATCATTCTGGATTATGAGATTAAGTATCATGAGAAGGTAAGATGAAAGACAACACAGTGCCTCAACTGAGGCTTCATTTACAAGAAAGTTGACCCATTGCCTATCAAGAATAGTGACATGGAAAAATGTAGATGTTCCACTAAGAAATTGTTCTGCTTCCAGGATCAGGGTGAAGCCATTGCCCACACTATGACTGCCCAACGGAGCAATGCCCGTGTTGAAGGTCTGAAGCCTGGCACGCCCTATGTAGTCCAGGTGCGAGCCAGAACGGTTGCAGGTTATGGACGTTACAGCAGCCCGGCCGACTTCAACACAAATTTGCAAAGTATGTATTAAATTTGCTGTTTATATCATCTAGAACAGTTAAATCTTAGTTAAATAATTTGATAAGAACCTGCAATGTATGTGACGGAAACTTAGGCTGCGTATTTGAGTGAATGATTGATGAAACTTTTTAAGCACCATTCTCTCTTTGATCCCACAGCTGACTCACCGAAGATGAGGCAGGAGCAAGTCACTCTCATTGTGGGATCGGCCACGGCCGCCATGGTCTTCATCATCGCGGTTGTTGTGATCGCGATCGTCTGTCTCAGGTGAGAAAAGGATCTGTGCATGTATGGAACTTTTATAAACTTCGTTTCTGAAAACAGTCTGAATTCAGAGATAGCTTTGAAATGTCAACTTTGTTTGCATGTCCTCCAAACCACCCTCTAACAGTCTCAGCAGATTGCTGTGCCACCTGTGAGACCACTGAATGCCAGACTTGCATTCTGAATATGTGAATAGTAAACAGCTTTGGCGAAAACGCTACTTTTCTAGCTGGACACAGATTGTGATGGAACAGCTGTTGGGCATGATAGGCCTGCCCTCTCCGCCTAAAACTCAGAAACAACTCAGTGGCCGCCCGACCACAAAGACCCCCGATGCGTTCTCGTTTGATGGGATCCGTTTGCTTCAAAGAAATGACATGCGGCTTGTGCCTCTCAGAAATGTCGGCTTGCTCCGACAATGTGCATTTATCCGAGCGGTCCTCATTTTGTCGAATGCTTTCGGGAGGCCGGGCATGTTTGTGTATGCATACGCACGTGTGAAAGGTTGGCAGCTAACATCGGCTGGCGACAGTGTCCCCAGTTCACAAGGCGATTCAGGCAGAAGCTCGCTCATCGGTCACGCTAGACGGCGTAATAACCTCTGTGGCCGTCTCTTGTTTTCAACCCCTTGTTCTTTGTGTGCCTCTATTTTTTTCTGTATTATGTGTGTCTCCAGGTACTGGCTCCTTTCACTGTTCACAACTGGATAATAGTCATTTATGTTTTTAAACTAACAATGCTCTCAGTCATACACCTTCATGGTCTTCATGGCTTATTTCTATTACTCTTTCTATTATTTCTGAACTTAAGATGACCTTGAACTTAACATTAAAAATACATTAAGATGTGGTGAAGCTACGTTGTGTTATTAACTCATATATGCAGCACAGCATTCTTTTCTAGCAAGATCTAGTGAGGTCTAGTTTGCCTTCATATTCCTGTTTTCCTTCAGTAGTTCTGTCCTGCTGAGATCTATGTGAATAAGTTTTTTTCATCTTCTCAACAGAAAGCAGCGAAACGGTTCAGAGTCAGAATACACAGAGAAACTGCAGCAGTACAGTAAGTATCTTTTCTGAGATATGCCTTCGTCTTGTGCTGCACAATGTTCAACCAGTGGAGCTTCAAACTCTAAATCAGAGGTGTCAACCCGGTCCTCGACAGGCTGCAGTAGAGGCAGGTTTTTGTTCCAATCGATCACTGTTTCACAGAGCAGGTGTCTGAAGTCTACAAACAGTTGATTTTCAGTCTTTGTTTGAGCAGACACCTCATTGGTTGAGCTGTGTGTACTTGTTTGGTTGGAACAAAAAACTACATTGCTGCCCCTTTGTGGATCAGTTTGAGACCCCTGCTCTACATAGCATTTGCAATATCACTTAAAATGCTTTTCCAAATTTCAAGAAATTCGAACCAGTGAAAGATAATAAAAATTATGTGCAACATAGATTCACTTTCCTGTTCTTGCTACTGAATCTCCTATAGTTACGCCGGGAATGAAAGTCTACATTGACCCCTTCACCTATGAGGATCCCAATGAAGCTGTACGGGAGTTTGCTAAGGAGATTGACGTATCCTGCGTGAAGATCGAGGAGGTCATTGGCGCAGGTAACCCTCCAAAGCTCCTGAGCTACAGGGGAAAGACTGCTAGTCATCTCCAGGCCATACCGTTAGAGGACTTCACACCAAGCGGTACTTTCACTCAATTCATCGCTAGCCCTCTCCTTCCTCCCTCCACCACCTCACTTGTTTACCTATAAGTAGCTCTGCTCCAACTTTGCAGATGTTTCCAGATCTCCTCTGTGTTGTGGACTGTGTCAGTCATGTAGTGTTTGACAATGTCACAGCCCTTGCACCTTTGCCTTATGCCCCAACCCACTTGTGTTTCAAGTAAATGAAACACAATTTCGTGGGAATAATGTTGTTACCCACGTCTTACAAACGTGATCCCAAAAAGGAGCAGTTTCAGTTTCACAATGAAGTTTTTACCGAGAAATATTTCTGAAATATTGAGTCAAAACCAATTTATTAAATGTAACTCCAACAACTTGATTTTGTTGTCACATGGTCAAACAAATCTTTGTGAAACTGAACTTCAGAACTGAGGGACTGCTGTGCAAGGACAAAAAAAAAAAATTGATTTCCATAAGTCTTAGATCTGCTGGATTTTTCTGTTGTTTTTACTACCAACACTGTGTGAGGCTTGAGGTAGAATACATCCGTGTGAAGAAAAACCTGGATGAAACTCATCACAACACTGTATCAGAACCACCATATATTACTACATTAAGCTTTTTGGTATTTTAAGTTTGGTCAACATTATATTTTATACATCACTTGTTTCTTTCCTAGTCTTCATCGCATTACGTCAGAAACATATTTGAGCTGATGCGTTCTTAAAACACCTCACAAAGCTTTGTCCTTGCACTTGCAAACCCCTTCAACCTGTGTTCCCACCCCCATATCCTTCCTAACCAGTGATGTTTGCAGTAGTGATAATGATTAGATGTATTTGTTGTACTTGATAGTAATATTTGTGCTCAAAAGCTGCAGGACTCTGCCATGTGTGGTTGAGTTTTCTTAGCAATGTATGTCAGCCATATGAAGATCGCTGTGATGGCAGAATGGGAATTCCTACTACTGCTTCCTCCTGCTACCGTTACTGCTGCTACTTCTACTACGACAGCTCGGCTACCGCGGCTACTACTTGAAACCCGCCGCTTCCCAGCATTGGCCTCTAAAAGTGACAAACCCTCAACCCCTGTCTCCCCCTTCCTCCCCATTCCTTTAACCCCTCATCCGCCTACATCAACCCCCAACCCTTTTTGCCCTCCTCAAATGACCTTTGCACTGATGTTGACCAACATTACGGTCATCATCGCTTCTCTGGCACATGAACACACGCTTGGTGTAGACTCTAAACGTACCGCTCCCGCCCCAAGAACCCCTAAGCTTCTATCTCCGCCTGTCTCTTCCTCCTGTGTCCATTTTTCAAAAACCACAGAAGCTTAGCAACCCTTTCCCCATCACATCACCCCCCCCATTTCCCTTCAGCTTCAGCTCATTTTAGTTCTCCCTTTTGTTTTCCATTATCTCAACAGTGCATCTGCTCACACCCCCTCATCATGCTTCACACGCACTTTACTGTTTTTGCTCATCAGTAGTTCGACATCCCAAAAGTCCGATATGCCATCACCACGGTGCCACAAAAGTGGCCCAGAGTCCGCTTGCAGTTATCCTTGTTCCACTCCTGCTCCCTGCCCTGGGTTCTAACCAGTTAACCTCTCCCCTCTTTTCCCCCCACTCTCCTCCACTGTTCCATCATGCCCTCCCTCTATCTTTGTCTTTTCCCGTCTTTCCACTTTGTCTTTTGCTGTTCCTCTGGCTGTTTCACTCGGCTCTCGCAGGAGAGTTTGGGGAAGTGTGCCGCGGCCGTCTCAAGCTGCCTGGCCGCCGAGAAATCATCGTAGCCATCAAAACCCTGAAGGTGGGCTACACCGACCGCCAGAGACGGGACTTCCTATCGGAGGCGTCCATCATGGGCCAGTTTGACCATCCCAACATCATCCGACTGGAGGGAGTCGTCACCAAGAGTCGACCAGTTATGATTGTGACTGAATTCATGGAGAATGGAGCTCTTGACTCTTTTCTGAGGGTGAGTTAAACACACGTACGATAAAAGGAATATGTTGAGCACTGCTCAGGTCATAGCAAATTATGGTTCAACCTCAAATATGAAGATATTTTCAAAGTTAATGGACTCAAAATCATGAATTTTGAGGTGGAGCTGAGAGTTTTGTGTCCATGTTTTTGTTCATTGCCCATTTTACATTTCATGCTTGTTTTATTGTGTCGTATCATTAGACAAGAACGTTTTTGTCTCAAAGAATTTTCGATGACAAGGAAATACCAGTGACTCATGACTTGTCATCAGATAAAAGTGACTACGTTTCTATGTTGTACCTGTGAATTTGATCCATAAATCTTAAGACTACAAACAAAGCAGGCGGTACATCTGAGCCCAACGTATATTCCTTCAACTTCCTCCAGAATCCAATTCATCCCTGTCTGTCTATCTTCCTTTGCCAGCTGAACGACGGTCAGTTCACAGTGATTCAGCTGGTTGGCATGCTGCGCGGCATTGCTGCAGGCATGAAGTACCTGTCGGACATGAACTACGTGCACAGAGACTTGGCTGCCCGGAACATTTTGGTGAACAGCAACCTGGTGTGCAAGGTGTCTGACTTCGGCCTGTCTCGTTTCCTTGAGGACGATCCAACGGACCCCACCTACACGAGCTCACTGGTAAGCCACTGTGTTGTGTGTCGTCCCATGATTAGAATGTTCAAAGGTGCATAAACAAAACCATTCATAATCTCTGTTTCCATAAACAATAGATCGGAATTCCTCTCTTTGTTGTCATCACAAAGGAGATTTGCAAAGTACATAGTGGAAAGTAATGGCCTTGAAAGTAGTTATATATGTTATATATTTTCAGGAGACCTGTGTAGTTTGAGTAAGAAGAACAATATTTACTCACAAAATTGTTGTTGGATGAAGGATGGTTTGTTGCATAATAGTGCATCTTAGGATTCGACCGTCAGGAATTCATTCAGAACAGCAGCACAATATATGTCTGTGCCCTCTTTGCATGTTTGCATTTACAAATGCAGCTGCTCTACTATGTGGTTATAGTTCGATTCTCACTGGCTAATATAAGCTTCAGCTTCTCACCACACTGCCACCTACAGTTTTGGAATGTCCTGGCAGCTGGCATACACTATATGGGTTGGTGTGAAGACTGTTTTTTTTTTTTTTTTTTTAATGGTGGGGGTGAAATGTCCATTTCTGAAAACAACCCATCAACATAAGTTACTCAAAAATTACTTGTATAACAAAGATGCTAGCGCTGCAGTGATCATATCCAGGAACCCAAACACAAATAATTGCATATTTAGTTTTCACAATGAAGTGGAGCATTTGCAAAAACAAACAAAAATGCTCCCAGTCTCAATATTAGCGACTCCTGAAAATTTCATTTAAATACATACACAACTTCTCGAGTTATTTTGCTCGCCGCAAGACAGGGATAACCTCTCTGGCGGAGGGTGGTAGCTTTGAAGGAAACCATTGATCTATTAATGTTGAGAGTTGTTTTGATTGGCACATCCAATATTTTTAACTTCACGTGTTGGTGTGTTTTTCTGTACTCATGCTACTAATCCCGTGTGTATGTTGAGATTGGTTTATTAGCATGTACCCTTTGTGCTGTACCGTCAGAATGTGTTGATCTCACCCTCTCTTTCCCTCTTGTATGTGTGTGACCCTGTGTCTGTGCTCCATCCCTCCAGTATTTCATGCTCACCTACTCATTCGCATATCCACAGGGAGGAAAGATTCCCATCCGCTGGACGGCTCCTGAGGCCATCGCTTACAGGAAGTTTACCTCCGCCAGTGATGTGTGGAGCTACGGCATCGTCATGTGGGAGGTGATGTCCTACGGAGAGCGTCCTTACTGGGACATGAGCAATCAGGATGTGAGTATATGAAGCCATAGATCCACCCTTCGCAAACTTCCCTGAATTCGGGTGATTGACGTTTTCATCCGGCCGCAGGTGATAAATGCAGTGGAGCAGGACTATCGACTGCCCCCACCGATGGACTGCCCGACGGCGCTTCACCAGCTTATGTTGGACTGTTGGGTGAAAGAAAGAAACCTGCGGCCTAAATTTACACAGATCGTGGCCACGTTGGATAAACTAATCCGCAACGCCGCCAGCCTCAAGGTGGTCACCAACAGCACGCAGTCGACGGGGTACGTTCTTTAAACAGCACGCAAAACACGATGAAATCACATCTTCCGAGAGAATGCATCACACATCCACCAGCTACTTTCTGGTGAATAATGAACATCATGTGGGTGGTTCACTTGTGAATGTAGATTAGGGCCAAAGAAACTCTGGTTCTCGCAAGTGTAACCAGAGCCATTATGCAAATCTAAAATTGCTGTTGCCAGTTACATCCCTTACAGCTACTTCACTGCCTACAGGGAGCTCAGTCAGTAATGTCACGTCTACATTTAGCAGCGCAGCGATCCATTCTTCCAGCGATCTGCTTCTTGGGAAGACGTCGATGGATGGAAGGCTGGAGAGTTGCAGGGATTGGAAGGGGGAGCTGACCTACCTATCTGTCCCCGCGTCAGGGTCTTTTGGTCATGAGGGAGGGCCACAGACAATCCTGGTTGGGGCTCGTGGGGGAAGCCAGGGTCTCGATTGGCCACCAGAGCGACGTTCTGAGAAGATTAAGCTTGCAGTTAATTAGCTCGATGCATAAAGAAGATGGGAGCCTCTTTTAATTAGCCACTAACAAGATTTTAAAGGGGCCAACAGAGAGATGGCCTCCTGTCGACTGATCTTAACTTGGAAGAGACTGCGTTGTTGTCCTAGTTGGCCTTGAAGGATGTCTAGAGCGCCGCTGACACTAGTTGGGCGGAAACTTTTCTGGAGTTTGGTGGAAAGTTGTGCGGGCGAAAACATGGTTCACGGCTTTCTCTTCCTACTTTTTAGAGGATGACATTTGCCTTCTATTTGTCCTTCTATCTATCACTGAGCAACACTTTTCATCTTCCCCGCCGTGTTTGCTGAGCTCGTGGCGCACATGTGGCGGGTAAAACTTTTTTTTTTGAAGCAAACTTAAAAGATGGAGGTCTTACAATGCCCCATTAACGGGAGCCAAAGTCTGGCTTTAACGACGGCCTCAGGCCTTGGGCTCTAAAGCGCAGACCTTATTAAAAATCACTCCATCTACACTGCTCAATGGAACCTCTGTATGTGTGTTATGAGCTGGCACTTTTTTCGCTCCTTTCTCCATTCCTCTTTTAATTGTTAATGAATCTAATGCCTTCAAAAAGGATGACAGGGATCAACAGAGCAGAAAGGAGAGCGAACAGTAGTCTTCTTTCTCTTTTTTTGTTCATCTGCTTTCTTGCCTTAATAAGTCCTTCAAGGTGGGCGTACCATCTTCGGAGTGATCGACTTTTCTTCAGGAGTATGGAAAGATGTCACAGGCGCTTCTGAAGCAGTTGTTTGAACTACTTTGATGGACAGTTGTACAACCATTGGTATGGCATTATGTTTGTTGGGTTATGTGTATGGGTCAAAGCCACTGGTTTTCATAGGGCTTCATTTGTCCATCACGAGAGCCAACCACAAACTTGTCAATACATTCATCTTCTATCTGGGCACACACCTCACCTCACCAGCTGCAGCGCCACCATCCACCACCCAAGCCTCCAGCCAGTCTCTCCACACTCATAAACCCCCCGTGCCCCCGCACCTTGCCCTAACTACCTTGCATGCAACTCCTAACCCAAGGAGGAGAGGAGAGGGGAGAAAGGAGAAAGAGAGGTGGAGAGATGGCGCTCAGCTGGGGGCGTTGAGGGGTGAGGTTGGCCAATGGAGGCATTCGAGTATCGACCTTAACCCTCTCTTTCTCCCTGCTTCCTCTCCTCCCTCTTGCAGGGTATCTCAGCCCTTGCTTGACCGCTGTGTGCCAGACTATACAACCTTCACCACTGTGGGGGACTGGCTGGATGCCATCAAGATGAGCCGCTACCGTGACAACTTCGTCAACGCCGGATTTGCGTCCTTTGATCTGGTGGCCCAGATGACAGCCGAGTGAGTGGAGTCGATAGAGTTAATTAAGCCTGAAGTGATTGAGTTTGAGGCGACACCCACACCAATTCTCATCGCCCACACCAGCTTCTCTCTCCATACGGCCACAAATTAAAACGCTATCCACCCACCTTCCTGTGGATGTTGAAAAATATCAAGTCAGAGTTGGTGGGAAACAAACAAAGTACATTGATGCTGAGCAAGAGGCGAAAAAAAAAAAAAGTTGGTGGCATCTGCATAAATATCGATACAATGCGTGTCGTGTTTGCAGAGTAGTAACCTCAAAAATAAGGCCATTGAAGGTCATTGTTTTGACATAGCAGTCATTGTGTGTTTATCCATGAACCGATTCTTCCGATGACCTTGAAGACTCAGCCATCCCATGTTTACCAACAGGAAATGATGTGACGGAAGTCTGGGAAATTGAAGGCCGGTGATGATCAAATAAATTAATTAGAAGTGTAATGATAAATAAATCATCCTCATTAGCTGCATAATAGGGAACGGAGGTGCGGGTCATTTGTTTCAATTTGCCCAGGCTGACAGGTGTGGTGTACTGTGTTGCCCTTAATGGCCAGTAATTCCTCTAATGGTTCCCATTTATTATCATTTCTGCTCTGCCACTGCAGTGATGGGGATGGCCAAATATGATAAAAAAAAAACAAAAACACACCATTTATTTTGTGTGAAATTGCACCCTCATTATGGTTTGAAGAGGATGAATGAGCAGCGGGGTTTTATATTCGTGCGCTCTCAAGGTTGACTTTAGGTGCACACTTAAATTGATGCCACGTCAGAGTCGCGCAGGCAAGCGCCGTGTCTGCTATATTAGATTATCCTCCGCTTGTTTCCCTGTGCCGCTTGTTGGAGTGGATGCAGAATATAGCTGAGCGCCAAACAGCGTCTTATCATATGACATCGCCAGCTCTCTGCTACGGAGTAAATCAAATAAGATAAAAATGTCCAGGCTATTGTTTTACTCAGGCAAAGTGCCGTAGATTTAAAAGTGCTCATTGTGCTTTTTATAGTTTTAATACAGTCATCTCGACATTACAATATTTTATTCCTACAGATGTCTCACTTAGCTTTGTGGCCCTTTGCTTCATTCTGTATGTCCATAATACATTATTAAAGGGTTAAAATTGTTGCATTAATCAGGTGTGCTGCAACTCAGACAGTGTTTCACTAGTTTTATTTTTTTTCAGAAGTTACTACTCTCTCTACTATGCGAATGCCCCTTCCCACCGCAGCCCTTGCGACATAAGCACTCCCACAGCTGCATGGCGATAGCGCTTCTTGTTCAGTAATGGGAGGGTTGGCAGTTTGAATCCCACACACTCCCGGTTGGTGCTGTGGTGTCCTTGGGCAAGACACCTTACCCTCCTTGCATTATGTTGTTGTATATAGTCGGACAATATCATCCATCAGCACACTGTATGGAACCAAACCCCCAAGATTTTCGGTGACCCGTTTCCCGCTAAACATATGCGAAGTGAAAAAGCTGGCATGTCCATTTGTAGGACAATATACGGTTGGTTAATATAGAAATGCCCCCATGGGTGTTTTTATGCTGTGATGGCTGCAGTGTTAAGGTCCATTTGCATATCACCAGCCACGCCTCCGTCACTCTATAGCTTACCACTGCAAATGAGGTATGAATGGTTTCTGTAAACTTGCGACAGCTCCCACACATCTGCGATAAACGGTAGAGAATTAAATCATCAAATGAAATACGAGTCTTCCTCGCCACTTCTTTTCTATGATAGTATTCTCTTGTCAAAATATCTCCCTGCAAATCACAGTGTGTTGAACGTAGAAATGAATGACAATGAAGAAGCATTTGTGATGGAGAAACCAAAAAAAAAGAAACCGCTTCTGTTGCCCTTTTAAGGTACACAAAAGCTAAGCGTATGTGAAGTCGACCAGCTGCTAAACAGTAGCTACCTTGACTAGCTGATCATTAACCCTACCACTTATACGCTTAACTCCCCTGCCCACCTGCCAGGCGGCAAAGACTCTCCGCCAGCATTTGTTATAGTGGCGTGAGAGTGCTGTCATAAAAGATGTGATGTTTGCCGACTTTATGTTCCAACCACCTGTACTTATGTTTTATTTCCTGCCTCACAGGGATTTGCTGCGGATAGGGGTAACGTTGGCTGGACACCAGAAGAAAATCCTCGGTAGCATTCAGGACATGAGACTACAGATGAACCAGACGCTTCCTGTTCAAGTGTGATCAACTGGACACAAACCAATGCAGTCAACCGGACAGCAAAAGGGGGAGGAACTATGCCAGAGAGAGCCATTGGAAAACCCTAGCTGCCTGACCCATCTCTGCCAATTAGACGCTTTGAAGCTGGCTTGCAGTGCCTCTAAATAGTTCTTTTTAGAGTTTTATTTCCTCACTGTCACACCCACTTGCCATTTTTATCGTGTTTTTTCATCATTTTTTTTTATCTTGCAACCCATCAATATTAGTGTTCTTTTGTGAATGCAGTGAGGACAAGGCATTTCCCTCCTCACATCCCAGCGGAGCTCGCACCAGCTCCCGTTCACATCTGCATGCATAGTGTGGCTTTTGGTTTTGTTGACCATAAGACCGAAAAGAAAAAAAAAAAATAGTAAATCACAGCGCGAGCCTCTTCTGCACTCAGCTTGGACAGACATATGGCGAGACAGGATGGCCACCTTTACAGGAATATAGAGGACGGTTATGATCCAGTGGTCATTCTGTTTGTGTTTCTCACCATCTTCATATTGAAGGTGTATTATCTAAAGGGCACTTGCTGAAGAAAATAGTTCTATAAGGCTGTCCAGAGAGCAAATGAGGGCAGCCACGTCTGCTTTGGCTGTCGGATCATCCACGGACATCAGGACTGAATCAGTGGCGTCACAATCGCGTTTCTTCACAACTTATTATTCCACGTACATTTTGTTTGCATCTCCCCCCCTTTCATTTTTTGTGTTTCCAAAACGGCCTGTCAAACCCTGATGACCCGAACGGACGCTTCTTGTGATAACCGGGAGATAAGGACTTTGGCAAGGCAGCAGAAGGCCGAGTGGTCTTTGTTTGTATCGAGTGCGTATTTCTATGTGTGTGCGTGTGCGTATATGTGTGCTTGGACGGGACGTCGTGTCACCCTCCGCACAGGTCAACTGTACATTACAGCTTCTGCTAGCTGCCACTCGGAGGAATAACGCATGAACTGTCAAGGAGCAAATATATTGGAAACAACTATATTCGGTGGATGAATATTCTTTTTCTATGGAATCCAAAAACAAACTTTGGACAAACTCACACATGCATCCAGGAGGATATGCATCAAGAAACCATGACAGACTCTTTCTACTTAACACTTTTTTGGATTTAGAAATAACCAATTGTTTTATTTTCGTGACATCCTCCCCTTTGTATTTATTTGTACCTCACCATCACCTCCGCCAACCCCCCCTCCACCTCCAAGCGGACGGATCGTAGGCCAGTTTGGACGGTGGACGCAGAACAATCAGACCGAAAAGCAACTCCAAGAGGTTGATTATTAAACAAAATAAATTGCATATAAATTGGATATTGTATTTTTGTTGTTGTTCTAAACAGCCTGTACATGTTTTGTAACAAAAAAAAATCCATAAATAACGAAAAAAAAAAGTTGTTTTGAAATGTTTGAGAGAGAAATGAGGTGGATCAAAGAGAAGGACTAGATGGAAATTATGTGTGTGTGTGTGTATTGGTAGGTTTCTCTCACCTCAACTGCATATTCCTCCAAACCCCTGTGTCTTTTCAACACAGTTACTCAAGCTCATCCATTTGTCTTCCAAGTCCAGACCCCCCTGAATGACAGTAAATGGATCTTATTTGTCGCCCACATTTGCCTGCTTTACAAGGTCAGGGCCAAAGTGGCGGTGTCAGTCAGGACCAGGGTTCCATCACAGGATGCCGACTGGAAAACTAGCGCTGTCTGTCAGCTCAATTAATTCAGCGGCCAAGCCGACTTCACGAGGTACCGAGCGCGCCGTGATCACCGGGGCTGACCTGTCATTATCTCTCTTCATTTCCCGCCGAGCCGGCAATCATCTTGTCTCAGCCGCGACTGCAACATGATTAGTACAGTTCAGAATCAGCTGCCTCCACATTCATTCAACTGAAATCCAGAGCTGCGCTCATCCTAAATCATAACAGCTGCTCGGCAGACCGGGATATCTCTGTTCATCATTCAACCGGGGCGTCACATTTTGCTGGTTTGATCTTCCAGACAGTTTTAATATTCCTTGTGCTGGAGCAGATCAATGCAACGTGTGAATATTATTTCGTCGTGCGACCTGGTAGTATGATGTGTCTCATCGTATTACTTTAGTCAGCCTCCTTTCAAAAAGGGATGAGACCGTTTCTGTATGTATTCTTAACCTACTGGATTTCTACTGCTGTCTTTGAACCTATAAAAGCCTGTCAGAAGTGATGAAAAAGTTTGAATAACAGAACAGACTATCTATTATAAAGTGAGGCGGTAATGGAAAACGGTCATTTGGATTTTCTAAATTTACAAATTAACAATTTCACCTGAGTTGATAAAATATGTCATATTTTTTGGAAAATATATACATATTTTTAATCATGTTAAACAGGGTTTTGTTCATAGATTTAAAAAAAATCAGTTTCATGCTTCACACTATATTCATAAAGTTAATTGTATTGTATTGTACAGTGAAACACAGGGAACTTTCCCAGCAAAATGTGATGTGAAATCGCAGCGGAAAGTTTGTCACCAATTGTCGTGCTCCTCTTTTCTCAGCCTGATCACCCAAACAAACTTTACTGTGGCGCCAACGGAGACACGGTTGATGAGCAGAAAAGCTGGCATACGAGAACTGAACACTGTCAGATGGCAGACATGGCCACCAGTTTGAGACCAGCTTGCATGAACTATTGATGATGTGCACATGGCGTTCAGAGGTCTGAAGTGGTGTTCGCTAAACCCGATCGAGTGCGAGTGATGAGCGAGCCTGGCACTGTTGCACATCTTAAAATCATTAAACTGCCACTGCATCGACTGCAAACAATTCATCTTTGCATGGATTCTTCACACGTTCACGCCTGGGTTTAATGTTGAACAGTCGACCACTTCTGTTGTTATGACTTTTTTTCTTTCATCCTACCTGCTGCTTTTCAGCTGGAATGAAGATGGACTGTTAGGAGTGTGAGAGTGAGCGAATGTGTGATGGAAAGTTTGATACAAAAATCCCTCTAAAAGTCTCAGATATGGATGTTTTACTTGAGTTTTTTTGTCTGCGAGTAGGATTCAACATTCCCTCTGCCTCTCTGTGTTTTATCTTGTGAGTCATCGTACAACATTCAGCCGAACAACCCCGAGACATTTTCACTCCTTATATTTTCTTTTTTGCTTAGGTTGTCTGGTTTTACTAAACCGTGATGGTTTTGTCTGTCTTCTAACATTTCCCATCCCACCCACCATCCAGGCGGCGCGACGACAGAGCTGCCGGGACCTGTATATTAAAACAGAGTGGATGGGATTGAGTCAAGTGCTGAGAATTGCAATTGTTAGCTTCCCTTTGAAAAGTACTGAGATGTATTTAATGGAGCCGAACATACATGACGACTATTACTAAAAATGATGATGCATTCTTGTAGAAATATTTTTAAAAGACCCTTTTTGCAATTAAATTATTTTAAGAAATGTGAGCTGAGTCCATTTCTTGTTTCTTTCTAAACCAAGTGGGACTTTGGATGGCACTGACACTTTCACAAACTCAGTATAGTCTGCTTAGAAACTTGTTTAATTTATTTATTTACACATGATGTCAGGGGGTTATTAATAAGCGGTATATCAATGTTTATTTTTGATTTATCAGGAATAACAACTTGGGCAAATGGATGACTGGTTATACAGTACACCACACCTTCTGATTTAGTACTTTTTTTTCCACCATTTTTACTACTTTCTGCATTGTAGATACAGGCTGAAGACATCAAATATATGACGCAGGATAGATGGAATGTAGCAAAATGTTGAATAACTCTAAATATGTTTCATATTTTTGATGTTCAAAGTAGCCACCTACTGCTTTACTGGCAGCGCTGCAAACCCTTGGCCTTCTTCATAAACTTCATGATGTAGTCGCCTGTTGGCAAACCTTATCAGGTGACTACATCATGAAGGTCATCGTCCAAATACCAAATACCACACTTCTTTGTTTACTACGTAATTCCACAACTGTACATTCATAGTTTTGATGCCTTCACTGTGAATCTACAATGTAAATATTCATGGAACGCATTGAAGGTAAGGTGCATTGCAATTGCTACTCCCAAGGAATCTCCGCCAACGGACTATATATATATATATATATATATATATATATATATATATATATATATGTAGCCACCTCATGGTTTAACACTAACCATGTTTTCTTTTACGCGACATACACCCAATAGGGTCAAAGGCAAAATGTGATACATTTCAAAACATTCATTTGCCATCAACATGCAACGCATAAGGCTGATTTCTGCATCACTCTTGGATGCTGAAGTCCACTTGGAAAATTGTCCATATTCAATGCCTTTATGAGTCTATCTTCTCCAGGAATCATCCACACGAGCAAATCTCCAACCTCCATGTGGTAGTCGAGACCACCCATGGCCACCGATGAGAGGCGAGACCAAGCCCAAGACAGTTTCCTTTGGTCTTAGTCTCAGGGATAAGTGCTCTGGACTATAACGCTACTCCCATGCAAAACCATAACATTAGGGAGGACAGATGGGAATGAAAAGAGATCGGTATGACTGGAAAGAATGAGCCAGCTAGGTTAAGGTGGGGCAGGCTGACTAGCTGTGGCAACTCTTGGTGGGAACTGACGGAACAAGAATTTCAACGCAAGATTCTCACTTGAGCCTGCGTAATAGCTCTAGAACCACAGGTTATTGGCAGATTACTAAGATTTTGTGTACAATCTTAACCAAGTGCAAGTGTTGGTGACTAATAGATCACAAGTTTGGGAGTTTGATGAGGCATACAGTTAGTGTTAGAAGTTGGCACAGGGCACTGTTTACCTGGCCCCTCCCATAACATAATAAAATGGGTGTAATTGCCCCAGGAGCAAGTGTAGTGCAGTGCTAACCCAGGTGCACAATATTTTTGCACCTTTAAAGACCTGTGTGTGCTGTCTTAAGCAATGATTTTGATTTATTTTGTCGCATTTCGAACATAGAGATGTCAACAAATCAACCCTGATATTTGGTATTTGTCACGACGACAGTGAACAGCGAACAGGATATTGGTTTATCTATTTTTGCATCCAATTTCCCAAAGTAAATGAACACTAACATGAATGTGATTTGGTTGGAGATGTTCGACGTGAACTGTTGTTATCATCACCCAGGACACTTTCAGCCGCCTTAGAGAAAAACCATGACTATATCTGTCTCAAATTATAAGAATTGAGCAGCAAAATGGAACTGTAAAGCTGCGGCAAACTATGCTTCCCGAAGCTGCAACGCCTGCGGTTCACTCACTGCCCGGCAACTCTGTCGTAAACATCACGACTAACAGAGCTTGACCAGTCAAAAACAAACGTAGATTTAATGATCAAAAACAGAACTTCAGCATCCAATCTGTCTGTTTTGATGCTTTCTGGCCGCTCATGTCTGACCTTCAATGTATTGTTAGAAACGGCCCGAGGACACGGTGAGTTAATCTGACAGATCAAAATATACTTTTCAAAGGTGTCAAACAGCTTTTAAAATGCAGGAATTTTGGACAAAGATAGTGATGGAAGTCAGTTTTACTGTTCTCAAAAGCAGCCTAGTGATTGTCACTTCAGTGCATTTGAACAATTCAATAGCCGGGAGGCAACAAAGCCATTAAATAAGCATACATTTCTTCATATTGTTACAAAAGTTGGAGGATATGTCATCACGATTAAAATGAAACAGGATTGTTTCTCTCACAAACACGACTTACAATGTACATAAAGCTCACTAATTGAAGTGAAACTCCACTGCAGGCAAACAGTGTTTCTGTATTCTTCTCAACAAAACAGCAGCTCAGAGCCTTCCTCTCTCAGCCTTGTCCCTAGTCGAATCTCTGTCTCCTTTTCCACAGTCCAATTAAATTATGGCTTCTATCTGTGATCCCGATGTCTGGACGGAGCTGACAATTTCAACCGGACGGCTCACACCTGCAGACCAGCTCGTAGGTTCATCCACGCAGGATTACTTGGATTCCTTTGCCATTCTACCAGACCAGTAATGAATTTACGACTTTGCTTTTGTTGATGTGCCTTCAGACAACATTTCGGTTTATACTGGGCTTAGCTACCACAAATCCAACACCTCATTAACGCGTTGACAAGACGCTGTCGCTCTGCCTGGATGTTTTAGGAGGTAAATAAAACCGCTCGCCGACCGTTTTCGCCCTCATGTAAAGAAAGAGGAGCAAAACTACATGTAAAGGAACAGGATGACAGTAGCACTAGCAATGTTAAAATAGTCTCAGCTTTAACATCTGGCACCTTTGGAGCGCCAATTTGGAATTTGCTGCTCCATTATCAATGGTATAGAACATTTCCAAACCAAGAGATGGTTTTGCTCCCCTTCAATCATGAGTTGCTCATTGTTGACTCCGCCTACATCAGCTGAGCTTCTCATTGACGTAAGAGCAGTAGCAATATCTCCTGGATTATGAAGCACTCCAGTCTATCTCGAAAAATCTTGAAGAACATTCTTCACCTCCAAGGATCAACAATCCACTGACCATCTGTCAGATCCACACTTCATTCTTCCCTTTCTGGTAATCACTTGCGGCAAGAACTCACCTTCATCCATGGATGGTTGTGTTAAAATGGAGGTCTTGGCTCGGAGTTCACCATGCGATCACTTTGGTACCATGGACGTACATTTCCAACCGCCTATTTGTCCCCCTCTCCGGCTGAATCAAATGAATACAAGCGTCTGTTCCTAAAAAAAAAAAAAGGGAACCCTTTCACTATTCTCTGTATCACACAGATCAATGCTTTCACTGCATGTACGTTTTTACACACTCCAGCTCCTGTGATCACATCAGAATGACATCATATTTAGCGTGGCAAAAACAATAACAACGGACATCTTGACAGCTGAAGGAGCATTAAAAATAGATGAACTCTGACTAATGTCATCCAAAAATCAATATCCACCTGCGAGTTGCCTGCAGTCAAAGGAGCCAGACTGCGATACGAAAATGTATTTTTAAGAGACGGTTTTAACACAAATGTCCTCAGGCTTTTGCGAGTGATGGAATACAGTAAAGCTCCGTCTTGACTGGAATAAAAACACTCGGACATGCTGAAGTGAAAGAGAGAGCAGAGGACACTAATGTATCGATGAAAACCTCAATACAGGGATAGTTTCAGGCATTTTATAAAGTGCGAGCAGCAGTTTTCTGTTTGGGAGTTGCGGTAAAGAAAGTGCTTTCCACTGACAGTATATTGTTACCACGAGATGTTAGCGTATCGATCGGTCGCAGTCTCGTCTTGTCAAAATATGCAGTATAATGTAGCCAGGAATTACGTCAATAAAGATTAATTTCCTACCCCTGCTCGGTCAGTAAGGCGCTATTAGCATAAATATCGCTTTGCATTAGGGCGTCTTAGCCACATGTCGGTCAGGATGACGCTCAATGCCGAACATGATCACACAGCTTCGGAAGAGAAGAAATCCGCTCTCCTGCCCGGTTGCCTGGATTCCAAGTCTGCCGTCTTTAATTCTTTCTTATTCCCCACAGTCGCCCCCACCCCACCCCCTCCTCTCCCCCTTCCTTCCAGCTTCCCACAACACCCCGCCACTGTTTCATCCTATCTTTTCTGCCATAATCCCTTGCATTCTCTTTGGCCTGGCGCAGCTAATTGGTCACGTCTGCAGTGTGACATAGGGACCAAACATGATTGCTCGACAAATAGTGAGGTGTTTAGCCTCAGACCCATCTCGGCTTAGCTGTGCAGAGAAACCAACAACTGGAAAGCCTCATTAGCACGGCAACACCACGGCTTGCTAATTGGCAAACACTTTCTGCTAAAATAACTCTGTGGATTTGTGCGTGTGTGTGTGTGTTTCTTTGTTTTAATGAAGTATTGCGTGAGCGCAAAATATCAAAGACTATCTTGTGTAAATTGCATTTCTAAAAAGACTTCAAATGATGTGCAGAGTACTGCTGAGACAAAGAACATTTACAGTAAATTAGTTTTGGGGATAAATAGGTCTTCCTTTAACTAGCTTGGTCGGATATCTGAACCGTAATAATCTGTGGATATTTTGCTCCGAACTGCTTCTTCCATATTCACTTTGGATGCCATTAATGAAGGTCTCTGACATTCAAGCGAAGCATCATGAAAAAGAAGAATGATCCCGTACAAATAAACAATATATGCAGACAAATTTATCCCTTTATACACCGGACTTTTGACAATGAAATACTTCACTTTGATATCACTATTTCATAAGCTTGAAAACTGTTGTAGGTAAAGGCATACTGTCAATAAGAATTTTTTTTGTTATGGCCCAAACTTCGGGATGGAAGTAGAGCCATTCATTTCATATGTATATTATGGCGTCACTAGAGATGTTCACCGGATCCACTGGACATTCTCGTACTCGACAAGAATGATGGCTGGACATCAGCACTGTTGTTTACACCGCTGCTGCTCGTACTGTGGTGGCAACGCATCCTCGCTCCCATGGCGTGATATATTGTTGCAAGGTCACACATAAGGTTTTCAAATGAAGCATGTGCTCCGTCATCTGCGTCACATCCTGAAGAAGAATGAGGGACTTGTTAGCTTAGCAAGGTGGTGGCCATCCTTTTGTTCAGCATGTAACAACATGTCAGTTGCTCTCTAAAGCCACTCGAACCTCCCTCGCCATCTGCTTGTGTAAACTACTAAACTACTACAAATGTTGGCACCATCTAGTGACGTGACAAGGTGGAATAAACATATATCGTTTTTGAGGCACATGTTGAAGCAAAAAGAAGATCTGTCTCTTGAACCATAATGTTTTGGAAGTACACTGCACCTGTCTGAGGATGACCGTGAAGGGTCTGACGCAGACATTCGTCAACTCCAAAATATTGAAATCTATTACACAAATCTACAGACCACACCTAAAATATATATAAAGTTACTCTCTCTTCGGTGAGTTTTGGCACTGTTCTATCTCTGTGCTGTTTTAAAATCATATTGAGCGAAACAAAAAAAATAAACACCCTTGTCACCATGCATCAATAACATAACTCCATCCAATAAATAAATACATAATAGTAATGATAATAATAGTAATATCTAATAAGATACAGCCACCGCCTATAATGTGAGTGGATTACAGAGACGAAATTACTCCCTCGGGCTAAATCAGTGAAACATCACTTGGGATTTCACGCTTTGAAAACTTCTGAAATAATTGACCACCCGCTCACACGTCTCTGTGCGAGAAGAAAGGGGGATCACCCCTATTTTCTATCTCAGAACAAGCATCCCATTGTTTATTGTTGGGGTGCAGCTGGGCTTTGAAAGTTGAGCATGTCTGCCAGGGAGACAATGATGAGTCGGGTTCCACCCTTGCATCAGGAGTGACTCTATGATATGTAAATATATTTGAAAACTTTTCATAAGACTCACGAAGTGTTCTGCAACGCAGCAGCGAATTAATTCCCCCTAAGTGCAGCGTTGAAACCCTGCTGGGGTGTATCATTCACATGCCCTGAGATGACACTGATTTTAATTGTAAAAAAAAAAAGGCTGGACTTATAGCTGTGCCTATATTATCCTTGGTGAGTAATGAGTCCTGCGCTCAGCAAGCACTCCTGCTGCCAAAATAAATTGCATATAAATTGGATATTGTATTTTTGTTGTTGTTCTAAACAGCCTGTACATGTTTTGTAACAAAAAAAAATCCATAAATAACGAAAAAAAAAAGTTGTTTTGAAATGTTTGAGAGAGAAATGAGGTGGATCAAAGAGAAGGACTAGATGGAAATTATGTGTGTGTGTGTGTATTGGTAGGTTTCTCTCACCTCAACTGCATATTCCTCCAAACCCCTGTGTCTTTTCAACACAGTTACTCAAGCTCATCCATTTGTCTTCCAAGTCCAGACCCCCCTGAATGACAGTAAATGGATCTTATTTGTCGCCCACATTTGCCTGCTTTACAAGGTCAGGGCCAAAGTGGCGGTGTCAGTCAGGACCAGGGTTCCATCACAGGATGCCGACTGGAAAACTAGCGCTGTCTGTCAGCTCAATTAATTCAGCGGCCAAGCCGACTTCACGAGGTACCGAGCGCGCCGTGATCACCGGGGCTGACCTGTCATTATCTCTCTTCATTTCCCGCCGAGCCGGCAATCATCTTGTCTCAGCCGCGACTGCAACATGATTAGTACAGTTCAGAATCAGCTGCCTCCACATTCATTCAACTGAAATCCAGAGCTGCGCTCATCCTAAATCATAACAGCTGCTCGGCAGACCGGGATATCTCTGTTCATCATTCAACCGGGGCGTCACATTTTGCTGGTTTGATCTTCCAGACAGTTTTAATATTCCTTGTGCTGGAGCAGATCAATGCAACGTGTGAATATTATTTCGTCGTGCGACCTGGTAGTATGATGTGTCTCATCGTATTACTTTAGTCAGCCTCCTTTCAAAAAGGGATGAGACCGTTTCTGTATGTATTCTTAACCTACTGGATTTCTACTGCTGTCTTTGAACCTATAAAAGCCTGTCAGAAGTGATGAAAAAGTTTGAATAACAGAACAGACTATCTATTATAAAGTGAGGCGGTAATGGAAAACGGTCATTTGGATTTTCTAAATTTACAAATTAACAATTTCACCTGAGTTGATAAAATATGTCATATTTTTTGGAAAATATATACATATTTTTAATCATGTTAAACAGGGTTTTGTTCATAGATTTAAAAAAAATCAGTTTCATGCTTCACACTATATTCATAAAGTTAATTGTATTGTATTGTACAGTGAAACACAGGGAACTTTCCCAGCAAAATGTGATGTGAAATCGCAGCGGAAAGTTTGTCACCAATTGTCGTGCTCCTCTTTTCTCAGCCTGATCACCCAAACAAACTTTACTGTGGCGCCAACGGAGACACGGTTGATGAGCAGAAAAGCTGGCATACGAGAACTGAACACTGTCAGATGGCAGACATGGCCACCAGTTTGAGACCAGCTTGCATGAACTATTGATGATGTGCACATGGCGTTCAGAGGTCTGAAGTGGTGTTCGCTAAACCCGATCGAGTGCGAGTGATGAGCGAGCCTGGCACTGTTGCACATCTTAAAATCATTAAACTGCCACTGCATCGACTGCAAACAATTCATCTTTGCATGGATTCTTCACACGTTCACGCCTGGGTTTAATGTTGAACAGTCGACCACTTCTGTTGTTATGACTTTTTTTCTTTCATCCTACCTGCTGCTTTTCAGCTGGAATGAAGATGGACTGTTAGGAGTGTGAGAGTGAGCGAATGTGTGATGGAAAGTTTGATACAAAAATCCCTCTAAAAGTCTCAGATATGGATGTTTTACTTGAGTTTTTTTGTCTGCGAGTAGGATTCAACATTCCCTCTGCCTCTCTGTGTTTTATCTTGTGAGTCATCGTACAACATTCAGCCGAACAACCCCGAGACATTTTCACTCCTTATATTTTCTTTTTTGCTTAGGTTGTCTGGTTTTACTAAACCGTGATGGTTTTGTCTGTCTTCTAACATTTCCCATCCCACCCACCATCCAGGCGGCGCGACGACAGAGCTGCCGGGACCTGTATATTAAAACAGAGTGGATGGGATTGAGTCAAGTGCTGAGAATTGCAATTGTTAGCTTCCCTTTGAAAAGTACTGAGATGTATTTAATGGAGCCGAACATACATGACGACTATTACTAAAAATGATGATGCATTCTTGTAGAAATATTTTTAAAAGACCCTTTTTGCAATTAAATTATTTTAAGAAATGTGAGCTGAGTCCATTTCTTGTTTCTTTCTAAACCAAGTGGGACTTTGGATGGCACTGACACTTTCACAAACTCAGTATAGTCTGCTTAGAAACTTGTTTAATTTATTTATTTACACATGATGTCAGGGGGTTATTAATAAGCGGTATATCAATGTTTATTTTTGATTTATCAGGAATAACAACTTGGGCAAATGGATGACTGGTTATACAGTACACCACACCTTCTGATTTAGTACTTTTTTTTCCACCATTTTTACTACTTTCTGCATTGTAGATACAGGCTGAAGACATCAAATATATGACGCAGGATAGATGGAATGTAGCAAAATGTTGAATAACTCTAAATATGTTTCATATTTTTGATGTTCAAAGTAGCCACCTACTGCTTTACTGGCAGCGCTGCAAACCCTTGGCCTTCTTCATAAACTTCATGATGTAGTCGCCTGTTGGCAAACCTTATCAGGTGACTACATCATGAAGGTCATCGTCCAAATACCAAATACCACACTTCTTTGTTTACTACGTAATTCCACAACTGTACATTCATAGTTTTGATGCCTTCACTGTGAATCTACAATGTAAATATTCATGGAACGCATTGAAGGTAAGGTGCATTGCAATTGCTACTCCCAAGGAATCTCCGCCAACGGACTATATATATATATATATATATATATATATATATATATATATATATATGTAGCCACCTCATGGTTTAACACTAACCATGTTTTCTTTTACGCGACATACACCCAATAGGGTCAAAGGCAAAATGTGATACATTTCAAAACATTCATTTGCCATCAACATGCAACGCATAAGGCTGATTTCTGCATCACTCTTGGATGCTGAAGTCCACTTGGAAAATTGTCCATATTCAATGCCTTTATGAGTCTATCTTCTCCAGGAATCATCCACACGAGCAAATCTCCAACCTCCATGTGGTAGTCGAGACCACCCATGGCCACCGATGAGAGGCGAGACCAAGCCCAAGACAGTTTCCTTTGGTCTTAGTCTCAGGGATAAGTGCTCTGGACTATAACGCTACTCCCATGCAAAACCATAACATTAGGGAGGACAGATGGGAATGAAAAGAGATCGGTATGACTGGAAAGAATGAGCCAGCTAGGTTAAGGTGGGGCAGGCTGACTAGCTGTGGCAACTCTTGGTGGGAACTGACGGAACAAGAATTTCAACGCAAGATTCTCACTTGAGCCTGCGTAATAGCTCTAGAACCACAGGTTATTGGCAGATTACTAAGATTTTGTGTACAATCTTAACCAAGTGCAAGTGTTGGTGACTAATAGATCACAAGTTTGGGAGTTTGATGAGGCATACAGTTAGTGTTAGAAGTTGGCACAGGGCACTGTTTACCTGGCCCCTCCCATAACATAATAAAATGGGTGTAATTGCCCCAGGAGCAAGTGTAGTGCAGTGCTAACCCAGGTGCACAATATTTTTGCACCTTTAAAGACCTGTGTGTGCTGTCTTAAGCAATGATTTTGATTTATTTTGTCGCATTTCGAACATAGAGATGTCAACAAATCAACCCTGATATTTGGTATTTGTCACGACGACAGTGAACAGCGAACAGGATATTGGTTTATCTATTTTTGCATCCAATTTCCCAAAGTAAATGAACACTAACATGAATGTGATTTGGTTGGAGATGTTCGACGTGAACTGTTGTTATCATCACCCAGGACACTTTCAGCCGCCTTAGAGAAAAACCATGACTATATCTGTCTCAAATTATAAGAATTGAGCAGCAAAATGGAACTGTAAAGCTGCGGCAAACTATGCTTCCCGAAGCTGCAACGCCTGCGGTTCACTCACTGCCCGGCAACTCTGTCGTAAACATCACGACTAACAGAGCTTGACCAGTCAAAAACAAACGTAGATTTAATGATCAAAAACAGAACTTCAGCATCCAATCTGTCTGTTTTGATGCTTTCTGGCCGCTCATGTCTGACCTTCAATGTATTGTTAGAAACGGCCCGAGGACACGGTGAGTTAATCTGACAGATCAAAATATACTTTTCAAAGGTGTCAAACAGCTTTTAAAATGCAGGAATTTTGGACAAAGATAGTGATGGAAGTCAGTTTTACTGTTCTCAAAAGCAGCCTAGTGATTGTCACTTCAGTGCATTTGAACAATTCAATAGCCGGGAGGCAACAAAGCCATTAAATAAGCATACATTTCTTCATATTGTTACAAAAGTTGGAGGATATGTCATCACGATTAAAATGAAACAGGATTGTTTCTCTCACAAACACGACTTACAATGTACATAAAGCTCACTAATTGAAGTGAAACTCCACTGCAGGCAAACAGTGTTTCTGTATTCTTCTCAACAAAACAGCAGCTCAGAGCCTTCCTCTCTCAGCCTTGTCCCTAGTCGAATCTCTGTCTCCTTTTCCACAGTCCAATTAAATTATGGCTTCTATCTGTGATCCCGATGTCTGGACGGAGCTGACAATTTCAACCGGACGGCTCACACCTGCAGACCAGCTCGTAGGTTCATCCACGCAGGATTACTTGGATTCCTTTGCCATTCTACCAGACCAGTAATGAATTTACGACTTTGCTTTTGTTGATGTGCCTTCAGACAACATTTCGGTTTATACTGGGCTTAGCTACCACAAATCCAACACCTCATTAACGCGTTGACAAGACGCTGTCGCTCTGCCTGGATGTTTTAGGAGGTAAATAAAACCGCTCGCCGACCGTTTTCGCCCTCATGTAAAGAAAGAGGAGCAAAACTACATGTAAAGGAACAGGATGACAGTAGCACTAGCAATGTTAAAATAGTCTCAGCTTTAACATCTGGCACCTTTGGAGCGCCAATTTGGAATTTGCTGCTCCATTATCAATGGTATAGAACATTTCCAAACCAAGAGATGGTTTTGCTCCCCTTCAATCATGAGTTGCTCATTGTTGACTCCGCCTACATCAGCTGAGCTTCTCATTGACGTAAGAGCAGTAGCAATATCTCCTGGATTATGAAGCACTCCAGTCTATCTCGAAAAATCTTGAAGAACATTCTTCACCTCCAAGGATCAACAATCCACTGACCATCTGTCAGATCCACACTTCATTCTTCCCTTTCTGGTAATCACTTGCGGCAAGAACTCACCTTCATCCATGGATGGTTGTGTTAAAATGGAGGTCTTGGCTCGGAGTTCACCATGCGATCACTTTGGTACCATGGACGTACATTTCCAACCGCCTATTTGTCCCCCTCTCCGGCTGAATCAAATGAATACAAGCGTCTGTTCCTAAAAAAAAAAAAAGGGAACCCTTTCACTATTCTCTGTATCACACAGATCAATGCTTTCACTGCATGTACGTTTTTACACACTCCAGCTCCTGTGATCACATCAGAATGACATCATATTTAGCGTGGCAAAAACAATAACAACGGACATCTTGACAGCTGAAGGAGCATTAAAAATAGATGAACTCTGACTAATGTCATCCAAAAATCAATATCCACCTGCGAGTTGCCTGCAGTCAAAGGAGCCAGACTGCGATACGAAAATGTATTTTTAAGAGACGGTTTTAACACAAATGTCCTCAGGCTTTTGCGAGTGATGGAATACAGTAAAGCTCCGTCTTGACTGGAATAAAAACACTCGGACATGCTGAAGTGAAAGAGAGAGCAGAGGACACTAATGTATCGATGAAAACCTCAATACAGGGATAGTTTCAGGCATTTTATAAAGTGCGAGCAGCAGTTTTCTGTTTGGGAGTTGCGGTAAAGAAAGTGCTTTCCACTGACAGTATATTGTTACCACGAGATGTTAGCGTATCGATCGGTCGCAGTCTCGTCTTGTCAAAATATGCAGTATAATGTAGCCAGGAATTACGTCAATAAAGATTAATTTCCTACCCCTGCTCGGTCAGTAAGGCGCTATTAGCATAAATATCGCTTTGCATTAGGGCGTCTTAGCCACATGTCGGTCAGGATGACGCTCAATGCCGAACATGATCACACAGCTTCGGAAGAGAAGAAATCCGCTCTCCTGCCCGGTTGCCTGGATTCCAAGTCTGCCGTCTTTAATTCTTTCTTATTCCCCACAGTCGCCCCCACCCCACCCCCTCCTCTCCCCCTTCCTTCCAGCTTCCCACAACACCCCGCCACTGTTTCATCCTATCTTTTCTGCCATAATCCCTTGCATTCTCTTTGGCCTGGCGCAGCTAATTGGTCACGTCTGCAGTGTGACATAGGGACCAAACATGATTGCTCGACAAATAGTGAGGTGTTTAGCCTCAGACCCATCTCGGCTTAGCTGTGCAGAGAAACCAACAACTGGAAAGCCTCATTAGCACGGCAACACCACGGCTTGCTAATTGGCAAACACTTTCTGCTAAAATAACTCTGTGGATTTGTGCGTGTGTGTGTGTGTTTCTTTGTTTTAATGAAGTATTGCGTGAGCGCAAAATATCAAAGACTATCTTGTGTAAATTGCATTTCTAAAAAGACTTCAAATGATGTGCAGAGTACTGCTGAGACAAAGAACATTTACAGTAAATTAGTTTTGGGGATAAATAGGTCTTCCTTTAACTAGCTTGGTCGGATATCTGAACCGTAATAATCTGTGGATATTTTGCTCCGAACTGCTTCTTCCATATTCACTTTGGATGCCATTAATGAAGGTCTCTGACATTCAAGCGAAGCATCATGAAAAAGAAGAATGATCCCGTACAAATAAACAATATATGCAGACAAATTTATCCCTTTATACACCGGACTTTTGACAATGAAATACTTCACTTTGATATCACTATTTCATAAGCTTGAAAACTGTTGTAGGTAAAGGCATACTGTCAATAAGAATTTTTTTTGTTATGGCCCAAACTTCGGGATGGAAGTAGAGCCATTCATTTCATATGTATATTATGGCGTCACTAGAGATGTTCACCGGATCCACTGGACATTCTCGTACTCGACAAGAATGATGGCTGGACATCAGCACTGTTGTTTACACCGCTGCTGCTCGTACTGTGGTGGCAACGCATCCTCGCTCCCATGGCGTGATATATTGTTGCAAGGTCACACATAAGGTTTTCAAATGAAGCATGTGCTCCGTCATCTGCGTCACATCCTGAAGAAGAATGAGGGACTTGTTAGCTTAGCAAGGTGGTGGCCATCCTTTTGTTCAGCATGTAACAACATGTCAGTTGCTCTCTAAAGCCACTCGAACCTCCCTCGCCATCTGCTTGTGTAAACTACTAA
The DNA here is from genome assembly GCF_027744825.2 of Synchiropus splendidus. Lineage (NCBI taxonomy): Eukaryota > Metazoa > Chordata > Actinopteri > Syngnathiformes > Callionymidae > Synchiropus > Synchiropus splendidus. Next base: position 9,957,494 of record NC_071334.1, on the reverse strand, counting down.
ACTACTACAAATGTTGGCACCATCTAGTGACGTGACAAGGTGGAATAAACATATATCGTTTTTGAGGCACATGTTGAAGCAAAAAGAAGATCTGTCTCTTGAACCATAATGTTTTGGAAGTACACTGCACCTGTCTGAGGATGACCGTGAAGGGTCTGACGCAGACATTCGTCAACTCCAAAATATTGAAATCTATTACACAAATCTACAGACCACACCTAAAATATATATAAAGTTACTCTCTCTTCGGTGAGTTTTGGCACTGTTCTATCTCTGTGCTGTTTTAAAATCATATTGAGCGAAACAAAAAAAATAAACACCCTTGTCACCATGCATCAATAACATAACTCCATCCAATAAATAAATACATAATAGTAATGATAATAATAGTAATATCTAATAAGATACAGCCACCGCCTATAATGTGAGTGGATTACAGAGACGAAATTACTCCCTCGGGCTAAATCAGTGAAACATCACTTGGGATTTCACGCTTTGAAAACTTCTGAAATAATTGACCACCCGCTCACACGTCTCTGTGCGAGAAGAAAGGGGGATCACCCCTATTTTCTATCTCAGAACAAGCATCCCATTGTTTATTGTTGGGGTGCAGCTGGGCTTTGAAAGTTGAGCATGTCTGCCAGGGAGACAATGATGAGTCGGGTTCCACCCTTGCATCAGGAGTGACTCTATGATATGTAAATATATTTGAAAACTTTTCATAAGACTCACGAAGTGTTCTGCAACGCAGCAGCGAATTAATTCCCCCTAAGTGCAGCGTTGAAACCCTGCTGGGGTGTATCATTCACATGCCCTGAGATGACACTGATTTTAATTGTAAAAAAAAAAAGGCTGGACTTATAGCTGTGCCTATATTATCCTTGGTGAGTAATGAGTCCTGCGCTCAGCAAGCACTCCTGCTGAGCCCATGTCCTCATCACAGTTCTGCAGACACTTGCCTGACAGTTTGTGTCTGGAAGTGGGAGCTTCTCGATCAACTGTTTGAAAACACATTCAGAAACTTTGGAAGGCATTCAGTCCATTCTTGTTATTGTTATCAAGTGGTGAACTTTCCCACAAATGTATTCAGTAATTGTTGTCCACTTTGTGTTGTTCTTACAACCGTGTCACCATGTTATTGGGTACTGTTTATCTCTGGAAAAATAGTGCTGCCAAGTCATTCAGCGTTCAAAACATTACATAAAAAAATACTTATTTGGAAAATAATTTGCTCACCGGTTGCCTTGGCACTGGCTCTGAAAAGAAGGGTTCTAGGACCACTAAACCTAAACCTGAGCCTGAGCTGAGACCAAATGCAGTTCAGAAAGATCAACCCCTACCATCTTTGCTCCCATGGCGTCATATATTGACAAAAAAGGCAGTCTTCAGCATTGCATGTTGACACACTGGCAGCGTGACACATGACAAAAAGACGAGGTTAGGGTAAGCTCTTCTCAATCGCTATTTAAAGCCCATCAAACATGGTCACTGTGACAACGCTGCAGAAGGCCACTTTCTCAACCTCAAAATATTACGCCATGGGAGTGTGGATGGGTTGCACAAGCTTCTCCACCAAGTTGAGATCAACCCATTCGATGGTCCAGAAAGCTCCGACCGTACCTTTAAATGATGTCAGTGCAGCCTATAATTCATAGCTTTAAACTAATCTGACTTTGCGAGTGGTTCCAAGGGCGAAAGTCAGTTCTGGAATTTTAAATATGAAATCAAAAATTATTAACTGAGAAACAAATGTGCTAGATGTTGATGCTGTACAAAGAAGGAGGGATAGTAGGACGCTACTGACCAATGATAACAGCTCATATGTACTATGAAATGAACTGATAACAACAGAGAATTTTGGCAAAATGTTCTCCTTTCGATTCACCGGATTCAGTTTCATACCTGTCAATCTCTGCCAATAACTCCCCTTATAAAGCGGTGCAATTGCCCTTATGAATTGAAAAGAAACCTTACAAACACAAGTAAGGTTTCTTTTCAAGTAAGCATGGAAGATTCTTCCATGCTTACTTCTACGATTTCTCTCTGAATGATTCTTCTTCTAACACAATTTAAAACAATGGATGCAATGCGCATGCGCACACAACACTCCTATCGTCAAAGCCGAAAGCAACAAGAAAAAAAAATGCGTGATTGAGGATAACTTTTACTAGTATGATGCGCCGACCACTGTCAGCTACCAGCGAGACGAGACCATCCGTTTTGGATCCGAAATTGGTGAGTCGATATCGGTCTGGCGTAGGAATTTTTTTGTGTTCTAATGTATTTTTCCCAGTATAAAAGTCGTTATACGGCGTACAGGATTTGAAATTGTAAAAAAAAAACCGTATAGAATACAGGGAAAACTAAAAAGTTGACAGGTATGCAGTTTGAATAGACTCCCTAAGGGAGTGGGTAACAGCATGTTAGTGATGGGTTTTGAAGTACAGGCGAGTGATCTTACTTGTGAATACAGACTTCACCACCGCTTGGGTTTGTCACACAGACCTTGAGTTGTTCCTTTATGTTCCACGCTTCTGAGATACAGATGACCCCACTTGGGTGACTATGTCTCCGCGATCAACTCTTCAAATGGGAATTCTCTGTAATACAACTACACCAAGCTTGGAATATTTTAACATCTGCCACCTGGCTTTTCAGAAATTGACCATCCAAGTTTCTGGATGAATTGAAAGCCTAATCGGTGTAAAAATGAAACATTCATCACCAATGGGACGGAGCGTCTCGCCCAAGGACACACAGCGATTACTTCTCTGATTTGAGAAAATCGGACGAGCCTTTCAATTGCCATTTGAACGCTTCAGTGGTATAGTGGTATAGTGGTAGAGTTGTGTTCGTATACTTGGATGCAAGTCCAATGTATTCCCAGTGAGGCTTGGTCTCCGTCAGGGTTGTGCTTTGTCCCCAATCCTGTTCTTGGTCTACATTGACAGGATTTCGAGGCGCAGCTCTGGTGAGGAGGGTTTGCGGTTTGGTGGCCTGAAGATCCAGTCTCTACTCTTTGTAGATGATTTGGTTCTGATGGCTTCATCATTGCGTGACCTACAGCTCACGCTGGATCGGTTCGCGTCTGAGTGTGATGTGGCTGGGATGAGGATCAGCACCTCTAAGTCCGAGACCATGGTTCTCAACCGGACACGAATGGATTGCTCTCTCCAGGTAGGGACTGAGATCTTGCCTCAAGTAGAGAAGTTTAAGTATCTCGGGGTGTTGTTCTCATGTGAAGGGATTAGGAGATTGGTCGGCGAAGTGGGGCAACAGGGGCGGTATTGCAATCCCTTTGCCGCACTGTTGTCCATAAGAGAGAGCTGAGCCAGAAGGCAAAGCTCTCTAGATACCGATCAATCTTCGTCCCGACCCTCACCTACGGTCATGAGCTTTGGGTCATGACCGGGAGCGCACGGTCCCGGATACAAGTGGCTGAAATGGGTTTTCTCCGAAGGGTGGCAGGCGTCTCCCTTAGAGATAGGGCGTTTGGCGTGACCTCCTGAAACTGCTGCCCCTGCGACCCGGCAACGGATAAGCGGGCGACGATGGATGGATGGATGCTTCAGTGGTGAGGTGTGGAAGGAGGACAGCCAAGAGGTGGTGGATGGTATCAAATGCTTAGCAGATGACAAGCAGTGTTGGGAACAAACGTACACAGGAATCATTCAGAGTTGATCTGACTTGACTCTAAAGCACAACTGCAGATGGCTGCGTCTCCCTGATACATACAGTCCAGCTGCTTCATCCATTATTTTGCTCACCAACTATACAATGATACACAACGGTTTGTGACAGTCCTCCGTCGAGGCCTGTCTCTCCTCTCAGACGGTGTCACCGCCTGGCATAAAGGCTAAGTCCCCGTTGCTGCCTGACATCTCATTAACTGCTCGTCGATATTTATCAGTCTTAATCAGAGTTGTGGCAGGTCCAGTGTGATTACTTCCAGAGTGTGAAAGCAATCATGCCGCGTCCTCCTCGCCGTCCTTGATTTACAGACGGGTAACCGCCCGGCACGGTTGGGGAACTTTTAGAACGTGAAAGACAAAGTGCCTTGCAGTGCTTGCTGCTTTACAGCAGGGCAACACAGCAGATTTTTCTTCATGGTAGACTGAAAACTCTGTCCTGTTGAGGCATTCCAGTGTATACGGCGGAGAAGAGATACATGTTATTTATTGCATTCCAAATTTCTGTTTTTTTCTGGTCACGTTTACTGACTTTTGCTGTGATTCATGAAAAAATGATGGTGGGTATTGGTGCTTTACGACGTGACCCACCTATTGACTTTATTTGGTGCTTCCAAAAAGCATTGTTGCAAGAGCAGTACATGCACAGACATCTTAAAATTTCTGTGCCTGAGTCACTCATAAATTATTAAGGAAATAGCACACTCTTGCATAGAAAGGCTATGCAGGCGTTCGATTTTATACCCGCCCCAGATTGTGTATTCCCATTTTTTAAACCATGGACTCAATATCTATATGCATTTCATTCAAGTTATCTACATTTTCAAAGATTACAAGGCAGAAAAATTACTTCCAGCCTTTTACTGTGTTTGGAAATACAAATTCTGTCAGTCTGCTATTCAAAAATATGTCATTATCACTTGCTGAAATCAAACATTGAAACTAAAGGTTCATCATCAAATGTTTCTTTCTACTCTTATCATGAATAATAGTCATTGTAAACATGAAGTGGTCAGCTCTTTTAAACCAAAGGTCTAGGACAATTGCTGTCATAGTTGCGAATGAGAATGAGTTCCCCCAAAGTTCAAGTCTAAAAAAACTGTGTGAATATGAAAAACTTTAATGGGAGTATGAATTACATGAGGCACCAGGAAACAAGGTTGCGTTTCTCAAGTCGCCGTCTTTCTCACACCAAATTCCTGCCACAATCTTGTGTCCTGGCCTCATGACCTGCCTGAGGACATGCAATTAGTCCAGAATAAAGCTGTCTAATGTCAAGTGGCAGCCAAACAAAGGTGCAGCAATGGGTGGCGCAGGCTAACGTGTTAACATTCCTCAGCTCTTCACAGCTGTGTGGCTGTCGAGACCCTTAAGGTGTGCTTTTGAAAGGGGGACTTGGTGTCCACTTATTTCGACTTCAGCTGGGAGCACTGCCACTGACCTGTAAACAACACCAGTCGCCTCAAGTCGTGAGGAAACAAAGACAGAGAAGTGCAACTTGAGTCGGGGAGGTCAAACACTTGTCTCAACTGAAAAATATTCCAGTTTAAATCGTACTTTTCCTCAAATGATGCGGTTGGCGAGTCATGTCTTCTGCTTGTTGTTCCTTCATTCGAACTGTCTGATGCGGTTCAGACGCAGGACCTCTGAGCGAGCTACGATGCCTGGGATTGGACAAAAGTGAAACACACGTGACCTCGCTCGCAGCCAGGCGGTTCCATCATGACAGACAGGGTCACATCGAGGGCAGATCGCGGTGCATCACGGGTAAAGTGTGTCCTGATAATAACACTCGCAGCTGTGGCATAACAAGTGCAGGACAGCTGGTGAAAAGCAAATTTATCATACTATGAAATTAGATCGGAATAAACAAATGACAGTCCTTGTGTCAATAGTTGCTCACCTCCCGCTGCCGCTCAGATTGGTTATGTCTGATAGGCAAATGGAGACTGCTCGCATCTATGCCATTTACCTGATACCCATTTAGCAAAGTGAGCTGCAAACTGTGTCCAATAAAGAACAAGGCCTCCGATAGTTGACGCCTTAGCGCTGGCAATTACCTCCCATTATACTCTTGATCATTAGAGCCGTCATATTAAACACGTGGAGAATGTGAGGCTCCTCACAACAAACGCTGCTCGTGAACTCAGCTTTGATAACAAGATGAAAACGGGCTAATTCATGCAGCCAGTATTGTCGCGCACAATGTTCTTGGGGCTGGTGCAAAAAAGACCATTTGTGACAGGGGAAAAGTCCCTGAGACATGTTAACACCAACTCTTTGTTCTGGCCAACTCACAGTCATAATCCCCACACTCCTTTATTCTGCCTTTTATTGTAAGATTTTACTGGAGTTTAATGAAGACAAAGGCATTGAAGTAATGGAATATGCATCTGATAAGGCTCGGAAAAGGACAAAAACGCACATATAAGGGAGGAAATTAGCTTGTGTGAAGGCATAAACCCATGGAAGTTGCCAGGGTGCAGCTATGAAGCGGGGAGTCATATATTTTATTGAAGTATATTCTTTCTTACAAGGCTTGTGTTGTAGTAATAGAGACCAAATAACTTGAGATGAAGACCAAACTGAATATAGAACACAGATAGCTCAACCCCAACCAGCCCAGTTTTATTGATATGCTTTTGTCCAGTAGACTTATTCTGCTTATAATATAAATGAAAGGACGTGCATAATATAACTTAAGTTCATTCTTGGGGTAGGTGCCACTCAGCGCCTTAATAGGAACCATTTTTACTTTACATTTTTTTCTTTTTTTGGCTTTTGAGATTTTAAAAATTATTAATAGAGGCTGTATCTGTCATTTGTGTCATCTCGCATGTTGACGCAATTCACTTAATGTGGCGTTTCCTGACACCGTGGATCGAGCATCATGAATCAGAAAGATTTGTGGTTATGGTTAAGCCTTGGGGGACCACTCCTTTCACTATAAAAAATATTACTCTCACTTGGTATATACATATGTAGCTCCTCATGTAGCCATGCGCTTTGCTCACACTGTCTATTTGGAGGCACCATCTCAAAAGCTCACAGTCGACAGCCCCAGCCCATCCCCAACCTCTACTTTTGGAATGTCACGCAGGATGGGAAACATATGACCCCATAGAAACACCACTGCAACACATACTACATACAATGTGGAAGACCAACATCTGCGTCTACAATGGACGCCAGAGTCCACTGGAAAACAGTAGCCATTTGAAGGCTGGGGAGTGAGAATTTGTTCACAAAAATCCTGGCAAAGTGAGACCAGACTCTTGAAGACTGGTCTCAAGTACTGCATGCCTTGGACAATAAAGGCCTCTACACAAACCAGAGTGGCCCTCCTAAAAGTTAGCTCCCACATGGTTCTATTCAACGGCGTGTGTTCTAAGCAACCATGTCCACAGCAGAACATTCCCCCAGTACCTGCAGACTGACAGTGATTGCCTCTCATTCTGTTCCTTTGACAAAGTCACACTCCACTGAAAAGCATGCGTGTCCTCACAGAAGGCAGTTGCATGGTGTTGACATATGAATGCGCTCTTTGCATGATGGGACCACAAGAAAGACCTATCAGCACTTCTTTTCTTTCAAACGGGGACATGCTTGACAACAACAACAACACTAGCACACCTCTCACGATGCATGCTCCACTGGCCTCGTGTGATGTGATAAAAACCGACTCATTGACTGCCAGCCAAAGCCGACAGACACGTTCGGGCATCGACAAAACACAAATGCAGCCTAGTACCACATTCATATTGTAGTTTAAACTGCATGCCTTTTTAAATCAGAGATTTTATCATCAGGTTTGCTGCCTGACAAGATTGTGAGGCGAATAAGGTGGTGTATTCTAATTCACCTAAAAGGGCAGGTGATTTCCATGCTCATCCAGTGACCACACGATAATCTCACTAGGCTGCTAGCAACAAACAAGGCTCAAGTGTGTTGCTCAGGGACAGCGCAATCCATAAATATACATATCAGGCACCAGGATCAAACCGTCAACCTCTCAGTCATAGGCCGGTGACTCCCTCAGCTGTTGCCCAATTCCCACCTGGAGAGGTTTGATAGCATAATAAGCATTATCTCCTCTGAGAAAGTTGCATGTAGAGCCACAAAACAGCAAATATATTGCATTTGTACTCACTCTTTACGAATAGGCAGCATTTCATCTAGCACTGAATAATTGCATCTATCCATTTTACATTGGTTATACGGATACTTGGTGATGAAGAACCATTCTATAAGTGGGGTTGAATATCACAACTATTCTATAAAACCAACATATTTTTTTCAGTCTTCAGTTGTATGGTTTTTACTCACCTCTCCACAGTTAAACTTTGCCCGTGCTGTATCAATTGTTGAGTGACCCAAAAACGTCTGTGACTCTAAATAATAATAATAATAATAATAATAATAATAATAATAGATTTCTCCATTTGGGACTTTGTATAATCTTATCTCATTGATTATTAGCAGCTTGCTACAGCTCCGCGCTAATAATTTATGAATTGAGCATCTTGCATCACAAAAGCTTACATTTTAACTTTTACTTTTTACTTTTTTGTATAATCATACTGGAATAAAATGAAAGCCAGGATCATGTATGGTAATGGACTTTCCTTAAAATGTTCAGTCAAGCTCTGCAATAATTCCGAATTATACTTTGTTCTTTGTATTTCTATATTTTCCATGATCATCATGAGCCTCTTTCTGTTCACCTTTACCCTTTACTTTCAGTACACTTATTTATCATTTAAAATCAACTCTAAACTATGCAGTCATCATCATCATCATAAACAAGTGTCATATGCAGTAATAAAAAAGGAAAACATGGTGATGTGATTCACATCTAATTGACCAGTTTTTGTTTTCCTGTTTTCTGCAATTGTCTAAAGCAGCCATTTATCACGTCATGGCGTTCTGATAGTTCGTCCTCCCTTTGCTCAAAGGCAAAAACACACTAATAACAGAGTGAGCTTTCAAGTAAAACAGGCACCTTCCACTGTTCCTCTTTAGGATTTTCAAAGTGGTTTGAACTACCAACCCTGTGGTCAGACGTTCAATCCTCGCCCTGCTAACTGACCGCCGCGCGGCTGAGATAAGGCAGCTGAGATTACCGGCCCTGCTGAGTTCCTCCTCGGGCCATACAAGCTCCCGCTGGACTGGTGATTATTGCCAGACTTTATTGCCTCTGCCTCAAAACATTGGGAATAGACTCACACACACACAAGTGTTTACCATTCCCCGCACATTCGGAGTTAACATTCGGTATGCTTGTGCTTATCGATGCTTATGGCTAATATGCGTGTGGCTAACCGTAATGGAACTGTAATATAGCAATTCCTATTCAAATCTCTTCATCTCTCCATGTCTAACATGGCAACAACCGACCTTGTGCATGCAAACGTCTGCTCTCCTGCACACCATAGGCTATCCTTCCTACCCTGAGTTCTGTTTCGCGGCTCTCTATCTCTGCCGTGATTCCATCCGATTTGCCGGTTTGTGACTCACCTTGCCTCATATCTCTTTGTTTTCTGGTCTGTTTTTTTGTAGTGATGGTTCGATGAGGCTTCATGAAACAGTGACTTCATTTTCAGGGGGGGTTCTACTGAAACAAATCAAATCCAAGTATTTTTAAGAGAAGGAAAGACAATGAGGAGACCTCTTTATAGGACATTTTGACGATAATATATCTCTATTTCATCCAGGTTACAGTGATGACTATAACTAATAAATATGTCATTTGTTGTTGTGTCTCGTTCATGGTTGTGACACACTTTCATGTGACTTTCGCTGTCACGTTTCAGCAGCCGATACCACACGTCAGTGAATGATCCAGATTTGCAAGTACACATCTCTTTTCTAAGGGAGGGCTGCGAGTTCTCACTGCTCTCCTTGTGTGATGCCCCATCTTTGACCCGTCACGCCACAGCCCCTCCTCCTTCGTCTGTTCCGTTTGTCATAATCCTCGTCACCATCTGCCCCCCCTCCTCTCACAGGGTCAAAGACTGGTCATGCTCCGAGGAAACAAGTTCATTTTTGTCAAATTACGTGCTATAGATCGTGTTGCCCTGCTGTTCATTTGTCCCATTTTACCTCTTCTGTTGCGCCTCTTCCTCGGCAGACTCGGTTAAGGAAATCAAAAGCGTGGATTCCATTTTCCAATGATGCTCACAAGCTCAGAATTGATAGTGTATTTACACCAGCTCACCTCAGTAATTTTACGGTAGCTGCAGTTGTATGTGTAATTCACACACATACATCCAAACACACCTACTTCGACCTACTTTTGTTCAGCCCGAGACACCAGTGCTGCCGATTTACTTGTACGCCTGTTAAGCAGAGTGTGAAATATATCTCCAGCTGTTTGTTGTAATGCATACAATTATAGCTACAACACCAGCTGCAGACACAACATCACGTATACACAACAAGATGAGGTGATTTCTCGAGCAGAAAGGTGTAAGAATTGCGAGTTAGGGTTTAAGGGCGGATGGAAAGTGTGATGACTAACTTTCAGTCAGGCCAAGAAATGAGTTCACAGACCTTGCGTCTGATTTATCCTGAGCATTTCCTGTTTAGTCTGAAGTAATAAGTTTAAGTTATGAAATTGTGATGGTCTGTTGAGGCTTCTTGAAACAGTTCTTTATTTCAGAGATCAGAAAAATAATAAAAATATATGAGAGGTAAAATAAAAAAATGAAATAAAAAATAATGTGAGGTTTCACCTAAGTGGTTGTTCAAATAGGAAATATTTTTAAAGCGCCATCTAGTGGACTCAGGAAACAAAGGCGCTGTTTCATGAAACGTCAGTGAAATCATTAAATATATTTCCAAAAAAAATTCAATCCATGAAAATGAATTCAACACTGTGCTTGCCGATCCATTTTGAATGACATAATATGTAATAAATCACACAAATCCAAGAATCTACGCTTTAATTATTTGTGAGACAAATTAATCGCACCGCTGATTTAAGATCCATTTTCTTCCTTCCTGCCGAGCTGAAACTGCAGCCGCATGATGAGAAGGCAGATGAGCCATGAGCTGAAATCATTGCTGTAGCAGTGGGAACAAGAAAAGGTCAGAGTCAAACTGTGAACTCAGCCATGGGGGTCAGGGTGGGAGCAGTCGGGGGGCACATGACCTGTTGCGACCGTGTCACGCCAATGTGTTGCCTGTGTGCAAATGAAGCATATGCCAGAGCAGGTTGATTCGGTTTACTCCGAGGCAGAAGGTTTTACTCGTCGCGGGCTGCTTTGTTTAAAAGCCAACCTTTACTTTTGAAACATGCATCTGTCTCTTTTGTCCCTGTGCTCAATACAATTTCCCAAGATGAATCACCAGCTTCTCCACAACCATGTGATAATAACTTGTGAAGTAAACCACCACTGGAACTAAGCAGCATGTGCAACTCAATATTGTCCCGCTCTCCTCTCTCCAGGAGCGTAGTACATTATACAAACCCATTATCTACCTATTTCCAATTCAAGCTAACTTTGCCCCAAAGTGGAATAAAACACGATTAATGATTTCAATTACTCTGACCCCGCTCGCCGGCTACAGTGCCTGAAGTCGAGGTGAGAGAGCTGCGCAGCATAAAAGCCGATAGTGAAGGACATTTACTGGGGGAATGATTCAGTGGGGAGGCTGGCAGATTGTGCTGGCTCATCAGAGGTGGAACAAAACTTCTTATTGCATCAGAGCATTCTATTTAAACGGAAAGCAACTCTGAACATGACCTCACAGACGCGGCACGAAAGTAAAGACAATATAATCACACTATTGTTTTCTGTAGAGCTTGTAGACAACCGGAGACGCGGATACCAGACGCTTCTAAAAATACTCTTTACTGCCTTTTAAACCCTATTGAGAGAGACTGTACATTAATTTTAAAGGGAAAGCAGTAGACAATACAATTATAAAGATGAGAAAATGTTTAGGGAAAAAGAGGTAACATCATCAGCTGACTTCTTAGTTTGAAGAAATGATGTGTAGTGAGGATGCAGAGGACATGTTTCAGAGGCACGAGCTGGTAGGAAGATGAATGAACTGCAGTAGAAACAAGACAGAATACATGTGTGGGAAATAGAGGGTGCAAAGAGGAAGATTGGAGGCGCAGCAGGTGGTGAAATTGGGGTCGACCGTCAAGTTTTGGACTGAGGTCTAGTTATGTGATGAAGAGAGTGCTGGCGTGGTGGAGAAAATAAGATATTTGTGGTTTACAGGAATATAATATTTCAACATGATAAGGAGAATTTGCGTTCTGGCCTACGACAGCTGATACAAAACACACTGGGCTGGTGAGGCTTCATGAAACAGTGTCCTCATTTTCAGAGGCCAGGAGGTGGGGCTCTTTTTGGAATGATGTGAGGTTTCGTTAAAGCAGTTGCTGAAATCCAAAAAGAATTAGCGCAATAGTGCCATCTAGTGGGCTCTGAAAAGAAGGACACTGTTTCATGAAGCCTCATCAGCCCAACACTGCTCTAAACTGACCCCCTTTTACACGTTTGACACATGGATGGAAGAACTTTGCTAGGACAGGTTGGACTGTACAGATCACGGATAAACAATAGTATCCTAAATTTCCTGGGGTGTTTTTTCACGTTTCTGCGAGCTGTGAGGACTAAACCGGGTTCTGGGGAAAACATGATGGGAAAAAAAATGTCTTGAAGATGCTGAAATACAGCAAAATAAAATAGGGAAACAAAAAATTGGGCCTGTAAAATGAAATGAAAAGGTAGTTATTACAAGAAGTGCCAACAGTCAAGGTTAAATAATGAAATATACAAACATTTATTGTTTGAGTTTTCTCTCCGTGCTGTCTTCATGCTGTTTTCTTTGAGACCAAAAGCTTCATGGAAGCCAAGTCTGTCATTCACCAGCGTGTTAAATATCACTGTGCCGAGCAATTATTATGACATGAAAAAAAAATGGTTGTCTCTCATCAGGCTCGACTTCAAAAGCCCCCTGACTTCTTTTTGAAGTCACAACACGCCAATACCTGAGCGCAACAGATAGACCCTGTTCCCTTTTACCCATAATTCCTCTTTTTTTATGATTTCGCCGCCAAGCGAACAGGTGGGGGAGGAAGAGATAGATATACAAAACAAAATGTGTTAAGTGCTTTCTTTCTTCGCCTGTAATCTCTCCGAGCAGCAGAACGGCTGTAGAATTCGCCGTGGAGGTCGGATGGTGACAAAGTCCTTTTCAATCGGCGATGAAAGAGTTTGGAATAATTCGCCATTCTGTGTGGCCCCTTTGTGCCCCTTATCCACTTATTCAAATCAGTGTAAATGGCGACGTGTCATATTAGCAGATTGGGGGAACGAATTGTAAATGCCTACATTTGTTTGTAACTTAAGAGCAGGTGACATGCAGAAAGAAGAAGAATGCAGTGATCCCGGTTTGGAGTTCAGAGTCAGCGCCTCCGTGAGCAAGTCAGTATAGTAAATGACAGAACTACAGTTGCATTAAATAACAAACAAGTTAAAAAAAAGAGTTATCATGTCTTAAAGGTCACTGAAATCTTAACTTGGGAGCAGGTCGAAGTGGTGAAGAAGAATTTGGGTCATGCTTTGCTTTGTCCAGCTTGCTCAAACTTATTGTATTAACAGTCTACATGCAAGCTCTTCAAATCATCCAACATCATCCGTGTCTTTCCAGTACTATACAGATAACACACAGGTTTAGCAACTCATGAAGAAGTCACAGTGGGGGACTGCTGTCTTAGCTTGTCTTGATGATGTCACCAAATGGATGGCACAAAACATACTTCAGATAAACTAGTTTAAACAAAAACATTGACAGCCTCCGTCCAGATAGATAACTAGCATAACATAGCCTGAAATCTCAGTGTCCTACTCATATACTCGCTCATATACTCTACCGCTGCTGGTGTTGAACTCAGCAGCGAGGCTTCCATCTGGCTCTAACAGAGAGCAGCACATCACTCCAGTGTAGGCTTCTCTGCGCTTTAGAATGGACATCAAAATTTGACTGACTTTTAAAGCCTGTCTTGGTCTGACCCCCGACTACATTGTAGAACTGCAGACCCCAACCCAGACCCTCAGATCCTGCTAGTTGTCCAGACTTAAATCTAGAGGTGACAGAGCCTTTTCTGTCAGTCTGTCAGAGGAGATCCGAAACATAACACATCTTTACTGCTCTGCATGTGAAGCACTTTGTGAACAGCGTTCTAAAAAAAAAAGCTGTCTAAATAATGCTTTATTATGATAATTCATTGTACTATTATTACAGTAGTTTTGAGTCTGGTTTTTTCACACACCCTTGAACATTGCAACATAGAGGAAATAGTCCTGGTAAGTATCTGTCTGCTAGATTTGAGTCTGGAAATGTCCAAGTTGACTGATGAGGCGGGGAAAGAGACAGGAAGACCCCGGGAGTAACGTCCAGGGGCTAAAGATTTCAGCACCGTATCCATCATCCCGGCATATGAGTGACTGCTGGATGTTGGACGCTGAATTGTTAATTAGCTGAACTACGAGGACTCCTTGAAAGAAACCATGAGCGCTGAATGGAAATTGTCTGACAACCACGGACGGACCCTGAAGCGAAGTTTGTCGGAGCATTTTTTGTTTGAGCATTGTCTTACTCGTAATGGACACTTCTGGGGTAGAATATGAAATGCTCAGTCAACTGTCAGAGACCAGAAGAAGAATTGATGCTTTTCAACACAAAAACAAAAACGACTGCTAAAGTAGTTGTGGTGCCCAGTGGGGACGTCTGACTCATGCTTGGATAAAGACATGAAATCTCCACGGTAGCTGAGAATTGTCACTTGTTATTTTGGAATAAGTGGCATTCGGAATTGAACTACAGACAGCAACATGTTCATATCTTTCTCTCTGTTTATTAAGACTCAATAAATATCTAAGTTGTCATGTGAAAATGGTATGTCAATGAAAGTACAGTAAAGATATCACAACACGGTGTGTGTCAGCGTTCCCACCACACTTCCACCAACTGTAGGCCTCCGTCACCCAGACACGCCATTTTATCATTTGAAAAAACAAAAGGATGGCGAAAGGAGGAGTGAAAGACGTGAGGAGCGGGTTTCGGGGGGGAAAGGCCATTCACTGTTTCTTGAATGTTGCTAAACAGGATTAGAATTTGCAAGAATAGGGGTAAACAGTGGCAGGCTACATGGGGGGCCAATGGGATGGGAGTTGGCTGGAAGGGGCTGTGTGAAGAAGACAATGGTTAGATTAGCCATCTGTGGGGGCTTCTGCAGCTCGGCGTCATTAACTAGCTTAGGGTCCCAGCAGTAACACCCCAAATTCTTCAACCCCCCCGCCACTTGTGCATTAAATATTGTCTGACCTATGTTTGTGAGTCCCTAGTGCAATTGAAGACAGGGTCATCTGAGGTTATGCAAAGATACAATTTTCCAAACTGAACATTCTGCTCAGAAAGAGATCCAGGAAAACATCCCCACGACTCCAAACGCGGCCCCCTCTCCTTCGTTCTTGGGTTCAGCCACACAGTTTGACATTTCCTTTGTCCCTTTTCTGTCTCTGGAGATGATCAGTGCCATTTTGCATATCACTGCGCATCAGTTGGACGGGACACATGGCTGACACTGGGACCTCATTCAAGTATGTACCACAGAGGAGAGGGGTGGGACAGCGCAGAGATTCTTGTGTGTTCACAAAGCCCCTCGCTGTTGTTTTGATTCTTTATGGGGCATTTGATGTACACCCACTGCCCTCAGATAAAGCACCGGGGTTCACTCTGTTTCTTTTTTTTTTCATTGCATGAGGGTCGTCCAAAAACAGGGAAGCAATGTGCCTGATATGTTTATGGAGTTTCAAATATGCATAGTGTTAATAACACCGCAGGAGTTGGACCAAGCTGAGTTTTATTTTGGTTGCATGGGTTTCCTCTTGATTCTCTTCCAAAAACATGTTCAAAAACATGCTGTGGTGATGTCACATTTTCACATGTGAGCGGAACTGCAATGTACCAGGAAACAGTTCCGTGTTTTCCATGTCTCTTGTGAAGGCGCAGAACATGCAACTTAAAGTGAGTATTCATCATCATATTTGTAAATAACTGCTTTGTGTAATTTAATTTTCAATTTTTTTCTCGTTCAAACTGAAAACTATTACAGAATTTGGTCACAAGATGAAACTTTTCACCCTAAAATATGTGTCAGAACAGACAGAGTCTTCTGTACTTTACCTGTCGATCATCCAGTCAGTGACCATGAATTATTCATCACGCCATTGTTAATGCCTCTACATGTTGACTCATTAGTGGCTATCCTGGTGCGTGTTTACATTATGGAATTGACATCAATGTAAACTTCACTGTTTGAGGTGGAAAATTCACGCAGCGCTCATTGACTTCCGAGGTAATTACAACGATAACCTCATCGTGTCAATGCACATTAGAAGGGTCTAATGGCCATGTGCCATTTTTTGTCTCTTGCAGTGCTTCTGTGTTTTTCAGACCTCAACAAAAAAGGATTTTTTTAACATTCAAGGCCTAGATGAGACAAAAGTGAAATTTCCATTCATCTTATTGACCGTGGTAATTATGGTAAGCAGGTGAATGAAGTGTATAAAAGAGGATATGTACCATGGTAATAGCACAAAAGTGGTGCTTCAGTCAAAGTGTCTGTTGTTTTGAAGCGGCTTTTTCCTGAAAGCCCAACGATGAGTATCAAATATCTCATTTCCTGTAATAAGTGCTGTATATGTTTTAATAATGCACTGTATGTTTCAAAATGATCATAAAATATTTTTTGTTAGATAAAAGTAATACATACATACATAAAAAAATCATAATTCATCTTTTTAAGTGGTGGACATGGCAAGGATAAAATAAAATGAAATAAAATACAATTTCAGCATCACTATCAATAGCTATGGGCAAGGAAGAAAAAAACTGGGTAAATTGGGCAAAACAAATATTCAAGAAGAAAGAAAGTTTTATTTTGAATTTAAAAAGTACTGACGTGTGAGTACAGGCAAAAGTCCGCATGTGACTCTTGGGTTACCCACCTCTGCTCCAGTGGACTGTTCACGGCAAGTATGGCATATGTGATAGAATCAATGTAGAGATGCGGCTGTGTGCATTATACTGATCCACTCCAACAAGGTTGTGGGGGATAACACATGGGGCACAGAATTGCAGATCTAATGTGTTTCTTGAGATGTGTTTCCGGTGACATTTTATCTATTAAATGGCAAAAGACTATCTTTGTGAGGACCGTATGACCTTGTGGGGACATTTAACTGCACCCTACTTCAAAATAACTGGGTGATTTTAATTGTGTTTCAGTTTGGTTCAGCGTCATGCTTCAGGTTAGCCGTGTGTTTTGGATGGTTAGGTTTAGGGTGAGAGGATGGGGAAACCTCACAATGTCCCCACAAGGATAGAATAGTGTGAGTGAAAGAAACCACGAAACCTGCGAGATGCTCATCTGAAGGCCTCAGTAAGCTAGTCAGCCTGTGTTGTGCGGTCACACAATGATTCATTCATTTCAGAAACACAATCGACAGTGGTGGATTTAAGCAGAAGGGAAGTCTGTTTGCTTTGGCCTGATTTGCCAGCATTGTCTCCATTAGCCCTTCTGATGGAGCCACACAAGCTCAAGTGCCACTTGCTGATGACGGCCATGTGCAAAGGAGATCCCGATTAATGGATCATGGAATTGTTCATTAGCACTCCACATGCTGGAGCGGTGCTCGAAAAATGCAAATTGCTTGTTGTTTTTCCCCACCCCTCCAATCGCCTTTCAAGTGCCGGCAGTGGGGCCGCCACGTTACGAGGAACTGTGAAAAGTCCTCTCCATGACAAACCCCTCATCCGACAGATGTCCCAACCAAGGTGTTTAAATGTCATTCTGCCCACTTCATTATTTAACAGGTGCCCTTGAAGACCACAGTCAGGGGGTGGAAGACATGAATATACATGGGTCGGACCTCACAGTAATGCATTATTTAATGTTCCTCACGCTGCTCCAGTACTTACACCTGGACCTCTACTGGGTGATCGGAGCATGACTGAGAAACCCTCACGCTGGATTTATGCTCCCTTGTATAAGAATGGAAGGAACTACATTTAAGGTGAATTTCAAATTTTCAAAAAAAAAAAAAAAAAAAAATTATATATATATATATATATATATATATATATATATATATATAATTTTTTTGACAATTTTATTGACACATTACAGCAAAAATATACATTTCATTTTCCCCCAACAGTATTACAACTAAGAAATTATGTCAATAACATTGCATTAAAAATAAATAGAAAAAGAAAAACAAAACAAAAAAGACAGTCACACAAACAAAAAAAAATCCAAAACAAATCACTTTTACTGCGTGACAACCCTAATCTTGAATAAAAGACATTGTGAAACATAGCAAAAATATATTATGAGGAGATAACAGTCGTATCTGTAAAGGAAAGCCACATCTTATCATATTTGTCAGTGGAACTAACAAGTTTTGCCAATTTCAAATGTTGACTAACATCTCGTACCCACCATTTATACCAGGGAGGACAAGGATTTTTCCAGTTTAGCAATATGAGTCTGCAGGCAATGATCAGAGCAAACACTGTCGTTCTGCATTTACGTGGAGAGAATGAAAATATTTTTGACAATATTTACAGTAACATGCCCAACTTCTTGTTTCCCATACAGTCGCGCTGACAGACTACGTCGGTACAGATAAGCTTCCTTGCTGGGAATTTGCCACAGTAATGCTAAAGGTACTCTACCTTTCCATCTGGGAGTGATTGAGGAGGCTCGGTGGGGGGATTGTGGAGATTAGGTGTCTTCCCAGATTAGGGTTGACAGGGCGCCACAGCTCATCCCCTCTCTCCCCTGGGTATTTACACAGCTCTCGCCTTGCCCACAGGTGGCTAATATGCCGTTTGCAGGACTGCCTTGCCCCTCGTGTGGTTCGTCTACATATCCATATGAGCACGTGGAGCGGAGCAAGTGGCGGCTAGGGAAGTGAAAAGTGATCAGAGGTTACAGTGATGGAGGAATCACGCGCGGTTGAAAACAGCTCTAAAAACCAGCTCTTCCTGCACGCTCTGTGACGAAAGAATTTGTTCAGTTTTGGTTGCCCTTAAAACAGTTGCAGGTGTTAAAAAGACAACATCTGCCAGCCAGCTGTTTCAAACAATCCTCCAGCTCAGGGTCGGAACTGGATTTGTCAGCGCTGCTAACAAGGACGTACTTGTGAAATCCATGAAAGACCACGTTTTTGTATATTCTTTTGAAAATAAATTGTAATATGCCTGTCTGCTTGCTGCCGGGTTTATCGCATTGTTGCCAAGGAAGAGCTGGTTTAAGGCCTACTTCCTGTGTGCGATCTCTACTGGACAAGAGATTTGTCCAGGTTTGGGCCTGTTAAACTGGTACGGTTTATAGTTAGTCACTTAGTTAGTTGACAACTTCAGCGTTGGAATACATGTGTAACCTCTGTCTCCTCCCGCCGGAAGTGATGAACTACAGGAAGCGGGTGCAGACCCTCCTCGGGTTTAAAGGGTTTTTTGTGTGTTTGGCAAACAGAGAGCACAGTCAGGGGTGACATGTGCAAAGATGCATCTCAGCTTTTTTGTTGAGATCATCAGCAAGCAAATCCACCCATTCGCTGGCTGAAGATGGATAGTTTTAGTTTGCAATTTTCTTCTGTCTGTTGGAAACAACTGTTGTGTTTTTTCTTTTCTTTTTATTATTCAATGATATTATAACAAGTGCATACCTGTTATAAAATAAATAAATAAAATAAAACACCTCATGTAACATATTCAGATATGAAATTATGAGTAACTGTTCCAACAGGTGGTGTTAACAATACAGCTACTTTAATAAAATAAACAGATATTTCTGTAGTATTTTGCAGTTTGACATGCTCTGCGATTCCCTTGTCCTGATATTTTTGAAGTAATAGAAAATGTATTTTTTTAACTTGCAAGGGCTATTTTTTTGTTTCTGCTTTGTGAAAGAAAATATTGGTTACCAATATAGTATCGACTTTTCAAAGACATAGTGTACGGTTTACTAAACCCTTGCCATTTTCAACATCGTATTTTTAAAATAGCTTCTTCGTTTAACTTGTCCTTGTCATTGCTGGTCTGCAGCTAATATATTACATATTCTGGGGGTTTTGAGAGTCGCGACCAGATAAAAAGATAGAAATAGAGATAAAAAAGATGAAGATAATAATTTGTAAAGTAATTCAAAGTATTCAGAACATATTTCAGTAATGTAATGTAAGAGGCATGTATTCTGTAGTCTGCAGGGAAATACATTTGCAAAAAGCCTTCCCACCACTATGTGCAATACTTCACTGCAGTCCTTTAGAATAATATACTTTCACATTGAAAATGCTGAGTATCCAGCTGTGTGATCTGCTTGTTGCAGTTGGAAGTCACTTCAGTCCTCTTGTGAAGGGCTGTCTTTGGTGCTGTGCTTCGTATTGGGCTTTAGATTGCAAATAAAACTAGGTGGCAGCTTTTTCTTGCCGACTCTTCGGCCGCTCCATCCATCATTCACTGCTCATCCTAAACAATGAGGCAGTCCCGGCAGACGCTGGCAGGCAGGCCGACACATCAAGACGAATACCACCACAGAGTCAGACAAAGGCAAGTACAGACATCCCAATTCCACAGAAGAGAAGACAGACACAGGGAGGCTGCGGCACCTATTCATTGCTCTCCCAAATGTATTAGAGTGGAATTATGAATGGAAGTAGAAATTACTGCAGATGCGGGAATAGCTTGTTTTATGTACTCAAAGTGCAATAACGCTGCAATTTAAAAGGTGAAGGACAAATTATTCATTGTCATGGTAAGCGTAAAGAGTTACTAGCCAATAAGCCAAATATAGATGAATTACTTTTTTTTCAGCATTAATCCTTTTGTGAGATTTAGAGGACATGTTTGGTTTGGGTTGGAAAGAAAAAGCAGACTCAGCGAATCTCACCTTTCTTGTTTGTCGCCTTTTCCTGTGTTATCTTGTGTAAGCATGTCTTTTGGCTCCTCTCCAACTTTCCTGAAATCATTCAGGCTTAACAGAATTTGGGGTTTCAAGCAAAATAAACATTATTTTAGCTTGGAGCTAAGTCTACATAGAAGTCGCAACGGAAATCTACCGCGGTAAAAAAGTTTATTGCTGCGTAAATTTGTGTGACCTACGATCCAATATGGACGCTGTTTTGAATTTGCACTATTAGGTTGTAAAAATTTGAAAAGAAGCCGCAGCAATTATTGCCTGATGCCTCTTCAAATTTAGTTCTAACTATTGTCCTCTGGCTTTCTAAGCAAGTAGAGTTAATTCTGCATAAAATATGCCTAACAAACAAAGTATTTAAATGTCGTTAATATAAAGAATAAAGAGTCTTTAGACACCCAGGAAAGTAAATAATGTGACTGAAACAACATATTTAAATGACTGTTGTTACTCTTCAACTATACTGACACCGCCTTCATCTGACTTCAACTGTCAGTCATTCAAGTTAGCTTCGCTGGCCTTTCGGTAAAAAGGAAATCTAAATATTGTAACAGCTTAGAGGTCCATTTACTGTTAAACCAAATGACATATAGAGACAATAAAAGCAATGACAGGTGGAACTGGTCAAACATCACCGCAGATTAGTTGGTTGCTATCCATCATTCATCATTCCAACATCCATCTGTCATGTACATCCTGAAATAGAAACAACAAAGTAACTAAACTAGTAATAATAACAAGAAAGAGGTCTGAATAATTTCAAAATATCATTTATTTATTATTATTACTATTACTATTGCCTTGAGTAAAGACACATTTAGCAGGTGTTTCGGATTACCATCCAGATTTTTGGTCATTTATTGTAAAAAAAAAATAAATAAAATGAATAATTAATTTTTAAAAACTCAACTAGAAAACACAACATAGTTCATCAGTTTTATTGGCTGCCTACATTTAGTTCAACATTTTCCTTCCAGGGAACTGGGATGTTTCGATGCCACTTGTTGAATGTTGGAGTGGCATCTCACTAGAAATGAACACCTTGGTTCTTTAAAGCCGATGGAGCTATTGTGACTAACTTTTGTTTCTGTGGTCTGGAACATTTGCTGCCAATGACACTTCAATTCACCAACAACACAGCATCAGCTATGAGTGAAATATAGGAAACTACTATTAAGTCTTGCTTTTTTTAACAAATGCATAGAATACTGAGCTGTGGGTGAATGTCACCTAAAAATGAATGCATCCATAATCCATCCATCTATATTATTTCCTTATTTATGCACTTTTGACATTGTATAAATATCAAAACACATGTTTCACCTAAAATTTCAAGCTCAACGTTTGACAACAGAAGATTGAATTGTGGCAAGACCAAGCCAACCAGCGTTGGATGACAAGCACGCACAAACAGGAACAGACTGGAGCAGAGATTTGCCGAGTCAATGAAACCTCATCAATAATGCCGGGTCCATTGTGAACGTGATAATCTACTGCTCACTGGTGTATTAGTGTGCGGCTACATCGCGGAAAACAAACAAACCCACCATGTGTTTCATGTTGCTACTGCGCTCCATAACTGGGATTTAGGTGTTTCTCTGCCACCTGGAGGCTTGTTCACATTAGCAATGAATTAAAGCCCCGTGTATTTATGTCGGGGAGAAAGTATCGTCATTCATCATCTTGAGTGGCTTCTGGTTCATTTGGCATTTTAATCCATAACAAACTACGTCAGCTGCGGGAGGCAGAGAGCAAAGAGAAGCGAAATCCACTGTGCTTGTGTACACAGGAGCGCAGTGGGAATTTCATCAGCTGCTTCAAGCTCAGATGAAGACTGTCTTTTCATCCACAAGGCTTGTCTGGTGAGTCAGAGCAGGTACTGAGAGACACTGGGCCGTAATGGATCAAAACATCCACCAGATTGTTGCTTAATTGGATTGGTTCCTCAGCCATGGGCCTGAACGCTGCGTTTTCACCTGGTGGTTTTATTTATCGCCGCAGGAATAATTGGACACCATTTGCATTCACATCATCCCCAAAGCTCCTTTGGAGAGCGATTATGAAGTTTTCAAGGTGTGTGGCTTCAGTTTGATTATTAACTCCAGATAAATCTGGAGCCCCATGCAGAACATGACCCAACCCAGCTTGAAACCCAGCTTGAACCACTGGCAGAGGAAGCATGTGGAGCACTTGGGACCACATGTGACACTTTGCTTTTTTGTTGTTTTTTTTTTCTTTTCTGCAACTTTTAATGTGACTGTTGGGGTTTGTCAGTCCCCATTACTATTACCATTCCTACTGTATGTTAAGTTTAGCTCTGTACTTTTCCCACCAAAATATTTGTAAAAAAAAAAAAAAAAAATATATATATATATATATATATATAACTTGGGGAAATGTTCTGGCAGATTTGCATTCAATCCTGATTTTGCAGGATAAAAACATTATTTTCCAGAAAAAACATCTGGGACAACTGTTTAGCTCGGACCTGGGCAAAGTGCGGCCCGGGGGATATATGTGGCCCGACGCCTGTATTTTTGTGGCCCTTTGACCTCGGATGAAAACTGTAACTTATATGTTGTAATTTTTCTTCCGTTTTTGTTCTTTTTTTTTGTCAGTGCCACCACTTCAGCGGTTAATGTAGCATGTTCTTGTTTCAAAAGTAACATTTTCATTGGCCATTTTTGTGTTTTTCTTGTTCTTCAAAATTCTTTGAAGGACTACTGAAAATATATTTTGAAATAAATTGCCTTTTTATACTCAACGTCTGGTCCATGGTTAAATTAGGTGCATATGAAAAAAATGTTTTAATAGTTTTCATTTCATATTTACACTTCTTAATATCTTTACTTACATTTAATCTCTATAGGTCAATTTGCCCTTGTTACTTAAGTATGTATTTTAGATACATACATTATAGATATATATTTTCTTTTGATGATGGCCCCTCACAACAGTTACAGCTTCAAATGTGGCCCTTCAGGAAATTGAATTGTCCACCTCTGGTTTAACTGAACAATGTCGTGCAATTTCGGAAAATGAGGCAACTGTCCTGAATCCTCCACTATCAAGTAATAGTGGAGTCTGAGGTGAAGCGGTGACACATAATCCTGCAGTTAGTGAAGGGCTGGTGAAGCTTCATGAAACAGTGTCCTCATTTTCATCCCAGGAGATGGCACTCACTCCTCTAAATTCTATGGATTTGATATGAACCATTTCAATGAATCATTTTCAAACCGATGACCACAGATGGCGGTGAGCTCTGAGAATGAGGCAACCGCTTCATGAAGCTTCATCTTCCCATCGCTACTTGCCACATCTTAAGGCTTCTTATTTACAGTACCACTTTTTTGTGTCTAAGCGGTCATTTTTACGACTCTCAAACTGCGAAATATCGTCTTAGCTGTCCGATTTCCTTAACATGTCCATGCAGCTTCATGTGCCTTTGTCTCCACTTGGATAACAGAAAAGAGAGCACATGCCACTTAGTAAAACCGAGGGGAATCTTGTCGAAACGGCCTCATGAGTACTTAATGGAATACGTGAACGATGGTGGATAAGCTGCCAACAGTGCTAGAATGGTCAAAGATAGAAATCCAATATTGGAGCAGATCCAAAAAGAGTGCAAAACAAGACGTTTCAACAAGGACCTTTGTAGAGGTCTGCTCGCTGCAAATTAACTTTTACTTTCAAACGTTTGGTTTGGAAATGTTGGCTCTCTTCCCATCTGTTCCACGACGTGCCAATTGCTCAATTTAAGAAAAGAAAGCTTTTCTAATCTTAGCATTACTGCATTGTCAGCACATCGGCGGCTATTAAGCGACAATATTTATGACCATAATCATATCTGTCAGGCGAACCTGACATTCGCCTGTAACAATTTTCGGAGGCGACAGAGAATAAGAAGCGTGTGAATGATACATTTGAATAAGGTTTAGTTGTGTCAAGTCAGAATGATGGACTGATTTACATTTCAACTGCATTTATTCACCCAGACGCAAACTGTGTTCTTACTGCAGGGAATCATACATCAGCTGTGTCCAAAAGAAAATGATGTTTTTAAGAATGTGAACACAAGATACAGTTGCTCAGACATTTCGCATGATATATAACAGCACTTTAAAGTTTTATTTGAAAAGTTTTGGGATGTTTTGGCACAGGGGCAATAAAGGTTTGTCCTGAAAACCTTTAAACAAAGAACCCATGAAACAGTACAACTGCTGTCTGGGATACACAGGCTGCAATACATTGCATTGATACAATCCTACATTATATTACGATGACATGAATAGTTAAATAATTCAAGACAAAAACATATTGTCACTACACTAAGGAACACAACTAGACATGTTAAGTGAGGGACAATGCTAAAGTACTGCGATGAAATGGAACTCTGTCACCATCCCTGGTTCTGCACGCCACAGGCTGATGTTCCGTCACAGCGTTCCGGCACTAGTTTGAGCTTCAGGCTCATATTCACCATATGTCAGAATGGCAACTCTTCAAGCCTTGTGACACGAGTGTTTTTCATTCAAGACACTATAAAGAGGAGACCACGTAGGTCGCCCAGGACCCACTGTTGCAAACCATCTCTTAAACAAATGGAATCATTCCGTATTTGACGTGGAAATAACACGCCCTTTGTTGATTTGATCGCACTGTTGCCAACTTGGTGACTTTGTGGCAACTCTCCAAACTTTCTTTGTGACTTTTATTTTGAAAAGCGTTTGAAAAAACCTTTGAGTTTCCATAAAAAAAGCATCCATTGCTGCCCTCTTCAGCAGCCAGTGGGTCTTGCTGTCGCTTGTAACAATGCACTATTAGGCATCGGTCTCACACACTGAAGTCGCCTAGCTATTTTTGTAGTCGGAGAACATGGCGGCACTCCACCGTCACACAGTAAATGGGTGGTGCCCACAAGTTACTGAGCAAATTTGGTGATGTCGTTGTGTAGGGACTTCTACTTATATCTAGCCGTTCTGTCTTTGGAGGCGTCCCGAATGCCCTTAGCCATGTGTCTACAACTGTCACCCTACTGTATGTCTCTGCCCAGGTAATTGAACCATCCAGTAGAATAAGAATGAGAGACAGAGGGGGACGAAAAGGTTAGCTGACCGGTCCTGGAACCAAATGTGTCCACTGGTGGAATTTGTTCGGATGATGATCCTGTCACATCTGGATTTATAAAATCTTTTTAAGCTGTAAAAGGAATTTCAAATGAAGGATTTGGTGGCACATTCTACCACAGGCAAAACATTAATTTTAGCAAAAGACAATATTTGTCAAGCAGAACGTTTGCAAAGCATATTGTAACAAAGTGAAACTTGTATGGGAGTGCACCATACTGGGTGGGGGTGTGGTTAAGGTGGGCATTCAGTTAGGAGACTGAAGTCGGGATGGTTGTTTTCCGTTTTTCCTGTTCTGGAATAAAAGGACTGGTTGCTGTCCAACTCCTGACTCCTGTGTCGCTACAATATGTCTGTCGTAGTTCCTTATCTATCCAGGAACGCATTGTGATTGGCTGAGATGTATCGCACTGTTGTTCATGCAGGATTTGGTGGCACATTCTACCACAGGCAAAACATTCATTTTAGCAAAAGACAATATTTGTCAAGCAGAACGTTTGCAAAGCATATTGTAACGAAGTGAAACTTGTGTTTACCACTGTACGGGAGTGCACCATACTGGGTGGGGGTGTGGTTAAGGTGGGCATTCGGTTAGGAAACTGGAGTCGGGATGGTTGTAGTTCGTTTTTCCTGTTCTGGAATAAAAGGACTGGTTGCTGTCCAACTCCTGACTCCTGAGTTGCTACAATATGTCCGTCATCTATCGAGGAACGCGTCGTGATTGGCTGAGATGTAAGGCACTGTCGTTCATGATGTCAAAACAAGTAAAGCGACATGCACTTCGCTGGTGGAGGGTCCACATGTGTCTTCTATTGCTGCATAAAAGGTGGCAACCCCAGAAACAACCCACTGTACTCTTCGCCGTTGACAGCAGGCTGCGAGCGCAGGTGTCTCTAAGTTACCAGGAACATACAGTTGAGCCAAGTCGTCCTGAGGGTAAACTAAACTAAATTGTAAGCATCATTACATCTACTTTGGACTCTGCAAACCACTTTAACTCAGCATTAATGAGTTTAATGTAATCTTGTGTAGTGTAATAGAATTAGCGTGTATTACCCCCCTAAAGTCAGTTTGCTTTGATTGCCTGTTTGTTTCATTGGATTACATCATATATTACGCTAATAGCCGTAAGTGCTGTAATTTATGCATGGTTTCCGTAATCCCATAATTGTAAAGTGCAGCATGAATTAGTTCACAATGAACATGTTTATTATGTGTCTGCAGTGGTTAGCTCTGCTGCAGAGAGGAACACAGTCGGTCATTTTTGATACAGCAAATGTAAGTGTGGTGTTTCCACTTCAACGTGATATTCTAGACCAGATTATCGCAGAGGAACCTGTGATGGCAAAGAAGCATGAAGTGGAAGATTAACATCAGCTTTGAAAATTTGAAAGATGGGAGTGGAAAACAGCTGATGACCTTCATGTGTTTCATAGCTGTAGGTCCACGCCGTAAAAAAGTGTGGGTGGTCTGCATGGTTTGTGTTGAACAAAAACAGAGATCTGTGATGCAGACACAACCTGGACTTGGAGGCACCCAAAGAGGTCTGTGTGAGACCAGAATTGGTTTTTCGGAAATTCATCTAAAACATCATCTCACCCAATATACTATTATGTAAATAAATAAACATTTTTTTTCATGCTATTTACTAGTGTTTTAGTCACATTCAAACATATTTTATTGCTCTGATGATTGTAGTTTAGATACTTTATATATCCTTATGTTTATAGTCATATTCCAAATATGCACATATTAGTCGAACATACATATTGTTTTTTCAAAATTCAGATTTTTTTTTTTTATACGTTGTCAATTAACAACTGGTTGACCCAAAACAGGAATGGAAGAGGAGCAAGTATGCGGTAAAGAACAATAATACAATTTCATAACAGAAAAAGCAAAGAATCATCAATGAAAAAATATAAAGGACAATAAGGCAGATGTCCCATAGAGGCAGTACAAATGACCAGTGTTCACAAGTGCAGGTCAGAGAGCAAGCGCCAAAACAGGAAGAGAAAAAAAAAAAAAATCCAAAAATTAAAGCTGCAGGAACAGGTACTTCTGCAAATGCACACATCACAAATTATAGTACGATCTACTTGTGTTTTTATTTATTTGTTTTATGTAGTTTATAGATATATACACATACATGGACTGTAATTTGCCCACATCTGTATTATTACATATGATTCTGTATTTGATAAAGAGACAGTAAATTGACAAAAGTGAGCTGTAAAACACGTACAGAGTGTGTTCCAAACCTGCGGCCGAAAGTGTCAACTTGAACCATGTTGCCAGCAGTTGTGGCTACATGAGTGATGCTGGTGAATTTGGGCACGCCAGCGGTTCATTTGGCGGGTTAGCGTCTCGTGGCTGAAGATGAGTTGAGGCCATCAGTGAGAGAATGATGTTGGTAATAACCATTACTGCGGAATGTGATTGCTCCTATGGTGGTGCTTGTTTACAGTATGATGAAGCGCACACAGCCGCCTGAACGGCACGCAGTGATTCTGTTTGTGTCGGGAAATGAAAGGCAAAGCGAGACAACTGCTTTTGTGTTTATATCTCCGTCCATGTAGAGGTTGGTGCTGCGTGCTGTCATTATGTGTGTTGTTCTGCTCTCTGTTTCTGCTCAGTGTCCATCTGCAGCGGAGCCATCCATCAATCTGTCGACTCCCGAGCCCACCATATCACCTTTCCTCTTCCCACTCACATTCTTCACTTTTATCCTACACTTCTTTTCCATCAAAGTCCCTTCATCCCCGTCACTTACCCGGCGTCCAATTTAGACCCTTTCTTGCTTCTTCTACATCGGCATGTTATTAGCTAATGTGTTTTTTGAGGCGGAAAAACATATTTACTTTTCAAACCATGGAAGAAAAACAAAGGAAAAGGCATTCATTTTTAAAAGCAGTCACTCCTGAGTGTGTGTGTGTCATGAAGAATGAAACGCAACAGCCATCCACAAAATGCTGAATTTGTGTCTTAAGAAACAAATGAAACATATTTTAATTCAAGGAATTAAGGATTCCAATCTTCAATAAAGCACATGACATATTATACTAAAAAGGTTGTTTGTGGGAAAGCCAAAGAAAAAGCTCCAAATACAAATCAATAACAAAAGAAGAGAACAGTAGAGCCTTCCCTGCCTTTACTCAGGTACAACAACAGTCAATACTGTGAGGAAAAGGCACAACAATAACAATAATAATAATAGAAATAACAATATTATAGTTATTATAATTAGTAGACGTAGTAGTAGTAGTACATGGTGATGATGTTCTCGAATTTCATCTGCATTTAGCAACCTTTGGCATTCACCTGCACACTGTCAAACCACAGATCCAAGCCCCATTCAGAACTGACAGTGACAACAAAATGGGTTGTTTGACATTTTTGGAGCCTTGACAACTTGGATACGTAGCAGAGAAAATGAGTCCACATATTTGCGTTAGCAATAGCAATGTTTGCACACTATTTGCGTCCCGCTTAGTTTTTCTGTGCATTCGGTCAAACCTAAAATGACACCAAACTCTAGCCCTTAGTGATGACGGAGCAGGTTAGATCTCCTTCCCCGCCATATTACAAAAATGACAGACAGTCAGCAGGTTTTATTATTACTCTTTTTATGCAAAAAAAAAAAATCTTCAAAAACTGGATATTGTGTCGAGATTCAAAGAAATACAGAAGCAAAAAGTCACTGGGATCTATCAGTTTGGTTACGGTTTTAATGCTAAACTGAGAGCAACCGAGAGAAAAGTTGCAACCGTGGTGACCAAAAAGACCCCAAGAAGGCACCAACTCCTACAGAGAGGTCACAAAAGTCCTCCAGCAACACAAAAAAAAACTTCACGACTCACTTGCCTTTGTCAAGGTCAGTGATGACTCCACCATAAGAAAGGAACGTGACGATCCTGAATACTTTTGGACCAATGAGCTTTGAATCTCATGAAATCTGGCATAAAAGTAACACAGCATTTCTGAAAGAAGAAGTGAAACATCACGATTGTAGTGTCATGGTTTAGGGCTGCTTCAGGCCTTGACAGACTTGTTGTGATGACCAGAACCATGAATGCTGCTGTCTACCAAAAAACACCTGGAGAAGAATGTCCATCTGTTGGTGACCATTAGCTGAAGCCAACCTGAATTCTGGAGAAGAACATAATGTAAGTCTGCCTTTGAACGACTGAAGGAACAACAACATGAAGACGATGGAGGGTCCAAGTCAAAGTCCTGGATCCTACTCAGATTCCACGTGGCATGACCTTGAACCACAATCGCAAAGCCTCCGATGTGCGAAGATGAGTGGCGATCATCCTCCTGAAGTGCTAAAGACACACTGTCGGCTCGTGACTCACACGACGTCAGTTGTTGTCAGTTATGGGTGGCCTAAGCAGCGATCGGCTTTGGGACACTATTTTCACACAGTTCCATCGAGAATTGAGCCATTCATTTTTCACAGAAATACAATGAGGGAGGGAAAGGTTGTGGTAAATGCGTTACATATCCAAATCAGAGAAACCTATCAGTTACTTTTCTTCATTCAGCCATATTCATCTCTGCCTCTGCTCTGAGTACTCGGCAGCGGAAAGGAGCTGAGGTCAGGGTAATTGTAGCGCCCTTGATCAATGCACATTTGCCTCAGAAACCGTTGCCTGCCTCTCAGCGCAGCAGAAGACGCTGGCCATGCATCATTCATGGAGGGTACAAAGAGGACGCTCAGCAACTCTGGGACCTTCTGACCTCCATACCAAGGCTGACCCCTCGGTGACCTTTGAGAGTTATGTCCTGCTCTGTCCACTAGTTAGCACAACCACTAACCGGAACAGTCTGAGTGAAGCAACGTGGTTGTCAGTAGGAAGTAAGGTGCAGAACGATGAAGATAATGTCATTGGCAGTCTTTTGTTCGTCCTCCTTCCCGTGCCTGGTGTGTGAGGATATCCTTCCGTGCCCTGCATGTGTCACAACTTGACTGCAACCTGTTCGGCTCATTAGATCATCGCAGGAATGTGTCCGTTAGACAAAACAACACCTGCCAAAGGTGCGTTCTCAAACTTAATCTTCAATTCTCCTGGGATTAAATGTGAATACGGACCAAAAGGAATGCGTCTTTAGGTGTTATTTTATCTTCACATTCAAAGAAAGAGAAATTAATAGCCAGTATTAATATGTGTGGGAATGCAGGGCGGAGCGATGAAGAGTGACACACTGAAGTAGGTCATATCAACTGCAGACCTACAAAACTTAATGTCACTTCCATTGCCCTGGAGGGATGAAAAAAAAATAAAAAAGTGTTGTGGCTGTATATTGCGAGTGGCATTGGGAGAAAAAAAAAAAAAAGAATCGATCCACATTAATGGTGTCTAAACTTTGTCTTCCAGGTGACCAATTCAGGTGCTCCATATTATATGTGTTGAGATAAGAACAATGTTGGTTCAGTTAATGTAGTGCACAGATTCAACTTACATTTTTTTTAAATTCTGGAGTCAAATATTAAAATGTGGTTAATAGTGATTCATGAATTTATGAAACCCTTATTTGCAGTGCTGTAATATATCTCCTTTTTTTTGCTCTTCACTTACTCTTATTCCAAATAAAAACACAGTGTTCCGCATGTTTTCAACATTGATTTGAGTATGTTGAAAAAGGAAAAAACAAGAATTTCTGTGTAGCAGTTTTATCTCTGTGATGCCCTGCTGTCGGAAGGTCACTGTGAGTGAAATGCCCAGCCATTTAAGGGAACAGCAATTGATTTACTGTTAACTGTAGAACAAAAATGACTGCTTTTCCTTGACTTACTAACCCCAAACTCTTTTATATGCTTCAGGATATGCTGCAGAACATGCGCTTCAGTTGAACACCTAGCGTGTCAGTCAACATGCAATGTTGAAGGCTGTTTTCGGTGTTTTGGTGTTTTCAGCGTAGGACGCAAAAGTCCACTTTCCCAACATAAACATATTACGCCATGGGAGTGAGGATGTGTTTGCGTGACTCTATCACATCACGATCCATGATGTTCATCATATTGTGAGGTTCTTGCAAATACCATACATGGCTTGGTGTTTTGTGCTTTTCAAGATGAGCTCAACTCTGAGTAGCAGGGACTCAGTCAGCACCCTCAAGCCAAAGTCTCACATTCAGAAGAAAGGCCAAGAACTTAGATGTGGTGGCAAAAATCCAACCTTGTGGACTACAAGTAAATTGCTTTCATTTATGAATTGATAATCCACTTGATGTTCCCTGTTGTCGATGTATATTAGTTTTAACTGACACCTCAATGTCAGAAAAATCTTGTGTTTTCAACCTGATTCCATCTCGATCATCCTTTGTTCACACAATATTTTATTCCCTCCAAGAAGGTTCACTTTTGATCCAACATGTCTTGTGTCCCTCCTCTCCATGAGTCCAAACCAACACAGAAGAGCTCAGTTCAGTGTGATGTGATGGGTAGCCATTGCTTTTTTACTCACTTTTTATTTAACTTCTGTGTGCAAATCAAAGCAGCAACAAACCTTTAAGGTTCAGGAAGAAGCAAAGCGAGATGTTTTTTTGTTTTGCTGTTGTTACTTTATGAAGATGCTAACTGATGATCATAAGAGCATGGTGCCGCAATGAGGTGCCTCATGTTGGTTCCTGCCTGGCAGACAACAAAGGTAAGGAAAGTTGCTTCTGTCTGTATGTGACAAATGAATGGAAGGATCATGAAAAGAAAACATCCCCGTACAGCAGAGGGGAACACAGGCCCTCTGTTTCTGAATGTACCTCCCACTCGCGCTGATCTCCCCCATCCATCGCCTTTGATCACTGCCCTTTTCTTTAAAACCGGCCTCACTCTGGCACCCTGAGACACGCAAGGTTTGTGGTTTTGCGATTTTTTTTTTCTTCTTCAACCTTCCTTTTTTTCACTTAACTTCCTCGGTATCACCGAGACTTTGATCTGCATCTGCATCCTTGTGCTGATTCCTGTTTTTTTTCTTTCTTTTTTTGTTTTCTTTCAAGTTTCATCCTGTCCCGAGCACTTTTGCTTGCATCATTATAGATAAGACACACTGCCGACTCTTTTGTGTGAATTCATCATGAATGCCAGTGTGCCAGAGCCGGTGTCGCTGTCCGTCTGCTGTGGGGCGCTGCCTACAGACCAATGTATTGGCATCGTGGCAGAATGTCCAAAACGCCTTTTGGACAGTCTTACTAGAGGCATGACCATCTAGTTCAGGAAAAAATCCAACAAACATTTTCATCTTCATCTTCAACTTTCGTTTCACTATTCTTCTCTCTTAGTTCTTGCCTTCTCTTTCCTGTCGATTCCCGCCCTTGGTGTTTTCCTCTAGACGTATAATCTCCTACATCACGTGTGGACATTAAAACATTTAAATTCACACTAAACTTCTCGCACAGAACAAGGCCTTTCTTTAAATAAAGAAATGACTCACTTCCTGCACTCATTCCATATTGGCTTCTTGTTCCGTTTGACTTTCCGCGGGCAACGGTAAATCACACTCCAGAGTGAGGATAAAGAGAGAGCGGCTGGACGCCACTGATGAATTGCAGGAATATTAGAGATCCTGTTTTTTTTTTTTCCCATGATTTTCCTCGCCTCTCCCTAATCAATGGAAAAGGTGAATTACCATCCCGACAAAAAGGACAAAGAAGGGCATGACGTAAAGCAAGTTTAAAAGAAAGGAGAATTACGACGCGGCAGAGCGATATTGGAGAGAAAGACGGCACCGGGGAAACAATCAAAGATGGAAGGATAATCGGACACAGACAGGTCACATCCTCAGAGGTTGGACTCTCAGCTAACGCCTTCCAGCAGAGCAGAGACGTGAGCTCTGTCAGTCCGTTGACATTTTCTGGCATCAAGGGAAGCAATTTCACAGGCGCAGTGCAACACAGCCATAACTTCCATTTGAAATATTTGGCCCACTGAGATCATAAACTTCAAGGTCAATTAGACCTCACTCTGACCTCTGTTTTCCTTGCTTTTCTTTCTTGTTTTCTAACTTTTAAGTGCCTTGTTTTGGTTGTCGTAACATTATATGATCGGAGACCATGTAGGTCAATTAATTTTCTCGCTTATATTCACAACCGGGGTTGAATTTCTGATCCCAATGTATGGAAAACAGACATTATTATCATTCTCTCGTCTCGACTATAATCTGTGCATGGATGAGAAACAATTATAAACCACAATCTGTCCGTGGTTGACCATAAAACGTCGATGAAACTGCTGTTGCCTTAATTTGATAGCAGATAATATTTCTCCTTTGGGCATACAAAAAAAAAAAGTTGCCATCGAGGAACAATCTATTCCCCACCTCATAAACGCTATGAAGCTTTTTTTTTTTCTCAAACACACCTGTGAAACTGACCATCTGGTCCAGACAAGACCTGTGAGAAAAATAAACACTCCTTCCTCTGAGAAGAGTGTGCGCTCTTGTGTGTGCTAACTTGTATAGCTCAACCAGTTCTTGGAAAGACACCTCTTTGTGGGGACCGTATACTATTGGGGGCTATTTGAGGGGACCTATTGCCAGACCCCACAGCTTCATTTTGAAGATTAAAACTTCAAAATAACTGGATCAGAATAATTGGTTTTCAGTTTGGTTCAGAGTCCTGGTTAAGGTTAGCCATTTGTTTAAGGTGAGAGGCTGGGAGAAGCATGAAAGTCAATGAAATGTCCCCACAAAACATAAAAGTATAACATATGCTTTTGTGTGTGTCTGTGCAGGAGAGGCTGTGATGGTAAAACCGGACGCCTCTGCACCTCAGTCACACACAACAGCGTGTTTAAAATGCAGCTTACATGATGTGCAGTGCCCACGATAAATTGGTTCATTTGAAATGAGACAGAAGGTCTCAGATCTACTTTCAATCAGCGTTACGTGTCTGAAATTTTCGACACAGTAAATCTACTGGAATGAATAAACCCCGTCAGAGAGAAGTGAGTTGTAGAAATAGTCTTTCATTATTCATGACACGTCGACTCGGCACGGCCTGATGATCCTTTTGCCACGACATTAAGCTTTGTTTACTTCCGCTTGAGCAGTTTCATCTCATGGGCGCGTTTCCTGAACCAGGGTGACTAACAGTGTAAAACGGATGCATCTTGGAGCAAAATGGATTTCATAAATTGTTTATAATACAGCAGTAACAGGCCACGGCAAAGAAACATACGCGCATTATTGTAGCTTGAGGGCTGATTAGAAAGTTTCCCAATTAAACTCCTGTGTTTGTCCTCGAATCCCTTCATCCTCATTGCGTCAAAAGTCACACTCTGTTTAATTTGACTGCTGACAGTGTCCAGGTAACATGATCCCTGGTTATGTACAAAGTGTAAAAAAAGCAATCCTGTCTTGCAAACAATTTGAGCTTTGTCTGAGGAGTTAGACTGGTTGTCAAACCAGGGAGACACTGTGGGGAGTTTTGGAGGGGCTGTGGCAGCATGTTACTGGGCGCAAAAAAAATAAATTTAAAAAATGAAATGACACCTCGGGGTATGATCGGTCACAGAAACAGATATAACAAGCACCACAATTTAATGTTTTGGTCAGTTGCAACACATTCTCACTCCTTGCATCAAGTCTGTTCCTCTAGGATTTTGATGGCTTTTTATTTATTGTTGCAGCCAAAAATAATGCTGAAAGTTGGTTCTGGAATAATGCGACGGAAAATAAACAGTTTGTATTCAAGTATAAAGAACACACAGACAAAATGAATAAATAAATGTATTTTATTAGCAGTTTCTGAGCTGAGTGTGTGTTGTTACGGAGCTCCTCATGAGGGTAGAGATGTTTGGCTGGAGTCTGCGAGGTAAAGGTGGGGAATGCTTATGTGTGTGTGTGTGTGTGTGTGACTGGAGTTGTTCTGCAGTTTATTAATAAAGTAAATTTAAACAGTAACAGGTGATATGTTCCACAGCGTCGGGATGTAAAGTGTCGGGATGTAAAGGGTGGAGACAGCTGGATCTCGGGGTCAACCATGTCTGTTTACATCCGCATCGTATAAGTGTTCAAGTGACGGCACGCTGCACTAGTGAGTTCCGCCTTTTAGTTCCGTCTATTAAACATTTATATAATCAGAGTTTGGACATTTATGAATGGATTCCGAATCGTTCACGCCTGAATCACGGACCTTTGCTGAAATATTTGCAGGCAAATAAATAAATGTGGCTGGTCAACTTTGCGGGAAAACCGTTGTCATTTCGCAGCAGCAATTTACAGTGCCACACAGAACTGACATCTGGGAGATGTTACAGATAGTCCAACCAAAAGGACCAAACAAGGTCTGGATATAATCCTGTGAATTGCTGTGGAAAAGCTGAAGCATGACTGTTGAGAGTCTTCAATCCATCCATCTTTTTTTCAACGGCCCGTTCCTTCCTTTGAGACACTGAGATCCACCGACACTCCAAAGTGTGATTTCAGTTGCTGTCACTCTTTACCTGATGTGAACTCCTCTCTGTCTCTGTTGTCGCCGTGAAGTTGTTGGTTGTTTGTCCAGTTCTGGTTCACGGTTTCTTTACAATCACGACAAGTGTTTTGCCGAGTGGTGCATTCTCTCGCTTGTGAACCACACAAAAGGCCTCTTCACAGTGGAAAGGAGAGCAAATATAAGACATTGTAGAATAGCGCTGAATTGCTTTGACAGACCTTGGAGACAAACCACTATGCCGTCAGCCTTGATGGACAACATTTCTCTGTCGATCAAACACACATCCTCTCTTATGTCACCGCATCCTCAAAGGCAACACACTAAGGAATTCATCCATTCACACCCTGTGGTCATCTCCCAGAGGCAGAGCCACTCAGTCGGAGTCAGCGTCACTCAAAATGCACCGATGTCAGCTAAATAGATCGCTCGCAATTTTTCCGCCGCTGTCTTGTCGCACATGAAGGTGAATGTGTGGTGGCTCTCTTGAATTCTTCAGAAGCGTCGGTGACAAGCAAAAAGCCGAGTTGACAGCTGAATAAAAGCATGGAATCCGAGTGGGAAACTATAGCTGCTTCAGAGAAAAGGTAAACTTCGACAGATTGATGGATTTATTTTCACATAAAACTTGCACCGTCAATCCGCCTGCAAGAATGTTGGTTTGCATCCAGCTAATGTAGAAAGCCTTCGCACTCATCTTGTTTGGCCCAAACCTCTGGGACCTGGAGACATTTTATTGTGACCTTTCTTTGTTGAATGATAATTAGCTGTGTGAGCTGCCTGTAGTAGCACCAGGTAAACAACGCAATTAATATCCTGCCTTCAGATACATTTCCTTCAACTGCAAATCAATGCAAGACCTGGAGGAAAACACCAGCATGAGTGACTGCAATGAGAAGTATCCTCTCCATTTCCTGCGCTCCACACTGCAACAAAACCAGGCTGTGATGATTCAATTATCCATCTGAAAGTATGCAACGTAAATGCAAGATTTATTTTACCGATCCAAATGAGTTCCTTTTAGCGCCCCCCTTCCTCCACTGATATGCCAACACGTGCGTCACAGTTTTCCATTTTCTTTTCCATATTACGCTGGAGCAACCGTCCGTCTGCCATTTGCGAGCACTTTTGGTGAAGGGTGTCCGTCCCCCCCGTGTGCTGCTGATGTTAGATATTTTGCACTTGTCTGGGGACGACTGAGTGATGTGGAATGTTTAAGAACGACACACTCTCATCTCCATACCTCTCACGTCTGCTTCAAATGATTACCTTTCTCGCGTCTCGCCTTGTCTGTTTCTGCCTCCCTCTATTTTTATGCCTTGTTGTCAGCAGGAAGCTCTTGAGGGAGATGTATTGCTGGAGGCAGTACAAGAGACTATGTATTATACTCTCTATCTTCTTCCTACACTCGCCTCCCCTCATTTTCTCCAGGTGTGTGATTGTCACTTATCGCGGTCTTTGTAGGGACAACTGATTCCAGTCTGATGTACGTGAAATGAGGAGTGACAGTGCTCATAGAGTTTCTCCGATAAAGTCTAAAGGTGACCATCAAAGAAAAAGCACAATAAAATCAAGACTCAATCATTGGTTTCTCATCAATAAAGTATGGACAGAAGTTTAAAATGGCATTTTCATTGTGTAAACACATGGTTTAATACAAAGTCTATGGAAAGCCAGAAACTTCAGGCATGCACGCAGACATGCATGTTTGTAGTTCTATCCTGGTGGAGACATTGTGGGGTCTCTCATCCTAAACCTAACCATCCAAAACAAATGGCTAACCTTAACCAAACTTGAACCTTATTATAATGACCCAGTTATTTTGAAGTCTTCATCCTCAAATTGAGGCTTAAACTCGTGGGGTCCAGGCAAATGTCCCCACAAAGTCATACGGTCCTCACAAGGGCAATGTTTTGTCAAGAACTGGTCCCCACAAAGCAGGACAAACGAGCCCACAAAAAGTTAACTTTCTAACATTTGCAGTGTTTTGGTGACATCAATAGTACTTACGTAGCATCAGATGTTTGCACAGTGAGTAAAAGTGTGTGTTTCCTACTGCAGCTGCTTGTAGCAAGTTGATCAAGGTATGACAGGTGACTGTTAACATGTGAAACTTAAGCACAATAACACACAATACAATCAACTGGGATGAACATATGTAGTGTACTAGAAAGTACTAGTCATGTTTACAAATTAAATAAAGAACTGAAATGCTATTACCGGAACAAACTACTATTTTTATTTTTTTCTGTATTCAGTTCGGTTCCTACAAGGACCAAAATTCTTGGTGTCCGGATTGGTCTCAGTCTCTGTGCTGGTCTTGACTACTACACTACACTAAAGCCCAGGGAATAGAGTGATCGTAGCCTGGTGAATCAACTTGGAGGCACAGCAGGAGTCTTCTGGCCCACGGACTGATCTACAGCACGTGCAACTTCAAGGGAAAATCACACAAAGACGGAAGAGGCAATGTTTTCTTCTTCATATTGAAATAAAACATCAAGAAAATCATGAAAGAATCCCTTTTCACGGCACTCACTTGGCAGGGAAAAAGGTTTAGGGCAAGTGCACAGCTTCAGCCCAAGCTTGGTTGTAGTGTCGCTCTTATTCTGCAGAATTACCCAAATCCATACTCCACGCTCGCTTTATTTAGATCATCCGAGACGTGGATGAATGAGGACTTACACAAAGTCAGTGACTGTAATGTTCATTTTAAGTGATTGGGATTTCATCTTTTAAACTTCATACTTTTTTATTTTATTTTTATTGTTCCTCATTTACTCTGACAAAAGTATGTGAGTGGAAATTCGGACGCCTTTGTTTAACACAGAGATATTTTGTTTGCTGGGTCTTTATGAATGACTGTTTTACCACAGCAAACATTCCAGCAGAAGACTCGCAGTGAGGAATCACATCTATTGAAACTGTTAGACCCAAATGTTTGTCAAGTACAAGTTTCAACAGCAAGTTCATCTGGTTTCCTGTAAACAAGCCGAATGTTGTCCTGTCGAGGCGAGGACAGCTGTCGTCACTTTAAATGCTCTTTGAGCTCTCACTCCATCCATCTTTTCTACCTTCTTCTGCCCGTGTTCCCTCATGTGGCCACTGTACTAAACAGTGATGAGCGATTTACGGCCTGATGCGGGTGAAATTGTATTGTGTGCCTTCTGGGAAACAGAGGGATGCTGTTGGTTGATAGGGATCGGTATTCAGGAGACATGCGGGTATGTGTGTGGTGTTTCAAGTCATGAGACGGGAGGTTACAAATCAGTTTTTGTACAATATCCAGGATTAAATGAGCAGATCACATGCAACACAGCTGATGCACAGTGCATTACAAGTACACTAAAACGGTTTCTGAAAAATGCAATGAGGACAAAAAAAAGGAAATGTTTAATTTCCATAGACAGCACAGGTTTCAATCGCACCAAACCTGCTCGGACTTGTAGATATTTGTGGACCGTGAACACCTTTGAATTCCGCCCTGAGACTTGGCACGGTACATCTGTTCTTCATCCTCTCTATCAATGATCTAAAGCCGTCTTACGACACTTCTGGTTCACTCCATCTGCTTAAACTAGTATCATGGTGGGTTGGTTTGCCAGAAAGAGACCTCTGAACCTCCCGTTCATTGCTGTGGTTCTCTGACAGTGAGGCCCCTTATGTTTATCCTCCACTTCTGATCTTGCTTCTTAGTTCTACTACACTGGATTAGTTTACCTTAAACACACTAATAGACGGACTTCAAAAACAACATGCACCCCTTAAATGTTGCAGACTGATGTTTTGGTCCTCAAGGTTATCTTTACTTGCTTTCAATTTTATTTCATCACAAAACAAATGAACATGTTTCATGATGAACTTCTTTAAATACATAAACAGATCATTGGAACACAACACTAGACTCTAATTTGGATTAAATGCATACTTTTTTGTCCAAAAGGTGATAATAAAAGACTACAAATGATCAATTTTCCTGCTGCATGATGTGTCACAAACACTTACAGAAGTGTATTTACAGAAGCTAAGCGAGCTATAGCTTCTCCAGTCATTTTTCTGGGCATCCAAAGACTCAAGTGTCAGCTTAAGTGGCCGCTATAATGAAGAAGGTGGTAAGTGCTTTTCCCTGAGACATTAGAAACAAAAGGTGGGAGCTTCAGAAAGTCAGAAAAGTAGATCTCATTGCTGTTTGGTCTAAGTGCTTTTTTCACTTGTCTTTTTGATGGTGGAGCTTGACTTGGGTCTGTTCCCACGTCGTAAATCGGACAACGGCTTTATTGTGCAGTGACCTTGAGATTTTTGTAGGGAGCTCATAAGTACAATTATTAGTATTATCATTGAAGAGGACAATTATTCAGTCCTGCGACGAACTGAAACTAGACTCAGCACAACAGAGGCGACTTATACTTGACAGAAACCTAGAAAATTGAAAGAGTCGTCACCAATATGCCTCGAGAACAATGCATGAATATGCAGTCGGAATTATTGTTTATGTGAACAAAAGTAGTTCTGCTGAATTACAACGCTAGGCGTAAATCTAGTTATGTGTGAATGAAAATGAGAACCAGAAAGCGAGAAGCATCCTGTCGTCGCACCATTTGAATAACACGAGTTGCCGAGAACTGAGGTAAAAAGCTCTTCTGTTAGAGAAGAAATGCGGAACTGTTTTACAACTTCTAGATGATCGTGACAGTGACCATGAAATCCTGTTCATCTAACCAAAAGATAAGAATGTCTAGTGCAGCCAACATTGGATCGTTCAGCGTGGAAGTCAGCTGATGAAAAATGTGGCTCCGGTAAAATGCCAAACTTAAAAGCAACATGGAGGTTCAAGTGACCGAAGCGTCACCATGACAATGGACACGTCAGGCGGGATCAGTTCCCAGACAACAATTTATGTTGCTACTTCACTAACACAGTTCACACATAACTTCCAAATGACAAGTGCTTTGATGTACGTTGGTGAGCACCCACCCTTCTGTCACTCTCTTGCTTGTTGATGATGTGTTGGTCGGATGAGCTGCGACCTGAGCGTCGTATCAGGAACATATCCGATTTATATCCACGTATGAAAACATAGGGGTCAGATTTGTGCTGTGGAATTGTGTTGTTCACATTGACATGAAAAACCAGATGTACTCATCACGTATGAGCAAAAAAGGTTGACCTGCAGCATGAACATAAACTAAATTCCACTGTTTAGCCAAAACACATTGCATGTTTTGTCGTGCTTTTGTACTGCTACTCTTCATAACACAAAATTTACATCACATTTATATTACCACTCAGCGTTGCTTTCGTTGTCTGTCCGATTCTGATCCATTCAGACTGTTGAATGTTGTCCTTTCACAACTGCCCGAGTCGTAGATGATTTCAGTAAGTCCTTCATTTACATGAACCGACACTTCTTAGTATACATGTGAAAAACCCCTGCTCTCCCATAAGTGTGCACAAGATGGACTTCGCTCCCGTGCTCAGTTCGTCCTGGATTCTGTTTGTGGGTCTCTTCTCTGTCTCTCTTTGTTCACACATATTATTGTATTAAATCATAATCTCATATCTCCAGTCTTCCTGCTGACCAGAACTTGCACGTACTTTAGTTCCGGTCTGCTTGGCTCCTGAATATATAGAGTAAAGTCAAAACTAAAAGCCTAACCAACCTTTACCCTGAATCACGGGCGGGAGATTCAATTTGCAAGTGTTTGCAACTAAAGATACTGCAATACTATAGTAGTATATCAACTCTTTCTAAACGTGCACAGTTTCCTGTTTGTCTAAGACGGTTTTCCCCCCTCGACATACAATGATGCTTTCAGTTTGGGCTAGAACAGCTGGTAATGTAAGCCAATTCAAAAGATAGCAGTTCCAAAGCTGCCAGCAGGGACACATAAATTAACATCCCGAACGACACCACCAAGATTTACATTCCAGTCGGGAGAGTGCAACTAGACAGCAGCCACTGTTAAAATATAGACACTATCACCCACCCATGTGCGGCGGATGAACATGTACATGCACATGTACAGCCTTCTTGGCAGAAACCAATTACTAGATTTTAATGCAGACATCCAGGAGCCTTGTGAGGGAGGCCCCAAGGTTCATGGTCAATCAATAAGGTCTTTTGGCAACTGGAGCGCTGCTCGGATGGAGCGGAACTCTCACAATGTATCGTACTTGATTTCCTTGGCTCTGGAATTTGGAGTAAATATTGGGGGAGAGGCATGGAAGGTT
The DNA here is from genome assembly GCF_027744825.2 of Synchiropus splendidus. Classification (NCBI taxonomy): domain Eukaryota; kingdom Metazoa; phylum Chordata; class Actinopteri; order Syngnathiformes; family Callionymidae; genus Synchiropus; species Synchiropus splendidus. The sequence continues at coordinate 9,915,006 of NC_071334.1, read as the reverse complement.
AACGTCTAATTGATCGAGTCATTTATTGATGTAGCGATTCTGACTTGATATTTTGTGGCTTTTTGAGTGGAAAGATTTGGATCCATGTGCGTAACAAGAGACCTTATCAGGTCGGAACATTGAAAAGCCTTCAATAATAGCATTTAGCTTTTTTTTTTTCTTTAGAATATGGACAGAGTTATGACTTCAGCGGTTAAAAAAAATCAAGTCTTATTCCCATGCTTTTGAATCTACTGTATTGATGCAAAACTTTGACACTGTTTCACTGTTTATTGATATTTTTTTGCAGGGTTCTCACATATGCCTTGACCAGCTGTCCAAGTCCCCACCAGACAAGATATGATGAGCGTGACCGAATGCAGGAATCAGGCCTAGTCCCTTGAGTGACTCGTACTCTCTGATTTGCCTCGTGACCCCATCCATATCCACCACTTATATTTCTACCTTTCCACACGGACATTATCACAAAGGGAACAAACAGACTTAAAGATGGCCAGCTACTTTTAGTGAGGCCAGATTGGGCAGATAGTGAACATCTTGGACTGGAAAATATAATTTCAGGCTGCTTTTCTCAGCAGATTTTAGAAAATATTTAGAAGAAGACATTGACAACAGTTGCTATTACATGATCAAATACAGAATTCTTAGACATTTCAATAAAGTACTTCTTTGTCTTTCAAACAGTAGTTCATTTATTTCGGCGTGAGAGAGAACTTCACACCATCTTCCACCCAATATGGGTGTTACCAGTTCATTGGACGGTTGTTCTTCAGTTCTGACCTATCCATTTGGGCCACTACTCTACAAGGATACCCTAAGGCCTACCCTTACCCATAATCCTAACCACACACTCGATGCCCCATAGAATGAGGTGACCTGCTGTACCAATTTGGAGGCACAGAAGATGAGCCTACTAAACATAGAAACAGCTGTCGAATGGACATCTGTATTGGGTGCATCATCATGCTGTTGCTCACTGTATACTGTACAATAATAAAATCAGACATTGCATTGCGGAAATAAACAATGGAGTTCAGTCAAAAAAAAAAAAAAATATGATTTGTCGTGTGCTTAGTGTCGGCTGTGATCTGGTATTTATTCATCTGGGTAAGTTTATGACAGGGTTTCAAGCAGGAATCTGCAACCCTCTGCCACCCTGTTCATCTTCGCATTTGCCTGATGGATGGCTGATCAAGAATAAAATCCAGAAAGGGAAATAATAACTATTTTTTTTTACCATTTAGTGGACTTATATATAGGGGTGATCGAGTGCTTGACAGTGTTCAGTGAGCTTTTTGAGATGTGCTCCCTTATCATGCCTGTTGTGAATGTTCATAAAGTTTACATAGCGATACCGCCACTCATTCATTCCACCTGACCTCATGTCCCTGGGTCATAGAAGGCAATCTTTGTCCCACCTGTCAACAGACTCACTGTCATTTACACCTTAAGACACAGAAAATAGCCATTTACAGGATTTTGGACAAGAACACCACTGAACCCACCAGGTTTATGGTATCACAAATGCAAATGCATTCATCGGAGACGACGCACTTTTCAGCAGACAACTCAGCAGACAGTGAACTCGGACCTTGGGAGACAAAGAAGAAACCCTCTGTGTTTTGTCTCGCTGATATATTCTGAAATCAGCGTCCGGTAATGACCAAACTGCTCATGATAAGACAAGACAGCGGCGACGTCCGCTCCTCCTCTCATGTCAGGAAGTCAAATACATATCTCTGGCTTATTCTGTAGTCCAAATCTGTGTTTATACGAGCGCTCTTTGAATTCTTGTTTGACCAGGGATCCATTAATCATGATCAAAAGGAAGCTACTCCACTACAGATGAGTGCTTAAAACAGTAAGCACAATTTACAAATTTCCACAAGCCCTTGGAGTAATATATGTATGCATTATGCAGCATTTTCGGTGCTTTCTGTGTTTACCCAAGCCTGGTAATGAAGCAGAAACGTGGCTGCAAAAAACATTGAATCTCGCTTACATTGAAAGTGGTTGACCGTCCACAGGTTAAATAAACGCACAGTGAGCTCCTCTTAAAAAGCTTTTTCTAGGTCTTATCTGCTGCTTTAAAACCCAAGTTATTCCAACTCAACCGTGGTGTTTAAGAAAACACGCCGACACATTAAAATAATATGTCTTTGGCAAGTGATGGCACATACCTTTACTTTGCTCGAAGGCGGTCTGGCGGACAGTGTTTGTTCAGTTATGGGATCCTACACAGCTGACTGTGTGTGTGCACAAGTGTGTTTCTGTATCAGTGTGTTTTGAGGGCTGGTGAGTGTGTGCAAGTGGGCGACAAGACGTCTGCATGTATATTTGACATTTTTAAAAATCCTGTTATTGCAGCATATCGGTAAGAATCTAGCTCAAGACACACACGTCACCCCTGGATCCACGGCTTGGTTTTCAAGGTTTATCTTGACTTCTTTTTTGCACAGTTGGATTTTCATAATACACGGGTGCGATACGAACCTGGGCCGAGTTTAGTTTCTATCCGAGCCTGCTGAGAAAACCACTGCGGTTTTCTTAGCAGTGGAGTTGATAGCATCGACTTGGAAGCGTCACTCCACCCCTCAGGATATTCTGGGAGCTTGTATAAATGTGACTGTATTATTGTATTGCATTGAGATCGTCGCTGCAGTTCACACACAGTTAACAATGTACATGGTTGGTGCGTAAACACTGTGATATTGTTATTCACAAGCTCCTCAAATGTAGAAAGTGAAGCAGCAAAATGTCTGGAATGGATTGAATTCTCATGTCTTAATCCAGCAAGGATATTATCGCACAAATGTTTACAAGTCCACTTTTGCAAGCTGTAATTCGCTCTCAACAGTAGTGGCCCATAAACATAGCAGTGCATCAATCCAATGTTGACCTGTGAGACTCACCACAGATGTTGCATGGAGTGCCTTTGAGATGAACGTCCACCTCCTGTGAATGCTTCTTCTTCTTCTTCTGAAATGACGCCGCTTTGCCCTTATGTTGCCCCCAACAGGCGCAAGACGCACCTGCATTAAGGAGCGTCCCATTTTTAAGAAACAAAATCTTCCTTCACCCATGGTTTTCAGGAATGAGCTTGAGGGTTAAAGACTGAGGACTGAGGTTGTTGTTCTTCTGTAGGAGTTCTTCCGTAAACTTGGAGCTCACCAGTGAAAAATAAATAATAATGAAGATGACAGGAATATCAGTCCTCAGATTTTCACCAAAATCCATGAATATTTAGACGTATACGTCACATTCACTTTGCCTTGACTCCTATGGTGAGCGCTGGGCGAGCGACTTCTGGAATGCAACTGCTGCTATTGAGCCCATTAAGCTCACTGGTATCAATCGATGTTGAAAAAGCTATCAAATTATACAGATGAAGTCCAGAAAATGGATGGGAATGTGCTCTCGGTGCCTTTATCGCAATTAAAATCTCAAGAAAGATCTTATCCGATGAATCTCCGAGCTCATTGGAAATTCTATGACAGGGATTTGACCAAGACAAAACCACATATGGAAACAATGTATGTTTACACACAGAGAAGCCTAGTTAACAGGCATGTTCCTTCTGGGCGGTTTTGCATGACTTGGACAGAACATTGCCGAGTTTGGTTGTGCATTCATCATCCGTTAATGGTTTTAAACCTGTGTGTCCATTGGTGTGGGGCGCTCAGAGGCCATCGATCATTTTCTGGAGCAGCAGGGGAAGAACAGTGGCGAGGCTGTCGAGTGGGCGAGGAGACAGATAGGCCTTCTTGACAAGTAACAGACCATTAAAGCATGCAGATAATGCGAGGAAGAGGTCCGCGGAGAGACGGAGCCTTGCAGCTGTGTGAAAAGACACAAGGGACCCAAACTAGAATGTGGGAATTCTAACTGGTTTGTTTAGTCCTGGACTGATGTGCAGTGAGACCTTTCTGGTGGGAATCCAAACGCTACAAAAACAGATAAGATAATGGTACTGTCAACAGTTCGGTCCTCGCGCTGACATCGGCGAAAATGACTGACCTGTGTTTATAAAGAGCAGATGGAGACATTCACACACATCATGTACAGTCATTGAGAATGCAACCTTGGGTGATTTATTTGGAAGAAATCCTCTGATGTGATGATGCTCTGAAGAAGAAGAAAAAAACAAAAAAAAAAACAAGAAGAAGCTGTGAGAAATAGTGGCTACTTGCGGAGGCCTCTGTGTCGTCTGAAGGTTACAGAGGGATCTGCTGGAAACGCTGGCGAACAGGTGTAGCGATGCCCTGTTAGCCATGTTAATGAAATCATTACTGCCAGGTTTCTGGATGCAAGTGTCTCCCTGGGATTTGGGCACAAAACCCTCAGCCGTCTGTTTTGCTCACCTGTCACACTCAGACTGGCTCCCATGATTTAATGAAGTAAACAAAGGCCAGCGAAAGCTCTGCAATACTGTTGAGAAAATCTGGAACGATTCTGGGACTCGGCTGTCGAGGAATGACATTACAGTGCCGAGCTCCCCGTGGACGTCTGTTTCTTTCAGTGGATCACCTGAGGGTGTGTTTAGTGGTGATATCGGTGCCCCGTGAATTTAATTACAGCAAGAAAATTAATTACACCAAATTAGATTCCGCACTTGATATTGAGTTAACGAAGTTTCCTGTTTTTCAAAGGAGCCGTCGAGCGGCATTCGTCTGTTTCCAAGTTCTCCTGTTGGTAACGTAGACATATGCATGTCTATTTTTGTACATACACAGGCAAATAGTTGACTTAATTCCTTAGAGCACAATTAATTTTCAAAGTGACACTATTTTATACTGGGAGTAACCACTCATTAAAAAGTGTTTTTTTCTTCTTCTTTATATTGGTGTGGAGAACTTTAGAGGCAAAGTTAGGAGGCCAGTGGGTTTTGAAATGGGAATAAGAGGGACAGAAACAACCACATATTGAGGAGGCTGAAGCTGCTGTGGTGAAATATGATGTGAAAAATATTTGGGGAAAAAAATGTTAAATAGCAAGGTATGTGTGGCTGCTTAACTGCGTGGTAAATATACAGTTAAGCTAAGAGATCTGTTCTCATCAATGTATGGTTTACATATGTAAATCTTTCTTCTTGTAAAGCAGTATTAAAAAGATAAAATACAGAATGGTAATATACAAATAATTGAATAAATAATAGGATTTTTTAAAAGTGTGTGTTTAAATGATGTGACAGAAATTGTTAAGTTCTAAGTGTGTCAAGACTGGAGCGAAGCAAGAAAGGAAATTATTGTTTCAGTCAGTTCCACAAGCTAAAGATAAATAAATACATAAATGAAGATACAAGGGGAAAGCTGGTGTTTTTACATAAGGAGATCATTATAAAGTACAAAGCTATATAGGACAGTAGAGAGACCCATTTTGGTGTGTGGTTCAGAGCAAGCTTCTACTCTGAAGTATTGAATCGCTGAAGCCGGACATTTGTCTGGATTCGGACCAATCGCCGATTGGTATCAAATAAAGATGAAGAATGTACATTTGTAGGTTGCTGTCTCAGAGTTATTATTCACTGTGGTTTACCTCGCGATCACATTACTATAATGAGCCAGTCAATGTTTTTCTTGTTTGTTTGTTTTTTAGTTACAGGTTTGTCGATGATTTATCGTAGTGTTTTTCTAAAGTATATAAAAAGTCAGAACTCAGAAAATGTGAAATGGAGTTTTGCAGCGAGAAAACTTTTGTCACCGGACCCCTGAGAATTTAAAGACCTGGTTTAGACACAAATAGTTGTGTTACCTGGCGCAAATAGCAGAGTTGAAGATCTTAGATATTAGTATTTCAGAGGGCCACCTCATGTGGAGAGGTAAGTTGGGGAGGACAGATGTATTTCCTCTGATCAAGAGGAAGAATGTGAGAAATGGATTTCCAGTTAAAGAGGATGGCAACCGTTGAGGTTCATGGATGGCTGGAGGATGCACAAGGTGGAGGGGACTCACTGGCTGTCATGATCCCTGATGGGACAAATTGTCAAGGAGAGGCTACAGTATTAACAAGCCTAAAAATACTCACCACTTCAGTTTGATAATAGTTACACGACAAAAATGGAAATTTCAATACTGAAATGCAGAAAAACAAACCCATCACTATTATTTATGGGGCAAAAGTTGCAGGCAAATAAAGTTTAGCGGAGTCAAGCGCATTGATTGGTTGCGTGTGACAAACACATCCCATTCCAGCATATCGCCCGAGGAGTGATGGCCTTAAGATTTGAATCAATTTGGTAAAAAAAACATCTCACTCGTGGAGATCTGTTACAGTCAGATGCACATGCGGGGTTTATCTGGCTTGTCTTATTGAGCAGCTCCTTGGAGAGATGACAGAAAACACTGGTGGGATCGATCGCACGTCAGCATGCAGAGTAATGGCAACGTTCATTTTGCATTGAAGATACATACTTTTCCTCATTTTGTTTTGAAAGACCAACGTGTGATAGGGGACTGAGGGAGTGATCAATGCATCCTAGCCTTTGTGAGGAGGACCAGACAGACGCTTTGGCATTGATCCCCGACACTGAGGTTGAGTGGAGTTTGATGTGCCATCAATGAATCCCACCTGCGACGCCCAATCAAACAACTGGTGTAAACGGTCTGCAGGGTCATGCAGCTACTGCGCAGCTGGGATCGAGACTAGCCGCACGCTTCTGAAGTCCTCATCCCAAACCAGACTCTTAAGATCCATTTACTGCGTATTCATTCAAACACTCTCCATGCCGCAGAGTTGTTTTTCCTCTGACTTGTCCTGCAGTCACACAATGCCAAGTTCATTCTGCAAACCGCGGCCATAACAAGAGGGTGATGCAAATTAAAGTGGAATTAATTTCATTGCAAGCGGGGGGACAGTGAGGGATAAAACATTAGAGTAATTCAATTGAGAGGCTGACGGCAGGCTTTCGAAAGCAGCCGTCCATTTCCCTGCAGCTGCTACAGCACAAAAAGCCATCAGAACAACTCTGGAAAAGCAGAGTTTTTCTTTTTTTTTCTCAACATGACAGCCACTGGCTTATGTGAGACAAAGACACTCCATAAGCCGAAGGCAGAGATTATGCATTTGTAGTGGCACTTCAAAACACTGCAATTTCACCGGTGGGCCTAACCTCAGAAAACAGTCGAAAATGATTCCACTGCTCATGCATTTGGCTCAAATTTACACCTGGAAAACAAGAAAATAACCATTCCATTTCTGTTTCCGTTGTGACTCCACTTTAGCTGAAAGGCAAACAAAGGTAGGAGTGTAGGGTTTTGGGAGCCAGCTTGGCTTTTTAAGTGTGCAAAACAAGCATTGCTGCTTGAATTTTAAGTTGCCTGCTTGCGTCCACAGAAGGTGCATGGTGATCCTTCATGTGTCACAAACAATACAGAAGAACTTTCTTTAATACAGTAGACAAAAATGTTTTCACAGCATGAAATACCACCAGAATAGTTAAAAAGACATCATTTGCAGCTTTTCCCCCCATGTTAAGGGTTGCCACAGCAAGTCAGCTTCTTCAAACCCACCGTGTGCATCTGCAACTACCTCAACATCAATGAACCTTCGTGGGCGCCGTCTTCTTCTTCTTTTGCCATACTTTCCATCGTCATACGTTATTTTTAAATTGGAGCTTGTTGCCGTCTGATGTCAAAGCAGTCTCACTCCTGATGATGGGTTTTTGTGTCTCTGAAGTCGACGCAAAGGACTTTCAGTCGAATCAAATGTTTCTCTTCCAGTAGCATTTCCAGACGTCGTATTAAACTTAAAATATATAATGGTGGAGAAAAATATCCATACTGAGAAGTCCAATTTTCAGTCCCATTGAAACATAGCATCGGTTGCAGTGGATGTTTGAGTGAATATGATGATCATCTTTTACATTTCACATAAGAAAACACAAATTTATGGATCCTTTGCTTGTGTATTTTCCCGAAACATATTAAGACATGCATGAATGCAACGTTCAGTCAGGTGTTTTCTTTGTCTTGTCACACGCCACGAGTCAGCTGTAAATTGTAGAGATGTTTACAAGAGAATGTGCTGGGTTCATACATAAAAGGACGTGTTTGGATGAGGCTCGCTCCTTGTGTTTATAATGCCTGTTTTCGATGTGGTTGGACTTGAGAATGCACAGAGGAGCAACTAACCCAAATAATCATTAGCCGTCTGGAGTCTGAGAACGAAAGAGTGGACGGGTCTGCAACATCAAAGAGCTCCCAAACAGTGAACACCCATGTAGCGTTTTTCTTCGTAGCACGGTCCTGGAATAATTAGCCGCCGTTGTTGCGTGAGAAATGGAGACGGTATCTGGTTAGCGTGCCTTCGCCAACCCTCTAAAACAGCTGAGCTTGTTATTAACTGCAGTGTTGAGTGGTTTTATGTGTTTATGTATAGTTGCAGTTTGATCATTAGTGACTCAAGCTCGAAGGGAGGATTGTTAAGGCGCAGGGTGAAATCATTATGGCTGTGTCTTGACTTTAAATACGCTACAGAGGGAGGCCCCTAATTGCTTTGACTGGGGCCACACTAGGCACAAAGGACAACCAGCATGGAACAATGCATATTAAGTAAGACTGTATTTAGAGGGGGATCTTGTCCATCCTGCCCTTGTACATTTCATTTTGAATTCATCCCTTGGTTCAGACAGATTTCACAGACAGGTGAACCCAGATAAACACACCTTAAAGACTTCCTAGTATATGAAAATAAAATGTTGTCCAGCCAGGTAAAAGGTATGTCTATATAGCAGAGGGGCAGGGACAGACAGTCTGGGTCACAGGCAGTTGAAAATGGATGGTCAGGCCGGAGGGGGTGAAGTTAGGCTTCTAGGGACAAGTGATTAATACAAAGAGGAAGGAAAAAGTAGGCTGGATAATGGGTGCGAGAAATGGAAGGATGAATCCATGACAGAGAGTGAACATGGGTAATGAAAGTGGGATGTTTCATCAGGCCTGACACATGTAAACCTTGACACTGGTTGGTTGTTCAACCAATTAAATCCTCGCCTGCTTAAGTCTAAAAAGTTCGATTCGATCTATAAGAGTCAGAATAGCGAGGCCTGGTCAGAGTGCGGAAATCCATAGTCCAAACAGGGTCCACGTCATGACACAGAGAGGAGTGTTCACTGTACATCCAGCCATCATCTGAGGTCCAGCAGCAACTCACATTTTAGCTTAAAATTGTTTCACATTTTTCATCATTGCCTTGAGGCTGTGATGTTTCTGTACTTATTATCAAAGTTTTCCAGGTGGATTGTGCTGTGGGAACATGGCTGAGGACTTTGGTTGAAGTAATTGTCAGCGTACAAAGATGTATCTGGTTGGTACTGCTGCCGGACACTGTGGTGTGGATCTTTCACTCGCTAGGGTTTTTTTTTTTTTTTTCTGGTTACTGTTTTTGGCCCTGAAGTAACATATTGCTCATTGTGTTGTTTTGCCACTTTTCTAAAGCAACGCATTCTCACACCTAATGCGTCAAATGCCAACTATTTTCAAGTGGACTTTTGCACCTCAGTTCTACCTCCATGGACGCATCCTTCATTGGAACACCTATGTATCAACGTGCAACGAAGAAGACCACCTTCCCTGCCAACATTGAACACAAAAATCATCACTTTTTTTGAGTCCCTGGGAGAGAGAACATGTTGCAAGAACATGTTATGCTACTCATGGAAACAGGCATGGCATTTGTAAAAGCATTTGCTGAGGCGATAGTTCAGAATTGAACATGACTATAGTTGCAAGTAAATCATGGCGCAACATACTTGTGACATGTACTTGGGAGGGACATCTGTTCTCTTGTCTCACTCACCTGCACTCTAAAAGCAGGAAGATTACAGACCTCGGAACTTGAATATGCAGAGTTGGATTAGAGCCAAACCAAGCTGGATCTCATATGGAGATCTTAATGAGCTGCATGCCTTCGAAGTCTAAGGCTGAGCAACATATGTTATTATTTTTGCCCCCAGTGAAAATATCTATTCATCGCCAGAGTCACAAAATGACAAAAGACGCGACCGTCAGATCAACATCTAAGGCTTTTTTTTACGAGAGAGTGGAGGTCTGCTTTGCGGCAGTGTAAACAGCAAGTCTGCCTATTTACACCAGGCTCTCACACCATAAAGAAGATGGATGTTTTGTCAGGACAAAGTCCAACAATGACTAACAGGAGAGGTGTGCATGTTAGAAACAGTTAAGTGGACAAAGATGCGTATGATAGAAGTGGAGACAAGGTAGAAGATGACAGCTAAATGGAAACCAATAGCAGTTGCTTCGCTGGATTAGGTTTAATAAGACACTTGTTTACACGGCAGCTGAGAAGTATAGACTGCAGACAGAAAATCTGATCTGTTTTGAAGATTTCCAACAGACATAATCATTTCTCATTGACTGACTGTGCTACTTCAAATAAAAAATGGACAATTTGACTGAAATTAAATGAGCGTGTCGCAGTCCCCCAACTCTCCGCCGCCTCTGTAAATAGTATCATTTATCTATAAAATTATTATAAGTACACTTCTGCAGAACACTGTATCTTTGTTAACATTAAAGAAAAGAAAAAGGAGTACTATAGATCAACTTACAATAACGGATAATTTTATTAACATTGTTTTTATCAGTTATAGAAAAGAGTTAAAGTGCATCATGTTGCTTGAAAAATAAATGAATAAATAAATGAAATCATTAGCAGATGCGCAAATACACTGTATTCTAGTACGGTAAAAGTATGTTCCAGGGTCCCCTGCGCCCCCCGGCATCACTCCACGCCCCCCATGGGGGCCCGCCCCACTATTTGAGAAATGTATTGAAATATAATGTAAGATAGTCAAGTGCGTTAGAACATTCTTATGTATCATTTCAAAACAAATGCTGTCAAGTGGTCAATTTTATTATTGTTTACTGGTTCCATTGTTTCCTGTTATTAGCAATAGTGACAGATTTTTGAGGTGTGATTCTTTTTTTTTTTTGGTGGATATTTGATGCCTAGGGAGTGACAATGTGTTGACAGTGTCCCTTTGTCGACAGGTAGAATGTTTGGTTTACGTCAGTGTTTGTATTATTTCAGATTTTTTAAGCGGTAAGAAATGGCCTAAATTTCACAGGTTCAAAACGCCATCTGATAGCTTTTTTAAAAGACAAGCAGGAGCCAAACCCTGGATTCTAAAATATTAGGTCAGCGAAGGTTAGTGTTTGATCGGGCAAATAGCACAGATTTGTTGAATACATTTACCTCTAGCAAGTGTCATGTTGAGCTGATCTTACCAGCCAATTCATAGCACTACCACCCATTCATACAGGCCAGGAGGTAGTGATGGTCTCATGAGGCTTCACAAAACAGTCCTGTTTTTCAGATCCCACTAGATGTCTCTCTATTAGAAAAGAAAAAAAATATATATATATAACTCATTTTGTGTGTGTGTGTGTGTGTGTGCAACAATATCTCAATGTAAACAGCAGAAGCATTTGGGAAATGGATGTTATAAAAGTCTGGAATGTGAAGGCACTCTTCTTTTTTCCTTAAAGAAAGGCCCTCTCCACACAGAGCTCATCACACTGACGGATCAAGAACCTTTCTAAAAAAGTATCCAAGTTCCTTGGTACTCCTCTTACAGTCATGAGATCATGTGACTTTGGCACATGGTACAATAGGCACATACTGGCCCATGGAATTGGTAACCAAATCGTGCTGTATCGACCAGGCGGCACAGTTGGAGCCTACAGGCCTGCATTAATATGTGCTATGAAAACAGCCATTCAGTAGTTCACAGTTTCTTGTGAACTTTGACCGCAGCTTGGGAAGCTACACGGAAGAAGTTCAACCACAACAACATAATGTTGAGAGTAAGCAAGTGACCTTCAGTTAGATGGCTGTGACTATGATCAAACGTGAACACATTTACAAAGACACAAAGTGTTTTGAAGAATTGGACACAAGAGGAAGTGATGATTCGACATTACACGGGGAAAAAACGTTTCAATCGCCACATATGTTGAAAGTTCAAAACATTGTCCAGACCTTATCAATCCAAGGTCCCGCTCTCTCCTCACATCCACTCAGCAAATTCCAGAGCATCTGAGCATCGATTTCCCCCCAGTGAACGCCCACCAATCTCAGCCCTCCAAGAGGAGCAAATTAAAAGACCGACATATGTTGTCGGAGTTCAGGTGGTGGCTTGAAAGAAAGAGCAACACAGCTGAATTCCTCCGTGCTGCACTTCTGTTCTCTGGACAGATGGGCTAATAATACACAGAGGAGCTGGGCAGCCTGTCAGTCATCATTTGAAGTACCTAGTTTTCTTTCGTTCAACTATTAGACTGAATGAATCTTTTGTTTGACAGGATTTCAAAGGGGAAATCTACTTGTTGTCATTAGGTATGTCCGTCAGTATGTGCAGCAGAAGCTAGAAATTCCTCGATCGTGATCATGGACTTGGGAGAACAGTTTCAACGATGTTTCTTGTTATCTAACCCACAGGCTTGCTAGTTTTCCTCCAGTGTTTTCTCCTTAAATTCTCTTCCCTGATGGACCTGGGGCACATCCAGGGTGTCCACCTCCTTTCATCCGGTGTAGCGGGGATTGGCTCCTGGCCCCCAGTGACCTCAGCATACCAGGAAAGATCCAGAAAATGATGATGAATAATTCACTTTCAGTTTCTCTATGAAACATTTGACCCGTTTCTTAGCTTTAATACACAGTATTTAACTGCTCATTGGAGCAGCTGCCTGAGATTATTCTTCATTTTCCTAGGTGAAATGTATTTAAGGGTAAAGGGTCTAAAAGACTGAAACTTTACTGAGGAGCTCGCATAATTTGTGCGTAAGAAATGGATTTGAACTGGATCAGACATCAAAGCGAGTAATAAAATTTGTATTTTTTTGCAGGATCTTTCATAAATAACCAATATATTGATGCATAATTCAATTCAAGCAGTAGTTTATTTTTAAGACCAAGGAAGAACATTTTCTGTTTGGAGATTTTCAGTTATTGTCAGTAGTGAAAAGGTAGATCACACTCCCCCCTCGGCTCGTATTTTCATTTCTTTTATTTATTTATAAATGATTTGTATTTGCTATTTAACATCAAAAGATGCTTATGTGACCGCAAATATGTGTGTCAAATGTGTGTAACTGCTGATGCAAATCAATGTCTCAGTGAACAGTGATGCCAAACCAACATCATAAATACAGTCTGAGTTGAGGACAATATTGGTATTTTTCTGTCTCCATTTTAATTCTTAGAGGATAGATTGGCGATATTTATCTCGATAAATAGATGAGATCATTTTTCTTTTAATTCACTTTCCCACCTTCTACCAAATATCCCTTCTTATCAATGAATTGCCTCGCTTCTGTATGACTTGTAGACATCTTAGAAGTTCAAAAAAAGCAAGTGACAAACACACCAGGCTCATTCAGTAGGTAACACAGTTTCTGGTGCACTTTAATTTAGTATTAAATTTCATTTTGTCACACATTTCAAGCTCAATGAAAGTGCAACGACCGGTATTAAATGTCAATTTTTTCCCCTCTACATGATCATTTTACTTTCAGATCAGTTTACTAGTAACACAATTAAAAAACTACAATCATCTGAAAAAAGACAGTATTTTGACATTTATTGATTTTATTTTGTTTTTACACTTCCCTACTTCTTCACACAGCAATAGACCATGAGCCACACAATGGATTCTCTGTTTACAGGCCATAATAAGGGTTATTTTCTTTCATGGGAGGACTGATCCAGACAGATAACTTGTTCTACACGTTCAAGAGGTGCATTTCTCCAGAGCGCTGCTGTAGGTCACTTTGTTGTCTGCTTTGCTCCTCGCAACGATTCCCATTTACTTGCATTCCTCATCTTATTACTCACTTTGGCGGAATCATGTGATTGAGCTGCACCCAAGAATAAATAAGGGTCTACACGGAACATTTCCTCTAATTCGATCTCGCTTTAGACAAAGAAAGATGGTTGTTGAGGTAAAACAGCCAGTTGCTAAACAGCAAGCCAAAACATACTGTATAGTACATTTAACCAGATTTGTTCCCCCTTACTTTTATAAAGGATGATCCCACAGAAGGAACTTGTAGGAACTCTCAAACTTATTTTCAGGCTCTACAAGGACAGTAAACTAGATTCGATCTGAGGCTATATTTCAAGTCTTGGCTACATTCTGGCTTCATCTACGTCAGGGCTGTGGATGGAGGCAACCATGCATGGCACTAAAAACAACACCGGATAAGTGATGGAACAGGGACACTTAACTGAGGCAATAGAAAGCATTATCATTCATCCACGCCTGCGGGTGGTGACCTCCTAACAGCCTACAGGTAATGTATGACTTGCATTAAGTCACCGCCTTACCTGCCTACCTTAATAGCAGGGACTAGCACTAAGACCCGCTATACACATGTCACAAATGATTGAAGGTGTAATACAACAATCTGTCCATTAGCCACTGTTTTTTGCCATTAGTGGGACAAGAGATTGTGTTTTAGCTTGTCATAGCCCTCAGCGACCCCATATTGGCTAAATAAATTGGTGTCTGAGTGGAAATCGCTGGATGTGTTGAGTTAAAAATACACAAGGGGGTGATTTTGTGTTTAGTTACGGGGTCAATCTCGTCCGTCTTCCCACGTTGACGTATGGTATTGAGGGGAAACGGAGACAGGATGCTAACAAACACTGCTAAATGTCCTGTGAGTGTGTTGTTCTCCGACCGGTGATCCGTCTCCCGCGTCAGGGCGATTCGGGATGACTCCCAGGCCGGGTTGACCCACAGAGACGCTTCCACTCCATACACACGCACACACACTCAGACTCTCTCACAATGACCCCGGAGCTTAAGATAAATACAATTAAACCACCCCACCCACTGTTGTCATTCTTATCTTATCTTCTAACCTTAACCCATCACACTTAGACTGGCCCCCGGGTGGCCCCTGAATCCTCGCCTTTCTGCAGACGGTTCAGATTTTCCAAGTCAATCCATTATCTTGTTTCCTTTCCGATCTGCTACTTACTCTGGAATTGTCCTGCCGTCATTAAAAACGCCACCTCTGAATAGGACCAAAACAAATGGCCCCTTTGAAAAAGTGCTTGTGAGAGGAACAGTCACAATTCCTCTTAGCTGACTGTAAGTGTATGTCTTTAGTTGTTCTGCTGGTTTGAATAGTGCAAAAGTTGCAGCCAAATACAGGCCACGTGTTAATTAACCTTAGTCTTAAAAAGTTATTTGCTCAATATGTGTTTTTTAGAATACATGTTTAAACAGTGGAAATTTGCTCATGAAGTCTTCAATATTTATCTGAAACTTAGAATTCGAATTCTTCTACAAAGCTCTGTAATATCTGAATGAATTATTTCAAGTTTCAAGGCACTTTTTTTTTTTAATTGAAAAGCTCAAGAAGCCTAATTTCAGAACATTTTTTTTTAAATATTGCACACTGCACACAAATCATCTTAATCCGATGAAGAAAATTATGCTTGTAAGACGCTTCAATTTTGCTTATATTGTGCGACCTCTAGGTGGCCATTGAATGCTTCACCATGGCGTATTGTGTGTAGCAAGGTGGATTATTCTGATAATAAGTTAAAGAAAAATCACAAAAATATGTAGTGCACCCAAAAAACAAAACACACACAAACAAAATACATAAAATAATGTCGGTATTTAAATGTAGCACAGACTTTTCTCACAAGTCAGAAATTCTGTTCAGTCAATCCAATCATTACGTTTCCAACGCGCGACTAAGGGTCTCCATCTTTCTATCGCTGCGTCTCACTGAATGAGATTTCACACAAGATACGACCCGCTGCTGCTGAAAACTCTCTTAATTGGAAACACTTCTGTAATTGCTTTCGGTAATTACATGTCACTAAACGTGTCGCACCCAGCCACAGCAACAGTTGCTTTTGTGTTCAGCCAAGACAAGCACCGTAGATATGGCAGGACCTGGAAACATGTTCAGTGCATGATGGTACACTGTTGAAAATCTAGAAATATTCATTTAATTTTGTGAGAAAAATACTCCCCAGTGTTGGTACAAACTGATGGAATGTGTGACATCACGTTGTGATCAGGTTCAAAACTCAATAATGAGTCAATGAAACTTCAAACAAAGGGGTGGAAGGCATTTTGTTCACACACACAACATTAATATGAGCAAAACACGATATGTTCAACACATCCTCACTTCCATGGTGTAATATACATAGATGTTAGAAAACTAGACTTTTGGTTCCTAAGCTGACACCAACGGCAGCTTTCAGTGTTGCGTGTTGATACTTCAGGTTTTCAAAAGAAGCACCTGTTCCGCCTTCCGCGGCGGATCCTGACGCCATAGGCACGTAACGTCACGTAAAAGAAAGACGGAGACATCAAAATTGACATATATTGAGACATATATTCATTAATCGCGAAAAATGTGTCATTAAACAAGCTTCACCCTTACGGAATGCTACTCCCTAGTCTGATATACGGTTGGCCGAAAATCATCTTTTGCTTTAAATGTTTTGCGCGTGGTAGAACATGCCATGGGAATCTTTCACTTGAAGTTTTGAAAAATCTAATCACACATTTTGCCGGAAAAGTGTGGACTCCTCTCTCCGGAGAGTTAAGGAGTCAGTCTCTGCCTCAAGTGGAGAAGTTAAAGTGTCTTGGGGTCTTGTTCTCGAGTGGGGGGGTAAGGGAGTTGGAGATTGGTCGTGGAATCAGTGCAGCAGGGGCGGTATTGCAGTCGCTCTACTGCACTGTTGTGTGTAAGAGAGAGCTGAGCCAAAAGGCAAAGCTTTCTATTTATCGATCACTCTTCATCCGCACCCTCACCTATGGACATGAGCTGTGGGTCATGACTGTAAGAATGAGATCCTGGATACAAGCGGCTGAAATGAGTTTTCTCCGAAGGGTGGCAGGCATCTCACATAGAGATAGGGTAGAGAAGTTCTGTCACAACTCGGAGTAGAGCCGCTGCTTCTCTGCGTTGAGAGGAGTCAGTTGAGGTGGTTCGGGCATCTCATGAGGAGGGTAAGGAATGAGCCTGAACTAACCATGCATTGATGTGTGAGATGAGTGTGACACAACTTATCATTCACAGTGAGAACCAGTGACACAATATATATATATATTTTTTTCATAGATTCAATTCATTTTCCTCGTGAATTAAAATGTTGAATTGATACTATCTTGGTCAGAATGACAATGTAATGCCGGATTAGCGAACAGTATGAAACAGTACGAAAGGCAATGCTCTGAAATCATGGCCCATCTTTGTGTTTGTTTTGGAGTCTGGCAGAGCCTTCCATGCAGACAGTCACATGATATGCTGTCTGACCTTCTCAGACCGTTTCTTATATTTGCTTCATTTGTCATCGGCCAAACTAGGCACCAGTGCAATGCTATCTGGTGGAATGTAACAATCCACACCTCTGAACAAAGACTCTTATCTCATTGTGCCTTCTGCCATTTCCTTCACCCTCAGGCGCAACAGATACAAAGGCAAAAAGGATTGTAAATCTCAGCCTCAATATCGCTGCTCTTTTTATTTCCTTTCACCCTTGCTACCTTCCCTTTCCATCCGCAGTCTGATGCTACAGGGGAGACTTGTTTCCTGCAATAGCAAGAAATCTCAGTTCCTCGGTTTTTCATACGTTGCCCCCCTGTAGTGTTTTTTTTTTTTCCTCGCCAGGGAAAACAGCTTCATTTTGCTTATCAAAAGCCCACATGTTCACTTTCTTTATACCACATTTTCTGCTCTCATCTTCTCACTTAGCAGTTTTCTCAAGTTTAAATAAATGGATTAGACATTCTTTTAATGTATACTGTTGATGTGAGTATCTTTAGAAGCTGTTTGCTGAAAGACATCAAGACCCAAATAACACATTTGTTTAGCAGCGATGATTTGCCTGGTTTAACGCTCATTGTTTCATCTTCGCTCCCAACATTTAAAGCGTCTGACGCTGCATTTCAACTGCACTCAACTACGAGCTTGCTAAACCTGCAACTAGCTGGTTGAGGAGCTGATAGTTCTATTGATGCCCATACATATTTATATTTGTTTCTGAAGAAGACAAATCAATGTTTTGTGATCATCTTGATCTAAGCTGAAATCAAATTTGCCTCTAATTGCTGAGTTGAGGACAAACGTCATCTTACCAAAAATGTAAGCCGGGATTTGAAGAAAATAAACTGGAACAGAAATGAAGTAAGAGACACATATTTGGTGCCATTTATATGATTTTTTTCACAACATGAGTTGGAAGATCTGCATTTGTTTCTGGCAAAATGAAAGTATCAATTTCAACATAAAGAGATTTTATAAAAGTTCCAGGCCTAAAGTTTTGTGGAGTAAAAGAAAAACATGCGTGGTGCTGGTGAGACTTCATGAAACAGTGTCTATATTTTTCAAAGCCCACTAGTGGGCACTTTCTACTCTAAAATATCTGTATTTAAACAACCATTTCAATTTGACCTCACATTTGTAAACCAAAAGTGCCTCCTACTGAGCTCTCAAAATAAAGACACTGTTTCATGATGCTTCATCAACACATCACTACATTTTTTTTTCCCTGGCTGATGTGTGCCACAAATATGGGGTAGGTTTCAGGACAAAGGTGAGGCCTGAAAGTGACGTTGAGGAGCTTATGCAAAAAATAAAAATAAAATAAATAGAAAATTCTGTGTGCATTAAAGCTTGCACTATTTATACAAACACAGAAGAAGAAAAACAACACCATCATGCTGCACAGATTAGACTATTTTAGAGATGTTGATGTGAAGGAAGACAAGGTTGAACTGTGCTTTGTCATTTTAGTTGGGATTTGATTTAGGTTATTTGTGAAATTATTCTTTAAGAAAATTAAATGTGCTTCAAAGCTAACATGTCATGGTATGCTTCTCAGTTTACCATAGTGATGGACCGATGAGGTTTGTGAAACAGTGTCCTTATTTTCAGAGCTCAGTAGGTGGCGCAATCAGTTTAAAAGTCATGTGAGGTTTCATTGAAATGGTCAAAATGGATTTCAAGATCAAACATTTTACAACAACTAGTGCCATCTAGTGGGCTCCGAAGATGGGGGCACTGTTTCATGAAGCCTCATCAGCTCTGCTCAAATTGATGAAGAGCATGACTATGTTTTATGGCATTACTGCCATACGTCGCCATTCCCAATGCATTCTATGAAGCTGTTACTGCAAGCGTAAATATTACAACATTTGCGTGGTCTTTTGTTTGTTTGGACTGGTGGAGATTTAAAACTGTTGTTTTGATGATCCAAATCTTCCAGTATTTCCATTCTTTTTCAGCCAGATTCCATTCTTGGGTTTGGTGACACCAACACAAACATGAACTGACTTCAGCGGTTGCTTGTGTCACTGGACTGCCATCTGACGTGTGTCGTGGTCGGCTCTGTATCAGAGAGAGCAGCACTTAGGACAAGTTGAAAACCTACCAGAAAAGGAGCCAATGATCCACCGGAGAGGACATGCTGGGAAGACTACATAAACATGTAAAGAGTGATGAAATACAATGGTGGAATAAAGATTTTTTTTTCTTCCCACTGATCTGTCTGATTGGGTCTTATTCCCCTGAACACATTTTACTGTTGAAAGCATTTTTGCTCTTTCTTTTATTAACAAGGAGATGAAAGCTGAGCTGAGCACGGTCCCTTTCCAACTTGTAAAAATTATCTACTGTTTGTTGCTTGACTCATTGGGCTTGAATAAAATTATCATCTGTTGAATAAATACATATTCCAAAGGTTGTCCTCAATCCTCCACCGTTTTAAGTCTCCTTTTTTTTTTTTTGAGAGTCTGCCACAGACTGAGGTCATTGCCTTGTGCGGACGTTTACAGTGAATTCTCATGAGATATGTGACACAACAGTGGATGTTCTGCACCACAGCCAGGATCAAAGCTCACCACATGAACAAGTACAGCACAGAAACGGAGCGCTGCTGCTGTTTCGTCATCTCGCTCGCTTTCCATCTGCTTCCTTCCTGCCACCTCTGTCATTAGTGCACATCCATTAGCATGTTAATTATTCTGTAATAATAGCAGCAACATGGAAACTTCAGTGACCCGTCCTTTATCATCTTCCTCCGACCACATTTAAAGTCAAATCCATAATGGCTGGGTTAAAAACAGCCTGCAATTTCAAAAGTTATTTCTGTTCTAGTATCTCGGAGAACATGCTAAATGTGCTGAACATCAGTAAAATGGGCAAAAAAAATGGGCACTAAAACAAAGACAACAAATGTGATAGCTAGTAAATCGAACAATTTTTGTCCCTGGGCTTTGATTTGGAACATTCAACTTCAGTCAGACAGAATGAGATGAAAATCCATCTTCAGATACGATGTGAGTCTCCGCCCCAAGGTGTAAAGGGATGTATTGTCTACAGACTTGGCCACGTTGGAAACCGACAGCACTGGCTTGTAACTGTCCGTTTTGTCTGCTGTCCTCATTTCAGGCTTCAATCCAGACAGTTACTACTTTTAAACTCCACATGTCTTGCAGTTCAGGCGCTAAAATGCATACATCTTAACGTCTTACTTGTCAAACTTGTTTGTCTTCTAGCCAGTATCTCGCTTGTCTTTGAGTTCTTCAAGTGCTTTTAGAGGTTACCACAGCTAGTCAGTCTCCTCCACCTTCACCACATCCACGACCCTCATCGGGTGTGGTCCTCAACTCCTTTCCCCTGGTTCATCTTGTCATGGCCCCTCCCGACATGCTTTTATTTTGTCGCTACTTCCTGCTCCAGTGTGTGTCTTTGTCTCTCTCAAGATCAAGCTGAAGGTTGACGCAGCGGCAAATCGCCGTGGCATGCTTTTGGATTCCTGTTCTGAACATTTTGGACTTTTACTTCCCCATAGTTTTACTTCCTGCTTTGCCCTGTTTTTGGCCTTTTGCACCTGAAGAAGTTTATTGTAATTTATGTTTTCTTGTTTTCTTTTGATTGCTCCCTGGATTTCGGTTGAGCTTGCTCCGGTGGAGTCTCTCGTACTTCTTTGTTTTGGACGCTTCCCACTTGTGTTGGCTGTGTGTCCTGCTCCTGGGTTCTCCTCATGGTCTAAGCCGTCACACATCCATCTCCATCTTTCCAGAGCCAAAGCTGAGTCTCTCCTCTCACACGTCCAAACCACCTGGCCACCCAGCATTTTTCTATATTGTTTTATGTCATACCTTTTAGTTATTTATTCATTTATCATGATGCAAGTGAAATGTGCAACTGGGACTACGTTGAAATGTTGGCATCAATTACAAGTAATAACAGTGGAGACGCAAACCATGCAAATCTTCAATTGTGG
Source organism: Synchiropus splendidus (assembly GCF_027744825.2). Classification (NCBI taxonomy): domain Eukaryota; kingdom Metazoa; phylum Chordata; class Actinopteri; order Syngnathiformes; family Callionymidae; genus Synchiropus; species Synchiropus splendidus. Next base: position 9,893,721 of record NC_071334.1, on the reverse strand, counting down.
TCATATTATTTGGGACATCTGATTTCCTTTTGTGGCTTTCCCTTTCTTGCAATGCTTTTATTTGGTTTGGAACGAAAAAAGAGAAGGGATTAAACAATAAATAAATAAATAAAAAGTCAAATAATAGAGTAACATTTGCTTCAAGATGTTGATTCTTCAAACAGCATTCAGACTTTCATTTGGAGGACATCTGGAGAGTGTGGAGTGACTTTACTACCTCTTGAATGTGTCGCTGTGCCTCCACTGTTCCTGTGTGGGCGACTTTATTATGTCTGTATGCAGGCTTCACCCCATGACTCACGAGCCTCTATTATTTCTCCGCCAAAGCTCTGCACAACCAAATAAAAATGTTTGTTTATTTCCTGGTGGAAATAGCTTTGGGAAATCCCTTGAAGGTCATTGCTCAAGTTGGCCCTTTTCTCACGCCTCGGTATCATCTGAGTGATCACGGACTCTCGCCACAGTTCTATTACTGTGGGGGTCTGATCCTAATGTGCGGTATCAGTCAGGGGTGCTTACCGCAAGTGTCAAGCAGCGGCGTGGCTGCAGGTAAGTGATTCTGCCGTGGTTTGTGTGACATTATCTTTGAGAATTCATTATGATTGTTTTTTTTTTTTTTTTTCTGTCAAGCATACACTGACGTTCTCTTGCTGCCGAGTGGCATGACAGATCCACCGCACAAATGTCATATGCACAAGCACGCACACTCCACTTCCAAACCTCCTGACTGGATTGTCACATCGAGATTTGATTTTCTACTCAAAGGGACATTTTGTAAGGAAAACGTTGCTGATGTAATAGAGAACGTACAGTGCTCTGACTCAATTTAAACCTGGAAATAAGATACTGTAATGAGGCCCTTTGACACTGCAATATCACATTTACACTCCTCCACCGAGTGGAGAGTTTGGACTGATGTTCAGTTTTGCATCACGCATAAATGCCCCGGTTGATTTTATAGCTATTCATGCCTTTTTTTTTTTTTTTACATATAGGCACATTTAATCTTTTGTTTGTTAAGACTCAGGGTATGAATCTCTTAAATAAATCTTTGATTACAGGATGTCACAGTTAAAATGGTTTTCAGAGGCTGATCTGATCAGTTTTAAATGATAAATACTGACTTTATATGAATAATATAATTTAATATTATATTATGTAGGAGAAAGACAGAAAACAAAACATACCCATCATGTCTGCTTATGGTGACTCATTGACAGCGTCTGTTGGCATAGTGCGGAGTGTGTGAACATGAATCACATGAAACTATTCATCTATTAAAAATATAAATAAATGAGGAAATACCTAAGTTAGTCATACGCATGTTGACACGCTTTAATGGATATAAAATATGCCTATATATAATATAATATAATATAATATTATATATATATATATATATATATATATATATATATATATATATATATATATATATATATATATATATATATATATATATATATATATATATATATATATATATATATATATATATATACAAAAGCAGTCTGTTTGCTTTTGTTCAGGGATGTATTTCGCTTCACAATGGCCAGGGTTTCCACTACTCTGAATGGACTTGAAATTCTTATAAAATTTAAATTCTTATACAAATGTTTTCAATTACATTAGAAGAGTTTTTGTTTAAATAAGGTGATATAAAAACTTGAATATAGCCACCATGGTGATTTATTGTGCTATTGTCAAACTGATGCAAAATAAACAATATTTTGTTGTTTAAATGTATGTATGGGTCCATCTTTTGATTCAGTAATTTTCAGTATTTTTTTATTTCTATTTTTTTCATCGAATCCCACCCCTAATATATCGATATTTTTTTAAGCCTGTAAAACCTGTGAGGACAGGCCAAAATGTCCTGGTACTCCCAAGTATGGCAAAACATGCCCCCACACACAAACACTTACTGTATATACATATACAGTACAATGTAAATCTCATCATTTGTAAAGCATGTTATGTGAAGTATGAAAATGTAGGAGAAAGGGCAGCAGAGAAAAACAAAACATACCCATCATGTCTGCTTATGGTGACTCAGTGACAGCATCTGTTGGCATAGTGTGGCGTGTGTGAACATGAATCTCACTATTCATCTGTTAAAAATATAAATAAATATGTAAATACCTAAGTTAGTCACAAGCATATTAACATGCTTTAATGTGTATGAATCAGGCCTAAAAAAGTACATGTTTTAGAGGGTTAAATATGAACGTGAAGCCAGTGGCAAGTGAAGAGGAGCTCACTCTGTTAATAAATCTGAGCAGCAGACCTGCAGTGCAGATCTAATGATGCAGAAGATATGCTCTCTTCGACACGGTTGACTTTCAGCCCTCCTGGTGGAAAAACAGAGACGCTGACAGCACTGCAACATCATAAGGGTTTAAGGCTGAGATGGAGTAGAGCAAAGTTACAAATAAACTGGAGAGCACTGCTGACCCTTCACAGAAGAAGCACCGCTCATCTTTGCTAACTCAATCTCCTGCCAGTCACGTTTTCTCCTGCAGGATTACACATCTGCTGAGGCCACCATGACACACACAACATCTGTTTTTCCGCCCGACTCACCCCCTTCCCACTGTGTTAAACTGCTAGTCATGGATTTGAGTTGGGTTTCACGGTGGTGCCACCAAGCTGGTGAAAACATAAACGCCCACTAAGACAGTGTCAGCACTAACTCCAACTGTCTGACTCCTTTGTCAGATATAAATACAAGGCCTAATTTTCACAATGACATCGGAGATATTAGAAGGAAGAATCTGGCAACCCACACCCAGGTGGAGTCAGACAAATTATCTGAAAAAATGTCTTCCGCATAATCCTCCTGGCATGTTCCAGCAAACCCGATACTTCTTTTCCGCAATGTTTTGCAGTGTGCTCTTTTGATTCCGTAGCACTATATGTCTTCCTGTCTCCTTTTCTCATTAGTTTATCAGGCTTGATTTCACCTGGCACATACCCAGACAGTCGACACCATTCTATTCAGCAAGTAGCGGAGCAGCCCGATCTGCTTTCACCTGAGGTGTCGAACTTATCCTCAAGGTGCCAGACAAGCTTAACGCCTTCTCACTTTTGATTGTTTACTTCTACCGCAGTCGAACCCTTGATGAGTGGACGGTAACACAAACCTCACAGTCATGAGGTTTTGCTCAATTGTAACAGTGATACATTTAGGAATTTTTGTAACAGGTCCCTTCACCCCAGGAAGGTCACGTGTCCCAGGGACAGAAACATGATGTTTATTATTATCCTTATTATGTTTGGCTTTATTTTAAATGGGTAAAGAACAAACACAGATTTATTTTGGAACTATTTTGACTTTTTTATCTTATGCAACACAATAACGCTCACACTTGTTTGTTTTGCTATTCTTGTGAGGACCGCTCTTTGACAGCCTCTCACCCTTAAAAATAAATTGTTTTTACAGTCATGGATTTTGTGCCAGCTCCAGGCATGGTTGTATTTTAGATGACTCTTGTGTGTGGAAATGCTGATCAATAGCGTTCAGAAACAGTGGAATTAAACCCTGAATCACCCTTAATTTGACCAACAAAAGATTTGGCAGGTGAGACGAACGTATGGCTGTTGGGAAATCATTTACACATCAAGCAGATCGAGGCAGGAAGATGTTTATGGGAATTCAACAACGCAAAAATAATTCAGTGATGGTTATTTGTATTTCATTCTGCAAAATGGCTTGACATAATTGAGGTTTTTTAACTAGTAAATATCATTTTTATATCTTCAAAAGTGTTGCTTGATAGATATGAAAAGGCGAATGGGGCATTTGGCAAAGTTTGTGCCAAAACTCAACAAAATAAAATATTTCACACCTACAGAAACACACCGCTCACAGTCCGCACCTGACAAATAGCCTTTTTTACATGTCTTTTCCTGCCTCTCCACCTTTGCTGAACTAAAAGCTGACAAGTATGAAGTGCTACTCGTTGTGCTACCGTGCATGTGAAAGGTTGGGGTGGGGGCATGGAGGGCAAACACAAGTAGATTTCCTCTCGGACACAATCTCATCATCTTTTGTCACTGCTGTCTAGCAGATGGTGCTGCCTAGTTCCTCATTTGACACACACAAGCAGGAGCAAACACGCAGCAACATTCCCACCGTGAAAAAAGGAAAAAAAAAAATCTTCATCGCTTGTCTTTGTTTTTGTATAGTGGCATCCGCTGGGGTAATAACAGGAGGCTCGCCTCGCACTTTTCATCACGTCTATCATCAAGCCCCTTTGGGCAGAGGTAGCGTTGCATTTTTCAGTTCCTTGTTCTGCAACTCACGTGTACATTTTTATCAGTGTAGGCGGATATCAAAGCTGTTATCGGCCAGGTATTATTTGACACTTCCAATGAGCTTATGGAGCTTCATAAATGGTCCTAAAAGACTTCAAAAATCTTCTAAAAATACTTCATTAGCACTGTAATACATGTGTCATTAAAAATACAACAACAACAACAACAATAATAATAATAATAATAACCATTATCAGTTTTGGTTTGAATTAATGTGTAATTACTTGTTATTATCATTCAACGTTACAAAAATATAAGGATATAATCAGGAAGTAAAAAAAAATAATCTTAGATATTTTTGATTATGTTTAAGTATATGAAACAAAATCAACTCTTCTAAGAAGAAAAGAACATCTTTAAAAATATGACAATATGAAAATATTCAAAATTATATAATGTATATATGAATATCAAATACAGTAGAAAAAACATGAACAAGAAATGAAATAGCTTAAATAAATTAAATAAAAAAAAAATATATAAAACATTTATTAAAGTAATAATAATAATGACAGTGGCCTCATGTGGGCCAGATAAGTGCGGGCAGTTGGCTGCATGTGGCCTGCGGGCCGCACCTTTCCCCTGGTCTGTTTTTACAGGTTGGCATGGAGCGACTCTCAACATAGTGCACAAGGTCAGCAACGAAACATGCCAGGAAACTGTCAGAGACGACCTGATCAAAGTTGGAATCCAAAGGAACCATGTTGTCTGTCTTACATTTACCTCTTCTTTCTCCACTTTGGTTTGACTGAAAACAAATCCGAGGCATTTGGAAAAAAAACCTCACCAAACAACTGAAGTCCTTTGCACCGACAGGATGAAAAGTTAAAGGAACACGGTGATCCAATTTGCTGAAATACAGGGGAAACAGTCGGATCTTGTTGTAGCAACATTGACCAGGACAGTTTATAGTACACATCATTTGTGGCTGGTTTTGGCTCACGAATAATGTTGAACACATTCTCAGAAACACATGGACATTTCTGTGTAAAGTGATGTTTTCCTTCTGCCGATGTGCTCAAACATGACCATGTATGTTCCTGCAAACACACAAAGCCCCGCACCACATTGGTATTTTCACACCAATAGTGTTTGCTGGAGCATTTTCTGCCTTACAATGGGAATCTCTCACGTCAAGGATTCACCAAAAAAAGAAGTCAATCATCCTCACAATCGGAAGAGTCAAATAATTACTCACTACTTTGAAACAGCACCGCTTGTGTCAGAACTGTTTACCAAGCGAGCACCGCGCACCTGCCGCCTTTACAGTCTTCTATCATCACTTTCTAAGGCGGTAAAGCCGGAATGCCTCTGTAGCTTTCTTTATTTTGTCTACTGACATACTTCATACTGTTGCCCATTCCATTTGGAATTCCAAACATCCATTAAAATTATACACAGCTTCTTCTTCATATCTACAATATTATCTTGTTTGTAAACCTTTTAATGACAATATTTTGTCAGGGCAAACAAGTATATCCTTGTATATATAATAGGGACACATATCATACCCACTGTAACTAGTATAAGGACCAACAAGTTGACGTTCGCAACAAATTCTGACTTCAAAAGTGTCAAATCGCGAATATTGTCAAGTGGATTTTTGTATAGATCGTTTACACTGAACGCATTCAGGCTTTCAATTGGCCACCTACCTGATGCGTATCCTGACTTATCCAGCTGTATATATGCCTGTATACTTTATTGTGTCACTGGGAATAGTGTTAGTCAGTGAGGGGGGGGCAAATATGGTGCCATATATATATATATATATGTATATATATATATATATATATATATATATATATATATATATATATATACTTCACTTTACTTTGGCATCAATATTTTTTTTTTTTTTTTTTGCAAAAGTGCACTTGAAAATAGTAGCTATTTGGGAGCAGGCATCCAAAGTAAAAAGTGCTCCAGGGATTCATGTGAATGAGCAAGCTGAAGCACACACGAAGCAATTGTTGTGCATATAAAGTGAAGAATCTTGCGCTTTCATAAAATAAGCAAATGAGTTTCAGGCCTCAAAATTTGAGATGCGTGTGTATAGGTGCGTTTTATTGGGTCTGTGATTCCCAGCCATGAGTGATTCACCAAACAGACGGCTGCTTTAATAAATAAATACTGCACGTGACATCCACTGCTTGATGTCATGTCTTTCATTCAGTCTGTCTGCGTTCCTCCGTCGTATTCATGGACAAGACCAAGTCATGAGCCGACGTGTTGCGTTTCACCTTTTGTCTGATTTGGCAGCTTAACACATTCATTCGTGTCTGAAGGTCAAGAAGTTGAATAGGCTCTATTTTGCTTCTTTCGTTTCTCGCTCCTTGAAAAAGTGTGAATGCACTTGAAGGACGAGAGTAAGGCCGCTTCCAAGTAAACATTGCATCATAGGAACTAAAAGTTTGTGCTAAAATATTGCTGGACAAACAGTGAAATAAGGAAGTTGACATGAACAGCTCCATCCTGTAAAGGAATAAACTAAACCCTAGAGGTGGGGTTTCGTTGGTTTTCACTCGGCCATAAATTGCCCAAACAAACTGTCCCCGGCTCAGAAATAAACACAAATATATGCATAACTGAGTGACAGATGCGACCGTTTGAAACGTTGAAATGCCAAACATCTTATAGCTGTTTGTTTTACCGCAGTCATGCAACTGTAATAGTTTGAGTTCCATACTGTGCACAGTGTAAATTACAGGAAATTAGTCAACCTCGCTGGACAAACACAGGTTTGGTCCCTCACTACCTTATATTGATTATTAAACAGAAAATAAATACTAAGCTGTGTCTGCTGTTGAGCCCTGTATTATATCTTATGGTAATTTAAAAAACTATAAACTTTATTCAACACTCATCAGCATTGTGCGTTTAAAGGAAGACATGAAGGTGTAACTGAAGGGAAGCAGACTTGAAACGTTTAGTACATTTAAAGCATGATATGAGTGTTGTTTATTTCTGTCATTTCTTTGCAAACATTAAAACTAAACCTTGATAGATGTTTGTATTTCAGATGTAAACAATGATTTGTTTCTTAAAATAAATTATTTCAATATGAGGTGATTTACAGGGTTCCTCAAGGGTCTGCGCTCGGTCCTCTTCTGTTTTCTCTTTCTTCATCAGTCCTCAGTGAAGGTGGAAGAATGGCTTGAGTCTTATGGGCATCTCCCATTATCACATTGTCTGTGGCAGTTGTGAGGGGCCCTCAAGTGACAAGATAGAAGGACTGGAAGAAATGTGCATTTGAAAATATTCTTTAACAAGGAGGAATGGAAAAATCATGTAAATTTAAAATACATCTTAAGACAAAAAAAGAAAAAATCAATATATGTATTACCTACATTAATATGTGCTATTTGCCTTTATATAATTTCATCCACAATATATGAAAACAAATCATTACTATGGAAAGTTTTTTTTTTTTTTTTTTTTTTTTTTTAATTTAAGCCTTGAATATCTTGGCAACAGAACCGTGGGTTTGACATGTATATATGATTTAAAGGACAGTTTTTAAATATATTATTTTTTGAGGCAAGAGATACTGTCTAAATGGGCTTCTAAAGACTCTAATTCAGTTTAAATTTCAATATGACAAAAAGAACACACATAAGCCTCAGGTGAGAAAAGAATATGAAAACATGAAAGTTATGTTTAGAATCCAAAGAGAAATGAATAATAGAAAAGTATGTCTTTTTTTGTATGACCTTGGTGAGAGCCACACAAATGTAGCCCGATGGTGCAGGTGATCATCAGGTCTGTCTTAAACTGAACTAAGACAAGAACAAGTTGGTGTCCTTTCTTAACAACGCCAGGCATATGGATGACCATGCAATGCTGAAGGCTGCCTTTGTTGTCAGTATGGGACGCAAAAGTCCACTTTCCCAATGTCAATATATTGTGCTATGGAAGTGAGGGTGGGCTGGTCTTAACCTAGATTTCACTTCCACCCTCAGCAACTCTGAAAAAGAATGTGGGTGTGATGACAGATCAATGACATTGCAGCAGCAACTGCCTGGAGGACATATCACCTTCTAATCCAGAAGGTCACTCAAGTTCTAGTCCAGACTCTTGTCTGTCTTGTCTCCCATCTTCGTATCTGCAACTCCCTCCTTGCTGCTCAGTCTGATTGGGCCATCGGACCTTTGTAGAATCCAGCTGCTTATCTGGTCTTCAATCTGCCCAAATTTCAGACAAAGAATCTCCTGGAGTCCCTGGGCACATGGCCTCAAGGCCTCGGATTAATCTGAGCATCCCGAAACTAGCTACTAACTCAGCATCAGCCAATGGCTTGCTGCCGCTTCACTGAGAGGTTCGCTCTTGAACCTGTCTGTGGTCATTCCTGCCAAACTTTGGAGCAAGGTCCTCATGAACAGCCAGGACTTGCAGAATACTTCTTGTTGGTAACTGGATTTGAGCCTTGTTTTGTTTTCCTCAAAAATTGTTATGCATCACAATCTTCCCGCCTTTAATAACCACAAAGATCCTTTTGAATTTGCCAATAAAAGATTGAAAAAAAATCCCTCTAAGAGGGATTTTCAGTTGGTCAGACAACTTTTCGTTGATAGCTATGAGACAGCATGGACAGCTGAGGGGTGTTGTGTCTTATAAGAAGTAGCGGTGGACGACCAAATCCAGCGTGAGCAATAGGGTGAGGCTTACTGAAGTGTGTGTGCTGGGAGGGCTGGCCAGATTAACATTCCTGGGCGAATTTTAACACTCTGGGCGACAAATTTGCAACACTATTCCCCCTTGTATGCCTCCTGTGTGCTAAGCCCAGGGCCCAAGTCTGGAGGAGGTCATCTGGAAAGAGCGGAGTGAAATCCCTCTTGTTAAAGAGAAGACATAGGGAGGGCGTCTGAGTGTGTGAGTGAGAGTGTGTGTGCGCTCCGTGGTGGAAACAGTCTGCAGACAGGAGTGTGTTTTTTCTGATGTTACTGTCTTTTGTTTTTTCTTTGTTGGAGCTGGTTGTTTAGAGCAGCAATGATAAGACGTGGATTGAAATAAGGTGTTTAATTGCTGTTTGTTCTAATGTCTTTCACTGTGTTTAACAATGGTGGAAAAGAAAAATGTAACACAAGCACATTTTCCAGCAAAAGAATGTCAAGACATATGGGCCAGAAAGAAGTCTTCCACCGTGACCTTGGGTGAAAGCGATGGCCTTATGAGAGCCGCTGGTGTCTTTGGAACTGTCTTTTGCAGTTCGATGTGTTAGTCTGGCTAAATGGAGGCGGGGAAAAATATCTCCGCAGCTCTCCCACAAGCTTATCTGTTCGCGGCTCTTGTGTGAGTCAGGACAGGCGTGGGAGGCAAGACACTACAGTGTCATCACCGGAAAAGTCCAGGTATCTAAATAAAGCACGGAGTGCAGCGCTGGTCTGTTATAGATAAGCACTCTTGAAGAACACTCGCACGCACACTTGCAACCTGTTTGTGACACAAAGGACTCGGAATGACAACCATTATTGTGTTAAAAACAACAGCTTGAAAACAGTTTCAGACATGGAAAATTGTCAGAAAGCTAGTTGTTGTCGGGGGGCTTCAACGTATGACAATATTTGGGTGTAAGGTGACTTTTACATGACCATCAAAATTGAATTAAAACTAAACTGTAGGAGGTACCATGTAAGCTGAATGAATCCAGTTTAAAATGATTTTTGAAAAAGAACCTTTGTCGTCTACTTTCATAAATCTTTCAGTGAATACCCAAGTATCAAACCATGCTGTCGTTCTTGTTTGTCTTCTGCTGTTGTACAGCCTCGATATTAATGTTGACCAAGATGCAACAAACCGATAAATGCCGTATGAGTGAGGGTAACAAGCCTCTGCGTTTGTCGACAAAAGAAAATGCAGCTCCACTCCCACAGCTGTGTGCACCCACACACCTGTCCAAACACGGGCAGTGCCAGAAGGGTGTGTGGACACATAACGGCAAACTGGCTTAATCTTTCTGTAGACTTCTTTGATACCCTGTTATTTCAGGATATACTGTAAGACAGGAAAATTGGTATCAAGGGTGACAAATTTCGATGCTTTATTCGACATGAATTGAGTTTCTTTCTGGAAATTTGGATAGAATGTGGAAGGTTAGAAAAAAAAAAATATATATATATAATAAATATAAAAAAATTATAATAAATATATATATATATATATATATATATATATAAATAATATCATTTTTTCCCCGCCTCATTAGAGGCGGGGAAAAAATGATATTGGAAAACAGTTTCAGACATATATATATATATATATATATGTATATATAAATATATATATATATATATATATTAGAGGCGGGGAAAAAATGAAATTGCAATATATTGTTGCGCTCTCTGTTGCAATAAATGATCTATGCACTGACTGCAAATATCGATATTTTATTAAACACATACATTTCTATTATCCAAATTTAAAATCTGATTATTATTATGTTTTCATATATGCCTCATTGTCAAACTCATTTGCTGGTGAGGGATATGAAAATGCTCTGCCTTTCGTTCCCCAGACCCTCCGGGTTTGAGAAGGAAACACACACACACACACATATATATATGTTGGAGGTGGTCAAAATAAATTTCAGTCAAAAACAAACAAAACAATTATCATGTTACTACATATCCTCCAATAGATGCTGGGATATTTGTGCTGGGCAGGCTGTAAGAAGCTGGCCAATATCTGAACTGAATCTTCTCGGCAGCCGAGGTTCATTCGGAGGCACCAAAGACCCAAAATAAAAACCCCAAATACCAAAGAAGGTGTGTTTAGCACGTCTTCAGCTGACCATGGTTTTACACATTTACAAACTCGCTGGACTTTGAGAAGGAATTTGAGGATAATGAACCACCGTCTTCTGAAAAGCCAGACTAAAATGAGGCCATTATTATTTATAAAACTGAAATGACTGAACTGACAGTGGTTCACAAATATAAAATAGACTGTGTACTGTGTAAAGGATGCACTTAATAAAATTACAAAGTGTAATTATGAAACAGGCGCTCTGGCTGGAGGTTCCCGATTGAGCCATCAATAACAGCGAAGCACGCGCCGCTATCATCGTTGGGCTAAGGCTGTTATTAATTCATCCGCCTCCTCGCTCTCCATTCATCAGCGGCCCAGTGCAAGATAAATAAGAAGGCTTTCCGGCGACACAGGTGGAGAGCGGCTGAACAAATGTAGGTCGATGATAGAGCAGCGCCGGCTGTTCCGGAGCCATATTTGACAACATGGCCGACCAGTCTGTCAGGGATCTGCTTTTTTAATTTCTGTTTTGTTTCCATTTACTCAGCAGGCATCATGTCATCATTCAGGCAAGTGCGGAAAAACGGATGTGGATGCTTCCGCTGAGTGGATGACGGGCAGCGGGGGACGATGATGTATGTGTTTATGGAGGAGATGCATCAAAATCATTTTTAAATGATTGTGTTTAAGCGCTTTTTCTGACTGCACGTTGGTTTGATCTCCGCTGAATCACTGTGCGGCAACGTTCTGCAGACACAGCCTTGTGAAAAGATCGGCACATCCCTGACACCGCTCAACAATCCCTCATTCTCCGTTTCAGAAGTTCCTAAAGGTCTCTTCACTTATTCATGCAGAGGAATGTCTTACGGATGGATCTAAAATGACTTCGAAGTCGTCCCAATCCACTCCCAGTCTTTGCTTTCGATCAAGCAGCTCCTGCGGGCGAAGCTGCTCAACCCTTAATGACCGCCAAAATGTCAAGCTCCCCCTTGACTGGCAACTCAGCAGTCACTTTCTCCTGACAGAACTCTTGTGAATTGGGATACCAGGACATAAAACAAAGGTTAACTTGAGACTTTGGAGTGATGGAGACCAGAGAGAGCGCTTGTATACCTGAGACGGTGGGAACTGTGGTGAGGGATTCCTGACTTTTATTGCAGTTCTTGCATTTGTGGCTATATGTGATGGATTTTCAGCAAAATGAGGCTTATGATTTACAGATAACAGCTGTTACGCCATCAGAAAACTGCAATTCTAAAGTGAATCACTCGCCAGGCACATACACATGCAGAGAAACCATACAGCAAAGGAACAAAAAAGACGAACCCTTGAGACCAACCAAGAGAGAATTCAGTGTACACTTTGATGATGGCAGCATTTATTTACTGTGTTTTGATAAACTAAACTAAATTAATGATCTGAATGTGATTTGCACAAAGCCACATGCAGTTTGGTCCATAGAAAAAGCTAAAACCTTTTTCTTTGTATTGAAATGTATGCAAAAGGGGATTCAATTTACTTACCAAGACTGAGTTACGCTTCCGCTGCAAATGCTTTTTTTCTGGAAGTTTTTTTTTTTGATACTGTTTTTAAAGTTTTGTTTGATAGTCTGACTTTTTTGTCCTCACATCCATAAATGTCATAACTTCCCGATATGATTTGAAACATTGTTTTTCAGTCAGCTTGTTCTTCACTGACACATTTCAAGCTATCGCACTTTTCACAAAGCTTTTTGATCATAAACACAATTATTAATACAATTATGCATGTTCATTGCACATTTATTTCATGATAGTACTTGACTTTTTGGAGGGCACCTTCAACCTATCTACTACATTTGAAACCAAATATTGTATCTTGTACTCCATTACATATCCGTGGGTAAAACCTTCAGTACTTTTCCCCCAATGATAGCGATCACATTTTTCAGTTCATTTTCTATTTGGACGTCGTTGTAGTTTTGTCTGGCTCTCTGTCTGCTGTATAACCGGTTTATAGTCCAGGAGTCGCAGACATTCAGATCCAACAGTTGGTGGAGTGCTTCAAACATGAGAAAGCACATCACTATAGATGTTCTTTGCGAAGCACTCAGGGGCATCAATGCTTGAGGAAAAAATAAGAAGTGAAGGTGAAAGTCACCTGCAAATTTAAAAGGTTTAAAATGTTAAGGTTTTTCAAAACTAGTACTTAAGTTAATAAGTTAATGTTCTTACATGTATCCAACAATGATGTCACCAAGCTGCGCAGCACACAGATCGATCGACTCCTGAGGTGATTTAACAGCCGCAGTCAGCCTTCATGTTGGCTTTGGTTTCATCTCTCTATACACAGGTAGCCTGACAATTCACCATGTAATTGCTGCTGTGATGCAGCGAGCAGCAGAATCTGATACTCCGGTCAGTCAATTATTTCCTCGGCCCATTGCCATTAACATGCACTCAGTCATACATGTTTATGACCGGTGCACTTTAAGAGCTCAGAGACAACATGCCTTTCTCTGGCAAATAAAAGCTATAAGGGAGTCCAGACATGCTGTGACCTCCTCTGAGTTTTATTCTGCAATAAAACATGTTTACATGCTTGGTCCCGGTTAAGGCACCGGGGTGAAAGGGTTATCAGGAGGCAGCCATCAACCCTGACCTTCAAAGGATGCTTTTTATTTCTAGGTTAGAGGAGCTTCTGATTTACAACTCTTTTTTACGCTAAAAAAGTCCTTCACGTTACTGGTTTTTATTTATTTTTTTGTTCACAGAAGGAGAGGAGAAAAAGTTGTGAGAGATTTATTTTTCACACCTAAAACAGCTTTAACCAATTTATTACAAGGATCTATTCTTGGATGGAGATGGGATTCGAACGCAGACCTTGACCTCTTTGACATTTTAAAAGGAACCCTGTTGGAATGAAAAGAAGCGCAGAAACACAGCTGCTGTCGACCAAAAAAAAAAATCAAGAAAATGAAAATGAAAGTTCTAAAATTTGAAGTCATGAAAATAAATTTGCAGGAACTGTACTGCGCTAGTGATGAAAACATGTCCGGGGAAAACACTAACCTCCTGCTGAACCTGTGGTTTGTGTAATAACCAGTGTTCCCTCATTGGTCCTGAGCAGTCATGCATGTTTGCTAAAGACGGAAATACAATCTTGACATTTTCTGATTGGAAGAAATCTGTTTTCCTGCATGACTGCATGCAGATATCAGCATGACATGTTTTCATTTGTTCTATTACCGGACGGCGATCTCGCCGACATGTCTCCACGTGAGAACCCTCATTTCTCCAATGCACCTGACAACTTGATTATAGTCAGAAAAGCACAAATTGACTAGCGGCGTTATTTCTTCCTGTTTAATAATGCTTCGTGGAATTTGGCTTCAACCGCCATCTCTTCGCCCTTGTTCAGACCCGACACCTCTGGTGATAGCTGACATGACCTTCAACCATCAGGCATGATGCTAAATTCAAAATGCATGAGTCATATTGCATAACTTGTCTCTAACTTTACATCATCGTATGGAGTATTCAGTTAGTCAAAAACGATTCACTTCACCTGGCGGATGGAAAATGACTTGACATTTTGTTAACGCACCAACAAACTGGAGGCAATTTTTTCTCTAATTTCATCAACTGTCACTTTAATTTTAAAATAACCATCATTTTTCTCCTTATAGAGCTGCGGCGTTTAACTTAAACTTTAAATTCTGAAATATCTACATTAACCTGCGGACATGTCAGAATTATACTGCAGTTAGCAACTGAAATATATGATCAGAAATTTGGGGTAAGCATGAATAAAGAATGTTTGAAGCACAATGAGCTTTAAGGGAAGTGAAGAGGAGAGTGCAGGCCGGGTGGAGTGGAGTGTCAGAGGTGATCTTGAGATGAGAGCTGCCACCATGTTTCAGATGATACACAAGGAACTACTGGGGCAGAGGAGAAGAGGAAGACATGCAATAAGGGCTCATGTCTGTTGAGAATGAGGACATGAAGAGGATTTTTGTGACTATGGAGGATGACTAAGCTAGGTGAAGCTGACTTTCTGTGGCAGCAAGTGATGGTCTGGTGAGGTTTCATAAAACTTAAAAATATTGTAAAGTTACATTTAAATGGTTGTTAATAGCCAAAATTTTTAGAGCATTGTGCGATCTAGTGGACCCTAAAAATGTGGACACTGTTTCATGAATCACTAGTGGAACCCCTGATGCGAAAAAAAGACATAAGAAATTTGACCACTTCCATTTTTAGTCAATGAAAAAAAAAAGAAAAACTGTTGAAATACTTACTTACTCAGATTTCGTTTCTCCTGTTCCTCGTGGAACGTTGGGCGATGAGTTCCGGTCTCTGTCGGCCCTTCTAGTCCCGCACAAGCTGGCATTGATCTTGCTAAGATCTTCCTTGGCGGTTCTTGTCCTCCCTATTTTTCCTTTTCCACCTTCTGGTATCCAGTCCATTGCCACTCTTACTGGTCTTTTCCTTGGCAGCCGGAGTACATGTCCACGTACATTTTCGTCTTTCAGAGACAAAGTCTAACAGTGCAGCTACCCCTGACAGTTTCATAACGTCCTTGTTGGTGATGTGGTCTCCCCATGAGATCTTCAGTATGGCTCTGCAGCAGGGTCGGTGGTTATGCTGGCTGTCTTCATTCACGTCTCACATGCATAGGTCACTATTGATTCTTGTCCAACGGCCATGGCCTTGGTCTTTTCAAGTCTCATCCGAAGGCTGATTTCTCTCCGTGCTCATGGAGGTTGTTGGTCCTTGAATCTTCAATGATGAAGTAAATAATAATATGTCATTTGCAGCCACTCTCACCGTCGGTCCTTTTAGGCGAGTGGCGGCACAGGCAACTGTACTACCATGTTCCTGTCACTTTGTTTACATGATCCTCTTCTCAGAATTTGTTTTCATAAAAACCACCATCATCATGTCCATTTCTCTGAGACATGTAGTGTTTTCCAAGTTGTGATCATATGTGACATTACGGGACATTCCTGTTTGGGAAAATAACCGTCTCGGTCAGTGGTGGAACGGACTTATGATTGACAGGTTGCATCACAAACATAACAATGTTTACTCTGTGGTCATCTCGGACATTGTGAATAGACAGTATTTTGATCAAAACTTTAAACTCAGACTGCTTAAAAACATCTCCGCCAACAGTTAGACGTCTGGAAACATTGATGTTTCACTATACTGTGCAAAAAATATATAGCTAGGTAGATGAAAATATAGTTTCATTTGCAAGTCAATTATCATAAATTTAGAATAATAATCTTATTTATTTAAATCATTGACACTAGTACTTACACCATCAGCCAAACTACAGCACATAACTGTAAAGCCGCTGTTGATATGGAGCATCCACAATGATATGTTCTGTATTACATTTATTGCTGTTTTAATGTGAAAAAGGTCAGGTTGAAGTGCATCAAGGTAAGTTCCAGAGAAGAACTTCTGATCTAGTGTTTGTATATTCAAGTTCATATTCTAGTCTACGAGGGACCCAAGCAGTCCGTGATTTCAAGCACTCGAAGAAAAGCATACTCCTTTTCTATTTTTCATTTCTCAAAGTCAGCGCCCAAAGACGATAAACATGAACAGAACTTCAGGTGCCGTCTAAAAGCAAATGAGGGTAAACACAGTTCGTCCTGTTATCTTGATCTCCCATGATCCCCTCAGCAGTCTTGGGGTTCTCATCCCTCTCTCAGTGTGAACACTCTTGTCTCCCTCATGATGGATGCATCCTCCCTCCTTTACTCTGTGGGCCGAGGCACTTTCAAATTACGCCAAGCTGCTGAGAGAAGGGAGGAAATAGGAACTCAAATACTGCATTCGGACCGCACTTTTTTCCGCCTAATGGTTGCCCCTCGCTGACCCTCCTTTTGTCACTCTTCCATCATTCTTGTACGCCCTTCCTCCCACCTGCCGTCTTTATGTATACCAAGAGGAGGGGGGTTATTGATGATAATTCTCAAGACTCCTGTTATATACACACTCATACACCGTTCCTCCCCGTAGGCCTCATCTCTCTTTCTCTTCCTCTGGCTCTCAATTGACTAATGTTGTCCCCAAGCTAGAATGAGGTCAGGAAAGTAATGGTGAGACGTATTGTGCAGTTAAGGCTGTCTGCAAATGGCCCATCAATAATCAAAGGCCAAGCATTAGCAGATGCAACGCTATGTGCGCGAGTGCGGCTTTTGGTAAAGTGAAAATAGATGGTGCTGTTTATTATTCCGCTCGGAATGCAAGGAGGCATGCGATTTGTCGTAAATTGGCTTTTTAAATTTGCAATAAAGTATTTGAAAACATCAGTGTTGAGTTCATCTTTATTTGTAAGCTTTGTGTTGTTCATCACAATTCCAATAATGCAACCTGGGCGTTTCCGTTAAGACCCCAAAACGCCCATGGGCTGGTACCGTAGTCTAAAATGTACCCTTCCAGCATGTTTACAAGGGAAAACAGGGTCATTCGAGCAGAGATCATGCCAGTTAATAGGCCTATTTTAACCTAGAGTTTAGCCTGGGTCTAACCTCACACTGGATGTTTGCAGAATGTTGAAACCAGGATGGGGGGCATAACTGTATTGTGGGGACATTCTGGTCTGTGATAACTGAAACTCTCACTTGCGCCTGCAGTGGGATGACATTGACATTTTCAGAGCTCAGTAGGTGGTTCTCTCTGGTTAAAAGTGATTTGAGTTTTCATTGAAACTGCTGTTGATCTTCAACACTTCACTAAGGAGAGAAAATGGGATACTTTACAGGTAAAATGCTTGTCATATTTCAAAATAGAATATGATAAGCTGTAAAAAAGACACATAAAAATTCAAGCTTGTTGTCGATCAAGCTACAATTAATTGATGGGCTACAAAGAAACAAGTCAGTGCTTTAGTTTGCATCGATCAAATGGACAAAACACTGAAGAGAGAAATTCACATAGTCCCTCCTCACTGAGTTATGAGAGTTTAGCATGAAGTCTACATTCAGAACGTCCCGAAGGTACATATTTTTGTGTAGTGGTGCGAAGTGATGGGCTGTCAGAGCAAGAGTCATGACTTCACTTCTTAATTTATCTTGTTTTACTGCTGAACTTGAACACTGGAAAACTCAAACCTTTCAAAGGTTGAACTGCAATTTCAAGAAAACTTTGCCCCTTAACCTGTAACTAATTTTGTGACTCAAATACGCCATGCAAGAATTACGACGTGCCTCAACGCACCTGTGGCCTTGTTCGCAGGGTAACGTGTAAAAAGGATGAAGAGACCAGGTTATTTGGATAGTTCATGGCTGTTTTTACTGTAACTTGTTGCAGGAAATATAAGAAATTTTTGGACCTGAAAACCTGTTAGATACTCTTAAATGCCGTTCTCAGCCCAATTCCACAGGTGGTTCAACCATAACAAGGTTCCCCGCAGAAGTTGATGTACCTCAGCAACGTTTGCAACATTGCAGTTTTAATTTGGGATTAAATTGTGTGCGTGAGATCCAAACTAAAAAGGTGGATGCTGCTTTTGTGAAGTGGCTATGTTTCATTCCGAAAAATGGACAAGGTGGCAAGTGGCACTTGCCAAGTCAGATCGCCCTGAGATGGTTCCACTCTGTCTTTAATCTCTATCTACCATTAATAGATTATCCATTCTCTCACCAGTCAGAAAATGCATCATAAAGAAGAAAAAGCACATTCCCGAAGCATTTTTTGGTGAAATCTATTTTACAAATTCTGTTGCATGAAGCGGTAGCACCACAAAGATCCTCCTGCAAAGTCATTTGTATTCATCGCTCCCGATGTGACATGAAACAGAGGATAGTCAAGAAGTGAGCCTCAAGGAAGCAAAGGGAAATTTATTTTAAATATTTATTGCTAAATACTATACTATATACTGCTTGTATATATGAAAAGTGAATGAATATCACCATGCTCTTGTCACTTGTTGTGAAATGAACCACGTACATGTATAGGACAAGAAATAAGAAGATCAGAGTGAAATAATATCTAAAAATATTATTTAAAAAAATGTTCACCTTTTTCACTCAGTACAGTACAAGGCACGTAACTTTTACTTGATGTATTCCTTTACCGTTAGTATTCTCAGTTTCTCCAGTACAGACGGCTTAGTTCATTTCACATTATTTTCTAAGGATATTTGACGTGTGGAACAAATCAAAACTTTTGCTGTCCAGCTGAATTCACTTCCTGTAAATGTTCCCTTTTGGGGATTCATTGTTGACATTTACAAACTCTCCGACTTTGAAATCAGCCAGTTAAATCCTGAAGCGCAACCACTGCTATTTATTGGTGGGAGGACCTCACAAGTCCTAGAAACAGCCCTCTTCAAAACATGCATTATAAATTGTGTTTTTATTATCATGTTTTCAGTCATTGTTCCTGTACATACTGTCAGTCGTTTCACGCTGGGGCATGTAAAATGAAGTGTCCGGCCAGATTTGGCCCTGAGCCTTGAGTTTGACACCATAGAAATGCATGTGTTAGTAATGAAAATAAAGACATTTCACAGATTACCAGATAGGAAGGTGAGTGGGCATACGTTCTATAAATACAATATATCTTCACAGAATTTATATTTCCTATTAAACTGTGCGCAAAGTGACAAACTTACACCAGAAAAGTCCCAATAAAAAAGTCAAATTACATGGGGAAAATTGCTGAGAAGTGAGTAAAAATGAGTCTGATGAGTGGAAGTTCCTCTGAATGGCCCTCGACAAATGAATTGTTTTCCCTGCAGTTTCGGCTGTAAAGAGTCACAGCTCCTCCAGCGTCTGTTTGACCTCCAGCGATGGCACAGCAACAACACAACTTGTCATCAAAGTGCGCTTCGGCCCAGAGAGCTGCAGTTAACCTTCGACCCCTCACCTCTGTTGCCCTGGTGTAGAGTGGGCGCCCTTAACTTTGGGAGATTGACAGCTTTCTTTAAAAAGGCCGTGTGGAGATAAGGGTTCTGGGTCAGAGGCAGTGGGATTGAAAAGCCAGTTGCGAAAAGGAGGGGTGCCGTCGCTGGTGGTGTTTCTGAAATGAATGGCAACTGGATTTATGTTGAAAGTCTGGAAAGTCTCTTTAATGCCCCCTAGCACGGTCTTGAATCCCTCTTTTCAACCCTGCATTTCAATATTTACAAACAAACCAGCACCACATGGCCACATATTTGTCCCTTTTTTTTTCACTTGCTAGCAATTAGAGCGCTCGTGTTCGTGACTCTGAAGGACTTAGCGCCAGAACTCCTTCAGTCACACTCCCCAACTCCCTTTACCTATTACTATTTGTGGCCACATTAGTCACATTCCTCATTTTATCACCTCTATAACCATTTATTGTTAAGCTTTGTCCTCGGTGGTTTGGAGGGGGGGAAAATGAACTTTGCTTCTAATTAAATTTCTCATTTGCAAGCAGCTTAGCGAGAGGATAGGACTCTCCTTCAGTCGGCAGATAACCCAGACAAAAAGCATGCAACTTATTACAAAGGTTAAGGAGAGTTTCCAGACGCGGGAGGAGAAATCAAAGCTTGCGTTGGACACATAAATAAGTGTTGCATGCCAGAAACAGCCAGGGAGAGGCCCGGCTGCTCTTGTTAAAAAAGCAGCTAACCGCTATTCAAATGGCTTCCAATGGATGTTCTGCTCCACTAAGTCCAATGAGTCAGCACAATAGATTTGAAAGTATTTGTTGGTGAACATAACAGCGCAGGAATGTTTTAACCGCTTCTTGTGTCGCGCGTGTTGCACCGACAACTAAACAAAGAGTATGGTCACATCACACTAATCCAGGTTGCTGAAATGCATCTGATATATTACAAAGAAATATTGTGAGGCATGTTTAATCTGCTTTTGATGAAAGTTTTATGTCTTCTTGAGATGCGAGGTTCAGGGCCTCTACTTGCTTTGGTTTCACATCTATGTCATATGTTTAAAGGCGACCCAGGTGTTGCACTACAAGGACTTTAAGTTTTTATTAGTGATTCATCACTCATTCGGTGGGTGAATATTTTTGGCCAAATTGTGTCAAAAAAGCAACATTTGAATAGCACCGTGTGTTACAATCAAACGTGGAGAGTGGGCTGAACAATGGTCAGATGGACAACACTACTTCAGAGAAGTAGTAGAAGTAGCCTAGTAGAAATGAACTCTGCTAGACTGCAGAGGAAATTCTGGCAACCCACTCCCCCATTCCTGACATGCCCTGAAAATCAGGCCACACAGTCCTCTACTTTCAGCGGGGACAGCGCAGACTCCGCGGCTCTCTATCTGGTCGGCAGGTGACTGGACTGGAGTGGAAATCAGTTTGACTTAACCACCCATGTATCACACGTTTCTGTCATGATTCACTTTTATTTTTGTCCCATAATGTCCGTTTTTTATCCTATCATCCTCGGAGCTCCTAAGCACCTGGACTCCAGCATTTGTATCCATGGTAAATAGCATTCCTCGCTTACTCTTGTTCCGTCGTCCATTCATCTGTTCGTTGACTATCTTTTGTTCGCTCTTTCTAAAACCCTGGTGCTTTGAGTTTTGTATTTCGCATCCCGTTGTCTATTTGCTCCGTGTTGCTTCCTGGTTTTCTCTTTGTTGTTGCTTTTCCAGCTTGTGCGTTCGTTTTGACGATCACTGTAGTTAGTTTGTGTCCTGCTGTTCATTCTGTTTGTTCTCTCTATTTACAGACTCTGCTTCCATTCGTTCTCCCTGTTCAGTGACGCATTTTATTGGACTTTATTCTGCTGTGGACTCATCCGGTTTGGTGACAATTTGGATTTTGTGCTTTAGTTTATTTCTCCCGCTGTGACGCTTTTTGTTGTATTTCAGCATTGCTGTATTAAACTATTGTGTTCGACCCACTCTCTGCCTCCTGTGAGTCTTGAACAGTTTCCTCTTCATTTGATCATTCTTTGTTGTCCATAGGGTCAAGTATTAAGGGCGGACAGTTCCGACCTTCGGCATGGCGACGCTTCAGTGCACAGTGTGATCGAAAGTCTGCATACACTGTTGACGGAGTGCAAGAACAGAAATGCAGTTTGCAATGAGTGTTCAACCAATCTACCTAAAGCCTCCTGTTTACACGATCAACCTATAATATAATTTCTGTGGATGTCGTGTTGTGTTTTATGTATTATTGATTATTATTTTAGAAAACCAGAGTCTGAAACAAAAATATTCAATCATCTAAACATAAGAACAATATGTTGTTCAGTATTTCTGCATTTTTTTTTTTATCATAAAAACCACATTGGATCCGCCCTCCTTTTGCTCTCAAAACAAATCATGTTTACCACAAATAGTTTCTGGAAGAAAACATGGTAATCTCTATTTTTCTGCTTCTCACCTGAATATCTCAGAAAGCAGCAATTGTTTTTTTTAACGGTGCTGCTTCCTTCTACAACGTACTGCTTAAGACTCTTCCTCAATGTCAAGACTGGATTCAAAATTTTTTTCAAGGTCTTGATTTTGTCTCAAAACTAGCTGTTTTTCTAAAATTATTATCGATTTTCCCAAGTCATTTGTTGCTGTTTTTTTTTTCCAATATTTTTTCAGTAATGTGTTAAATTACCCACCTATTAAGTTTCCTTTTTCTTTCTTTTTAAACCATCTGTCATGGTGGCTCAGGAGAACAGACACAGATGTTAAGATCGTTGCTGGCTCAAAGAGGATTCGAAACAAGAAGGTTAAATTTAACAAGGTTTAATAGACAATTGTCACAGAACAAACAGAGCACAAACAGGAGACGAGGAACTGCAGGCATCGCCACCATAACACGGAGCGAGGGAAACACTCTGGGATGGGGGAAAACCTGAAACAGAAAATAGGTGAATTACAGCCAGGCCTAAATAACGGGGACAACCAAAATGCACTCAGATAAACTCACGAGGCCCAAACGCTTGGTGGTGGAAAACTCAAACACACACATGCATGGAAGAAAAGCCAACTGGAGAAAACAAAATGTGAGCAACAAAAACTGAGAAAAGGGGCAGAAAACAAACAAGTAAGAAACCAAGGATGCGGTAGAAAAGGCACATACAATCGAAAGGTATAAAGAACGCTATGGCACAAAGTCTCAAGGGGACCTTTACTGGTGGACACGAAGTAACCATCTGGCAACACAGACTGGAACCAAGGTGACAAAATAAAAGCACACGACAACTCAACACAACACCATCGCTCGAGCGCTACCAAATGAAGTCACTGCCAGTCATGGAAGTCATGTTTTCAAGGCCTGTGCTTGCCAATCTGGAAACAGAAAACCATATTCCATTTGGGGTTGAGACCAGTAGCAAATAATTTTGATTCAAAATATCATGAATCGATCGAGAAAAAACAAAACAAAAATGTACAAACATATATTATTGCACATACTTTAGGTGCACCAGATTATATAAGTTGATGTCATAACCAAAACACCAATGATGGAGGAGAAATCTGATTGGGCTCATTGTGGTCGCAAATACTAAAATGCAATGAGCTACCTTAGACGGGATTTTGATTTTGAGGTGTTCTGCAGATTTGCTTGGATTTCTGATGGTAAATTAACCAGCGTGTTCTGTCACCTCTCGTTGGCCATGGTCTTCTTGGGGTTGATCTGGCCTCATACTCATGTTATGTGGTCTTGACCACAACACCAGAGAAGAGTGATACTGCACAATGACATAGATGAGATGAGAGCAGTGTAGATGAACAACAAAGACACTGACACATGCTAAAGACATGAAAGACACACAATACAAAACAAATAAATAAATACTCATATAATCAAATATTATGACAAAACAAATAAATAAATATAAGTAGTTAAAAGTAAATAGATAATAATAATAATAATAATAACAACAACAACAACAATAACAATAATAATAATAATAATAATAATAATAATAATAATAATAATAATAATAATAATAATAATAATAATAATAATAATAACAATCATCAGGTTTCACTATTTACTGGGCAAAAAGGAGCGTTGAAATCGCTCCTTCGTGCAGCATGGGTGGCTCAGTCTGCCACTGAAGGTGCTACCCAGCGCTGTGGTGGTGTCCTGCAGAGGGCGAGACAGGTGTGTATACATTGTGTATACGTCAGTCTGTCAGACTTATATCTGACTGACTCCAAAGAAGAAAAAAAATCTTCGTAGATCTGACATCCAGAAGAAGATATTGAACTCAGTTTATAAAATACAGCACTCACTGAAGGAGATGGACGGACGCTTGTTAACCAGGTCCTAATACAGTCGATACAAATAACACTCCTCTCTTCAAGAGCAGGCTTTGTCTGATGAGCCAAGATGACACCAGTTAGCTGTGGTAAATACTTATTTTCTTGTCTGCTTTCTACAAGTGTCATCGTCACTTTCAGGTGAGAACAAAAGACGATGACTCACGAAATCATGATGAGACAGCAAGTCAGAGGGAAAGGAGCTCATTTGGTTTGTATGCCAAGTTCAGCTGCCTTTTTTTTTACTCATTCAAAAGCTTAGAGTAACACAAAAAAATATTTCTTGCCTTTCATTTTTAATTGTTATTCATGCATTTTCCTTATAGAGTCTAGTTTGGACTCTATTTTCAGAAGAAATTATGGTGAAATTGCTGCTGCTGAAATGTTTTTCTTTTGCAGATGTGGAAGTCTTGGAGATAAAAGAAGTCTGAAATCGAAAGGTCTGAAATATCAAAGTTACACTATGATTTATTTTTTTATTTTCCAATAAGGAAAAAAAAGATTTTTTTTTTTGCTACTCTTTTCAAATCTGATTGGTACTATTAACACGTTCGTATCCTGTACATGGTTCACTTTATTCTGCTCTCTTTTGGCCATTTCTTTCTTTTTTTTTAACCCAGTCCCAATAGAGCTCAATGCTAAAATGACCCTGTGCCGATCCACTTAGTATCTCCTCCCACCAGAGCCATTGAGTCTTTGCAGGCCTAATGGTGTTCACTGCATCAGCCTCTTAATCCAACCAGCGTCTTCCACAACTCAGCTCTCCTGCACTTACACTCCACAACCCCCACGGCCGGGGAGATGGGGACCTGACAGGCACACTGTCTCAGAGTCAATTACAGGTCCGAGGCAATCCCCCCGAGAGGCGGCAACTGTGTTTGTGACAAAAGAGCCTGTCCTCTTTCCTTCATAAAGATGCAATTTGCAAGGCCAAGTCGAGAGTTTTTGAGAGTTGAGAGCACAACGTTTCTCCTCAGAGGAGAGGATCATGGAGTCCCTGCAGAGGATGCTGTTTGCCAGGATGAATAAATGATGAAATGGCTTGCACCATGTGGCTGTGATATAAAAGTTGAGTGCAGCACTAAATGTAGTCAAAGGTTTAAAATACATTTCACCTCTCAGGCGGCTGGGTAAATGTTTAGTCGGTAGTAACTGCAGACAACAAAGTGGCGCAGACCGTTCTGATCAAGGATTCCAAAAGTTGCTATCTACATCTCTGAAAAATGACCAGTAATTATCAATATGACCGTTGATGGGACATTCAAACTTTGAACATGAAAAGAAGAAGCAACACACAGCAAAACCTCTGTCACACTGAAAGTCAGCCGCTTCAGTTTTAGTCAGTCACGTGGCTTCCAATGGGCGAGCCGTGTCGCGTGTCGGAGGTGTCACAGAAGGGCCCTGATGCTCCGTGTCACAGGACATATGTAGAGCTTCTGTTTTCTCCACGGACCACAACTAAAGTACTTCAATATGTTCAGGCAGGAAGAAAGACAATGAAAAATTAAGCAGAAGCCGCATAATTTTAAAAGTAGTAAGCTACATGGAGGCTTAAAAACATACCTTACACCAAACATTCACCATGACAACGGAGCTGCCAATGTTGTGCCAGACACTTTGCAGTGGCTGTTTTTCTTATTCTCCTTTCTACGTATACACACCAACAAATACAAAAACAAATCACAGCGGTAATATTCATGAATTGAAATTGAATGAAACAAAAGGTCAGAGAGAAACCATCAGTCCGTTTTCACGATATGATAAAATCCATGACGTTTGCATGACACATAAGAAAACTCAACAAAACATTTCAAGCTGAAATGTGCTGCAGTAAACCTGGCAAAAAATGATTCCACGTCATGTTTCTCTTCGGATTCTTGATATTCATGTCCATAAAATAAAACAATTGATGTTGCAAGTTGTTGTGTGAAGATGCCACACATTATTTCTTTTACTCACTGACTCAGTGTGCTGAGCTATAATATTAGTTGGAATTTTGACCAGTCACAACCAAGTTTGCATGAGAGGCAATATCTTCACAATTCAAGCATTTGAGAAAACAGCTATTTTCTCCTGTACCTTGACTTCCAATGCTCCACCAGGGTCCAATACCATATCAGCATCATCGCCATTCCTCTATTCATTTGGGCAGATTCTCTTTGTAAATTTGAAAACTTGTCACAGAGGATAAGGAATACTTCATGGCCGGATGAACACTGCCTGCATAACTTAGTAAACGCTACAGACCTAAAGTCAAATGTCTTGAATAATCCCCAGTTTCTTACTCTTAACTTAAACTAAAATAAATTTGATGGAAAGTATAAAGTAAAAATATTGTTTCAGCCATGAAGCATACTGCGATTACAACCTCACATGTGCAGCATACAGTCAGATATGTTCTCCTCTTTTCTGTTGACTAAAGCCATGGCATTATTGATTGTGATTTGTACAAAGATCTATGGTGGTTAGCTCAGGTTAATCAGTTTACCACGGAGGTAAGACATCAATTCCTCCAAACTCATTGTGGCAGTTTATTGGATTACATGATTGAATGAAGACGGAATGTTTGCAGTGCTACAGAAGATGTGTCCCACCGTTGAAATATGATGCTGAAGAAACTATTAAATGTATTTACATAGAATAACTCGCAGCCAAATGTACTTTCCTCATGAACACAAGTGAAACAGGGCTGTTCTGAGCTTGGGGGAAAAACCCTTTACACATATTTTCTTTGTGATTTATAGCCACAGTGATGACACCGAAATATGTTTAATCATTATGTGGCAGTGAGCTGTTGGTGCTTCAGCTGCCAAAGAGGGTGTTTATTTTAACAAGTCTCAGCGAAGTGTAAACACAGGCGACTGAGTGTGAGTCGGCTATTTCCGCGGCAAGTCTGTACATTTTTTTTTCTAGCCGGAGTAGGTATACGCTTTCATCCGACAAGGATTCACCTGATATCCATGTCTACAAGCGTGCGAGGTTGGTAAAGGAAGCACGGGGGGGAAAAGACGATACAGAAAACACACTGGCGCGCGGTTGACAGACGGACGGCTCTCTGTCTGGAAAGAGGGGAAAAACCTTTCTTGTGTTTCAAAAACAAACCTTCTGACTAAGTCTTGGTGAACTTGTGCTGACACGCTCAGATTTTTATCCCAGTTGTCATAGCAAGAAAATGCTTGAAATGTTTTCAGTCAGCCATGAATCATAGCTAATGGTCTGCGGTCTGATATGATCACCCTGAGATGTACATCAGGCAGGTGACACCATTCCGAAAGCAGCTGTTCTGTAACCACACTGACAAAAGACGCACCGACTTGATGCCGACGGGCATTGCTCCACTTCCTCATATTTGCTTGATTTAAAATGATTCATTTTTAATTATTTCTATTCATATTCAAAGTCACGATCTGGTGACTAGAAACACATATGTAAGCAGGAAAATGAAAATGTCCAAAATGGTTGGAGAGCAACTTTGTACCTCCAACACCAAATGTACCACAGTCTCGAGGCGTGGAGTTTTAAGTGGACTTTAAGTGCTTCCTGTTCATTACGTCTTGCTTGTGGTGCAATGAATGAGAAGTGCACCTTCAACCCAGCAGCTCGGCCAGTCGCACAGGAAATGGTCACATGGCACTCAAAATTCAAACCCAGTTTTGTTACAGAAACAACAAAATCGGTGAGGGCTCATCGGGAGCAGGTGCTGTATAATAGATATAGAGTTAGTGGGTAACCCCACCAGCCACTGCCGGCAGTGGTGCTTTGGAACGCACTCACACAACCCTGTTGATGGCAAGAAAGAATATCAGTGCTGCTTGTGCTACAATCTGGGCACGGTACTAGATCCTGAAGGCAGTAAAAATATATTTTGCAGTAAGAGTAATGACTGTAACGTCTTTTTGTTTTCTAATTTCAATTTACTAAAATAACATATTATTACTCCTCAATGAAATCCTAGCTGAATCCCGAAAAAAAAAAAAAAAATTAGGACAAAGACAAAAAGATTGATAAATAAAATACAGTACTTAAATTGCACTTGGCTCTTTGGACACACGCAACCTGTATGTCTCTGCAGGGAGGTGACAATGAGCAATGGGGGCTCCCACCCCACTGACTTGATATGGAAAAGTAAGGTTTCCGCCAGTATTTTTTGAACCCGTATGGGAGCACTTTGAAGTACAGTGGTACCTCGGTTTTCGAACGTCTCGGACTTCGAACAAATCTGAGTTCAAACAAAAATTTTGAGATTATTTTTGCTTCGGATTTTGAACGAAAATCGAGAACTCGAACGCCCCCGAAAAATGCCGGAAAAAACATAACATGCGTGGACCGATCGGCTGACCCACAACGCGCTTTGTTATTGTGCATAACGCAGCCTCTGTATGCAGATGTGTCCCTACATTTACTGACTGTTTTTTCTTCATATTGAGGTGTAAAACCTTTCCTGTCTCCACACTGGACCGTGGTAGAGTGTCACAGGGGAGGTGCTGGAGCGCTCACTCCAGGGTTTGATGTCCTGTTGTGGGCTGGAGCTGGGACAGGGATGAGGCGAGTCTGGGACAGAGCGTGACTTGGTTTATGACTTTGTCACAGCCAAACTGCACAGAAGCGCACATTCAGAGCTGGACACGCACCGGGCACCTCTTCACTTCTGGAGAGACGTCACTCACTCGGCAACCCCTCCCACATGCAGCGGCCACACACATAGAGGAACAGCGCACCTGCAGCAGACACTCTACCTTCACTCCTACAAAAGCCTGTTTTAAGGCTTGGAACGCATTATTTCTTTTTCCATTCATTGTAATGGGAAAAATCGATTCAGATTTCGAACAAATCGCTTCTCGAACGGCCGTCTGGAACGGATTGTGGTCGAGGACCGAGGTACCACTGTGCCCTCACATAAAATGCATCCTGGGCGGTCACCCACATGGCCCATGGGCAAAACTGGCCCAGCTCAATCGGACAGCATCGCATATTGTCAAGTGGACTTTTGCATCCAAAGTTGACAAAGAAGTTCGACTTCAGCTTCGGCATGTTCCACATAGGCGATACCATATGAAGTTCCACCTCCAGGGCCCTGACCCCAACACTTTTTTTTTTTTTTTTTTATGAGTCGTGCTGCCTATATAATGGGAGGAAAATTGTGACGAAAATTCTTCAACAAGCAACGTAGACAGTTAACGTCTACTTAACTCTTTTGATTTTTTAATTGAATTGTGGCTTGTTCTTGTTGTAAATGGTCTACTGTACATGGACATCTATTTATTTATACTAGGACTATATTCATGAACTGAATAAAATGAATACACTTTTCTCTGTTTTCTTGCCGCACAGGTATTGTAATACAAACTACAAACAAATAGCAATCAGTTATAAGTATCTTTTTTTTTTATTTTCCGATCAGGTAACCTGCAGAGACAAATCCAGTTCTGGTTAAAATACCTTTCTACACATATGTTTATATCGTGCTCTCAATCAGACATTCAATTGCAAGCAAAATTGAAATGATAAATGGGGGTGTTTTCCAGTTTCCATGCAAACTTCGTCTTTTCTGTTGGCCATTTATCCTGCTGGCAAGTAAGATCGATCGCTGACACACAACCAGCCCCAGCGAAACTCACATTTTCCAAATAAAATGCCACATGGGAAGCACTTGCATGCCGCCTCATTCTTTATGAGACCAAACGCTTTTCTAAATAGTGTTGGCTGCTCCAAAGAAGTTACGGCTTTGTTAAGTCCTGAAGCTGTTACTTTGGTGGAGGATGAGGACATCTGATAGTACTTGATGATGAGATTTTGTTGATCAAGGAGAGGATTTTTGCGCATTAATTTAAAAAAAACCTGAAGCATAATGGATCTCATCACTCGGATCCAAACTGCGGAACAACACTGTGGGCAATTACAATCTCACACCAGAGCGAGGCCTCAGAAGTTATTGCCACAAGATGTATTGCTTTGTTTAGTTCCTCTAAAAAGGTCTGGCGGTTTGTTATCTTAAAACCACGAAAGATTTGTGTTGTATGTATCTCTGGTTCCCCTGTTTCATCACTCACTGTTTAGTCCTTCGAGAAGTCAAGCGGCCGTCTTGTGTGGCTCAACCGCTGGGCTGGTCGCTCACTCACCTTGGCAGCTATCTTTGTGAGTGCTCCTGTCAAACCTGCACGAGGCAGAGGATGCTCTCTGCAGAGTTTATCCCGCACAACTGCCAATACAAGCAAACAGCACAAAGCTGCTCAGCCAAACACTGATCCCAGGGGTGAGACTCATTCTATGCTAATGCATGCAAGTTCATCAATTTAGTCCAAGGCACTTTGGGGAGTGCCTGGCACGCATATTCCTCAAGGTTAAAAAGTTATCAGGTATAAGATGGCCACTTTTGTGTTAATTAATCTCCATATCGTGAAGGGAAAATCAATGGCTGTAGCAAATACCGCTTGAGAGAGCGGCAACATTTGTTTTCTTAAAGTGGTTTCCAGACAAGTAGTGGGAAAGCTCATATGAGACAGCCAGGAATGATCTATAAATAACATTGAGTGACGTGATATGTATAAGATGACAAAGTTATTGAGTCGTAAATCGAGGAAGATAAGAAAAAGGCGTAAACAGCATACCGTTCTGCCTCCCAGTGAAGAGGTCCAAGGTTGAACTCATCCCGCGGCCCTCTGCGTGGAATTTGCCTTTCTGCCTGGTCAAAAACAGACTCAAGCATGTTTTTTTTTCTTAAGTCAAAATCATTGATAGACTTCCTCCGCAATGATGTAGTGGTATGAGCGTCTAAATGTAGCAAGAAGTTGTGTTTGCTGGGATACGAACCTGGCCCATGTTGTATAAGAGTCAAACGCTCATCACTGGACCTCCGGTGGCGGAATCCTGAGTCATCAAAACCTTAGCAACATTGTCTCGAAACGCTAAAATAATAATTGACGCACAAACAACAACAAGAAGAAGTTATGGATTGGTTTGTGCTACATTTTCACGACTAGAAGGTTAGTGGTTTGAATCCAGTTTCAGGTAGGTTAGAGTGAAATACGTGTCCTTTCTGTGCTGAATTTGTACGTTCTCTCTGCGCTGTAGGTGGTTTTCTCTCGGCATCTCGGTTTCAAAACACAGGCAGAGGTAAACAGACTCATATCCACTTGAGCCATCACAAAATATGCGCCCGGATTTTCGCACTGCTTGCGGCTGTATCAATGAAACAATTTTAATGAAAGTTCACATCTTTTTTTAGAGTCAGAGTGCCACTTACTGCGCTCTGAAAAGAAGGACAGTGTTTCATGAAGCCTCACCAGCACATCTGTGCTCTTTCCACTCTCTGATGTTGTACTGGTCTGGTATCCTTTTTTAACCGTTCAGCGAGTCTTTGCATATAAAATTTTGGATCTTTTTGGAGGTAGCCCTCACACAAAGCTTGACAAACTATTGTACTGTGCCATAATGTGTGGCCACTCATCCATACATCATCAATGTTTGCCCAATTGGAATGACTCAATTGATGACTCTAAATTCTCCATAACTGTTACTTGGTCGGCTCGGATAGGCTTTGGCCCTGCGACTAGAGTGGGCCACGGCGATGCAGATATTTAGAACTTATTATGATATTATATTACTTATATATTATTATATATTATGTTACTTATATTGTACTCATATTATATTACTTATTATTAAGAGTTATTTTTGTATTTAACATACAGACTGACAGCTGAATGCAACAAAAACATGACCTCCTTGGTGGTTGTAATAAATGTGTCGTTTGAAATAAATAAATAAAAATCATAGCTAAAAAACAGCTAAACATTCAGGGAGCGAAGACTTCGGTCAGTCATTGAGAGCTGAGCAACGATGAGACACAGACAGCCACATAATGTCTTAGGCAACATGAATCATAATGTTATACTTATGTGCTTAAAAGCACATCTGTTGTTTAAGAAGTCAGATAGAGTCAGATAGAGGTGTAAAATTAACGTGTTACCAGCGAGAAAGCTTCCACAGTGATGAGTTTGTAAACCTCAGAAAAAACAAGAACTCGATGCTAAACCTTTTCATGGACAAAGACTCCCCTGTATAAATTGTCTACAATGTTTTATGCAGAAATGCACACACACAAACATGCGCAACCTTTGAAAGCGGGCGAACACATTGGCACGTTGGCACCGTCGTATGTAAATACGGAAAATGGAAAGGCGAATCAAAGTGATGACTTTGGAATATTTTTGTTTCTGTCTCTTTCACACAGTCCAAAGCAGGGGAATGTCTGAGCCTTAGTAACTATTGGTTTGTCCCCCCCGCAGAGCCAACTTCACAGTTTTTACAGTACATTAATTCTCCCTCTTTGGCAGTCTCAGCTTACATATGTGCATGAATAATCATGAGTGATTTCAGCCGACTGTATTCCAATAACAGCTGTAAGCTCCTGCATATTCGGGAGTCCTAATTCCCAGTTGATCAGAGAATTTCCGTTTATATCTTGTCATCCCCCTCGCCCCCCACTGACAAGACCTAGTTGTCGTCATCACTCCAGCTCCGTGATAGTGGATTTAGACCCTGTAATGAGGCTGATAAAGAGTTTAAAAGGAGAAAAAAACAGAAGGGGAAGATCGAGAGAGAAGGAATTAGAACCAACTCCCTTGTTTCTAAACAGCTAAAAATAACAGGCAGAATACTAAACGCATAATTCTCAGCCCAGTTTGGCTTCAAGGAAACACACAAGGATGAAGAAGATCTGCAAAAGTCAAGCTGTCGCCCGGTGTTGTTATTATAGGTCAGAGGAGTTGGTGTATGATGAGGCCCGGACAGTGTTATTATCAGTTGTTACAGCCAACACACAACAAGTTGATCCCCAGCAGTTCTGAGCCTGTGTTTAAAGATAAAGCAGACACCAGGAGGAGCAGGAGCATCTGGCTTCCTGTTGCCTAATCTCACAACACTTAACCCTCAACACAGTCTGGGCTCCCAGGCACTGCTTCACAATAACAGCCTCCCTGTCCCAACGCCCCGGCACACAGACTCTATTCACAGGCCTGAGGGCTAGGCGAGGGTGAATCGCTGTCACAAACAGTTGGCTTTCATTTGGAGGCTTAACCAAAGGGGAGAAGAGGTGGGAGAGGTGAGCGCAACCACCGAGCATTTCTCAGGAGCACGGCAGAGCGCTGGAGATCATATATTAAAATCTGAAAAGAAACAGCTTTCTCCAGTTACATCGACGGGCAGCATGACAAAACTGGGCAGTCCTGGAGGAGCAGGCAATATTTCACATTAACCGATTCACAGAACACCAGTCAGATATTATCATGGAATTTATGAGCGAGGAGTGTAAGTTCGCTTCAGTACGCTCAGATGGCGGAACCAGAACAATCCCAACATGACAGCATTATCCTTTCAGTCATAGTACTGCTAAAAGGTGGGGCTGAGAGAATAGATCAATCCGTCCTTAGGGGTTAAAGAGGCAGCTTACTCAACTATTATACACGGTTAAAAAATGTATATATATATATATATATATATATATATATATATATATATATATATATATATATATATATATATATATACATTATATATATATGACTTTCGAAACATATATATATATATATATATATATATATATATATATATATATATATATATATATATATAGGTTCTGTCTCGAGACAAATAAATAAATAAATGGTTCGCTGTT
Source organism: Synchiropus splendidus (assembly GCF_027744825.2). Classification (NCBI taxonomy): domain Eukaryota; kingdom Metazoa; phylum Chordata; class Actinopteri; order Syngnathiformes; family Callionymidae; genus Synchiropus; species Synchiropus splendidus. The sequence goes on along the minus strand of NC_071334.1, from coordinate 9,859,774 downwards.
TTCAAGCTACGATTTTTTTTTTTTTTTTATTCATTTATTTCAAACGACAACTTTATTTCAACCACCGCTGTCAGTCTGTATGTTAAATACAAAAATAACTCTTAATAATAAGTAATATAATATGTGTATAATATAAGTAATAAAATATATAATAATATATAAATAATATAGTATCATAATAAGAGACATAATATATAGGTTCTGTCTCGAGACGAAGCCATTTCAGCTCAGAAAGCCGAGATGTGAACACAAGCGAGCCAGGTTTTGGTCGCGGACTTCATCCCGGCTGGAGACCTGCACTTTGTCTCGGGAAACTCTGAGCGGGTGGTCAGCTTCTTGCCTCAGACGACTCTGCGCTTGATGCCGGAAACTACTTGTACAGTGTGACTCCACACAAACATGATAAATGCCTGGCAGTAAAGGGTCTGATCGCTGTCTGGCCCGACAACATTGTTCAAAAACGACTTCTCAAACTCCCTGAACAAAAGCAAACAAAAACAATCTGTTTGCTTTTGTTCAGGGAGGTTTTTCGCTACACAATGGCCAGGGTTTCCACTACTCTGAATGTACTTGAAATTCTTATAAAATTATTGTATATATACTCATCAAACATTGATTTTAAATGTTTGTGTTTTCCAAGTTTACAAGCTGGCCGCCTCTCATAAACCTCTTTTTAAGAGCATCAAGGACGACAAAAATGCAGCCAATCAAGTTTGAGAAAAGAGCTCGGTCACAACTGGCAACATCTTGAAAAACTAACCTCAATTCAGTGGAGAAATCTATTAATCAGTCAGGGCAGCTGTTTGCTTTTAGGTGGCATGTTAGCAATTCCTCGATCCTTGAGTGGGTTCCAGAAAAGTGCTTGTTTCCTGTCAGGAAAATGTCTTAACTAAAGGAATCGGTAAAAACCTGTTTGTTGTCTGAAAACTACTTGTTCTATATTGATCTATACGCTGTGGCTGGGGTCTGTTTAGTTTTTGGAATACAAATATAATAATTTGACTACCGGCCAAATAATGAGGAAAAAAAGTATTGTGAACACTCCACAATACCTTCTGCGGAAAATGGGAAATTATCGCAAATGTCTG